>NC_050091.1:8197084-9397084 GCF_009764565.3 Dermochelys coriacea
CCCTCCCCCTTCAGAATAGGCTTGCGACACCCCATCCCCTCTACACCCTGTGACCCTCTTTTGAATCAGGACCCCCCACAGTTATATCACCATGAAATTTAAGATTTAAATATCTAAAACTCTGAAATTCAAGATTTTTAAAATGCTAGGAATGTGAAATTTACCAAAATGGACCCTGAATTTGTCAGGGCCCTACATATGGGAAATGCTGCTTAAGTTAAGTCTCAAGTCTTGGAATAGTCTAAGGAATTGGCCAGATAGACCACACCCAGAGTGACATCACTGAGATATGCCCTCCTATTTTAACTAGCACAATGGAAAGAAATGGTTACTATTTCATCCCGTTACCTTCCACAAAGTTTTAAGCCACTTCCAGCATGGGCCCACAAGAATTGAAATCCATCTGAAATTTGCTGTCACATGTTTAGATACAGTTGTCTACACATATCACGTGAGACCTGGCCCTATTCTGCACAGACTGAGCGTGGTGTCAGAAAAGTAGCCACCCTTCATTCCAAAAGGTGTGAGTGATCTTAGGGCCACACAAAAAAACTGCATCACATACCGCATTAAAATGTGCAAGGTGGACAACACTGTAGAATCAGTGACTATATCTTGTGGCCATTCCTTGAAGTGTGTGCTAGCCAAGAGGTCAGAACCATGAGAGAGTTTAAAAAAAAAAAGTACTCTGAATGAGTCAGCACCATGCAGCGTTCCAACGTCACACAGGATTTGCCTGCAGGTGCGCAGACAGAATGGAATCTCAGGTATACAACCCACTTTGCAGCCATTGCACAACTTTCCGCAGTGAAAGGTAAATAATGATTAAAAGGAATTCCACACGTATTCCACAGGAAGACAAATATATGTCTGTTTTCCTTCTTGGCAATAGAGAAGGTTTTCCTCATTAACCAATACTTATTAAATGTATAGTTTTAGAGGGACTCTCTCTTCTCTTTGTTAAGAAAGAAACTATAGCCTGTTCTGGGAGAAACGAGGGCTACAGTGCCTTGTTATTTCACATTCAATGGCTATAGAGGGGACAAGAGAAATTCTACATAGCAGTTTCCTCCTGCTGCACCCACTAGTTGTTACAAGATTAGAAGACGCTTTGCATCGACAGACCTGGAAGTCAGGATTCTTGGGTTCTATCCCCATCAACTTGCTGGGTGGCCTTGGGCAAGTCTCTTCCTCTCTTAATGACAGGTTTCAGAGTAGCAGCCATGTTAGTCTATATCCGGAAAAAGAAAAGGAGGACTTGTGGCACCTTAGAAACTAACAAATTTATTTGAGCATAAGCTTTCGTGAGCTACAGCTCACTTCATCGGATGCATTCAGTGGAAAATACAGTGGGGAGATTTATATGCACACACAGAGAACATGAACAATGGGTTTTATCATACACACTGTAAGGAGAATGATCACTTAAGATGAGCTATTACCAGCAGGGGTGGGGGGGAACAACCTTTTCTGGTGATAATCAAGGTGGGACATTTCCAGCAGTTAACAAGAACGTCTGAGGAACAGCGGGGCGGGGAGGGGGGGGAAGGGGGCAATAAACATGGGGAAATAGTTTTATTTTGTGTAAAGACCCATCCACTCCCAGTCTCTATTCAAGCCTAAGTTAATTGTATCCAGTTTGCAAATTAATTCCAATTCAGCAATCTCTCATTGGAGTCTGTTTTTGAAGTTTTTTTGTTGAAGGATAGCCACTCTCAGGTCTGTAATCGAGTGACCGGAGAGATTGAAGTGTTCTCCGTCTGGTTTTTGAATGTTAGAATTCTTGATGTCTGATTTGTGTCCATTTATTTTTTTACGTAGAGACTGTCCAGTTTGACCAATGTACATGGCAGAGGGGCATTGCTGGCACATGATGGCATATATCACATTGGTAGATGCGCAGGTGAACGAGCCTCTGATAGTGTGGCTGATGTGATTAGGCCCTATGATGGTGTCCCCTGAACAGGTATGTGGACAGAGTTGGCAACGGGCTTTGTTGCAAGGATAGGTTCCTGGGTTAATGTTTTTGTTGTGTGGTGTGTGATTGCTGGTGAGTATTTGCTTCAGGTTGGGGGGCTGTCTGTAAGCAAGGACTGGCCTGTCTCCCAAGATCTGTGAAAGTGATGGGTCGTCCTTCAGGATAGGTTGTAGATCCTTGATGATGCGTTGGAGAGGTTTTAGTTGGGGGCTGAAGGTGATGGCTAGTGGTGTTCTGTATTTTCTTTGTTGGGCCTGTCCTGTAGTAGGTAACTTCTGGGTACTCTTCTGGCTTTGTCAATCTGTTTCTTCACTTCAGCAGGTGGGTATTGTAGTTGTAAGAATGCATGACAGAGATCTTGTAGGTGTTTGTGTCTGTCTGAGGGGTTGGAGCAAATGCGCATATATTGTAGAGTTTGGCTGTAGATAATGGAGCGTGTGGTGTGATCTGGATGAAAGCTGGAGGCATGTAGGTAGGAATAGCGGTCAGCAGGTTTCCAGTATAGGGTGGTGTTTATGTGACCATCGCTTATTAGCACCGTAGTATCCAGGAAGTGGATCTCTTATGTGGACTGGTCCAGGCTGAGGTTGATGGTGGGATGGAAATTGTTGAAATCATGGTGGAATTCTTCAAGGACTTCTTTTCCATGGTCCAGATAATGAAGATGTCATCAATGTAGCGCAAGTAGAGTAGGGGCATTAGGGGATGAGAGCTGAGGAAGCGTTGTTCTAAGTCAGCCATAAAAAAGTTGGCATACTGTGGGGCCATACGGGTACTCATCGTAGTGCCGCTGATTTGAAGGTATACATTGTCCCCAAATGTGAAATAAGAAAAGGAATACTTGTGGCACCTTAGAGGCTAACAAATTTATTTGAGCATAAGTTTTCGTGAGCTACAGCTCACTTCATCCGATGAAGTGAGCTGTAGCTCACGAAAGCTTATGCTCTAATAAATTTGTTAGCCTCTAATGTGCCACAAGTACTCCTTTTCTTTTTGCGAATACAGACTAACACGGCTGCTACTCTGAAATGTGAAATAGTTATGGGTGAGGAAGACAAAGTCACAAAGTTCAGCCACCAGGTTAGCTGTGATATTATCGGGGATACTGTTCCTGATGGCTTATAGTCCATCTTTGTGTGGAATGTTGGTGTAGAGGCTTCTACATCCACAGTGGCCAGGATGGTGTTTTTAGGAAGATCACCGATGGATTGTAGTTTCCTCAGGAAGTCAGTTGTTAGGTTGATCTTACTACAGCGCTCAGGTCACAAAATTTTTTACAGCCCTGAGTGACGTAAATAGGTCGATCTAACTTTTAAGCATAGACCAGGCCTAAGCCCCACCGACTTTCAGTGACACTTCAGAGCCCCAAGACCTACCTACCATTTTGAAAGGGGGTAGAGTTACTACAGAATTAAGTGACAGTGCTACTGCAATGTAGACATATCCAAAAGTCACTTTTAAAAATGGGACTCAGGTTCTTTTGAAAATTTTACCCTACGGCAGGTAGGCTGAGAGATTTTTTTTTTAATTTTGTTATTTAGATTATAAGTTTTTTATTTTTAAAAATAACCTGTTTAAATGAAAACTGAATTAAATACAAAATATATTAAGGTCTAAACTTGTAATAATCTCTTAAAATATTTAAATTAAAAAGATAAATATGCTGTTTTGTCTCTTTAAATTACAGTTCCCATCCTAATGCAGCTTGACCCATATCACGAGCAAAAGTTAATTTAGTAATATATCATTCACTATTTCTAACACACTAACATGTACAAGAATCTGAAAATATTAATCTATTTATAGCATACTGTAAGGGACTGCGGAAGACTTTGTTATGGCCTAGCTAGGGAACTTTCGCTTTCTCGAGCCGAGAGGCTACTGTGAGACATAGATAGCTGCTTTGTTATTGTAGGAGATAATTCTTGAAGGACACAGCTGCTGTGTTACTGCAGGATATAGATAGTTCTTGAAGGACATAGCTGCTTTGCATGGCCTTTCGCTAGGTAGTAGAAAGCCCCCCTTTAAGAAGCACCTAATTTTATATTCATGAGCTGTTTCTCCGTTGGACTCCGTCCCAGGTAGAGCTCCGCTGTGCTGGTTTCCCCGCCTTCGTGACTGCAACACTTCGAGTCCCCATTGCGGGTGGGTCACTAACCTTCAGTAAAGCCAATAACTCACAGCTGTGTGTAAGCCTCGTTTTTCTCAGAGTACTCCTGCTGGACCTGTGGTGCTTCGAGTACCGTGGCCCAGAACACATACTCTCCTAGATAGCAAAAAATTGTACCAAATCTAGTGTAAAGATACTATTTAGTAGTATATCAACATATTTTAATGGTTATATCAACCAATATTCTTTAGAAAATAATTGAAGTACAAATAGAAAGCTGATTACAGTTTATGAGTTAAATCAAGGTTTTCCTTGAAATCAATCTGCACTGCCTTATACTAGCTGGATTTTAAGAAGCCCAATTTAGTAGTCCCCATTTGTTCTTTTTACCCATTTTCTGCATTTCATTCAACCTGGCTAGTGAAGATTGATCCCAAAATATGGAAATAGATTGGTCACTTGCCTGATGCTGGAGTATCTGAATTGCAAGACAGAGAAAATGCAGGGTTTTTAAAACCCAAACATGATTTCCTTGTTGATTTAGAACCTGATCCTACAGAGACTTGTGCATAAAGATAACCACATACATGAGAACAGTCCTGGTTTGGGCCCCTGTTCAGCAAAAGCTTTGAAGTTGGTAGGAGTCCAATGTCTTTAAAAGCTTTGCTCAAACAGGGCCTGGAGCCATAAGTAGTTAATACTCCAAATAGTCGCTCTTCAGATACTTCCTGCCTAGGTATGCACAGTTAGAAAGACTAATTCCAACATCCTAGATACGTGTGAGATGCAGATTTAAGAAACTAAATACTTAACTTAATAGTTAAAATAAAACAAACTGTTACATGAATTGCATCATGTCCAAAATTCCCACAGATTTCTGCTTGTGTTAACCTTCCATTTGTCAATGTTCAAAACAAATCGTGCTTTTGAAACAGTTATTCAGATTCACACAGACCCACCAGTAAATATTTAATGGCAGACATAAATACTGGAGTAAGGAACTGCTCCTCAGAGCATATAATGAATCTGCACCCTGGCTGTTTTCCAGTACAGTGCCAAGGTATTTTAGATACTAATGTGCACGTCGCTGGTTGGTGTTTGGGGATTTGGTCTTTCTGAAAGTTAACCCCTTCATTTTAAAATAAATGCAAAAAAGAGTGAGGGAAAGTAGTCAGACCTAGAATAATCTTTAAAATTATATCAGGTAATTTAATCCCCTCCTCCCCCCCAAAAAATGCTGTTCCATAATGCACTTCTTTTTATTATTTCAAGCACTTTTGTTTGGAGTTAGAAAGTTGCCTGAAGAGCCTGCAACCCAAAACGAACATGACAGCGGTTTGTGCTAATGCAGTGGTTTTCAACCTGCAGTCCACAGACTACATCTCCATTTGAAATGTGTAGGGGTCCACAAATGAAAAAGGTTGAAAACCATTGTGTTAGTGCATGAGTATCAGAGACTGAAACTAACACCCTGTCCTGTATCATTACTGTTCAGACTAAAACATGATGAAAAGCAAAACCAAATCAGCTGTTTTTCTACTAACACTTTATTAATTCTTCCAGTTAGTAGTCTAAGGACTTTTTAAAAAAATCACATATGGTATGCGTGGGGGATTTTTGCATTTTTTTAAAAAACATGTAGGAATATCTAAGGAAGACAGATAGCTCCTAAATCTGAAAATTGTACCCAAGATCTAAGAGCCCCATTGACTTTCAGCAACATTAGGGGCCCAAGTCACTTAAGTGGTTCTGAAAATTTCAACCTATACCAGTAACATGACACATACCTTGACAGCATTTTGAATGTTTTATTTGTATATTGTTTGCCTGTTTGCATACTGAGGGTCACGGTGAGCAGCACTGTAATCCATGAAAAGCCTACTGATGTCAATGGGCTACTCAACACATGAGAAGTGCCACACTGGGTCAGACCAATGGTCCATCTAGCCCAGCATCCTCTCTTCCAACAGTGGCCAATGCCACGTGCTTCAGAGGAAATGAACAGAACAGAGCAATTATAAAGTGATCCATCCCTTGGTGTCCCCGGTCCCAGCATCTGGCCATCAGAGGATTAGGGATACCCAAGAGCATGGGGTTGCATCCCTGACCAACTTGGCTAATAGCCATCGATGGACCCATCCTCAATTAATTTAGCTAATGCTTTTTTAAACCCAGTTATACTTTGGCCTTCACAACGTCCCCTGGCAACAAGTTCCAACAGGCTGACTGTGTGTTGGGTGAAGAAATAATTCCTTTTGTTTGTTATGCAGCCTATAATTTCATTGTGTGACCCCTGGTTCTGAGTTATGTAAAGGGGTAACTAACACTTCCTTATTCACTTTCTCCACACTATTCATGATTTTAATAAACCTATATCATATCTTTTCCCAATGCTAATATATCTTTTTTGAGATGGGGAGACCAGAACCACACACAATATTCAAGGTGTGGGCATACCATGGCATTATGATATTTTCTGTCTATTATCCATCCCTTTCCTAATGGTTTCCTAACATTCTGTTAGCCTTTTTGACTGCTGTCACACATTGAGCAGATGTTTTCAGAGAACTATGCACAATGACTCCCAAGATCTTTCTCGAGTGGCAACAGCTAATGTATAGCTGAGATTATGTTTTCCAGTGTGCATTACTTTGCAATTATCAAGCAAACATTTCAGCACCAGGTCGTCAGATTATAAACCCTTTGGCACAATGACTCAGAACCCTATTCTCCAACGCCCTGCACTTTTTAATCATTCACACCACAGCAAAATACACATATAAATACTACCCGTTATAACATTTGTAATTCACTTGGCAATATGCAGGGCAGTAGAGACTGAATCTCTCCCTCTTCTTATGTTTGTACAGCTCCTAGCACCCAAAATGTGCTACCACAATAGGAAGCAACTACACTGCAGTATATTAAGATTAAGGGGAAAGTGTCCAATACACAGACCAGTTAGTTTTTTCAATCAATAAAGGACTTGAGGCCCAAGAGAGATCCTGCATGTAACTCTTAGCCCCACAATTACCATGTGTTCTCCTAAGTGAGATAAAGAATTGTCAACAGGAATAGCCACACAAGCCGCACTTTAATCTACTAGAACTCTTTAAACAGAAACAGAGCCTATTCAAAACCAGACCAACTGGTTGGAGGGGAAGGGATGAAATGAAGAAAAAGAAATCCCCACAACCAACCTGTTAATGTATTCTAAAACGAAGGTTGCTACAGTAGGCTAAGATAAAGAGTTATTATTGAAGACAGATGCCGAGGGCCAATTTAAAAGCATTATGTAAAAAGGGAAGAAGAAGTGAAGGGACGATGCCTGCTTTGAAATAGCTGCCCAAGCATGAAGCACAGCCTAACCAACTTTCAACACTGCACACTACACTGGATCAGGCAGTTTGATGTCTGACTTCAGTAGCCAAACAAGAAGGACATTTTCCCTCCTTGGCGCTGGAGGCAGGAGCGGAAGGGATATCTGAACTGCGGAAACAAACCCGGCAAGTGACTAGGGAATGAAGGACACAGCAGGATTCCATCTGTGGGGGGAGTGGGAGGAAGAAAACCAAGTGCACTTTCCACAGAGAGAATGGACTGAGTTAAAATTAAAAAAAATACACTATTGGATTGGGTAAGAGTTAAAGGCACTTAGCATCTTGCAGGATTGGATCCCAGTCCTCTCTCTTTCAGTCTCTCTGCCTCCCAGGCCAGGAAATAATATTGTGGTATTGGATTATGACAATTCCTAGCTCTTATATAGTTCTTGTTGTCAGTAGATCTCAAAAGTGCTTTACAAAGGAGATCAGCAACATTATCCCCATTTTACAGAAAGGAGTATCAAGGCACACGGACAGGAAGTGACTTGCCCAAGGTCACCCACCAACCAGTGGCAGAGCCAAGAATTGAAACCCCGTCTTCTGAGTGACAGTGCAATGAACTACCCACTAAGCCACACTGCCTTCCATGATGCATCACATAATCCCACTCTCAGCCTCTAGATACCAGCAAATGTGATAGGAGACTAGGGAGTAGTTTTTCTTTTAAAGAGAAACACATTTTAAATATGTTAGTATTATTGTTTTATGACGGTAAAACTTCAAAGTCCCAACAGAGATCAGAACCCCCCTGTGCTAAGTGTGATGTAGCTCTATAATTAGAGACACCCCCCCCCCAAGGACTTCACAATCAAGATAGAGGAAGGGTTATTATCCCTAGGAGGGTCCTATGCACAAGACTAAGCAACTTGCCCAGCATCACATAGGAAGTCAGTGGCAGAGCACAAACTAAACCCAAATGTCTCGAGACCTACCCACTACCTTCATCACTAAGCCATCCATCCCCTCTCCTCTTAGAGGTGAAAGATTCCCCAACAACTCATGCCATCAACCAGGGTTTGTGGCAGTAATAAAACCCTTGACTGGAGCACTGTTTTATTACATAAGCAAGAGCACTGTATTCCTAATTATTGTGTATAAACAAACAGATCCCATGCTGAAGGGTGCAGTCTAATTAGACAGAACAGGAGTACATGATGGAATATTTCATCCTTCAGCACAGTTTCTTAACTGAAGGCTCTTGGCAGAAATGGAACACAATAAATTAAAAGAGTACAAGATTTTAAGCCGGAGCAATCTATAATCATGGTTTGGAAACACACACTTGGGAACGGATAGCCATTCCACAGAAACAATCATTCTGCAAAGACACTTATCTCTTTTGTTTTGTGAATGGACTGTATTTTTAAAGTGCCCTGTCAGGACACCTTTTTACACAGCTACAAAATAAATGCCACAAGATGTAGTATCAGAACAATTCAGGCATGGCACTGATTGCTGAACCTAATGTATTAACACAATGGGAAGGAATTGTCTTTAAAAAAGCCTCAAGCCTATAAAGATTAAAAGAATTCCAGCATAGTATTCACATTGTAACCAGCTGCTGAGTGTAAATAAATAAATAAATAAATAAATAAATAAATAATCAATCTAGGGCTCAGATTTTTCTTCTGATTGAAGGAAAAAAACAAAAACTTACTGGTAAAAATACCATCCTTCAGAATGAATGTTAAAGGGCAGGGCAGAGCAGTGTAAGAAACTACACATTAAATTTTAAAGATGCTGCATTACACAAATTCTGCAACCAGAGGTGAAACCCGAATTGTAGCGTTTTAAAATAGTAAGGCAAACTGACAATCAAAATTCACAAAATTTGCTGGGTCCAAGACACTTCTTCAAATCAAGGCTTCCCTGAAGACATTTATCCCCTCCTTCCCTGCAATTTGAGACCTCACCAGGAGACTTCACATAAAACAAGACAATGACTAATGTCAAGTTAGGATTATCTCAGCACTTAGTACAGTCAAGGGTTGGGTTTTGGGTTTGGTTTTGGGGGGGAGAAGAAAGAATGAAGCAGAAAGATTAAACCAGACAACTCCAACCTATTCACTTGTCATGCAGTTACACACAGCTTCTATGTTTAGGCCAGTGGCATTTGGCTCTTAGAGGGGAACTCACTTTGTGAGAACTGAGCTATTAAAACACTTAAACATTTACAATACAATAACTAGTGCAAAAAGTTCATTGCCAACTCCTAATTAATTACAATCACCCTCCATTAGAGTAGCTAAAACAGAAGTTCTCATTTGCTTTACATGGCAACTGCCATAAATACAGAATTCTTCTGTCTAGTGAGGTATATCAGGCTGAGACATTATGGGTTTGTTTACACAACAGTTTTCACAAAGCCTAATCTTGTTCCTTCATCTTCAGTGAAAACAGTTTGTTTGGATGTGAAGTATTTCCATCACACACACACCATAAGAGACTGGTGAGGGGCCTCAGAAACAGCAGCATTGTTCTGAATGCACGGGAACCAGAGAGTGAAACTGAGTAGCGAGTTTCAATGTTTGCTGGAGTTTCGATCAGCTTGGGGAGGGGAGAGGAGGGAGGGAGCCTGAACACTAGCAAACTGCACATGCAATTTTAAGAACCCTTTGGATTTTAATCATTTCAGGTGTTGTCAGCGACACAGGGAAAGGATTCTTGTGCGTTCTTACTGTGTCCCTCTACAGAGTGAACGCAACAGTGTCCAGGTCACAAGAGATTATATTCAATTCAGCTTGAAAAGATACACACAGGTCTACAAGTAGGGGGCCACAGACCATTGCTCATCCACCGCTTGGAGAACTGTGCTACCCACAATTAAGTTGGGATTAAACTCAGCTACTAGTAACTGGTTAGATTACATTTTTCTACTGGGCATGGGGTAATTTGTTTGCTTTAGGTCATGGTGATTTAACGCTGCTCGTATCTTTCATCCTGACAAACCTGGAGTCCGAAGTCCCCGTTTAACCACCGATCAGGGCCAAGCTGTGTGGAAGTAGCCGGGGCTTCTGCCAGAATCCCTGCCAACGGGCCTCACCAGCAGACAGACCCTCATGGGGGCCCTCAAGTTCAGTCTCCATGTCTCATGCAGCCTCTCTGCTGAGGCTACTAACACAGCAGCCTGTTATGGCCATCCAGCGTGGCAACTTTGCTAAGCATCTGGCCACTAGGAACTGGACAGAAAGCCCGTCACACAAGGGCCACTGAATGGCCATGGCTTCTAGTCACTTCCAGCCTAGGCTGCATTTGAGCAGGGGTCCTGGGGGTGAAGGGCTCCAGATACCTCCCACTCCCCCAAGCCAGCCAATTCCCCCCACACACCCCCAATCTCCAGCTGCTGTCACAAGCCTTGTAACACATCTGTGGTGTTATACACACACTCTCCAGCGGGACTTTATGAAGTGAGCTGTAGCTCACGAAAGCTTATGCTCTAATAAATTTGTTAGTCTCTAAGGTGCCACCGGTACTCCTTTTCTTTTTGCGAATACAGACTAACACGGCTGCTACTCTGATATCTGGGTGGGAAAACCTCAGTGGATGATGACGCTTCTCGGGGAATAATAGGGAGAAGCTGGGGCTTGGGAAGGGTGAAGGGGGTGTCTCTTCATAGGAAGAGAGTAGCAGCCGTGTTAGTCTGTATTTGCAAAAAGAAAAGGAGTACTTGTGGCACCTTAGAGACTAACAAATTTATTAGAGCATAAGCTTTCGTGTGCATCCAATGAAGTGAGCTGTAGCTCACGAAAGCTTATGCTCTAATACATTTGTTAGTCTCTAAGGTGCCACAAGTCCTCCTTTTCTTTTTTCATAGGAAGAGTAACTAAAACAGGGACACAACAAGAGGGAGCCCTATATGAGGAGGGAGGACACACCAGAGGAAGGGGGGGGTGTCTTATGGGGCAGGGGAAGGTGCGTGTGTTGGGGGAGGGAGGCAAGCACATGCACATCAAGGAGAATTAGGGGTTTCCCACCAAAGGATGAAGGGCTGTTATAGGGGCAGATGCTATAGGAGAGAGTTCCCCATAGGAGAAGTCACTCTAGAGGGAGTATGGGTCCCCAGGGGAAGAGTCCTTATACAGGCAGCCACTACAGAGGGAGCTCCCTATAGGGGCAGGTGCTATATGGGGAGAACACACCCCGAAGAGAAGAGAAGAGAATCCCTATACAGGGAAGCCCTATGGGACATGGTGTCACTATAGGGAACCAGCAGGTCCCCAGGAGGCTGGGAGGTCCCTTGAACAGGCAAGCGCCTATAGGCATCTATAGGGGAAGGCAGCGCCCTATAGGGGCGGGGCGGGTCCCAGGGGGCAGAGCCCCTATAGAAACCATAGCTGCGGAGGAAGGCAGCGCCCCATAGGGGCAGGGGGCCCCGCACTCACCGTGCCCCGGCCGCTCCCCGCCGCGAGCGCTCCTCACCTCCGCGCCCCACCGCAACCTGTTACCTTCGCCCAGGCCCCACCCCCGGCCCCTGCCATTGGCCCGGGCTCCGGCCAGGCCCGCCCCTCCGCGGTGAGGAAGCCACGCCCCCACCGCGCGCCACCCCGCCCCCGTTGGCCCGCGGCCTGCCCGGGCCCCCCCCCCCCCCCCGCGGGCAGGAGAGGTCATGTGACTCCCCAGGAGGGAGGGGGTGCGCCGCCATCTTGGCGAGGGTGGGGTTCGAAGGACGCGTTAGCAACAAGCCCCGCCCCGCGCAGGCCCCCCCCCCACCTCACGGGGCTCCTCCCGAGCTAGCGCCCCTCTGGCTTGAGCAGAGCCCCCCCCCGCTCCCTCAGTGTCCCCCCCACCCTGATCAGCCTCCCCACCCCCTGCATGTCCCCCAGAGCCCCCCTCAGGCTGGGCAGCCCCCCCACTCCCTGTGTCCTCTCAACCCTGATCAGTCTCCCCACCCCCTGCATGTCCCCCAGAGCCCCCCTCAGGCTGGGCAGCCCCCCCACTCCCTCAGTGTCCCCCCAACCCTGATCAGTCTCCCCACCCCTTGCACGTCCCTCAATGCCCCCCCCCTCAGACCTGGGCAGCCTCCCCACCCCATGCACATAGCCCAGTGCCCCCCTCAGGCCTAGGCAGCCCCCCCACTCCCTCAGTGTCCCCCCAACCCTGATCAGCCTCCCTACCCCTTGCATGTCCCCCACTGCCCCCCTCAGGCTTGAGCAGCTCCCCCCTGGCCTGGATAGCCCCCCTGCCTCTACACTCCCCCCCAATATCCCCTGGCCTGGGCAGTTCCCCTTATTCTGTTGTTCCCCCAGTGCCCCCCTCAGGCTTGGGCAGCTGCCCCACCCCTCTGTGCTCCCCCACAGTACTCCCTTCAGTTTGGGTGGCTTTCTCATCCCCCCTCTTCTCCCTCCCTAGTGCCCCCCAGCCTGGGTAGCCCCCCTCTCATTCCCCTGTTCTTACCCAATGCCCCTCCTAGCCTGGACAGCTCCCCCCACCCCTCTCTACTCCTGAATGGCCCCTCTCAGGCCTAGGACTGGATCCACCCCCTAGAGCCCTCCACCAGATAGGCCTAGGCTAAGCAGCTCCCCACCCTGCCCCATGTCTTCCTCCACTTCAGATCTGTGCTTAGGCACTTCCCTGCACCCCTCTCTCTGATGTTCCCTATAGAGGCCTGGGCAATTTCCCCCTGTCTCTTCTATTCCTGGAGATGGGAAGGTTCCTCCCATCTCCCTGAACCACTCTCCCCAGTGTCCCCCAGACAGGCCTGGGGAAGAGCAGTTATCCTAATGCCCCCTCCCCAGTGTCCTTCCCACCAACTCTACCCTTAACATTCCTAACACAGACCCTGGGCATCCCTGCATCTCTTCCCATGTCTCTTGCCTCTTCTCTCTTTCCCTTTCTGTCTCTTTCTTCTGCTGCCCCTCTCCCTCCACAGTTCAATAGGAGCAATCTGTGGGCTTCTTCATCTCCAAGGTGGTGAAGTAATGGTCTCAAGTTGCAATGGGGGAGGTTTAGGTTGGATATTAGGAAAAACTTTTTCACTAGGAGGCTGGTGAAACACTGGAATATATTAACTAGGGAGGTGGTGGAATCTCCTTCCTTTAACAGATTTCAGAACAGCCGTGTTAGTCTGTATCCGCAAAAACAACAGGAGTACTTGTGGCACCTTAAGGTCAGTCTTGACAAAGCCCTGGCTGGGATAATTTAGTTGGGGATTGGTCCTGCTTTGAGCAGGGGGTTGGACTAGATGACCTCCTGAGGTCCCTTCCAACCCTGATATTCTATGTTTCCAAGGTGCCCAAGGCACTATTGGTGCCGTGCAAAATATAATGCTCCTTTCTCACTGTGATGTAAGGCAGCTGGACTAAATCAATCTCTCTCCTCTGATTTCTTAGCTTGCTGTACTGCCTTTCAGCTCCATGAGCTTCATGACTTTATCTGCACAGCACCCCTGAAATGCAGATTCCCCCCACCCCAGGAGTGGGTACAGTGGTCCACATAACAATGAGGCAAGGGGAAGTTTTGATTGTGGGTCACTTCTATACTCTTATAGCACTTTCCCTTCATTCCCTCCCACTTGTTTCTCTTTTCTCTCTGCCAGGACTCGTGGTATAAGTAAGTATGTCAGATATAAGTACTGAAGATCAGGGATAACGGGGTGAAATCTCCTGGCCTGTGTTATACAGGAGGTCAGATGAGATAGAATGGGCCTTTCTGGCCTTAGAATCTATGGAGGTCTACATTACAAGTTTATAACAGTGCAACTGCAGTATCTGGTGAAGATGCTTTAAACCAGTGGTTCTTAACCTTTCCTGCAGCCTGCACAGCTTTGGTTCTCAAAATATGTTCTCACACCTCCTATCAAAAATCGTTGAAGTAGGTCAGTTCTTTAAACCTAGATATATTTTTGTTTGTATATTACAGTAATCGTTAAATGTATAATGTTACATACATAGGTTTGGTGAAACAAAGTAGTTTACTTACGTGCTGGGGCTTAATTTGTATTTTCGATGATTTATTTTCTAAAAAAAATCTGGCATGTCTCGCACCCCCAGAAAGGGCATCTTGCACCTCCAGGGGGTGTGTGCACCCCCGGTTAAGAACCACCGCTTTAAACCAATAGGATAGAGTGCTCCCATCAACTTAATAACCCCACCCCCACGAGAGGCGGTTGCTAAGTTGGCAGGAGAAGCTGTCCCGCCAACATAGTGCTGTCTACACTGGGGGTTAAGGTCGGTATAACTATGTCGCTTAGGGGTGTGGGTTTTTCATATCCCTGTGCAACATAGTTATATGGAAGTATGTAGTATAGATCAAGCCTAATGAATCTAAGGCCATGCCTACGCTTACAACCTTACAGTGGCACAGCTGTACTGACATAGCTGTGCCGCTGTAAGATCGCTCGTGTAGTCGCGTTATGCATGCGGGAGAGAGCTCTCCCTTCGACATAGTTAAACCAGCTTGATGAGCTGTGCGCACGAGCGCTTTTGCTGGCAAAACTTATGTTGCTCAGGGGCGTGGGTTTTTTCCACACCCCGGAGCAACATAAGTTTTGCCGACATAAGTGCTAGTGTAGACATGGCCTAAGATAGATCCAACACCTTCTCATCACCACCCTTGTGACCCGAAGGGTTGCTTTTTAGTATGGGTTTGTACCTACATGCCGTATTTTGAACTCTTGTGATTTTTATGAGAAGTCGCACCGCATCCGATGAAGTGAGCTGTTGCTCATGAAAGTTTATGCTCAAATAAATTTGTTAGTCTCTAAGGTGCCACAAGTACTCCTTTTCTTTTTGCGTATTTGGAGTGTTTCTTAAAGCCCCAGTTCCTGGCAACCTGCAATTAGGTGAGGCTCTCCACTGTTTTTTTTTTTTTTAAATTAAAACACACACACCAAAGGCTAATTTCCAACCCTCAAGATTACACAAACGCTTGGAAACATGACCTGAGCATGATCCTAAGTGCTCCAAAAACAGAAGGCAACTTGTAAAAAAAAAAAAAAAAAAAAAAAGTATTTTAAAAAAATCTCCTTATTTTTAAGCAAATGTTGTGATTTTTGTTTTGTTTTTATAGCCTGATTCGTGATTTTTAAACATTTGGCCATGTTGCATGCATCTAAGCAGCATCAAGGACACTGGCGCAGTTTCATTGCCACTGCGCTGACCATTCTCCCACCAAAGGGCTGAGGCTCCCACCCAGCCTTATTTAAGGTAAGAAATAATGCCATGGATCTCAAGATCTCAAAGTTATTTGCACACATTCATTTACAGTATTGCTAATACAGTAATGATAATCCTTAGCTTTTATATACCGCTTTTTGTCAGTAGATCTCAAAGCGTTTTAGTCAGCACTTATACAAAAGATGAGTCATTTACCCTCACACTAAGTTAAAAGAAAGAAACAGGTGCAGAGAGAATCCAGGTTTCCTGACTTCAATTTTTCTAATCTGACTTCTAAACCAAATACTTCGCAAACTGGTAAATAATGTGCCTTTGCCACTTAAACCACACAAACTCTTTGTAAGCTGTCAGTCAAAAAATAATGTCAAGTAATAGTACATATCCCCTGCGGGATCTCTAAGTTTCCTAATTATGCAAAAGGGGTGTCTATCAAAAGAGGGTAAAGTCAAGTATCTCAGAGACAGGGGTTATGTTGCTGGAGGTGCTACTGCTATGTAAATGCATCCGATGAAGTGAGCTGTAGCTCATGAAAGCTTATGCTCAAATAAATTTGTGAGTCTCTAAGGTGCCACAAGTCCTCCTTGTCTTTTTGCGACTACAGACCAACACGGCTGCTACTCTGAAATACTGCTATGTTGTGCATGTTGTAAGAACGATATAGAATAGATCAGTTACTGATGTAAAGGATTAAGAGTAGCTCTCTAACGATCAGGAGAGAAAGTTACCCCCAACAAGTCACAATGATTGCAAAACTTCAGCCTAATATAAACTGAAATGAACCCTGAGGGTAGGGCTAGGAGTGCCCCCAGTTCCCAGATAAGATGCGTGTCAGCACCCTCACAGCATTGGGGCTAAGAGTACTTTGCCTATCTTGTGCATTCCTTCTAAGTGAGGTTTCTTGAGTATTACTGATGGGGAAGTGAGGCTCAGAGAAGTGAGGTGAGTTGAGATCAATCAGCCAGTTTGAGGCCCCGTCCTCTCTAACTACAAGACCAAACTCCTCCTCTGAGCTGGAGATAAAAGCCAGAGTCTTCTGCTTAACTTCTAGCCTGCATAATGGATGTGGCACAAAGTTTACAAATCATAGAATGAGACTTATTTAATGGACTTCTTTTATCCTTTTCTCAGAGTGTGGGCACTGAGTCCACTATTGCATCAACAGATCCTGCTAGACAGTTTGATATAAAAAAAATCTAAATTCTGTTTACTAAGGCCAAGTATGTCTACACTTAAAACACTGAAGTGGCACTGCTGCAGCTGTGCTTGTGTACCGCTTCAGTGTAGACCCTCGATACACGGATGGGAAGGGTTTCCCCCATCCCTGTAGTTAATCCACCTCCCTGAGAGGCAGTAGCTAAATTGATCGAAGAATTCTTCTGTCAGCCTAGCGCTGTCTACATCAGGGGCTGTGTTCTACAAAAGCCTATAGCAATTAATTCACTCTCAGGAACAGGCTTCTAAAGCATTGTGTTGTTCGGATCTTGGGCCCCAAAATTGTACATGGATGCAACAGGGAAGCAACTCCAAAGCAGATGTGTTACTGCCCCTCATTGTCAAAGTGGTTCCTCAAAAAGAAAAGAAGTACTTGTGGCACCTTAGAGACTAACATTTATTTGAGCATAAGCTTTCGTGAAATGCATCCGATGAAGTGAGCTGTAGCTCACGAAAGCTTATGCTCAAATAAATTTGTTAGTCTCTAAGGTGCCACAAGTACTCCTTTTCTTTTTGCGAATACAGACTAACACGGCTGCTACTCTGGTTCCCCAAAGCCTCTCTGATGTTAATAGTAACCCTCTAGGCACCTCTGACAGCCCTAGCCTCTGGCTGTTCAAACTACGCAGCCAAGCACTCTGCCTCAGTGCTCCACACATGAGCAAACATTTCACCCTTAGATTCACACAGATTATGCAAAGTGCAGCATACGGCTATGACCACGGAAATATTATCCTCAGTAAGGTCTAACCTGCAATTTCCAGCGAGCTTTCAAACGGCCAAAGGCACATTCAACTACCATGCAGCACCTGCTCAGCCTGTTAAAACGCTCCTTGCTGCTGTCTAGGTGCCCTGTGTAAGGTTTCATGAGCCAGGGCTGTAAGGGGTAAGCCGGGTCTCCCAGGATTACTATGGGCATTTCCACATCCCTCACTGTGAACTTGTGGTCTGGAAAGAAAGTCCCTGCCTGCAGCTTTCTGTACAGGCCACTGTTCTGAAGATAAGGCGTACTTGTGACACCTTAGAGACTAACAGATTTATTTGAGCATAAGCCTTCGTGAACTACAGCTCATTTCATCAGATGCATTCAGTCTGAAGATGCATGCATCATGCACCATTCCAGACCAGCCTGCATTGATGTCCATGAAACGCCCCCGGTGATCCACAAGCACCTGCAACACCCTGGAGAAGTATCCCTTCCTATTGATGTATTCAAAGGCAAGTTGATCTGGTGCTAAAATTGGGATGTGTGTGCCATCAATCGCCCCACCAGTTAGAGAAACTCATCTGTGCAAAGCCATCCGCTTTGTCATGCACATTTCCCGGAGTCACGGTCCTATGCAGCAGGATGCGCTTTATTGCCCAGCACACTTGGAGTGATACAGCCCCATCAGTGGACTTTTCTACTCTAAACCGATTTGCAACTGACAGGTAGCAGTGTGGATTTGCCAGCTTCCACACAGCAATTGGAACATGCTTCTCTACCGGAAGGGCAGCTCTCAATTTGGTGTCCTTGCGCCACAGGTTGGGGGACAGCTCAGCACATAGCTCCATGAAGGTTGCGTTACGCATCCTAAAGTTCTGTACCCACTGGTCCTCATCCCACACCTGCATGACAACACAATCCCACCAATCAGCGCTTGTTTCCCTAGCCCAAAAGCAGCGGTCTACTGTATGCAGCTGCTCTGTGAATCCACAAAGCACAGATAAGTTGCTGCCGTCCATATCACACTCGGGTGCCTGCGATTCATCCTCTGCTAGCTTAGCGAATAACTCTGCGAGTAACCGTGCTGCCATGCACGATGTCCTCACGATAGCTAACAGCGCATAGGAGAGAAGTGTGGGATCCATCCTCTCACTGCAGATGCTGGCGTGCACGACAACAGAACGACAGTTGGAAAAAGCACGAAAGGAAGCCAGAGACCTTTGGAGAGGTGGGACACAAAGCGGTGCATGACGGTATATTTTTGCACATCCCAGGATGCGCCACGCTCCATTTCTGCATTCCCACAACACCTAGCGACGGATGGTGTCGCCAGGCACTGTGGGATACATACCCACAAGCCATTGCTCTTGCCGTTGACAAAGGTGCCCCAAACGTGGATACGATCCGTCGACAGAGGGAGCAAATGTAGACACTTTGGCGACTTTGCTTTTGTCGATTTTTCCTTGGCGACATTAGTTTAATTGAAAAAACTTGCAAGAGAGATCTGGAAGCAGAAGGGTGAGTTTTTAATTGAATGCTTGGCTACAGTATCCCATGTAATCTGCAAACAAAAGGTGGATAAACAAATGCAAATAGCTACAGAAGGTGTGTCAGATAGAAAGCATCTGCCACTTTAGATGACTGATGGGCCACACCTCCCCCAAAATAACAGGTTCTGTCTCTAAAGGTCATCTCTCTCACCAACACAAGTTAATCCAATAAAAGATATTAGCTCACACACATTGTCTCTCTAATATCCTGGGACTAACATGGTTACAGCTACGCTGCATACAGGTTCATTCAGGCAGACAATAGGTGGTACTGTATTGTATCACCATGCACATCCTGCATAATTGAATTAACTCTTTGCTGCAGATTTTCTTTGTAAAGATTTTTTAAACTATGGTGTTTAAAAAAATCAAAAGCAAGATTCAAAATCCCACGTTGGGGGTGGGGGGGAAATCGATCATGGTAACAAATTTCAGAGTAGCAGCCGTGTTAGCCTGTATTCACAAAAAAGAAAAGGAGTACTTGTGGCACCTTAGAGACTAACAAATTTATTAGAGCATAAGCTTTCGTGAGCTACAGCTCGCTTCATCGGATGCATGGTAACAAAGTGATTGATACCTACAAAAGGGTTATTGCTTTATGGGAATACTAGTTAGGCCTGGGCAACACTAGAAAATTAAATTGGCTTACCTACCTTGCTCAGGGGTGTTAAAAATCCACACCCTGAGTGGCACAGTTAAGCCGACCTAAACCCCATTGTAGGCAGTGTTCCTAGCTACTGTGTGCTAGAGAGGTGGATTGTCTCTGCCAACAAACTCCTCCTGTAGGTGTAGGTATTGTCTATGTCAGGGTTTCTCAAACTGGGGGTTGAGACCCCTCAGGGGGTCATGAGGTTATTACTTGGGGGGTCATGAGCTGTCAGCCTCCACCCCAAACCCCACTTTGTCTCCAGCATTTATAATGGTGTTAAATAAATTAAAAAACACTTTTTAATATATATTTATGGGGGTCACACTCAAAGGCTTGCTCTGTAAAAGGGGTCACCAGTATAAAAGTTTGAGAACCACTGGTCTATTTGACTCCCTCAGGGAACAGATGGCCAGGATCCCCTGGGGGACTAACATGAAAGGGAAGGGAGTCCAGGAGAGCTGGCTGTATTTCAAGGAATCCCTGTTGAGGTTACAGGGACAAACCATCCCGATGAGTTGAAAGAATAGTAAATATGGCAGGCGACCAGCTTGGCTTAATGGTGAAATCTTAGCGGATCTTAAACATAAAAAAGAAGCTTACAAGAAGTGGAAGGTTGGACATATGACCAGGGAAGAGTATAAAAATATTGCTCGGGCATGTAGGAAAGATATCAGGAGGGCCAAATCGCACCTGGAGCTGCAGCTAGCAAGAGATGTCAAGAGTAACAAGAAGGGTTTCTTCAGGTATGTTGGCAACAAGAAGAAAGCCAAGGAAAGTGTGGGCCCCTTACTGAATGAGGGAGGCAAGCTAGTGACAGAGGATGTGGAAAAAGCTAATGTACTCAATGCTTTTTTTGCCTCTGTTTTCACTAACAAGGTCAGCTCCCAGACTGCTGTGCTGGGCATCACAAAATGGGGAAGAGATGGCCAGCCCTCTGTAGAGATAGAGGTGGTTAGGGACTATTTAGAAAAGCTGGACGTGCACAAGTCCATGGGGCCGGACGAATTGCATCCGAGAGTGCTGAGGGAATTGGCGGCTGTGATTGCAGAGCCCTTGGCCATTATCTTTGAAAACTCGTGGCGAACGGGGGAAGTCCCGGATGACTGGAAAAAGGCTAATGTAGTGCCCATCTTTAAAAAAGGGAAGAAGGAGGATCCTGGGAACTACAGGCCGGTCAGCCTCACCTCAGTCCCTGGAAAAATCATGGAGCAGGTCCTCAAAGAATCAATCCTGAAACACTTAGAGGAGAGGAAAGTGATCAGGAACAGTCAGCATGGATTCACCAAGGGAAGGTCATGCCTGACTAATCTAATCGCCTTTTATGATGAGATTACTGGTTCTGTGGATGAAGGGAAAGCAGTGGACGTATTGTTTCTTGACTTTAGCAAAGCTTTTGACACGGTCTCCCACAGCATTCTTGTCAGCAAGTTAAGGAAGTATGGGCTGGATGAATGCACTATAAGGTGGGTAGAAAGCTGGCTAGATTGTCGGGCTCAACGGGTAGTGATCAATGGCTCCATGTCTAGTTGGCAGCCGGTGTCAAGTGGAGTGCCCCAGGGGTCGGTCCTGGGGCCCGTTTTGTTCAATATCTTCATAAATGATCTGGAGGATGGTGTGGATTGCACTCTCAGCAAATTTGCGGATGATACTAAACTGGGAGGAGTGGTAGATACGCTGGAGGGGAGGGATAGGATACAGAAGGACCTAGACAAATTGGAAGATTGGGCCAAAAGAAATCTAATGAGGTTCAATAAGGATAAGTGCAGGGTCCTGCACTTAGGATGGAAGAATCCAATGCACCGCTACAGACTAGGGACCGAATGGCTCGGCAGCAGTTCTGCGGAAAAGGACCTAGGGGTGACAGTGGACGAGAAGCTGGATATGAGTCAGCAGTGTGCCCTTGTTGCCAAGAAGGCCAATGGCATTTTGGGATGTATAAGTAGGGGCATAGCGAGCAGATCGAGGGACGTGATCGTTCCCCTCTATTCGACACTGGTGAGGCCTCATCTGGAGTACTGTGTCCAGTTTTGGGCCCCACACTACAAGAAGGATGTGGATAAATTGGAAAGAGTACAGCGAAGGGCAACAAAAATGATTAGGGGTCTAGAGCACATGACTTATGAGGAGAGGCTGAGGGAGCTGGGATTGTTTAGTCTGCAGAAGAGAAGAATGAGGGGGGATTTGATAGCTGCTTTCAACTACCTGAAAGGGGGTTTCAAAGAGGATGGCTCTAGACTGTTCTCAATGGTAGCAGATGACAGAACGAGGAGTAATGGTCTCAAGTTGCAATGGGGGAGGTTTAGATTGGATATTAGGAAAAACTTTTTCACTAAGAGGGTGGTGAAACACTGGAATGCGTTACCTAGGGAGGTGGTAGAATCTCCTTCCTTAGAGGTTTTTAAGGTCAGGCTTGACAAAGCCCTGGCTAGGATGATTTAACTGGGACTTGGTCCTGCTTTGAGCAGGGGGTTGGACTAGATGACCTTCTGGGGTCCCTTCCAACCCTGATATTCTATGATTCTATGATAAGTGCTATCACAGCACAGCTGTGCCATTGTAACAGTTCAAGTGTAGACAAGCCCTTTGTGAAAGTACCTGTTTAAGTGACTTTCAGGCCCCAGGGGATTTTTGGACTTCCATCTGGATCCTTGCCATGGCTCAAAGACTGCTGATGATAAACTGAGTCAATATTTTGCTGTTATCATCACATGGTCTATGAATCTTTTAAAATATTTCTTTAATAATACAGTGCTCAATTTCTTTTATGAGCCCAAGCAAATGTGTGCAGGGATTTTGACATGAATTTGAATTGATGAAAAAAAATCCCTCACAGACCCCAGTGCCCCTTTCTCTGGGGTTCTGCCCCCTGGCAGTACCCCAGACTCTGCCTCTGGGTCTCCCCTTCCTGGGGGGACCCCCAACCCACTATCCCCACCTTACCTCAGTCTGCACTACTGCCAGTCATCACCAAGCCCCTGCTCCCTGGGGCAGACTGCAGTGTAAAGGCCACTTATCATAGGAAAGGGGGTTCAGACCTGTTGCCTTCCTCCCAGTACCTCTATGGGCCTTGGACCAGGCCTTACAGACTGGGGAGTTACCAGCCTGGAGTGCCCCCACTCAGTCTGCTCCTTCTCTAGCACTGTACCACCCTCAGTACCCTGTCAGGTAGCCAGGCCCTGCTCTCTCCCAGCCTGGAGAGAAACTCCTTGGGGCTTTGGCTCACAGCCTTTTTATACAGGCCAACTGGGGCCTGATTGGGGCGTGGTCCAGCTGCGGCTGCTTCCCCAATCAGCCATCCCCAGCCACAGCCCTCTCCAGGGCTGCTTTTAACCCCTTCTATTTTAGGAGCAGTGTAGCCACCCCGCTACAATCTCAAACTGCTTTACAAACAAGTAGCAGTATCCTCATTTTGCAGATGGAGAAACTGAGGCACAGGGAGGGGAAGTGCCACTTCAGTTTGCCATAGGTCACCCAGAAGGCTAGTGGCAGAGCCAGGTATTAGAACCCAGGTCCCCTGAATCCAGTCCGTTGCTCTAGCCACTATTCATGGTATGCAGTATACGAGTTATGACACACAGTTGAGCAGTTCTGATTCCTTCCAGTAGAGGGCACATTAGTTGATTCATTGAAATATACTGACTGACAGATATGTCACCTTTTATCCCTCTGGGATTTCTCACAGCTACTTTATTGTATTCTGCCAATTTACAGTAGAAATTCTGAGAGATTCTTAACTATGGAAGATACTAGGGGATTTCTACTGCCATAGATACAGTCTATATTTAAACTGTTACAGTGGTACAGCTGCAGCACTTCAGTGTAGACATGACAGCAACAGGAGGGATTCTCCTGTTGGTGTAGGTAATCCACCTCCCCAAGAGGTGGTAGCTAGGTCAGTGGAAGAATTCTTCCATCAAGCTAGTGCCGTCTACACCAAGGGGTTAGGCTGGCATAGGTATATCTCTCCACAGGCGCTGCCTTTCCAATGTGCCGGGGGTGCTCGACCCCCAGCTCTGCCCAGGCCCCACCCCCACTCTGTCCCTTCCCCAAGGCCCCACCCCTTCTCCACCTCTTCCTGCCCCCACCCCTTCTCCCAAGCCCCCCACCCCACCTCTTCCTTCACCACCTCTTTCTGCCCCATTCCATCCCCGAGGGTGCGGCACCCTTGCTCCTTCCCCCAATAGAGCCTCCTGCCCATTGTGAAACAGCTGATCACGGTGGGCAGGAGGTGCAGGGAGAGAGGGGGAAGTGCTGATCAGTGGGGCCTGCCAGCAGGCAAGAGACGCTGGAGGGGAAAGGGGAGCTGATAGGAGAGTTGCCAGTGGGTGCTCAGCACCCATCACTTTTCCCCTGTGGGTGCTCCAGCCCTGGAGCACCCACGGAGTCTGCGTCTATGGCTATGATGATGTAAGTTCCCACGTAGACCAGCCGTAAGTAACACAACGGATGCCTGAAATAGGTTTGTTGGGAATCCCCAATATTATAGGTTCTACCAAAGGAGAAGGGAGAGAATCGCTTCTTTTCTAATGCACCCTGGTGGCACTGCCAGAGACAAAATGGACACACATTTCGATCTGACTCCCTTGACGAGTAAAGGGCTGAGATGGCAAAGGGATGGAAGGTGGGAGATTAAAGACCTTGGATGAAGCTCATTCTGGGTTCATGTGGCTCAGCCATACAAAATAATATTAATAACTTTTGATGGAACCTATTCCTGCGATTCCCACTAACACACAATATAAGTAATTTAATGGTTACTTTGAATCTTTACAAATATTAATTAATTTAGTTTCACAGCCACAGCCCAGCCTGGAAGGTAGCTGAGAATTATCTACATGTTACAAATGAGGAAACTGAGACAGAGGGAGATCTATTGCCCTCGCACAGCATATCTGCAACCTGCATTGACCTGGTAACACTCAGGCCATGTCTATGCTGCCATTTATGTCAGCAAAACTTATGTCGCTCAGGGTGTAAAAAGTGGTTTTATTATGCTGGGGGGAGAGCTCTCTCCTGTTGGCATAGAGCGGCTATATGAGCCATTTTCCAGAGGCACCGCTGCATCGGTCCAGCTGTGCCACTGTAAGCTCTCTAGTGTAGACATGGCCTAAGACTAGTCAATAGGGATGTTGACCCAGGTATTTAGGCATCTGGGAGTAAGGATCTGAGGGGGCCTACAACTCCCACTCTTTAACCCTCAGCACCGATTCCTGCTAAAGTCAGTGGAAGTGGGATTGGGCCCAGAGTGGGTACATGGAACATCTGTGGCAGAACCCAGGTCTCAAGACGTCTAGGCTTGATCCACAAATCTGCCCTTCCTCCTGACAGCTCCTTCCTAGAACACACATCACAGTGCGTAGTTTGCCTTGCATTTCTTTCATCCACCATTGTGTTTGCTGTGAGAACTCATCATGAACAGAAATGATGTGTAACTTTGCTCTAAAATGTCTTTCAAAGAAGCTGGCTCTTATTATCAACCCGGGAAATTACTTTCTCTGAGTGATTCAGGCAGACATGTGGTTCATGAAACACACTGTCTCCGAAATTGTTTTCTGGCTGGGTAATCAGCAGCTCGTTAGCTTTAATCAGATCACTCTGCTGTCACTTCCTTTTCTGTGTGTGTAGATGGCAGAACAAAGCATCGCAGTGAGGAGTGAATGGGACACAAGGGAAGGGGGATGTCATTCTACATTGCTGGCTTTTTGTAAATTGCAGTGACTAACCCTTAATTGGATGCTGAGCAGTTTAAACAAGAGATCCCAAAAGGATAGGCGGAAAGACAGCTGAGTTGGATTTGCATTGTCAAAAGTCAAGAGGAGGGGGTGGTGCAGTGTGCTGGGGCTCAGATTAATTGGGACTAAGGCCTTGAATGCATATGGGATTTCAGTCATCATGGCCATTCAACAGTGTAACTTTCCCAGTGCAAATTTCTAGTATACAAAAGTGCAAAACCAATACAGGGGCCCCAACGCAGCTTATTCATGCTAACAAACTGGGTAAATTGCACCAGTGCAAATAGCAGCTATACCTGCCTACATTAAATTTAGACTGATGCAACTATAACAAAAAGAAAAGGAGTACTTGTGGCACCTTGTTAGAGACTAACAAATGTATTTGAGCATAAGCTTTCATGAGCTAGTCTCTAAGGTGCCACAAGTACTCCTTTTGTTTTTGCAGATACAGACTAACACGGCTGCTACTCTGAAACCTGCACCTATAATAGTGGCTGCAACTGGGACAAATCCCAACATACAGGAGGGCTAAATTGGGGAATTGCATTCATGCCAAGGTTTGGATTTAGCTCTCAATTCATTTGTCTGGTCTAAGTTTTTTAATAGAATTAGATTGGCCAGGGTATTGCACTGAGATGTTGTGACATGATGGATGGCATTGGGTTTTCACTCCATACTGTCACACCAGCATGCACTCATTTGCAGGAAACCTCATGATATTCTGACTGGTAGAGGCACGCCTTGCGATGCACCATGTTGGGATTCTGCTGGGAATGTTTTGTTGTGCAACACACATAAAGAGCAACCCTGAACGTGAGGTAAGGTGGCATCCTTAGGTCAGTCATATTTAATAATGTTATTAAGATAATGTTGAAATAAAAAGAAAACGGTACAGAGTTTAGGCATAGAAGTTTCTGGTTATCAGGGAATAAGGTACAGATTATCAAAGGGTGCGAAGTTCAGTTTGGAGCGGGTGGCGTAAGGAATACATAATCTGCAATCTCCCCGATTGGGGGTAAAAGTGTAGCGGGTCAAAGTACAGACATTGAGATATGGGGGTATGTTGTCCATATAATGGCTATGTTCAGGTGTGGAGTATAATGATGATGAGGATGGATCTACCCTCATTTGGTGGGATTTAATGTTCAGTGAGTTTATGGTTCCAGTTCATATGGTCCGATAAAAAAAAAAGAAGTCTTTATCCAAATAATACAGTTACATGATTATTATATTTACATATGGCTCATATTCAAATATAGGGGATAGGTTTGGGCAGGGAAGTTCTGGTATCCCAACTACCGTCAAGTCCCACAGCCAGTCCAGGGTAGTGCAACGTTCCTGCTGAAATGACTAGCAATGGAATAGTGAATAGCATTTTCCATGCAAAGCACCATCAGTAGGGTTCAGAGTTAACACACCATAGCGCTGAATGAGGGCCAGTCACCGCTCCAAGAGTCGCTGTTTCAGGGCAGTTATTGCTATCAGGGCCTCGCTCAAGGTAGTTGCACCCATCGGCCCTCCTGGGTGGAGCTGGGAGCCAGTCCCCACCCACGCCGCACCCAAGATGGCGCCCTATGGGACTCGCCTGTTTTCTGTAGGGGCCACGCTCAAGATGGCGGCGCCCGGCGTACGGCGCGCGGGAGGGGGCAGTGGCTGCTGCGCCTGCGCGTTGCACAGACTCAGTCCGCGCCGGAGTGACTAAGATGGAAGCCGGGGGGATGCGGCTGCCGCTGCCGTTCTGGGCCGGGGGCCCGGCCCCGGCCTCGGGGGAGCTGTACAGCCTGCCCGGTCCTAGCGCGGCCGGGCCGGGCCTGGAGCTGCTGGCCGGGGCCGGCCCCCTCACGCGGACCCAGTGAGTGACCGGGAGCCGCTTTCGGTTCGGGCCGCGGCCTCATGCGGGGCGGGGGGAGCCGAGCCGGAGGGGGGGGCGCGGGGTGCCGAGGCGGGGCTGGGGGGGGCCTGGCTGGGAGGACAAGGGGGGGGAGCCGGGGCGGGGCGGGGCGGGGGGGCGCGGGGTGCCGAGGCGGGGCTGGGGGGGGCCTGGCTGGGAGGACAAGGGGGGGGAGCCGGGGCGGGGCGGGGGGGCGCGGGGTGCCGAGGCGGGGCTGGGGGGGGGAGGACAAGGGCCTGGGGGGAGACTGGGGAGGGCCTGGCGAAGGGGACGGTGGCTGGGCCACCTGGGTGGGGAAGGGAGAGATCTGGGGGAGATGGCTGAAAAGCCTGGCAGCCCCAGGTGACTTTTGCTAAGGAGGAGACAGCGTTGGGGCCTTCTGGGAAAGGGGTGAACAGGGTCCCCCCCCCCGCCGCCGCCCCTAGGGTCCCTGGAGGCTGGTGTTTGTTTCCACAGCCCCTGTTGTACGTGCCTGTGCTGCCCTGCCATCGTGCTCTGTGACCCACTGATCCCCATGTAGTCAGCAGCCCCTGGGCCAACCCCCATTGGGGAAGGGAAGGAGTTGCTGTTGGGTTCATTTGGAGCAGAATTACAGTCTGTAACTGCGAGTAAGGCCTGGGAGGGGAGTAAGGGCCGTGAGAAGAGTAATGCTGCTGTTGGCTGTCCAACGCGGGGAGTGCTGATGGTTTTGCTCGTCTCCCCAGGAATCCCATGGTGACGGGCACCTCGGTGCTGGGAGTGAAGTTTGACGGCGGTGTGATCATCGCTGCAGACATGCTGGGCTCCTACGGCTCTCTGGCCCGGTTTCGTAACATTTCCAGGATCATGAAAGTGAATGATAACACTGTGCTCGGCGCATCTGGGGACTACGCTGATTTCCAGTACCTCAAGCAGGTTATTGACCAGATGGTGTAAGTATTTCTCCTCTGCTGACCTATGGAAGCAGACCTTCCCACTCTGCATTTGGGGGAGCCCCATTTCCCAGGCAAAGCAAGCTTGCACTTGGTTCTGCCTATGCTATGGATACCTAGACTTGGCTCCACTAGACTTTACTGTAGTAAGTAACAGAATGATCAGATACATAGATGAACACAATATGTTGGGGGAAGATTTAATCAACACACCTTTTGTAAAGGGAAATCATGCTTCGCCAATCCATTAGCATTCTTGCACCCCCCACATTCCCACCCGCACCCTGAGCACCAAACAGGAGCTCCTGCACCCCTCGCACCAAATGGGAGCTGCCCAGATAAGCACTCCACACCCAAACCTCCTGCCCCAACCCTGAGCCCCCTCCCTCATTCTAGCTCCTGGCCAGATCCTACACCCCAACCCCTAGCCTGCTCCTTCACCCCCAGCCCTGTGCTCAGTGCACTTCCACCTTCGGCTCAGTGCAGAGAGAGAGAGGAAGAGAATGGTCTGTAACCAGGGAGAAGGTAGGTACCCACTCTATGTGGGCAGGCCCGGGATCCCCAACCGGCAGCGGACTGAGCGGGGCTAGCAGCCAGGACCCTGGCTGGCAGGAGCCAGCGGATGGAATCCCAGACCGGGAGTGGGCTGAGCCGCTCAGCCCACTGCCGGTCTGGGGTTCTGGCTGCCGGCCCCTTGCCAGCCGAGCTCCCAGCCGCAGGCCCCGCTCAGCCAACTGATCAGCATTTTAATTTAATTTTAAATGAAGCATCTTAAACATTTTGAAAACCTTATTTACTTTACATATGACAATAGTTTAGTTATATAATATATAGACTTATAGAGAGAGACCTTCTAAAAAACGTTAAAATGTATGACTGACACACGAAACCTTAAATTAAAGTGAATAAATGAAGACTCGGCACCTCACTTCTGAAAGGCTGCTGACCCCTGGGGTAGATAAGATAGAAAATCTCATAATGCCAATATATAAATCGTGGTACGCCCACATCTTGAATACTGCGTGCAGTTCAGGTTGCACCATCTCAAAAAAGACATGAGAATTGGAAAAAGTACAGAGAAGGGCAACAAAAATAATTAGGAGCAGGGAACTGCTTCCTTAGGAGAAGAGATTAAAAATACTGGGGCTGTTCACCATGGGAAAGAGATGACTGAGGGGGAATATGCTAGAGTTCTATAAAATCATAAATGGTGTGAAGAAAATGAATAGGGAAGTGTTATTTACTCCTTCACATAAAACAAGAACTAGGGGTCTTCTAATGAAATTAGTAGGCTGTAGGTTTAAAAGCAAAAGGAAGTACTTCTTCACACAATGCACAGTTAACTTGTGGATCTTGTCAGGGATTGTTAAGACTAAAAGTACAACTAGAATTAAAGCAGAATTAGATAAGTTCCTGGAGGATAGGTCCACTGATGGCTATTAACCAAGGTGGTCAGGGATGTAACCCCATGCTCTGGGTGTACCTAAAACTCTGACAACCAGAAGCTGGGATGGTTGATGGATCACTCAATAACTGCCCTGTTCTATTCATTCCCTCTGAAGCATCTGGCACTGGCCCCTGTTGCAAGACAGGATACTGGGCTAGATGGAGCATTGGTCTGACCCAGTATGCCCGTTCTTATGCTCTCTAGGGTTTGCCAGTCTAGCATCTTTCATTAACACTAAAATAAACAAAATATTTATTTTAAATGAAAGTAACACAAATACCCCAAACTCGTGTTTACAAAATGAATTGGCTCCAGAGATGCTAAAACCCGATTTGTCATTTTAAGTGTGAGCTCTTTGTCCATCTCTCACTAAGAGTGCAAACTTGTCTCCATCCCATAAGGTCCCACCACTACCACTCTTACTTAGCTGGCTTTGAGTATGCAGACTAGCTGGAGGTTAATACAGGGCTATTGATTCTTGATCTGCAGTCTCCTTCACCCCAAGAAGGAAATCGCAATTTCTGTACTACAAATCACTCCTCACAGGCCCTTGGTTGGCGATTCACTGGACCTATCAACAGGTCTCTCCAGTTACCCTTTGTTTACTTTAGATCTATGGCTGATGAGCTGTAAGAATGCAGAGATGTGTTTTTGCTTTAACAGCCTGTGAGGATTTAGTATATAGGGCATATTGTCTTATTGCTAGCCTGGCTGGCAGGGGTGGGGGCTGTGGTTAAATCTAAATAATGTCAAATGGTTGGTAGGTTTTTCTAAGTTGTCTAACACTCTTCTCTAAACTAGAATTGATGAGGAGCTGTTGGGAGATGGTCACAGTTACAGTCCAAAGGCCATTCATTCCTGGCTGACTCGAGCCATGTACAGCCGGAGATCCAAGATGAATCCGCTCTGGAATACTGTTGTTATTGGAGGCTTTTATAATGGGGAGAGGTGAGTCCTGCACAAACCATGTGGGATGTGTAGCATAACTTCTCTGCTACATGCCCACTTTAGGGACTTGATCCACTCACCGCACGACAGAAATAGGTGTCATTTATAGTCCCTGGTAGAATAAAGCTCAGGGCTTGATTTAAGCAAGGACAAAAGTAAATTTGAAAGATCTAAAAATGTTTGTAAAGCATAGGAAAGGGCTTTCAATGTGGTCTTAGCCGATAAAACTTCTGTTAGTAGCTAATCTGAGGTCTTGGGGCATTAATTTTCTGCCTCTTTCAGGTCAGACTATATCTTGTCTTGTATCATGGTGCATAGATCTATTTTTTCCTTTCCATTGCAGATTTTCAGTATTGGGGCACACGACTGCCTATATAATGTGCATATACAGTCGTTGCAACTGACTGTAATTGCTTCCCATGTGTGTGTGCAGGTGAGGCCTGCCTTTTGATACACAGTTGCATTCTCCTGCCATTGTGGCCCTTGGTGTCCCATAGATCAAATGCTCTTCCCCCTCCCCCCCCCTTGGGCACTCATTTTACAGCTTTCTCCTTGCTTCTCCTCAGGGACAGCCTGTCTAGGAGAGAGAGAGCTCCCAATCCACACTTACCAATGGCTTTTTTTTTCTAAACCACTTCATAGAGGAGCTGACCCTCAGTCTAGCAGCACACATCCCATTCTAATGCAGTCTGCTACAGAGGGCAATACTAGAGGGTATTTTAAAAAGAGGAGTAAGCCATGTCCCTGAAGGCTAGAAAATACCCTGATCCCAAGCCATTCTTTTGAGTAGTAGACTGGAAGTTTGTTTGATGCTTGCCCTCGAAAGAACTATCTGTTAAAACATGAGCCCCTGAACATTCCTTCCTTTAGTTGCCTGTGTGCCCAGAGTATCAGCTGGACTTCACCTTTTTCTTGGCTAGCCTGAGGGGAGTTTCCTTTGTAAGCTGGTTACACCCCCAGGAATTGTCCCAGATGCTGATGTTTCTTCTGTGCAACCAGGAATGAAAATCTCCATCATTCTGTGTTCAGCTTTCTAGGGTATGTTGACATGTTGGGTGTTGCCTATGAAGACCCTACACTCGCTACTGGCTATGGAGCTTACCTAGCTCAGGTAAGTGCTTGTAGAACATTGACTGGGAACTCTAGAGAGAAGCAGCACAGGTTAGTGGCAAGGGACGTGTGAGTCGGAGGCTTGAGTGCTCTAATGATGTGCTGTGACTAGTGCACGCTGCTCTGTGTTGCTTTAACTGCAACTTCAGCCTCGTGGAACTGAGTTGTTATTGAAGATGCTTTATTTATTTTTTTTATTTATTTTTTAAATGCAGCCATTAATGAGAGAAGTCTTGGAGAAGAAACCCATCTTGACAAAGGACGAGGCCCGGGACCTGATTGAGCGCTGCATGAAAATCCTGTATTACAGAGATGCCAGATCGTTTAACAGAGTAAGTATCCTACCTCGGTGTTTCCTGGTCATCCTGCAGGAACAGAAGTACCTGTTGTGCTGGCTCAACTAACATGCAGAGTGTAGCCTCTTACATTTGCGTGATTCATCTTCAGTCATGATATTCTGCTGTCTTACAGCAACTTCCTTCCCCTGACTTCAGAGTGGTTTAGAGCTGCTAAGCCTCACTGTACCTTTGTGAGGTATTGAAATGGGGAGTATATTTGTTTGAGATGTGACTTGCCTACGTCACGGGTTGTTAGCAAAGGTGGGAAGAGAGCTCAGTCCTTGTTCCCTGCTGTAATCTTGGAAATCCATCTTTTCAAGACTTGCAGTGGCTTCTCCATCCCTAGCAACAGCAAAATGCAGTTTGCCAACTACCAGGCAGAACTGGCAAAGAAACTCTTAGTCTCAAGTTTCCGTAAGGATATTTAAGTAGGCAAAATACAACAAATTAGCTGACGTTTCTCTGAACATTTGGGATCTGGGAATTGACATTGGTGCTTAGAGTGGGTAGCTCCTGCTAACTGATTTCAGATAAGGAGTGTCAGGGCTCAGACTTTTGGTTATAATCTAGTCCTTCAGTTAGCTGTGTATAACCTCTGCTTTTGCTGGGCAAAAGGTAAAGCACTAGGTGAAGGTAATTGAATGTGACGCTAACTGAGTAGTCATGCTAAAACAAATTTCTTCAGTGAAAGGTGAACTTCAGATATTCTTTTTTTGGTCGCAAACTATCATTTACCCAATGTCAAAGCACTTACGGTCTCAGATTTCATTTGCGTTAGTCAGGGTTTACTGGAAATTCTAATTGTTGATCTCCTCCTTAGTACGAACTTGCCATAGTGACCGAGAAAGGAGTTGAAGTGGAAGGACCTCTGTCTGTAGAAACCAACTGGGACATAGCACATCTGATCCGGTAACTTGCCAAAAGTTGTACACTTCACTCAAACTGATGGCCATCTTCTGTCCTCAAGCTTCTAACTGCCCTGGGAGTTGAGCCTCCCTCTGGCCCCCATGGGGTGGGGGTTTTGTAGACTGCTTTTTTTTTTTTTAAGTTGTGTTGCTCTGCTATTGGAACAATATTTCTGCTTGGTGTAATAGTTTGGAAGAACCTGGAGGCATGAATGCATAGTTCTGGCCAGGAGGGGGAAAGCATTTATTCTAGAAAACTGTCTTTTCTGCACTAAGGGACAGCTTCTTAGGTATTTGAGGTTGGCTAAATCTTGGACCTGGTTGCTTTGTTTCTATGGCCAGGGTATGAAGCCATTACTAGACAAAGGTCCCTAGGGAAGAGATCTGCTGCTGACTTACCTGTTCACCAGTTTTCCATTTGTCTTGGGCAACTGCCTTCTATCAAGCAGTGTGTGTAACACCTAAAATACCCAAATCTGTCTTTCAGGCTTATTGATGTTGACTCTCTGGTTTGTGTGTGCTTCTTGTGTAACTGGCTTGTCTTCAAACAACCTGACCTTTTAAAATCTCTTTACAGTGGCTTCGAATGAAATCTGAAGAATTGCTTGAGCCTGGTGCGTCCATATCGCCTTTCATATGCACGGTGTAAATCAGTTATTTCTACCAGAGCTTAGAGTTCTGAGCGACCCTGAGTTATACAAGTTTTGTAAATGAAATAAACATGTTGAAACAAGTTTACGTGTTTAAGCTTGAAAACGTACTCTGCGTGGGACATCTAAAAGTAGTGGTGTACCAGAAGAGTCTCTCATTTTTCGCTTTACTGAACAAGAAGCAAAGGGTCAGAGTATTTGAGGTTCAGAGGGAGTCAGATGTTCCTCTGAGAAATTAACTACTTTGAATGGTTGGTGGTAAGTGCAGATGTATATGAGCCTCTTCTGGAAGAGGCCAGGATTTAATGGAGCATCTGGTTTGTGCTGGTAAACTTACCTTTCACAATTGTCAGGGGCCTGGCCATGACTTCAGCTTCATTGATAGAAGGCTGTACCTGTTCTATCCTATAAGCATAGCACATTTATTATAAGACATTCCCTTAGTCATAGGTGCAGTGTAGGCGCTATATAGACCCTCTAATGCAGAAACAGATGAGGGATGGACAACAGTGGGGTCTCCTACTCTACACACCCCTTAGTGGCCTTTAAGTCTAGCAGTTGGACATTTTGTCTTGTACTGGTCCTGCTTCTGTCAGTACAAGCCCTATACTACTCCCTCTATGCTTAGAAAGCACTTTTATCTAGGGATCTAGCTGTACATACAGATTAACTTAAAATAGTACAAACACTTCTGGAAATAGGTCATGGAATGTACACAGCTTCCAGAGAGACTGTTCAGGGATGTTACCTAAAACATCTTAAATTGTGGGCATGTTTATTATACATCAGGGCATACTGTAAGCAGGCAACTATATTTTGCATCCATTTAAGTTCCTTGTAGAGGGCACTGCCCTAATCCAAGTACAGAAATCTTTCCAAGCCATCACATTTGGAATATCCAGGAGCAGGGGAAGACTGGAGTTGCAAACTTGAATCGAGATAGGCAGACCTGCTGCTGCCCTTTCAGTGACTGACAGCATGGTTCAGGGTGGGCAACTGAAGTTTGCTTTATAGGTTCCTGTACTGGCTGAGCAGGATCCTTTTAATTGTAGAGGGTCTGTGCTTAGATAGAGACATGCTGAAGGCAAAGGCTTCAGGTTATTGTAATGCATGTGGAAAATACTACTTACCTGCCAAGTTCATTTGCCCTTGCAACAGGAACCCTCTTCATTTCAGATAGATGAGTTAACAGTTACCTCATCTGTTTTGCTCTGGAGCTGCTGATCTCCAGAGTTTCCTGCTTATTTACTATGGAACTAGGTTTGATGATATCCTATTCCAGTATCTGGCAATTCAGTAACATGTTTTAACACCATGAGGTGATAGAGCAAAACCTCACTGTTACATCACTTATTCCCAAGCCTGGTCATTCTAACCCAAAAGTGCAGTGTTCTCCCTTTCCTGCCCACCATTCTCCACAAGAGTTTAGCAGCTGTAATGAGATATTACTAGGCCAGCATTGCACTTACACAACTTGTTACATGCTAACAGCTGAAATATTAATAAAAACTGACACTTGGGAAAATAAAACTGTTCTGGGCTGCAGTCTCTTTGCTTCCCATGTGCTCAGGTTTGCAACTTATTACGTAAGCACTCTGCAAAGCATTAGTGTAGCATCAAGCAGTTTGGGATGACTTGGCATGACTGTAAGCCTGGCAAAACTAAGAGCTACATGATTGTAGGCATGAACAGCCTTTCAATTCATCTTGAAGCTGAACTGAAATGCATTTCAGAAAAATGTCAACATGTAGTCATTTAATAGAGGTGCACACTTAGAGTTGTGACAACTACTCAAAACAACATGGGCAGCCCCAACAGCCTGGAATACCAACAACTGATGGAGAAAATGGGCCATGAATTTGTATCATGATAGGTAAAAACTTTTAGCTCACCTTTTAATCCAATCCCAGGTGCACTGAAACCACAATTTTTAATATCATCATATAGATTCATAGATACTAAGGTCAGATGGGACCATTATGGTCATCTAGTCCAACCTCCTGCACAACACAGGCCACAGAATCTCACCCACCCACTCCAGCGAAAAACCTCACCTACGTCTGAGCTCTTGAAGTCCTCAAATCGTGGTTTAAAGACTTCAAAGGGCAGAGAATCCTCCAGCAAGTGACCCGTGCCCCATGCTACAGAGGAAGGCGAAAAACCTCCAGGGCCTCTTGCAATCTGCCCTGGAGGAAAATGGAGCAAGTGCTAAATGACAGCAGCTAGGTAATAACACAGGGCTCCAACCTTTCTCACAAGTAATTCCAGAAGGGAAAAACATCCATGGGACCGTCAGTTTAACTGTTGACTACTTTGCCTATTGCCCCCCTATTTAAGCACCACCCAGGAAAATCAGACTTGCAAAGACTACTCACGAGCGAGTGTTTTATGAGCAGGCTTGTACTTAACATGCTTTAAGTAATCCAACGTCCTTGTCCTGAGAGGCAGATTCTTCAATATCTTCCCCAATGTGCAGACTGGAAAAACTTGATACCAAGAGGTTACGGATTTCAAGTTTTCAAACAGGTGTTTTAAGTTGAACAGGGATTTGGATGCCTAACTTTAGACTCCTGTGACTTGGCCAGGGCTACATAATATCAACGCAGAGCCAGGATTAGAACTTGAGTTACTAGCTCCCAAGCCTGTGCTCTGGTCACAGGCCTAATGCTTTACTGACCATTTGTAAATAGTAACAACAAACAACCGTTGCTCTTTAGCTTATAGCTGTCTTAAGAAACAAAAAGATATTACCTCCAAAGAGTTAAAATACCAGTTCATTCAGTTAAATAGATGGTCTGACACATTTATACTTTCACAAATGATTATGTATATGGCTGGTCTTCGACAGTCTTACAGCTCTTACCATTCACTGGTCTAACCAGAGGTCCTGCTTACATCAAATTCTAAAAGGACTTGGATGAAGCCCTTGAAAGAGAACCTCACCTGAACAGTGATTACAGTGAAGGAACTAAAACCATTTGAAATTAGGAATTTTAAAGAGTTCCGTAATCAAATGGCCTCATCATAATAGTAGGAGACACAGTAGGATACAACTTGGTATGAACATCATACAAAAAACTGCCCACAGCACACGTTCTTAAGACAATCGTACAAACACTTAGAGATAAGATGCCTCCACTTTTTTGGAATCCCAGGTTATGTGTCTATCCAGCTAATACATTAGGAGGATAGTAAAGAATGCTGCTACATATAGCTAAAATACTGAATAGGCTGCTTAAACTGGGCCATCTCTTTGCAACTGATTTAGCCTTGAAATTATAATACATGACTGCTGCTTAAGTTTAATTTGAATAGAGTGCATTTACCAGTATCTATGAGATAAAAACTTAACTTTAAGCTGTAGTTTAAGAATGCAGGTTGCCAAATAAAGACGAAATGTAATTAATATATTTATACAGTAGAGTATAAATATGTATTTATGCTTTTCAGACTTTTTTTAAAAACCCCTTGAAGTCAGGACAACAGGCTGTCCCACTTAACCTTCTGTAGTTAATATATGGCAGTTAGCGGCCAAACTCTGGTAAAGTCACATTGATTTTATGGAGGGTTGCACAGGTACAAGTGAGGGCAGAATCAGGCTCTAAGTGTTAACTACATGTAAAGCCATTTCATTACTATCCCATCTCTGGCTTTTTTCCAGACACACTGAGCTACTGAGTCCCTTCCCAAGCAGGGGATTTGTGTACAAACTGAATCAAATCAGGAATTGGTCAGGTCAAACAAAAAACTTCATCAGCTTCACATTTTTTGCAGCGTTCAGAGGAGCAAGAGAATTAATTTAGGATAATATGTACTTTTCTATCAAAGTCACAAGAGTTAAATAGTTCTCCATAATAAAAACACATATTTATAAATCCATTTCCCTGGTTTTATTAAATGTTCCACTTATGTACACTTTAAAGATGAACCATTTACAGGTCTGCACATGCTGCCTCCTGCTTTCCTTGGGTAATAGGGAAGGTTCTTAAAAACCTCTACGGAAACAGAAAGGTGCAGGTGCTTCTGATTTTTGTATGTCAAAATGCTTTCAGTTTATACCATAATACATACAATTAAAAAACCCTCAAACATGCAAATTGTAGAAAAATTTAAGCTGGCAGTGAAAAATAAAAACAAATGTCTTCCTTTTGTGCACATCACAGTTTGTTTCATTAAATCAGATTTTCTAATTCTAAGGAACGTAGTGTCTGATGCCACTGGTTAAAGCAGGTTTATCAACTACTAGTAGTTTAAAAAGGTTGTTTAATGGTCCATATAGTTTTAGCTCCCATCTATTGTACAGGAAGATCAAGACAGGCTTGTCTTGTCTCTTCCGTCATGTACCCTCTGTCAGTAATTCTTTGGAGCAAGGTGGGTGGGTGTCAGATGGTTTCCTGGGTGGAGAAATGAAACCATCACACACAGTGTCCTCCAGTTGTCATGAAGTCTACTCAAAAACGAGAGGCTGGCTTTAACACTGTACCTAACTCCCTAAATGTAGATCTCAGTTCAACCCCAGTTCAAATACTAATGGCTCCTAAGAACCGTTGCTGGCATTGAACAGGCAAAATTCTATTGCTTGTGTTTTACCCTGTGTCAAGATTCACAAGCAAAGTCATTGCTCTTCTTTTCTTTTTTAAAAAAGAAACAAAAACCCAAATCTTAATGGCCAATAATAGAAGGTTTCACACATTAAAGCAATAATTCATATCTAAAGTTACTACAGAAACCTAAATCTCTGGGTCAGGTGTTTAAAAAAAAAAAAAAATCTGTGTTAAGACAACCAAAAGATTTATATACTGGTTCATTAGCTACATTTTTTTTCCTTTCTTTAGAAATGGTCACATTGACGATGTAGTATAATTCAAAACATTTTTGCACAATAAAACAGAAAACTATGATACAGTGAGGTAAAGAAAACGCAAAAATATTCACCCACAATATAGCTTCAGAAAATACCAACACAGTGATTTTTTTTTCTTTTTAAAAAAAAGCACAAAACTTATAAATGAACAGCATAAATGGCTATTAATCTGAGTGATCACCTACAAATTTCCTAATCCCACAAATCCACAGGGAAGTGTAATGGTCTCATCCAACATTTATTTAAAAAATAACCCTTTCTGGATCATGATTCTCAGATTAGTGCTCAGATTTCCATCAGATCCAAATCAGCATCTTCAAAGCCATAGAAGGATTCAGTCTCGCTTTCCCCTTCAAAGAGCTGGTGGAGGATTTCTGGGTCTGTAGATTCTTCGGCATGGGTCCTATCCTGGAACCCAACTTCTTCGTCCTGCAGCTCATCGCTCAGCTTCAGCTGCTCCTCCAGAGAGGCAATCAGCTCCTCCTGCATGTCGGCATTGCGTGTGGGAGAGTTGGCCGTGCCATCGGGGCCCGGCAGCACGCTAGCCACCAGGAAGGACTGTTGCACGAGTTCAGGACAGTCGCCAATGACCTCCAGAACCTCCGCCAGCCAGCATAAAACCAGCTGGAGGAGAATGTCCGAATCACATGTGGAGTCCGCCATTTCCTTGGCTTGCTCTTTCCACTTTTTATGCAAGAAGTTTTTCACAGTCCTTTTTATGCACACATCTAGGGGTTGGATTTTGGAGCTGCAGCCAGCAGGGACTACGGCTGGCAGAGTGCTGGATGCGTTCAGTAAGGAAAGTACCTCTTCAGACAGATGTGTTCGGTGGCAATCCAGCACCAGCATGCCCTTGCTGTTCTGGCACTCCGTGTGCTTCTGCCACACTCTAGAAGACCACAGCTCCATGATTTCATCATCGCTGTACCCATTCTCCTTTGCTTCCAATATAATAGACTCCGGCACATTGGCAGGCTGCTCTACATGACCCCTGTAGAACACCAAAGTTGGCAGAATGCTGCCATCAGCTAAGATAGCGAGGACAACGTCGCACCAGGGCTCCCCGGTCCCCACTGTCTGCAATGCATTCTCTTTCCTGTCGTCGCTGCTCAGTACCTCCACATCAAGGAAAAGAGAGATCTCGTCAATAGCTGCGATCATGGAGAGCGGCAGGTCCTGGGTGTGGATCTGCCGTTGCACAAACTCAATGAAGCAGCTGGCATTTTCATCGACGTCTTTGGGGAGAGGGTGAGCCACTGCTCTGCGGGTGTGCATGCTGAGGTTGTGCCTGAGCATGAACCTCACTGCCCATTCGTAGGAGATCTTGAAGCCTCCCTCAAGGGATCGGCCAATCTTGGTTGCCTTCTGAAAGAGAGTCTCCTCGTTCACAGGCAGCTGCTGCTCTCTTTGTGTGAGGACCCACTCTGCTAGCTTCTCTTCAGCCTCTAAGCTGAGGTACTTGCCCTCTGACAAAGATGCTAAGTTGTCTTCTTGGAAAGCTTGAAACCTCCGCAGCCAGCGCCTGATACGCCTCTGAGGATTCCTGAAGTGCTCTGCTGCCTGTTCAGTGTTGCAGCACAAAGCAAACAGTACGACACGAAGCTTTTTCACGGACAGTTGTTCCTTTTTGCTTACAGATTCGGGCTCTTTTGCTGGCTGTTCTTCTTGATCATCAATATTTAAGCACTCTTCCTCCTGACTAACCGCAGGTCTCTTATATGCCTCTAGCACTGCCTCAGGCTCCAACTCATCCTTCTCAGCTAACAAAGGCTTTGTTTTCACAGTAGCAGCTTTACTTGGGGGATAGGTGGAGTATATATTCTTCATGCTTCCGTCATGGGGCTGGCTGTGCCTTGAAGGGAGAGAACACAAAGAAACAGCTTAAAACAAGAAAAACAAAAACAGGGAACAAAAACTAGAAGAGTATTTGGTGGATGAGAGATGTCAAACAGTTTACCTTGAATGTGAAATCCAAGTGGGCCCTGAAAAAGGAAATATTTGGAGGTTAGTTTGCAAACAGAAAGTGAAACATCAAGACAGACAACAACAACAAAAATCATTTTTCTAAGATGATGATCTTGTACCTCTACAGCGCCAGTCATCCTGAAGGATCTCAACACAATTTGCAAACACTTCATATGTATAATTTCACACCCATAGAGTAATCATTGTATCCAACACTGAAATGCAGCCACCTCTGGGATGATGCACAGCAGCTAACAATGCACAGTAACACTAGACAATGACCATTAAAACCAGCAGAGAAATACTGTATTCATTTGAAGTCACAGGAGGAATATAGTTAGGCCGGATATAGGCCAGTAAATTGGAATTTGCCCAGGCCATTGGAGGTAACGCCTTCCTTTAGCAAAATGTAATAGGGATATTTAATGTCAAGTGTCTAGGATGCAAGTTTTAAGACGCATCCAAAATCGTAATTTCTCAGCAGCACAATGCCTCTTAGCCTCTCACTGGTTCAACAGGGTCTCAGAGGAAGAGAAACTTACTAACAGCATTCATGCAGCCCCTGGATGAGTCCCACTGCCATATAGCTGTAACTATATACAAAACAGGAAAGGAGATATTAAACCAACCCCTCAAACCTCCAGAATAAAGAGACTCTCTCATTCTGTTATGAAGGGTCCACAACACTACACATCTACCTACAAGTCCTATGGCCTGGGTTATACAGCAGGTCAGACTAGCTGATCACAATGGTTGCTTCTGACCTTCTAATCTATGAATCTACTCTATGTTTTACATATAAATATCATGGAAAGCTAGAGGAATTACAGGCCAAATTCATCCCAAATAGATACACCAGGGAAGCATCTGGCCCATAGTCTATAAATAATGCATTATGCCCAACATTACTATTACGCTACAGTATAATGTGACATTTCTGCTTCATCTCAAAATCTTACCTCGGAAAATGATGTTACTGAACTCATGTGATGGATTGAAGACCAGATGCTTGGCCATTGCATCACCTTCAGATGTTGCAAAAAGACAGGAGGCACAGGCCAACTTTACCCCGCTAGGAGGGGGAAGAGAAAAGAAGTGTATAATAACACCAGCATCACAACAAATATATGCATTTCATATAAAGCAGCAACCATTAATAAAGAGATATGGAAAGTTCTCATGGAGATTAAAGAGGCTATAAAAACAGAAAACTTAGTTGAAATCCCCCATTAATATTACCTCCTTATTGACTGGGTACATGTCACCTCGGGACGGGATGCAGAGATAAAATTTCTAGACACCATTACTGACTGCTTCTTGGAGCAGCTAATCCTGGAACCCACAAGGGGAGAAGCAATTTTTGATTTAGTTCTAAGTGGAGGACTGGATCTGGTCCAGGATTGGATCTTGTCCAAGAGGCGAATATAGCTGAACCACTTGGCAATATCGACCACAATGTAATTAAATTTACATCCTTGTAGGGGAGAAAATACACCACAGTAGCACTTAACCTCAAAAAGGGGAACTACACAAAAACGAGGAGGCTAGTTAAACGGAAATTAAAAGAAACAGTCACAAAAGTGAAATGTGTGCAAGCTGCATGGAAATTTTTTTAAAAACACCATAATAGAGGCTCAAACTAAATGTATCCCCGCTCCCAAAAAACAGTAAGAGGACCAGAAAAAAGCCATCATGGCTAAACAACAGAGTAAAAGAGGCGGTTAAAGACAAAAAGACATCTTTTAAAAACTGAAAGTCAAATCCTAATGAAGAAAAACAGAAAGGAACATACATCCTGGCAAGTCAAAAAAGAATTTAAAGAACAACTAGCAAAAGACAAAAACTAAAAGTAAAAAAAAAAATTTAAAGTACATCAGAAGCAGGAAGCTGGTCAAACAATCAGCAGGGCCACTGGACAACTGAGGTGCTAAAGATGCACTCAAGGAAGAAAAGGTCATTGATGAGAAGCTAAATGAATTCTCTGCATCGGTCTTCACTGGAGAGGATGTAAGGAGATACCCACACCTGAGCCATTTTTTTTAGATGACAAAGCTGAGGAACTGTCCCAGATTGAGGTGTCAGTAGAGGAGGTTTTGGAACAAACACTTTAAAAAGAAATAAATCACCAGGACCAGATTTCTGAGGGAACTCAAATATGAAATTGCAGAACTACTAATTATGACATGTAACCTATCATTTAAATCAACCTCTGTGCCAGATGAGTGGTGGAGAGCTAACGTGATGCCAATTTTTAAAAAAGGCACCAGAGCCAATCCTGGCAATTACAGTCTGGTGAGCCTAATTTCAGTACCAGCAAAATAGTTTAAACTACAGTAAAGAACAGAATTATCAGACACATAGATGAACACGATACGTTGGGCAAGAGCCAATACAGCTTTTGTAAAGGGAAATCATGCCTCATCAATCTATCAGATTTCTTTGAGGAGGGGGTAAACAAATGTATGGACAAGGGTGATCTAGTGCACACAGTGTACTTTGCCTTTCAGAAAGCCTTTGACAAGGTCCCTCATCAAAGGATCTTAAGCAAAGTAAGCAGTCATGGGAAAAAGAGTCAAGTTCCTCTCCTGGATCAGTGACTGGTTAAAAGATAGAAAACAAAGAGTAGGACTAAATTATCAGTTTTCACAGTGGAGAAAGGTAAACAGCAAGGTCCCCCAAAGACCCGTACTGGGACTAGTGCTGTTTAACAGTCACAAATGATTAGGGAAAAAAAAAAAAAGGTAAAACAGTGAGTTGGCAAAATTTTCAGATGATACAAAATTACTCTAGACAGTTAGGTCCAAAGCAGACTGCAAAGAGTTACAAAGGGACTCACAAAACTGGGTGACTGGGCAACAAAATGGCAGATGATATTCAATGTTGATAAATGCAAAGTAATGCACACTGGAAGACATAATTCCAAGTATACATACAAAATGATGGTGTCTAAATCAGCTGTTACCACACAAGAAAGCAATCTTGGAGTTATCGTGGATAGTTCTCTGAAAACATCCGTTTAATGTGCACCAGTCAAAAAACCTAACAGAACGCTGGGAACCATCAGAAAACGGATAGATAATATCATAATACCACCATATATTAAAAACATGGTATGCCCATACTTTGAATACTGCGTGCAGTTATGGTCATCCCATCTCATAAAAGATGGATTAGAATTGGAAAAAGTACACAGAAGGGCAACAAAAATTATTAGGGGGATGGTACAGCTTTCATGTGAGGAGAGATTAAAAAGACAGGACTGTTCAGCTTGGAAAAGAGACAACTGAGGGGAGATATGCTAGAGGTTTAGAAAATCATGAATGGTGTGGACAAAGTGAATAAGGATATGTTATTCACCCTTCCACATAACACAAGAACCAGGGATCAGTAGTTCAGTAATAGGCAGGTTTAAAACAAGTATAAGGAAGTACTTCTTCACATACCACACAGTCAAACTGGGGAAGTCATTGCCAGGGGATGTTATAAAGGCCAAAAGTATAACTGAATTAAAAAAATAATTAGATAAAGTTACTGGAGGATAGATCTATCGATGGCTATTAACTAAGAGGGTCAGGGATGCAATCTCATGCTCTGGGTGTCCTAAAAGAAGCTGGGACTGTATGACAGGGTGTAGATCACTCAGTAAAGTGCCTTGTTCTGTTCACTCCTTCTGAAGCTTCTGACACTGGCCACTATTGGAAAACAGGATACTGGTCTGGGACAGATCATTGATCTGACCGAGTATGGCCATTCTTATGACCAAATTCTGCCTTCAACTGCTTAAGTGCATTTCCCATTATGTGCCACATGAAGTTAGCTCACACTAAGGCTATGTCTACACTACCGCAGTAAGTCAACCTACGCTATGCAACTCCAGCTACGTGAATAATGTAGCTGGAGTTGACGTACCTTAGGTCAAGTTACCGCGGGGTCTACACTGCAGGGGTCTTACTCTTCTCGTTGGGGGTAGAGTACAGGGGTTGACTGGAGAGCGATCTGCTGTCGATTTGGTGGATCTAGACCCGCTAAATTGACTGCCAGAGGATCGATCTCAGAGCGTCGATCCAGGCTGTAGTGCAGACCTGCCCTAAGAAGTCATTAGGAGTTGCAGGTATCCAGGGTAAAGTATGATCCAGGATCTTGTGCTCTGTTTAAACACCTTTTTGCTATTACAGAAAAAATATATTGGATCTTCTTGAGAAAGTGAATAATTACAGAAGATGGCAGAGTTAGAAGATCAGAAAATAAATCACTTTAGATGGTTAGGAAATTAAAATAAGTTGTAATCAAGTCTGGCATTACCAGGCAGTATAGTTTTTAAACAAGGCCAAGTATTTTGGACTCTTCCGAGGAACGTGGTTGCTGTAAGATAAAAAAACAAACATATTTACTAGCGGCTCAGGATTATTCTGCATATTTAAGCCAGACAAAAAATCATGCACACTTATTCAGAGAAACCTGATCCTATTTTTGAACCATTCTGTTGTAAGTTTCCCTATCTTTCAATTAAGGTTTCAGGGGAATGGGATTCCTATCCCTGATTAAACTGCTTGAGCCTGGCTCTGGGGGCAACTGTGCTGCATCCATCCATTGTTTTCCAGAATCTGTAGGCTTGGGCGATTAAGTACATCTTTCAATGAACTATATACTTGAACCTGTTTTAGGAGCAAGACAGCAATATCCCTGCTCTGAAATCCACACCTCTCAGCAATTTGCACGAGATGGCAGTTAATGACAGTTCTCACCTAGTAATGTGTTATTTGTCACAGTCAGATTTATTTGAGCATAAGCTTTTGTGAGCTACAGCTCACTTCATCGGATGCATTCAGTGGAAAATACAGTGGGGAGATGATTTATATACACAGAGAACATGAAACAATGGGTGTTATCATACACACTGTAAGGAGAAGTTTCAGAGTAGCAGCCGTGTTAGTCTGTACTCGCAAAAAGAAAAGGAATACTTGTGGCACCTTAGAGACTAACAAATTTATTTGAGCATAAGCTTTTGTGAGCTACAGCTCACTTCATCGGATGCACCTGATGGGATCAGAGAAACTACAGCATTTGCTCAAGAAACTCCCTGAAAAAGTACAAGAACAAATCCGCACAGACACGTGTTTATTAAACGGTTCTGAATTGCAACTAAGCACTCAATTGTCATTAGCCCTATGTGCTGGTTTGCTCCCTTGTGCCGGCTTTCCCTACTGCTGCTCACAGTACTTGAAGGGAAACAGACTCCAACACCACTTTCTACAAGCCATTACCCTGTGATCCCACTGAGGATTACCAAAAGAAACGACACCATTTGCTCAAGAAATTCCCTGAAAAAGCACAAGAACAAATCCGCACAGACACACCCCTGGAACCCCGACCAGGGGTGTTCTATCTGCTACCCAAGATCCATAAATCTGGAAATCCTGGACGCCCCATCATCTCAGGTATTGGCACCCTGACAGCAGGATTGTCTGGCTATGTAGACTCCCTCCTCAGGCCCTACGCTACCAGCACTCCCAGCTATCTTCGAGACACCACTAACTTCCTGAGGAAACTACAAATCCATCGGTGATCTTCCTGAAAACACCATCCTGGCCACTATGGATGTAGAAGCCTCTACACCAACATTCCACACAAAGATGGGCTACAAGCCGTCAGGAACAGTATCCCCGATAATGTCACGGCAAACCTGGTGGCTGAACTTTGTGACTTTGTCCTCACCCATAACTATTTAACATTTGGAGACAATGTATACCTTCAAATCAGCACTGCGATGGGTACCCGCATGGCCCCACAGTATGCCAACATTTTCATAGCTGACTTAGAACAATGCTTCCTCAGCTCTCGTCCCCCAATACCCCTACTCTACTTGTGTTACATTGATGACATCATCATCTGGACCCATGGAAAAGAAGCCCTTGAGAAATTCCACCATGATTTCAACAATTTCCATCCCACCATCAACCTCAGCCTGGACCAGTCCACACAAGAGATCCACTTCCTGGACACTACGGTGCTAATAAGCGATGGTCACAAACACCACCCTATACTGGAAACCTAGTGATCGCTATTCCTACCTACATGCCTCCAGCTTTCACTCAGATCACACCACATGATCCATTGTCTACAGCCAAGCTCTACAATACACCCACATTTGCTCCAACCCCTCAGACAGAGACAGCACCTACAAGATCTCTATCAAGCATTTTTACAACTACAATACCCACCTGCTGAAGTGAAGAAACAGACAGAGCCAGAAGAGCACCCAGAAGTTACCTACTACAGGTCAGGCCCAACAAAGAAAATAACAGAACGCCACTAGCCATCACCTTCAGCCCCCAACTAAAACCTCTCCAACGCATCATCAAGGATCTACAACCTATCCTGAAGGACGACCCATCACTCTCACAGATCTTGGGAGACAGGCCAGTCCTTGCTTACAGACAGCCCCCCAACCTGAAGCAAATACTCACCAGCAACCACACACCACACAACAGAACCACTAACCCAGGACCTATCCTTGCAACAAAGCCTGTTGCCAACTCTGTCCACATATCTATTCAGAGGACACCATCATAGGGCCTAATCACATCAGACACACTATCAGAGACTCGTTCACCTGCGCATCTACCAATGTGATATATGCCATCATGTGCCAACAATGCCCCTCTGCCATGTACATTGGTCAAACTGGACAGTCTCTACGTAAAAAAATAAATGGACACAAATCAGACGTCAAGAATTCTAACATTCAAAAACCAGTCGGAGAACACTTCAATCTCTCTGGTCACTCGATTACAAACCTAAGTGTGGCTATCCTTCAACAAAAAAAACTTCAAAAACAGACTCCAATGAGAGATTGCTGAATTGGAATTAATTTGCAAACTGGATACAATTAACTTAGGCTTGAATAGAGACTGGGAGTGGATGGGTCATTACACAAAGTAAAACTATTTCCCCCATGTTATTTCCCCCTCTCACCCCCAGCTATTCCTCAGAGGTTCTTGTCAATTGCTGGAAATGGCCCACCTTGATTATTACTACAAAAGGTTTTCTCCCCCTCCCCCGCTGGTAATAGCTCATCTTAAGTGATCACTCTCCTTACAGTGTGTCTGGTAACACCCATTGTTTCATGTTCTCTATGTATATAAATCTCCCCACTGTATTTTTCACTGAATGCATCCGATGAAGTGAGCTGTAGCTCACGAAAGCTTATGCTCAAATAAATTTGTTAGTCTCTAAGGTGCCACAAGTACTCCTTTTCTTTTTGCGAATACAGACTAACACAGCTGCTACTCCGAGACTTGTCACAGTCACTGATGCTCAATAACTTGGAGAGGTTTTAGGCCCAATGGTCTAGAGCAGGATCACCAAATCCTGATTCTGAATGGGAAGGGCAGCTGCAAAAGTTAGACGGGATATTTCTAGGTGGCTGACAAATTAAAAGGAGTCGGGGTGCGTGTGTCTGTGCACGTCCCTTATGTGAACTGAAATCCACTGAGATTAATCCTCATCCAGTATTTGCCCTCAACTGTTCGCTCAAATCGTTTAGGTGTATAAAGAAACCCATTACCGCCCTTTGCATTGATACAAACCACATGCACACTGCCCTATAACCCACTTCTAGTGAACTGGAACTTACTGATGCCCCAGTAAAGGAGAATGTCAATCTAAGGGAGAGGGGGTTCCAGTGTATTAGAGAGGTTTGCTTTTCTAGAGAGTCCTTTTACACCTACTGATCATATGGTTGGCATAAGCTCTGGAGCAGCAAGTGCTATAACGACACAGCGAACAGTGGACGTAGGTAGGGAAGTGGTTTGGGAAATCTGGGATTTCGAAGCTGCACTCCAAGCACGTCTGCCTCCCCAGAACACTCCTGCAGATGAAAGGGGACATTCTCATCAGTGGCTGTACAGATACCTTGTGGAGTTATAAATCTTGTTACTACAAACCCTTTCAGGCTGGCAGACACAAAAGACAAAGCTAACCAGCAAACAGTGAAGACTATCATTGACAGAGGCAAACTTCCAGAAAAAACTGCTGTCAAAATAATCTCCTCTGACCTATATTTTCAGCCCTAGCTACAATGATTGTCTTAGCGTTAGGCTTTAGTTTCACCATTTGTGATACCTCGTTAAGGAATCACTCTCTTATGCCATGTACTCAAATGCAGTGGACTACCCTAACCAGAAAAATTAAGGCTGCAATGTGGGACCTCTAAGGGAGACAGTATGAGAGAGGGAAGAGAAAGAGGGAGGCTCCTCTGGGCTCTCTACAGGGAAAACCCCACAAAAGAGAAAATTAAAAAAAAACTGTTTAAATCATTTGACTTAATCCTGGTCTTGTGGAAAGCTGGCTTCTCCTGGCATGATAGTTCTTCCTGGCAGTGGACAAGCCGAAACTGCACAGTGCCGAGGAGCAGACTGCCATCAATGGTGGCATAACATAGCTGACTGCATTTTCTTTAACAACCTTTTAGTTTGAAACTTAGCAAGAAGTTCTGACATTTTCTTGACTGCTCTCTTCTGGATGTTCCTCTGGACGGGTGGGTACAGGAAGATGGGCTGGGGGTCCGTAGAAGTCGTCAGTGGAGTAGCTTCCTGCAAGGTGCCCTGTGGCGCATCAGACGAAGATACTGGCACTGTCCGCGGCTGTCCTCTAGATGCTCTAATTGTAACCTGCAGCAAATGACAGATATCTCAGCTTTGCATATCTTAAGAGATGTGCTGCCCCACTCCTGATCTCTGCTCCTCAGCTTTGCAATGGTCTGCTTAACTTAACATGGAATGGCAGGTGGAATCAATCTGTCCCAACAGGTGCAGATATGAAGTGATGCACATTCTGCAAACGCCTGTTTTATGGCATCTAGTAAAAACTTGTAGAAAAATGCTGCTGGAATTTTTAGGAGGTACATATTGATACTGTTGCTATACTTCTGAGAAAATGTAGGAGGAGGAGCAAGGGCTGCTGTCTAGCTTGGATCCCTTACCTTGGTTCCAGGTTTCAGTCCTTCTAGCTGTTTCGGCTTTCGGAAAGTTTTGTGGTGCTGCAGCTTGTGTTCAATTTTATCCTTGGCAAATAGGAATTGCAGCCGACACTTGTTACAGTGATAAACACTCTTCTTCTAAAGCAAAATAAAAAAGGAATTTTTAATTTTGGAGAGTGGAGGCAAAAAGGGAAGCTCTTGGGTGGTTTATTTTATTTATTTAAAGAAACCAAAACAATGGCTTCTCTTTCTTTTATTCCCTTGACCTTAAGTCCAGCCAAGTTTAGGTGCCATTTGAAAATGCTGTATTAAAAATAGTTACTGGTGGTGTTTGTTCCATTTCTAGTGGCTAACGTGTCCACATCATAAAATCACCTTCACCCCAGCAATTGGTCCCTTTATCTGCAGAGGTACCAAGAACTGCAGGGTCAAGAAAAATGAACTCTTCTCTTTCTCCTAGAGGGGGTTTTCTCCAAGTCATAGCTGAGGCACGCTGGCAGAGTAGCACGTGGAAGCTGCTTGCCTTTCCAATGCCTATCCTATACCTGTTCTGTGGGTAAACTAAGGGCTTCCAGGGTTGTCAATCTGCTACCTGCCAAAAGCACTAATTTTACATAATTTATAAGTACGCTTAGAACTACTCACACTTAAATGAGGTCACCATTCTAGGCAACAAAAATGGAAATAGAGCTTCCCAACAGCTGTACAAAACATGGTCTGTGGGATGGAATTTATTTTCTGGAATCTGAACTTTTCACCCAGAAGGATAAAGGGCTGATATCACCCACCAACAATCTTTGTTAATTACAAAATGGAAACAAGTACCGACAAGGAAAACACATGATATTTGTGCTAATCATAGCTGAGGTAAGAGGCATAGTCATGCGTGTGAGAGTGTGTGTGATGAAGTGGGCACATTGCCTGTTTCAGGCCCTGATTCAGCTTTAGGCATGTACTCCATTCCCAATGAAGTTTCTGTGAAAAGTGAACCATTTTAACCAAAACGTTGAGAAGAATATAACCTAATTCCGTACTTGGGTTACCTGGTGCCTCATGAAATGCTGCTGGAAGGCATTGCCATTCTTAAAGACTTTCAGGCAATAAGGACAGAGCAGGTGCCGTGTGTCCTCGTGGATCATTCGGAAATGGCTATCCACTTCAGAGTAAAGCGATGAACGATACTGACAGACCTGGGGAAGAACAAATGCAAACAATTAACATGGAAGTAATCTAGGAATTTATATCACATCTATCACTGTAGTATATGGTTACTTTCACTGAAGCATCTAAGCAGCTGCTAACCTACATCCCTTAAGTTACTGAATGAACTTATCTGAAGTAAGCAGGAAGGGAGATATAATAGGAAGTGAGACCTAACAGTGAGTGATCTCTATCAGGTAAAAAATTAAGATGTTTGTCCACCAATGCGAGGAGCCTAGGTAACAAAATGGAGGAACTAGAGCTACTGGTGCAGGAAGTGAAACCAGATATTATAGGGATAACAGAAACAGGGTGGAATAGTAGTCATGACTGGACTACAGGTATTGAAGGGTATGTGCTCTTTAGGAAAGACAGAAACAAAGGTAAAGGGGGTGGAGTAGCATTGTATATTAATGATGAGGTAGAATGTAAAGAAATAAGAAGCGATGCAATGGATCAGACAGAGTCCGTCTGGGCAAAAATTACATTGGGGAAGAAAACTAGTAAAGCCTCTCCTACGATAGTGCTTGGGGTGTGCTATAGACCTCCGGGATCTAATTTGGATATGAATAGAGCCCTTTTTAATGTCTTTAATAAAGTAAATACTAATGGAAACTGCATGATCATGGGAGACTTTAACTTCCCAGATATAGACTGGAGGACCAGTGCTAGTAATAATAATAGGGCTCAGATTTTCCTAGATGCGATAGCTGATGGATTCCTTCATCAAGTAGTTGCTGAACTGACTAGAGGGGATGCCATTTTAGATTTAATTTTGGTGAGTAGCGAGGACCTCATAGAAGAAATGGTTGTAGGGGATAATCTTGGCAGAAGTGATCATGAGCTAATTCAGTTCAAACTAAATGGAAGGATTAACAAAAATAAATCTGCAACTAGGGTTTTTGATTTCAAAAGGGCTGACTTTCAAAAATTAAGGAAATTAGTTAGGGAAGTGGATTGGACTGAAGAACTTATGGATCTAAAGGTGGAGGAGGCCTGGGATTACTTTAAATCAAACCTGCAGAAGCTATCAGAAGTCTGTATCCCAAGAAAGGGGAAAAAATTCATAGGAAGGAGTTGTAGACCAAGCTGGATGAGCAAGCATCTTAGAGAGGTGATTAAGAAGAAGCAGAAAGCATACAGGGAGTGGAAGATGGGAGGGATCAGCAAGGAAAGCTACCTAATTGAGGTCAGAACATGTAGGGATAAAGTGAGACAGGCTAAAAGTCGAGTAGAGTTGGACCTTGCAAAGGGAATTAAAACCAATAGTAAAAGGTTCTATAGCCATATAAATAAGAAGAAAACTAAGAAAGAAGAAGTGGGGGCTGCTTAACACTGAGGATGGAGTGGAGGTTAAAGATAATCTAGGCATGGCCCAATATCTAAACAAATACTTTGCCTCAGTCTTTAATAAGGCTAAAGAGGATCTTGGGGATAATGGTAGCATGACAAATGGGAATGAGGATATAGAGGTAGATATTACCATATCTGAGGTAGAAGCAAAACTGAAACAGCTTAATGGGACTAAATCGGGGGGCCCAGATAATCTTCATCCAAGAATATTAAAGGAATTGGCACCTGAAATTGCAAGCCCATTAGCAAGAATTTTTAATGAATCTGTAAACTCAGGAGTAGTACCGAATGATTGGAGAATTGCTAATATAGTTCCTATTTTTAAGAAAGGGAAAAAAAAGTGATCCAGGTAACTACAGGCCAGTTAGTTTGACATCTGTAGTATGCAAGGTCCTGGAAAAAATTTTGAAGGAGAAATTAGTTAAGGACATTGAAGTCAATGGTAAATGGGACAAAATAAAACATGGTTTTACAAAAGGTAGATCGTGCCAAACCAACCTAATCTCCTTTTTGAAAAAGTAACAGATTTTTTAGATAAAGGAAATGCAGTGGATCTAATTTACCTAGATTTCAGTAAGGCATTTGATACCGTGCCACATGGGGAATTATTAGTTAAATTGGAGAAGATGGGGATCAATATGAACATCAAGAGGTGGATAAGGAATTGGTTAAAGGGGAGACTGCAACGGGTCCTACTGAAAGGCAAACTGTCAGGTTGGAGGGAGGTTACCAGTGGAGTTCCTCAGGGATCGGTTTTGGGACCAATCTTATTTAATCTTTTTATTACTGACCTTGGCACAAAAAGTGGGAGTGTGATAATAAAGTTTGCAGACGATACAAAGCTGGAGGTATTGCCAATTCGGAGAAGGATCGGGATATTATACAGGAGGATCTGGATTACCTTGTAAACTGGATTAATAGTAATAGGATGAAATTTAATAGTGAGAAGTGTAAGGTTATGCATTTAGGGATTAATAACAAGAATTTTAGTTATAAGTTGGGGACGCATCAACTAGAAGTAACAGAAGAGAAGGACCTTGGAGTATTGGTTGATCATAGGATGACTATGAGCTGCCAATGTGATATGGCTGTGAAAAAAGCTAATGCAGTTTTGGGATGCATCAGGAGAGGCATTTCCAGTAGGGATAAGGTGGTTTTAGTACCGTTATACAAGGCACTGGTGAGACCTCACCTAGAATACTGTGTGCAGTACTGGTCAACCATGTTTAAAAAGGATGAATTCAAACTGGAGCAGGTACAGAGAAGGGCTACTAGGATGATCCGAGGAATGGAAAACTTGTCTTATGAAAGGAGACTTAAGGAGCTTGGCTTGTTTAGCCTAACTAAAAGAAGGCTGAGGGGAGATATGATTGCTCTCTATAAATATATCAGAGGGATAAATACAGGAGAGGGAGAACTTGTGGCACCTTAGAGACTAACAAATTTATTAGAGCATAAGCTTTCGTGAGCTACAGCTCACTTCATCGGATGCATTTGGTGGAGGAATTATTTAAGCTCAGCACCAATGTGGACACAAGAACAAATGGGTATAAACTGGCCACCAGGAAGTTTAGACTTGAAATCAGACGAAGGTTTTTAACCATCAGAGGAGTGAAGTTTTGGAATAACCTTCCAAGGGAAGCAGTGGGGGCAAAAGATCTATCTGGTTTTAAGATTCTACTTGGTAAGTTTATGGAGGAGATGGTATGATGGGATAATGGGATTTTGGTAAGTAATTGATCTTTAAATATTCAGGGTAAATAGGCCAAATCCCCTGAGATGGGATATTAGATGGATGAGATCTGAGTTACTATAGAAAATTCTTTCCTGGGTATCTGGCTGGTGAATCTTGCCCATATGCTCAGGGTTTAGCTGATCGCCATATTTGGGGTCGGGAAGGAATTTTCCTCCAGGGCAGATTGGAGAGGCCCTGGAGGTTTTTCGCCTTCCTCTGTAGCATGGGGCATGGTTGACTTGAGGGAGGCTTCTCTGCTCTTTGAAGTCTTTGAACCATGATTTAAGGACTTCATTAGCTCAGACATGGGTGAGGTTTTTCATAGGAGTGGGTGGGTGAGATTCTGTGGCCTGCGCTGTGCAGGAGGTCGGACTAGATGATCAGAATGGTCCCTTCTGACCTTAGTATCTATGAATCTATGAATCTAGGTAAAAATGGGGCTGGTCAATTGAGGTAGATTCTTACATGGCAACCATAACCATGGTTCCTGAGCACCTGAGGAGTAATGAAGACTGCGTAAGATTTACTTCCTTTCAGAGCTCATCACTCAGAATAGAGGGCTACAAGAAGAGAGCGGTATCTTAAGGCGTCGGGGGGGAACATCAGGGTTTACTATGGGATACCCATAAAGAATAAAAATAAGCCACTTAGATTTTTTTTGAAGAGACTACATAATCTTAAAATTAATATTTCTGAGAACAGATCTCTCCTGAGAATTCTGTTCTTTCAGATGGTTATAAAATTAGCAGTTAATGACACTATCCATCCAATTTAAAAAGAAGAGAGGGAGTAACAGTGCAAACAGGAATAATAGGGAGTTACTGAAAAGCAAGTCACAGTATGTCAGATAGAACAATTCACTCAGGCCCTATGTAACACTGAAAGAGGTTACATTTTAGAAGTTTCTTATTCTTCTCCTTTTCTCATTGGACAGGCAGCAGTGGGGCCAATTTATGAAGGGTAGCATCTTGAGAGTGGATGCAAGCACTGATCTCAGGGTTAGACAGCAACTGGGGATGTAGTGAGTGAGTGACAGAGCCTTATCTTCTCCTCTAGAGTGACAGCTTCTCTTTCCTGAAAAGAAATCTCCAGGCCCCCAATGTGAACGACTAGTGTCTGCTCCCTCAGCACTGACTCCAATAGGATTAATCACCTACTTAAATGCTTTGTTGGAAAGTTCCAGACCTCCTCCTGGACTTCATAGAAACAGTCTAAAGCACAGAGTTTAAAATGTGTGTAATACCTGACAAACGTAGGGCATTTCTCCAGGCTTGTGGGTATCCTTCATATGCTGCAAGAACATTGGTTCACTCTCAAATGCCCATTCACAAATCTTGCACTTCGCTGTAACAGGAAGGAAAAGCAAAGTAACAGTTAAAACCCCCACAACACAAGGGTTGCAGTGAATGACTTTGAAATCAGATAATATAATCCCTTTAAAGGAAGCAAAATATTACTGGTTCTCTCCTCTTGCATCTGGGGCATGGATTTAAATATATCTATCTATATCTATTCTCAGCATCTTCTGGAAGGCATCACCAAAACCAATTGAGCAGGGAGTAAAACTGAGTCGTCAAAGAACATGGAAAAGCTCCATTTCCTTTGGCCCAGGCCAATGCTGCACTGTTTCCAAAAGTACATTTTTGATCAGGTAAGTTTAACATCATCTGAAGTCTATTTGGTAACCCCTATGTGAAATGAATTTGGAAGGTCACAACTAAGCTTGGAATAACAGAGACTTGGTGGGGTAACTCACAAGACTGGAGCACTGTCATGGATGGGTATAAACTATTCAGGAAGGACTGGTGGGGGAGAAAAGGTGGAGGAGTTGCACTGTATGTAAGGGAGCAGTATGATTGCTCAGAGCTCCAATAGGAAACTGGAGAAAAATCTGTTGAGAGTCTTTGGGTTAAGTTTAGAAGCGACAGCAACAAGGGTGATGTCATGGTGGGTGTTTGCTATAGACCACCAGACCAGGAGAATGAGGTAGACGACGCTTTCTTCAGAAAACTAACAGTAGTTTCCAGATCACAGACTCTGGTTTCTCATGGGGGACTTCAATGTCCCTAACATCTGCTGGGAGAGCAATAGAGCAGTGCACAGACAATCCAGGAAGTTTTTAGAGAGTGCTGAGGACAACTTCCTGGTGCAAGTGTTGGAGGAACTAACTAGGGGCTGTGCTCCTCTTGACCTGCTGCTTGCAAATAGGAAAGAATTGGTAGGGGAAGTAAAAGTGGGTGGCAATCTGGGCAGCCCTGACCATGACATGGTCAAGTTCAGGATCCTGACAAAAGGAAGAAAGGAGAGAAGCAGAATACACACCCTGGACTTCAGAAAGCAGACTGACTCCCTCAGGGAACTGACGGGCAGGATCCCCGGAAGGTTAATATGAGGGGAAAGGAGTCTAGGAGAGCTGGCTGTATTTTAAAGAAGCGTTACTGAGGGCACAGAAACAAGCCATCCCGACGTGCAGAAAGAATAGCAAATATGGCAGGCGACCAGCTTGGCTTAACAGAGAAATCTTCAGTGAGCTTAAACACAAAAAGGAAGCTTACAAGAAGTTGAAATTTGGACAGATGACTAGGGAGGAGTATAAAAATATTGCTCGAGCATGCAGTTGGAGTGGCAGCTAGCAAGCCATGTCAAGGGTAAAAAGAAAGGTTTTTACAAGAATGTTAGCAACAAGAAGGGGCCAGGGAAAGTGTGGGACCCTTACTGAATGGGGGAGACAATCCAGTAACAGATGATGTGGAAAAGGCTGAAGTATTCAATGCTTTTTTTTGCCTCGGTCTTCACAGACAAGGTCAGCTCCCAGACTGCTGCACTGAGTAGTAAAGTATGGGGAGGAGAGGAGCAGCCCTCAGTGGTGAAAGAACAGGTTAAGAACTATTTAGAAAAGTTGGACATGCAAAAGTCCATGGGGCCGGATGCAATGCATCCAAGGATGCTGAGGGAGTTGGCTGATGTGACTGCAGAGCCACTGGCCATTATCTTTGAAAACTCATGGCGACTGGGGGAGGTCCTGGACCACTAGAAAAAGGCAAATATAGTGCCCATCTTTAAAAAAAAGGGAAGAAGGAGAATCTGGGGAACTACAGATCAGTCTCCCACAGTATTCTTGCCAGCAAGTTAAAAAAATATGGATTGGATGAATGGACTATAAGGTGAATAGAAAGCTGGCTAGATCATCGGGCTCAACAGGTACAGATCAATGGCTCGATGTCTAATTGGCAGCTGGTATCAAGCGGCGTGCCCCAGGGGTCTGTCCTGGGGCAGATTTTGTTCAATATCTTCATTAATGATCTGGATGATGGGATAGATTGCACCCTCAGCAAGTTCGCAGATGACAATAAGCTGGGGGGAGAGGTAGATAAGATGAAGGGTAGGGATAGGGTCCAGAGTGACCTACACAAATGGGAGGATTGGGCTATAAGAAATCTGATGAGGTTCAACAAGAACAAGTGCAGAGTCCTGCACTTAGGATGGAAGAATCCCAGGCACTGCTATAGGCTGGGGATTGATTGGCTAAGCGGCAGTTCTGCAGAAAAGGACCTGGGGATTACAGTGGACGAAAAGCTGGATATGAGTCAACAGTGTGCCTTGTTGCCAAGAAGGCTAGCAGCATATTGGGCTGCATTAGTAGGAGCACTGCCAGCAGATCGAGGGAAGTGATTATTCCCCTCTATTCGGCACAGGTGAGGCCACATCTAGAGTATTGAGCCCAGTTTTGAGCCCCCTACTACAGAAAGGATGTGGACAAATAGGAGAGAGTCCAGCAGAGGGCAATGAAAATGATGAGGAGAGGCTGAGGGAACTGGACTTATTTAGTCTGCAGAAGAGAAGAGTGAGGGGGGATTTTATAGCAGCCTTCTACTACCTGAAGGGGGTTCCAAAGAGGATGGAGCTCGGCTGTTGTAAGTGGTGGCAGATGACGGAACAAGGAGCAATGGTCTCAAGTTGCAGTGGGGAAAGTCTAGGTTGGATATTAAGAAAAACTCTTCACTAGGAGGGTGGTGAAGCACTGGAATGGGTTACCTAGGGCAGTGGCAGAATCTCCATCCATAGAGGTTTTTAAGGGCTGGCTTGACAAAGCTCTGGCTGGGATGATTTAGTTGGTGTTGGTCCTGCTTTGAGCAGGGGTTTGGACTAGATGACCTCCTGAGGTCTCTTCCAACCCTAATCTTCTGTGATTCTAAGCTTCTAATGGACAAGTGTCCATTTTCTTTTTGCGGATACAGACTAACACAGTTGCTACTCTGAAAAGTGTCCTGTTGACCTTTAGAACAGGCCAAAGAAAGAACCTAAGACTTGTGTGAAAACAACAGTCCCATCATGCGTTGCGGATAAAATAAAGCTAACTTTAAGTAGTGGAATTTTACTAAGCATAACATTTGGCATGTTTTGAAATTGCTGTGACAGATATTTTAGCAATAAACTAACCACAAAATGCATGCAAGATGTACAACATACAAGATGTACATTGTCCAAAGAAAGGTATAAACAATGACTAGTCATCAGGTTTTAAGACAGTTGAAAAGTTACAAGAGATTGAGTAAGGCATAGTACCTGAACTTTCTCATCCCACAAGGTGGCACTGATGAGCATGGTGTGGGGAAACACATCTTATGTGTATAAACTGAGGACTTCAGTCTGCTTTCACCTGCACTAGATTAATTTTATTGTTTAAAAGAATAAACAACAAGCCCCAATAAAAGCTCCATGGAGTTACCTTAGCTCAGAATTTAATTCCTTTAGGAGGTTCATATCAGAACCTAAACATTATCTGATTATGAGTGTTTTGGACCTTTAAAATGTCCTTGACAATGAAATCGCTTTGGACTAATACTACAGTTTAGTTTGAACTTTTGCAGGCATGCAAGAAAATGTAATTACATGTAACCCCACATCACACCCTGCATCATGATGGCATGCTCCCAGGATGGATAGACCTCTTTCTCCAGAGACTTGCACTGAAATCTTGAAATAAACAAACAAACCCCCGGCTACCACCACTTACTGGTTGATTCATAGGGACTGTGAACATTCTCTAGGTGGCACTGCAGCTGGAACGGGGTGGAGAACTGCCTGTAACAGTGCTGGCAGATAGTATGGACATCTACCTCCCCATTCTGCTGATCTAGTTCAACATGGTGTTTCATATGATTCATAAACCTGAAGGAGAGCAGAGAGTATGTGAACATAAATCCAAAAACATTCGCATCCACATCAACCCTGGAAATGATGTGAACCAGATCCTTTTACGTTGGTTATTTTGGCATTGCTTTCACTAGTAGCAAAAACATTTATTTTCAAATAGCTAATAAAATAACTGCATTTTTGGCATAGCATTAAGATACTCTCTTCTCACTAACCCTACTAAAAGCCTGACATGATGGCAACTCTCCTCCATCAAAGAGATGGACATGACATTCCTCACTCTGTGACCCAGATATGCATCAACAGCAGCTTATTCAGCCCCTGGATAGCAGGATACATCTGACTCTGCTCTCTAACTGCCCACTGAAGGAGCAGTATCAAGAGGATAACAACTAAAATTCTTCATCTGCCATGACAAAGCATATCAGCTCAAAGTCAATTTTAATACTAACTATTATCGCAATAAGATACTAGAGAGGCTTCTTGTGCATTGTACAATCTGTTCCACAAACAGGAAATTACCTCTTCTCTTCAGCTCTCATGTTCAAACTCAACTGGATAAAGCAGTGGAGAATACTCTATCGTGGTTTCTAGGGACTGGACTAGTGGTGAGTTAATCAGAAATTACAGGTGTTAAAAGTTCTATTAGGACTCAGGATTCCATTATTCTAGCTCAGAGGTTCCCAAACTGTGGGCCGTGGCCCACCAGACAGTCCCTGGTGGTCTACTGACACAGCCATGGGCTGAGTTTGGAGAGGATATTGGAGTTTGTGAAGCAAACAGTGACGAAGTGGCAGCTAGTGATGGCCCCTGCTCAGTGCCAGAGGAGCTCAGCGCCCACAGAGGGCGATGTGGAGCCGCTGTGCGGCGGGCGAGAAGGGGCTGACCCTGAGAGATGGCAGCTCCCAGGGTGGCTAGTGGGTTCGTGGTTGTTCCAGCTCCAAGCCACTGCACCCCCACAATCCATGGCAGTCAGGCAGGGGGTGCCTATGAAGCGCACATGGGTGCTGGGTGGGTGACTGGGGCAAGGCTGCCAGATGACAAGCACAAGGCACTCAGTGGGCTGCAGAGGTAGACGGTGTCAGTGGGGGCTGGCTGTGGCACCTGCCTGGCCCCTTCACCCTTTTGCTGTCCCTGCTCCCTGCTGAGGCGAGGGGCTGTGCACGCTCCACAGTGCCCTCTCCCTGACAGACGCGTGGCTACATGCGACATGACAGACTACTTGCTAGACAGCCCCTTGCCTGATTTCCCATATGATCATCCTGAGGGGATGATGGCTCACCTGCCTGGTGGGTGAGTGAGAGGGAGCACTATCAAACTGTATACATTGATAGCGGGGAGGGCATAATTTAAAAGTTCAGCTGCCTCTGAACAGCTCAAGTCTTACCCCCACCCCCGGATCCCACTTCCTGGAAAGCAGCAAGAAGTGCTAATAGTCAGCCGCAGTGCTATTGCAGCTGCAGGAGGGCCTCAAGGAAAAAAGTTTGGGAACCCTGTTCTAGCCAAAAGAGTTCTGGGTTCACTTCCCAGTTCTGCCACTGACTCATTGTGTGATCATGGGCAAATCACTTCACCTCTCCATGCCTCTGTTTGTGACTTACCTACCCTATAAGGGGGCTCTGGAACTTAATTGATTGACATAGTAACTCACTTTGAGAGGTGCAGATTCAAGAACTACGAGGTACTGTTATAGGGGCATGTGGCATTCCTCTTACCGTATGTTATTCTTTAGCCTCTTGGTGCAGTGTGGACACCGGAAGGATGTTGGAACCTTGGGGAAGTTCAAAAGCTGAGTCACTTTGCCGCCATCCCTGCCATAGTAGAAATCATCTACCAACATGATGAGTTTGCTCTGAGACGAGTCACCTGCATTTTCACTTTGCTCTGGAGCTTTAGCGGGTGGAGACAATGCAGGGATAGGTGTAGAGGAGGGCGGTGAAGCAACAGCTGCAGTTTTTTCTGGAGATGGAGGCTTTGTAGGCTGAATATTTGGTTCAGGTTCCAGAGATTTTCCTTTCTTGAGGAATTCAACCATTTCAGGGCAGCAGTACTTCAGGAAAAAGAAAAGCCACACTAATGATTAGATTGTACATAACAGTAACTATATCACTACACATACAATGTGGGCTGTGACCTCATTGGTTCGCACAAGCTAAGCAGGCTGGGCCTCTAAGCAAGCTGGGAGCCCACCATAGCAACCTTCAGGAAGTAGTGAGGTGGATGTTCTTCCCTCCAAGTCAGTACAGCTGGGTGAGACCAGTGCTAGGAGGGGGCAGTGCTACTGGAGGAACAGTCCTTTCTAACAAGATATAAAACTAGGTCCAGCCTACTTGGAGTTATTAAAGATCCTGTGGTAGATTTTCCATTCCCCCATCAGATTGTCCTCCCCAAGCCCCTTCCGTGGGGGAGAACACTGTTCTTCAGTATTGCCGTATACAATCAATAGTACTGACTAATGAATTCTTCATCTCAGAATGGTTACTTACACACATATGTCCTCTTAAAGCCTCAGTCACTCGAAACTGGGCATTGCATCTTGGGCAGACTTCCGGCCACCATCTTGTAATCAAATGTGGGGACAGGAGAAGAGCTGACTGTAATAACAATAACAATAATAACAACAATAATAAAAAACTGGATAAGCCAGATCTGGAATCTGATACTACCCCTACATTTCAATAAAAACTTGGATCTAACTTCTGGCCTTATTGAAAGTGATTCATTTCAAGAGTAATAACATTAACTGCTAACAGGACTTGAGAGGAGAGGTATGAAAACGTGCAGATTTATGACAATTCATATGAGATACACTGCACACTCATCATTCCTCAGAACACAGTCACTGGTGTCCTAAGAACTTTCTGATAAACATCTTGCAGCTAAAATCATCTTCTTCTACTACTCCAATCACACTCCACTCTCCTTGTATCCTTTCACTGACTTCTTGCCCCCATCCACATCAAGTTCAAACTCCTTGTTCTCACCTCCAAACATGGGCAGAAGTCCAGAATCTGGATGGCACAAAAGGTGGCTTAAAGCCATCTTTTGCCTCACTCCCACTGAGATGTGCCTTCTGTGCAGGAGAAGTAGCACAGAAGCTACCCTCTTGCATGTCTGTAAAAAGCTCTGTATGCCCATGGCAATGTGTAAATAATAATTCTAACAATGGTAGTATGGGCAGCCATAATATTGAGTACACAGTTATAAATACAAGGAGTAGTCGGGAACTCACATGATAAATATAGGACACTCACTAGGAAAAACTTTAGGGCAATGAAGACATGAAATTCAACTGTATAGCTGTTTAACATGTCTGTTTCCCTTTTTACATGCAATCTAGATAACATGCTTAGTTACTGTTTTCTGCTTCAGAAATTGAGTGTTAGAAACATCTTTAGAAGTCTGTGCTTTCAGCAGAATCTAGGCTACCACAGACCGTACCTTTCAGTGATGATGACGACGACGACGACTCTGAAACACTGGATCGCTGGGAACCATGTGCAGGGCTGCTATTAGAAACCACAAGTGGACCAGGGCTCTGGCCTAATGAAGGAATGGTATTCAGTGTGTTCACCAACTTAGCAACCTCATTGCTGTTCTCTCCAGTTACTCCAGGTCTCTTCACAGTCACAAAGCTTGCAATGCTCACTGCCAACAGAAGGGACAATGCAGAAAAAAAATTTAGGAACACCGGATTTGATATACCAGGCAAGACCTCTCATCTCTCATGTCCTACATCCTGATATATCCGATCAGACCATGGGTCGAACATGTCCCCCATCATCTACTGTACCACATAAGACCATCAGTTCTGGTATCCTGACTCTGACCATGATCAATACCTAATTCACCAGAGTTGTACAAGAAGGGTTAGGGGAGGACAACACTCTTCTGACCCCCTCCAGCTATCAGCTTACACCATGAAACACGAGATTTATCCTGTGAATAACTATACATGTTATTGATTGTCAAAATTATCCACACCCTTTTCTGAATCTTGCTGTAGTATTTGACTCTGACCTCCAAAATGTAATTACATTGTCTGGACCTCTTGCTGAATGAAGCAGTACTATTATTGTTCTAAAAGTTGTTTGCCATTATTTTTGAACAATCCATCATTATTGTATTATTGGACATCATAAAAAGGAATAACTAATTTCCATTGTGCCCTTCTTAATCTTAAAAACAGCTTCATATATAATCTTTTAAAAACACACAAATAAGCATTTCTTGGGTCTTTCATCTGAGTATCTCAAAACATTTTATAAACACAAATTAGTTAATTCTCATACCCATCTGGGATATATGGAAGGATTATCCCCATTTTAACAGATGGGTAAACTGAGGCACAGAGCAGTTAAGTGACTTGCCCATAGTCACGCAGTATGTCAGTGACCAAGTCAGGAATAGAACCAGGACTCCCACTCCCATACTCTAGCCACTAGGCCACATATCTGAAGATCAAATTATAAACACTTGAGTCCCACTGCTTTCCCATGGGAGGTCTTACCTAATTTAGGGTTAGTAGCTTGACTGGATTGCCCTGGCTGCTGCACAGTTAACTGTCCAGTGTTGTTGGCTGCGTTGAAGTAGGAGTTGTGGAGGTGCTGGGAGTGGACTTACTTTGCTGTTGTGACTGGGTCTGTGGTACAGTGCTCCGGATGGTAAGCGTGGCCGGAATGACCGTAGTGAAAGTGTTGGTAGTGGGTCGCACCGGCATGGTTGTACCTGGTCTCACCTGGGCCATTTGAGAAAAAACCTGAGGAACTCCAACGTTGGTTTAACAAACTGGGTACCTGGGGGCTTCAAAAAGAACAGAAAACCTGGTTAGAGCAGATGCTCCCACTTGACGTGTCAGATTTCTAACGCTTGTTTCCCAGCAGAATTGAGCCCCCACAACTCCCACTAACTTCGCTGGAGATTATGAATGCTCAGCACATTTGAAAATAGTTTCACTTTCCAAGATGAGTGAAATGCAAAAGGAAACAGACAGTGAAAATTACATGTTCAAATTCTTCCCTTTTAATAATTTTGGGTGGGATTTGCCAAAGTACCATAGTTTTCATGGGACTCGTACTCTTAGTCATACAGACCCCGATCCTGAAAACTCTTACATATGTGCTTAGCTTTACTGCTACGAGTGAGACTACTCATGGTAGGAAAGTGTTTGCAGGACCAGGGGCTTAGGTCCCCTAAGAAAAATCCACTCTTCAAGGACTACTGGCAACACAGATAAGGAAACAAATTTCAAGATATAATATTTTTAGTTTATGTTCCTTTAGTTGGATAAACGCTAAACAACAGATTTCTACCACATGCCCATTTAGTCTGTTTCAATGGATACACTGCTTACCTGGGACTAGGGTAATGGGTCTAACAGTTTGGCCTTGCTGTACGTTCAGAACAATTCCAACCTGATTCATTGTGTTTTGTACAGGACGGACATTCCTTACTGGAAATCCCTGCATTTAAGAGGCAAAATTATCTTTAACATATTTATTCCAACAAACCAAAAACAGAGATAATCCGTGTGCAGTTTACCAACCACAATGTGGCGTTAGTGCCTGAATGGTCCTTCCCAAATTACTTCTTTGAGGTTTGCTAGGTATGTTTAGGAGTGGAAGAGACAAATTCAGCAACCACAGAAGAACGAGTATTGGTCAGTATGATCTTTGTATCGATTTCAGTTGGCATTAGATCGGACCCTATTTCTGCAAAGCAATAAATCCATTTCTCTTCCAGTAGAAATCTGCTCAAAAGATCCTCTAATCCCAACCTCCTCCCACTCACCTCAAAAAAGTAAAAGTAAATGAAGACTTTTCACATTGACAGCACTAGTCTGAGTAAATCATATGAAGTGATCAGAGTGACAAACTGATAAGTATTAGCCAAGACAGGTTAGTCTTCCAAGCATTTTTATTCTCTGTTTTCCACAGGTGTTTGTTTATTACTAAAATAAAACTAACCAACAGAACTGACTGATCCAAGAGCCCAGGCTCCTCTGTGCCAGTCAATGGTACCAGCATCATCCCCTTGTGTTGCCATAAGTACTGATAAAAAGGACTTAATATAAAAGTGACAAGTATATCATTAAAGAAGAACTTAGAAATACAATATATTGTGGAAATAATACTTATGCATTTATAGGTAAAAAATACAAGTGCAAGTACTTTCAATGCCTGTATTTCCTGGCCAATATATGAACTACCACCTAAATAATATAAGCACATAGTAGAAGAGAAAGAAAAAGAGCAACGATTAAATTTTATTTATATACACAAAAGAGATGGAACAACAATGGAAAAAAATCACTTAAAACATAAATACATTTCCTTTCCATTACATCATTTTTTATATATAATTAATTATGTACAAACAGCAGCTCATTTGATTAAATGGGCATTTTCTTCAACGAATGGTAGAATCTTGAACGTATCATCCTGAAGACAGTTCCTTCTTGGCAAAAGGATTTGTCCAGCGCTACTGAATAATCTTTCCACTGGAACATGATTGGTAGGGTAGTATTAAATTTGATAAAAAGTTTAACAACTACTGGATATTTTTTCAGTTGATCAAATTCATGAGATGGATCACTGAGGAGTTACATACCAACAATTCTTAAGCGGGAGTCAGATGCCCCATGATCAGCAAAGCAGTAGAAATTAGTGGCATCTTTGGATGTTGTCACTTGATCTGTAGGCTTTGGTAGGCTATCACAACAAACCAGATCATGTAAAAAGAACTTACTCTGCAATTTTTCTCTCAATCTGATTCAGCAGCCAATGCAACTTTAAAAAAAATCGGTGTGGCACAGAAACAGTGACAAATGACTTTGCACTTTTGTTACTCGCAGCTGCATCAAATGTCAAAATACGGTCCAAACCTTTTCTATGGCCTTCCTTCACATTATCTACCAAGTCCAGTGGCAACTGTGGACATCACCTCCAACAACTTACTTAGATATTCCAGCTGTGTTGGAGAATTTTGGCAGTGGGAAATGCTCCATCACAATATTAACTCTATCAGGGATGTTGTAAATACGGTGAAAGCTACTGAATTCTGTTGCGTAGAGGTAGGTTTGCAGATTGTTTTCCAAGCGTGTCATCACAAGCTCAGAACTCTTTGAACTCTGGTATGCAGTGTTGCTTAAGGACAGAGCACTTACCCACTACGCTTCTGAAGAGACGCTTGTATTGAGAGTTCTTGGCAAGAGCCCTAGAAGCATCAGTAGTTGCTATCAAGTTCAGAGTGTATGAAAAACACTCATATGTAGTGGCAAAATATTGGTGGTAAATATATATGAACAGTCAGCAGTACCGCTTGTCAAAACTTCATCAATACTCACATGGCTACATCTATCAGAACGTGGGGTGTCCACTTGTTTACTAGCATCTTCCTCCACTTCCTTATCACATCATCCTCCAACACTCCAGGTCCTGAAAACAGCTTGAAGGCTTTAACAAAATTGCTAACACTGTCTTTGCCAAGTGTTATTTTACTGAATCCAGATCACACTGTGAATGGATCTGAGTCAATAGAGAATGATCTTATTGTTACCTATGTGTTCCAACAAAGTGATGGAAGCCTAAGACTGCGGACTCTTGTTGGATTAGTAGTCAATCCAGTGACAGGTAATATCCACGATAGCTTCTTGCCTGATGTGTCCACACATCTCCAGTTGTGCAAACATAACGTAGAAATGCCAATTGTTTTTTATGCTTTTTATGTATTGTCCCAGTAGTTTAATCTTTATTTTTTCAGTTCACATGACAGCAGCCTTGGGAACAATTCCAATAAATAAACTGCGAAAGCCACACCCTTCAACAGTTGACAGAGTCAGCATATCACTAATAAAACTGAGAATTAGCTTGTCTATATTTTCTTTGGACACTGCTCCATCACAGAGTAATTGCTGCAGAAAAGTATCAAAACTGGGGGTCTTTCACTTTGGGGTTTCCCCAGATGCTGTGAACAAGTCATCAACAGTTTGCTTATATCCAAAGTCCTTTTCTCCACGACTTCTCTAAAAAACAAAAATTATTTTATTTTATTCAGAGCAACTATATATATAAAAATTTGTAATTATTATTCTGCTCAAATACAAAAGGAAAAACAAATGCTAAATGATGTATAAAACATACCATAAATACTGCTTGGGGTCTGTGTTTTACAACAAACTAAATTAGAGTAAATATGGTATTTATGGCCTTTTCTGGCAAGTAATCACAATTTCAGGAACATATTAAAACAGCACTTCAAGAAATAATAAATATGTCCAACTGATGAGAAAATATAGTGAGCAAAAAATGGAATGAACCATATTTAATTAATAATAATTATTTACCTGCATGTTTGGTGAAATCTGAGGGTGCCTTATCTTGTCTGTGAATCGTCTTTCTTTTGGTTTGCACAAACTACAAACTGCTTCATAAAGTTCCCATTATCTTCAACAATTTCTGAGAAGTAGTTCTCACTACAATCGGCAACATTTTATTTTCACACGCCATTAGTGACTGAAGAGATATTTCCAGATTAAAGAAGACTAAGAATATTTACAATTCAAAAGGAAATGAAACAGGAAGTATAATCAACTGATACAATGACTGGCAGTGGTGGCACTGGCAGAAGTTGACAAAACAATTCCTTAGGCCTCAATTTCACAATAGCCCCTTCAGCACTGGAGAATGTCCAGTGCCTGGCAGGCATTTCTTATCCCACCCTGCAGGGTATGCAGCTACTGGGCTTGTTTTCTCAATGCAGGACACTGAGAGGTATGTGTCTGCCTGCTCTGCCCCCTCCCCCATACTGACTCACCCCTCCATAGGCTGAACCAGTCGCAGTTAACAATCAGAAATGAAGAGGGCAGGGCCACCACCCTCCCTGCTGGTGGAACAGCAGGAACAGAAAAAAGCCCATGGCAGCTGGAACTGAGTGCCTAAAGTGCCCAAACCAGGACAGTGGTTTCTGGGGACGAACCAGAATCCAGGACAGTTTGAAAAAGTACTTGCAGTTTTTTTTTTAAGTTACTTATGATTTAGATACCTTCAATAGTACTTAAATACAAGCACTAAGTACAGAATACGTAAAAGTACTTAAGTACAGTTATGTAGAGTGCTTCAAATATTTAAGAATGCTTAAGTACATGGGAACAGAAAACTCACCTGTGTTGTTATGAAGATAGGTGGCTGCTCACTGGTGAATTAGTAACATGGTTGGCATTCTGCATCACCTGAACAGGTCGTAACACTGGCTGTGTTACCATTGTGCCTAGCCCCGAGGTTGGGTTCTGGGTAAGGATTAGTGGCTGTCCACCTTGCTGAACAAGAGGGTTGGCAGCTAGAAGAAAACAAGATCTACTTATTTTACACACCTTAAATTTTTTCACACCAATTCCTCAGTGACTAGTTTTAGCCTCCACAATTTGAATTAGTTACACTGAACAATTTTAAAATATATTATCCAAAAGACCCACCCCTCCCAGTATCATTTTACTAGTCTGCACATCCTGAGATTTTCAAAGCTGTGCAGGGCACTGGGCATCCAAATCCCACAGGTAGTTTGAAATATCTCAAAGATGGAGTTCTCCTGCCCCCAACATAGCTGTTGAACACTGCTCCGGCAGTGTAATGAGACTAAAAAAGTCTCTTAGCTGACAAGAAGAGAATTCGACTGCACGCAGGCACTGCTTTCAGGGTGAGGTAAGCAAACTGACACAGGACCTCTTGCAAGCCCCAGTGTAGGTGGTCTGCCAGGAGAAGAACCACAGTGCACAGCATCATAGAAATTCTGGGCAGCACTGCCAACCATAGGTGGTCAGAGATGGCAGCCACAATCATGCTGAGACGCTGCACTGCTCCCTAGAACAACCCAGTACTGGAAGGAGGGCACAAGGTAACTTAAAGCCACCTTAGCCTCTCTTCCTGCTCCTGGACAGTGCTTGCAATGTGCTGCACATCCAAGAGATACAGTACACAATCTCACTTTCAGCCTTATATACAGAAAATTATTGAGCACATTTGGATCACACTAGAGTCATGAGACTACCCTAACATACTTTAAGGCCTTGCCCCTTCATTCAGAATCTCTCTCTTTTTTTTTTTTAAATTAAAGAACAGTAACTCTTTTTGCCTAGTCTACATGTCTGTGAAAAAGACAGTATCTTGGTGTCCTTGATTAAAATATTCCTGATATTACAGGGTATGTGAAATAGTCCATCACAATCCTTTGGTCTCAAAGAGTTATTATTCACCTAATAGGTATCTTTGCAGGAATACCATTGCCTGTTATTATTATATGCAGTGCTGGTTTTGCCTACTGTTGTTATAGTTGCCTAGCACTTTCTCCTTATAAATGCCATTTTCAGTTGCAATTAATTTTGCAAGATTTGACTGTCCAGGCTAAATTTTTCCATGACAGGTGTCTGCTCAAGATGAATTTTCTTAGGAAAGTTTCAGCATAAAATGGTTCACCATTTCAGAGAGTGAGATTAAGGGAAAATATGTTGTTTCTACTCATGATAGAAAAAATTCTTACAGTGTTTTGTTGAGAAATTCTAGCACCTCTAAGCTATGTAGCAGGAACTTTATATTGCCCAGAGAGATGCCCTGGTGTTGAGGATGTGTCTTCTTCTATCCCACATGAAAAAACACCAAATTTGACTATCAGCATCAGAAAAATTTCATTTGCACATGCTCAGTAGAGGTTTGTTAGACACTGACTCCATTATTCTTCAAAGATTCTGTCACTACAGCTCCTTTATGTCAACCACAGTGACCGTGCACTATCCCCAGAGTGCAACTAAGCTCAGTCTTAAGGCTGCAGGGAATGTAGGGGCTTAGCAGGACTGTCCCTGCAACTGTCCCTCCTGGCACCCAGAGAGCTGCTGTGGCACCAGAACTGAAAACAGAGCGATTGTTTCTCCTGCACGCTCTATGCTTCTTCAGTTGGCACCCAGGCAGCGCGAAGGATCGAGAAGGAATAGGAGGAAACAACCTGATTGCACAAAAGAAAGGGAGTGGGAAGGAGCAAGAGAAGGGAGGGGAAGACTCGGGCAGGCTAGGGGGCGCAGGCTAAGGGGACAGGTGCCAAGGGGAACTGGAACAGAATGGGAGAAGGACATACTAGGAAAGGGGAAAAATAGGGCAAAAAGCTATTTAACCACTGAAACATACTCCACTACAGAACCTGCAATAGAACACAGGATTCTTGAGTTCTATCATACCTCTGTTACCACTAAATAGCAGTGAAACTCACTGTCAAAATGTGCATCTCATTATCCTCTATGTGGGCTAGCCACCTGGGGGAAATAAATCCTGTTAATTGAAGTCTATGCTGTGGGCCTAAAGGTGCCAGTCTTGCTGATGACCCATGTGGGGGTCACAGAATTCCATGTGATTAAATTTCTGTTTTTCAGTTTACTTGTTTTGTTTTGAGCTTGAAGAAAAAAAAAAAAGTTATGTCAAAAGAACATTGTGGTTGAAAAGTCCCAGCATGTAAAAGTTAGATTAATGCCCAATTAAGGTTGCAGAGGCAACTTTAATTCACTCCCCTTGTGCATATACATTATGATACAGACTTTAATTACATGGTCACATAATATATTTTCCACAGAATCTCTGCCTCATTCAGTGCACAGACGAAAAGTGCTCTGGGAATGAATCAAGGTTGTGTAACAAATGAGACCGTGTCATCTGTATGAGCCAGCCTCATTTGTTGCAGAAGTTGGAAGATGTGTAGTGAATGAACCAAGGGACTGGAAGAGGAGAAAGGGGTTTTTGTGCTTATGGCAGTTGAATGTAACCCTAGAGAACGGGAGTCTATCCCTGCCTCTCCCATTTAGTTCCTGTCTGATAAGGGGTAAGTCACTTAACCCAAAAACTTTTCACAAGCGCCCACAGGATCTTCCTCATTTTCTGGGTTCCCACTTTAGAACACCTGAAACCTGATCTGAAGAAGTACTAAGAGCTCACAACTGCAACTGAAGTCAATGGAGCTGTGCTTTGAACACACACAGTGCTATAAAAACACTAAGTACTCTGAATAAAAATCAAGCCTGTGGCATCTCAGGTTGGGCTCCCAAAATAAGTGGGGCATTTGATGATTTTGGCTTCAATCTGTCTCACAGCCTCATCTGTAAAATGGGGGATAATACCATCTTACCTGACTGGGATATTGCAAAGATGAAATTCATTCACTAATGTTTATGAACCACTCAGATACCACAGTGATGCATGTCAAAGAAAAGCCACGAGGAAATTTATAATACTGTATTCAGGATTTAAATTTGTGTGCAATAAAAAAGGCATGGGGTCAGACATTAAATGATGAGGGTAAAAAGAAGTATTGCATAGCTACCCATTCGGTCAGCAGCATTGTTCCTGTGCACTGATTGAGGCAGGGGTCCTGCAGAAAAAACAGTGTGATCATGTAGTTAGAGACTGTATCAAAATGCCAAGATAAGACTGTACAGGTAAGAACTCTTCAACAATAGGCCATGACTACAACCCCGAAAGAAAGGAATTTTGCTGGGATCTCCTTTTAATGAGTATTTCATATAGTACCATCAGCAATTCAGTAAGAAGAGTTATTCTTCAAATCAGTACTGAACTAATATTAGCAGGTCTGTGCTCAAGGATATGTTCTTTCAGAAGAGTCATAAAACCAAGGTTCTGAACACTCATGGTCATTAAAGATCCCACAGCAATATTTGCACAACAAGAAGAATTAACAGTAGTATCTTGGCCAAAATCCAACTAGAATAGAATGTTACATACCCTGCAGTAACTGTGGTTCTTTGAGAAGCTTTGTCCACAAAGATTTTGCTTTTAATGGGCAAACCCCCTCCATGCAAGATAGGATTACTTTGGTCAGCAGTGTTAGTTGGGGCTATGCCTGTGTCCTAGTTGCCCTTGCACCCCCACACTCCCAAGTGCATAAACGGCAGAGTGAATCCAATCATCCCTCAGTTCTTTCACCAATAGAGAATCCCACAGAAGTAGGAATTAGTAGAAGTGGGCAAGGAGGGTAGGCTGTGTAATCTGTGTGAACAACACATCTCGAAGATCCCAGTTAATACAGGGGAAATAATCATTCTTTCTTCAAGTGATTGCCCTGACAGATTTTATTCTTGGTGACTAAAAAGCAGTGTAGTTGTCCCATTCCTTGGAGATGCATATTAGAGGAGTTCTACTTAAATAAATGACTGCAGAACAGCCCTACTAAACCACCATCTGATCTGAAAGCTTCTACTAAGGAACAGTGTCTTGTAAGTATGTAGATTGAACACCGTGTAGCTGCCCTACACATTTCAGATATAGAGACATTCCTCAAACACGCAGCAGAGGTTGCCTGAGCTCAAATGCTCTCACCTTGCTAACTCTATACAGTATATCCTTGCTATAATGCCCTTCATAATAACAAACCTTCGACTATAAAGAACCCGGTTCCCGAATCCCACTTCGAGCCCCACAGCTGCAGTGGAGGCTGACAGCTTCTCCAGCCCTGCCACAGCCACGAGGCCGGAGGAGCTGTCAGCTCCTGCCATAGCCACAAGGCTGGAGACGCTGTCAGCGGCCTCCTCTCCTCTCCCGCTCCCTCCCCGCAGCCGGCCTCTTTCACTATAATGAAACCCTGGCTATAACAAACAAATGGCTTGGATCCCGGCAGGTTTGTTACAGTGAGGGTGTATTGTACTGAAGTCCCAGGAGCATGGGGGCGCCCAAACTAGAGGAAAAGCCAAGTATAAGATTCTTCGGAAATCTTGCCACTGAGGGTGGAAAAATACACTGTGACCCCTATATAGGAAGATGATGTTCAGATATTACTATTAGATGGAGCCTTATGGAGTGGATGGAAAGCCAGATTGTTTCAGGGTTAACAAATAGTCCAGTATTGGTGCTTTTAAGGGAGAAAGCTAGTGGTGATGCCCAAACAGAAAACCTCTTCCATTTACCTTTGCAATTAAATCTAGCTAAATATTTCCTGCTTTGTAGCAGAATGTTCTGAACCTCAGCTGAACAGCTTCTTTTGGTGGATGTCATCTAGCCAGCATCCAGGCTGTCAGATATAAGGAAACTGTGTCCAGGTATGGGATCTGAATGGTGATGTCCCAGACCATGTCAGGCAGAGTGTAAGTGAAGTCTAGCATGCTGTACAATATAAGTACATGAGGCTGTGTGTTCTGGAAGTCTGAGATGTTCTCACTCGTGTTCCTTCAGGAGTTTCACCTAAATTTTGTTAGGAATCTCACTTGAAGAAGGTAATCTCTTGCTGATCTGGAGCCTAACAGTGCTGCTATAAATTCTATGTTCCAAATCAGTGTGGATTTTTGTCTGTTGTCTGCTACTCAGATACAGTTTTGTAGGTATGATCATTTCTCATGTTCTTGCTGAAGACGAATGTCTTGCTCGCCTCACACCAGAGGTTAACCAGAATCCGGCCATGTTCCTCTGCCCAGCTAGCAGTGGGCTTGTTGAAGTAAGGCTAGACTGCGTTTCCCTGTTTCCTTACATAAGCTGTCACAACCTTGGTCAATGCCCTTGAACACAGAGAGAGCATCAGGCTATACTATCCATTCTCAGCAGTAGGCATAAAACCTGCTGCCTTGTGGAAACCCTAGACTGTGGGGCAGCAGAGGACCATTTGCAATAGTATCTGTCTCCTCTTCAGCGGCTCCGAGGTCCTCTGTGGCCAACTGTAATATTGGATAGAGGAGTGCTGTATGAAGGATGGCTCCTGGAGTGACTGCTTCCTCCTTGGGGCCGGGATATAGACGCTTGAATCCTTCAAGGAGTAGAGGGCCTCATCCATTCCAGTGTTGAAAAGTTTGTTACCCTCAAAGGGGAGATCTTCGTCTGTTGCTTGGACCTCCGTGGGAATCCCCAAAGACTGACAGTATTACCTCCTCATGGCTACTGCAGCAGCCTTGTGAATGCTGTAGTGTTAAACATGTACAGCGCAACCTTTAGGGAAGTGTGGACAGTCAGCTGTCCCTCTGCCATGACAGACTTCATGTTCTCCTGGTGTTCCTTGAGAAGCCTGTTTATAAACTAAGACAACTTATCTCAGTTTAAAAAAAACAACAACCATATTTCGAGATGAGGGCCTGATAGTCACCCTCATCTGGAGGTTAGCTGACAAATATGCCATGCAGTTGAAGAAGGCCCCATTTCTTATCCTTTTTTCCTCAGTGTGGACTTAGGAAGTCCCTGCTGTTTTGATCTCTCCTGAACTGCTACTACTACAAGAAAACCCAGTGCTGGATAAAAATAAAAATCCCTGAATCCCTGATCAGGAATGTGGTAGTCCCAGTTAGTTCTTCTGAATGTAACCAGAATGGATATTTTTTGCCTGCTTCAGTAGCCCTTCATTAATGGACATGGCAAGCCTGACTAGCATAGAGGGATGTAGAATATCCATGAGTTTGAGCTGCTTCTCTCAGACCACTTCCAGGGCTACATCTAAGGTTTCTGCCATATATTTCATCAGGTCCTAGAATACCTTAGACTCATCAACTGAGGCCAACATGGGTGAACTCACTGCCTCATCCAAGGCATAGCAAGCATCAAGAGTGCCCATCATAAACAGGCATCAAAGCATGACACAAGGAACAGGTCTTAAATCCCAGTGACTTAGATTCTGCAATAATGCTAGTACCCTAGCACAAGGGGAGGGATGTAGGCTAACTTATCTAATTATATAGAAATAAAACCAATGGGTGCAAAAAAGAAAAAACTATACCAATCAAATATTATACGCAAGGCTAAGAAAAAATGACAGCGTGCAGAGTAAGCAGAAATTGCAGGGTTCCAACTAACTGCCATGGACAGTAAGAAGGAAGTAAGAGCCAGTTGGGCCTGCTCTGCTCTTTATGCAGTCAGGTGGGGAGGCGTGAGGGCCCCAAGGGCCTCCAGTGGACTCTGCTGACCAAAAGAATCAGTCGTGTGTGTGTAGCATAGCAAGAGTCCAATGCATGTCGACAATCATTCGAAGGAAATTATAATATGCCTGCCTAAATTCCCCTAGTAGTTGTAACTGGACATAGTATTCTCTCTACTTCTTGTCCTAAACTATTGTATAGCATTGCTGTATCCTGTCAGGTTGTTGTCGTTGCGAATTAGAGATGGGTAAAATATTACCCTTATATGTTTCACTATTTTAAGCGTGTAAAGCACTTTGCCCTTCTTGGGGTGAAAAGTGCTACAGGAATGTAAATTATATTTTTATTTGACAGTGAAATTATGAATCAAAACTGTCACACTAATGTGGAAGATGGACACCTACCACATTTTCATATCAACATGCTTCTTTTTTAACATAAGGGAACACTGTCAAAGCTGGCAGACGAATATTGGACCTGCTAGCTATATATGTAAAACACCAGAATTATTTAGGGTGGGGCACAGAGGTAGAAGTAGGAATAATTGAAGGAAATAACAACAGGACCATGTAGACTGAATGCCAATTTAAAAGACTTGCTGAAGTGAGATGTATTTATGAAAATCTCCCCAAGAAAAGTGGTGGGAGCCTAATCACTTCAGACATTTAAAACTGAACAGTAGGGAACAATCTTGCTCCAGCAGGGAAACGGACTAGATGAACCAACAGATATTGTCCATCTTTAACTTCTGCAACTCTGTTATTTGATTCATGGACACACAAAGGTACCACCGTCCACTCCACTATGTCCTTCTATTCCCCTTCTTCTGAAAGAGAGTTAGGCCATATCTACACTGGTGAGCTTACGGCAGGATAGCTGTACCAATGTAGCTGTGCCACTGTAAGATCACTAGTGTAGCTGCTCTAGGCTGATAGAAGAGAGCTCCCCCGCTGACATAGCACTGTGCACATTATCACTTATGCCAGCGAAACTTATGTCGCTCAGGGTTGTGTTTTTTTCCCACTCACCTGAGCGACATGAGATTTGCCGACAAAAGTGGTAGTGTAGACATAGCATTAGAGTCTTGTACATTTTAATACTGAAAATGTACAATGCCCATAAGGGAATCCCTGCACTGGGTTTGTTACTGTAGGGTCACAGGCACAAGAAACTGGCTTTTTATCAACATGGTGGATCTTGTTTAAGAGAAGTTAAATTTTAGGACTGCTAGCCTGCATGCAGCATTGCATAAGAAACAACAGTGTATTGGCTAGGAGAAGATGGATGAGATTTAATGGACTTTTGCCACTCTAATTTGGAATTCTTTCTAATGAGTGTAAAGCAAAATGCAACAAGACAACCTAGGAATGTAAAAAATTAATTGCTGAAAGCTGGGATAGCTCCAGACGTGGCTCATTTCTTGAGCCTGCAATGTAGTCTGAAGTTTAAAACAGGATTTGACCCTCACAGTTATTGGGCCAGTAGATATTGCAGGGATTGTAGAGGTGACAGATGTCCCTCTGGCACTTTGCCTCTTCGGTCCCTGCTGGCAGCAAGCCTAAAGGGATTCCCCTGTGAGCCAAAGTCAAAATAGTAAGAGATGACATCAGCTCAAATAACACCACTGCTCCAGAAAGAAAAGTCCACATTCACAGCCAAAGAATTTTATTCTTATTGGATTTAAAAGTTAATTGGCCGAGTTTTTCTCTGTTGTACCAGTAATCCAATTGATATTAATGGAGAAGTATGACAGCAACCAAAAGGAGAATGTAGCCTAATGTATATAAACTAATGGGCTTTAGAGAGATATAGAAAATAGTCATGTTTCTACAGCTCCATTCATCTCAAGGGATTGCAAAGCATTTCACAAAACTTAAACCAATGTTAGCAACAATTTTTTTTTTTTTTTTTTTTTTAAAAAGACCCTCAGGCTTTGGACACACCACCACCACAAAACTAAGTTTAGTAGCAGTTAAGGTTGATGGACACATTGCATCCATTTAAAATCTTAAAAGAACGGAAATAAGAAGTTAACACTTGTGCATGCGTTTCCACTTTCATATTGCCTACAGCGTTCGATAATGTACTTCAACAGGCTTCCACTTCCATCTTCAACAGATACCAGATAGCAATATACATCCCAACTTCATCAGACTTGCACTCCAGCACAAGTGGACAGTGGTCTCAGATACTTTTGTATCAGCACAACTGACAGTCATACATTCCATGCATTTGGGAAGTTATTCTGCCCCAATACCATGTTGTCATTGTTAAGCTTCCCCCTCTGCTTCTCTAGAGTATTTTCCCCTTACACACACCTCTTTAGTTAAAAGACTTTGCATCAGAATTCTGTAGTCACCATAGTGTTTCCTGGCCAACATCTGGCCTAAAAAGTAATTGTTTGAGCCCTCAGACTCACTCCTCTTTAGACCATCCTGTGGTGACCATAGGTCCCAACATGCAGTATTCCACCCATGATCTAAGTACGCAAAATATTTAGATGAAGCTCCTATGCTCCTGAAAGTTGCAAGTGCCATCCAGAATTGAATAGAGTTTTGGCAACACCTGCAATGCTGCACACAATAATTCTTCGTTCATTTCTATGTCAGGTAGCCTGAGACTGAAAGACAGTCTACAAACACATACACACAAAAGAAAAATAACTGTGGAGAATGATAGGGGGACCCTCATTTGGCTTAGCTCAGTCTATGTGACTGAAGTTTTTAATCTCTTCCTTAAGGATTAAAAAAAACATAAGGCAGTGACATTTGCACAGTGCCAATTGCTAATGCATTTCTGTAAGCCAGACCAAAAAAAAAAGAAAAGAAAAGAGGCTTAGTTAACTGAGACCACACCTCTTCCTTTTAATATAACTGTTGGAGCGATAGATGTGTAGAAATGTAATACTACCTGTTCATGGCCAGGGCATTAACAGTACTGCAAGCATCTAATACATTAGGAAGACAATTTTATATACTTCTGTGATTTACAGAACACATACTAAAATTTTCTAACTAGCCTGAAGCATTATGTTAGTAATCTTGTTAAGCCTCCAATGTTCTAAATGCCCAAAGGGTTTGCTTGACACATTCAGACTCTATGCAGCAAAGACTGAGAAAGGAAGAGAGAAGAATCAGGTTTTGTTTTCAGATGAGACACTGGAGCTTTGAATTAAGAGTATCATGGCAGAAGTTTTCCAAGACTCATTTTTAGACAGCCAAAAAAAAAGTGGAGAAAATAAGATGGTTTGTCAGACTTTGGCAGGACTACCATAGAATCATCATAATTTCAGATGTGACAAAAAACTATTCTAATTCAATTTCTGTGACTCTAACCTGTTAGAAGATATTTGGAATCACTTGCATAGTGACCACCCCCTAAGTTAAAAGTACAAATTTTGAATACTGTTCTAGCAAGCTCAGATTTACTGATTAATGCGTATTTCTAACAGACTTTTAAAATATTGAATATTATCTATCAGTAACCCTTAAGCTTTAGTTTATTAGTGTTAATCTAATCAGCATGCCAATACCACAAGGATTTGTATTAATTTTTTGTGATTGACTTAAGGTATCTCCCTAATCAACCCTTATCATTAGAACTATTAAATATTTATCACAAATATGCTATGTAGTGATTCTTAAATATATATGGTATTTTTTCAATAAATGAATTACTACTCCAAATAAGGTAAAGCACCTGTCCTATTACCTGCACATATGATCAATTTTTCTATTAAAAAATTGGGTATCTGATTATTTTTAATTAGATTTATTGAACACTGAATAATAATCTTACATTTATACAGCCCCTTTAATCCCAAAGGATCCTAACACTCTTTATTAACGTTATACATTGAAATACAAACTATAGAGAGAAATTGCTTTAGCCACCTCTGAAATTAAACATGGCAGCTACTTAACAGCACACTGAATGACAATTTTAGGATAGGAAGTGAAAAAGAATACCATTATCCAATTCAAACAGCAGGAAAAGTTCAAGGAAATAATATTCAAATTTAAAGTTGGCCAATGCACCAGTTTAATATCTCTACTCTTCCAAAATGCAATACTGGTTCTTTAGTGACCACAAGTAGTCAAAACCTTTGTGTTATACCACATCTGAAAGACTATACAACTGGCAACAGCAGTGTCCCCTAACATGCTGGGGCACTGGATTCAGTATTGAATTAGAGAAAAGAGAAGCATCTATTCCACTTCCAGCAGAAGAGGTTACTCACCTTGTGCAGTAACTGAGGTTCTTCGAGATGTGTGTCCCTATGGGTGCTCCACTTCGGGTGTCGGTGCGTCCCGGTGCCGGAGATTTTCAGTAGCAGTGCCCAGTTGGGATGCGCATGCACAGTAATTGTCTCGCGGTACCACTGGCACTTCATCTAGCACTCCCGTGGCCCGATCCCCTTGGTTCCTTCTCTACCACAGAGTCCTTTCTGCGAACTCTAAAGTAGAGGGGAGGAGGGCAGGTAGTAGATCACCCACAGGGAATACATCTTGAAGAACCTCAGTTACTGCACAAGGTGAGTAACCGTCTCTTCTTCTTCAAGTGCTGTACCTGTGGGTGCTCCGCTTCAGGTGACTGTAGAGCAGTACCCCATTATGGAAGGATGCGTTTCAGAGTTGGCTGTACAGTTGAAGCTAGTACTGCAAGGCCAAGTATTGTATCGGCCTCTAAACTCTGAGTTATTATGTAGTAATTTGCAAAGATGTGTATGGAAGCCCATGGAATAGCTTGGAATGTGGTCCAGGCAGAAATTGATCTAGTTGAATGGGCTCTGATCCCTGTTGGGGGTTCTATATTTTGGTGTTGGTAACATAATGGCTGCAATTCGAAATCCATTTCAATAGTCTGTTTCAAAATGACTGCACCCTTCGATTATTCTTAGAACAAAACCTTTCCATAAGTCACCATCTCGGTAAAATGCTAGTGCTCTTCTAACATCTAGAGTGAGGAGAATAGATTCCTGTGTAGACCCATCTAGCTTAGGGTAAAACGCAGGTAGATGGATAGGTTGATTGAGATCGAATGATGAAGGTACCTTCAGTATGAATTTAGGGTGTGGTCCCATAGTCACTCTGTCTTTAAAGAATATGGTATAAGGAGGGCCCCAATTTCACCCACTCTACGTGTTGAGGTGATTGCGACCAGGAACGCTACCTTCATTGATAAATGTAGTAGAGAACACGTAGCAAGTGGTTTGAAAGGGGCTCTGGTAAGGCCTGTAAGGACTAGGTTTAGGTCCCTTGCTGATGTAGGGTTGCGGACTTCAGGGTACCTGTTCTGAATACTTGCAAGGAAGCATTTCGTAATCGGGTGCGCAAAGGCTGAAAAAAACATCTATATTGTAGCGGAAAGCAGCTATGGCTGCAAGTTGTATTCTAAGTGAACTAATAGATAACCCTGAATGTTTCAAATACAACATGTGCTCAAAAATCGAATGCATCAGCACTGTAAGTGCAGATATGTGGCTGTTGTGACACCACGAGGAAAATCTCTTCCATTTATGGAGGTAAGTGGTATGCATGGAAAGTTTCCCGCTGTTTAGCAACAACTTTTTAACCTTTGCCAAACAGGTTAGTTTGTCATGATGGAACCATAGGGGAGCCATGCCTTCAGGTGGAGTTTTCCCAGATTTGGGTGAAGAACTTGACCCTCACCCTGAGGGAGAAGATCCTGACGGAGAGGAAGGGTGTATGGGGTGCAAAGTGCCATGCAGTTCAAGTATGGAAACTATGTCTGTCTGGGATATGTCGGAGCTATCAGTATGATCCTGGCTCTGTTGGTCCGTATCTGTGTATCACTCTGGATAATAACAGTACCAGTGGGAATGTGTACAGGAGGGGTACGTTCCATCAGATGACATCTCCTAGGGATTGTGGTCCTAGTCCTGCTCATGAGCAAAACCTTGGACATTTGTGATTTTGTGAGCAGACTGATGTATGGTGACCCCCACATGCAGAATATGTGTTGTGTTGTCATTGTTCAGTTCCCATTCATGTTCATGGGAAAACAGTCTACTCAATGTGTCTGCCATCATGTTCTGTTGGCCCGGGAGGTACGACACTGTAATGGTAATATTGTGGAGAATGCACCAGTTCCATAATTTTTTGGCTTCTGTGCACAGGGAATGAGATTAAGTTCCTCCCTGCTTGTTTATGTAGAACATACAGGCTACATTGTCTGTCATCATTCCTAGTGATTTGTTTCTTATCATTGGTAGGAAATGTTGGCATGCATTTCAAACTGCTTGTAGTTCGAGGAGACTGATGTGTAATAATGACTCCACGGGAGACCATTTCCCTTGGATTGTGTGTTGGTTCAAGTTTACACTCCATCCGATTAGTGAGGCATCTGTAGTGATCAGGATGGATGCTGGATCTTGGTGAAATGGGACACCTGCGCACACATTTCATGGGTTTATCCACCATTGTAGCAATTGTATGACTTTTGGTGGTAGTGACAGGAGTCTGTTTAGACTGTGCTTGCATGGTATGTAGAGTGTGCTCAGTCATCCCTGGAGATCGCGCATATGTAGTTGTTTGTTCTTGATCACAAAAGTAGAAGCCACCATGTGTCCTAATAATTGTAGGCAGGTGCACGCAGAGACCCTTTGGACTGTTTGTGACTATGGATATGAGAGTGGTCATTGTGGAGAATCTGGTCAATGGAAACGAAGTTTTGGCTTCTATCGAGTCTAGGCAAGCAACAATTAATTCTAGCTGTTGAACCAGAATTAAAGTAGATTTCTTATAGTTTATTTGTAACCATAGGGTATGGAAAAGTGTCATAGTCTTCTGTGTGAAGTGTATTGCTTCTGCTTGAATGCGACCCTTCAATAGACAATCATCCAAGTATGGGAATATCATAATTCCCTGTCTGCATCAGTGTGCTGTTACTATGGCAAGGGTATTGGCAAAGACTCTTGGAGCTGTTGAGAGTCTGAATGGTAACACCCTGTATTGGAAGTGGTCTCTCCCTACTGTGAGCTGTAGGAATTGTCTGTGTGCAGTGTCTATAGTGATATGAAAATATGCATATTGTAGGTTGAGGGCTGAAAACCAGTCCCCTTCTCCCAATGCCAGAATTATTGACATCAGCATAACCATTCTGAATTTGTGGGTACGTACAAATTTGTTGAGTCTTCTGAGATCTAAAATGGGTCTCCATCCTCCATTATTCTTTTGAGTCAAGATGCAGTGGGAGTAGAACCCCTTCCCTCTGTGTTGTATTGGAACATGTTCCATGGCACCTAGCTGTACAAGATGGAAGAGTCTCTGAAGAGGGATGGGTAGGTGGGATGGTACAACCAGATCGTTCTATCTCCAATATCCAGTGATCTGTGGTGATGGACGCCCACACTCAGAAAAATGGCCTTAGTTGGTGGCCAAACATCTGGATAGGTTGTGTAATATGTGCTGGTTGTCAGGGGATGTCTATCAGACCCTCGATCAAATCATCAAATTGCATCTTGGCTGGTGGTGCCTGTGACACAGATTCACTGCGTCCACCACTAGGGAGTTTTGTTGAGGGTGAGAGAATAGGAAATGCATGCCTTTATTGGGCATGTAATCATAGAATATCAGGGTTATAAGGGATCTCAGGAGGTCATCTGGTCTAACCCCCTGCTCAAAGCAGGACCAATCCGTAACTAAATCAGAACATTTCCTATCTGCCCCTTTGCTCGTGGGGGGTATGGTAGCCGGAGTTTGCCATACTGATTCTGCCAGTTCCAGCAGGGCGCTATTAATTGGTAGTGCTATCTTTGTTGAGGACGCTGGGTGTAGTATTTTTTAAGAGCTGATGTTGATTTTCAGTCACCTCTTCCAGAGGGATGTTCTGACTTTGTGCAACCTGTTTGAATAAGTCCTGGAATTGTTTTGAGTCATCTGCGACGGTAGGCGGAGGTGGCACTACCGCCTCATCCAAAGATGAAGATGATTTATGGGCAGGTGAGCAGCCTTGAGTACTGGAATCCTCCTGCGCCTCCGAGGGGTCAGTGGCTGTCACGGTAGAAAGGCAAATCTGTTGCCTCTGTGGAGTGTGAGGCCTTTGGGGTCTGAGATCTGTAGACCTCCCATGGGTCCCATTGTGCCCACTGCATTGGGAATGGCACATCCATGGGTTAGCTGGCCATAAGGGTATGTCCCTGTGTAACTGGTCACTGGCACTTGTATGAGATTGTGGAGGCTCGGTGCCTGATGCACAGGAGTGCTCTGAATAGAAGACTGCCTCTTCTAGGTCATCTTCCTCATCACTTGAAAAATTATTGGGCATTAGGTGAGTACGTCTGTACCAGTGCAATCAGCACCGGAGAACTGTTGGTGCCGAGTATAGCTCACTGAGACTTGGATGCTATCTCAATGTCAGTTGATTGAGTGAGGAAGCGTGGCGCAATGGGCATAGGTGCCGTGCTCTTATGTGTAGAGGCCTGTGAGGTTGGTCCTGTCAGTACCACAGGCTTTTGCGTGGCCTCGATTGGTGCCGACTTAGTGCATTCAGGCATCAGCTCCACAGCATGCGGCACCGATAGAGGCATGGTAATCGGAGGTGCTATCGGCACCGTGTCCTTCCTCGGGGTATTTGATGCCGTGGAGGAGGAGGCTGATTTGTGCCTACTACTTGACTCCTTATCTCTGCTGGCAGAGGTCCCAATATGGACGGTGGTGGAGGTGCCTGGAGCAACAGATGTGATCACCCTGCTGGCCATCGGTACCGAGGGTAGAGATCATGCTACAGAACATTTCCTCTTCAGTGGTTCTCCATGGTTTGGAGACACCTACCTCTTCCTCAATTTTCTGGAGGAAAGGGAACTTGCTCTGTCCAGCGAGGAGGCACCCGAAAAATCCCCAATAGGGATTTTTCAAGGTAGATGGTGGTGTTAGGGATTTCTCCATAAGGATCCTTTTAAGTCTGAGCTCCCTATGCTTCCTCTCTCTGGCTGTAAAGTTGCTCCAATGGTTGCATTTTTGAGGGATGTGCACCTACCTCAGGCAACAGATGTACTGTGAGTGTCCATCGGAGACAGGCATAGCGTCCTTACACGAAGAGCACTGTTTAAAACCCAGAAAGCTGGGCATTTTCGTTGTCCAGTTTTGTCATGGTACAAGGAGATAGAAATGAAGAGAAAGGCTCTCCAAGATTGTTTGTTTGTTTTTAAATGGGGAAAGTCTAAGTCATTAAACAGAAACCTAAGACTAACTAACTACTGGGAATTAAACTTAACAATAAGATTAGAAACACTTTTCTAGGTAAATTTCTGACACGACCGTTGGAGCTCTATCTGCAGCCAAGGACGGTTGAGAAGGAACTGGGGCCGCATGAGCGCTAGATGAAGTGCCAACGGAACTGTGAGACAGCAACTGCCCACACATGTCCCGACCAGGCACTGCCACCAAAAATCTCCGATCAGTGGCGCCGGGATGCACCAACATCTGAAGCAGAGCATCCACAGGGACAGCACTCAAAGAACCTAGAGTTTTTAAAAGAGTTCTCCCATCCAAGTACTAACTTGACCAATTCCTACTTAGCTTGTGAAATCTCACAGGATCACGAGCACAAAAGCATATAGCTACCATTGTGGCCTAACATCTCCCCCTGAACACCCACACCCATAATATATTGAAAGCATTTCTGCTTACCATTGTTGTTTGCAAACAGCGTCACTAGTGTCTTCTTAGCACTGTCACTGTTTTGAGCCCCACTGCTACTGACCGATGTAGCTGTAGAGAGATTACCTCCTATGGATGCATGGGCAACAATCGGCAGAGGGGCAGAAACAGGCTGCAGACTCACTGAAACTGCCAGGAAGGAATTTCATAGTCACATTTAAAAAAATAATACAGAGGCACTACAATGTCTGCAGAGATGCCATAACAGCATGCTGTTTGGGCATATTGCTGTTGTTACACTAAGTAAAACCTGTAGTTTCAGGTATCCTGTTTTCTTAGCCCAGTATTTCCTACCAAGCAACACAAGCAAAAAAAGGCATTTGGCCAGTTCAAGGCCATTGTTACTGACTTGCTAAAACAGATTATTCCCCATCCCCTACTGAATTATTTTCTCCTTGCTGATGCCACTCCATCTACCACAGAAATCTCCCTCTTGCTCTGCTCCGGCCGGAAAAGCACGAAGAAGCAAATGGCACCAAAAAGCAGCAGAACTACACCTTCCCTTAGGAGGCACTGTCTTATCCTACTCACCTACCAATATATCCAGCATCTACTAGCTTGTGGTTTCTTGTTAAAGCCCTGGTGTTGAATCCTTCCCCAAATATCCCATGTTAAAACAAGATGCAAAAAGCAGCTAGTCCAAAGAAGTTAAAAAAAAATTAGCTGCCAAGAACACCTCCAGAGCACCGCATAACAGGATTAGAACCTAGGTTCATAGTAGTTAAAGATGTAATAGGCCAACTACCCCTGAACTAGAGCACGAGATAGTCCCTAGAAGTACCAGATTTAATAATTTTATTAAGATTATGTTAAAATAAAAAGAAAATGCTACAGAGTTTAAGCATAGAAGTTTCTGGTTATCAGGGAATAAGGTACAGATTATCAAGGGGTGCAAAGTTTGGTTTAGGATCGGGTGGCGTACTATTAAACTGATGCTATTCTTGATCTTAGCCAAAAAGCCAAGAAAAAGCAATTCAAATAGCCAAACAAAAGACTAATTTATTAAATATGCCAGTCTGTTCCACCCACATGCACAGCTAGGAAAGGACTTAAAAAAAACCAACAACCCACACCAGACTCAAGAATTTGGGATGAACCAGAAGGATACTGAGTAAATATTTTTTGATTTTATTAATTTACATCTACTCTTGAATTTTAAATCAATTATCATCAAGTGATAATTACCCAATTTCAATATTTATCACTTTATATCCAGCCCCCTTCAACATGTTCATAACAGCTCAAGTCAATATTTATGAAGCATCACTCTGATACAAATACCTAGATTGGGTAATTATAACTGGAACTATTAAATCAAAACTAAAAAATGAGAAGAGTTGTATCTACCTATTAAGTCCCTTTAAATTTAGTCTTAACATTTCTCTTAAAGAAAAACAACAATATAATAAAAAGATATTCTAATCACCAAATTTAATTAAATACATTAAGGACTTGAGATCCTTCAAGCATGCATGTTTTGAAATCAACAGAACTACTTAGGTGTTTAAAGTTAAGCATACATGCCCTTGCAGGATCAAGGCCAAAAATCAGTTAAAATAGGGAAATAAAGTGATTTTAAAAAGTAATTAACAATCAAACAGGTTGCCATCTTGACAGTCTGACAATATAGGTTAGGACAGGGGTTCTCAAACTGGGGGTCAGGACCCCTCAGGTGGTCACAAGGTTCTTACATGAGGGGTCGCGAGCTGTCAACCTCCACCCCAAACCCCACTTTGCCTCCAGCATTTATAATGGTGTTAAATATATAAAAATTGTGTTTTTAATTTATAAGGAGGGGTCACACTCAGAGGCTTTCTATGTGAAAGGGTCACCAGTACAAAAGGTTGAGAACCACTGAGTTAGGATATAGGAAATGCAGACTGCTGTTGAAATTAGTGGGAGTCAGATTTTCAAAGCTGTTGGAATGAGCATACTACTTAGCAGTAACATTTGCAAAAGTACTTTGTAAAAAGTAAAGCACTATACACACACACACACACACACACACACACACACACACACAGTGTTATTTAATCTATTATTCTTACATAAATTATAAATTGAGTACTTTTTAAAACAATCACTTTGGTTGATTTAACAATAGATGACCAACTGTTAACCAAAGTTTCCTCCTCCCAAAAAACAAATCATACCTTCAAATAACTTTGAAAATCTCTAATTCCACATTAATTCCATTATTAAACTGCATTTCCTGCCTCTTAATAAGAGGAGGTCCAGTCTGCTGAAGTATCACCAGAATGTCAGCTCCCGCAGAGCCATATAACTGTGAACAGAGCTTTCATATATCAGGAATTTCTAACTTTCAGAAAATTTGTGTTTTAATATATTTATTATTTGATAGCTAAATATTTACTGAACACCACATAAAGGGAAACTACAGTGATTAGTTAAGTATAAATACTGTGCTATACAACATCCATATTTTGCATAACTCTATACTAAAATAGCTTATTACCCGTAGCAGTTTTATCAACTGAATTATAATCTTCAACAACAGAATCTTCAATCACATCACTGATTTTCTGCCATGGCTCCAGCTCCTCCTCCTCACATTCCATAAAAAGGTCTGTATCTGCCATCCTGTAAAGGGAAGAGAGGAAAAAACCCTTTATTGGGTGTTGAAAAAACTAGATTTCATCAGACAGCAAAAGTCTCATTAGACAAAGAATCCTAATTCCAGATCCACTAGTAATGTCCATTATTTCTTCACTGGGGTGGGGGAAAATGTGAAACTTGGAACTGCAAATTACATTTTCCTTTTTTGTGTTTTAGAATTTAATCCACATGCTACTTGAAATGGATTTGTTTGTTCCCACTTTAAAAAGAAAATTGTTTTTACCTTAAAACATCAGGATTTCAAATTTTTACATTTCTGTTTCAGTACTGCCAAACATAGGCGCCAACCTCCTCAGTTCCCAGGGGGCGCCTGCCCCCATTCTGCCCCGGGCCCCGCCCCCCAAGCCTGCACTCCCGCCCCGCCTCTTCCTGCCCCATCCTGCCTCTTCCTGCCCCTACTCCTCCCCCCAGTGCCTATGCTGCCACCCTGACGGTTCAAAAATAATGACCCAGAATCCCCAAATTCATCGAATTTATTTTTTAAAAATCAGGAGATTTAAAAAATAATAATGATTTTTGGTCTATATTCTGTTTTTTGAGCACTCCCTGACCACCCTCAGTATGAGTGTGACAACTGCAGGCTGAAAACTTCAATTTTAAATGCATACAAGATGTGAACACACAAAAAGGCAGGCCTCTGCTCCCCATCCCTGCCCTGAACCCTCCTCAGCTCCCCACTAGCAGACTTTCACAGCCACTAACTCCCCAGCAGGCTCCTATAGCCATCTCTGTCCACACTATGCTTCCTTGTGGCAAAGAGTTCCATATGTCGATTATAAGCTAGTTTTAAAAAAAGTGGATTTCCTGTTATCAGTCTTATAATCATTTCCTTTCCAATTCACTGAATGATTTTATATTAGAAGAATTGTAAATTGGAATGTCTAACTCACCTTCTCTACATCACTCATTTTCTATACCTCTATCATGTCCCCTCTTATCTATATTTTGTCTAAAGTAAACAATTCCAACCATTTTAATATCTCCTCATGTGGAACTCTCTCCTGTCTGATAATCATTTTTGTCACTTCTCTGAGCTCCAATTTCTTCTACATCTTTTTGAGATATGGTGACCAGAACTGAACATAGCAATACAGCTGAAGGTGTACCATGGTTTTATACAGTGGAATTATATTTTTCAGTATTATCTACTCATTCTTTATACATCCTAACATTTTGTTTGCTTTTTTGACCACCATTGCACACCAGAGAGAAGTTCTCACTGAGCTGTCTACAACAATGGGCATGTCTTTTTCCTGTGTGGTTATACTTAATTTAGACCTCAGTGACATGTAGGAGTGCAATACTAACACTTATAGATTGTACATCTTTAAGTTGTTAACTAAACATCCGGACTATCAAGCCACTATTAAAACAAGATGTAAACTGCTTTACAGTTTTTGATATTAGCCTCTAGAATCACAAAGAATGTCTCTTCTCAGATAGTAAGACAAGTGTCAATATCAGGCCTCCAAAAAGCTGGTTTTCATTAGGGTGGATCTGATTTAAATCAAATTGATTTAAATCATGCTTTAAAATCACTCGTCAGGAAGACTCGATTTAATCATGTATTTCTACATAAAAGTGCATTCTTGTTGGTTGTTATAACCTTAATACATATTCTTCACAACTCAGAGATAGATATAGGTTTCATTTTTAGAAGGTACACACCATATATTTTTTAAAGTGATTTATTTTGAAAATGTTTCAGATTACTTTTACAGCTATATCAGAAAATGAATGATTGTTGGTTGGTTATTTCATTTACCAAAAGGTAATTGAAGCAGATATTTATGAAGTCACTGGGAGGTGAACTATCTCCAATTCAACAGGTTAATCATTAATATTTGGAGGATTTTCTTGTCATGCTGTATTCGGAGGAGAACATCACCAGACAGACATTTAAATTGTTTTATTTAACTATTTCTCACCTCTATATATTACATATTCATTTATTTAAAAACATTTTTGCAGTTAACAAGCATGTTATCTCTGGAGACACAAATCCACAATTTGAGAACTGCAAAACTAAGCATCTCTGATGGTATCTTCTAGACGGACCACTTAGTCCCATTGGGTAGATAGAAAGATTAACCTAAATAATCTATACAGAAGCCCCTGGAATCCCATAAAATTGGGTCCCTAATCAATGAACTATTGGAACTCATTTATAATTTTTTTCTTAAATATTACATGAATATATTATCTTATACTATAGAATTAGCATTTATAATCCATATTCCATGATGAGATATCTTTGAGCTATAATGTATCTTTAGATAGCTTTTTTCCCCTCAAAAAGCACTATAAAAAAATCCGATTTAAATAAAAAATAATCCAATTTTTTTTTAAATCACTGATTTTTATCCACCCGGGTTTTCATTATTAATGTTCAGTTCTACATATAGGTCTCCAATAGGGCTTTACACCTTGTTATCTCTTGGGCCAAGCAAAATGGAAGAATCTTTCTCGTAGATCTAGCTCTGCATTGTTTCATTTAGCAGAAATTAGCAGTCTCTGAACTCCATCTCGACATATGGTTCACGAAAAAATTCAATTCAATTCAATGGCACATTTATGGCCATGTCTACACTAGCAAACTTACAGAGGCACAGCTGTACTGATGCAAGATCATTTGTGAAGCTGCTCTATGCCGATGGGAGAGAGCTCCCCTGTCGACATAATAAAACAACGTCAATGAACGGGGGTAGCTATGTCGATGGGAGAAGCTCTCCCACTGACACAGCGCTGTGCATATCACCACTTAAGCTGGTGAAATTTATGCCCCTTGGAGGCGGGGGAGGGTTTCACACAGGGATAGTGTAGACATGGCCTTAGAAATCTTTAACCCAGACTAAAAGAAAAGGAGTACTTGTGGCACCTTAGAGACTAACAAATTTGTTAGTCTCTAAGGTGCCACAAGTACTCCTTTTCTTTTTGCGAATACAGAATAACATGGCTACTACTCTTAACCCAGACTAGTAATTTCAAAAACTGTATTGCGTATTTTTAAAAAGACACTAGAGATTTTAATAGGTGATCATGAAAATTTATTTCCTAACCTTCAAAATTGCTTTATTGATGTAACCTATTGTCCTTTCCATCTACTATAGACCCACCTGAATGGGTTGAAAGCAGAACAAGTGGCAGTTCTGTAGCATAGCTAAATGAGGCTTCGCACTTGCAGAAAAGATTTTTCTCCTCTTGATTATGTTTTGGTGGAAGAGGAGACTGTTGTGATTGCATTTTGTCATCTCTACCACCATTTGACAGCCATTACATCTGATGAGAAACATTCTGAGACAGATTGGCCAAAGTAAACAGCTGACAATAGAAGGCAAGCAAGAAAGTAATCCAGCTCATTTACAGACAATCTGTATTATCAATAGCCACAGAAACAGAGCTGACCAGAATGCTTAAATACAGACCAAGGTTTTCATTAGCTTGCTGTTGTAAGGCAATTTTAATTTTATGTAGTCTACCATTCGATGAAGTGAGCTGTAGCTCACGAAAGCTTATGCTCACATAAATTTGTTAGTCTCTAAGGTGCCGCAAGTACTCCTTTTCTTTTTACCATAGATTAAGTAATCATACTAGGACTGTAAATGTAAATCAGATCATTGAGCTACAGTCATTTTACTCCTTATAAAATCAAAGTTCTAGGCAAACAAAAGTTGTATGTCTCTCAAACTTCAGGACATAACTCAAATCGAATGCAACTGTCTAAAGGAGGTTTCAGAGTAGCAGCCGTGTTAGTCTGTATTCGCAAAAAGAAAAGGAGTACTTGTGGCACCTTAGAGACTAACAAATTTATTAGAGCATAAGCTTTCGTGAGCTACAGCTCACTTCATCAGTGAGCTGTAGCTCACGAAAGCTTATGCTCTAATAAATTTGTTAGTCTCTAAGGTGCCACAAGTACTCCTTTTCTTTTTGTCTAAAGGAGAATGGTTTTAATGCATCCAAATACTCAGTCCCTAATCAATTGCTTATGAGTATCTGTTTGCTGGGTGGTGTTGATGGATCACAGGCCTGGGTGGGGTCAATGGGTGTACTAAACACCTTCTATTCAGGCTAAATGAGGGAACCATTAAATGATCCTTTGTTTACTGATAATTGAAACAATGGAAACCATCACCTGTGAACTGAAGCAGCATGGCAAGTCAGGACAGTGACTGGACCATGATGGCTAAGGGGTCTTCCTGAAGGCTGATAGCAAATGCAGGGACTGAGCATTCTGGTAGGTACTGAGGGGGAATGTGAGTGTCGGAGAGATATGACAGGTTTCAGAGTAGCAGCCGTGTTAGTCTGTATTCGCAAAAAGAAAAGGAGTACTTGTGGCACCTTAGAGACTAGCAAATTTATTTGAGCATAAGCTTTCGTGAGCTACAACTTATGCTCAAATAAATTTGTTAGTCTCTAGAGAGATATGCAGAAGCACCAGAAAAGACAGACTCTGAAGTGGCGAAGAATACATCCAGAACCTGCACAGCCCTGAGAGAAGCCTAGGAAGACAGCTTTTGGGTTAAGAGGTGCTGACTGGAAAGGGGCTTGGAACTGTGAACAAAAGAAACCATTTCCCATTGTTTGGTTCCTCCTGCATTCAGGGAAGCAGAATGTTGTACATTCTTTTTAAATAAACAGGATTGCACCAAAGATACCAGACTTTATCAATTTCTCCTAAAAGAAACAACCCCTCAGAACCCTGAAATTTGGCTACCTCTTCAGTCAAAAAAGGAGTAACAATACTGACTTCAATGGGACTCCCCCCTCCCCCCCACAAAGATTGAGTGGTAAACACATGAACCAACTCCACAAAGGTCACATGAGTAAAGTTATACACAATTGTTTGCAGGACTGAAGCCTAAATAAGACTATACACAAGGAAACAATGAGTTACGGGATACAACAAATACTCTAATTATATTAAAAAACAGAGGAACTCAAGAGGGTTAGGTTGTTAGGACAACACAGTGGTATGTGGTTAAGCATGAAAATCAACTTGGGGAAAGTACTGAACCATTTTATCTTTTAATATTAGTTCATAGACCTGATTAGAAGCTTAATGAGGTCATATACAGTTTTAGTCAGAATAATAGCAGTAGCCCCTGCTTTTCCCCACTTTCATATCTGTACGATAGCAGGGTATTGAAGTAAAAAACAAGCTGTTGCACATGACTAGAGATATGGGCTTGATCTAAATATCTTTTTTTAATCATTCTTAAAACATATGTTTACATGTATTTAAAAATATAACCTGAAGTGACAACTCTTTGCAAAATTAATAGATTGATATAAAACAGGCATTGAATCTGAAACAAATATCTATTAGTAGGAAAACAGATTGTCATTACATATTGTGAGAAGTTTACATGGCATATATCGGAGATCCTTTTATCAAAAAAAAAAAAGTGCAAAATGTGGCACGGTGTAAAATGTAGTGTTCGTTTTCCATTGGGGATGGGGAGGCTTAAAGAACTGGATACATGGTTTCAAAATTGTAATTTTTCATTAGCAAGCATTCAGCAGCCAAGTTTTGTGCAGCTCCATAAGTGACATTTTATTTTAATTATTTAAGTAGATAAATTTGCATATCAGTACACATCCATTTTGAAAACCCTGTGGATTTAGTGCTTGTGAAAAGTGCTGGATTGATAAAAGGTTTCCCCAGGAGAGAAGCAGGTGTGGGGAGCCATGTGGCTCCTCGGCAGGAGGGGAGGTGTGGTGGTTGCTATAACCAGCCATGTCTGAGCAAGGATCATTCACATAACTAAGGGTTTTCAGGACTGGGTCTTTACTCATCACATCTATTTATGATATTTTGAGTTTCTTTGTTCTTCACTTATTTCTCTGTTAATCAAAGAATGCTTATAGGATACCAGAAACTCTAGACAAGTATGTTAAGTTACATGATAAAGACAGATCATAACTCCACTGGGAGATACGTAAAAGAAAAAGAACAGAATGAGGATTTGAAATTGTACACATTCATCAACAAAATGGCTACTACTGCATTTCTTGCATATCTAGCAAATAACAAGCAAGTGCATTTATGTAGCTGTTACTATAAGAATCCATACTAAGAAAAATGATCAATTCACCTTACTAGTTTACTCTTTTTTCTCCTGACAGAATAATTAACAAAAAGTTTATAAAATTTAACATACTATTTCAGCCAAGTTATTCCAATTTAGAACCAATCTCCCTTACATCTGTTTAAGCAAGTGTCCATTCAGTAACCCCATTACTCCATATGTCCACTGAACTCATACAAATATTTGCTTAAAAGAAGCTTGTTCAGTGAATAAAAAAACCTGGTAACCAATGGGAAAATACAACGAATGAACATCTGATTGGTTAAAAATAACAAGTCAATCTTAATTGTCAAATAAAATATTAGAAAAAAAATCCATAACTCATCATCATGCACTTGGCTAATTGTACATTAGAGTTGCTATGTTAGGCTTCTGTATTCCTTTAAAATGAATTAAACAAGTGTTTTTCATAAAAACTTAAGTGACGATCTCTCACAATATGGAACCTGCTCCAGTATCACTTTCAGGGGAAAACTATTTTTCTTAAGTAAAATATTCTGTTGAATTATATCACCTCTGCTATTTCTATTATTTAAGTATCACTACAAAGCACTCATCACCATAGTATCTGAGCATTTCAGAAACATTACTAATGAATTTATCTTAATAACCCCAGGAGATAGGGAAATATTCTCCACTTTTTAAAGATGCTAAGACTCAAAGTGACTTGCCCAATATTCCACAGGAAGTCTTTGGCACAGTCAGAAATAGAATCCAGGTCTCCAAAGTCCTAGTGCAGTGCATTAACTACAAGACCAAACTCCCTCGTTCAAAATAAGAATCATTTCTGGATGACAAAAGATAAGGAAACACACCCTGACAAATAAAACAAAAGAAGGCTCTGCAGCATCAATCTACCTTTAAGCTCTACATAGCAGTGAGAAATAAGACTCCATATGTCCTAAATACAATTTTTTTCTCTCATTTGGTACAAGTTTATAATAATTACATTTGAAATGATTTTAAAAAATCCAAAAACATGAGATCTATGCATGTTTCTAGTAGGTCACTGTCTCAATTAACCAATGCCTGCATATTTGTGATTTTAAATACTCATCCTCTTAGAAACATCGAGAAAAGAATTCCATGCAATACTTCTTGGATAAAGCTCCTCTGAGATAATAAAAGAATGGTGACACTTAAAACAGTAACCATTTGTCTGGAGTCGTATTACTCCGTACTAAATGAGCAACAGTGCCTAGACATTATATTGATGGGCACTTTATAAATATTTAAGACAGACAGTCAGATCTCAGAGTAGCAGCCGTGGTAGTCTGTATCCACAAAAAGAACAGGAGTACTTGCGGCACTTTAGAGACTAACAAATTTAGTTGAGCATAAGCTTTCGTGGGCTACAGCCCACTTCATCAGATGCATGCAGTGGAAGATACAGAAGGACGATTTTATACACACAGAAAACATGAAACAATGGGTGTTACCATGCACACTATAACAAGAGTGATCAGCTAAGGTGAGCTATTACCAGCAGGAGAGCGGGGGGGGGACCTTTTGTAGTGATAATCAAGGTGGGCCATTTCCAGAAGTTCGACAAGAACGTGTGAGGAACTGTGGGGGGGGGGGGGGAGGGGGAAGGGAAATAAATATGGGGAAATAGTTTTACTTTGTGTAATGACACATCCACTCCCAGTCTTTATTCAAGCCTAATTTAATGGTGTCCAGTTTGCAAATTAATTCCAAATTCAGCAGCCTCTCGTTGAAGTCTGTTTCTGAAGTTTTTTTGTTGTAATATTGCGACTTTTACGTCTGTAATCAAGTGACCAGAGAGATTGAAGTGTTCTCCGACTGGTTTTTGAATGTTATAATTCTTGTCGTCTGATTTGTGTCCAATTATTCTTTTACGTAGAGACTGTCTGGTTTGGCCAATGTACATGGCAGAGGGGCATTGCTGGCACATGATGGCATATATCACATTGGTAGATGTGCAGGTGAACGAGCTTCTGATAGTGTGGCTGACGTGATTAGGCCCTATGACGGTGTCCCCTGAATAGATATGTGGACACAGTTGGCAACGGCTTTGTTACGAGGATAGGTTCCTGGGTTAGTGGTTCTGTTGTGTGGTTGCTGGTGAGTATTTGCTTCAGTTTGGGGGGCTGTCTGTAAGCATGCATGGCATGTCTATCCAGTAGGGCAAAAGCTATGAAGTTTAAAATTACATTAAGGAAATCTTTCCACGCATTATTAAGAATACATAATTCAACACCTCATAATAATTCAAAAGACGCTAAAGTAAAACATTAAAGAGATTGTAGCTACAAGCTTCCTTTGACACTAACTTGCATTAAGTGCACGGTATTTCATCTGTTCTTATCAACTCAACTAAGAAAATGTCTTTTCTCTTCTACAATGTAGCAGCTTTGTTTTTCATAGCTTTGATCTTGAATATTTTTGTAAGTAAGAAGCCCTTGCTCAATAAAATGATTAATCCCAGTGATAACTACTCTACATTTAGTTCTTCAGCTCTTAACAGGCAGATTGCTTGCTTGCAAATATGGATGCCAAAAAAAACCCCAACAATCACTAAATGTGCTAAATATACTACAAGAAATAAACCATTTTAGATGCATTTCCCCCCCTGCTGTCAGTTGAAACGTGAAAAAGACCTTTATGGTGTTGATAGCCAGTGTGTTAATTATACATAATTAATTGGCAATATTACGAAATATGGCCCCTTTGGCTTATGTGGACCAACATGACTCATATTCATCTTTACCACAAGGAAAAAAAAATCATTAAGCCAATGATCATTATGTTCTTGTATTAAAAAGATTAGCATTTGATTATACATTCTGCTAAACCAGCTACCTTCACAGCAATAAAAATTTGAATTTGCATCCAAGTAGACAGATTACCCTAAATTTGAGAAAGGTCTTATTCCTTCTCGCCTAGCAGCAAAAAGCTGCTTGTCTCTTTTCTAATTTCAACTGAAATTTGGCATCAGATCTAGGCTCCAATTTGTATTTATTCAAATTAATAAACTGCCATCCTGTACAATTAGATAGATATAACATATAACAATTATGAACTGCCCTTTTTCTCCAGAAAGTTTGACAAAACAACTAGAAAGAAAAAGAGTTTTTCTTTGTTGGTTTAGTGCTATTTTTAAACCTTCACAAAGCATCTCACCAAACAAAATTCAGTTAATTCAAATCCTACCACCAAAAAAGGCCACAAATTAAGGACCTGATTCTCAATTAACACAAGTTTTACCCTGGCGTAGCTCCATTAACTTCAATGTAGTTAGTAGTAATTTATACAGATGTAAGTAACTCAAGAGAATCTGGTCCCAAATGTGTTTCACTATCAGAAGCAGCTGTGGTACTGAATTCTACATGACAGCTGTAGAATAAGGCAGCTGTAGCTCACTGAAGTGATATCTAGGTCATGAGCTTATATATTTACTATTTCTTTCTCAAGTCTACATTACTTGACACAAAATGAGTTACACCCCCAGGCCTCCCCATATAAAAACTTTTTTAAGGACTGCAAATTCAAGATTCTCTCTACAGTATTCTTGAAAACTTGCATGACAGGACATGCTATTAGTGTACAAGCTTTAAAGTTTTTAATTAAAAAAAAAATCTATATAAATTAGCACTTGTTAGGCCACTGCTGGTGGCCCGCTTTCTGCTAAATAGTGACATCATCTCCAACACAGGCAGTCTTGGGGACAGAATATTGGATCACAGGTGAATTTCCATCATACTTTATGGGTTGTTAAAAAACAACAACTTTGTTTTAAGATTAAATAATATTTTCTATTTCTATAGCATCATTTATTCCAGAAATTCAAAGCTTTTTACAAACATTAATTAATCCTCATCACATCCACGTGAAGTAGAGAAGTATTTTTATAACCATTTTATAGATGGGGGAAACTTAGGCAAGGAGATGTGAATTGACTTGCCCAGGATCAAATAAAGCAACTTATATAAAAGAGTATTAAAGAGACTCAAGGAGCTTTAACTTCTGGTCCCTGCTGCAACCATTAGTTAATACTGTCTCACTCAACATAAAGCCCTCCTCATTATTAAAACCAGAATCAAAGCAAAATGGAAACAGATTTCCAGTCTCTGACCTTTCAGCTCCCGCAAATTAATGAACTGCAAATTATGTCATTTGAAACAACATTCACCACCACCAATGCTCACAAATGTGGATTTTAATTTAAAAAATTTTATTCACAAATACAACAAACATGGTGAAAGAAATACTTGACTTCATGTGAATTTTCAGGGTATAAAATGAAGGCAGTGATCTTTTAAAACAAGGGAACCTTCAGGGATGATAAATCTAAGTACTGGACCATATCATGTTGTTAATTAATTTTTTAGATAAAACTCTGCATTATTTCAACAGGGATCTTACACTCATGGCCCACGGTTTGCAATTTAAGACTGAATGCTCATCATGGAAATAACACTAAAACAGGAATGTAATTTAATTTGAACACAACATAGCAAACCTATGAACCCTGATTTAAAAGTCTGGATTTATTTCTCCCCAAAGAATATGGCAGAAAAATTTTAGTTTGAGCTCAGTGCATTGGCCTGCTAAACCCAGGGTTGTGAGTTCAATCCAAGAGGGGGCCATTTAGGGATCTGGGGTACAAAATTGGGGATTGGTCCTGCTTTGAGCAGGGGGTTGGACTAGATGATCTCCTGAGGTCCCTTCCAATCCTGATAGTCTATGACAAAGAGATCAAATCCTGCAAGTCTTAGGCAAAATATCCATTGAAGGCAATGGGCCCTGGTTCATCATTGCCATGCAACCCCCCTTATGCCAACTAAGGTAAACTGGTGGAAAGGACCCACAGAACAGGTGAAAGCCTCTTCAGGAGATCTTTGCAACCACTCTCAGGCTTCAATCAGGGGACATTCTGGGATGTGGATAGGAGATGAGGTGTGTCAGGGGCAGGAGGCATGCCCCGCACACACCTGTGCCTTGATGATTCTGTGCCAACAAAAATGCCCACAGAGGCCACTGAAGCAGATGCACAATTTGGGCTGTCCTAGCTGAGAACAGGGCTGAATTAGTAGATGCACAAACTGCCTTCTCTCTGTCCCTTCACTAGTTTAGAATCTAATCCAATGAGTTTGACTAAGAATTGCAGGATTTGACCCAAGATTATTACCTATATCCCAGAAGATTAATTTTAACACTAAATTATATAAGCTTTGTGCACATTGCTTGCAAAACAAGTTTACCACCTTTTTTTACACCAGTCTAGATTTTCTCCCAAAGATTTTATTCAAGAGCACTTATAATATATCCCAGCTAATATTTCAGTCCTCTTCTGCAACTCTGTTGTTTTTCTCAGTGTGAAAAAATATCACCTGAATTAATATGCAATTGCCATTTATATTTTCTTTCCCATTTACTAAAAACAAGACCAGGATAGGCCTGAAAACAAAATAAAGTAAAAATAAAAATAAAAATGGAGCCCTCTCACTTGAAAAACAAAACTAAAACCCTAATAATGCTTAATTTGGTTCTTTATCAAGGACAACGTTAGACATAAATGGAATGTATAAATGCATCGAGTCAACCCCTCTCCCTCCTCTAAGCCCATCTCTTCTCCCCATCCCACCTCCCTTCTTGCCTCCACACACACCCCTCACCTAAACTGTCATCTTGGTTCTTGTCTTCTGTATATTGTCCCCCTATTTGGATTGTAAGCATTCAAGAGCAAGGAACATGTTTTATTTTTATGAGAGCTATGATAATTGATGGCACTAGAATGTTTCTTAATAACATATAATAAATTAATCCCATGATTAGGGCAGGATATATTCCTCTGCTACTGAGACAAATCCTGCAATCCTTACTCTGGCAAAACGCCCATTGACTTTAAGGAGTATTTTGCCAAGACAGCATATTGGATATAAAACTGATACCAGACTGTATATTAGTTGAAAAGCAAAGAATCAATAATGAGTTTTATATGATGTTTTAATTGTTGTTGATATGACTATTTTGACCCTTTTTAGAGCACCTCAGGTGAAATTCATGGGGGGAGAGAGTTATATGATATGTCAGAGTCTAAAGTTACCTCCTCTATGGTAAGGCAAATTTATTTTTCGTTGGTTGATGTAGTTCATTTTAGTTCACTGGCTACCAGGATTACTTTAAAGAGCATATTAAAATGTGTACAAATGTTATCACTTTGGTTTGTTACATGTTTTATTAAAGGCTTTCAAGTGCAGGATAGCTATTAATTAAAAATGTATTATTATTGTACATTAAATTATCATCTGCTCTTACATTTTGAACTGCAAAAGAAAAAAATCTATTTAACTTGCTTTCTGATATACTTGTGCATCTAGACTCGCCTTATAATTCTGGGATCTCATATAAGAGATCCAGGCTATGGGAAAGACTTGCTGGGAGACTGGGCCTGCCCATGAACTCCAAGTCTGTTCAGTCTGGGCTCTTACAACATGCTCATCACCTTTGGCATTGATCTGGCAAATGGCTCTGTGCAGGAGGACCCAAAAAGAACCCCACTGACTGGCTCTTTATTAGTAGTTATGAGCATCACTAATACTCAAAAAGAAAAGGAGTACTTGTGGCACCTTAGAGACTAACAAATTTATTTGAGCGTAAGCTTTCGTGAGCTACAGCTCACTTCATCGGATACATTCAGTTGAAAACACTGTATTTTCCACTGAATGCATCCGATGAAGTGAGCTGTAGCTCACGAAAGCTTATGCTCAAATAAATTTGTTAGTCTCTAAGGTGCGACAAGTACTCCTTTTCTTCTTTCCAACCAAGACTGGGGCTCCAAGCAGATAGGGGCTGGAGGCCATCTCGAATGATGTGGTGGATAGATGAGCCAAGTAGCATCTTATGTGATTCACATTGACATGTGATTCAGAAATGTGCATTGAGATACACCTTGTGAGGCAGATTGTTAATTTCTGTGACCTCCAAACTGCCGGACAGCGGGCAGTGGGATGTCGAAAGGAGCAGGGCCATTAGTCTCAAATGCCTGCAGGACGTCCCCCAAAAGGAATGGCAGCCCTGCAAGAATAAGTCACTTGTGCCCTGCTTGATGCGTCTTGGTGACAGCAACTGCTGCCAAGTTCATAAAGCAGAGAGCTTGTTGTTGGAGCATGTGGGATGTTGATTTCTGTATCCCATCCCCATGTATTCTTCACGCCACGTCCTGGCAAAACGGGTAAGCAGAGGGCAAGTTAAAAGATTCCCTAATGTCAGGTGTCCGAGGTTTCTCAAACATCCACCCATAACAGACCATCTGAAGGGGGAAAAGCAGCGGAGAAGCTAAATGGTTCCACCTCACAGTGGGAGAAGTGGCAAGCATGTTATGGGGACCCCCACGTTCATTGAGGCAGCCAGGCCGAGGGGAGCCACCCTCACTCCCTGGAGGGAAGTGGCTTGCCCGCTAAGGAGACCCGACCCCCTCCGCTCTGTGCTGCGGCAAGCATGCCCAGAGCAACCCCTCATTGGCAGTCGGGCCAAGGGGTAGCCTCTGAGACTGACAGCCAGGCTAAGGGATCTTCCCCCTCCCCCATGGAGAGCGGCAGGCAGGCTAAGGGGACCCCATCGTTGAGGTGAGTAGGCAAAGGGGGGCTCACTCCGAGGGTCAGGGGGAGCAGCAGGAAGGCCAACCCACCCCCCACTATCAAAAAGGCAACTAGGTGGACTCCCCCAGTTCATCTTCATTAAAAAGGGCGGGGATGGCACCTTCCCCACAGAAATAAAAACAGACTAGCTTCCATTTATTGTGGCTGCTTGGGAAGAAAAGGTAGAGAAAATAATCCCTGTGCCCAACATGGCCGCCCGCCCAGCAGCAGCCCTAGCAAGGGGGTGGGAGGCAGGGAGACAAGGGAGTCTGCAATCCTTCTCCCCGCAGCGACGGGAACCAGCATGAGGGGAGCGTGGGAGGCACTTTAGGACGGCGCATGGGTGGCTCTGTGCAGCGTTTAACCCGTTATGTTCGTCTCCAGCCAGCCGAGAGGGGAGGGGACGGGTGGGGGGGGGGCTGACGCGGAGGGAGCAGCCAGGGCCGCTTCACTCCCCTCCCTTCAGAGGGGGGTATGCGGATCACTCCGCCTCCCCAGTCCGCGAAGACGAGAGAGCGAGCAAGTAGATATTCCGCCGCCCAGCGGGAGCAGCTCCTCCCCCCTCCCCTCAGAAAGCCCGATCCCGCCCTCACCGGGGGCTCGCGCTCCCTCCTCCCTCCCCGCTAAGCGCGTCTGGCGGCCGCTTTGTGTACGGCGCGCGCTGCCTGCCTGCCCCCCCCTCCTCCTCCTCCTCCTCCCCCCCCCCGCTCACAGACCCGGGCGGTTCGAACCGGTTCCAACGGTCACCGCCACCCGCATTCTTGTCGTGCGCGCGCGCGCCGCCAACCTCTCCCCCCCGTGACCCCCCCCCCCGGAGTCTGATTGATTCTGCAGCGTCCGCCCCCCCCACACACACATAACGGACTCGCGCCAACTCACCTTTCTCTCCGTCTCCCGCCGCTGCCGCCGCCTCCTCAGCCGAGCTTGGCTCGCTCGCACACGCTCTTAAAGTGACACGCACCCCACACAACCTCTTACAGGGCGAAGTGGCCGGGAGGGGAGGGCAGGTTGCATGAGCTCCCCCCAAATATTTTTGCCCCCCTTTCCGAAAAAAAGAAGCTGCGGGTTGATACACACAGAAAGGACCAACAGACACACACACACACACAAAAAGGGGACCGGACCGGCGGAGGGATACGGTGACGTCATTTCCTCCTCGACTCCAATGCCTTCTTCTAATTGGCTGACTGAGGTGACATCACTGGGAGCCAGGCGCATCCTAACTTGTCATGGGGAAGTTTGTCTGAGGCACAGATTTTTGGGGGATTCTCTGACAGGGAGGTTGATTATAGAAGGGGACTTTTTTTTTTTAGGTTGATCCCACTGACAGGTCCAGGAACGACTGGGAAGATGGAGATTTGTGGGGAGGGAACCTAGAAGTGGCCAGTGCTGCCTTTTAAGGGCCTTGTGACCAGCCCGTCTGCCTGGGTTGTGCTGCCTGATGAAGGCCAAATAGTTAATGGTCCAAACTGGTATCCAATGTATCCTAACTCTTCCTACAGCTAGCAAAGGGAGTTTGGAGGCAGGACTTGAACCCACCACCTGCAGCGGGTATTGCCTTTGGAATGGCTAGCGACATGGCAACGTCTCAAACCCATTGCCTGCACCAGTTATTGGCTTTGGCATGATTAATGATATGGCTGAGTCTCAAGCCCACCATCTGCAGCAGGTATTGGCTTTGACATGGTTAACGGTATGAGTCTCGAGCTCACCAGCTGCAGCAGGTATTGATTTTGGCCTCGTTAGTAACATGGCAAGGTGCCAAATACACCACCTGCAGAGGATATAGGCTTTTGGGTGGTTGGCAACATGGCTAAATCTGGAACTGAGCCCAACACCTGCAGTAGTTAATGGCTTTTGGGTGGTTTGCAACATGGCTAGCACTAGAACTCCCCACCTGCAAGATACAGTGTTATTTGGTGGTGTAGTAACATGGTTGGGATTCAAACCTGTCACTGGCAGCCTTCCTCCCCCTCCTACCCTTATTGGTGTAGCCACAGGATTCAAACCCGTCACCCAAAACAAGTAACATTTCTTTGATAGCTAGTGATGTGGTTGGGATTAGAATCTGCAGCCTGGAGCGTATAGGAGTTTTTTGTGGTTAGTCATGTGTCTGCAACTTCAAACTACACTTGTAGCAGGTAACTACTTTTGGTGATTAGTGACATGGCCAGAATCTGAATCACTTTTTAGTCAGTCAAGACCAAAAGTCATTACCAACAGACATTTTGGGGCCTCCGTGATAGGAGTTGGAGTTAAAAAACAGTTTCATGTCCCCTCCATAAAACCCATAATTTCATCAGTATTTGGCACTAATTTCTTCCCTCACTGGCAGCTTGAGCAAAGAGACCAAGGAATAAATGGACCCTGGACATTGAACATCTCTGCTGTCCTCCAGGGGGATTGTTGCAGGACAGGACTCATGCACACTGACATGGAGATCAGAGAGTGTATAGCAAAACTGTAGGCACTGCTCTAGTGGCTATAAAAGCCCTGTTCAGCAGGATGCTTAAGCACATGCCTAACTTTAAGTATGTGATTAATCCCAGTATAGTCATTGAGACTACTCAGAGCTTAAAGTTAGGCACTTCTGCTGGATCAGCACCATAGACTTTTGATTTCCAGCACATTACATCAATGGCTAAAATTCTCACACACACATGAAATGTTTTAAATCCTTAATAATAATAATCACATTTATAATTAATACATACATTTAATAATAATCAGTAATACATTTTATAGTAACCACATACAATTACAAAATGAACATTGACAGTATGCTTAACTGATAATACATATAACAGTAATCAAATCATATATTGTTATTAGGAATATATATTTAACAATAATAAATGTATCATATTTTACATTTATCAATACTGAACCATAATATATTAAAATAAATTAATTATTTTGTGTAATAGTAAATAGTTCACTTATATATTTGTTAATCACTATTAATAAATAGCTATTTACATCTTCAGTGCACATTAAAAACATTAACTTATGTTTTATCACAACACTTCTGTGAAGTTGGTGAATAATAGTCTGCCCAAATGGACCAACTTAATGAGGCATTCACCTGTTGCTAGCATGTTATTTATTATCCTGGAATTTATTAAACATGCATGTTAGTTTTCTGATAGACCACTATGAATTACCAATCATTCTTCCCAGCTCACACTATGCATCAGGTTACTCGACCACTTACTGGTGGGAAGTGTTTGCATGTAACTACCTGTGTATCACTTCTCTGCTATTTAAAGTTCAAAATCTCTGCTGGGGTATTTTCACTGAAGTCAACAATAGTATTAATAATATGTATTTATTTGTTTATTTGCACTGCAATAGTACCTAGGAACCCCAATCATGGTCCTGCACCCCACTGTGTTAGGTGCTGTACAAAGGAATCATTTAATGAAATACCAGCAATTTTTGCTTGCTTTTTTCATGAACATTTTCTGGAATTAGCTGCACAAAGAGTAAAATATTTATGAAACAAAAATTAAGAACAGTTTCTTGAAGTTAATTATTTTCATTGCTGGTCTACACTTCAAAATGGAAATGTTAATAAAATGTCTCTACAAGGAATTGAGATATCATTAAATAATGGAACTAAAAATGGGAATGTTTTATAACAATAACAGATCAATAACTATTGTGGTAAATCAATATTTACCACACCACAAGATTTGATTTCTCTATTGTATTTACAATATTTCTTAGACTAGAAAACAGCAGGATTCGCTATGATCTCTGTCTTCATCCAATGTATACAATTAAGATATCAAGTTCAAGATGAGCCTAATAAGCAAGACAAAAAGAAGTAGAGGATTTAACTGTATGCAGTCACCTCAGTACTGGCAAGTTGTTTATAACTGTGTGGTGGGGGTATATGTGAAACAAAAGGGAAGACAATGCCACTTTAGGCCATGTATCAAACCTAGGATTTCCTGGTTGCCACTGTGCTGCTCACTAGGCCGCTCAGAAATTCACAGTGATAGTAGAGTTAGGCTTCAGATACTCATGCTCCAAAAAGCTCAGACAGATGTCTGAGAATAAGGGAGAATCTTCCTTAACTGATGGCTGTAGGTTTATGACACACAACTGATCACTCCTGATTCTACCCAGCAAAGAACATTAGCACACAAACACTGGCAAGTTAGTTAGGCATAATATAGATTTTTGGATTTTGAACCTACTACTAAATAGAATAAAAAGGCCCAATAGGCCCAATAGGCTTCCTATTAAATTTATCAGTCTCTTAAGAAAAATTAACTATTTATCTGAGAGCTAGTCTTCATGGAAAAATGGGTGGAGGTGAGGTTCAGGTGTGTCAACTAACCTTGACCTACCTATGTCATTATTCCTAGCATGGATGCATTTTAATGCCTTTTAACACAATTGAACAGGTTGAGATTCATACCCAACCTAACCTCGACACATTTGTCTAGTATAGACTAGCCCTTAAATTACTGTTTAGCAAAAGTATGAGTGACACAGCAAAGATTAATTGATACATCAAACTAGCTGTTCCAAAGATAGTAAATTGGAGCATTGTGTTTAGCTTCTGCAGTCTGCCAGTTTTCTTGGAAGCCTGCCATGTAGGGTTTTTGCCATGAGTCTAAAATTGGAACCACCTGCATCTTGGTTGGTGTCAAGGCAAGAACTCAAAAGGTTTCAACATGTGGTTTCCTAACCACTGAGAAAGTCATTATAAGGGTGTACTATAGCTTGGAAGGAACAACAGAAAGCTTTGCTACATCATTTCACAAGCAGTTTTTCACACCGGATAGTCTGGTGCTGACTGGAAGAATCAGTAAAGAGGTCCACAAAGCAGAAGTTGCCGCTTGGGATTATGATTTTATTGTTATTTGGGTGAAACAAATTTATTGAACACATCAGGATTTGGTGGTTTAGAACTTTAAAGAGGCACGAGCAATTATACTTCTGACTAAAATGTTTTTCCTACTAATAGTCTCAGTTCAGCAAGGTACTTAAGTATGTGCCTAACTTTAAGCATGAGAGTCCCACTGGCAATCTAAAATGCCCAACATTACTATAATTGACAGATTAGAAGCAAATTTTCCCCTCTTATTTTTTCAGTTTATTTTATACATTTGTCAGCACTTTGAATATAGGAAGATTTGCTATTTCCTTTTTATTCTTGAGATGCTGTTCTCTCTCTACTCATGCAGTTGAATTCACACTTGGGATCTAGAATGATTTTATTTGTGATAAATTAATATATATTTGAGATTTCTTGAGATCTGAAAGTTTCAAACTTCTGCATGTTCTAGTATTGCACTTAATTTAGAAGCTTTAAACATAAGACAGCCATACTGGGTCAGACCAAAGGTCCATCTAGTCCAATATCCTGTCTTTTGACAGTGACCAGTGCCTGGTGCCCCAGAGGGAATGAACAGAACAGGTAATCATCAAGTGATCCATCCCCTGTCACCCATTCCAGCTTCTGGCAAACAGAGGCTAAGGACACCATTAATGGACCTTTCCTCCGTGAATTTAAGTTTAAAAACTTTGCCTTTCTTTCCTCCCAAATAAACATTGAAATAAATGCCTCCATCTTTCTAATATGCCTCCCTAATCTCCATGAGAAGCATTTGAGAGAGAGCATTCATCTGTTGAGGAGAAATCAACTGCATTATTTTACCCCACAAGATTTGTATTTCCACCGATCAGAATCTACCTTAATATTTTGCATAATCAGATCCTAATAATACCTAGCCATATTAATTTGTTTAACTTAAACCCTAAATAAATCAAGTTATTTGTTACTCATTTAAATTTACAAGGTATAAAAATGGCTGAATTGCTAATTCTTGGTAAGAATAAAATTTTGATTAAGAATTGTTTAGTTTATATCTATAGATTCCCCCCATCCCCTCTCAACCTGACCCCGCCACACCCCAAAAAACCAAACCTCCATGATTTTTAAATTTGCAGGAATAATATTCCTTGGATTACTCACTTACTGATTAATTATTAGTTACTGTTATTTAGTATGTCTGCATAACAACAGAATTAAATCAGAATAACATTTAAAAATGCAGTCTGCCGCCCATTCTAGCACCAGAGTTCCTTTTTGTATCTGATAATGACTTCTGAGGGTTTCAAAGCAGTGGCAATCAGAGGTAGTCGTACCTTGTGTACCTGTGAAGTAAGAAAGGAGATCTTAAACCATATATCTGTAATAGGATGTGAATAAATGTAATCAAACATCTGAATTTTGACACAGTGTTCCTAAGGTCACAGTCTAGACACAATCATTCAGCTGTCAAAGGCCTAATGTCTACTGATATCATTGCCAGTTGATTTCAATTATCTTTAGACTCCAGTATGATACAGAAGCCAATAGTTTTCTGAGATTATCTGATGCTTGCTTCTGTGGAATAACCCCCTCCTGACCTCTTTCCCTATAATTTTATTTAAACTATTACCCAAGATTTTAGTAGGTTCTTTGTAGTCCGTGTTTCACCACAAGGCTATTCTGTAATTAATACATGGCTTTTGGTCTTTTTAAAGTTTATAAATGAAGAAGACCACAGCTTCAGTCTTGGTATCTGATAAAGGTATTCTTTCATTAAATATAGATATTTAATATCTATAGACCCAGATATGGAGTCCAAAAAGTCCTCCATCTGGTGTACAAAATTCCTCTACTAAGCTATTTTCTCCTGCAAAGTTATACATTTTCAACCTCTTGATAGCACTCAATGTAGCAAATAGCCAAGAAAATGAGCACATGAAAAATTGGGAATTTAATTTTAAAGCTATCTGGAAATTATATAATCCAATGAAGAGAGTTTGTACTTTATTTTCAGCACAGCGATCAACATTAACTACAGAATAAATTATATTTATTGTCATGGATTTATAAAACGGTTCTGAATTGCAACTAAGCACTCAATTGTCATTAGCCCTATGTGCTGGTTTGCTCCCTTGTGCCGGCTTTCCCTACTGCTGCTCACAGTACTTGAAGGGAAACAGACTCCAACACCACTTTCTACAAGCCATTACCTTGTGATCCCACTGAGGGTTACCAAAATAAATGACACCATTTGATCAAGAAACTCCCTGAAAAAGCACAAGAACAAATCCGCACAGACATACCCCTGGAACCCAGACCAGGGGTATTCTATCTGCTACCCAAAATCTATAAACCTGGAAATCCTGGACGCCCCATCATCTCAGACATTGGCACCCTGACAGCAGGATTGTCTGGCTATGTAGACTCCCTCCTCAGACCCTACGCTACCAGCACTCCCAGCTATCTTCAAGACACCACTGACTTCCTGAGGAAACTACAATCCATTGGTGATCTTCCTGAAAACACCATCCTAGCCACTATGGATGTAGAAGCCCTCTACACCAACATTCCACACAAAGATGGACTATAAGTCGTCAGGAACAGTATCCCCGATAATGTCACGGCAAACCTGGTGGCTGAACTTTGTGACTTTGTCCTCACCCATAACTATTTCACATGTAGGGACAATGTGTACCTTCAAATCAGCGGCACTGCTATGGGTACCCGCATAGCCCCACAGTATGCCAACATTTTTATAGCTGACTTAGAACAATGTTTCCTCAGCTCTTGTCCCCTAATGCCCCTACTCTACTTGCGCTACATTGATGACATCTTCATCATCTGGACCCATGGAAAAGAAGCTCTTGAGGAATTCCACCATGATTTCAACAATTTCCATCCCACCATCAACTCAGCCTGGACCAGTCCACACAAGAAATCCACTTCCTGGACACTACGGTGCTAATAAGCGATGGTCACATAAACACTACCCTGTACCGGAAATCTACTGACCGCTATGCCTACCTACATGCCTCCAGCTTTCATCCAGATCACACCACACGATCCATTGTCTACAGCCAAGCTCTACAATATAACCGCATTTGCTCCAATCCCTCAGACAGAGACAAACACCTACAAGATCTCTATCAAGCGTTCTTACAACTACAAGACCCACCTGCTGAAGTGAAGAAACAGATTGACAGAGCCAGAAGAGTACCCAGAAGTCACCTACTACAGGACAGGCCCAACAAAGAAAATAACAGAATGCCACTAGCCATCACCTTTAGCCCCCAACTAAAACCTCTCCAATGCATCATCAAGGATCTACAACCTATCCTGAAGGGACGACCCATCACTGTCACAGATCTTGGGAGACAGGCCAGTCCTTGCTTACAGACAGCCCCCCAACCTGAAGCAAATACTCACCAGCAACCACACACCACACAACAGAACCACTAACCCAGGAACCTATCCTTGCAACAAAGCCCGTTGCCAACTCTGTCCACATATCTATTCAAGGGACACCATCATAGGGCCTAATCACATCAGCCACACTATCAGAGACTCGTTCACCGGCGCATCTACCAATGTGATATATGCCATCATGTGCCAGCAATGCCCCTCTGCCATGTACATTGGTCAAACTGGACAGTCTCTACGTAAAAAAATAAATGGACACAAATCAGACATCAAGAATTATAACATTCAAAAACCAGTCGGAGAACACTTCAATCTCTTTGGTCACTCAATTACAGACCTAAAAGTGGCAATTCTTCAACAAAAAAACTTCAAAAACAGACTCCAATGAGAGATTGCTGAATTGGAATTAATTTGCAAACTGGATACAATTAACTTGGGCTTGAATAAAGACTGGGAGTGGATGTGTCATTACACAAAGTAAAACTATTTCCCCATGTTTATTCCCTCCCCACCCCCCACTGTTCCTCAGATGTTCTTGTCAACGGCTGGAAATGGCCCACCTTGATTATCACTACAAAATGTCCCCCCCCCCACCCCGTTCTCCTGCTGGTAGTAGCTCACCTTATCTGATCACTCTCGTTACAGTGTGTCTGGTAACACCCATTGTTTCACGTTCTCTGTGTACATAAATCTCCCCACTGTATTTTCCACTGAATGCATCTGATGAAGTGAGCTGTAGCTCACGAAAGCTTATGCTCAAATAAATTTGTTAGTCTCTAAGGTGCCACAAGTACTCCTTTTCTTTTTGCAGACTCTGCAGAGCTGCTCTGTTCCCATCTGTTGGAATTTTTTTCTGTGACCTTTTCCAATTGGTTCCCAAGAAATTAGCTGAGATCTGGACTTGTCACTGAGGTGTTGTTTTTTTTATTGGTATACAGCAACACTACACAAAGGTGATTAAACTCAAATGCAGGAGGAAGGGTGTAGGAGTTTACCACAGCGCCAAAAGCTCATAATAAAAAAATCAAATTATATATGTACACTAATGCATGCATATTCCATTTTGCATTGTATCACACATAATAATTAGTTTAATAATTTTTTTAACCAATCCTTGTACAATTCCAGAAATGTCCACAAGCTACAAAATATGCTAGTAAACAAAGCTGCAGCTGCAAGCTTATCTCACATTAGTCTTCTTACTATTTCTTTGTTTTTTAACAGCATGTTATTTACAAGGCCATTTGTAAATTCATGCTTTGTCCATTGTTAACCTCTATTTCCTTACTTCCGTTTTCGTTCATTGTTTATGCAAGGCCTATACTGCCTTGCTTAAAAGGGTAGAGAGGTTTCATCCCCAAGATGGCCAGCACAGGTACACTGCCCAACATGTTGGTGTATGGGGTGCCAAGTATAGATCTGGTGCAGTTTACTAACTCCCTGGAGCAGCCAGGAAATTGGGAGAGAGATTGTGACTTCCTCCTGGGCTGTTCCAGAATCAGTTCTGCATCCTACCTACCCACCCATTAGTCTGGGCAGATTGCTATCTCACAATCTAAGCTGAAAGAAATATAGAGACAGAATGTGACACCCACTGGATAGCACTTACATCACAAGAGGTCTTGCTGAAATCAATGGGATTTTTTGTAGCTTAAGATACAATCAGTCAATGATCAGTCAGTGTAATGAGGGTATCACAGTCTGTACCACAATAATTAGGAATTATTGTTCAGTGGAAATATTGCTTGACCTTTGTGGTTAGACTCCAGCGATTCCTTGTTGATGGTTTAACACCTCTTTGTTAAAGGAGCAACACAGTGTTTATGATTTTATCATGAGTCTTGCAATATTTGATGTTTTCCTTAAGACCCCAGCTGCTGGAATCAAGAGACTGTTGATTTTGTTGAAAGAAAAGGAGTACTTGTGACACCTTAGAGACTAACAAATTTATTTGAGCATAAGCTTTCGTGAGTTACAGCTAGCTCACAAAAGCTTATGTTCAAATAAATTTGTTAGTCTCTAAGGTGCCACAAGTACTCCTTTTCTTTTTGCGAATACAGACTAACACGGCTGCTACTCTGAAACTTGTTTTTGTTAAGTAAACCTCTAGCCTTCATGGTTAGAGAGAAAAATTTGAAAACTTGAAAGGAGTGTGCCCTGAAGGCTCAGAAACCAGAAGGCAATTAAAAAGAATGCAAAGTTGGAGTTTGTTTATGTTGCTTAATAATCATGAGATTTAAAAACAAACAATCTGATGATTTTTGGGGCCTGACTCCTGATTTTTGAGTGCCTGGGGTTGGCAATATTGGAACAGCAATTTGCAAAGGGAATAAAGCAAGAACTTGAATATCACTTGTAAAAGGGGGGAAATGGTCTTAGGCCCTTGTTTGCATCTTTTTGACATATGGAAAGATCCCCACCACTTTTTCCTTAATATAGGACATCCAGGTCTTGTCTGCCTTGTTTTTCTTGGATGGCTAAAGAAGGGGTAGGTATAGTACATCCTGGATACCAAGAAAATTGAACCTGATTAATTGCCAAGGGAAGTGATTTTCTTTTGACTGTTTCTTTGTTTTTATTAACACCTATTTAACCCAAACAGTTGGAAGTCTTTTGTTAAAGACTTCAGACTCTTACAATTTAAAAAAAAGGAGTACTTGTGGCACCTTAGAGACTGACAAATTTATTTGAGCAAAAGCTTTCGTGAGCTACAGCTCACTTCATCGGATGCATTCAGTGGAAAATATTTGTATAATGTACAAAAATGTAGCTCACAAAAGCTTATGCTCAAATAAATTTGTTAGTCTCTAAGGTGCCACAAGTATTCCTTTTCTTTTTGCGAATACAGACTAACACGGCTGCTACTCTGAAACCTTAACATTTAAAGATTCAAAAGCCTTCAGTTTGCTCTCAGTCCACATCTCTGTGTCTTTCAAGGGGACACAACACCAAAATTTGACATTCATGATATTTCAAGAACTTTTCAGGTGTTTTTTATGCAAATAAGGATGCAAGTTTTATTTTATTTCCTCTTTGGGGCATTTAAAAGGTTAATTTGTTTGGGTTGTTTTTATTAGTTAAATGAGGTATTTCAGTATGAAGTCCTATGGGACTTTATCTGAGACAGCTGGAGGTATGCATCAGAAGTTACATAATGAAAATATTCCCTTTTAAGCATAAACCAGTCTATGGACAAGTTATAACCATAGAATTCTCACTGAAATTTTTGGGTCCATTTGCCAAGATATTACTTGAGAATTTAATCTTGTATGGTTTAATAGGGTAAACAATTATTTAATTAAATTATTGGCAAATAAAGCTGAATATATATACATTGTGCAGATTAAACCTAAAGAATTATGATTCTTTTAAGAAGACGATAAGCATTTGACCTAGCAAATATGGAAACTAGAGACCATCAGGGCCCAGATCTTCAGCCGGTGTAGGTCTCTTCTTATTATTCTGAAGAAAGCCTTATTGGATCCCAGAGATATAAATAAAGAGCTTGACTGCTTTTCTAGAAAGCTGCTGACACATGCTGATTAATCTTTTCTTAACTGTTTTTAATTCTGGTCTTGGACAACTGACATTATTATGAGCCAAAATGTGAGCTGGTTACTCGGGCAAACTCCCTGAGGAAAGACAGTAAAAAATTAGTAAAAAGTATGTTAAGGACCTCAGAATTTATATCCTAATGATCCAGAGGACCGTAGGATTGGGCCCTGAACCAAGATATTTCTCTGGATGAAGCTCTTGTGGCTATAAAAGTGGTTTTTTTTAATCATCAGTTTTGTTTGTCTCATCAACTCCCAGCTGGGATTTCCTCTTGCAGTTTCTGTAAACATCCATTTGTTATAATTTCAGCATTACAAACCGCAAGCATTTAAAAATCATGAATCAGCCCCACAAAAATCATGAGATTTAATTTGGGGTCCTTTTTATTGGTTCTGTTTTGACTCACACTTTGGCCATGTTTTTAAGTGGATAGGAGCAGAGCAGGATAAAACTTAAAATTTCTCATGCTGGGTGTCTGTCTTAGGATGAATCTTTTTGGAAAGTTTTAGGTAAAACAGTTCAGGAATTTCCAAAAATGAGTTTAGGGAAAAAGATGTTAAAAAATTCTTACAACAGTTTCATTGAGAAGCTTTAGTGCCTTCATGGTTTCGAGCATTGGAGATTTGAAATTTGGTAGGGGGTTTCCCTGGTGTCAATGATGTGCCTTTTACTGTACCTGTAAAAATTTGCTCAAATATGGGGAAGTTATGAGCCTCTGAAAATCACAGTTTGCACATGCTCAGCAGAGACTTAAGCTAAGAAGTCCAAAGAGTCCATAGGCACTAAGCATACGCCATCCCTCACAGCTCCTACATGCCACCAGTCTGGGCATTTACCATCCTCATAGATCAACTGGGACTGCTCCCTCCATGAGCAGCAGGAGCTGAGATTGCTCCTTCTGGCTGCTGGAGCTGTTGTGGCACCAGGCACAGGAACTGAGAGTAGGTAGAATCTGTCTCATGCTCTCAATGCTCCTCCATGCAGCCAGCATGGAGAAGGAGGAGGCTGCCTGATCCAAATGCAGAGAAATGATGGTGGCGAGGACTAAAGGCAGAAGAAGTTGCAAGAGCCAGAGGCAGTGGAGGAGCAGGGAGGGAGAAAGACAGAAGCTAAGCATTGGAGGGAGAGGATAGGAGCAAAGCAGGAAGGAGACAAGCTAGGTGCACAAGGGCAGATGGGTCCCCTACAGAGCCTGGAATTTAACACAGGAGCCCTCAGTCTTTGTTTCTTTGTTGTCAGCAAATAACTGTGAAACCCACTTGCAAAGGGTATGACTCATCCCATCTCCAAAGACTGGTCCATGTAGAGGATAACAGTCTACTATTGTTACCAGTTACTCCATTAACTGGTACATTAACTCCATTACATCAAGAATTGTAACATTCAAAAACCAGTAAGAGAGCACTTCAGTCTCCCTGGACACTCAATAACTGACTTGAAAGTGGCAATTCTTCTTCAAAAACAGACTTCAACGAGAAACTGCAGAACTGGAATTAATTTTCAAACTGGACACCATCAAATTAGGCCTGAATAAAGACTGGGAGTGGATGGGTCACTACAAAAAGTACTTTTTCCCTCTCTTGATATTCACCCCTTCTTGTCAAATGTTGAGAATAGGCCACTTCCACCTTAACTGAATTGGCATCGTTAGCACTGACCCCCAACTTGGTAAGGCAACTCCCATCTTTTCATGTGCTATAATATTTATAGTGCTTACTGTATTTTTCACTCCATGCATCTGGTGAAGTGGGTTTTAGCCCACAAAAGCTTATGCCCAAATAAATTTGTTAGTCTCTAAGGTGCCACAAAGACTCTTCGTTGTTTTTCCATTAACTGAAGTGATAGAAGTCTGTGTGTGGATCTGAAAGCCTGAATCCTGCTGTTGACCAAATTTTGGGGTCAATATGGTTCCACATGATGGATTTTTTTCCCCTTTATTTTTTAATAAATTAGGGAATTACATCCCAAAAACTATATTAAAAGAACATTAAGGTTGCAAAGTCAAGCACTGACAAGTTAGGGAAAGCCAGAATGAAGATTTTCCCATGGAAACTTAATTTCTCTTGTATGTATACATTATGAAAACAGTCTTTAATTACACAGTCACATACTATTTTTAACACAGGACCCCTGTCTCATTCAATGCAGAGAATGTATGGTACTTGGAGGATGAATCACGGTTGTGTAGTGAATGAGTGTTGTCTGTAGGACTTCAGCCTCATTTGTTGCGGAAGCTGAAAGGTGTGGGGGGTTTGGTTTGGTTTGTTTCTGTTGTAATAGGGATGCTGCTTTTTATGACAGCTGGGACTGCAACATGTGCTGCTGGGATGTGTTGGGAAAGCCAAGCAGCATACAGTGGCAGTGACAGGAGGTGAATCTTAGGCAGCTCTGGGTCTCTGCTGGGAACAGGAGATCTTGGAATAGGAGACAGACTGTGACCTGTCTGTCTAAGTACTTATCTGGACCTCCTGAAAGGTATGTTGTGAATGAGAGATCGCAAAAAGAGAAAGGATGGTCTCCTGGTTAAAGAAGTAGAATACCACCTTGAAGAATTGAGGTATGTCTACACTGTGATAAAAAAACCTGCAGTTGTGAGTCTCAGTGCCCCGATCAGCTGGCTTGGACTCGTGGGGCTCAGGCTGCAGGGTTATACCATGAGCACAAATCAGCTCACCCAGGCCAATCCTGGCTGTGCCACGGGTCTTTTATCGCAGTGTAGACATACCCTTGCACAGGCTCCAACTCCGTGGGTGCTCTGGGCTGGAGCACCCCCAGGGAAAAATTGGTGGGTGCTCTTCACCCACTGGCAGCCAAGCTCCCCACCCCACCCCCACCCCCTCTCCTGGGCACCCCATGTCCCTCCTTCTCCTCCCAGTGTTTGCCACCGCAAAACAGTTGTTTCATGGCATAACAAGATCCGGGAGGGAAGGGAGAGGAGCAGGAACATGGTGCACTCAGAGGAAGAGGAGGGGCCGGGGATTTGGAGAAGGGGTTGGAATGGGGGCAGGGCACAGACGGTGTAGGGGTGGAGTTGGGGCGGAGCTGGAGGCAGAAGGGGGGTTGAGCACCCACCAGCGCCAGCAGAAGTCAGTGTATGTATGTACCCTTGGAGTCTATCCCTGCCTCTGCCAGAGGGTTCCTATGTGATGCTGGGCTAGTTGCTTAAAACAAAATTTTCACAGCTGGCAACTACGTGGGTGTTCCTCATTTTGTGTCTGCTCAATGTGAGACATCTGGGACCAGATTTGCACAAGTGTTGAGTGCTCACAACCAGGGTGGATTTGATTTAAATAAAATTGATTTAAATCACTAGTCAGGAAGACTCGATTTAATCATGGATTTCTACGTAAAAGTGCATTCTTGTTGATTGTTATAACCTTAATACATATTCTTCACAACTCAGAGATAGCTATAGGTTTCATTTTTGGAAGGTACACACTATACATTTTTAAACAGTGATTTATTTTGAAAACTTTTCAGATTAGTTTTACAGCTATATCAGAAAATGAATGATTGTTTGGTTATTTCATTTACCAAAGGTAATTGAAGCAGATATTTATGAAGTCATTGGGAGATGAACTCTCATTAATATTTGGAGGATTTTCTTGCCATGTAGTATTAGGAGGAGAACATCACCAGACAGACATTTAAATTGTTTTATTTCACTAAAACAATATTAAATATTCTGGATATTTTTCTTCAACAGTAAATATATAATATTTTAACAAAAAAGCATATGTCCCTCACTTCTCACGTTTATCTCCAGACTTCTTCTCCTTGGTTTGAGCATTAGCTTGCTAAACCCAGGGTTGTGAGTTCAATCCTTGAGGGGGCCATTTAGGGATTTGGGGCAAAAATTGGGGATTGGTCCTGCTTTGAGCAGGGGGTTGGACTAGATGATCTCCTGAGGTCCCTTCCAACCCTGATATTCTATGATTGTTCTATTCCGCCCCCAACAATCTTCTATTCATTGAACTTTTTTGAAACTGTGCACTTTTAGAGAGAGATAAGGGATTGACTCTATGTACACAAATTTGCACAGGGACAACAGAATTGAGGTTTATTATTTCTCAGCTCTATTATTTATGTAAAAACATTTTTGTTGTTAACAAGCATGTTATCTCTGGAGACACAAATCCACAGTTTGAGAACTGCAAAATTAAGCATCTCTGATGATATCTTCTAGACTGAGCACTGAGTCCCACTGGGTAGATAGAAAGATTAACCTAAATAATCTATACAGAAGTCCCTGGAACCCCATAAAATTGGGTCCCTAATCCATGAAGTATTGGAACTCGTTTACAAAACTTTTCTTAAACATTACATGAATATATTGTCTTATACTATAGAATTATATTTTATAATCCCTATTCCATGATGAGATACATTATAGCTCAAAGGTAGTGTTTTTAGATAGGTTTTTGAGGAAAAAAACATTTTATCAAAAAAATCTGATTTAAATTTAAAAAAATCATGGATTTTTTATCCACCCTGCTCACAACTGCAACTGAAGTCAATTGGAGCTATGCTTTGATCACTATGCAAAATGCTAAGTGCTCTGAAAAAATCAGACCATAGGCATCTCAAATTGAGCACCCAAAGTTAGTGGATATTTTTGGCCTTAATCTCTCTGTGCCTCAGTTCCCAAGCTATAAAATGGAGTAATAATGCCACCTCCTCTCACAGAGGTGATATGAAGATAAATTTGTTAATGTATTTGAAGCACTCAGATGGAAAGTTACATCTTTGAGGAAATTAATACCTATATATTCAGTTCAGGGTGGCGGGTTTTACATAAGATCTGGGGCTGCACACTGAATGTGGCTGGTAAAAAGAACTATTAAATAACTACTGATTCATTGAGCCAGGGGTCCTGTGGAAAATATACCAAGGTGATCTTGTAATTTAAGACAGTATCATAAAGCATATACACATTATCCTTATTGTTCATGATATTCTTAATTCTAGCATTTCCTAGTTTTTGAATGTTAAGATTGAAAAATCAATCTTTTCATGTTGTTTTTTTGGATGTAATTCTGTATCAGTTCTTAACCCACCCGCATCTCTGAAGGACTGAATTCCTTCGTCCTGCATTGAGACACCTGGCTAATATCTGTCACATATAGTTCCTTCTCCTCTCTCTCTTCCCTATGGTAAGAGAATTCTGTGTGCAGTATAATGTTTTGTTTTGGCAGGGGGGTTTATTTTTGGTCCTTTATTTTGATACTTATTTCACAATCAGAAGAGGAAAAAAAGAATGTTATTTGGCCAAATCCTTCAGTCCTTACTCAGTCAAAACTTTCAATGCCACTTTTCCTAAAGGTTGCATGATTTACCCTCTTATTTTGTAGACATCCATTTAAACATACACTGTGCTTTACAAACATTGAAAGGACAAGATCCCAATCCCAAGTTGCCTGTAAAGACAAATATGAGAAGAGTATTATTTTAAATTGGATGATTATATTTATTTTCCTTGTATGTTTACCCTGACTTCGTTGGCCAACATATTTTGTTTGGATTAATGATATATGACAACCATAAAAGCTGAGAATGAAGGTCAGATCCATGCTTCACGAGGAAGGTTTGCAGCTGGTGTGATGATGGCACAAGTGATACAAACAAAGTGTTGCATAATTTTTGGTTTCTTAATGTATTAAAGTATTGGGTGTGGGGAGAGGTCAGTGATGGGGTATATAGATTGAAAGTGGCCATCAATCAATCTATCTTGTCCAGGGCAGCTTTGAGCAAAAGTAATTACCAGCTCAGATTGTAATTGTTTGTTGACTTGCAGCATGTGAAATATGTTGGATATGTCTCAGCCCAGTTCCTAGTGTAACAATTATTATTATTATTTTTATCATGGTAACATCTAAGGACCCCACTGTACTAGGCTGTCTGCAAACAAACAACAGACAGTTGTTGCCTTGGAGAGCTCACAATCTAGTATCCACAGCATACCCTTAATTGGTACAATTGTTGGTGGTCATAGCACTGAGACCAAAAATTGAAAGAATCTGGGACAACTCAATGTACATGCTGTCTGCATTTGAAGAATTATAGATCAGAACATGATGACGTGCAGATCATCTTGTGCGGTTTGAGAATGTACTGTAAAGACTCTCATAAAGAGCTATAAATAAAAAATTATGGCATTTGAAGTTATTTGCTTAATACATACCTTCATTTCACATTCTGTACAATGCAATCAGGCTGTCATCTATTATTGCAAAAGTGGGGAGGGTGGCAGATATTGTTAAATCTCATGATTCAACGTGTAAGATGATTGCTTCAGGTATGAAGAAAAACTCAATCATTCATCACATACAGCATTGCACAACTGGCCATGGAGGAGAAAAATTTGCCTCCCTATGATTATTGGGGATGTGGGACACCAGAACAGATGGGCCAAATGTCTGATTTTCTATAACCAATTCAGGGTTCTCAGACATCAGGTGCAGCTCAGATATCAATTAAAAATCTGTGGGCTAAATTCAAAGGGCATACAATTTTTGTATTGCTAGAAATATACTGAATTAGAAACTGATACAGTTATTCTAATATAAACCCCTCCTGTGGATTCAGGTATGTTATAAAGGTACTTTATAACAGTATAGCTTATAAACCCCTAGTTATATCGCTTTAGCTTTATGGGTTTCTAAACCAACATAATTATAACAGTACAAAAACTGTGTTTAGATCCGCCCAAAGCAATGTATAAATGGGTCTAAGAGAATGGAAGTTGGTCATCAATGCTTCGATGTCATGGTAATAAGTGCTATACAGAAACCTTAGACAGACGGAGAGGTAGAACTTACACTCTGAAGGACCAAACGAAGTTGTACGTTACTCATGTTTGTTTGTTTTTTCCTTCTCTCTTAAACAGAGTTTGTCCTGCTCTGAGTATTATAGTTTTGACCTCAAGGACTGGGTGAATGTGCTGAACCTGACTTCACCATCTTGCACCCAGTGCATTGGGCCTGCCAGTTCCACTCTCCTGGCTCCACAGCTCAAGGCTAAGTTGCAGTTCTCCTCCAAGGTCTATATGTATGCAACATAATCAAAGCCTGACTCCAATTCTGTGCTCATGATAGTATTCATCTTGGAAGGTGTCTAAGTCTCACTTCTTCCATGCCAACCACTAGACATAAGTCAACGATACTTATTGTTATATTTGTTGTTTTTTTAATTAACTGAGCCAACGTGAAGCACACATGGCTAACCTGAGTAACAGCCTGATCATATTGCTGTAACTCATATCCTTGCTCTGGTCACACGCTCCCTGCTGTTTGGCACTCTCACTCATTGAGTGGGATTTTCATAAGCCAGCAGTAGTCTAACTCTGCTCTCCATGCCTTCAATGGGTAAAACCCCCCATGATTCCAGTAGAAAGAGAGAGAGGCCAATGAGGAGCACTTGTGAAAATCCCACTTGGTGTCTAAAATTTAGGCCCTAGATCCCGCAATTGTGGTCATATGAATGGACCCTCGGAGCTGTTTGGAGCCCCATTGACTTCAGTGGGATGCTGCAGAAGTACGTGGGTCTTCCTGGAGGAGATCTGATTGCAAGATTAGAGCCTTAAAATTCAAACTCTGAGACAGATCTTCAGTATATGTTCTGGGGTGGTTTAACACAATAAGCATGCCTTTGGGTACTCTAAAAAATAGTAAGGTGAACTAGAGTGATATATTTCAGAGTAGCAGCCGTGTTAGTCTGTATCCGCAAAAAGAAAAGGAGGACTTGTGGCACCTTAGAGACTAACAAATTTATTTGAGCATAAGCTTTCATGAGCTACAGCTCACTTAATCGGACGCATTCAGTGGAAAATACAGTGGAGAGATTTATATACACAGAGAACACGAAACAATGGGTGTTACCATACACACTGTAACGAGAGTGATCAGGTAAGGTGAGCTATTACCAGCAGGAGAGCAGGAGGCGGAATCTTTTGTAGTGATAATCAAGATGGGCCATTTCCAGCAGTTGACAAGAACCTCTGAGGAACAGTGCGGGGGGGAGGGGGAGGAAGAATAAACTATGGGGAAATAGTTGTACTTTGTGTAATGACCCATTCAATCCCTGTCTTTATTCAAGCCTAATTTAATTGTATCCAGTTTGCAAATTAATTCCAATTCAGCAGTCTCTCCTTGGAGTCTGTTTTTGAAGTTTTTTTGTTGAAGAATTGCCACTTTTAGGTCTGTATTTGAGTGACCAAAGAGATTGAAGTGTTCTCTGACTGGTTTTTGAATGTTATAATTCTTGACGTCTGATTTGTGTCCATTTATTCTTTTACATAGAGACTGTCTAGTTGGCCAATGTACATGGCAGAAAGGCATTGCTGCCACATGATGGCATATATCACATCTGATGAAGTGAGCTCTAGTTATTTTTCTTATGCTCAAATAAATTTGTTAGTCTCTAAGGTGCCACAAGTCCTCTTTTTCTTTTTAGGGTGATATAGTTACTCTTTTAAGTGGTAGCTTGAAAAACACTGAAGTAGGCAACTATTTTTAGCTAAAATTACATATTAAAAACAAAACGCTAAGGAGGGAACAGGGTGTGGGGTAGGCAGCAGTGGGTCCTCTTGTATTAATTTTGATTAAATAAATGGGCCAAAGATATTAACATAACCACAGTGTTAAACAAGGTCTGGTGTTTGGTATATAGAAACTTCAGCCTGCTTAATACCATGGCAAAACACTATTAAAAGTCCTTTAAACTTTTTATTAAAGATACAGAACAGAAGGGAAAGCATTTGAAATGTAAAGTATTAAGTAAGGCTTTCATTTTAACAACATCCCTTGTTCCCTTTCCCTGCAGAGATTTAGAAGGAAAAACCTAATTTGACAGTCTTGTAGATGTTGTTAAAGATGGTAAAAATTGTTCTTCTGGGGAAAAGAGAAGATGTTAGTTGAAATGAGCTGGAACTGTTGCCAAAGTTCAAACCAGTTTAATCTCAGGCAGTGCTGGGATTCACAATGTCACCAGAGTCCTCTCTGGCCCGAGTTGGTCAAAATATGTCTCAGGATTAGGACAAAAAGGGTCTGGAGTCCTAGAAGATGCGGGGGCAGGGGGTGGCGGGAGAAAGAGAAGGGGCGGGGGCAGCCATGATGTGAAGCTCACTCCAGTAGCCTCCATCTGTTCTTCCTCTGATTTTTGTTTTCTGTTCTTCTCCATACAAATTCCCTTTTTCTTTCTTTAAGGACCCCCAAAGGGAATGGTGGGTGGTATAGCCCAACCCCTCATTATTTAGTCTACCAATTATGCCTAACATCCAACATGCCAATTTTGGTTTGTTGATTTCCGGTTTTACATATTGTTTTTACCAATCATAATTTCAAATCAGTCCTTGAATCATATCATTGTGGCCTTTTTGTTTGGACTAATTCAGTTTTTCTGTCTCCATTTTGTTCCTTTTCCCATCAACTTGTTATAGGTTATTGTATTATCTACTTTTTACAACTGAGCTCACAATTAAAGTACATTTGTCAGCCCAATTATCACAATGGCCCCCAGAAATTAAACTGTGTAGAATTTGACAAGGTACAAAAATAACTATGAGCAGAACCAACAGCCCAAGGACAGGTAGGAGTTGTAACCTCATGTTTCTCTTGAGTGATTCTTTCTGTCTGATTAAAGGAGTGGCTTTGCTCAGAACCAGAAGGAGCAGTGTCTGCCTAATATGCCTGGAGACCAGGGTGAAGAGTGAGAAAAATAATACCTATCCCTTATATAATGCTTTTCATCTGTAGCTAACACGGCATTATCCCTATTATTAGAGATGAAGAAACTGAGGAACAAAGACATAGATTCAAAATTCCAATGCTAGAAGGGATCATTGTGATAATCTTGTCCGACCTCCTATATAACACGGGCCAGGAACTTCCCCAAAATAATCCCTAGAGCAGATCTTTTAGATAAACTTACAATCTTGATTTAAAAATGGTCAGGGATGGAGACTAGAGTCCACCACAACTCCCAGCAAATTGTTCCAATGAGTAATTACTCATAGTGTTAAATATTTACACCTTCTGTCCAAAAGACTAGCCAAACACCCAGCAGGTCAGTGGCTGAGCTGGGAATACAACCCATACTGGCAAATATTAAATGAATTCCCAATAGATCAGTGGTTCCCAAACTTGTTCCGCTGCTTGTGCAGCGAAAGCCCCTGCCAGGCCGGGCCGGTTTGTTTACCTGTCGCGTCCGCAGGTTCAGCCGATCGCGGCTCCCAGTGGCCGCGGTTCACTGTTCCAAGCCAATGGGAGCTGCTGGAAGTGGCGTGGGCCGAGGGACGTACTGGCTGCCGCTTCCAGCAGCTCCCATTGGCCTGGAGCAGCGAACCGCGGCCAGTGGGAGTCGCGATCGGCTGAACCTGCGGACATGGCAGGTAAATAAACCAGCCGGCCCGCCAGGGGTTTTCCCTGCACACGCAGCGGAAGAAGTTTGGGAAACACTGCAATAGAGCATTGCTAAATTTTTTTGCAGCCTTTTTATGCACTATAATTGAAGGTTTGTTCATTCAAGAATTTGCAGAAGACAAATTTCAGGCCCATTGTCAACATTAACTTTATCACAAAACGGAATACATTTTGCTACAAAATGAAATGCCTTTTGATTGGAAGCAACTGATAGAGGGCAGAGTATCCAAACGGAAAAGAGAAACAATGCCATGTGACATAGACGACCCATCACACAGCTGGAATATTGAATTGTAACTATCAAGTACTTGAAGGAATTCACAGCAAATAATTTTCGAGCACAAAACTTTTGGCAAGTGGTTTGGGAATGGCAAAGAAATTAATTTAAAAAATGCAAACTGCTCATGTACAATTTGCATACAGGAAAAAGGGCTAAACTCACCAAATAAATTGTTAGCTGCAGTTTGTTCATTTGATTCTACCTACCAGTCCCTTGGCTCTAGTATTGTCAAGGGGGTTCTCAATAGTGGGTTTTGAGAAGAGGTTAGGGTTTCAGTTGAATAATTTGTGGATTGTGGGGGTGGGGGAAGGGATAGGCCTGCAGTTGTACAATGCTACATCCTCCCCTGGGAACATTTTTGGAAATGGTGGGGTAAAAAAATATTGCTCTTTAGAAAGCCAGGGGGGAAAATATTACATTTGTTCCTGATCAGGGACAGTTTAGCAGTATCCAAAGTGGAAGATGATCTTTCCTGGGAGCAGAGAAATCCCTCCCTTCAAATAATCTATTGAGTGGGGCGGGGAGAGGGGGGAAGAGGTGTTGGTCGATTGTGGAAGATGGTTCCCCTCAAAAACAAAATTAAGCTCCGAAGTTTTCATGGGAGAAATGAATCTAACTGTAACTAGCAGGAAGAGCTTTTGCAGCTCTTGCTTAGAGGATTGAAAAAACATGTCAATGAAAAAAACCACCGGCCTGCCAAGCAAGAGACAATTGGGAGCTGTAACTAGGTCATGCATTCACTGCCTGCTGGAGAACTTGAAATATTGCCCAGAAGCAAGAGTTTTATGAACAGAATTGTTTCCTCTCCCTTTCACTGTTAAAAGCCTCTTTTTTCTCTGTGTAAGAAAGCTATTGGTGTGCCGCAAACATACACACATCTCTAGTATATGGGTAGAAGCAGGTGGGAGCTCCACCAGAACCAGCTGCATTACTCAACTTTTGGGGAAGGGAGCAGTAGAATCCTTCAGAGCCTTAATAGCTTCCCTGTGTATTATTAGCAGGGAGAAAGAAGGAGGTGGTGTGCTATTCTGGAACCTCCTACATGCTTTCCACCATTAGACCTCCCCTTTGCAGCTACCTCTTTCAAACCCTCCTGCCCGCCCACTGGACTGCTATATATGATCCCTCAATACCAGCCTTTGCTCTGTGGAATCTTCTCCTGTCACACTGCAAACGCTGCTTATTCCAAGTCATAAGCAGCTGAGAAGATCTGACCAGAAGGCACTCAACATGGGTAAGAAACTGTCCCCAGTCTGCAAGTAGCATTAGGCATGAAGATCCACAGTTTTGGCTGGTGGTTACAACCTGTTATCTTGCCGCTGTTGGTATTTGCAGGCTGCAGCATTTATCCTTTGAAACCTCCTACTTTTTCCCTAAGCAGGGACTTGCAGATTTGCTACTGAATAACCAGTGCAGAGTACATGTAAGGAGCACTGTGGGCTAAAGTTTTGTTCGACTGATAAAAAGTTTTTCTTTAAGCTACTTAAACTAAAAATAACATTAAGTTTTAAAATCTTTAATTGCATCTCTTGGTATGTGAGCAACAGCTACATTTGTTTGTTTCAGAATTTGGAAGCTGCATGAAAGAGTAATAACAGTAATCTTGCTGAGTGACTAATTCTGAACCTCCCCTCTTTTAAGGGAGACTGTCAGGTAGCTAAGGACCAACATATAACACTGTATTTACTTGCTTTCTACAAATCCTACTACTAATATAAACTCCTTTTGGAAACATTTTTTGGGGAAACAATGAACACAAATAGAGGATTTTTTTCTTTAGATATAAATATTCCCATATATTATTTACAGCCTAACTAGTATATTGTGCTTGTCATGTTACATTAAAAGGTCTTTGGAGACCATGGTAAAAAACCCTTATCGAGGCAGAACGCTAAACTGACTAGACTGGTTTAACTGTCCAATCTGAATATTTCCTTTTTGCAGTTGTGACAGCATAAATGGTGAAAAGTAAACTAGAGTTTGTTTATTAGGAGGATTTGATTAGTAACACAGATAAGGCTTCTCTCATAATGACTGCAGTGTACATGCCTAAAGAGTGATCCGAATACCATACATATAGAGAAAACTACGTCTCTGTGCCAACGTGGAATTGAGATGCTTCATGGATTTCTGATTAACCCTAAATCAATCTCCGATGCGGGAGGAGGAAGCCCTCTTGTGCAGGCTTTTAGAGTTGAGACAGAATCCTCAATCTCCATGATCATGAGTGATCAGTTTGTTTGGGTGGGGTCTTGTTTCGCTTTTTCACATGAGTGTTACTTTTGGCCCTTTCATACTGTTAATGCTTAGTTTGTGACTGCTGAACAATGGCATAATTACTGCTATTGTCCTCCAGGTCTGCTGTATATGCTCATCAGTTTAATGTGGGCAAAGTTATGTCATAAAACTAACTTATTTGACTACCTCTTTTTTAATATGTTACTGGATAAGTTAAACATAATCTTGTAGCTTGATAAGAGAATTGCCTGTTTGTTCAAACTAACAAGCAGATGATGTGCAAAAGATATTCCACTGCACCAATCTAATGCTTCCAATTTGAAGAGGAAAACTAAAGACTTAATCCCATTTGATTTTCTGTAAATGGGTTTCCCCCATCTCAAAAAGAGTATAGCACAGACGTGCTTTAATGTAAGCTAATTTACAAAGCATACTGTAGTAGTGGTGGGCTGTGTTGATCAATGTGAAAGGTCTGTTAGGCTCGTTATACAAGTTTTTGTTTTATGGGAGGCAGTTATAACTTGGCTGTAAGAATTTAATGTTGCTGAATCATGGTACACAATGTCAAACTCAAATTGTGCAATCATATACATAAAAGTGTAGTAGTTTAGTAGTGCAGTTAAACATGCTGTAATCTTTCATACTCTTTAACCTCAAACATACTGCTTTAAACTAAATTATGTAGCAAAGTATCTTGATTGTGCAAACGGCTGTTACATTGAACTAACTGGCATGCAATTCTCTATCCAGAAGCTGAAACAGTTTTTGTGATCATATTGCATGTTGTAAGTCTATAAAATCTATAGTCTCTTTAGGCAGACTTCCAACAACTCCTGTTTTATCTGAACAGTCTGCAGATTTACTGTAGCTGCCTCAATAGGCTTTATAGCTCAGCCATAATAATGTAACAGGCAGGTTGCATAAGCATAAAGGGAATGACCTTTTTATTTTTAAAATACTGTTCTTCTCAGAAATTATTCTTAAAATAGGCTACCACGTCCCATTTTTATCGCTTGCATGGTATCTAGTGTCTTTGGGCTTCTTTGTATTCCCATGGCACCTTTGCTCAATAAATCTGAAAGCATTTTACTGCTATTTATTAAAAGTCTACAGCCCCCTGGGACTAACATGATCCAATCGCTGGAAGTTGAAGCTAGACAAATTCAGACTAGAAATAAGGCATATACTTTTAACAGTGAAAGTAATTAACCATCGAAACAATTTACCAAGGGTCATGGTGGATTCTCCATCAGTGACAATTTTAAAATCAAGACTGGATATTTTTCTAAAATATCTGCTCTAGGAATTACTTTGGGGAAGTTCTATGGTCTGTGTTATACAGAAGGTTAGACTGGATGGTTGCAATGGTCCCTTCTGGCATTAGAATCTATGAAAGTATTATTATTCCCAAACAGGCACAAAGAAATGAAGTGACTTGCCCTAGGATCACACAGTGAGTCAGCAATACATACAACTAGAACCTAGGTATCTTGAGCTTAGTCCCCTGTTCTGACCACTAGACTAGAGCAGGAGTTCTCATCCTTTTTCTGTCAGAGGTCCCCCCAACATGCTATAAAAATTCCACAGCCCACCTGCACCCCACAACTGTTTTTCTGCATATCCACTAGATTAAAAGCCAAGGCTGGCATTAGGGGTAGCAAGCAGGGCAATTGCCCAGGGTCCCATGAAGCTAAGTTACTTGGGCTTCAACTTCAGCCCTGGGTGGCAGGATGGTGGCAGAGCTCAAGCTTCAGCTTTCTGCCCTGGGCCCCACTGAGTCTAAGCCCTGCTCTCTGGTTTATTTTGGCAGACCTGCTGAGACCTGTTTGCAGCCCTCCAGGGGAGCCCAGACCTCTGGTTGAGAGCCCCTGGACTAGAGGATACAGTCTTCACTTTCTGACTTTGTACAGCAGGTTCTCTCATTTAGCAGAGCTTGGTGTGGTTAAAACACTAGGGTGGGGATGAACTGTAATTCTCAGGGATGACCTTTGGTTGTATGGGGGTTCTTGGAATCATCAGAAGAATGGCCCTTTACTATTTCCATGAGGTCATGAAAACTGCCTCCCTCAACTTTAAACTCTGCTGGGTGGCAGGAGAGGAAGCGCTGCACGTCCCTGAGGTCTGTTCTTTCACTGTTCTGTTGGGAATTATGGTTCATATCTTCAATATACAATATATAAATGTTGCAGTAGGCCATCCATATACCCTCTTGTTAACTAGAACAGAGGTTGCCAAGCTGTGGCCTATGGAGCACTTGCTGGTGGTTGATTGATTATGAGCTGGCTGCTCACATGCGGCTGCCTCACCTCTTGGTTTAAGCTGTGGGAAACAGGACAGATGGAAGCTGTAGCGAAGCGAGGACTCACCAGCACGGCTCCTCCTGCTGGTAGGCTGGGAATTAACTCTTTTCCAGCTTACAGAGCCCTAGCAGTACCCCACACTCTGGGTCTCCCTCCCAGGGGAACCCCCATCCTCTAAACTCAGGTTGCCTCAGGGGCTACTGCCAATCATAATCTATCCCCCGCTCACTGGGGCAGACTGCCGTCCGTAACGGCCACTCATCACTGGCAAGGTGCCTGCTGCCTTTGCCTATCCTCAGGCTGTCTCTCTGCAGCCCCAGTACCTTTTGGCCTTAAACAAGGCCTGCAGCCTGGGGGTTTACCAGGCTGGAGCTCCCCAGCTCCCTTTGCCCTTCCCCAGCACTGCTCCACTTAAGGTACTTTCCTCTCAGGCAGCTAGCCCTTCCCACTGCAGGGCTAGAGCAAGACTCCTTTGCTTCTGGCCCACAGCCCCCTTATAAGGGCCAGCTGGGCCCTGATTGAGCTGGCCACAGGTGTGGCCAACTACTCCAATCAGCCTAGCTTGGCTGTTTTAACTCCTTTTCCCCAGCTGCAGCCCTCTCCAGGGCTGCTTTAACCCCTTCAGGGCCAGAGCAGGGTGACCACCCCGCTACAGACGGAGGTTGGTCCTGGCAGAAACCACCAGAGTCGGAGACGTCCTGGACTACGATAGGGGGGATTGGGTGGAGCCCCGTGCGCTCAGACGACGCATGGGGCTTTCCACCCTTCCAACCCCCAGGTGCATACTCCAGGAGGTGAAGGCCACCTTGTCACCCGATTCTCTCGCTTTCCTGCGGCAAGCCCTGCGAGAGGGCATTCCCCGCCCACCCCTCACCCCTGGCCCTCTGGACATTCTTCTCGGGCCCCAGTTCTGCGAGCCCCCCTGGCCTCCACGCTTCCACACTACCGTGCAGCCAATCCGGTTTCGAACCACGCCCAGAAATCATCTGTACACGCTCGTGCTCCATACATTGCATTTCCTCACCCTCGTGTCCTGCCCCGACACCAAATGGCGGGACTATCTTCCACCTAGAGAGGGTGAGGAGCCCCGGTGGGCCAGCCTTTATTCCACCTTGGTCTCACGGCCCACTGGGGACATTAGTTGGCAACTCCTTCATGTAGCCATGAGCACAGGAGTGCACCTGGCATGGTTCACCCCTACACCTGAGGCCTGCCCCTTTTGCGGCATGAGGGAGTACCTGGCACACGCCTATCTTGAATGCGCCAGGTTGCAGTCCCTATTCTGGCTCCTCCAGAACCTCTTGTGGAGGTTCTGGCTGCACTTCTCCCCACACTTGTTCCTCTTTGCACACCCTATCCATGGCCCCATGATGTTGCGAGACCTCCTCGTCAACCTCCTCCTGGCTCTGGCCAAAGTCTCCATCTATAATACCAGGAGGATGATGTTGAATGAGGAAGTGCTCTGCAACTGCGGGGCCTATTTCTGTTCCTCCCTAGTTTCACGCATCCGGGCGGAGTTCCACTGGGCAGCGTCTGCTGGCTCCCTCGACAGCTTTGAGGAGCAGTGGGCTCTGTCCGAGGTTCTCTGCTTGGTGTCCCCAACCGGTATCCTCATTTTGAACCTCTGACCTTCACTCTGATCCCTGTTTTTCATTAGTTGTCCCCCGCAATCAGTTGGTCCCTGGGTCCAGTGGTTCCTGGGCCTTTAGCAGTGGGTGGGCTTGCACTGGCCCACCTCCCAGGCTTTTCCAATACAACCCCGCTACAGAGACAAAATAAAGAGCAAAAGGAGACAGTGGGACACTCTACTTTCCTGCACCTAGCACTGGTGTAAATGACTGCAGAAAGAGAATGTAAAATGCTGCCAACATCAGAATGGCAGTGTCTTACCCTCACTTTGCACGGGGGCAAATGGCTGTCCAAGATATAGGGAAATGAAGAATCAAGTCTAGTGTGACATCTTGGTGAAAAAGGACAAAATACTCTGCACTAAAAATATAGCTTCCACATGAGCAATTGCTGTAATTGCCACAAGGCTGTTATCTTTATGGTGACTGGGAGGGGAGGTGGATTGCATGGCAGAGGAGCTTTGTCAATAAAGATATCCTCCACATTTTGGGGAGGAAAAAACCTCAAGTATTCCTGATCTAGCAGTAAACTGGACTAGCTACTTATCCCAGTCACATTATGATAAATGATAATAGTTTGCAAAAGAATGTTGGCCTTTTGCTAGATTTCTATTACAAATACAGTCCAACTTCAAGGTATTCTAAACATTCAGTCAGGCGCCAAGATAGCAGGGAAGCTGCATTTAATGACGACTATTAGTGTGTGTAATGACACGTTAATATCTCTAATGTAAACATTTTTAGCAACATCTTGCTACAAATAGCAGATTCATGACTTGTGTGTTCATGAAGAGCCTGACACAAAGTACAGTGAAAGCTATATGTCAACTTCAAACAGATCCTCAACATTTTATTACAACAGATTATTTGAACAAGTAGGGAAGGAACAGAGAGAAAGTGGGAAGGAAGGAAGAGGAGTAAAGTGGGGGAGGGGAAGAAGAAAGGTGGGGAATGTCACCATCTTGCCCTAGGTTATCTTTAGCAAACATTTTAGTTTAAGTGGTCTCTTAATTTATTAATCTGCAAAAGAACAACCTATTTGTGCAATACTAATCTAGTACTGGTCTAATCCATGTTTTGTCCCTGCTAATGTAGGTGACTAGGAAAAATAGGACAGAGTTTAATTATATGTATCCATTTTTAATAAAGTTTAAATTGTGCCTTACAGAGCTTAGACATCCAATGGTGTGAAATACATCAGATCGTTTATCCTTTTGCCTATTTTCATACAGTCTTCTTAGACAGCCTATTTAGTACTAAAACGCCCTCACTTTTTGAGGAAATCATATTTTAAAGTAACAAACCTCAGAAGGTAGTGAGTGGATTCTACAAAGTAATTTGTCATCTTTGTTTCCTAAAGAATAGTAACCTGATTTAATGGGGAAATACAGCTGTCACATCCTATTGAGTTGAAGGTATCGGATTCTGTAGGGTTTGTTTTGAAGAACTTGTTTGTCACTATATAAGATTATAACACAGTGGTGAAAATTCACAAAATGTCAAGTCATTTATCAGACACATGCATCATGTTCTTTGGTCCTGCTCAGAATTATCTCAATTTATCACATTGCTGCTGGCTGCTCATTATTTGTATAAAATGGGGGTGGGGAGCGGCAGTTCGACTCTACCTCCGTGTTGGAATGGGTTCAGCAGGACTGGAGCATTGTGACTATAGCAGTGCAGAATTGTATAGTCTGATAAGGTGTATAAACTTGCCACGTGGTGTTAATATGCTTTTAAACAGCGTGTCAGGATAATATTTTCTTGATCCTAGATGTTATTTGTTAATGTAAACCTTAAACACGAATCCTGTGACTGTCTGGAATACTGACGGTTACAGTAGCAATTGCTATACAGTAGATTTTTTATTATTATTTTATTTAACTGTCAACCATAGTGCTCCTCAGTGGTTAAAATGAATATGCTCCCACATTCATACAAAGGGAGCCAAGAAACCTTTAGAAATAAGGCTAGTAACTGTCCACTGTCTGTCCAATGTCTGTTTGCTGAAGAATGCACCTCTACTACTCCTTCTACATGACCTGGATGTGGTGTTTGTCACAGTCCTGATTTGAAAGTGATCAACAGCTCCAAATTGTGAGGCTTTGTACCAAACGAATGTGTGTCGTCCATGGAGCTAGCTTTAGCATTTATTTTATTCAGGAGTAATGTAAGGAACCTTCAGGCCTGTATCCTGTAAGACATTGGCTTCAGCAGTTACCATAAGGCTCGAGGCCTATGGACTTTGGCACAGATAAATGGCCTAGTGGTCACCCCTACATTTTGGGGAACTGAGAATAGAATGGTTAAGGGGGAAGCTTGTCCATAATGATACCAGCCAACCACAGGAACATGAGCAATACCAGCTTTTGGATATCTTAGGATGGGAACATCTGCAGATGTCTAACCACAAGAGTGCCATGTCAATGAATTGACATATATGATAATAAGTTGAGATCTTTAATATGCTAATCTATAGGAAAAGGGCACCCCAACATTAGTAGGGCGAGGAAATACAAATAAGGAATGGGGAGAAACCTCTGCTGAAAATGCCTTAGATATAGTGACATCAGCATACCATATTATAAAAGTTGTATCCCCGCCTGTGGGCAGGAAAAGCGAGAGAGGTAGCCCTTGGGAGGTGCCAGAATGATGACCACTAGTGATGAGGAGGAAGTTTATGGTGATGAGGAAGACAATGGCTAACATTTCAGGTTGTTCTGCAAGGGATGGTGTGAGTATGTACATGTTCAGATGTACGTTCTGTAGTATCTCTGTCTTTCTGGGTTAGAGTGTTTGTGAATATGCTAAATGTATTGATAAACTATTGTAAATACAAAAGGATTCCTAAAGTGTGAGTGCCACAACTGTAAACACTGGGGTTCTCAACTGAACTAATTTTAATAATACTGGGCCTGATTTTGGGACAAGAACCTATCAAATCTCAAAGTGATAACTGAGAATTCTTAAGTATTCAGTATAGTTAATGACAGGTTTCAGAGTAGCAGCCATGTTAGTCTGTATTCACAAAAAGAAAAGGAGTACTTGTGGCACCTTAGAGACTAACAAATTTATTAGAGCATAAGCTTTCGTGAGCTACAGCTCACTTCATCGGATGCATTTGGTGGAAAAAACAGAGGGGAGATTGATATACACACACAGAGAACATGAAACAATGGGTTTATCATACACACTGTAAGGAGCGTGATCACTTAAGATAAGCCATCACCAGCAGCGGGGGGGGGGGGGGGGGAACCTTCCATGGTGACAAGCAAGGTAGGCTATTTCCAGCAGTTAATGATTCATAGATCAGGCTACACATGGAATGCACATTGAATCCATTAAATTCCGCTTGAACCCTTAAAGCACAGAGGAACACTTGTTTTCAGTTCCTCTAGTGTTTTAATGTACCTTGATCTCCCCTAATAAAGGAACAAGCTCTGAGTCTCCAGCCAAATTTGAACTTCCCCTGCTGCTAGCCAGATTCCTCCACCGCCACTCATCGTGTTCCCTCCCAGTCTCTGGGAACATGGACTCGCAACTGAGCTGCCCCCACCCCCCCTTCTGCTGGTTGAGACTAGTTGAGGAGTTCAGCTAGAGATCAATGAAGGTTTCAGTTAGCAGGAAGGTAGGATGGAGTGCTGAGGAGCAGAAGCTGGGTAACTGAGTTTCTAGCAGTGAGAAGGTGGTACAGGTGAGGATTCCCCACTAAGCAAAACACTCTGCACTATTGGCTCCTAACCGGTTTCTAAATCCCTAGAAACAGCCACTCCAAGGGGTAATACACAGAAGAGGCCTGCACAGTTTTCCTATAATAATAAAATGGGTTGGTCAAATTGAGCAATCTGTCTAGCTGAGCTCTTGACAGTGCTTCCCTACAATCCCTAAGACCTTTCACAAATCAAGTCTTTCTAAATCCCAGATGTTTAGCTGACTGCTTATGATTCAGTCATTTGGTGTTAAATTGCAGGGTGGGACTTTTTGAAAACTAAGACCCAAACTTTCCTCCATTTTTGGATCTTCAACTTGACATGCTGGGCCTCATTGTCAGAGGTCTGGAGTGCTCTCAGCTTTTATTGGTCCATGGGATTTGTGGGTGGCACTTCTGAAAACTGGGTCTAAGATCTCTTAAGCTGAGCACCCAAAGTCTGCGACCTCTTTGGAAAATGTGCAGGTAAATAACTTGGAGATATCTAACCTTTTTTTTTTCCCCCCTCTTTCATCAGCAAAATGTGGAGCATGTGGTCCTGGGTACAAGACTCCTTTAGATGCCATGAAAGGCAAGTCCTGTCAACTGTGTTCTGAAATCTAGGTTACCAAAACAAGAGCTTTATTGAAGTACCCTCAGATTCAGTGAACGAGGTGCCTTTTGTGTGTAGCATTAGCTAACTCTATTCTGCAGCTGGCATAATGGAAGGGGAGACGAGCCCTTGAAAGGGGTAGGGAGATTCCCTGGGATCTCCTTCTTAAGGATAATTTTTTGAAAGTGTGTGCACTTCACATTCAAAGGGCCCTTCAGAAATATCTCTGATCCAAGGATGAGTCTTCCTTGAGCAAAGATGGGCTAATAGAACCCCAAACTGTGAATGGGCCATGCCACAGACAGGGAAATCCCCTTCAGACTGACCCCTGCCTAGTGTGCTTCCCTGCATAATGAAGACTCTGATAATATCTACCCCACCCCACCCCTGAGGAAGACTAAGGAGAAAGGTTCCCAACCTCCATTTCAGGGAGGCTGGAACAATTTTTATAGTGGGGGTGCTGAGAGCCATTGAACGAAACTGTAAAGTCTGTGTATAATGGAAACCACTTCAAGTTGGGAGTGCAGCAGTATTCCCAGCAGCCCTAGTTCCAGCACCTATGCTTCAGTTGGGCAAATCCAACCCAGTGAGAGATTCCTTCCAGGCTTGCTTTGGGGATAGTGTGAAGCTGATTGCTGTTGATCTAAACAAGCTCTCTGCCTTGCAAGGTCCCAGAGAGGAGATTGTGTACCTGCCCTGTATCTACAGAAACACTGGGATAGAGAAACCTGACTATGTGGCCACAGTGGATGTTGACCCCAAATCTCCACACTACTGCCAGGTACCCCTGTCAAGATTCTGGCTCTAATCTTCTGTACTTAGCCTGGGCTGACCCCAAGCATCTTTAGTGCCGTTTAGTAACACTTTAGCTGCAGCTCCTTGAAACCCTTCTCCAAAGGGAAAATTTTTCTGTGCTTGCCATTGGTGGCTAAATGGGGACCTGATGCACGAAAATTTGGAGGACCCTGAACAATCTCTCTCTCTCTCTTTCTCTCATATCTATCTATCCGATGGATTCTTGTCTTGTGCCCACTCCTAAGCCATTAATTTTCCTGCCAAATGGGGGAGGTCAGCTTTATGTTGCCATTTCTCCTTCTGCTCCACTTCTTGCTATCCTATCTGGGACCTCCTGAAATTAAGAAGGTTAGATCCCAAGGGTCCTGCATTAATCTTTCTTTGTCTGCTGTCTTCTTGGTATTTGACTCTGGTAGATCTTTCTCCATCACCACTTTCAAATAGATGTCTCACTATTGACTATCAATCTAACTTCATGCTACATTTCTTAGAGATGTGCAGCCAGTTCACAATGAAACCTCAAACCATGGATAACTCAACTTGTTTCCTATTTCATTAGAAACTCTAAACTCAACCCTCCTCCAAAAGGTTCCTCTTCGATTTGCCCGGTTTATGATTTCACATAAAAGCTATATGAAACTTGGTGGCTTAGTGGTGTGTTTGCTTTGAGTTTTCAGCCTCTTTCTAAACTTGGTCTTGGGAATCTTCCAGGGATTGCCGAAGGCTAATATTTACCTGTTGTTCCATGTCTCTTTCAAAGCCTTTTTCTGCTTAGTAAGCATTTGAGTAGCTCCCTCTGAAACCCCATTGTCAGTAGGCATTGGGCAAGATTACTAATCACTGCAGGATCAAATTTGTTGGGGACATCCAACAGGTTTGTCAGTTACTTGTTTGTTTAAGCTGAGTAGGGTGATCCTGTTTTAGGAACTCTATAAAACAAATCTGTTCTGTCATAAAATGGGAAAGCACAATCTACCTGGCCAAGGCTACAGCTTTCAGTTAGCAGGTAAAACTGTATTTTAGAACCAATTAGTACATGGTTAAAAAAAGTGTAATCTTTCTACCTTCCAAATATTAGATACATTTAATAGTACACCCATTAAAAACAAATGTTAGGATGTCATGATGTCCAAATTCACCTGTGATGTTGTCACAGGGCTCTCTACTCACTGTTAGAGTGCCTCTTTCTGGCTACATCTAGGGATTATCTCTGCCAAGCCAACACTCCTTCCTGCAGTTGCACTCTGTCACTCTGTCTTGCTCTCTCAGGACTCCTCATAGAATAGAATATCAGGGTGGGAGGGACCTCAGGAGGTCATCTAGTCCAACCCCCTGCTCAAAGCAGGACCAATCCCCAACTAAATCATCCCAGCCAGGGCTTTGTCAAGCCTGACCTTAAAAACTTCAAAGGAAGGGGATTCCACCACCTCCCTAGGTAACCCATTCCAGTGCTTCACCACTCTCCTAGTGAAAAAGTTTTTCCTAATATCCAACCTAAACCTCCCCCACTGCAACTTGAGACCATTACTCTTCATTCTGTCATCTGCTACCACTGAGAACAGTCTAGATCCATCCTCTTTGGAACCCCCTTTCAGGTAGTTGAAAGCAGCTACCAAATCCCCCCTCATTCTGCTCTTCTGCAGACTAAACAATCCCAGTTCCCTCAGCCTCTCCTCATAAGTCATGTGTTCCAGTCCCCTAATCATTTTTGTTGCCCTCCGCTGGATGTTTTCCAATTTTTCCACATCCTTCTTGTAGTGTGGGGCCCAAAACTGGACACAGTACTCGAGATGAGGCCTCACCAATGTCGAATAGAGGGGAACGATCACGTCCCTCCATCTGCTGGCAATGCCCCTACTTATACAGTCCAAAATGCCATTGGCCTTCTTGGCAACAAGAGCACACTGTTGACTCTCATCCAGCTTCTCGTCCATTGTAACCCCTAGGTCCTTTTCTGCAGAACTGCTGCCGAGCCATTCGGTCCCTAGTCTGTAGCGGTGCATGGAATTCTTCTGTTCTAAGTGCAGGACTCTGCACTTGTCCTTGTTGAACCTCTTCAGATTTCTTTTGGCCCAGTCCTCTAATTTGTCTAGGTCCCTCTGTATCCTATCCCTACCCTCCAGCGTATCTACCTTTCCTCCAAATTTAGTGTCATCTGCAAACTTGCCGAGGGTGCAATCCACACCATCCTCCAGATCATTTATGACTCAACTGCTCTCTCTTCATTTTTCGGCCATCCAGCTAGGTCATTGTGGTTTTCCCCTTCTGGGGAAATCATGTGTCTCAGGAATCACTGCCCCTTAATGGTGCCACTTCCCAGTGCTTGTAGGGGATCCCAAGCCATTGGGAAACCAAGGCCTACCTTCTACACTGGGTTGCAGCCCTGGGACCCTACAACAAGCTGTCAAGGTCTGCATAGTCCTATCCCTTACTGCTTTATCCCTGGGTGACCTCACCTTCTCTCACCCTAACAGTGTATGCATGGCTGCCTACCACTCTCAGCCACAGGCCCCTCCTGTTCCTCTCCAGCTGAGCTTCATCTCTAATTAGTCCTACTTGTTCCCTGGCTCCTCCTCCAGGTGCAGCCTAAGTATTTAATTGGCCCACTTGGCCACCTTAACCTCTTCAAGCCTTATGTGGGATGGACACCCAGTCACAGATGCACAGAGAGTGATTTGCCCAATATCACACATGATGGTGGTAGAGAGCCAGGAATAGGACTCAGGAGTCCTGTCTCCTGTGCTAATGACCCAGAATAGGATTTTCTTTAAAACCACCTAAAGGATTGAGCATCAAGGGATTCTTAAACTACTCTGAAAATATTGACCTAGAACTACTGCCTGGATAACAGCAACAATTGCCCTTGTGTTTCCTATGCTATGTCTGTATTTCTAAAGAACTGTTTTTCTTAGGACTGCCTGTCTTACAGACTGAATCCGAACCATGCCTTTGACTTCATAGGTGATCCACCGCCTGCCCATGCCCAATCTCCGAGACGAGCTCCATCACTCTGGGTGGAACACCTGCAGCAGCTGCTTTGGGGATGTCACAAAGAAACGGAACCGGCTGATTCTTCCCAGTCTGATTTCTTCCCGCATTTATGTGGTGGATGTGGGCACAGACATGCGGGCTCCAAGAATACATAAAGTATGTCTGAGGTGACTCCAAGAGATGTATCTCACCCAGGAAATGGGAACTAAAATTTCCCACTTATGAATGTGGATGAGGAAATCCAGAACAGGTTTTTAGGGCTTTTGGGGAACCTTAAGAACTGGTCAGTCTCAAAAGTCTTAGAATTTGAAAGAAAATTATTCTTTTTCCACAGCCAAAGAAGATTAAGTTCTTTAAATTCTTGAGTTCTATATGTAGAGCAACACCCCCCTCCCTCAACCTGATGTAAATTGGTGCCCTCAACGTACAACTTGTAGTTTAGCGTAACTTTGCTTCTTTGGGTAACAAGTGTGACTAAACAGTACATACAAGGGGATGAGGGGGGGGAAACCCTTTTCTAGAGCAATGATGTCTGCTTTGAACTAGCTCACCTGATACGCTAAAATTACCGCCTTTTTCTAAGTACCTAATTAAGCTGGCACCTGAAAATCAGGCAGTGTTTTCTTTGCCTTTAATACAATCCCCAGTAATAAAGATGTTGGAGTCACAATTTAGCTAACCGGTCTTGCTGATTCAGACAGACTAAACTCCATCCAGTGTGTCACAGACAGCTCTGACTTTCAGACATACTGAGTAACTCTGGGCCACTGGTTTCACATAACTTGTCTTTCGACTAGAGACATGCTTTCAATGTAGCAGCAGGGTACACGTTCTTCAGGAGAACCACTTAGTGACAGTGGAATTGATTAAAATGTATACGAACTCGTACCTTTGAACTTCAGGCAAGCAAAGCACTGGGATTTTGTTTATTCTCTCTTCATAGTTCAAACTGGGCAAACAAAAGATTTTTCAGTCTACTTGCAATTAAAAAGGAAATTAGTTTTAGGCTGAACAAAATATTTTTTGTTTAACCCAAAATAATATGTTTTGTTTTCATTTCAAGCATGTTTTAACTTTTTTTTTAATTTTGAAACAAAAATTCATCAAATGGGAAAAATATAAATATCTAAATCTTTTTCGTGAATAGTTTCAATGTTTCTTCTCCTTTCCCCCCCTCCCCCAAAACAGTTTGGTGAAATTGACATAAATTCATGAAATGTTTCGATGTCACCAAATCTGCATTTTTTGCTGAAAATATGTTTCGGTTGAAAAATTTTGCCCAGCTTTAGTCATAATTTCCTTCTCTCTGTCTGGCCAAGCCCAGAACACAGGGGTTGAGTTTTCAAGTGGAAAAAAATCTAACAGCCTAGAACTTTGAAGAGTTTTAAGATGTCAGGAAACCCTCCTGGATGGGGATAGGGATTAACACTCTGATTTTTGACTGAGGGTGGCCTGACCAAGGAGGGATTGACTATGTGCATATAAACTCTCCTTAGATGATTGAACCAGTGAATGTATTCTGGAAGTGCGGCTTAGCCAATCCCCACACAACTCACTGCTTGGGCAATGGTGATATCATGATCAGCAGCATGGGAGACCCATCCGGCAATGGCAAAGGTATTTATCCCCTGTAGACATTCAAGAGAAGGAATCCTTGCTACAAAAATCCAAGCTACAAAACTGGAAGCCTTGTTGAGAACTTGCAATCCTTTTGAGCTGCTGGCCAGCTTAGCAGCCCTGGAGTCAGAAGTTCTCTACTTCACCACAGAATAGGTACTTCAGGAGGCGTGGCAGGGCAAATTTCACAAACACAGTTCCCTGTCAATGTGATTCAGTCCTGATTTGGAGTACCCACCTCTGTGTTTATAGAGAAGTTCAGTATCTAGGGCACATTCAGTCCTTGAGAGCTTTGAGCCTAAGAAGGGGACAATTGTGAATATTTGTAGTTTGGACACTTGCCAACAGGTGTACTACGCTGAGAGTAATAGGGCTTTCTTATTGCATAGTTGCTGTCAGTTGTTAACTAGGATAGGGCTGATCCCCCAGATGTGCTGGCATTGCTTTTCAGAACAAAGGGAACTGAAACATTTTGGTTTAGAAGAGAATTCTACATGTCAGGCGCTCTGTGGCCCTTCCTTCCCCTCTACTAGGGGCTCCATGCCCGCCATCCAGATTCCTGCTTCCCTCATCACCACTACTCTCCCCCAGTCCTCCTCAGGCCCTGCTTCTCCATTGCACCCCTATAAACCCTCCTTGTAAGGCTCTGATTTCTGTTAGCCCAGTCTACAGACAACTTCCTCATTAGGCAAGTTTACCAATTGTCCCTGATACATGTTGGCGGCAGCTGAGAAATTCATCTGCCTGCAGCACCAGGCAGTCTGGGGCCCCTGGTTTTCCTCTGAATCAGGCTTTTACCGTTTTCTGATTTGCACCCAAATCCATATCTTGTTCCCATCGATGCCTAGATCATTCCCTAAATTTTGGAATTGATCAGATGCTGTGTTCCAAAGTTATCGCATACAGGCTAACGGAAATGCTGTTGAGTTGTATCATAGAATATCAGGCTTGGAAGGGACCTCAGGAGGTCTATCTAGTCCAACCCCCTGCTCAAAGCAGGACTGTGCTAGGCCTTACTTTGCTTGGCCAGTTGGCATATATGTCTGGTTAGCAGGACACTTATGTTAAGATACTTCATTGTTAAATCTTTGGGAGGAAATTCTCTTTGAGTTAATTTGCTTACTGGTAGAAATATTAATGAAAGCCCTTGCAATGGAAAGCACAGAAAAAACATCTCCTTCCAGAAAGCTTTCTCCTCCCTCCCTCAGAGTACATGTAACATGCTATTGTCTGTTAGAAGAAGAGTTCACTATTGCAATGTGTCTTATCCTGCTTAAGTTCTTAAACTGGGTGATTAAAATCAAACAATTTGTTTTGTTTTTGGCATCAGGTGGCTTTATCTTGCTGGATGGAGAGACTTTTGAGGTGAAGGGGAACTGGGAGAAAGGATCCAACATCCCTGCACTTGGCTATGATTTCTGGTACCAGCCACGACATAATGTCTTGATGAGCACGGAATGGGGAATGCCAAAAGTCTTGGCAAATGGGTTAGACCCAGCAGACCTAAAGACTGGTGAGAGTGTGTTTGTTTAAAATTTGGTGACTTTCTGGTCCAGTGTTCAATAAAATGAGGACTGCATCCAGGGACTCTCCTATCACCAATGAAGGCTGGTGATTTCAGAGTACATAGGCAAAATTGTCATATAAAGATGTCTGCTGAGTTAGTTTACACCAGTCATTAAAGATCACAATGTATATGGCCCCAAACAAGGCAGGCAAATCCTACTCTGAGTGTTCTTTAATAGTTCCAGCTGGTGACATCAGAAGTTCAGCAAAACCTTGGGAACATATGAACTTGAATGGCCACAAGGGCTGCTATAGAGCTGTACTCAGTGTCAGGATTCAGCTGTGAGGAGGAAGGGGCATCTCAGTTTAGTCTGACCTCCTCTCAAAAGGTCATCTTGTTCTTCCCTATCAGCTCCATGGGAGACAGTCACATAGCCAAAATGTTGGAGGCAACTCATACTGCTTTTGAAAAGACCCGTATGTAGCTAACCTGGGGTGTTCAGACCTGAAGGATCAATGGATTGAGACCCTCTGGTCTCCCATTGAACTCGGTCTTTCTCTGTTTTCTACTGCACACAGGCTAAGGTGTTGTAGTGTAAAGAATCCCACAGTCTGATGCCTGACCCCTCACCTATGATGATTTTTAAATGGGTGAAGATTTTTGGCATGATTATATAGATAAGAGGAAAGATCCATTCACTGTGCTATTAAAACCCTTGAAACCTTTCATAGAATCGTAGGCTGGAAGGGACCTCAAGAGTTTTTTCTAGTCCAGTCCCCTGCACTCAAGGCAGGACTAAATATTATCTAGAGTAGACCATCCTTGACAGCTGTTTGTCTAACCTGCTCTTAAAAATCTCCAATGATGGAGATTCCACAGCCTCCCTAGGCAATTTATTCCAGTGCTTAACCACCCTGAGAGTTAGGAAGCTTTTCCTAATGTCCAACCTAAACTGCCCTTGCTGCAATTTAAGCCCATTGCTTCTTGTCCTATCCTCAGAGGTTAACAAGAACAATTTATCTCCCTTCTCATTGTAACAACCTTTTATGTACTTGAAAACTGTTATCATGTCCCCGCTCAATCTTCTCTTTTCCAGACTAAACAAGCCCAATTTTTTAAATCTTCCCTCACAGATCTTGCTTTCTAGACCTTTAATAATTTTTATTGCTTTTCTCTGAACTTGGTCCACATCTTTCCTGAAATGTGGTGCCCAAAATGGACACAGTAATTCAGCTGAAGCTTTATCAGCACAGAGTAGGGCGGAAGAATTACTTTTATTGTGTCTTGCTTACAACAGTCCTGCTAAGACATCCCAGAATGTTTGTTTGTTTTTTTTTTTTTGTTTTTTTTTGCAACAGTGTTACACTGTTGACTCATACAATATTTAGCTTGTGATCCACTATGACCCCCAGATCCCTTTCCACAGTACTCCTTCTTAGGCAGTCATGTATGTGTACAATTGATTGTTCCTCCCTAAGTGGAGTACTTTGCATTTGTCCGTATTGAATTTCATTCTATTTACTTCAGACCATTTCTCCAATTTGTCCAGATCATTTTGAATTTTAATCCTATCCTCCAAAGCATTTGCAACCTGTCCCAGCTTGGTATCGTTCTCAGACTTTATAATTGTACTTTCAATGCCATTATCTAAATCATTGATGAAGATATTGAACAGAACCAGACCCAGAACCCATCTCTGCAGGACCCTACTTGATATCCCTTCCAGCTTGACTGTGAACCACTGATAACTACTCTCTGGGAACGGTTTTCCAGCCAGTTATGCACCCACCTTATAGTAGCTTCATCTAAGTTGTATTTCCCTAGTTTGTTTATGAGACGTTAATGCAAGGCCATATCAAAAGCCTTACTAAAATCAAGATATAGCACATCTACTACTTCCCCCCATTCGCAAGGCTTGTTACCCTGTCACAGAAAGCTTTTAGGTTGGTTTGACATGATTTGTTCTTGACAAATCCATGCTGCTGTTACTTATCACCTTATTATCTTCTAGATATTTGCAAATTGATTGCTTTATTATTTGCTCCATTATGTTTCAGGTACTTAAGTTAAGCCGACTCCTGGGGTTGTCTTTATTCCCCTTTTTATAGATGGGCACTATATTTGCCTTTTTCCAATCCTCAGGAATCTCTTCTGTCTTTCATGACTTTTAGAAGATAATTGCTAATGTTTCATTTATCTCCTCAATCAGCTCCTTGAGTATTCTAGGATGTATTTCATCAGGCCTTGGTGACTTGAAGACATCTAACTTGTCTAAGTAATTTTAAATTTGTCCTTTCTCTATTTTACCCTCATTTTCACTAGTATTCAGTATGTTAGATGTCCAGTCGCTACTAAACTTTTTGGTAAAAACTGAAGCAAAAATGTAATTTAGCACTTCTGCCATTTCTACACTTTGTTATTGTTTTTTTCCCCCTCATTGAGTAATGGGCCTATCCTGTCCTGGATCTTCCTCTTGCTTCTAATGTATTCTTCTAGTATAGGCTGCAGCTGCAATAACTCTCCTTGCCATTTAATTGTTTAGCTGTCTGTCTGTGCTCTTGGAATTGGTTGTTCTCCAAGGCTAAAATCAACTCTCCTGACTTTATTTTTGTTTGACTTGATCTCTCAGGGAGCTATGGCCGTTACATTAACGTGTGGGACTGGACCACTCATGTCTTCACTCAGTCAGTTGACCTGGGGGAAGACTCCATCCCTCTGGAAATCAGATTCCTCCACAACCCTGATGCAGCAGAGGGATATGTTGGCTGTGCTCTGAGTAGTGCAATCCATCGCTTCTACAAGACAGAGGTAAGCACTCTAGCAGCTGCCATGTGACAGAAGGCAAGGTAAACATGAGCATGTTTCAGAAAGCCACTGGGTCACTTAGACAATGGAATTCAGTTAGGATAGATTTGGGCAGCATCTGTTTTTTGTGTTGCATCCAGGTTGACCAAGCTGTATGGCTCTATGAAATGGCACACCGCCCAGAAACATCATGGATAGGCGCCAAATCTTTGCTCTAGAAGGCCCAAGAAAATACTGCTTGTTTCCAAAGGAAATCAATAGGCCAATGTCAACTTATATTGGGAGCTCCCACAAGCTCCTAACGTTCTTTGTCTTTGGCTGAGTTTCACTTGCATTATAGAAATTCTCAGTGTCCACTGAGCCCTGCTAGTGCCTTTACAAGCCAGTGGGCATTTGGAAACTAAGAGATAGTTAATAAATACTAAAAAGAAAAGGAGTACTTGTGGCACCTTAGAGACTAACAAATTTATTAGAGCATAAGCTTTCGTGAGCTACAGCTCACTTCATCGGATGCATTTAATAAATACTAAAACTTGCTATATTGGGAACCCAACAAGAGCCAATATCCCTATGTGAAATAATGTGCCCTCAACCTCTAGCCACTTTAAAATTAACACTTTGGCTCTTGAGAACTGGGTGGCTTGGAGAGGTCTTGCCAAACAACCTGTTCTTACAATAGAATTCTTGTTCGTGGAGTGCATTTGAGATGACAAGCTGAGTGAGGTAATATCTTATATTGGAACAACTTCTGTTGGTGGAAGAGACAAGCTTTCAAGCTTACCCAGAACTCTTCTTCAGGTCTGGGAAAAGTACTGTGTCACAGCTAAATACGAGGTGGAGTTCATGTAAGGGACATTCATTTTACATCTTACGAGAACAGCTTAAATGGAATTAAACTAATTTTCCTATATGCATGTATAATTATCTAGACTCCTTGTAGTGAACTAACTGGCCCAATGGCTACTGTATTTTCCCTGCCATGTTCTTTATGGCCTGTGCTAAAGGTTTCTGCAAGGTGGTTATGTTGGCGAGATATAGCCCCAGTTCCATAGACTGCACAAAGCCTCCTAACCCATCCTGTATATATCCCCCGTCCCTGGCCTATACCTAACAGTTAGGTTGACTTAGCTACATCACATAGGATGTGAAACATTCATACCTCTGAGAGACTCAGTTAAATCGACCTAAGCCCTGGTGTAGACACTGCTAGGTCAACTGATTCTTCCGTCAGTCTAGCTACTGCCTCTCATTGATTAACTATAGTGATAGAAAAACCCCTTCTGTTGCGGTAGCAAATGTCTACACTGCAGCAGCACAGTTGCAGTGCCATAGCTGTACCACCGTAGCATCTGTAGTGCAGACATAACTCCATGGCTGTGCTCCAAAACCTAGGCTATTGTTGAGGTCCAATGAACAATGCTTCTATTTTTAGTATTGACAGATATATAATCATTAACTCTGTGTTTCTAGCTAGTCACCTATTTGCCATTCACATCAATTGTTAACATTTATTTGCAGTACCTTTGTATATGCTACGTACACACTATCACATGCTTATTCCGCATCTCCCATGTATAATTGGGTTCTTGCTGACTTACTGCAAGGGAATATTATGTTTACTCTTGTACAGAATGGAGATTGGGCAGCAGAGAAGGTGGTTCAGGTCCCCAGCAAAAAGGTGAATGGTTGGCTTTTTCCTGACATGCCAGGTTAGTGTAAGCACATTTCAAAATTTTCCTTCTCATGCTTTGCAGCTGTGCTGTATTTTGAATGACAAACACTTTTTGCATGAAGCATATGGAGGAGCTTATCAGTTATACAAGGACTTTGGCATACCTTCAAAGACATGCATGTGTCCCTCCAAAGAGGGAATGGCTTAGAATTGCCAATTGCATAACTATTTGTGTTTAAAATCTCCCAATGTGTATTATGAATGGGAATCTGGCTCATCTTGACTGACGCTCTAAGGAGATGGCCCATGTCTCTTCCTATGAGAGATTCTTTTGCAGTGCCCTTTGGAGTACCCATGGGGAAAACATGGTGGGTGCGGAGCACCCACCGGCCGTCCCCCTATCAGCACCTCCCTCTCCCTCCACGTGCCTCCACAGCATGCAGGAGGCTGTGAGGGGTAGGGAGAGGAGCAAAGACACAGTGTGCTCGAGGGAGGGGGCAGGAAGAGGCGGGGCTGAAGGGCTGGGGCAGGACCTTGGGGGAAGGGGTGGAATGGGGGTGGGACCTGGTGCAGAGCCAGGGGTTGAGCACCGCCTGGTGCTTTGGAAAGTCAGCGCCTGTGACACTATGTATCTGCCTGTTATCACCATCACACAATAGTTGTCACATTCTCCCTCAGTTAGCTGGTTCCCCTGGAGCAGATTTCTGGGAATGGGAATGCCAACTAGTCCCTGTATTTGGGAGACCCCTTTCTGTATCCAAAGAGACTTGAAGGCCTCTCAATTGAGATCCCAATCATTGGTTGGTCAGGGGAGAGCTCATTTTCCAATTGGACCCTTTCCTTTAAATCCATGCCTCCGGTTCCCCCACCTCTCCAATTTAATGACCATAACATCTCCTCTTGCTGTTTTCTCCCCCGTCCCTGCCTCCAATCGCGGAAATTGTAAAGCAGTAGCTGGAAGCTATATGCTACTGGCATGTGTCCCCAGCCCATGAAGGACTCACTGCCACATTGAGTCTTTTCCAGGCACAATTTTATTCTCCTTACATAAAACTTAAGCAATACCTCAAAACAAGGCCATCCTCAGGCCATCCTAGGCTACAGCTCCCAGGGGCTTTCCCCCTTTTTCTCTCTGTCCCTCCTGCTTCAGGATTGGAGGCCATCTCCCTCTTGTCCTTCTTTAGCCCTCCTCCAGGACATTTGTCTGGAAGTTACCTTTCTCCAGCACCTCCCAGAGCAGCTAAGAACCCTTCTGCAGCTTCTCTCACTAGCAGAGCTCTCACCCTTTTTAGGCATCCCAGGATCCCCTCCCAGCTGGGCATAATAATTAAATAGCCACATGATCTCTAGCTGTCCGGGATCAGATGGAAAGGGAGCCAATGAGTCACAGATGAGGCTGGGCCTGACTCTCACAGATGGCCGGCTGGCCAGCCTGTGACAAACTGGTTGCATTGTTTTTGTCTCGACCTGAAGTTTGATTCAGAGCAGCACAGGGCTTCCTATTCCTTCCCAAAGCAGCTTAAACACACTGATCCTGGAACAGGGTTGGGTTTGGATTCTCCAGCATAGTACCTCTGGTCTGGGCCCATATGCAGCTTGCTATATTCTGTCACCAGCTGACTGGGAATGTTCTAGGTTGAAGAGTGGCTTCTGCTCAGCCCTGCTTGTAAACTACCATGCAGGCAACGGGGTTTGGCTCCTCTTCCCAGGTTGGCTGCTTGAAGGTTGACAAACAGTGGTCTCTAGAAAGAATGTGGGAGTCCCTGTGTTTTTCAACAGGAACTCACAATAGTTGTGTTCTCCAGGGAGTGGGTTGATCCTGGCTGGAATCCTGGTAATTAATGAGGGCCGAAAAGAGACCTGGAGAGGAAACCGAATAAATACAATGATATGGCTGAGACCACTTTTTGCTTTGGGCTTGGATTTCGTATCTGAACTAGGTTTGTCTGATCTGGGTCTGCACTGATGCTCTGTGACTGGGGTTCTAACAAAGACAGATCTATGGCCATATGATCCTTGTCATTGTCTGCTGATCTCTGTGTGTTTCCTGACTCCACCTTTGACTGCTCTCTCCAAGGTCTCATTACTGACATCCTGATCTCACTGGATGACAGGTTCCTGTATTTCAGCAACTGGCTCCATGGAGACATTCGTCAGTATGATATCTCCGACACTCGGAAGCCCAAACTGGTGGGACAGGTAAGCCAGAATTATAAAAGTAGCAAAGAGTCCTGTGGCACCTTATAGACTAACAGACGTATTGGAGCATAAGCTTTGGTGGGTGAATACCCACTTCTTCAGATGCATGAAGAATCATAAAGGCTTCTATTACTAGGTTGCGAAGCTGGGAAACCCCATCTCTTTAGGAGAGAAAAAGACAGTTTTCTATTGCATAGGGGTTAGATGGTCAATTTCGTACCCTCATGGCCATGTTCCTTTCATACGTGTGTGATGGGTTGGGTCACAGAAACCCCTTTGGGATTGTCACCTGATATGCTGGGACTAACTCTGAGCCCATTTTCCCTGCCACCTTGTGACTTCAGTACCTTGCCTTGTTTGAGCCAGACACGCTTGCCTGCTGCAAACACAGATCCAAGTTTGAAACACGTCCCCAACAAGCTGCAGGCGTAACTGAAAACAGCTTAAGAAGTGCTCCTGTCTCCAGAACTCAGATACCCAGCTCCCAATGGGGTCCAAACCCCAAATAAATCCATTTTACCCTGTATAAAGCTTATACGGGTAAAATCATAAATTGTTCACCCTCTATAACACTGATAGAGAGATATGCAGAGCTGCTTAACCCCCCACCCCAGGTATTAATACATACTCTGGGTTAATTAATAAGTAAAAAGTAATTTTATTAAATATAAAAAGTAGGATTTAAGTGGTTCCAAGTAATAACAGACAGAACAAAGTAAATTACAAAACAAAATACAATAAAAAATGCAAGTCTAAGCTTAATACAGTAGGAAACTAAATTCAGTCAAATCTCACCATCAGAGATGTTCCAGTAAGCTTCTTTGACAGCCTCTTTCTAGTCTGGGCCCAATCCTTTCCCCTGGTACAGTTCTTGTTCCAGCTCAAGTGGTAGCTAGGGGATTTCTCATGATTGCAGCCCCCTTTGTTCTGTTCCACCCCTTATATATTTTTTGCACAAGGCAGAAATCCTTTGTCCCTCTCTGGGTTCCCACCCCTCCTTCTAAATGGAAAAGCCCCAGATTAAAGATGGATTCCAGTTCAGGTGACATGATCACATGTCACTGTAAGACTTCATTACCCACTTCCCAGCACACAGGTATAAAGGAAGACTTACAAATAAACAGAGCCATTTTCAACCAATTGTCCTGGTTAATGGGAGCCATCAAGATTCCAAGCCACCATTAATTGACCACACTTTGCATAATTACAATAGGACCTCAGAGTTATATTTCATATTTCTAGTTTCAGATACAAGAATGATACATTTATACAAATAGGATGAACACACTCAGTTGATTATAAGCTTTGTAACGATTTCTTAGAAGAGACCTTTTGCATGAAGCATATTCCAGTTACATTATATTCACACTCATTAGCATATTTTCATAAAATCATATGGAATGCACCGTCACAAGACAGACACCCTGAAGTCTTTGTGGCACATCCCCTTGCTTGCAGGTGTTCCTGGGAGGCAAGATTCCAAGAGGTGGGCCAATTGTTGTGGTGGAAGACCAAGAGCTGAACTCTCAGCCAGAGCCTTTTGTGATCAAGGTGAGCAATGCTGGTTGTTTTTCCCCACTGCTCCATTAATACTTCTCTACTGGCAGCTGTCTCTTGGTGCATGCCAGCTTCCTATATGAGTGCCAGCTTCCTATATGAGTGCCAGATTCTGCACATCTTACTGAGGCAAAACTCCCATCCAAGTACAATAGGACTTGCCTGAGTAGATGCTGTGGAATCAGGCCCTTTCTGGCATAACCCAGTCTGTGTATGCACAGGTTAGCCAGGAGCCTGTATCATGCAAGCAGTCAGTCTCGGTTAGAACTGCTCCTTGCCCAAATGCAGGGGTTCACCACCCCATGCAGTCAGGAATGCTGGTTGTCTGATGTTCTGCCAGGAGCAGAACCTGCCATGCTGCTGTACTCCCTCCTGTTGCATTCTTCTTTCCTTGTGATGCCACTAGCAGCTTATAAACCCAGGTCTTGTTTTCCTGTAACACCAGGGGAAGAGGGTGCAAGGTGGACCGCAGATGATCCAGCTGAGCTTGGATGGCAAGAGACTATATGTCTCCACTTCCCTCTACAGTGCATGGGACAAGCAATTTTACCCAGACCTTGTCAAGTAAGAAAACTTTCTTGGATGGAAAATCCCAGGGCCAGCCATAGGCAGTGGGTGATGTTTGCACCACCTCCAAGGGCACATGGATGTGTGCAGGAGGACTGGCTTTATTAGCTCATTGCACACTACTAACCCATATCAGGGTTTCACACACTAGTAAGAATCAGCCCACACTTAATAGGCACAACAGCCTCTGAGCATCTGCAAAATTTAACAATGTCTGATATTGAAATCATTCCTCTAATGGTGTGGAAGAATTCATTAGATACTAGTATTCTGAAGATGACCTAGCCTACAGGAAACCTGTATTGCTTCAAAGCACCCGCAAATACATTATTTTTATTACATAAAGCAGATGATTTTCCACATGACCACATGAGGGCGTGGTGTGGCTTCCCTATCACTTGCAGTTAATGTATAACTGCACATCTAGTTGTAGTCACTTCCCATTCATTGGCAGCTCTAAGTCAAGGTTTTCAGTGGAGCAGTGTAACTCTCCATCCGACGCTTCTGAGTGTAACTCCCAGGCCTCTGTTGGGCGGTTCAGTGTACCTGAAGCCTTTGCCTGTCACAATGGGCACTACAGTCTGAGTCCCGGACCGAAACGCCAGTGTTCTAAACACCCCTGAATAGTGGTGTGCCCAAAGGTTAAAGTGGGGGGCTCGTCTCCACTCTGTCTAAAAGACCTTTTGGTTAACTAGAAAATCTGGAAGAGAAGAACAAAGTGTAGCAATCTCTTAAACCAGGACACAGCCTCCTTTTCCCCCTCCCCCCAATGTCTGCTTTCTTGTCCCTTGTTCAGGGAAGGCTCTGTCATGCTGCAGATTGATGTGGACACTGAGAAAGGTGGACTGAAGGTGAATAAAAACTTCCTAGTGGATTTTGGGAAAGAACCAGATGGACCCGTCCTTGCTCATGAGATCCGCTACCCTGGTGGAGACTGCAGCTCTGATATCTGGATCTAATTATTGTGTGTGGGTGCCTCTTTATCTCTCTCTCTCATCCTAACTACACGTGTGAAAAAGGCATAGGTGGGTCTGATCTGCTGGGGTTCTATGCACGACAGATGTCTAGATTTCCATGGGTGCTGAGCCAGAGAAGCCATTCACCTGCTTGCACACTCCTGGCTGAGGCAGCCAAGTGAGTGTGTCTAGCCATGAAACATGATGTCTCGCTTACTTCTCTGCCCTCTCCTGTGGCCTGTCTATTCACTGATGGTCATAAACTTCAAGGTGTACAACTCCCTGTGTTGTGGGAGTCCTGATAATCATTTGTAAAGAGGGATTCTGGCAGCTGCCTTCATGCCAATGTCTCCTAATGATGCTACAGACCTTAACATCTGCTAGACTTCCTAAATTGGCAGAGTTAATGGAGGGTGCAGAGCTACAATTTTGAGTGTATACAATTAGGCTTAGAATTAAATTCTTCTCCACTCCAGTCTCTGGGTCTAATAATAAGGAACCTCTGCATGCCCAGAGCTGTAGTCAAGACTAAATACAACAAGCCCCTGAGCCATCACAAGTCTAACAGCTCTTTGAGATGACTAGAGTTACCCATTTTAATCCCATACAAGAAAGTGGTGGGAACATTGGTTTTTCTCTTTACTGTAAACTTTAATCATTCAAGCTTTAGGGCTTGTTTATGCTCAAACATTAAATGGATTAAGGTGGGGTACAAATTTTAAGCACAATAACTGAATAACTGCATGTAGGGACATCCTTATTCCAGAACAGAGAACTTGTTTCTGTTTAGCTTAAATCACTTAGTCAATGCCCTATTGCACAGCACTATGTAAACAGGATTTGATTGTAGTCTGCAAATTGGTGTCTGTTTCCTGAAGCTGGATTGTATTTCAGTTCTCGTGCCGCACTTAAAATGCTTTAACAAACAAATAATAAAATTGTTCTTTGCACCAGCTAAATCTTCATGTCATAATTTTTAATTCTTCCGCATCTTTCAGGGAGCAGAAAAATGTAAGATGGTGATTCGTGAATCATGTGTCTGAAAATCAAGAAGACCTGTGTGCCTAAAATCTCCTATGGGGGAGACTTTCCAAAATCACTTAAAAAAAAAAATCCAGAAAGCAGCTGGTACAAGGTCTTCCTGTTCCCAAAAAACAAAGTATATTTGTGTTACTGCAGTCAAAGTCACTGAAACATAGCATTTGTCTAGTAACTATATTCTCTGTTCCTGATCAGTAAAATGAGGATAATGGCATTTTGCCATACCACTGTGAGAGTAAGGGATGGGGGCATAGACAGTCTTGCCTAGCAGTCATGGCTGGGCTGAGGTCTGCCCACTGGGCACAGGAGTTGCCAGGCTGGAGTTGGAGGAATCGCAAGGCCACATCCCATAAACAAGAGTCAGGGTTGGTGGCTGGGGTCCAAGACCGGAGATCAGAGGTAGTACCAGGTTAGAATCGAGAGGCAGGAATCAGGGTCGAAGTCAGGCTGGAGTCAAGACCAGAGGATCAGGCAAAATCTGGCATTTCAGCAGGCCAAGGTCTGTGTGGCTGCCCAGGCAACTTCCTGGGGCAACCCCTGTGGTTAAGTAGGGGTAGTTGGCCAACCAGAGGGCCACAGTGTACTATCACTCTGGGTCTCATGGGCAGTACTTCCTGCAGCGCCTACTCTCCACAGCTCCCTGGCTGTACCTCTGCATGGCCTCCTAGTGGCACTGTGGGATTATCAGCCGCCCCCGGGTCCTTACACCAGGGCTGGGAGGATCAATACACTAATGATTGTGAAGTGCTCAGATAGTACAGTATTGGGGGCCATATAGGTCCCATAGACAGAGGATCTAGCACTATCTAGTTGTAACTGTTATCTGCATGATCCCTTCAGTTCTCACAGGGTTGATCTTGACTAGGGTAAAAGGTATGTGTTGCTCTAGCATGGCCTTTAACACTGGTTTGCTGGTCAAGTTAATGTTAAAAGGACATTTGGACTTCACCTTGATCAACTAGCGCATCAGTCTAGCATGGGCAGGGCAATGTAGTGTTCGAATGGGATAATTGAAACCTTCTAAATACACCTTTTAAATCCTGTTCAACATGATCCCGGTCCCAATAAGGTATTTAATATGCTCTCTGCAGTTGCTCTGGTTTACACTGGTATAAATTAGATTAAACCCTCCATCTAAACAGGATCTAGTTTCTACTCTTCCAGCCCTTTGCCATGGGCTTCCTAGACAGTGATACTGAGCTCCCCACAAACTCTTCCACATTCCCATCCTAGCACCCACAGGTGGAGCCACATGCATGCTTTGCAGCAAATGCTCTCTGTGTATCTTGGACTCCCCTAGCTTTGGTTACACTTGTTCCAAGCCTCTTGATGGGATGACGACTTCTGGATGATTTTTTAGTTACAGGGTTTTTTGTTTCTGAAGTAAGATCAACTTTGAATTAAAACCTAGAGCAAACGTCAGCTCTTGCCAGCCTTCTTCTGTGGGCTCCTGGATGTGATCTGCTTCCCTGGGCCGTGATTGAGCTAGTGACAGAAGGAAAACACTTCAAAGAACAAAAGATCTAAAGCATACTTCTCGTTTAGCAAGCTGCCAAGGTGAAACCTACAACTGAAGTAAATACGAAGTCCGGTGTTCTGATGTGGAAAGTGTTCAGGAATTTGGGGGTGGGCAGGGAACAAAGTCTTTCACATTGATCTTAACTCGGGACAAATAACTTACCTGCCATTTAATATGTCAGCATTTGCCACTTATTTCCACAGAGATCTGCCCTAATGGTAGAGCTCAGTGTCTCAGCACACCAGTGTAACTATTGCCGGACACAGAGTATTCTTTTTAAACAGCAACCTATGTCCGCATGTCACCTGCTGCGATCAGCTGCTTCCTAACATTGCTCTTCAGCATCCTCTGCCAGGCAAGGACAAGTCAGTGAGGGCTGGAAAGACTCTGCAGCAACCAGCGAGGGGGAAGAACCCCTTTGGAGTTGGAGGCGTTCCTCTGCAGAGAACAAACCTTCGGAACGCTGGCACGCCCAAGCCTGTTGACCCTGTTTTTGTTACAGAGATGTGGTGGCTGCACTCCATCACCGCTTTCAGTTCCCCAAATCATCGTCACCTTAACCTTCTTGCCGGAGCTCTGCCAGCTGCTTCTTTCTTGTCAATTACGCTAGCAGAACACACTGCAATCTCCACTCCCCCTGGAAGCCTGGCATGAGTCTCGCGCCCCCCCCACCCACCACCACTGTCAAAAGGGAACCACTTCCCTTCTGCCTGTGGGTGATACGTAGGGGGCAAGGAGGCAGTTAGTTATGAGCTGTGTTCTGACAGTGCTCAGGGAGCCTACTCACGCAGCACGGCCCTACGGTGCTGAGTGCTGTGTGGACACGTAACCGTGATGGTCTCTGCCCCGCACACCTGACAGTTGAAGTATAAGATGATACAGCGGGTGCACGGAATGGACAGGCAGTGCACACAGCACACCATTGCCAAGCTTTCTGTAAGCATCATGAGAGAGGAGAGATTTGAAGGAGGCCCACGAGATGGCCTCATAGATTTTCTTTGCAGGGGGAACTCCTCCCATGCGTGAGGGGCAGTGTGGGTGAAAGCGGGACAGCACTTGTTCCAGAATTTAGCAAATAGGTAATGAATACCGCCATCCCTGGCAGAGCTGTTGACCCGTCAGTAATAAAAGAGAGGAGAGGTAGGTGGGGCTAGGCTGTGAAAGTGAAGACAAGTCATTTGTGTTTGATGCGTGGAGAAGGGGAGCCAGTGCAGAGCTGCAGAAAGAGGGGTGATGCAGTCAAAGGGGACAGGGGAGCCAGAAAAGCCATCTTCGCTGCAGCATTTTGAATGGACGTGCGCAGGGAGCAAGAAGGGATTCATCCAGGCCAGAGAAGAGGAGGGTGCAGTGGCTGGTGTGGGCCTGCACGAGAGCTCCAGTGGGGCAGATGACAAGGAAAGGCCAAATCTTAAAGTTGTGATGCAGGAAGAACTGGCCAGATTTAGACGCGTCTTGAATGTAAGGATGTAGGGAGAGGGCCGAGTTGAAGGTAGGGTGCCCAGGTTATGGGTCTGAGTTAGGGTTGCCAACTTTCTAATCACATAAAACCAAACACCTCTGCCCATGCCCTGCCCCTTCTTCACCAGCCTCTGGGAATGCAAGCACTGCCTCTCAGGCATGCTCCCACCCCCGGCTTCTTCCCTCTCTCGGTACAGGTCAACAATAGGCCCACACCAACCCCCGCATCCTCTGGAGCACCCAGCCTGTTCCACTTTCACAGATCTCTTAGCGTCTCTCCTCCCAAAGGAACAGCACACACCCACTGACTCGATTCACGCTGCATAACACACAGCACTCACATCTATTTATAATGAAAACAAGAATAAGTTTATTAACAAAGAACAGATTCAAGTGATAGAAAGTAAAACTTTTGGAAACAAACCATAACACACTTTTTAGAGCCTAAACTTAACTCCCAAGGCATTCCCCTGTCCCTATAGGATAGCATACCCCAAGACCTGGTGTTTCCTGGTGTTTTCAACCAGTTTGGGTGAGCTCCCTTCTCATAAAGATCAAGCCTGCTGGCAGCTTGGTCTCCCAGATGGAAGGAATACCTGGGGGCTCACCTGCACAGCAGTTATAGTTTCAAAAGTTCATTCTTACTCCTAACCAGGATCACCCCGTTTGCTTTTTCCTGCAGCCCCCACAATCTATTGATTAACATTTTGCTCAGAATGTAAATGTGGGGCCCTTGTGAACCATTCAATACTTACTCAATTTGTATGTGACCAGCCAGAGTGAGATAAGCCCCTCTTCCACACTGCCTCAGAGGAGTGTGTGGATCACCTTTGGGTGACCTGTCTTAATTCAGAGACCCGTAGAGAATAATTTTTAGCATATAGACATTGCTAAAGCCCTACTTAATTTGCAATACTGCAGAAGTTGCAGATCCCGCAATATTAGGCTTCCATCGCAATTTTGATTTTAATTAGCTTACTTTGCACAGTCCACAATTTTGTACACATTTTGAGGTTTGCAACACACACCTTCCCCCCCCCCCCATTAGTACAGTAGAATGCCATTTACCTGAGCTGATAGCAGCTGGAACTCCGGCTGTCAGCCCTGCCCATTAATGACTGTAATGTAGTTGCAGCAAAATGTCTGATATCAAAAAGATTAGCAGGCATAACATAATAGTTGAGAGTTTATATTATTCCAGCAAATTTTTCTTAAACAAATAGGGCTTCTCTGCCTTTGTCCAAATTACTGCAATTAATACAGGTCCGTTATTTCTTTTCTACGATTTTCCATGTCTTGTCCACAACTCAGCTGCAATTATTTGAAAATCTTCCTGCGAGTCAAGTAGGGCCTTAGGTATTTCTCTTCACAGATGTTCCATACATACATCTCACAATGATTCTGCTGACCAGTGCATAGGCACTGACTCTGTGGGTGCTCTGGGGCTGGAGCACCCACAGAAAATAAATAGTGGGGTGCTCTGCACCCACCAGCCACAGCTGTTTGGCAGCACCCCCAATCCGTTGTTTGGTGGCACACCCCATTAGGTGATTGGAGGCACCATCAAACAACTGTTTGGCAGCAGAGGAAGAGGCTTGGGGGAGGGTGAAGAGCAGCAAGCAGAGGTGGTCTCGGGGAGGGGGCAGAGCAGGAATGGGAAGAGGTGGAGTGAGGATGGGGACTTGGGGGAGAGGGTGAAGTAGGGGCAGTGCCTCAGGCAGAGTGGGGGTGGAGCACCCTGGGGAAAAGAGAAACGCAGCACCTATGGACCAGTGAGACACATGCTTTCATCAGAAACTTAATATTACATTCTTTGGTAGACTAGTATGTAAAAATCAGACACAGAGGATCCCTGTAACCCTTATGTTCCCCTCTGCCAGTTGGCATTAAGGGGTCCTTGGGCCACAACGAGACCAGCCCAGAGTGGGTAGGCAGATCTGTGGGTTATCAGCCTCAGAGGGTAAATTAAGTTCTGCTTGCAAATGAGATCACCCAGTGACAAGGTGTAGAGCAATGGCTCTCAACGTTTGCAGATTACTGTATCCTTTTCAAGAGTCTGATTTGTCTTGCATACCCCAAGTTTCACCTTACGTAAAAACGTACAAAATCAGACATAAAAATACAAAAGTGTCCCAGTGCATCATTACTGATCAATTGCTTCCTTTCTCATTACCATCATAAAATAAATCAATTGGAATACAAATATTATACTTATATTTCAGTGTATAGTATATTCAGCAGTATAAACAAGTCATTGTCTATGAAATTTTGGTTTGTTCTGCCTTCACTAGTGCTTTTTAGGTAGCCTGTCAAACTAGGCAAATATCTAGATGAGTTGATGTTCCTCCGGGAAGACCCCTGAGTACTCCCAGGGGTACAGGGACCCCTGGTTGAGAACCATTGGTGTAGAGGAAGAAGAGAAGGGGGCCAAAGACAGAGCCCTGATGAACCCCCATAGGAAGCTGGAGGGATGATGAAGAGACTCCTCTGAATTAACCAACACTGAAGCAATGCTATTGTATTTGCCCTTCTAGCAATGAGCACAGGCCTGGCACACAGGAAAGTTACAATGACGTAAGGTAGAAAGGAGATTAGAACAGAACAAATATGTTTGCAGCTTGCTGGAGGGAGAAATGGCCTTAAGGCTTATGCTCTTGCTGTAAAAAAAAAGAAAGAGCCTGGAATTCAAGGCCTGAGGCCTGAACCAAAGTCAGCACTAGCTAGGCTATAAGCAAGTCAGGGCCTGTCATAAAGCAAATGCCTGTTTACACGTTCACTGTCCGGTACATAAACTTGGCAAACACATGCCTGGCATTGCAAAAAACACAGGCACTCGTAAGAAGTCCTAGGCACTAAGTATTAATATAAACACGTTCCACAAGACACCCAACATAAAGTTGTGGTGTGGACACATTCCTGGAAAATGATACAGAAACATACCAACCCCAAAGATGAGGATGGGAGGACAGAAGTATGAATGGGGATGTTTTGTTTGAGCCAGCAGGTACAAGGTGTACAGTTGGTAAGTAACCGTGTCAGAGGTGTCATATGTCACTTGTTTGTATCGACGTATAAAAGAGAAATCACAGGAGGGGCACCTTTGTTCGGCCTAGGGCGCAGCAGAAAGTCCAGTTGCTGACTGAGGTGGTCTATTGTGATGGGTAAAAAGAAAAGGAGTACTTGTGGCACCTTAGAGACTAACAAATTTATTAGAGCATAAGCTTTCGTGAGCTACAGCTCACTTCATCGGATGCACTTGGTGGAAAAAACAGAGGAGAGATTTATATACACACACAGAGAACATGAAACAATGGGTTTATCATACACACTGTAAGGAGAGTGATCACTTAAGATAAGCCATCACCAGCAGCAGGAGGGGGAAAGGAGGAAAACCTTTCATGGTGACAAGCAAGGTAGGCTAATTCCAGCAGTTAACAAGAATATCAGATTTCAGAGTAGCAGCCGTGTTAGTCTGTATTCGCAAAAAGAAAAGGAGTACTTGTGGCACCTTAAAGACTAACAAATGTATTAGAGCATAAGCTTTCGTGAGCTACAGCTCACTTCATCGAGTCTGGTCACTCGATTACAGACCTAAGAGTGGCTATCCTTCAACAAAAAAGCTTCAAAAACAGACTCCAACAAGAGACTGCTGAATCGGAATTAATTTGCAAACTGGATACAATTAATTTAGGCTTGAATAGAGACTGGGAATGGATGAGTCATTACACAAAGTAAAACTATTTCCCCATGGTATTTCTCCCCCCCACCCCCCACCCCACTCCCCACTGTTCCTCTGATATTCTTAAAAAGAAAAGGAGTACTTGTGGCACCTTAGAGACTAACAAATTTATTGGAGCATAAGCTTTCGTGAGCTACAGCTCACTTCATCGGATGCAAAAAAAAAAAAAAAATTTCCACCAAATGCGTCTGATGAAGTGAGCTGTAGCTCACGAAAGCTTATGCTCTAATAAATTTGTTAGTCTCTAAGGTGCCACAAGTACTCCTTTTCTTTTTGCGAATACAGACTAACACGGCTACTCTGAAATCTGATATTCTTGTTAACTGCTGGAATTAGCCTACCTTGCTTGTCACCATGAAAGGTTTTCCTCCTTTCCCCCTCCTGCTGCTGGTGATGGCTTATCTTAAGTGATCACTCTCCTTACAGTGTGTATGATAAACCCATTGTTTCATGTTCTCTGTGTGTGTATATAAATCTCTCGTCTGTTTTTTCCACCAAATGCATCCGATGAAGTGAGATGTAGCTCACGAAAGCTTATGCTCTAATAAATTTGTTAGTCTCTAAGGTGCCACAAGTACTCCTTTTCTTTTTGCGAATACAGACTAACACGGCTGCTACTCTGAAACCTTTTGATCTTAATCTTGATGTGCCTCAATTCCCCATCTGTAAAATGGGGGTACTCTGTCCCCCTCACTTCACAGGGTGTTGTGAAAATAATGTTTATGAGGCAATCAGCTACAGAGGAGTGCCATAAAAAGCCCACGAAGAAATTAACAATTCTGTCTTCACAGTAGGGTTTGAATAGTGTGTAGTAAATAAGTCATGGGCCCACGCACTGAACAATAAGAAAACAAACCATTGAATAGATTTTCATGAACTGAAAACAAGCTATTAAATAGACATTCATGAAGTGATCACTGAGCATACTGTATACTCAGTGAGGCGAGGTCCTGTGGAAAAGATTGAAATTTGTTAGTCTCTAAGGTGCCACAAGTACTCCTTTTCTTTTTGCGAATACAGACTAACACGGCTACTACTCTGAAACCTGTGTGAGTATGTAATCACTGTATCCTAATGCATATGAATAAAGGGAACATTTCCTAACATTTGAGTGTTTGACTTTGCAACATTAATGTTTTAAAACATAACTTTTGTGTGTAATTTCCTACATTTTTGAAAAGGTGAACTAACCTTCCCCCCACCCCATAACATAATTCTGTTATGTGGCATCATTTTGATACCTATTTGGTCATCATCAGTGTTGGAACCTCTGCCACTTGAGCTAACGGAGTAACTGATAGCAGGAGAAGGTTGTCATTTTCTTTATGGACCAGACTACTTCTTTATGGACTACAGGGGGATGAGATGAAACTCTGAAACCTGTTATTGTGATGGGTGTACATGTGTGAGCATATCTGTAACCATTGAGCCGGGGCACTACAACTACGCTTTGTTAACACCTTTCTGATCCCACACACCATGTCAAATCTCTACTCCTAGTCTGGTTTCATCAGCAAAATGCAAGGCTAAGTGCATTTCAGCCAGGAGACAGTCACCTGAGCATAAGCCAAGGAGACAGGAGCTATAGTTCTGGCAAAGCTCTGTCTCCAGCTTTATGTTTGTTTGTTTTTTAAATCCTGACCAGTCAGCAGTTTTCAGAACAAGTGCCAGCTAGTCATGGAGTGACCTCCAGGATGTCTGGCACTCAGATAGACACCTTGGTAGTTGGATGAAGACCCCTCGCCTCCGCAAAATAAGGTGCCCATTTTTAACAGCGAGGGTGATTAGCCTTTGGAGCAACTTACCTAGGGATATGGTGAATTCTCCGTCACTTAGTCTTTAAATCAAGACTGGATGTTTCCTAAAAGGTATGCTACAACTCAACCAGAAGTTATGGGCTTGATGCAGAAATTGGATGAGGTTCTTTGGCTTATGTTTTGCAGGAGCTCAGACTAGATGATCTTAATGATCTGGCCTGAAAGTCTATCTAAATGGGGCTTTGGAGGGCAAAACTAGGACCTCTGTTTCAGGGGGTTTCTGATGCTCATGCTGGAATGAAAGAAAACCTGCAGGACAGTTCAAACATTTTTCAAACAAGGTTGAGTGAGAGAGTTGGGAAGATTCTGATTTTATCCAGACTGTGTTCACCCTAGTGCCGTGGGACTATGAATTTACTAAGGGGAATTGGTCAGCTTTAAGGTTGGTATCCATGCCAAAGATTCTGGAACCCATGTTACTTATTCAAATAAATTATCATCAATAAGTCTGTCACCTTCCTTCAAATCGAGCAGTGTTCCTGTCTGGCCACTAGTTATGGGAGGACTACAGAAAGGTTGTGAGGACCACTAGGTGGGTCATGCAGTTGTCTTTTTGATCTGACCCAGGTCCAGCGGCCTGATGTCTGGGGAAGACAAAGCCAAACCACCCAGGTTTCCAATTTTATACATTTTATTAATTAAACCAAAGCATAAAATAAAGTCCATATAAACAAATCCAATTTAAAAAAGTGAATAAAATCAAATTAATCTAGTTTGCAGGTTGTGGGAAGAAACAGTTCCTTGTAAGATTTGTGTAATAATTTACCAAGAGGGAGTTTTCTTTAGCCATCAGCCTCAAAAGCAATAAGGTATTCACACTCTCAATGCCACTTGATAGATTTATAAAAAGAAAAGGAGTTCTTGTGGCACCTTAGAGACTAACAAATTTATTTGAGCATAAGCTTTCGTGAGCTACAGCTCACTTTATCAGATGCATCCGAGGAAGTGAGCTGTAGCTCACGAAAGCTTATGCTCAAATAAATTTGTTAGTCTCTAAGGTGCCACAAGTACTCCTTTTCTTTTTGCGAATACAGAGTAACACGGCTGCTACTCTGAAACTTGATAGATTTATGTTTCAGCCAAATAGCAGATACAGGGAGGGTCAAATTGCTCCTAACTTGAAGGCAATATGGAGACTACATCCCTGGCAAATCAGAATGAAGCACTCCCCATTTGAAGTCATGGGCATCTCCTAGAGGGGTTTGATGTCATGAACCTCCTTATTCCAATAAATTTGGGCCCGAAAAGTCCACATATCTATAACTATATATAGTCAGTCAGTAGGTCTATAGGTAATCTGAGCCATGTGAGGTCATGTGTCAACCCATGGACGTCATCTCTACCACCTTACAAAAGCCCTGACTCAAAAATTATCTAAAAACTGCAAAATTAGCAAAAAATTGGAACTGAAATTGTAGAAAAAACACTAATCATACATTCCTTCCACCCCTGCACTGAGAGAGAGTTCCTGTTTCAGACAGATGCTTATAACTTCCTCTTGCATCTTTGAGTACACAGTAGCTCAACTTTGAACAGCGTTTTTGGCACATGCAATGTGGGTGAAAAGTCAGACTTTTGCTTGGTCAGAGCCAAAAGACTTTAAAATCAAAATATTGGGGTTTGATTTTTTTTAAATATATTTTTGCTATATAAGGCCAGTCTGCCTCACAGCCAACACTAACCCTGGGCTTATGCCTTCTCAAATGTCCCAAGAATCAGCACTCTTGAGTTGGATTTGGTGTCCCTTCACCGTCACTTTGATAGTTAAAGGAACCACAGCATTTTGAATTTCCGGCATGAGTTGCTTATTCTGGGACTTTGTCACACCTCCATCCTGGATTAGGGCCCAGGCAGGCCTCGGCTCCTTAGACTGCCTGACCTTAGCTGAACGTGCGCATTCATGTCTAGCACATGAAAAGTGCCTACGTTTTAGTCTTATAAATCTCTGGTGTTTGCACTGGTGTAATGTCCCTAGCTGGGTTCTGGACACAGAGGCAGCTGATAGAAAGAGATGACCTAGGAGCTCTAAATTCAGAGCCTGATTCAGGTTCTGTGGATCTGATCCTGACGTTCTCACCTGAGCGCTGGGCCAAAGCACCTTCCACTCCTTGTGTGAGGCGCTCTACTTTGGCCTGCCTTCTCTAACGTGGACCTGGAGCCACGTGGACATTTCAGAACAAATAATAACAAAACCCAAACAAAACAAACCACTTCAATGCACAACCGGGAGAGGATGAGCGAGAGGGAGCCGTGCACGACGGGTTAGTCATATTGCTTAGCTGGAAGGTGCTTAGATATGACAGCAGTGAAGGTGGGGTAAGAACAGAATAGACTGTTGTGATGGAGGTGCCGGGATATTCCCCGCTGTGCGCAAGAGGCCTAATGGGTGCCGCTCCCGGCGGGGTAGGGGAACTCAGGTCCTCTCACTCTGCCAGGTTCCGACCCAGGGGGGCTGGTTTGGCTTTGTTCACCCTGGTGGTGCCTTGCGCCAGCCTCAAGTCAGCTTCCCTGGATCACGGCTTCCCTCCCACTGCATCCCAGCCAGCCACCATCCATCCCTGGAGAGCGTTTTTGGACTTCCAGCCCTGGTCCCATTCTCTGGGTACTGCAGCTCCCCCGTTCAGCCTTTTAAATGCCATCTCCAACCCCAGCATGCTCGGTGTGGACAGAAGGGTGGGGCCTCCTTAGCCAAGAGTTTCTCCTTATCCTCCTCCTGTCCAGTGCAGGGTTTATATACCCCATCACACACTCCACAGATGTAGGTGCCAGGTTATTTCCCTGCCCCCCTAGATCTTGCTGGCAGAGGAAGGGGAAAATGAGGTTAGCCTGAGGAGCCACTGTTGCAGAGGGAGATTGGCTGTGGTCAAATAGCTTCTTCCCGGTCCGGTACCCTCTGCATAAGATCTGGAGCTGGTTTAGATGCTGGGTGCCCTCCTGCTCTACCCTGCTGATAGAAGGGGGCGGAGATGAGGGGCAGGGCCCCACCTAGCTGCTTGCTGGGGTATATTGAAAACAGTGTAAAACATTACAAGCTGTCACCTTAAATCCTAAGGGTTTTCCTGGTCCTGCTTGCCGGCCAGGGGGCTCTGTAGGGAAGCATGTGATCAGAGTCAGTTCTGTAGACAGACAGCCTACAATAAAGTGGGGTGAGGTGTTTTTAGGGAGCAGCCTGCTTTGTCTCTTTCTGTTTTTGATTCTTGTCTGTCAGGGTTCTGAATACCAAGAAATAAAGTCGTGTTCAGTGCAACCTTCCGGCAAAGATATATGTATGTTTTTATCTAATCTTTCTGTTTGTAGTCCATGACCATACGACTGATCTTGCTTGGGCCTGCTGCCCTGCTACCACACCCCCTTGGGGAGCCAGTCACACCAGCAGAGGTGCCATCTTCCTGAGTTTGCAGGAGGTGCTTGACCCCCCACTCCTTCCCCCCAGCGCCAGCTGCATGCCGCTGAACAGCTGATCGTGGTGGGCAGGAGGTGCAGGGAGGGAGGGGGAAGAGCTGATTGGCAGGGCTGCCGGTGGATACTGAGCACCCACTTTTTTTTCTATGGGTGCTCCAGCCCCGAAGCACCCAAGGAGTCAGCACCCATGCACAGCACCACAAAAGTGGGTGTAAAGCGCTGGTCCTTGCAGCCTGGCAGCACTTGCTTTGCACAGGTGTCAGTGCTTGTGATCTGTGGTCTTTCTCCTGAAGCACCAGCTCCCAGAGTCACATGACTGTGGGAGGACTGGCACTTCCAGTGTTGAAACAAATCATGGCCCTTGTATTTTTAGAGAAACACTTGATCTCTAAAGGCCAGAAACAGACAGACATAACCCCATAAGGCAAACACAACCCCACCCACGCTTTATCTTAAAAATCATGATTAAAAATACTCTCATCATTTTGGGGGCAGGGTTCTGATGTGTTTTTTTGTACCACCGTGCATCCCAGGCCTTCAAAAATCCTGAGTCAGGCCTCCAAAAATAATGAGATTGGCGTAAAAACAATGAGTTTGTTTTTTAAAATAATAAATTTGGGCCTTGCATTATTCATCTGCTAGCTTTCTGAGCTTTTCGCGTGCACTGGGGACACGTTTGCATGCCTTCCTCTGCAACCAGGAGAGCTAGAGATGGAACGAAAGCTGAGCGGCTCCTCTAATCACATGCCTCCGGGAGCTGGGGCTTTAAAAACAACTCCAGATAACGCTGGTCTTGGACGCACGGTGCTGTCCGTGGCGGGTCAGGCGTTGCTGGCAGGATCAGAGAGACCTGCTTTATAGTGGGGGAGGGGGTGGTGTGTCAGTGCCTGGCTTTGCAGACAGGCTCAGGCTCTGCCAGGGGGCAGGGAGCAGCCCTTGCTGCTGTGACCCCCCTCGCTGCTGTGACCCCCCTCCTCAGCAGCCCTGTGAGCAAAATCTCCCCACCGGCCTGCATTGCCACTTTCCCTCCCAGCTTCCTCCTCCAGCTGCCCCGCCCTTTACCAATCCGCAGCTTGTTACTAGGCAGAGTTGAAATCCAGCCGGCCAATCAACAGACAAATCGGATTTGTATCCGGGTAGAACAGCCAGCCCCAGCCAATCAGATTAATGAGCGGCCAAAGTCTCCGGGCAGATCAAAGGCGTGTGAGCCAATCAGAAAAACACAGCGGCAATCGGGGGGGGGGGCTGCAAGGCGAGTTGGTGCCGAGGTACTTTCTTTTTCTGTTTTGCAATTGGGGCGGCACGTGCCTGTCCTGTGCGCCGGGCAAGGCCGGGCGGGGCAGCAGCCCGGAGGGGCTGGCGATTGAAGGGCGGGCGCCAGGGCTCGGCACATGTTGCTGGGGCCGCCTCGCCCAACGGGGCAGCAAATCTGGGAGCGAAAGGGGAGGCTGGCCGCGGACTGAGCGGCTGGGGGGGGTGTTGCTGCTTCTCCCTTCCCGCCCAACGCACCTTTGGCCCTTTGCCTCGCTCAGGAGGGGGGTTGCGTTGACCCTGAGATCTGAGAGTAGGTGAGTTTCCATTGTTTTGTTCCCAATCTCTTTCTTGCTTTGCAACATAGCCAAGGGGGGGGGGCGGGGTGTTGCAAAGGGCTGGTCGCTCCCGGAGAGAGGAAATCGGTCTTGCAAAATCATCATAGAGGGACGTACAAGAATCTGCTCCTTTTTTTTTGTTTTCCCCTTCCAAACCGAAAACCGTCGCCTTGGTTGGGCCAAGCTGGGTCTGGGGCATGGCTCTCTGGACCTTGCGGCTGCTGTCAGACCTGGAGGTGCGACATTTCGGGCCCCTCCGAAAATAAACGATGAGATCTGGAAACGCATGTTGCAAAATAAAACCCGAGAGGCTTTTAAAGCCAGGAGGAGGAAGGTTTGCCCCAGCCTGGGGAGAGCGCGATTTGGCAGGTCCGAAGCTGCGGCTCCCAGTTCAGCTGCAGCTATTTAAATCTCCCTCTTCGTGGGATTTCCCCCCCACCCCAACTTCCCCCTGGGGCATTCCAGCCATTCATTGATTTCCTCTCAGTGGTAGCACCTCGCCCTGAAGAAGGAACTATAGATACAAGATCTATAACTTAATAGGCTACTCCGGAGCTGAGGTTTGCAGAATTGTAGCATTGCATACAAATTTCTTGTACAAACTAATAATTAATTTGGCTCCGGTCTTCTGTTGGATGCAGGGTTATTAATGGAGCCTCCTTGAGCTCTGCTGAATCCTCACTTTTGCAATTAAACAGGGGGGAAAATTCAGCAAAAACTTTATGGTCTTGCTAATTTAATTTGATTTATTTTTTGGGGGGGGGGGAGGGGAAATAGGACAAGAAGAAGAACAGTGCTGTCTGGCAGAGGTAGTCAGAGCTGGGGCTGAGTGTCAGGACTCCTGGGTTCAACTCCTGGCCCTAGGAGGGAGTTTGGTCTAGTGGTCAGAACAGGGGACCAGGCAGTGGGACTGAAGTGTTCTGTTCCCAGCTCTGACACCCACCAACTTGCTGAAAATCACTTGACAGAAGACAGTGTTATTTCTTTAGTGCACTTAGCTTGAGTTCTATATCAGTATTATTGACATATTGATTATTTTAATATTGTGATAGTGTCCAGTGGCCTCAGTCAGCAGTTGTGTTAGGTGCTGTACAAACTCATGGGAATGGTTTAAAATCCAAGGCCCTGGTCCTGCAATGAGCTCTAAGCACACAGACCCCATTGCAGAGTCAGAGCCTACCAGGAAAAGTGGGTGGGTGGGGGGGGAGATCCTGACTGCTTGGGGTCTTTAATGATCACATGACACTTTTTGCAAGAATCTGGTCCCTGGTGTCAGATTCCAGCAGGGGTTATTGCATTCATCCTCTTTCATGTCTGTCTGTGCTACTCTCCTTTCAGAATTAGGACCCAAAATTCCCTTTCATGCTTCAATAGGATTCTCCTCCCCTCACGCTTTCTCTCCTTGGCTCTGATCCTGCACTGCGATCCTCTAACTGCTCTAAGTTGATGGGAGTTGAGGGTACTGAACGCCTTATTTAGGTGCTTAAATGCAGAGGTGGGGGCCCTTGAGTTAGGCCCTCCAGTTAGATGGCATCAGCCTTTGCTCCCAGCTCTCCTAATCAACCTTACAAGCGTGAATTGTATTTTCACGCATTTATTTCTTTGCAGAATGACTACCTGTATTGTGACAGCATCTATAAGCCCCAGTCGCAAACAAGGTATGAGGTGCTGCACAAACGCAGGACACTGCCACTCTGCTTTTGGACCTCTGCCTCGTCAGTGACACCTGACTCGCCCTAAGCTGTCAGGTTTCTCCCCAAGCATCAGGGAAAGGGGCCAAGCACTCGATTGTAATAACAAATGGCACTTCTGCACTGGTTGGGTGGCTGTCTGCCGCGGAGCAATCTGTTCTGGGCTGCTTTTTCACCGCTCTTGTCTTTTAGGCAATTGCCGAATGTCATGGCTGACGACAAAGCTGGTCTCAAGGTCTCTAAAAAGGGAAGCTCGCAGTCTGGGAACTCCAGAGGGGATGCCACAGAGCCCAGCACCCTGCTGCAGAAACTGAAGAGCACCATCTCGTAAGGGCAACATCTCCCTCTTGCTTTTGTATGGCCAGCTTCTTAGCTATTTTCTTAGTGGTAGTGAAAAGCGCTGGCTGTCCAGCCCCGGAGATGTTGCGTTGCGTTGCACTGTACCTTGGGTATTCTTATCTCTTTGAATTGTGGTAGTGTCAGAATTTCGTGGGGCTAGGGGCTGTGTGTGATTGATTAATACAGGCCAACTCCAGCACCCGCACACTAAACCCTACAACTGAAACGAGACCAAAGTATCATAGCCCACAGGAGACTAGATTGCCACGGGCAGCAGGCAGAGATGAGGAGGAACACTGAGGAATACCAGTGTGAGAGGCGCCCTGGGAAATGATGAAGTGAGATATAGCCAGATAATCCTGGCAAGTGACCCGAACCCACACACTGCAGAGGAAGGCGAAACGCACCCCCCCACCACCACTCCCGGTCCCTGCCAGTCTGGCCTGGGAGAAAATTCCTGCCTGATCCCACATCTGGTTGTCAGTTAGATGTAAATGATGCTCAAGGTCTATAAATATTAACAGGCAAAGTGTTTTGCTGTGAAGCAATCAGGGTTGCTACCCATATGCAACATATCTGACTGAAACCCACATGAGCAAGGAAATGAAAAAATTAAGCCACATGGCCCTACATACCGGTCTGCACCACTCACATACACACTATTTTTCCTGACTGCTACCCCAGCCCAAACACGGTAACCTTAACTCTGCCCTGATACAGCCTCCTCTCCTTCATGCTGGCCTCCTCTGTAAAGTGCTTGGAGATCTATGCATGAAAAGCGCTATATTAAAAACTGAGTGTTATTTGCTAGGTGAAAGCCCCCGTTGTCATATGGATGCAATTCATGAAGATACAAACAAACAAACAAACTGAAAGTGGCTGAGAAATTAAAACTAGGAAGGTAACAGGCCGTGAAACCTGGTGATGATTCAACCTGGTGATACACTGAACAAAAAGAGCTGTCAGCCATGCTTGTAGCTGTGCCGTTGCTTCTCACCGACTCAGTGGTCCTCAGTAGACCCCGAGCGTGTGATGACTTGGTGACACTGACATAGCCAACATTCTAGGCTTCAGAGTGATACAACAGACAGACACAGAGACCCTGGACTCTGATTACCTAACTATCCCCTCCTGACACTATTTGTCGTGAGTGTTTGGTGCAGAGGTGTGACAAAGTGGGTAGTTTCTATAATATTTTTATAAATCCTAGGCATGCCTCAGTTTCCCTCTTGTTACTCAGTGCGTGCAAAAGGTTTAACGCTGCTCCTGGAACAGGGCAGGAAGGGTGTGCGGGTCACCTCACTGTCTGGAGGGGAATGGGTAGAGTCACTAAAGAACTGGCTCAAACCAACCCGAATCAACAGAGGGTCTCCAGCAAGACAGAGAGATGCCCTCAGGATTGAACACCTAACAGCAGGAACCCCTCTGCCCCGCAGGCTGGACTGGGGACTGAGCTGGAGAACAAGGTGACTGGAGGAAGGTAACCCTTTTGGAGGGACTCAGGAGCCCGGAGCTGGGCAGATAAAGGTGGAACACGGGACCAGAGCCAGAGGTGGAGTCCATCACAGCTTGGCTATCTCATCAGGGCACTGGTTTAACCAGAGTGGACTGACATAACTTCTGCCTCTCTGTGCTACCCCAAGGATGTTCGGATTCTGTAGCCAGGTGACTCATCAATGGCTCCCTTGTTCTGAAAAAGGCTGCCTGTGTCACTGTAAATACTCCTGGCGAGCACGGTACAAGCCTGCTACAAGCCTCCCGCTGGAGTTTGGCTTGGCTGGATTCTCTCCAGGGAGCCATGGAGAGAGACGGGGAATGCTAGGGCCAGAGGCCTGCCCCTGTGGATCTGTGTGGGTCCTTGGGGCTCAGCACAGTAAAGGGGTTACTCCCAAGAGGCTACTTACAGGCTGGGACATAGCTCAGACCCTGTGACTCCGTGAGAGGTGGTATGTTGGGGGAGGGCAGTTTGTTAAAGGGGATGACAGAAGGCTCACCCCCCAGCCCTCGAGTGTGCAGGGCCTTCTTAATGACTTCAGAGACCCCTGGGCACAGGGTATCAGGTGAGGGGCGGCGGAGCCCTGCCACATTACAGTAGAAAATAGATAGTAATTCTTGCCTATAAAATGTTGTTGGGAACTAAAACACAATGTAGCAGTAACAGAAAAAGTGTGAAATGTATTCTGCTGATTTAAAAACATCTGCAGGCAGCGAAGTGACAACTGGCCTCTGAAAATCCAATTTCCTGAATCCAGACTCCGTATTCATCATTGACTCGATTAACATTTTTTTTGTTACACATCACTGCTGGGGCCACCTTTCCGCTGGGGGCTCTGGGCTCATGCCCAGTTTGCCCATTCCTTAAGCTGTCCCCGCTGGTGCCAGCGGGGCAGAGTTAAGGTGTGTGGGTTGTAGTAGATGGTAACTTACCTATGGGTGGCGGACTAGAGGGGATGTACTATTAGGTGGCTCAACATTTCATTGCTCCTGTGGGTTTGAGTCAGGCAAGCTGTGTGTGTGTGTGAAGCAAGCCTAAACATTTCCCAACAAAGTTTTTTGCCTATTAATTTCCTGGTTTTTTAATCCTTAAGCGACTGCGTCTTTGTTTGGGAAGTGGATCTGTGGGCTGGATGTAAAAGCAGCTGCTGACTGAGAAGACGTTCTGTTACAGCAGCTGCGCATATGAAAGCTTTCTCTGTTATGCACAAAAGCTGAGCTTTGGCTCCAACATACTGGAGGCAGCAGTGAGGTTTGGCTGGGAACCCATGAGGTGTTTTCCATCCCTGTGGTTCTGCTTTGCACAGGGAGTGCTGTATAGTCCACGCTCTGTGGCTTGATGACTGATGCTTTATTTTTTTTTCTCCTGTTTTAAACAGCAAATCCGTGCAGAACAAAGTGGACAGCATTCTGGTGAGTGTCTTGAGCAGCTCTTAGGTTGCTTAAAAGCCCTGTAGCGTAGAGACCACTGAAGTGAGTGTCAACCCTGGATCATCTTTCAATGGTAACATCCCATGCTGCTCTGCCTCTTATCATATTGGCTCAGTCCCTCAGTTCTACCTAATCCAGTAATCCTGCCATAATGGATCCATTCAGTGGTTCAGTCAGTCCAGGATCCGATCTCTAAGAGGAGCAGTGAGCAATGCATGATCTTTCAGAGCAAATCAGACCATCTGCCCTTGACCAATTATGTATTGCTAAATAGAGGGGGTGGGAGAGGGCGTGCTTCCTTCCTGACCCCTTTAGTGGTCAAGTCATGCCCTGATGCATAAGATTTTATTTACCTTGCCTTGCACAGCAGCAGACATAATTACTGGTCATAGAATGATCTCTGCTAAGAAGTCTTTTTAGTCATTGCAATTAGCAAAGTAATTTAACATCTATTAGCTCTTTTGCTGCCTCCGTTGAATCTCTAACCATTTTGTCCCTTCCGTCCCTGCCAACAATAGCAAGATGTGCAGAAATTTTCAGACAACGATAAACTCTACCTGTACCTACAGCTGCCATCCGGTCCGAGTTCTGGGGAAAAAAGGTAGGGAACAGACTGAGATACCATTGTGCCTTGTCTTTCACTATAGCGCGGTTCAGTGGTTAGCGCAGGAGGAGATTGGAGATCAGGATTCCTGGGGACTGTTGCCAGTTCTGGGAAGGGGGTGCAGGAGTTCTGGGCAGTTGGACCCTTGGGTTCTGTTGCCGGTTCTTGGAGGGATTGTGGCCCGGTAATTTAAGCAGCATGACTGGGTTCTCTTCAAGCTGATGCCAGTGATTCCCTGTAACTCAGTTTTCCCATGTATTACCCCCCACCCATTTTGTATTACTTCCCAGCCTCATGGGTATGGGAGGGAGGAAGTCTCCAAATAATGCCTATGATCCTCTGAAAGTTGCTACAGAGAAGAATGTAACCCTGGCCTGGCAACCTCTCTGTCTCCCCACTCAACCCCTCACTGACGCTATCTCTGTGCTAATTAATGTTGTCTCTAATTTGATCATGTCTGCTTACCATGACCTGCCTCTCTTGGAGCAGCAGCCTGGACCTGAGCTCCTTGAGCACTGCTGAGCACATGCATGCGTGCAACTGGATCCGGAATCACCTGGAGGAACACATGGACACCTGCCTGCCCAAGCAGGATGTCTACGACACATACAAGTGAGCATGTGCACAGGGCCCAGCGTGAGTCAGTGCAGCCAGCGGCCTTGCATTGCGAGCGCTCTGGATCTTGCAGGCTAAGCAGGGACTGGCTGCATCAGGGCTTGACTGGGAGGCCTCCAAGGAAGGCCTTTGATTTCCAGCCTCAGTTCATTCATAGTCAGTTTGTACCCATAACATCCTGGATTACCAGCTCCTTGGGGCAGGGACGGTCTCTTTAGTCTGTGAATATACAGTGTCTAGCGCTGGTCCGTGACTGGGGTTCATAAGTGCTACTGTAATATACCTAATACTATACAGCACCTGGCGCAATGGGGTCCTTCCTGTTCCATGACTGGGATGCCTACCCACTACCGTAATACGCCTAATAAATAATCCTGACCAAATGCCAACTGTGCTAGTGATGCTCAGTGTTACGAAATTCCCTGTGGTGTTTCAGATACACACCCAGATATCATTCTCCACGTCATTATAGGACCATACCCTACTGTTCTTACTTGGCAAAAAAAATCCAGTGCCTGAGTCATTACAGCACTGGGCTGTAATGTGTTGGGCAGCTGTTAAAATGCCGTTTCACCCAGAGGTGGTCGCATTTCAGTGGCGGAGAGTGATTTCCCTCTGTACAGGGAGTAGATCATGTTGAGTTTGCGGAGGCTGAGTTTACAAAGACCCTCTGTGATATGACTTTAACTAGAAGAGGTGCTGGCACCCAGCATTCAGTACTGCTGGTGATAATCCACGGGGAAGCAATCGAATGCACGGCCAAGACAGCAGTATCAAGTGCAGGACCTTGGCTTTGGGATGAAACTCTCTCTCCTCTGATCCCTCTCTCTGTCTCACCCGGCAGGCGATACTGTGATAACCTATGTTGTCACCCTCTGAGTGCCGCTAACTTTGGGAAGATCATCCGGGAGATCTTCCCGAACATCAAAGCCAGAAGACTGGGAGGACGAGGACAATCGAAATATCCTTGTATGCTAAATAACCTCTGTCTACATCTCCGAGAACTAGCCCAAGCAAAGGGATGATGTCAGCTTAGTTTTGTGTGGACAGGGTTGGTGTCTTTTAAAGTTTAAAGAACAAGAATGAATGGAAATGATTTCTTTTTAATTGATTAGTCATTACATTTAGAAGCACCACAGGGGAATGGAGCAGTTGGAGCAGGGCTCCTGGATTGTATTCCCAGCTCTGGCAGAGAAGTGGTGTCTAGTGGTTAGAGCAGGAGGCTGGGAGTCAGGAATCTAGGAGGTGGTGGTATCGAGTGACTGAAATAAGAAACTGCATGTCAGGACTCCTGGGTTCTGTTACTAGCTCTTTTTAACTAAGTGCTGTGGGATCCTCTAGCACAGAGGTTCTTAAACTTAATTGCACCGCGACCCACTTCTGACAACAAAAATTGTTTCACGACCCCAGAAGGGAGGATCAATGCCTGAGCCCTCCCGAGCCCCACTGCCCTGGGTGAGGGGGCCAAAGCCCGAGCCTCACCGCTCTGGGCAGTGGGGCCAAAACTGAAGCCCACGGGCTTCAGGCCCAGGTAGGGGACCTGCAAACTGAGCCCCGCCACCCAGGCTTCAGCACTGGGGCCCCAGTAAGTCTAAGCCAGCCCTGGTGACCCCATTCAGAGGGGGTCATGACCCACTTTGGGGTCCCAACCCACAGTTTGAGAACTGCTGCTCTAGCAAAACAAACAATGAGGAGTCCGATGGCACCTTAAAGACTAACTGATTTATTTGGGCATAAGCTTTTGTGGGTAAAAAACCCACTTCTTCAGATGCATGGAGTGAAAATTACAGATGCAGGCATAAATATACTGGCACATGAAGAGAAGGGAGAACCAGTGTTGACAAGGCCAATTCAGTTAGCGTGGATGTGGTCCACCCCCAATAATTGTTGAGGAGGTGTCAATACCAAGAGAGAGAAAATTGCTTTTGTAGTGAGCCAGCCAGTCCCTATTCAAGCCCAAATTAATGGTGTTAAATTTGTAAATGAATTGTAGCTCTGCAGTTTTTCTTTGTCTTTTTTTTTGTTGTTGTTGTTGAAGGACACCTACTTTTAAATCTGTTATTGAGTGTCCAAGGAGATTGAAGTGATTTGAACAAGAGCAGATCTTTTACCAGAACATCCAATCTTAAATTGAAGATTCCCAGTGATGGAGAATCCATCCGGCCCTTGATAAATTGTCCCAATGGCTAATTACCCTGACTGTTAAACATTGATACCCCATTTGCAATCTGAATTGTTAACCTGCTAATCCAGCTTTGGACAGAAGTAGCCTCTTCTGCAAGTCCAGAGAGAATATATCCTTCTTTTCAGCTTATTCAACTGTTTGGGTTCAGTCAAAGTTGAGATTGGGAGTTGAAAAAGCAGCAAAGTTTATTTTCCTCTTCCACTCGTGGTGGGGGTCGAGCAGATCTGGGCTAGCTCATGGGAACCGAAAAGTGGACCGAACTAGTCCGGAGCACAGTGAAGTATAAACTGCATCGGCAGTGAAAAGCAAGAGGATTTGTGATTCCCAGATCTCTAATTGGATGTGGAAGGAGTCACACTAAGGACATAAACAGCCTCTTTTCAAGCTTTAATGTCTCACTTTTGCAGCTTTATTTAGTTCCTTCCAACTTCCCACTGAAATTCCTTAATCTTGCCAAACATATTGCTACAGCGGGATCAGGAGGAAGACAGTGGTCAGCATGCCACCCCTGCCCAGCCTGGACCTCAAAGTTAGCGATACCGTAAGTTCCCCAGAAACACAGCCTCCTAGCGTGAAGGCTGCTTGAGCTTTAGTGGGCCATCCTGGTGCTCGTGGGCTCTAAAGCCCTCCATGGTTAGGGGGTGTTTCAGTAGATTTCTGCGGTGTAACTGCCCCAGCCTTAGGTACCTAACACACCTGCTCTGAATTTTAGATCTAGTGATGAGTCTGTTTTGCCTTCATGCCATTGGCCATGGGAAGGTCCTAGCTCAGCCCCATTGGCTATAGGAATGTTGTGGGGAGGTTGTATATTCCCCCTACAATGGGCACTGGGCCCCCTACCATGTCTGGTGCTGGCAGGGGTGTAGAGGGGTTTGTACGTAGAGCTGGGAAAAACTCTTCACCCAAAACATTTTTTGTTGTTGTAAAAAATGCAGATTTGGCAACACTGAACCATTGTGTGAATTCATCTCTGTTCCTCCAAATTGTTACAACTGGAAAAAAAACCTTAAAAAAAAAAAAAAAAAAAGGTTAAGGAAAAAGTTAAACGTTTGACCTTTCGGTGTTTTGGTTCAAAATGATGTCGTCTCAAAATATCGTGTCCTGAATCTTTTAAAAATGGTCAAAAATGAAACATTTCGTTCAACCCAAAATGGATTGATTTTGACTTTTTTGGAAATGCCAGCACATCCATTGCTGGGAAAATTGGTTCTTCCCCCCCCTCCCCCCAGTTCTTGTATGTTGGCATATAACGTGACCCATCCGTGGGAACTGTCCTCACCATGACCTCCTGTGAGTTCAGGCAGGAGCGCTGGGTGTACATCGGGAGCGCGCCTGGGAGTTTTGGGCACTCGATTACTGAGCACTGGGCATACCTCAAGAGCGCCCTGGGAATTTTGGGTGCTCACTGACTGTGCCCGGAGAGGGGAGCAGAAGCGCTCCAAGGCCTAGTTCCAGTCGCTGACCTCCTGCCCGTCCCCTCCCCTGACGCAGTCAGAGCTGACAGACCTGGTGCAGTCGTACCATGACGAGCTGGTGGACGCAGCCTGCGCTTTGACCTGCCACTGGGCTGAGAAGATCCTCAAACGCTCCTTCAACAACATTGTGGAGGTGGCTCAGTTCCTCATCCAGCAGCACCTCATCAGCTCGCGCTCCGACCGCGCTGACCTGGTCATGGCCATGGTGGTCTCAGGTGGGTCGGGTGCTCAGAAAGGGGATTCCTCTCACAGGACCTGCTCCTGCACTTGTGGGGGGGGCAGGTGGGAGCCCCATAGCTGAGCGTGGGGCTCGGTGGAGTACTGGGACCTCCCAACGCAGCACTCGTTGCAGGGTTGGGGTTATTGAGGGTGCTGCAGGCCTCTCTACCCAGGCTGGCTTCAGCCTAGCTGCTGCCTCCCCGGTAATGGACATAGGGCTTCATGTGTTGAGAAACACTCCTTTGTGGGGCTGGGTTTATTCAGATTCACAAGGAAACTCAAGAACTCCCCAGCCTCCCGGCTGCCTCCCACCTCTCAATGCAGGGCTCTTAGGCATAGAGATCATCGAGCCTGACCACCTGTATATTGCAGGCCACCAACCCCACCCAGCACCCGCACCCCAAAAGCAACCAGACTGAGACTAAAGTATCCCAGCTGGTGGGAGTCTAGACTGTTTTTTGTGCCGCAGGCAGAGAAGGGGAAGGACCCCGGTGCACCAATGCCCAAGGCCTCTCCAATGGCAGAGAATTAAGAGAGAGATTCCCGGTCATGCTGCAAAGGAAAGCAAAAACTCCTAGGGTCCTTGCCAGGCTGACGTGGGGGAAATTCCTGCCTGACCCCACATATGGCAGCGATTGATTAGACCCTGAGCATGTGAGCCAGAGCCAGGCAGCTGAGGGGGAGAATGCTCGGAGCACGGCCCTTCCCGACCAGTGTCCCAGCTCCAGCTGTCTTGTCCCCGCTGTGTCAGCAGCAGACTGCTCTCCGGTCTCCCTCGCAGGCTCCTGCTGCCTGCAAGCTGCACTCCTGGGCTCTCTGGCTGGGAGCTGAGGGGGATCGCTCTGTGCAGAGCAGCTCATGCAACCCCCCTCATCCTTGGAGTCCTCCTTCTCCTTCCTCTGAGTCTTCAGTGGCTTTCTGCCAAAACTCTGTCTACACTTAAACCACTGCAGCTGCGCCGCTGATGCTCCTCAGCATAGACCCTCGTGACAGCGACGGGAAGGGTTCTCTTGTCACTGACATTAATCCACCACCACAATAGGAAGAACTCTTCCACCGACCTACTGTTGTCTTTGCCAGGGGCTAGGTCTGCTTCCCGGTGTGGATTTTTCACATCCCTAAGCAACGTAGCTGGCTCGACAGAACTTTTTAGGGTACCCCTGGCCTATGATGGCCAAGCACTGGACACCAGAAATAATGCAATTCCCCTTCCCCAGTGTCCTTTAAGAATTGCAGTATTGCTTTTAATAGGTCTCCATTTTCCTGATGCTCTTACTAGGTGTTGCAGTGAAAATTTGGATATTTAAAGATATTTAAAAGTTTTCCATATATCCCCTTTCAATGGTACACTGTGCACTCCCAAAGGAGTTGATCAGCTCTTTCCTGGACCTTGCCTGTTCTGTCTTCATGTTTGTTTATTAGAAACAAATTTATTGTTTGAGCCACAATGACTAGTTAAAATTCTAAATAGAGCCACTTCACTCCGTCTCTCAGGGCCTTGGAGTATGAGTATTTTCGACTCTTGGGCACGTTTCATAGGATTGGACGGGACCTCGAGAGGTCATCTAGTCCAGTCCCCTGCACTCATGGCAGGACTAAGTATTATCTAGACCATCCCGGACAGGGGTTTGTCCAACCTGCTCTTAAAAATCTCCAATGATGAAGATTCCACAACCTCCCTAGGCAATTTATTCCAGTGCTTAACTACCCTGACAGGAAGTTTTTCCTAATGTCCAACTTAAACCACCCTTGCTGCAATTTAAGCCCATTGCTTCTTGTCCTGTCCTCCGAGGTGAAGAAGAACAATTTTTCTCCCTCCTTCTTGTAACAACTTTTTCACCCGATGAAGTGAGCTGTAGCTCACGAAAGCTTATGCTCAAATAAATTTGTTAGTCTCTAAGGTGCCACAAGTACTCCTTTTCTTTTTGCGAACCTTTTCACAGCATCTTTCCCTCTTCGTTTCTTTGGGCCCATATTTCCTGCTGTTAACTCATTTTCAATTAGATTTTTAACCTAGTTTACTTACAGGGGTGTCTAAATCAACTTGCTTGTGTTTAACAGCAATTTTTGCCACTTTGTCGTTGCCCACCACCTCTTTGTGTGCTAGGATCTATGCTATCACTGCGATTACACCCAGCTTCATCAGTTCTGTTGTTAATGGTAACGTTTCATTACATGGAGCATTTCCGCTTCCGAAGAGTGGTTTCTGATCTCCTGGAGTCCTGATAAGGAATCAGACAGGAGGACCACAGTGGCTGGGCGAACATCTATGACCCAATTTAACGCCAGCATTTTCACAGCCAGTTCAGTCGTTGAAACGGCCCCAAAGTTTGATAGCGGTACAGCTTTCTTGATCCCGCATATAGGAACGCAGAATGCTGCTCCCAATTTTCCTGTTGTCATATCTTTGGCGGGGATACTATACAGACTTATCACAGACATATTGATTTGCTATGTCTTATATGCTTAACATGCCTTTTCCTCTTTGTTTCACTATACAATTCTGTATCTACCTCCGAAGGTATAATTTTCCAGTGTTAATGCATTTTCCCAAAGCTATAGATTTTTATCCTCTTCTGGATCTTTCTCTACACTAAGATCCTTTGTCCATGTTTTAACCCTCCTTACATGAGGCATTTTGAGTTTTTGCCCTACACGTCATCCATTTAAAAAAAGAAAAGGAGTACTTGTGGCACCTTAGAGACTAACAAATTTATTAGAGCATAAGCTTCGATGAAGTGAGCTGTAGCTCACGAAAGCTTATGATCTAATAAATTTGTTAGTCTCTAAGGTGCCACAAGTACTCCTTTTCTTTTTGCGAATACAGACTAACACGGCTGCTACTCTGAAACCATCCATTTAAAAGTGTATCTATTCACTGTTTCCAATTATGTTAGCCCCAAAGGTTACATGTAAAAGCTTCATTCTTAAGGTAATGGGCATTTCACCTACAGCTATCCGCCCTTCACAGCAGCGTTGTGATGAAGGCACCACATGCAGTATGCTACAGTCTGCTGAGCTTGGATTGAGTCAAGGGTTCTCAAATTGGTTTTTGATGCTGAACTGAAATCCTGGCACCGTAATCAATAACTGGTCTTATATTAGTGTTCTGTGCAGTGTTACTGCTGCTTTTTGCTCTGCACCCTAGGAAGTTCCAGAAATACTTTTGAAGTAGGCTGTTCTGCCTTCTCTCTAATATTTTCAATATGATCCTTCCGTGTGAGCTTGTTGCTAAATATCACATCTAAAAATGTGAAGCTTTTAACTACGCTTATTTGCGGCCCATATAGATACAATTTATAATCTCATTCAATTTTCCTTTTAGTGACTGTTGTTCCCTTAGTTTTGTCAGTGAGAATGTAAAGCCCCATGTTTCCCTGTTCCGCCCCCTTGCCTCATCTCTACCCTGGAAGCCTGATTTAGCCACAAGACCTGACTGTCATGTGACTTTCTCATTCTCCCCACCTATGGAGGTGAGCTATTTATGTGACAGGTGGGGCTAGACCCAGCTCCCTTAAAGGGGCCAGCCACCCTGTGACAGAGGACTGGGTCCTGCTGCTCCTGGGGAAATTGCAGGTAAAGTTCCTTCTGCTCTTAGCAGGGGGCCCCCCCTGTCATCACCTGAGATTAACCCTTTCAGTTGTAACTCGCTGTAGAGCTCCATGGGACATTCCCTTAGCGAGAGAATTTGAAGTCAGTTGCCCAGTTTCCATTAGTGCCTCTGCAGACCGTTTGCACCATGGGGAGGAGCTGTACTGTTCTAACTGTGCATGGCTAAGATGGCACGGCTGTTGTGTGTAGACAAAGCCCACCTCAATTAGGCTAACCCATAGCGGTAGCACTCTAATCATATTGGCCTAGTTAAAGCAATACAAAGCCCTAATGTTGATGTGGTAATACTGGTGCGTCCCTATTTATTATGTCTTTTTTATATGATCTGTATTTAGACTATAAGGTCTTTGAGACAGGCACCATCTAGGATCATTTATTAGGTGTATTACAGTAGTCCCTGAGAACCCCAGTGATGGACCAGGGCCCTATTATGCTAGGTGCTGTGGGTACACAGAACGCCCCAGCTCATTTTGAGTTGTGATGGCAACTCCCTCCCTGGGTGGATGGAGCGGGGCTGGATGTGGGGTGTAAAGGGCGGAACAAGGCTAGACATGGGTGGAGTTCCAGTTTTCTTGTGCCTGCACCAAACCTGCAACCTTAATAAACTGGGCCCACAACTTTCTGACATAGCCTTGTATGCAGCCTCTTGGTGCTTTAATGTCCATTTAATGCCCAAGTTGTACTGGTGCAACGTTCGCATGGAGACAAGCCCTCAGGAACTGGTTTAAGCGGAACCAGAATAAACCCACTCTGAAACTGAAGTAGGGGATTGCACCAGTCTTACTAAGGCCATGTCCTCACTGAAAACGCTGCAGCTGCTCCCCTTTACCACTTCAGTGTGTAGACGCTACCGTGATGAGAGGGGTTCTACCATCACTGTAGTTCATCCACTCCCTCCCCCCCCCCCCGAAAGAAGCAGTACCTAGGTTGATGGAAAAATTCTTCCGTTGACTTAGCTAGTGCCTCTTGGGGAGGTGGATTGCTTACCACAGTGGGAGAACTCCTTCTGTTGACGTAGGTAGTGTTTACTCTGAAGAACTGCTGTTGTAGCATTTAAAGAGTAGACAAACCGTGAATTAAACCAGTGTAGCTCTCTTGTATAGACCTGTTAAGCAGACCAGAGTTGGGGCTTTCCTGGCCTGTGACTATAATAAATAACATCCAGGATAGAAAGTAAATGCATTTTTCCCAAATAAATAATAATTAATAATCCCCAATGCTTTTCATCTGTGCCTTTTAAAGCACTAATAATTTAAGGAAAGGGACTTTTTATTTTTTATTTTTATTTTTTTTTTAATGGAAGGATAACTTTTCTAGTGAGGGTGATCTTTTAAGAACAGTCAAGTCCATGTGTTTGTTTGTGGTGTTTTTTTTTTTTTTGGTTGGTTGGTTGGTTGGTTTCTAGAAAGTTCAGAAAATATCCACCGAGACACTCGACCGCCACAGACTGCCAAGAAGAATGGGTTGGAAACATCGGACAGCACTGTCAAAACCCAGCTGCAGGTGAGAAAGTGTTGGGTGCTGGGGAGAAACCTTCCCGCCATGACTAGGGCCCTCCTCCCCTAAGAGCTGAAAGGCTGGTATGGTCAGCCCCTGCTTGGAATTCGGCTTACTGTTAATCTAAGGAAGAGTGGAGTCTAGTAGTTAGAGCTGGGGGGCACTGGAAGCCAAGACTTCTAAGTTCTAGCCCCAGCTTTGGGAAGAGAGTGGGGTCTAGGTTTAGACCAGAGGGAGCTGGGAGCCAGGCCCCCTGGGTTCTAGCCTCAGCTCTGGGAAGAGAGTGGGGTCTAGTGGTTAGAGCAGGGGGGCTGGGAGCCAAACTCCTGAGTTCTTCTCACACCTCTGCCACTGAATTCATGCTGTTGGCAAGTCAATTTTCTGTGCCTCGGTCTCCCCTATAAAATGGGGGTGGCAGTAGCCTCGGGAGTAGGGTTGTGGGCCCTCATCGCTGAACCCTAGTTGGGTGTAGGTGTATGGCAGAGGCTCTGGAGATGGGCGCAGCATGGGTGTGTGGTGATGCCCCTTCTGCCAATGTCCATCCGTCTGTCTTTGCCTGTCAGAACAAAAAGGAGAATAACTCGAAACCCTCCGTCCCGCCCCGAGCTGAGAGGAAGAAAACCCCAGAGACCTCTAAGCCGGTGAGCAGCCCCCAAGTCAATGCCCTGATGGCTCGCCTGCCTTTCCTCCTGCCTCGCATCCAGGCCAGCGAGAGACTGATGCCGCCGGGTGCCCAGGCCGTGCGCTCCTCCCCTCCCATCCTGGCGCCCAAGATCACGGCCACACCTATTGGTGGCACAGTCAAGGTGGCTGCCCTGCCGCTGCCGGTGGGCACTGCCTCCTCCCTGCCCATCAATCTGGCACCGGGCGTGAATGGGGCGGCGGGTCTGGTCAGCCAGCAAGCGGCAGTGCCGGTGATCAACATGATCCTGCCCAACGTGCCAACCGGCATGGGCATCCCCGTGGCCGAAATTCCAGCCAACCCCAAGATTGCAGCCGGCGGCGGCAGCGAAGGGCACAGCCCCGCCAAGAGCAGTGAGGGGCCAGCTGGCAGCCAGCGGGAGGCACAGGGAGCCAAAGGGGCCAAACGCCCCCCGGAATTGCATGGCGAGGCTTCCAACGTCAAGAGAAAGCGCGGTCGGCCCCGGAAGAGGCTGGAGGAGGCGGAGGCCTGTTTGCTGGATAAATGCAGCAGCACGGAGGAGGCGGGTGCCCCTGAGACTGGAGGAGGGGGTGACGCCAGCCAAGAGGATAGCACATCACGGGGCTCATTCATTTCGGGCAGGAATGGAGGGTCACCCAGCCTGTGTCCCAGAGAACCAGGAGGACTCTGTGTGGGAGGCCCAGACAGCCGGGCTAAGGGAGCGTTGCTCGGTGCTGACCGAGTCACGGGTACCTCCCAGGTGAGCGTCATCCAGGATGGCCGGTTCAGTGATCAGAGTCAGGTGAAAGCTGGCGCCCAGGAGCTGGAGGATGATTTGCAGGTGCAGATGAACCTAGGCGAGGCTGGGCCAGCAGTGGCAGGGGGGGCTTTGGCTTCTGTACCACGATCCCTAGGCTCCCAGGAAGGGAGACCTCACTCCTGCTCTCCCTTGGGAGACACCAAACCGGAGAGCATGGAAAAAAGCCCAGCCTTGCTGCTGCTATCAGCGATTTCTGCCCCCAGTGACTGCGCTCGGCAGTCCGACTCCAGGAGCTCTCCCGATTTGCTTTGTGACGTGTCTGGCTCGGAGGAGTCGTCGCCGGTGGCATCGGGTTTGTGCTCTGCCGGCGCTAGAGAGGACAAAGCCCCTATGCGCCAGCGCAGCCCTGCTTCCCAAAGGCTCCCCAGCCCCCAGTCTGCAGCAGATCGCCCCTGAGCACGCCCTGTGCAGCGCCCCTGCCACAGCAAGCCGAACTCGTTGTCTGCCCACGTCCAGGTTCGCAGCCAGGAGTTGGCGCTCTGCCACAACCGGATGCCTCGTGGGGAAGATTTAAAAATGATATTCATTTGCTAACTGCCTCCATCCCTTCCCAAGGCTGCAGAGTAACACCCCTCCTCCTTATTCCCTCCCCCTCTCCCGCCGTTGCCATGCAATTAAATAAAGCCAATCATTGCCGCACACGGTTTGTTTGTGATTGGCAGCCGTCACCTTTTGTCTGGCCCAGCAATTCGGTTTTGCTGCATTGGGAGGCCAGGCCAATGCATCATCACTCCTGCCCTCTCCATGAGGAAAGGGCTGCTGCTCCCAGGTGTGGAAAAGATCTGGCTAGAGAGTAGGAAGCCCTCAGGTGAAGAAATGACTTGGGTGGCATCTCACCACCTCAGCTACCAAGGGCATCTACACTGTTCACTGTGCCCAGGCTCTGACTCGGGTTTGAGCCCCAGCCCCCTTCTGTCCACACCAAACCAGTGACTTGGGTCAGCGAGCACTCAGGACCCTGCTGGGAGGTGGGTCAGAGTCTAAGTCCTGCTGGGAGTTGGGTCCAAGCCCTGTCATTTTGCAGTGGGGCTGCAGCTTGAGTTGCAGACCTACGTCAGAAGATCAGTGCAGTGCAGTACAGACACGTTAGCATGGCTGAGAGCTGGGTCCAACCATTGTAAACCCTGCTGTGCAGTGTGGCGGCTCAAACGCAGCCTGAGTCCACAAGCCCAGGTCCCACAGACCCAGGTTAACCGTGCAGTGCAGAGATAACCCAAGAGATCATGTTCACGATGCCCTCTGCAGACCGCGCTACTCTTGGATACTGGACAGCACGGCTGGTTTCAGGCCACTGGTGTAACTGCCCCAAAGCAAACCACTGGAGTTAATGCCATTCACCCTGACGCAGCATCACTTGCACTGCTGCAGTTACACTAGGGCTGAAATCAGAGGCCTTTGGGGCACACCGCCAGTCTTGCATCTAGAGGGAGTTTTTGCTGCTGCTCCTCTCCTATGTAGGGCTGCTTGCCCTAGCTCGTAGGTGCTAAGCACCCTGCAAAATGGACGCTAGTGTTCTCGCTGATCCCAGATTTGATTTTAAAGCTAAAACTTTTGGTGACTTCTTGTTGTTGTGATGTGTGTCTCCTTTAATTTGTCTCTTTGGTCTGTGTTTTGATCTGCCCACGAGCATTGCTAACCTAACCGATGAGCTGGATGCATGAAATTTTCTGGCCTGTGCCCCTTCTTGCCCTGGAAACTGTGAATTTAAGCCACCATGGGACTAGGGATTAAAGGCCTCTGTTTGAGAGAGGTGGCCTTTACAAAACTGGGTTCTCGTGCTGCTATCAGGGGTATAAGGGATTCCAAAGTGAAGTCAGTGTGACCATCTAAACTGGATAACACAGGCCCCAAAATTAATTCCCAGAGAAGGTCTGCTCGACACACAGCCAATCTTGATTTAAAAGAAGTCAGTGATGGAGAATCCCCCACAACCCTTGGTTGTGCAGAACAAGAGCGTAGAGAAAGCATCTCTTGTTTTTTCAATCCTGGAAACAATCAGGAATGTCAAATCCAGTCTGCCCAGGTTTTGCTGGGTGTTTCCGAGGAGGTTTCAACCTTAAGTGAAAGACCTGGGATGTTGGCTCTTTAACAAAGATGTCGTGTTTCCAAACTATTAGTTAGTCAATGGAGTTAAATAGGCCTCACCCCTTAAAAAAAACTGATTATACCCCCATCCCCTCTCACTAGCTCAGTGTTCGCTCTCCTGATATCCCTGTTTCACTGACTTTTGTGCCCACCCAGGCCCTGTCTACATTAGCATTTTGTTGATCTCCTAGCGTTGCCCTCATACTGATGCAGCTTCCCCAGCTGCATAGAACAGGAAGCGCTAGTACAGATGAACAGCTGGCATTTCCACTACTAGCCGGCTCGGCCAGCGCTCATAGCTAACAGCGGGAATAAGGAGGAACCTCTTGGATTCTCTTTGTCTGATATACCCTCCCCAGGTGTCTCATTGCTCCACAGGAGATTTAAGTCAGGGGCTGGCTGAGCAGTCGCTCTCCAAATGCATTAGACAGCCTCTAGCATTGCCATGCAGGGGGGTGCTTGGTATATGGTGCCCCGGACTTGCCGCAAGCCCCAGTATGGGGGTTACACCAAACCAGTGCCAGGGACATTTAGTCTGCATCATGAATAAAGTCCTCCATACTGTCCTGCGTGGGGGGGACTGGAAACTGTTTTTCCAGCATTTGCCCAGGCAGGAGAGCGGAGTAGCGGTGAGTAGGCTCCCCCTGTGGATCTGAGAACCAATGCTTATGGACAGCAGGGAGCCCAGGATCTGGCAGATGGAGTGACTTTCTTCCTCTTGTATGGAGTTTTCCCCTCTGTCTCACCACTCATCTCTGGGTAGAGTCTCAGACTATTGATCGGAACAGAGGCTTCCTTACTAACTTCCTCTGGACACTAGCAAGCTAAAGAATCCAGTTAGTTATCACAGGGAGTAACCAGCACAACCTGCTGTTGTCTCAGAGTCTGGCTACACATGAAAGTGAATTAGGATTAAAGTAGGGTGTGACTTTAAAACGGATTAACTATTTCTGATTAATGCTCTGTGTGGACACTCTTATTCCAGAATAACTCCCCATGTAGACAAGCCCTCAGAAGTCAGTACTGCACTTTGCTTCCATTCTCCCTTCCTGCCAGCAAATGATAAAAGTCACAGCTGTAGTATGATTTATTAGGTGAATTATGGGAGCACCTGGTCCCCAGTCACCCGTGGTGCTAGATGCTGTACAAATACAGGCGAAAAAGACAGCCCCAAAGAGTTTATAAGCTTTTGCTCTTTAAGGGTTTATAATCTGCTTTCTCTGAGATGGATTTATAGGTGAATTGGAAAATTTCCTGCACATATGCCAGACCCTGGCTCAGTTTGTTTGGTTTTATTTGCATTTTAAAAAAAAAATTTTTTTAAACGTATCTTAGAAGCTCATTTTCTGTGGGGCCCAGGTGGGTCAGAGGCTTGGGAATCCTTACAGCAGCACCAGGTCCAGCCTGCATGGTGTGTTTATGTGGCCCACATGGCCACATTTGCAGCATCTCCACTTTTATTTTAAGGAGAAAAGGTGGGAGTGCACCCCTTGCGGAGTGTGTCAGTAACAATCCAGACTTGAAGCGAGTGTAGCTGATTCTGCCCGCCCTGCCCGTGGCTGCCTGAAGCTGCAGCCAGCCTGAGCTCGGAGAGGTGTGAACTTCCCCACCTGCCATGAATCCCCCTGGGGTTATTGATACTAAAGCCGAGGGACTCTTTAAATGTCAGCATTAACTATTTCATTGTCGCAGTGCGACAAGGACGGGACTGGATGTGAATCCCACAGGGAGGGGAAGATGATGGTGGGGCTTCAAGAGCACGTTTTCCGACTGATGCCGACTTCATTATAACAGCTCAAAGTTCTGGTCCTCCATGACAGACAGGTTCCAACCTCGATCTTAGGGCCCAGGCAGCAGCTGTGGGTGGAGGAGAGGATGTGCTCCTAAATTTATACCCCCCGGCCCATGGACTTTAATTAAACAGTGCAGTTCCTCTCTGTGCAGAATGAGCTTTGCAATGGAGCTGAAACACAGGGCTCAATACTGCCAGTCCCCAGCAGAGGGCCCCTGCATCTGCCAGGCTGGGGCACCCAGCGTGGGAACAGGAGCCACCCCGGCCCCTTAAGGGCTGGTGAGGCCGAAGCGTAGCTGCTTTGGGAGGGTGGGGAGCAAACTGACTCTTCCTCCCCGGGTGAAAACCGTAAGCCGTGTGAGCACCTGGTCTCTGGCTGTGTGACCGGGGGGAGGGAGTTTTCAGGGGGCTGATAGCCCAGGTTAGAGCAACATGTGGGGTAGGTGGGTGCTGTTTGAGCGCCCCCTCTCCACCCCCCCAAAAAAACCCTTGTGCACGGCTCGGTTAATGCAGCTTAGTCCTGACCTCCAAATCCCGTGCGCTTCCCGGCCAGTTCTCCCCACACAGCTTTGCTGGTGCCACACTATCCCAGCCTGCAGCCCCTGTTACCGCAGCCTTGGGCTACACACACACACACTCCCCTGTGTCTGCTGATGCCCCTCAGTCCTGATCCACAGCCCTTCCCCACCATTCCAGCCCTCGATTACCTGCCCCCAATCAACAGCCCTGGCAATGCCCCTCAGTCCCAAACCCAACTCCCTACTATTTCAGTCCTGTGCTACCCAGACACAGCCCTACCAATGCCTCTCAGGCCTGATCCACAGCTCTCCTCCTCACAGGGAATGAGTGGATCTAGGGGTTAGAGCTGGTGTCTGGCAGTCAGGATTTTGGGGCCCTGGTCCCAGGTCTAACACTGACCTGCTGGGTGACCTTGGCACCAGTCACTCAGCCTCCTCGTGCCTCAGTTTCTTCAAAGGCCCAACGTGGATGATCTTCCCCTGGACTTTGCAAACACTAATTACTCACGAGGAGGGTCAGGAGCCTTGTTGCTGAGCCAGGCAAAGGGAGGCCCAGAGCTGTATTGGCCCAAGCCAGCCCACACCCAGGTGGGCTGAGCCCTCGGCCAAAGCCAGCCCAGGTGGGCTGAGTGACTTGAAGAACCTGGCTGACTTTGCCATGTCCACACAGGCAGCTCGATCTGCTCTTTTGGTTCTTCCAGTCGGGTGTTGGATTGTGCCAAAGGAATTTGCTTGGCTCAGGTGCAGGGAGAGCGCTTGGGTTGAGGAGGGGAATGTTGGTCATTGACCAGAGAAGCCCCCAAACCAGCTCTGGGATGGATCCATCACCACAGCCAGGCCCCATGCTCTCCCTGGTGTTAGAACAGCAGATCTGAACAGGTGACTGGCTACGATACAACGGGCTCCTCTGACCCTCCTGCGAGGAACGAGGTGCTGGTGAATGTGCACACACACACGTTTCCTTATCAGGGTTTCACCCTTCATTCACAGACTGTAGCTCACACTTTTGCGTTCCCGCCTATTCACCCACCGAGATGCATCACGCCCACCCAGCCCCACACACCCACACCAACACAGAAGGTTTTGAATGAACAATTCTGAGCAGAGGAAACGGGCTCTGCCGGAGGCTGCATTGCTTCCAGTCCCCAGACTGTTCACGAGTGGAACATCAGGAAGATGCCAGGGAAGCACCAGCCGCCATCAGGGCTCCATTGCGCCAGGCGCTGCACAGCCACCGAGTGAGAGACAGCCCTGGCCTTGGCGAGCTCACAGTCTGTATAGAGACAGGATGGGAGGGGAAACTGAGGCACAGAGTGGGGAAAGGACTTGCCCAAGGTCACCCAGCAGGTCCATAGCAGAGCCAGGAATAGAACCCAGGTGTCCTGAGTCCAGTCCAAGGCCCATTCCATTCTATGTAGGGTCTTACTCTGCCCTCATCACCGTCCTGGCTGGGTACCATCCAGTCGTGTATTAAGTCAGGTGACCAAGAGCGGTCAGGCGTGATCCATTATTTTCGCTCATCCTCTCATAAGAACATAAGAATGGCCATAGTGGGTCAGACCAAAGGTCCATCTAGCCCAGTATCCTGTCTTCTGACAGTGGCCAGTGCGAGGTGCCCCTGAGGGAATGAATAAAACAGGCAATCCTCAAGTGATCCATCCCCTGTCGACCATTCCCAGCTCCTGGCAAACAGGATAAGGACACTATCCCTGCCCATCCTGGCTATGAACTTACCTAGTTCTTTTTTCAATCCTCTCCCAACTCCCCTGTCCTCCCTGCATCTCCTATCAGCTGATTTATCCCACTGGGTGTCCGAGATCCATTCTACCCATTCCCCCTTGCTCCCTTTAACCTGGACCATCCCCAAATAACCGCCCCCTCCTTGGTTTTCTCCCCTCTCCATCCTGATCCCTTTCTGCAGTCAGGACTGCCCAAGAGTGTGTGTGTGTGGGGGGGCAACATGGACAGTTTGCCCAAGTCCCCCGTTTGAGAGGGCCCCAAACCTGCAGAAATTGAGTGAGTGACACACAGTGAGCTGGTGCACGGTGTTGCAGTGCTGCTCAGGTTTGGTCTGGCTGCCCCTCTCTGGGGAGCTGGGCCCAGCCCTGTGGGACAGGAGTCCTTGCTGCCGGGTGCGTGTGGGACGAGTGCCTCAGTTTCAGGTTTTGCCCTGGGCCCCTAAAAACCCCTGTGTGCCCTGCCTGCAACTTAGCCCTGTGGCTTTCCCAAATGCCTGGGGGGAAGGGGAGGGCACAGATCCAGCCAAGGAGATGCTTCCCCAAAGCAGCTGAGTGTGTGTGTGGGGAAGGTTGATTTGCCTCCCTGGTGTTATTTACAGGCAGATTGGTGTGTAAAGGGGATGGGGGGGAAGGGGCCGCTGTGGGGCATGGGAGGTTGGTAATTGTAGGTGCTTTACTCTCCTGCCCCGCCCCGTGGGGGTGATCCACCGTGGGAGGTGAATCAGTGTTTCCCCAGTGAGTCAGGTAGATTAGCAAAGTCCTTGGAGAGACCCGCCTTCTCTGATGGAACTCTCCCGGGAAGGAAGGTGGCTCTCCGACACCAGAAACCCCTCCTAAGGGCAGCCCGGGAGGACTCTCTCCGGCTCAGAGGCTGATCCCCTGCATCAGGCTAGGGATGTGGAGGGAACCTGAGGGGCTGGAGTGAGATGCTGCTCCTGGGCTCCCAATTCTGCTGTGAATGGCACACATCAACCACTGCTCTGCTGCTGGACAGTCCAGGTAGACCCACCTGTCATCCTTCTGGATGGTCCGGTACGTCCAGGTAGAACCCACCTGTCGTGCTGCTGGATGGTCAGGCAACGGGGTTTAATTTGTAATAAAAGAGGTGCCGGGCCCCAAGCAATTTTTTTACTTTCATAACTTATGTGGCAGGCCCAGAGGTGCCAGGTCTCTGATCTGCCTGGCCCAGAGGCGCCGGGGCTCTGACCTGCCTGGCCCAGAGGTGTCAGGGCTCTGACCTGCCCGGCCCAGAGGTGCCGGGGCTCTGAACTGCCCGGCCCAGAGGTGCCGGGACTCTGAACTGCCAGGCCCAGAGGTGCCGGGGCTCTGAACTGCCAGGCCCAGAGGTGCCGGGGCTCTGACCCGCCCGGCCCAGAGGTGCCGGGGCTCTGAACTGCCCGGCCCAGAGGTGCCGGGGCTCTGACCTGCCCGGCCCAGAGGTGCCGGGACTCTGAACTGCCAGGCCCAGAGGTGCCGGGGCTCTGAACTGCCCGGCCCAGAGGTGCCGGGGCTCTGACCTGCCCGGCCCAGAGGTGCCGGGACTCTGAACTGCCAGGCCCAGAGGTGCCGGGGCTCTGAACTGCCCGGCCCAGAGGTGCCGGGGCTCTGAACTGCCAGGCCCAGAGGTGCCGGGACTCTGAACTGCCAGGCCCAGAGGTGCCGGGGCTCTGAACTGCCAGGCCCAGAGGTGCCGGGACTCTGACCCGCCAGGCCCAGAGGTGCCGGGACTCTGACCCGCCCGGCCCAGAGGTGCCGGGGCTCTGAACTGCCCGGCCCAGAGGTGCCGGGGCTCTGACCTGCCCGGCCCAGAGGTGCCGGGGCTCTGAACTGCCAGGCCCAGAGGTGCCGGGGCTCTGAACTGCCCAGCCCAGAGGTGCCGGGGCTCTGACCTGCCCGGCCCAGAGGTGCCGGGACTCTGACCTGCCCGGCCCAGAGGTGCCGGGGCTCTGAACTGCCCGGCCCAGAGGTGCCGGGCTCTGAACTGCCCGGCCCAGAGGTGCCGGGACTATGAACTGCCAGGCCCAGAGGTGCCGGGGCTCTGAACTGCCCGGCCCAGAGGTGCCGGACACTGAACTGCCAGGCCTGGAGGTGCCAGGGCTCAGCCCTGGCAAGCTCTGGCACAAATTAAGCACTGCCTGCCACCATGGTCCCTGATCTCAGTTGGGGCATCTGGGTGCTACCGTAATACATTTAATAACATTGCAAATGATTATTAACGACAGCACTGGGCCAGTCTGAGCACAGCTCACTATAGGCTGTGAAGTGCAATCTGCAGGGAGTCATAGCCGAGGAGCCAGAGAGCAGGTTAGGAGCAGCTTCCTCAGGTATTTGCTCCAAAGGGACCCAGCCCTTCTCCTTGGGGGTTGCTGCGCTTCTGTGGGAAACCCTGGGACATTCCAGTGAAACGCCTAGTGCAGGTTTCTTGGGTGGCGTGGAATTCCCCTCTGCTCTCCGATCCCTGCATGAGAACCAGCAGAACGAGTTTTGAATGTAGGTCAAACCTGACCTCTCGAGTGGGAGGATAGGTTTGTGGCTTAAAGCACAGGCTAGGACAGGATGCCAGGACTCCTGGGTTCTGTTTCAATTCTGGGAGGTGAGTGGGGTCTAGTGGTTAGAGCAGCGGCTGGGAGTCAGGATATCTGGGTTCTGGGAAAGGAGTGGGGAGCTAGTGGTTAGAATATGGGAGCTGGGGGTCAGGACTGGTGGGTTCTGTTCCATGCTCCGGGAGGGAAGAAGAGTCTAGTGGTTAGAGCAGGGGCTTGGGCAGCTGGATGCCTGGGTTCTGCCCCCACCTCTACAAGGGAGCATGGCATAATGGCCAGAGCAAGAGATGAGGCACCAGGATCCATGGGTTCTCATTTCAGCTCTGCCACTGATGTGCAGTGTGACCCTGGACCAGTCGCTTCCCATCTCTGTGCCCTTCTGTTAAGCAGGGACCCCGTTACCACGTCACACAGGCTTTTTCCACAAGCCGCAGGGCCTTTACCAATGCCGTGTGACAAGCCAGCAGCCTCGGACCAAAATAAGAACGACTCCCAAGTGACTCTGAATAGAATCACTGCAGCCATTCATAAACATTAGCTAATGAGTCCCCGAGGCTCAGTACGCACTCCGGGGCAACGCCAGCTGCTGGCGTTCTGCTGGGGGTAAGTGACTCGGGAGGGTAACTAAGGTGGCGTGGCCGTTACTGGAAAGCACTGCGATGGCTGGCAGCTGCCTCTGCTGTTTGTGCGGCTGCCGCTGCCCATCCTATGGGGTCAAGCCCTGTTCATTCATTTAACTTGCCATGGAAAAGTTGCTCTGGAAGCCAGAAATAGCTGGGCTGGTTTTAACCCCCAAGCTGCCGGGCAAGTTTAGGCCAGGCGTCATTGGGTTTTTTTGCACTCACGTCAGCTGAGCAAAGGGCCTGGTGGGGTAGAGGTGGGGAGGTCCCATTCGCTGGACTCTCCAATCTCCTTTCCAAGCTCCCACCATCAAGGTCAGATTTCCCAGAGCTCAGCTCCTGTTTAGAGACCCAGGCAAGGGCCAGGTTTTCAGGCAGCAGCTCCCAGCGTGGCTGGATGGTCCTGGCGTTCTGAGCTCATTGCAGAGTCTGGCCCAGCTGGCTGATTGCTGGGCTAGGAGGTGCCACTGTACACCGCCTACAGAGCAGGCAATGAGAGCACCAGTTTCCCCCCCTTCCCAGCTCATCCAGGAGTAACTCCTTGGGCGGAGAGGGAAGTTTGGCCTCCCACGTAATCCTTGGGAGTCCCTGCAGAGCCCCCAGACAACAGGAACCGCTTTTCACCATGAACTGGGCTAAGACTCGCAGAACTCATCTCGCCCACAGGCCAAATGGACACAGATTCGAGTCCTGCCCGGTTTGGTAGCAATCGGCATCCGGATCACCAGCACTAAGGGCACTAACTGCTCCCCCACTCGCTGTCCGCTTTAGCAAAGGGGCCAAGGACAGACTGAGCTCCTGTCTCCCCACTAGAGAGGATCGAGGATGGGAATCTTCTCCCACAGAAAGAAACAGACCCCCACATTTGTGCACTCCGGACAAGGGAGACATGGTTCAGTCTCACCTAGCAGCTAGAATACTGGACTGGGACTCAGGAGTCCTAGGGTCTAATGACTTTGGGCAAGTCACTGCTCTGTGCCTCAGTTTCCCCATATGTAACAAAGGGATGAAGATAATGACAGTGACCTCCTTTAAAGCACTGTGAGATCTACTGATGTCAAGTACTTAGATGGAAGCTAAGTATTATTAGGAAACTTTATTGTTATTATCAGGCTCTTGAGTGTGACTGAATGATTCATGCTTCAGAGGGTTCACAGACATCTGAGAGTGAGTTAGACTTCCGACCTAATCCTGCTGGTTGTCCTTACACCTTTTATAAGGGCAGAAGGTATGTGGTTTGTGCTCTTGGACAGTTTCCCATCTCTCCTCCCCACGTCAAGTAGTCATGTTTTCACCTACCCCAAAGGTGGCTGTATTTCCATGGCTATGGGATTTTTCAGAGGTTGCCATCCTAACAACATACACACAAGGGTCAGCTTCACATAGTGAAAGATGTTACAAAGCAACTGTGGTTTGGTGTGTTCCTAGGCTACAAGGTAGGAGACTGAATCACCATGGCCCCATGTGACCTAAACACACATTTAAATCTATTCCTATTCAGCAAAACATTTAAACATGTGCTTAAGTCCCACTGGGACTAGACTCGGCCCATGAAGTTAACTCTGTGCTTAAATCTTTGCACAATCAAGGCCTTAGCTCAGTATTCTTCAGCATCCAGCATTGAACAACAAATATATTGAAATACCATTTAATAAAGCAATTCAAAGACCTCGGAGACCCACCACTAGCCAAGCATCTTTATATTTGGCTACACATCTCCCTATTCAAAAATAAATCCTGAGTTTGAGAAGGAGCAGTAGAACAATCCATCTCATCTATGTCTCATCTCTACTTACTTTCCGTGTGCCCATCAACCTGGTATATGAACTCAATTATTACTGCAGATCTGCTGCCACATATAGCCTTGCACAGGAACAAGAGGGGGAATATATATTTTCATTTGCCTCTACTGTCTTATCTTTTAGATTGTAGACTCTTTGGGGTATGGGCTATTATTTAATATTAATTCAACCCTTATGCCCAGTGGAATCCAACCTTGTGGATCTTTAGGCACTACCTACTGCTAAGTAGATGTGAAATCATAATATTCTGGCACTTGCACATTTCCAGTTCACCTTGCAAAACTCTGACAAGCACGAGCTCCCAATGAAAACTGCAGCAACAAAAATTAGATGTGGGGACAACCCAGCCTTCAACATTGTGGGAACAAATTCCTATTAAAGGTAAAATTTTCAAAAGCACCTAAGTCACTTACTGCCACTTCATGCATACTGCTCTAGGTGTCATTTTCAAAAGAGACAGACTCCTGAGGTACCAATCCTCAAGGGTATTTAGGCACGTAAGTCCTCTGGGCCTCAGGCAGCTAAGTGTCATTGAAAGTCAATGGCACATAGGTGCCTAAATCACTTAGGCATTTTGAAAACTTCACCCTGAGCTGAGACAGAACTAGGGACTCAGGAAATGCCAATTTAGCGGCAATCCAAAATTGCAAAACTGTAGAAAGTAAAATACTGTGATCCAAAATACAAATGAAAATGCACACCAGAGCCTGCAATATTCATACCAACCTTCACCATTCAAATAATAACTCCAAAGTTGATGAATAATAATAGAATAATAAAATTACAAATAATAATGACCAGCCAAACATTGCTGCAACTGGAAGTCAAACCAGCAACTTAGATTCTGATCCTACAAACATTTACACGCATGCTTTAACTCTACTTCTATCTGCAGCTTCACTGAGTTCAATAGAGTTAATCATCCAGTGATTAATTTGTGCCAGGGCGAAGCCCTGGCACCTCTAGACTTAGCCGTTCATAGCCCTGGCACCTCTGTGCTTGCTGCATCAGTTACGAATGTAAAAAAATTGCTTGAGCCCTGATACCTTTTTCATTACAAATTAAGCATTACATTCATCATAGTAAAGTTAAGCATGCATGTATTTGGAGGATCTGGGCTCTGGTTAGTGTGCTTAACTTTACACACTGAGGGTTGTGCTATTGAGTATTACAGCACCAAGCAGTGTGGCCTAGTGGCTAGAGTGCTGAACTGGGGTTGGGAAATGTGGATTTTATTCTGGGGTGTGCCAGGTGGCCTGGGGCAAATCACTTCCCCTCATTTTCCTGCTCTTTAAAGTGGAGGAAATGATACAGCTCTCATCTGTACAACACATTTAGGTCTATTGATGAATAGTACTAGATAACAAGTATTATTATTATTATTACACACAATGCCTAGAGCGAAGTACTGCGCAAGTCTTTGCAGGATCAAGGCTTTAGCTACCAAAAATACATCCCAACAAAAAACCTGCAAAATGTACGGTTAATGAAAAACCAAAATTATGCCCCCTTGAAAAAAGATTACAAATACTAAAAAGTGTAGAGTTTCTAATCCCACAGTCACCCTCAGTTACAAAAGTGGAGCAAACAACAACAAAAATACAAGGGGTGGGAGGGGAACCTGTTCCATGTACCGTGACCAAACCCTTCTGAAAAACTGTGGGTAAACCCCCCCCCCCCAACTAACATTGCAAAGTTTCTGGCTGCTGAAGAAATGGATTTTTTTTTTAAGTGCAATATTGAAACGTGCCCAAACTTGCACAATTTTCTTTCTTTCTTTGGCCACAACTCCACTCTGAGTCCCTGCAAAGCCCAGGGAGACGGGGACGCATCTATGCTGCGTTTATGTCACATGCAGTTTGTTTCCCTTCTGCAACGCCCCCAGTCCCCCTCCTACTGCCCCAGCTGCAGCCTGCCTGAGCCATAGACTCGCCTGGGCCCCTTTCTGATCAGGCAATGAAGTAGCCACCCCTGCAGAGCGCATAGGTTTCTATGGGTGTCCGGGGTCCTTGCGTCCTAGCACCCCCCCCCGCGAGGAGGAGGGTAGGGGGGGTCCCTCGTGAGCGGGCGGGAAGGGGACTCTGGGGCTTGGTAATTTTTGGGGCGCCTCTGCCCGTCCCTGTGGGGGGGGGGTGTGTGTGTGAAGGCCCCTCAGGCGGCGCGGCGGGCAGCCCCGGAGCTGGGGCCTGCTGCTGTGCGGAGGCTGCGGCGGCTGCTGCCGGCGGGTCCCGGCCGGGGAGGGAGCCGCGTCCCCCGCCGGCAGGTGAGCGACAGGGCGGGCTCCGCGGCGGGGGGAGGAGAGTTCTTCCCCTCCCCCCCCCCGGGCTCCCCCACTGGGGACCCCTCGCGGCCCCCCCCCCGCGCTTCCCCCTCACCCCCCCGCACATCCTGAGGGGCCCCCCCCAGGGCTCCCCACTCCTCACAGCATTCCCCTGCCCCCCCCCACTTTCCCCTCCCCCCTCTCTGGGTCCCCTCCCCCTTTCTCCCTCCACTTCCCCCTTATCCCCTTTCCAGACTCCTCTCGCGTCCCCCCGTCCCCACCCGCCAGGGTCCCCCTTCATTCCCCAGCCTGCTCGCCCCTTCTCACTCGGTGTCCCCCCTCCAGTTCACCCTACAGCCCCCTCTTCAGCCCCCCCAACCCCCCCTTCGAGCCCCTCATCATCCCCTGGCCCCCTCTCTTTGAGTCCCCCGTATAGGTCCTCCATCTTCCCCCCTGCCCAGTGGGACCCATTCCATCGGGGTCACTAAAACGCCCCCCTTCCCCCCCCCATGTTCGTGTCTTCCCGCGGCCTTCCCTCCAAGGTTGTTGCCGCTCTTGAAGTCTCTGTGCTGCCCCCCTCCCCAGCTAGGACATCCTGAAGCCTTTCCCCCAGTTTGCTCCTAACAGAGCCCCCCTGCCTCCTCCTCCCGTAGTGAAATCTCTCCTATTCTCCCCATTGCTAGGGCTGCCATCCAGGCCCCTTATGTTTAGCTGTCCCTTGTTGGGATTTCCTCATAACTAGCCCCTCCTGTCCCCCCCCCACCACCCCATTTACTCCCCTTCCTGGGGTATTCTCCGGTTCCTGCACTGCCTCCTGTGGAGTTATAGTTTCCTCCCTCTATCTAGGCAGCCTCTCTGGGATTCTTTTCTAGTGATTGAATTTCTCTGCCCTTGTGTAACCACCTCTGTTTTCAAAGAATTTTATCCTTCTCTTTTCTGGGGTGGCCCCCACTTCGTGTGGTTACCCCCCTTCTTCCCACTCAGTGAACGGGCTTGTAATTCCTTGCGGTGGCATAGCTGGTGTTAAGTCTTTTCCGTCTCTCCCCCAGTAAATGCCACTGACAGTAACAGCCCAGGGCAAAAAGAAATTCCCCAAAGCTGGGACTGGAGACAGGAATTGTTCTGGTGTCTCTTTAATTTCCTTTCAGTTGCGGGGAGGGGGAGGCTGTGGTGATTCTTGTGTTGGCATTTCTAGCTATTGCTTTGAATAAATTCTGCCCCCTTGCCCCCAGACCTATGAACTCCAGAAGAGTTTGTTCTCTGTGATGTGGTTAGCCCTGCCTTTTTCTGATGTGATTTGTAACCAGTCTTTTGCTGCAGCAGCCAAATTTCACCTTCTTTTGAAAAAGAGAAAACTTAAAGGGTTGGATGGAGCCTTAATTGTCTTGTAAAGCTGGGGAGGAGGGATTCTGCCCTGGGAGTACTGGGGGATGGACGAAACTGGTTTTCCAGGGGCCGTGGTTTCAACTGGGCTGCAGACTTGCACGTGTTGGTATTTATTATTCAAACAGCTATGGATTATTATCGAATGCAGCCAAACAGCAACCAGGGCTTGTTTGGTCTATTTCAGTTACAAGGGAATCTTTTTATGCCTGAGTAGCATCATTTTTTCTCCCCTCCTTCAAACAGCTGATTAGAATCATCTCTGGGAATCCACTTGAGTCCGCATTGTCAAAGATGAATAGCTCGATCATATTTGTGTGCATGCATTCAAGGAGGGAGAAGCTGCCGTGTTGGATATGATTGCACCAGGTATGCCACAGATTGATGGGTTGTAGTTTCATAATTCGTTATCCCCAAGCAATCAGACCTTCTGTTTTAAACACTTCATAATCTCTGAGAAATATATTTTGTGTGTGTGTGTGTGTGTGAGAGAGAGAGAGAGAGAGAGAGAAACAGGGCTCAGTAGTTTGAGCATTGGCCTGCTAAACCCAGGGTTGTGAGTTCAATCCTTGAGGGGGCAATTTAGGGATCTGGGGCAAAAATTGAGGACTGGTCCTGCTTTGAGCAGGGGGTTGGACTACATGACCTCCTGAGGTCCCTTCAACCCTGATATTCTATGATTATGAGATGGTGGTGCTAGTGAAAGATGCTGGATTGATTTGGTGCACAGAGACCAAAGTCCTGTGAATATCCCTTTAACAGGTACAGTATGGACAGCAGCAATACAAGTATCTCCTATGCTTTGCTTTAATCCTGATCTCAACATTAACCATTATAATGACTTGTCAGCCCTGACAGTCCTGTATTCCTGTCAGTCATTGACTTATCTGCTGCAAATCCTTGTAGTGCTGGGTCTTCTGATATGATAATAGATTTTTAGGAACTGGACTGAGACCTCCTCTCCCCCCAGCTCATTCTGTCGGCCCTCAGATAACATCTCTCAATCATTAATGACCAGGGCTGAATTTGAACAGCTTAGATGTGGAGGGTTTTGTAGCCCATTACCAATCCATTGAGCCATCTTGTCCTCCCTGCGCTTTGTAAATGCCTGAAAGAACTACTTAAGGATTTTAAAAATTATTTGATATGCTAGGCAAGTGGCCTTCCCAGAGGCAATTTTTATTAACATTAGATTTTCATGGTAGACAATATATCAGCAGACCTGATATCACCTGATTACCTCTGTTCATTCCCTCTGGGGCACCTGACATTGGTCACTGTCAGAAGACAGGATACTGGGTTAGATGGACCTTTGGTCTGACCCAGTATGACTGTTCTTATGCTCTTCTGACCTGTTCCTACAGAAGATGCTCCAAGTTGATAGTTCTGTAGGCGTTACAGTCAAATGGTCAATATGTATTGCCCTATCCATTCATTCATCTTCTGGTATCTAGACATAGGTAATACTTTGCACTCTCATGGCAGCTTCGGTCTGAGGATCTCAAAAGCGTTCTACACACAGTAAAATTTGAGGAACAGCTGGGTGAAATAATTTGCCCAAAGTCACAGAGCAAGTCAGTTGCAGAACTGGGAACGGGACCTGGGAATTCTTACTCCCAACCCCTTCTCAGGTCATTCTGCTCTCTTGTCTTAATGGTTTTGTTAATGTTTAGGAAAGCTGAGAGATTTCACCTACTCTGTCTTTATGAGCTGGGCAATGTGCTATATTTATATTGCCCTCTGTGCTAACTGTGGTCCACATCTAGTAATGATGATTGAAGTCAGTGGTTCACGTGAGTGCAAGGGATCTACCGGTGTGGATCCAACTGCAGGGTCAGGGCCTAAGACTGCAGCTTCCACTTGGTGGAGATAGAAAACTCCAGTAATAAGACTGACTTCTCTTCTGGAAATCCGAAGTTTAGTAGAAACTCCAGTCCTGTGCTCCTTAGATTGCTACTAAATTTGGGTCTCTATGTTTGGAACAGCTAAAGATGAGCCATTCCTGTCAGAGGCATTATAACAGTCAGATCAGGGGACTGGGAGCTTGATCCACTGAGTTCTCTTCCCAGCTCTTGGACTAACTCTGGGCAAGTCACTTCACCTCTTAGTTCAAATATTGATAACTCAGGATATTCTTGTTAAAATAGTAAATATATATACACATGCAAGAGCTTTGGAAGGGATATAAACTTCAAGCTTCAGGGCAAAAACAATCTTCTAACTGTTGGGGGGCGAGGAGGAAACTCCCTTTGGGGCAGGCTGAATGTGCACCAATATGGAAATGATGTGTGACACATCACCTTCATATTGGTGCACATAGCAAAATTCATGTGGTGGGGGTGGGGCCGAGGGGTTCGGAGTGTGGGAGGGGGCTCAGGGCTGGGGCAGAGGTTTGGAGTGCAGGGGTGTGAGGGCTCTGGCTGGGGGTGCGAGCTCTGGGGTGGGACCGGGGATGAGGGGGTTGGGGTGCAGGAGGGTGCTCCAGGGCTATGGCGTGGAGAGAGGACTCCCCGCAGCAGCACCTGGGCTGGGGGAAGAGATGCCTTTCCCCACCGCAGCAGCTCTGGGGCTGGGGTCACAGGATAGGTGCCTCTCCCCTGGCAGGTCTGGGCTGTGGCTATGTTTGGGCTGGGGGAGGGGCGTGGTGGCAGTGCTGGGCCAGGGTCTCCTGGTTGCAGCTGAGTTGGGGCTGGGCGCACCCCGGCTGCAGCAAGTCCCCGGGCGGGTTCCCTAAGCACCTGTGTGGTGCTAAGAAGGCTGCCATGCAGCCGCACAGCTTACAGGAAATTTAGCCCATAACTGCCTGCTGCAGGGTTTCTTCCTCTGAAACGCTTGGTACTGATCATTGTTGGAGACAGGCTGCTGCTCTAGATGGGAATTGCCAGACCAGATTACACCACTGTACCTTAGGGCTTGTCTACACTTGAAAAGCTACAGCAGCACAGTTGCAGTGTAGACACTAGTTATGCCGACAGGAAGGGTTCTCCCGTCAGTGTAGGTAATCCACCTCCCCGAGAGGTGGTATTCTTCCATTGACGTAGCACAGTGTACCCTAGAGTTATTAGTGACAGTTGCTCAGGGCTGTGGATTTTTCATACCCCATAGCAATATAGCTGGGTCAACCTAACTTTGGGTAGACCAGGCTTTGATTTATCTCTGTTTAAAAAGAGGTTGGTGATTAATGTTTGCAAAGTACTTGGAGATGAAGGAGCTAGAGAAGAGCAAATTATTGTTGAAGTGTTTTTGAGAGTAGCAAGTTGATAGAGTTGCTGCTGCAGTTAAATATGTTTATGGTGGGTCTCAAACTCTGCCTTGTGAGATGATCTGACTTGTTCATAATTTTGCTTAGTCTGGACATTAAGGTCCCATTTCTAAAGGAGTTGAGCCCCTGCAGCTCTCGTTGACCACTGTGAGAGCTGGGGTAGTGCAGTACCTCTGAAAATCAGACCACAACATTTTTTTATTATGGAAAAATTAATTTTAAAAATAAGTCACTGGATTTAATTGTTTTCCATTGCAAGTTATAACTCATGGAGAGGGAATGAAGGAAGGATGGTTTTATGGTACAGATCTGTGAGTCACGAGATGTGGCTTCCTTTGTGATCTTGGCCAAGTTGCCTCTGTTTCTCCACTCCAGCATGGGATCTTTCCTTCAGAGTGGGGTAGGGAAGCTAAATGAATAAAGTGCCTCAGTCCTCTGAAAAGTGCTACAGAAGGACAAAGCATTAGTAGTTTGCTATTAACAGAGATTTTGGGTGCCGAGGTCCTTGTGCAAGGAGTTTACTGCTAGTAAACTCATGTGATTGTGGATCAGCAATTTCTTAGTCATTTCTATAAGTCTTTGAGATCATTTGTCATTATTCCTTGCGGCATACCCTGCAGAGTGGATCCGTTTTAATCCAAATTTAGGAGTAACACCTTGTCCTGGTTGCATGAGCCCCAGACTTGTTACTATTTAAGTAATGCAGAGTTGGCTGAATCAAATCCAGCATAAAATGAAACCTTGCAGAACCGTGAAGAGATGTCAAATGCTTCTAACCCGAGCATTTTTATGAGGTCAGACTGTAGCAGAAACTTCAGCCCACTTGTCAAACTATTTGGAGCTCTGTCCTGATCTGAGGTCCACGTAGTGCAATATTAGTGCCAACTTGCAAAACCAGCCACTGTGCTTGTGCTGAAATGAGGTACCTGATGCTGAGTATCTAAGTGGGATCAAGCCACTGGTGAGCAGTCTCTTTAGCCGATACTCTGTCTGGCTCCTACAATAGAACATAAAACCCGTGCGCAATTATTGATTGAGAAAAGCAGCTACTGGGCAGATGCATTAGAGTTTTGGTGTACTGCTTTGATGCATGTGTGTGGTGACCCTATTGATTCAGTGGGAAAATAGCTGGATTAATTTTACATGGTGTCCACAGATCTATCAACTATAGGTTTCCTTTGACCTTGATGTGGCAGACCACAAAGGCTCAGAAGGACACATCAACTACGATTCCTATATTAAGGAGTCCCTGAGTACTCATTGACAGTCCATCCTTTACTTTTCCTGTCATATGTTTTTATATCGTACTCCCTGGGGTGCAGGCTAGTAGTTAGAGCAGGAGACTGGGACTCAGGACTCTTGGGTGTCATTACTGGCTCTACCTCTCTCTCATGGGCACATCCCATGGTTCTTAGCACCACAGCAAACTGTGCTGCACTGGGTATTGTGGGAGAGTCTGTCCTTCTTTTCTGCGGATTTATAGAAGTAAGGAACAAACTTGGGAATTCACACAATGCAACTAGTTCCAGGTAGCCATGCTCCTCATTTCAGCGTCTAGCCTGGACCTTACACTGTCATAGCATGGGTCACGCTCTGGGTAGGACCCCATATTGTAACACCAGTTGGGATGTAGGTCAGATACAGAAACGAGGAGGTGGCTGCCTGGAACCTAGTGGCCAAAGAGTTTGATAAATTAAGCCTGTACTTAAGTGCTTTGCTGGTTCAGGGCCAGAGGCAGGATCAAGACTCTTAATACTAGCTTCCTCTGCCCATTCACACTACCACCTTTGGTGTGGAAAGCCTTTCCTCTGTGCGTCTCCTGGTCCCCAGAATAGCCTCCCTTCATCTCTCCGCCTCGCTGACTTCCCATCTCACACAAAATCTCAACTGAAAAACATCTCCTCTCCTCCTTGTGCCTCTTAATCTTGCTCTCCCTCTGCTATTTATTATTTAAATTTATTCTTAGGCTTAGAAGGTTAGATTTTTATTGGAACCCCAATTCAATAAGTGTTGATTTAATTGTACGCACTGAAACTGATGGAAAAAATATTTCCGTCGATGATGAGAGAGATTGACAGCTAGGCAGAGTAGGTAAAATGCTGCTTGAGAACTTTGAGAGTTTGATTTAAGGATATTTACTTTGTATTATTTGATATGTGATGTCATTTTATGCTTTAACAATTATAAAGCTGTGACTTTTTGAATCTCGGCATCTACTGTTATTAAGTAATTGTCTGACCACTCATAATTTCCCACAATTGTGAACATTTAAATAAATAAAAATTGGAGAAAAAAATGCTTAAAACTCACTTTTGTGAAATTTTAAATTGATAAAAGTAAGGAAAAAAATGCTTAAAAATAAACATCAATATTATCCTTTGAAATTATGAAAGGATAAAAATCGAATTCTGCCAAGTTACATTTTTTGTGAGTACAGTTTGTGGGGGGGAAAAAAGCACAGAAAATGTTTTTTTATAGAACAGGGTGCAGCCTTAAGGGCACAATTTGTCCCTTGAGCATGTCTGGCTTTTGAATGGATGAGACATGTATATCGTGTTCAGGTTTAATCCAGTTCAGCCAGGTGTGAAAATGGATGGCAATCCATCTGTGTTGATGCCGAGAGAAGAATTTTTCTCCTACTAAAGGAATTTTATCCTAGATGGAGGAGGATACATTCTCAGATGAGAATAATTTATCATGGTCTTTGTTTAAATGCTGTTTATAGCATTCTGCTACAGCCTCCCTATGTGATCTTGGTCTAGTCACTGTCCCTCTGTGCCTCAGTTTCCCACTTTTTAAAAGCAAGAATAGCCTCTTCAGGGGGAAAGTTGCAAGGGTTAATATTTGCAAAGCACTTCATGATCCACTGAAAAGTGCAGTGGCAATGCAGAGAGTCTGTATAGTGGAAGCGGAGTTGAAAATGAAGTCTTGATTCAGTATATATTGAAATTGCTTTATTCCTCCCCCCCGATCCTGATTAGTGTGTTCTGAAAAATATCTGGAGCTGGAATGAGATGCAGTAAATCATGAATGCTGAGGAAAACAAAAAGCAACATAGTGTAATAGAGACCAGATGTCTTATTGACTCGCCATCCAGTATTCCTGTTTGCTTGCCAGTTCTAATGCTACAGTGCTAATAGTCTTTATTCAAGGCAGGCAGGACTGGGACATTTTTTTAAAATGCCAACACTGTTCCATTAGGTCTCCCTAAGCGCTTACAAGGAGTCACAAAAAACAATGCACTTCAAGAGCTTTAACTCTTCACAGCTTCATGTATGAAATTCTATATTCATTGGGCACTTTCCTTTCTTTTGTGTTAAATCGCTGATTTCTGTGGAGTTCCACCCGGTCGAAATTGTGGATGAAGTAGGAACCACAAGAATTCAGCTCAGGCTGCTTTCTAGATTATATTGCTTCATTGTGTGTTATCGTAATGAGCACAGTGATTTAGAATGGAGGAGCTAAACTAAGGTCTCAGAGCTGCAAACAGAGGTAAATAGCACATTGTAATATGTTTAACCAACTGTTGAGAACCACAGAAAAATATAGAGGAGGAATGAAGGCAGACAATGCATTTCCTAGTTGGGATATTTTAGAGCTTTTAGAGAGGGAGATGTTTCTTTGGCTTTCTCCAAACTGACTCGAAAAATCACTGAATAAACCAGGTGAGGGATGGTTGATCTAGATTGTGTTAGGGAGATAGTGAAAGAAGTTAGACAATCCTGGCTTTAAACCATAGTTCTAAGAACTAAAGAAATGCCCTGCACTGGTTCCAGTGCTAGAACTGCCATGGGGAGCGGACCCAGTAGGCCCGTGTGTTGCATTTGGTTCTGATGGCTCTCTAATCCCAGCTGAATCCACCGAGCGATTGCAAGTCTCTCGCCATCTTTCTCCTTTTGTTGCTGATTTAGCACCACTTATAAGCAGTGCCTCTTGTTGCGTTGTTCCTGAGCAAGCATTGCTTCCCAAAGAGAAGGCTTTTGGGGTATGTGGGGGTGATAAAGGATTTGGGGAATTCTTCTGGGCTTTGCAGCTGCTGCATTTTGAGATTTACACAGTGGTGGAAACCCCCATGTGCCTTGATGGGAATCTAGACTGCATGTATAAAGCTGTTCTAGATGACAGAGGGGGTGCAGTAGCCCAAGTCATGGAAGCTTTAAGGGGGTTTTATAGCTCAGCATTTAAGTGTGATTGTTTTCTTGTCTCTAATGATTCTGGAACATGACACAGGTGTTCTGGGCAGTTTGAATAAATTGAAGAGAAAATCTTAAACATTTCTATTTCTAATAGGGCCCACTGAGAATGCACACCTCCCACTTTTATGACCCTTTAACCAGGGACCATCTTATGGTTTGGGGAAGGAGGCGCTGCTGAAAGGTTGTAGAAATCAGACCATGGAGTTGCTTTCTTATCTGAACCTGTTGCTAGATGGTGTATTTTACTCTAATAGACAAGACAGATTTTTGGGCATTGGGGGAGGGAGATGGAGGGGGACTGAAACACAGGGAATTGAAGTGATTTGCTCAGGTTCACACACAGCTGGGAACTAAACTCAGATCTTCAGTCTCCATCCATAGACTTAACCCCATGGCCATGCTTCCTTCCTAGCGTTCATGTACTTAAGTTTAAAATAAGCGAGTGAGAAAACAGTAGTTTAATTGGATCCCTATAATATTTTCCATCTGCAACCTAACAAGGAACTTGTCAAAAGCATTTCTCTGCATCAAACCCCCCCCCCCCCCCCGAGAGTCTGGGACTATAAAAGCCCTCTGTGATTGTATGTTAGATTGTTATATTAGTCAGGGATGACTGGTTAGCATAGTATAAAAGGTACTTTTGTGCTCGGCGTGTGACTGACGATCTAGGGTTGGGCTTTAACAAATGCCATAGTTAATTTTTTTTATTAGTCGGTGTTTGTCATTCCAGTTGGCTTGATGTTAACATTTTAAGGATTCCAGCTTGCAGAGATCCTCTGGAATGGCTTCCCCCAGTTGTAGGCAAATTGCAATACTCTGTACCTGCTTTTGTACTACAGTCATAGTCCTTTGTTGAAATATAGAGGAAGAACTCTCCCTTGTCCATGTATTGGTAGCGTTGAGTTTTCATGGGGCAAAGCAGAGCTAATTAAGGAGGGAAAATAACTTTCTCGTGTTTTTTCCGGTTGGTTAGGATCTAATTACCACAAATGTTCAAAGCATGTGGGGTTGGCACCAAAGGAAATGGGACACACAAAGGAAAAGTAACTTACAAATGCTATGTATGTTATTTCTGTGCAGAAGGGTGAAAGATGTAGTTGCATCTCTTCAAATGATAGAAAGATTGATAGGACCTTGCTGAGGTTTGGTCAGACTTCATTTACCCAGAAGTTAGAACTAAAGCAGTTCTTCGGTTAGAAGAGAAAATCTTCATTTTACAGAAATAGAGAAGTTAATGGCTAAGCATCCCTATATTACTCGTATTCAATTCCAGTATTTGAAAAGAAACTCTTGGATATTTTTGCTGATTAATTCATTCCTCCTCTCTCATCATGGCAAGCTGAGGACAATAAGATAGGAATGTAAATGAGACGAGGATGGTCCAGTGGTTAGGGTACTAGTCTAGGACTTGGAGACTTGCATTCAAGTCCCTGCTCTGCCCCAGACTTCCTCTGTGACTTTAAGGGGTCACTTAGCTTCTCTGTACCTCAGTTCCCTATCTGTAAAATGAGAAGACAAGTTCTTCTCTATCTTACGGGTGTTGAGGATAAATGCAGACTGTGAGACTGAACTCAGATACAAGGGGACCTAATAAGTACCTTAGATAGAAAATCTTCCCAACAGCCATGGGATGGGAATAGATATTCCCATTACACAGATGGAGAAATGGAGGTACAGAAAGTTGAAAGGATTCTCCTGATGCTAATGGCGCAGCACTGGATCTCTCTTTCATCCCTTATAATTGGGAAAATCCAGACCTCTATATCCTTTTGAACAGACCCCCAAAATCTTTTTATTTACGTACTATTATCATTATAGTTTTTTATTATTATTATTTTCTCTGGAATCTGGACCTTGACTATATCTTGACCAAGAAATTTGGGCCTTGACAAAAAATAGACTACCTCTGCCTTAGATGTTGAGCTTTGGTTGGACAGTTACAGTAAAGAATCTGCCTTATGAAAACTAACTTAAGGCGCTATCATTAATTTGTTTCAGGATTATTTTCTGACTCTACAAATAGCAATGGCTTTTTTCTTAAAGGTGGGTGGGGAAAAAGAAGAATAGATCTTCTGGCAGCATGTGGAAGTAACCATGTGATTGGTTGCCCGCAAGTGGTTTATGCCATGGATTAGCAGATAAACATGGTATTCACTCTTAGAAATAAATACATAAACCAAGTAATTAAATTAGCAGAGAAGTCTCTTGTCCTAGACCATGTGCCCTGCCAGTAAGGATTTTGTAGGCTGTAAATATGGAGTTGGGGTCAGATTGGGAATGGATAGGCTGAAAACTTCAGTGATCAGTTCAGTTCAGTGATCTCTGTCCACAGCAAATAATTCTACTGGGTTTGGAAGTGACTGTGAGAGGGCGGGAAATACGAATCCTACTGAAATACTTATGCATTTGAAAAAGGTGGTGGTGTTGTATGGTGATTGTGAGCTATCTTCTTGTACAGAAAATCAAGGAAAGAAAAGTGGTCAGAACTGCAATAACAAAGTTTTATTGAGAGGAATGTCAGTTTAAAAAAAGATATTTCCACTTGGCACTGGGTTTCCTTATTTCTGGTTGACCATAATAGGATATGTTGCAGTTACGATTGAGATGACAAAAGTAGGAAGTATTTCCAGCTGTTTGGTTTTAGCTTTATTTAAAAAAAAAAAAGAAGAAAAGGTAATATTAAAAATGAGTATGAATTGTAGGGGGCGGGGCATAGCCCAGACATCTGAGTATAGGGCTTAGAGCAGGAATTCTTGTTCTAATTGTAGTTCTTGCATGTCACGTAGTCTCTATTTCTCAATGTAATAAAGGGATAACACTTACCTACCTCCCAGGAGTGTCAAGCGACTTAACTTTCAAAGTGCTAGGTAAGCGCTACATATTAATCTGTCACAAGGGGAAATTAAAATGATAAAAGCCGAGACGGGAGGGATTTATTACATTCTAGTTATGAACAAAGCGCATTGGATACACCCAGCTGGGCGTATAAAGCCATAATCCCATTAATGGCTACATAACCTTGCAAAATTCCTTTAGTGGGAGGTATAAAGAGTTTCCTGGTTATTTTCTTTTGCTTTTTGCAAATCAGGGCTGAGTAGAAAGGGCCTTGAGAAGTAGTCTAAAGGCCAAATGTGATCTACTTCAAGATAAGCCTCATTGCTGTAAATTGTGCGTATACTAGAGGTTTTCCCTATTGTTGTTGCACCAATGTGCATGCCATTCCTATGCAGATAAGACCCTAGTCAAAAAATGTTCACACCAGATTGTCTCAACTTTAAATATCTTCTGAGGTACATCCCAAAAAGAGTGTATCACATGCACCTAGTAGGCTCTGCAGCAGGTTAATAGGCAGATGATCTCTCTCCCCTTCCCAAAATGGTGCTATTGACTATCTTTCACGTTGCTTTCATTTCAGCTTTGAAGCGTGCAGACCTGCCACTGCTATGGGTGACGCTATTGTAGACGCAGCCCCTGGGACAGCGTTGGATCAGTCATCCGGCCCAGTGCTTCAGGGAAATGGAGGGACTCCTCTCAGCGTCATCAGAGAAGGCGTTGGGGAGTTGGCGGTTATCGACCCTGAGGTGGCGAAGAAAGCCTGTGAAGAGGTCCTGGAGAAAGTCAAGCTGATGCATGGGGTCTCCTCAGACAGCGTGGCTAAATCAGATGATGGCAACGAAACGGAGAGTGCTCCACGGACCAACCTGGAACTAGCCAACGGAGACATCAGAGATGGCTGTGAAATCAAATGCTTGGACGACCCACCCAGCTCGCCTTCCAGGATCCAGGAGGAGGACGAGACCATGGCCAACACAGTGAAAAGTGCCCGGAGGCGGCAAAAGAACAACTCGGCTAAGCAGTCCTGGCTGCTCCGGCTCTTTGAATCCAAACTCTTTGATATCTCCATGGCCATTTCATACTTGTACAATTCAAAGGAGCCGGGGGTACAAGCTTATATTGGAAATAGGTTGTTTTGCTTTAGGAACGAGGATGTGGACTTCTACCTGCCACAGCTTCTAAACATGTACATCCATATGGATGAAGATGTTGGCGATGCTATCAAACCCTACATTGTGCACCGCTGTCGGCAAAGCATCAACTTTTCCCTCCAGTGTGCTCTGCTGCTGGGTGCCTACTCCTCGGACATGCACATCTCAACTCAGCGACACTCCCGTGGGACCAAGCTGCGGAAGCTCATCCTCTCTGATGAGTTGAAGCCAGCTCACAAAAAGAGGGAGCTGCCGTCTCTGAACCCAGTGCCTGACATGGGGTTGTCACCTTCCAAAAGGACTCACCAGCGGTCCAAATCGGACGCCACAGCTAGCATCAGCCTGAGCAGCAATTTGAAACGGACCGCCAGCAATCCCAAAGTCGAGAGCGAGGATGAGGTAATGTTGGAGTCTCTTTAAAATGCAACCTGAATGTGAAGCGTGTGTCCACACAGGATATGTGCCTTTGGGCCTCATCTCATAACTCTTTCTCTGCTAGAGATTTTTATATTAACCAGTGCAAATGATGTAAATTTCATTTATTTTTTTCCCCAAGAAAAGTGGCATTATGTGCTGTAGCCATGGCTGGAAAACGTAGAGCCCATTCTTGCAGGAATTCTCTACTGTAATAAAAGAAAATACTTTGCACTTCTCTAATGCCTTTTCTCTGAGGGTCCTACAGGTGCCTTTACAAAGATAGGTGAGTATTGTTCCCCCACTTTACTGATGGGGAAACTAGGAAAGGAAGGGCGACCTTATGGTTAAGGTAGTGGACTGGGATTCAAGAGCTCTGGGTTCAGTTTCTAAACCACAGATTTCCTATATCACCATTTAATCTTCATCTTCATCTTGCTGTCTGTACAAAGGGAGACTACTGTTTCCTACCTTACAAGATTCTTGGAAAGATAAACTTCTTATTGTTTGAGATGTTCCAATTCAACAAGAATGGGCACATCTAAGTAGGTAGCTAAGTTATATAGTGATTTAGTGCTAGAGTTAAGAATAGAACCCAGGCTCCTATTCCCCAGCTCTGAGCCCTAGCTGGGCATGCTCCTGTAAAGGAAGGAAGTCCCCTGTAAATTTAGCAAAAATATACAGAAATGCTTTGCGCCCATTAGTTATAGCCACTGTAGATGGTCTCATGACCATTGTTCATATGAATGAGTCTCTCAATGATCAGTCTTTTCTCTGATAAATTGGTTAATAAATATGATCAGCACATCTGTAAAATACAGCTGGAGTTTTTGTTTTGAACTGGTGCATTAGGGCTTGCTATTGGTTACCCTGGGAGCTCATCCTGGGAGGAACATTGGTGTGAAATTGCAGCCTTGATGCAAAGCACAGAATGAATATTTCAAGCCTCTGCTGAACTTTCGTTCCCTGTCTCTGTCATTTGCATCAAGGAAGGAGTTGCAGAGAGATTCAGAACAGAGGGTTGTTAATATCCAAGATTGGTGGGAATTCACCTGTAGCTGAATGCGTCAGGCAGGAGAAGGGAAGGCCCCCGATTTCAGCACAAAGTGGCTGCCCTTCATAGTCAACTCTGAGGACGATTCCATCGAGGTATTCAAAAATAATCCTGTGCAAAACAAAACTGCCTCTGTGCAGATAAGCCCAGACAACTCCACGAGGTCTAGTCCCCATTCACTGTCCAAAATGAATGTCTGATGCAAATGCCCTTGGTTTTGAGAAGAGAGCCATGGCATTTTTATATTGGCTGACTTTCTTCTTCCACAAATTGCCTGTTGTAATGAGACCTTTTAATCGGTCCTCCTTTTCCTCCCAGCCGTAAAGCAGAGGGAACCCAAACTGTGTTATGCTGGAAGGGTTAGGCTGTTTGTGAGGCAATGCCAATTTGCAGTGTCTAGTGTTAATGCAGTTTAATCCTAAGCAGCATTAAATAAGGACTAAATCAAACTTGCATGCACATGTACATTTTTCCATGTCATACTTCTTCCAGACCTGAATGGCTCTCACAGGCCTTATGACTAGCTGGATGACACTGGTTATTTTTAAGTGTAAAAAAGTTATACATGTAGACATGGATTTTGTATAGCCTTTGCAATCATATTGTTGCGTCTACAGAGTGCTTTATCTGTTTGCCATATACTGTGTTTATTTCTGATGCTTTAGCTTGAGCTATATTTCTTACAAAAGGAATCTAGACTCCCCTACATCCATTTCACAGGTCTGGCAGATAGTTTTTCAGAACAAAAGGATAAAGCTGTACCCTTGGTTTTTGAGGGAGGGAGGGAAAGAAAAGGAAAAATCTGGTAATCTGAGGTTTATTACATTGCTTTCAAATGACCTTGATGTTTTCTCCACATGTTCTTTCGGAAACCAAGGTAATGAGTAGTGCAAGTCTTATTTCCAGTGCTACAGTGTTAGAGGGCGAAGGGACAGGGAATTGAGGTGTTAAGAGTGCAGATCTGTGAGCTGTGTTCAACAAATTGGAGAGAAGCAATGCATCACTTCCTCTGTTTTAGCTCAAACAGTTGAAATACTCTCTTGGGGTAGTGAATCATCTAACCAAAAGGGATGGTTTAGCTGGCAGAGAATTAGGCTTGTTACACCTATACATTACTCCACAGGTTCAAATCACAGCAGGGCTGACTCAGCCCTTGGTCTTTCCAAGACAGATAAATTTAATTCCATGCAGCTTTCTCTGGGTGTATGCCTGTTTTTCAAGGTCTCCTCTGAATAACAGACAACCAAGTTGCTCTCTGCTCTGTCTAGACACTAAAGATTGTGTGGTTGTTTCTGTAACAGCAGGGAGTTTAGCCGACATCCTTTGCTAATTATCCCCATCCCCTCTGTTATGCAGTGCTATGTATAGAACTTGTGAAAGCTTTTTTGTGAGCCTTCTAGAAAGAGAAACGTGAAGTATTAATTGTCAGCTGAACACAGCCTGGCCGATTAGTAGTTAAAAATGTCCTGTTTTCCCAACCCTGCGAATTTGCATGTCATGAGCCAAGGGGAAGGCACCACGTGGGTAGAGTAAGTGAATGTTTCATGTCCCTGACAGTTCACTGTTTGGTAGAAAACAGCTGGCTGACAGAAAGCAGGACACGTGGAGGTCTCCTTAGCTCATACTGGCTGCAGCTGCTCACATAATGGAAACTGAAGCTTTTATCTATAATTTATGTAAAGCTGCACTGAGAAGAGTTTCTCTTGGCAATGTTTAAAACATATTTTGGACCAGAGGCCTCGCAAGCCTTTTAAATGGTATATGGCAGTGGAGGAGGCCTCAGCTATCCAGGCTCTTTTAAAAACTTTCCCAGCTTCAGAGCATTCAAGAGGCTGGTTAAGATCCTCTGTTTGCTGTTTAAATTCCTAGAAACATTGTCTTGTGTTAAAACAGCTAAACTCCTGTGAAAACAAACTCTTCTGCAGACTGTCAGATAGTCTTAAGAGGCAGCTATTTAATGCTAAGTAATTCTCAGTCACTCCATCTTTGCCCTTGGAACAGTGTGGCGTGTGGGGGCTAAGGTGTCTCTAAACCTTTTTTCATCATTCCGCCCCACCCCCACCCCGTATTCTGGGGCCATGCAGAGCCCTGCCCTGCGGGTGCAAGTATGCTCTAACTTATGCTGTGCGTTTCATGGCTCCTGGGAAGCTGAGAATAGCCGTAGTGCAGTGCACTCCAACTAGATTCTCAACGTATGCTAGGTGCAGGGTCCCTGTGCAGGGGGATCTCAGTGTTTTTTTTTCCCGTCTCTTTGTGCCACTAGAACAGCATATGGCATTAGCATCAATGAGTATTGGGCCCAGAGGCTCTAACTGCCCCAGTGAATTGCTGCTATTCTTAAGGTTTGGTTAGGATAATTTGATCAGTACTAAGTGCCTCCAATCACTGACCAGGTGGATGAGCAGCAGAGGCAGGCAGCAAAGTCTCCACCAATATCATGACACTCTCCACTTCAGACCTTGCTGACCTCATTTAACTTGGTTATGAACCATAAGAAATATACTTTAATCATGCCCCAGGAGAAAGTTTCTCTGCCTTTTTCTGACTCCTCAAAATTCTTTCTTTTTAGAGATTGCGGAATTTGATAATAAAATGAAAACTTGTTTTGGGATTAAGATTAAGAAAGTGGGTTACTGGCAAGGATCATGACTAAGCTTTCCTTCAACTCTGATCTTATTGATGATGCCCTCATCCAAACATCTGGTCCTACACTGGCATCATCCTGTCAGGGACATTTATTAAATATTCAGATTTGCCTCGTTTTTAAACCTGTAAAAACTTCAGATGTGACCAGGCCAGGGATAAAGTATTAAACTTTCACCAGTTGTCCTATACTATTATCAGAACACTTCTGTAGCGCTATAAACTTACATCTGACTTTACAAATATATCTGACATGCTTGCATTTAAGAAAGACAAATTCAGAACCGCAGTTCAGGAGATGCCAGGCATTGGGGGGATGGAGTGGAGCGCCAGATTTTTGAGAAAAGTAAATCATTCCATTAGCTCTAATCTGGTCTAGGAGAATATTTAAACTAAAAACAATGGGAACTAACTAACTTCAGCACTAGCAAAAAGCCTGTAGGAATCAGGAAGAACTGAAACATTGGGCTAATTAATGTTGTCTTGTGGTTTGAGTAAGGATGAATCTATAATTTAAAGATTATTATTGCCCCGCCATCCTTGTTTATGGACCCTTAAATGAGATGCATGTTCCTACTGCTTCTGGTTCACTCAAGCCTTTGTCAGTACCTTCAGTTCTGGATTAAGATAGTCCGGTTTAAAGCAGGCATTAATACTTTTTTATTTTAAATGCATTCCTTTTAGAACATAATCGGGTGGGATGTTAGTACAATCCGATCAGTTGCCAAGCAGTCTGGTGCCAGCATGGTTCAGTGGTCTGGCTAGTGCGGGTTGAATGAGATACTGGAGTAGAGAACACTTCTGGAGCTCGGAGGCATGGTGCTACAACCCGACTGGTAAACAAGCATGTAGGAGTTAGCACAGTAACACTAGAGATAAGTTTCAGAGTAGTAGCCATGTTAGTCTGTATTCGCAAAAAGAAAAGGAGTACTTGTGGCACCTTATAGACTAACATATATTTATTTGAGCATAACTTTTGTGAGCTATAGCTCACTTCATCAGATGCATTCAGTGGAAAATACAGTGGGGAGATTTATATACATAGAGAACATGCAACAATGGGTGTTACCATACACACTGTAAGGAGAGTGATCACTTAAGGTGAGCTATTACCAGCAGGAGAGCGCGGCGGGGGGACGGGGGGATCTTTTGTAGTGATGATCAAGGTGGGCCATTTCCAGCAGTTGACAAAAACGTCTGAGGAACAGTGTGGGGTGGGGAGGGAATAAACATGGGGCAATAGTTTTACTTTGTGTAATGACCCATCCTCTCCCAGTCTCTATTCAAGCCTAAGTTAATTGTATCCAGTTTACAAATTAATTCCAATTCAGCAGTCTCTCCTTGGAGTCTGTTTTTGAAGTTTTTTTTCTTGAAGAATTGCAACTTTTAGGTCTGTAATCGAGTGACCAAAGAGATTGAAGTGTTCTCCAATTGGTTTTTGAATGTTATAATTCTTGACATCTGATTTGTGTCCATTCATTCTTTTACGTAGAGACTGTCCAGTTTGACCAATGTACATGGCAGAGGGGCATTGCTGGCACATGATGGCATATATCACATTGGTAGATGCGCAGGTGAACGAGCCTCTGATAGCATGGCTGATGTGATTAGGCCCTATGATGGTGTCCCCTGAATAGATATGTGGACAGAGTTGGCAACGGGCTTTGTTGCAAGGAGAGGTTCCTGGGTTAGTGGTTCTGTTGTGTGGTGTGTGATTGCTGGTGAGTATTTGCTTCAGGTTGGGGGGCTGTCTGTAAGCAAGGACTGGCCTGTTTCCCAAGATCTGTGAGAGTGATGGGTCGTCCTTCAGGATAGGTTGTAGATCCTTGATGATGCGTTGGAGAGGTTTTAGTTGGGGGCTGAAGGTGATGGCTAGTGCCGTTCTGTTATTTTCTTTGTTTCTATGTTCTTTTTGTTTTTCTTTCTACCTCTCCTGTAGTAGGTAAGTTCTGGGTACTCTTCTGGCTCTGTCAATCTGTTTCTTCACTTCAGCAGGTGGGTCTTGTAGTTGTAAGAACGCTTGATAGAGATCTTGTAGGTGTTTGTCTCTGTCTGAGGAGTTGGAGCAAATGCGGTTGTATCATAGAGCTTGGCTATAGACAGTGGATCGTGTGGTGTGGTCTGGATGAAAGCTGGAGACATGTAGGTAGGCATAGCAGTCAGTAGGTTTCCGGTATAGGGTGGTGGTTATGTGAGATAAGGGTTACCTTGATTTTTATGGTGAGACAATTGGGTTTCTTTACAGCGCTGTAATAAATCACCATTTCTGTCTGTCTTGGGATACTAAAGCACTTCCTGTTCCTCATCTTAAGTGCAAGTCTCCGCCCCCTAATGTTCCTTATAGATGAATGCCATGGTATCTTGTGAGCATGTCAAATAGGGCTATGGAGCCATGATGGAAAGCAGATGGGTCCTTTTGCTCCCTGGAATATAAACCACATACCCTGTTAATCAAGTGTCAGAGTCATCAAGAAATCCTGTAACTAGATCTTTGTTCCCTCTGTCTTCCTCTGCACTTCATCCCCCCAAAAAAGATTTTAGGAGGTTTGGTTCTTTAAAATATTTGATATTATTAAAATATTCTTTCCAATGATGTTGAACAGTCATGCAAACGGTTTTGAGGTGCCTTCTAAACTAGAAGGTTGGGAATTTTCCAGCACTGTGACTTCCTCATGCCTCTTTGCTGTTTAATCAGAACTGGCTCTCCCTTGTGGGAAAGACTTGCTTTCAAGTGTTCATTTGAAGATGCCTGATTGTTTCACTTCGGGCAAGTTTGAGCTCTGATGTAGTACATGCAGCTCCTGTTGAAGGCAGTGGAATTATACCAGGGATGAATTTAGCCTTTCATGTGCTGCTATCTGAGACTGTAGCATTTTATTACCCGCATACAACTCTTTCAGTTAAGATCTTCTTGTTCAAGTTGTCACCTCATGCTGCATAACCTCAGTAATAACCATACATGAGGTGCATTATTTCAAGTGCTCTTGCTTGTGTTTCTTTTTAATTCTTACTAGGTTGTACAGTCAAAACTGAACCTCATGAAAAGTTTTAATGGTATATGTTTTATCCTGTATTAGTTTCCCTTCAACGAGTGCATGGACTTTTGTAGTAAAAAGCTGCAAGAGTGAAATGGATAGCATTGTCACTTTGAATCCTTCTGGCTCAGGGAACAGACTGAGTTGATGTCGTCTTTTCTGTTCCTGGACTTTTTTCCTCAGCTTTCGCTATCAAGGTATTTCTGATCCTTTCACCACCACGGGGACTCTAGGTTTGCCTGGTCACCAGCTCAAGTGAGCATCCAGTGCTGTCTATATGAGGACACTGGTTACAGTTACTTAGCAACCTTAATTTTCCACCTGAGGAACTTGAGACCTGGACACATGATAACTTGCTGTAACTTGATTCAGAAGCAGAAACAGAAGACAATGGAATATTGTCCAGTGCTCCATTCATAGAAAATAGTCTGAAATGCCATTGCTGGGCACATGCAACCTATGAGATGTCTGAGAACATCCTGTAACATGAAGGATTCCTACAGTCTTCCCATCGAAGAAGCCATACAATACAGATGCCCTACAATTTCAGAGGTGTTGCTGTTATCTACCTCTTCACAATGTATGTCTCTGTTGGAGTTTTCCATTGGGTACTGGCTACAAAAATTCTCTCGAACAGCGTTCCATGCACCAGAGATGGATTCTCTGCTCCTTTTGCTTGAGGGGACTCTTCTTTCCCCCACTCCTTTCCTTTGTCATGGTCATCACTGTCCTTCTGTCACTTGAGTTTGCATCTGTGTTGTCTCTTTTTCTTCCTTTATGTCATGTCCAGAATTCCCCCCTTCCCCTTTATCCCTGCTGGAAATGGAGGTGCCAAGGCGGGGCCAGGAAGCAATGTGATGCACCCTCTACAAACTCTGAACCTACTAACCAGTTCTCGGTGCCAAATGATGATTTACTGATGGGCAAATTGTCCAGGGTCTACAGCACCTATAAATCAGCCTTGTAAAATTCTACTTGCTGAGGATGAGAAACTGTCTTTGACAGAAAAATTATATATTGTCATAAAGAGTTGGCAAGTAAATTTTATGCCTGGGCTGGAAAATGATCCTGGCAGTTTTGTTAGCACCAGAGCGCATTGTTGATAATGGAAAGAAATCCGTTTCTTTTGCATCACCCTATTTGCTGACAAGATCATTTCAGTCTATATTGAACACCATTTGGAAACCATGCTTGCTTATTCAGCCATGGCAATGGTTCTCAGAAACTCCACATCACAATTTAGGTCTAATTTTTTTTAAGGACCCCCCTCTTTTTCTCAGTTGAAACTTAAGGGATGCGTGTCTTGCAGTCTTTTCTGGCTTTGCAACCTTTGTACAGGGAGATCTGCTTGTGCCATATCTGGGAGAAGAGTTGCTGTGCTGACAGCTATTGGAATGATGTCACCATTCTGGGGCAGGGTAAAGAGAGGCTGTTGCTTGCTGACTCAGTGAATGTGTTGAGTTAACTGAGGGAGTAAGATCACGTCACCAAACAGTTTTCCCTGAGTAGCAACAAGGTGGATTTGGGCAATTCTGTTGGTAAAACCGGTCTGCACAAAAGGTTCTGGCCAGAGCTGACTGGAATGAAAGTTATGACTCTGTTTCTTAGGAATTTCTAGCCTATTGTACAAGGGTTTAGTATTGTGTTGCAGACAGCAATTACTGTTTGCAAGCGGAAACCAGCACGTCTCATGTCAGTTGATTAAATTTCAATAAGAGTCAGGCCCCGAATGAGCCACGAGACAGGCAGCTAGCCTGTCTTGTGGCTCATTCGGGGCTTGTCTCTTATTGACCCCAGTTAAGGCTCTATATTTTTTTGGGAGGTGGGAAGTTTAAATTTAAAAGTGAAGGAAGTCGTCTCATCTGCTGATGAGTTTTATTTCTTGGCTTTGTTTAAATAAAGAAAACAAGTTTTGTTTTCTCAAATCCCCGCCATAAGTCTAATAGGATTTACTGTAAAGTTGCAGAACATTCTCCTGAGTGCCCTTAGAATGGGGTTTGTTGCTAAAGTAAAAAATGCTTCCCTGACAGTATGTAAACATACCTGCATCAGTTTCCTTGTGAACTTCCGTGTCGCTAGAGCTGGCGAATACTTTGTGAATAGTATCAATGCTAGTGCTACATTAACCAGTTCCATAGCTGATGTCCTGCAGGTCCAGCCTGCTACTCTACAATATTTTGGTATAGGAGGCAATGGTAGGGCTCAGCTTTTGGTGATCTGCGTTCTGTGCTCGAAGAGAGGGGGCTGACAATGCTGTGCAGACAGTCCTCATTTTCAGCACCTCCTGATATTTCTACTTATCATTTATATATCATCTTTGTACTTCGAAAACACTGTACATACATTAATCCATACAGCTCCCCTCTGAGCAGGTAAATAAATGGACTCCATCTCTCAACAGCTGTGCCAGTTCTCTTGATTTTGCCAGTCCAGGGTCCCAACACAGCTCAGCCAATGCTCTGCTGTTTTGAGTTTGCAGCATCCACTGGGATTAAAGTTCTGATCTTCCACGTTAGCTCTTCTGGTGTCCCACAATCCTGACCCTCTGCAACCCTCTTCCATTCCAGTCTGCTCTCTAAACTCCCAGCCCTTCCAGTGTACCTCACTCCTGATTTCCACTAAGCTCTCTGAGAGAAGGACTTTCTTTTTGTTCTGAGTTTGTACAGCGGCTAGTACGATGGGATCCTATGAATCCTGGGCCCCATTGTAATACAAGTAATAAATAATCCATCTATATCGCACAACTGAATTGTGATACTTCAAACTTAGCAGTGATTTTTTTTTTTAAGGGGAGAGATATGGACATAAATCACTAAGAACATAGCTACTTCTTTCAGAGATAAGTTCATACAGGGTCTTTTTTTTGGAACGACAGTATGTTTTAATAAAAGAATAACTTGGGCTTTGTCTAAAGTTACTAAGCAGTATTTTGTCTGCAGTATCATGTGACATAATGAGAGAGCTCTTGTGATGGACAGTGCTGCACTTTGTTAGGCTGTGTAAAAGAGAGATCCAACTGAAATTCCTCCTAGAATCTTTGTCATGGAGAATAGCAGCGAAGTAATCTTTTTGTATGGCTCATTTACTCCGTCGCGCCTGTCCCTCCTCCTCCTGCCACCCCCAAGATTTTAAAAGCCAGAGAGCAAAAGGATTCTGATTTTTCATTCTAGTTCAGTAAATTAAAACCATCTAATCTAAATGGAAATTTTTTGTTAACCACAGACCTGCCCAAGCTCTTATTATGAATTTATTATGAGTTGATGGTTCTTGGGTCCTCACAGACTCTGCTCCTAATTCTGTTTGCTGCACATAAACAGAATGATTATGCTGGTTCAACTAGTAAAGTAAACATTTTAAGTAGAAAACTGCTAATTGAATAATAGTTAAGAATCTAGGCTGGCTGCCAAGAATAAGTATTGAAAACAAGAGCTTTTAAATGCCAGTTTCTCTGCAGCTGGTTAGAAACATTTCAGCTTGGGATGGCAAAGTAGCTCAGAGCTTTGGAGTGATACCAGTTTGAAACTAAATATGTAGGCATTGATATCAGTGTCTTAAGCAGCATTAGCAATATTTTAAGAAGTGGTGCTAGAGAGTTGTGTAAATACAGATCTCTCTGCACTTTATATAAAAGCTGATCCTCTAGAACAGTGGTTCTTAACCTTTACTGCAGCCTGCATCCCTTTGGTTCTCAAAATATGTTCTTGCACCCCTTATGAAAAATCGTTGAAGTAGGTCAGTTCTTTAAACCTAGATATATTTTTTGTTTGTATATTACAATAATGGTTAAAAAATTTATAATGTTAATAAATACATAGGTTTGATGAAACAAAGTAGTTGTATTTACGTGCCTGTGCTTAATTTTGTGTTTGATTATTTGCCTTCTAAAAAAATCTGGCATGTCTCGCACCCCTGGGGGGTGCATGCACCCCAGGTTAAGAACCACTGTTCTAGAAGTATTCTGAATCTAAAACCTGCTTTTTTATCAGTTGTAAATATTCTCTCCCTTTTCCCCCACCTTGCTGTCCTAGCATCCATGATCTGGTTCCCTGTCCCCTTTAAAAAATAAAAGTACATTAGTTTTGCATTGCATCATAAACATAACATGGAGCTAGTACAACAATAAAGGTTATATGAACAGTAAGGAAAGGGAGGAAGTGTGCCTTGGTGTTATGGTCCAGGAGAGGGGCATGGCAGGAGAACTCCGTTTTGTTCTGCTAGTGTCCGTGTGACCCTGGGCAGGTCATTCAGCTGCTCTGTGCCTCTGTTCCCCATCTGTAAATTGGGGATTCCCTTGGGGCTATGCCATACACTTGGTTGGAGCCTCTAGGCCACTACCATAATACAAATAATAATGGTCAGATGGCCACTTCCCTGAAGAACAGTCTAATTGGGAAGAAGATGTTAGAAGTACCTCTAGGGGTATCAAGTAAGATGACTTGGATACCTCGATTAGGTAGAGCATAGTTCTAAATGTTGTGAGAGCCTTGCAGGAAGGATTCCTGAGAAGTGAAAGTGTCTTTTAAATGAAACCAGGCATGTCTAGCTTTATATGTTTTACAAAGATCACTTAAATTATTTTTCACGATCATGATGAGTTGTGTTCGTTGGGCAGAAAACTTGTGCTGAGCATTATTCTTAAGTTTTGCAAAGCTCTACAAGTGCGAGCCTGATGCTATAAAATCATAAGAAGTTGATTAAAAATAAACCTAGAATATGATTTTGAGTCTCTCCTTGGTGCAGAGAGAAATGTTGTGAAAATAAACAGGCAAAAGGCACTTGTAATGAATGGTCAAAGGCTGCAAGTGTCCATGAATGTGCTATGAACTTCAGATTTTTATGAGACAGTGTAGTGAATTTAATGTTCAAGGCTTCTTGTTGCCTTGGTTACAAATGTGGATATTTACTAATGGTTCACATGTGTCACATCTATATCTCTGAGTTGCTAGGGCGAGGAGTTGGCTTTTGGCCTACTTTGAACACACTCATTTTCCCACTGTTTTGTTTTCTAAAGTAATTTCCTTGCAGGCTACCTGAAGGTAGGCTGGCAGCACATTAGCACAAACAAAGTGAAACTGACCAATATCGAACTGAAACACCGAGTAATAACTCTTTCACTGGTGGCTGAGCTGGCCATCTGCGAAAGGCAGAGAATTTCCCCTGCCTTTCTAAAAACAACAAGGAGTCCTTGTGGCACCTTAGAGACTAACAAATTTATTTGAGCATAAGCTTTCATGAGCTACAGCTCACTTCATCGGATGCATTCAGTGGAAAATACAGTGGGGAGACTTATATACATAGAGAACATGAAACAATGGGTGTTACCATACACACTGTAACGAGAGTGATCACTTAAGATCATCACTGAATGGATCCGATGAAGTGAGCTGTAGCTCACGAAAGCTTATGCTCAAATACATTTGTTAGTCTCTAAGGTGCCACAAATACTCCTTTTCTTTTTGCAAAATTTATTTGGGCATAAGCTTTCATGGGCTATAACCCACTTCATCAAATGCATATTGTGGAAAATACAATAGGCAGGTATAAATACACAGCACATGAAAAGATGGAGTTGCCTTACTGAGTGGGGGATCAGTGCTAATGAGGCCAATTCAATTAGGGTGGATGTGGCCCATTTCCAACAGTTGACAAGAAGGGGTGAATATCAACAGAGGGAAATTTACTTTTTGTAGTGCTAATGAGGCCAGTTCAGTCATGGTGGATGTGGCCCTGTCTTTCTCTGATGCCCCAAATGTGCCTGCCCTGCTAGAACCCACCATCCAGGAATGAACACACAGCTGGGACGTCGGATACAACAGTCAGTTCTGGTTGGGGTGCTTGCAATCTCAGGGCTCCTTTGTGTCCAGCGGCTGCACCCAGGGAGAGATGAGAATGTTGTGAGCATGGGATGTTTTCCTGCTAAGGTGCTGCTGAGCTGCAGGTGCCTCTTGTGAGCTCGTTTCACCTATGCAATTAACCAGCGAGGTGAGAGTGAGATCACTGGGACGCGTCAGTGAAGGTTGTTCCTGGATTCCTCCTCTCATCTCCCAAGGTCCCCAGTGACTGTGATAGAGGAAATGCTGCTGATTTCCGCCAGGCATGTTGATTCGGTTTGTTTGCGTTCAGGCTTTGTGGCACTGTTCACACCGTTTTGTGGTTGGGTGTGGGTTAGTAAGAGGGTTTAGGCCTGTACCCCACTTTTACTTCCTTCCATCTCATGTTCAGCAGCCTTCTAGAACTGGAGAAGCAAATCGTACCATTTCCTCCCTGTTAAACACAGCTGAGAACATTAAAGTTGAACGAGGGTAGGTGCTAAGACATCCTGAGCTTCTCAGGGTCACGCCTAAAGTTTGTACGGTTAGCAAAAAGCTATACATTGATTCCCACAGCAGTTTTAGTTATCTGCCGTTCCTGTCCAAATGCACTAGATCCCCTGTACCTGTTGTGGTGCTTTGACTAAGATCACAGCTTTGTGTCTCATTTCTAATGACACAAGCTAAGCCTTCCATGATCTTTAGCCAGCCAAATGACCCATCAACCATACCTTGCTATAACCTTGGTTCATCAGTCTAGTCACTTTGTCCTTTACTTTCCATTTGATTGTTACACATTAACTCAACATCATGATAAATTTTTGCCATGTGTGACACCATCAACTGATACTTGTTCGTCTCCACAGATAATTAGTGCTACAGGAATCCCATACTGCTCTCATTTCCGTAACTGCCATTACACTGTGTCTTGGGGGTTTTCAGCCTCCATACTAGTTTGGGAAGCAGAACCAGATCTTACTGGTGGCCTTGAAAACATGTTTTCTAACCCCTTCTCTGGAGGGGAAGATGAATCTATTGGTTTGTGCGTTTGCATATTTGACACAGGCCATCCTGTGGTTTATGTCGTCTGCTTGTCATACCAACGTGAGCTGCAGAGATGTTCAGTGAAGGGCAATGGCTTAATTAAAAATAAAATGGAAACTGAACCATTGAGGAAGTTGACTTGCACTGTGCAGTAGCTGTTCCTTCCCTGAACTAGCATTTGCTCGTTTTTCTGTAAGATGTTGCAAACATCTGTTGCATCAGTAAATAAGTCAAATTACGGGACAGTGCAGGAGTGCTCAGACTGACTTTCTGCTCCATTCTGTACTGTGCTCAGGACTCCTTGCTTTAAGGTTCTGCACCATGGCATGGCCTTGTAAGAGCAGTGATTGAAGTCAATGAATTGTATGACCTTTGGTAATCCTGACTTGGGTCAAACAACCATGGCCAAGAAATAAGGTTCAGTTCTTACCCTCACTCCCTTTTTATTACCCCGCCCAAGTGTTGGCTCTTACTAACTTCCCACTCATGGACTGTGCTCTGCCAACTCTGCCTTACCAAACCTGTCCCCTCCCACTTGTGACTCTGTACCTTCTTTTGTCATGCTGCTCCCCAAAGTTGGGAAGAGAGCCCATTCTAGTACTCCAAGCAAGACTTGTTCTTCTCCTTCAAGCCTCTCCTAAATCTTCATCTCTTCTGGTAACCTTTCTATAGCTAACAGTTCAACCCTGCTCAGACCTCATATCATTTATCCATTCATTAAGCTCTCATTACACTTTCAAGTATTTTTTAAAAATCTTGCAGCTAACAGAACACAAGCCAAGCAAGGTGTGGCCACTCTGCTTGTATGTAGTGTCCATTCCCTTTCTGCTTTGTTTTTACTATGTCGACTGTAAGCTCTTCAAAGCAGGAAATTTGCTCTGTTGTTTGTAAAAACCATGAGGCCTATACTAGGAGAACATATAAATAAGATTTTAAAAGGACTTCATGACCCACAGGTTTATATTAACAGAGCCCACATTGATTTGAGTTTCTTTTTGTCTGTATATGCGTGTATGTTTAATAGAAGCTGAAAATTGGCTGATAGATAATCTACACACTGTGCTGACAGTACACATGGTAAACTGGCTTTGCCATAAAACCAAAGGGTGAAACGTCTATCTAGTTTGCTTTTTAGAAGCACCTATTTGCCTGGATAGTTTAAAGAAGGCAGCAGGTAGTAACTGACTTATTTAATTCTGCCAGTGTGAGGTGATACTTTTATTACGATCATAGTTCAGTCTAAGCTAATAGAACCTGCTGATTTGTAGAGCTCAGGAATTTTCTCATTTCTTCAAGTGAATTGACTCTTAATTGCTTTCCTAGATAAGCATTAAATGGAATTGCCCATTATTTCTATCCAATTCTTTCACCCTCTCCCAAGTTTATTAAATTAAATGAGTTGGATCAGATTCTCTGTGAATATGCCTGTTAGAATAAGTGTGCTTAGTTTAGTGTGTCCTGGAATCCTGGATGAGTCCCCAGATTTCTAATCCTGAATACCAAGAGAATTGAGTTCCCTTCCTCCTTATGCAATCTTGGGCATCCCTTTTTTTTAGTCAGACTGGTTGAGTTTCCCTTCAGAGTTAGGAGATGTCTACATGGGAAATGTTTCAGAGTAGCAGCCGTGTTAGTCTGTATTCGCAAAAAGAAAAGGAGGACTTGTGGCACCTTAGAGACTAACAAATTTATTTGAGCATAAGCTTTTGTGAGCTATAGCTCACTTCATCGGATGCATTCAGTGGAAAATACAATGGGGAGATTTATATACACAGAGAACATGAAACAATGGGTATTACCATACACACTGTAACCAGAGTGATAACTTAAGGTGAGCTATTACCAGCAGATTGTGGGGGAACCTTTTGTAGTGATAATCAAGGTGGGCCATTTCCAGCAGTTGACAAGAATGTCTGAGGAACAGAGTGGGTGGGGGGGGGATAAACATGGGGCAATAGTTTTACTTTGTGTAATGACCCATCCACTCCCAGTCTCTATTCAAGCCTAAGTTAATTGTATCCAGTTTGCAAATTAATTCCATTTCAGCAGTCTCTCCTTGGAGTCTGTTTTTGACATGGGAAAGTTATAATTGTATAAACGAAGGTGTCAATTTAAACAGATAGTTATACTGTTATAACTGCCCATATTCTTAATCCAGAATGAGAGTGGGTTTTTGTTTGTTTTTTATGCCTCTTTGGAAGGGGTTTAACATAAACCAAAACAAGCCACTTTTATTCTGGAATAAGTGCTATAACAGTTTATAATTAAACTGGTATAACTGGTAAAACGTTCCTGTGTAGATAAGCGCTACATTATGTCTGTCCATCAAAAGGAAGCTACCGGGATTTGATAGAATAGCTCTTAATGCTAGGTAGTTACTAAATAAGAGTATATGTGTATCCGATGAAGTGAGCTGTAGCTCACGAAAGCTTATGCTCAAATAAATTTGTTAGTCTCTAAGGTGCCACTAGTACTCCTTTTCTTTTTGTGTATATAAACTAATTGTTCAAAGAGAACCAAAGGGACCAGTATCTCCTTTCAGCCCACTGGATTGAGAGTTGATATAGAAGAGAGCCTGACTTGGGGCTGTGAGAATTCGGATGTGGTTTGTAATTATCCAGTTAAAGTAGAATTTGTATAAAAACACCTGTTAAGTTATATTAAAAATTTTTGGTTAAAGTATAGCTTTTGTTTGAGCTTTAAAAATCCAGCTATGGGATTTACCCACGTAACGCCCATTTGAAATTAGTGGGAGTTGTGTGTTTAAATCCTACTCAAAGGTTGAGGTTTCTAAAGCTGTCTTTAAAACAGCTTTGAAAAGCACTCATTTTAAATGGTTTCCAATGAGATCTAAATGTCTGGTCCTAGAATGTTGTGTGAGACTGTCAAGAGGAGGACTCCTGTTGGCTATTTTATTACATTTCAATGTACTTTAAAAACAATGGGACTGATGCTCACATACCCTAAAGCTCCTTGACACTGCCATGGTGGCATTAAAAGGGTTTTAGGATGGATGGGGAATCAGGCTCATTGGTTTTTAATGACTTACGGTAACATTTTCAAAAGCATCTAAATGACTTAGCAGCCTAAGTCCCATTTTCCAAAGTGACTTTTAGTCACTCTGAAAGTCAGTGAGACTTGCTCTTTGTAAACAGGTGTAGTTTCTAACAGCTTGTAAATTACACTGTAGTTTTCATTCTTTGAGTGAGGAAATGGGGTAGCTTGTAAACCGTGTAATGCAATCCCAGCTGCTGTTGGCATGGGACAGAAGAGGCTGGATGGGAATTGAGTTTGGGTCTCTGGAGTGCTGGCCTGCTTTTCTTTCCTCTGTCTTTTACCCAGAAGTTTCTGAAACTCCACCATTCACCCTCTGAATATGTCTGTAGTTGGCATATTTGCTTCAGTTTATATTTGGTTTTAAAAAAATCACTTCTATTTAATTTTGGCTGGGATTAAGCAAGTATCGCCTTTAATGAGAAAAATTCAAAGCATCCCATCCGCTGACTCAACCATATTATAATTTTCATTGTCTTTGTTGACTCATTCAGACTCTGTCTGTGTGTCTCAACCTGGGTCACAGTTGCTGGAGTTGGCCCATTGTGTGATAGAAGGAGTCCAGTGTTAAACTCTGCAACAAAGGTTATCACTGTAATGTGGAAGAAATGCACTTTATGGCCACAGCCCATGAACAGTCAGCTATTCATACTCCAGCCTGCTTGGTACAGCAGAAATATTTCATTAATATATAATCAGTCATTGTGCAGTTCAGTCACTACTGGTTTTCAAATTGGTAATGTATTTAAGGTGTGGATAACAAACATTAGGGCTGCTTCACTGCAAAGGAACTATGGACCTAATCCTATGAGGTATGGGTGCATCTCAATGCCCGTTGGTCCTAATAGGGATCGAAGGATGTTCAGCGCCTTGCAGAATTGGGCAAAGCACATTGCGGCTTTGCTTTAGAGTTGGAGATCCCATTTTTCTGCTCAAAAGGAGGAGCATGACAGAATGGCATTTGACAGCCAAGTGTAGTGTACTCCCTCCCCACCCCCCCTTTTCTCTTGCACTAGCAGTTCCTGGTTTTCTGCTTATAAATGGTTACGTGGAGACATTTTTCAGTAGGAGGCAAGGTATCTTGTTTTGTAATCCCGAATGCGTTCAGTCTAAAGCACTTCTGTTTCCACATAAAACACTATTTAAACTCCTTTTCTTTGCAGTGGGATTTTCTCTTTAACATGAGAGCCTATTAATTTACACACTGGTAATTCCAGTCTGATTTTCTAAATCTTAATTTAAGTTTCAGTTGCTTTACTTTTGAAAATGCTTTTACAAATAAATAAATAAATAAATAAATAAAGCAAGCACACGCATAACATCGTTTCAGTGAAATCTTTCAATCCTGCATTACAGATCTCAAAAGGTGAAATAGACCCCTCTGCAGAAAGCCTGTGCAAAAGCTAAAACCATACTCTTGTCCTGCTCAGGACTTCCGCCTGGCCGTAATTCCATCCTGACTACTTGTGAGAGAGTATATTTATTCTTACTGGAGAAAGGTTTTATTTAACTCTAAAAGATCAAAAATGATTTGGCTCTGTGCAGTGCAGGTTGCTAGTTTGCAGTAGCTTGGTGGTACTTGTGCTAAGAGCTGCTTTAAGCAAGTCATCACCCAGGCTAGTTCTTACATAGGCATATCCTGCTGTGCTTGTTTTGATTTCAAACACTGTGGATAGTCAAGCTAGCAGTTCACAGTGGTGTCAGGCACCAGGGTGCCTTTTATAAAAGTGGTAATGTGTGGTATTAGGAAGGAATCTACCCATTACAGTATTTAGCTGGTAAGGTAAAGAGATGCTGGCATCTCTGACATGAAATTTCTGAAATAACGAATGTTTCCTGCATCTGGTATCTGAACAGTTATAGGAACAAAGCCCAACTTAATAATTTACTAGATGGACTGTAGCTTCTAGATCTTGTGGCACAACAGAGCATTCATAGGGGGGAAAGTGATGTTTTGGCGATAGGATTTCTCCTGTTTTGGGAGGTGCAGGACAAGAATCCTTTCTTTAACCTCTCTTAGCCCAGACAGCCCCTTCCCCACAATTACTAGTTGCACTGAGTTAGTAGGGTTGCCAGCTTTCTAATTGCTGAAAACTGGACCCCTCCCCCAACTTGCTCCTCCCCTTCCCCATCGTGCTCGCTGCTGTCCCCACTCTCTCATACCTGGTCACTGGTTCCTCTCCATCTCCTCCCACTGAACCGCCAGCTGGCCTCCCTCTGCTCTGGGGCTGGGAGGGGAGCTGCAGCCGGATGCGGAGCCTGTTGTCTGCCTACCTGCCCTCAAGATGCAGGCAGGAGGTGGCCCCGGCTAGTTGTGGCTGGCATGGGTTGATGACCTGGCACATCCCTCCCCCCCGCCCTCAGTAACCAGGCTTTTGGTGTCCAGGCACCTGGCAACCCTATGAGTTGGGCAGTAGTCCATTTGAGAGAATCTCAAGCTCCTTGTTCATTAATCTGAAAAGACAGCACACAAGTGCCATGGTAGAGTTAGAGACCAAGGACATATTCCAGTTGAAGGCCTTATTGTGCAGAAATTAGCTGTGTCAGGAGTGTCATCGAAGCTAGTGAGACTACTTGCGTACAGATAGAATGTGTGATAAGGCCTCTGTAGCATGTTTTCCAAAGTCTCCAGTGACACACAGCAGGGATCAGGTCAGCTCAGTATCTCAAGGCGGGTCAACACACTCTGCTGCCGTAGTTACCTAGATCTGACTTGACTTTACGCTGGTGCAACTTTGTGTGAAGCTTTTGAATTGATTTAGACCTGGCTTATATCAGTTTTAGCTTGTCAGTAAATTTACCCGGGCATGATAAATAGAGATAACAACTTTCCACAGATACGAGTGTGACCATTCTGGTTCAACTAAACAGATTTTTAAACTGTTTTGTTTAAACGAGAACAGTTTTTGATGTGCTGACAAGCTCAAACCTTCCGTGGTAACTATCCCAAGGTCTGTATCAAGAAACAGAATGGTACCTCATACTTTTATTATTTTTTCTCTACTTCTTTATGCAATTAGGAAATCAGTGGTAGAAATATTGAGCCAAAAAAAAAAATTGTGGAGATATGCAAAACTGTTGTAAAACCTGCCTGGAATTGCAAATGAAGCGCAAGAAAGAGGGAGGAGTATGGAATGATTTTCTTTGCTGAGTTTTCTTGTGGGGGGCCGTGGTGTTGAGGAATGTTTTATTTCAAACAAATGCAATTTACCTGGTTCTCTTGCCAACTTTTTAAATTTGCATTTGTGACTTCAGGGCTCATGTAAGGTCTTGTGTTGACAGCCCTGGAGATTGAAATCTAATTACAGCATGGAAGTGTCAACTTCTTTTCTAGGACAAGAGGGCCAACTTTGAGAGGGGAGGGAGTTCATTCTGCATGGTCCATTTGGTTCTTAATCTCTCTGGGTATGTCTTCACGGCAGACTTAACCAGAGCTATAGCTCGGGTGTTGCCTCTAGCCCTCATTCCACCCACACAGAAACATCTCTCACATGGGCTCCAGGATGCTTTTTGGTGCTAGCAGGCATAGCTGAGGGGAGGTTTCCTGTAACCACAGGCTGGTATTCCACCTGCTTTGCCCTGAGAACACCCAGGTGCTGTTAGTCCTCCAATCTATCCTACAATTCCACCTGGGCTGCACTTTCTTGTCTAAGTCCTCCCTTCTTCTGCACTGCACTTCAGCCCCACATTTGCCTGCTTCATTCCTGCTGCACTTCTACAGCATTTGAACAGAGATGCTACTCAAGAAATCCTTCTCCTGTGCTGCCAGTTGGCCAGAAGTTGGCCCCAGCCTTCTGGTAAAGCTGTGGTGAGCTATCAGTAAGATCCATAAGAGCATTTCTGCACAGGAGCCAAGGAAGGACAGACAAGTTTTCATACAGTACACTGTGAATAACTTAATAGAGTGGCCCAGTATAATGCACTGCTAAGAACCATGAAATATCCTAGAAATCTATCCCAGCACATGGGCTACTACAGCACTGTTGTGGATGCAGCCACACAGGTGTGGCACAAGTAGGGCTTTGTAGTAGGGATGCTCCCAAGCCTTAGTTAATCTTGCAATGAAGACATAGCCTTTGAGACTAAGAGGGCCAGTGAGTGCCGCTTCTGGGTTTTTTTAATGTGGACATTCATCTCTTGGGAACTGGACAGAGACACATGGCACCAGAAACAGCCTCAGATGGTAACAACTTTTAGTCTGCACCTGAATTAGGTGAGGTAGAGGAGAAACATACCATTGAAACATTCCATCACCAATTCGTATCCGGTTCTTCCTTTTCAGTTGTCTGCTGCAAAACAGTTATCTGCTTAATGATCTCTACCTCCCAACTCACCTGTTCATTTAACTTCATCCTGCAGTGAAGTTTGTCATGCTGAATGCAGGTCCACAAAATTAATTAATTAACAAGCCACAAACTCAGGGCTCTGACTCCTCTGTGGAATCCAGTGCAGGGAAAACTGCGTGATGAAAGGAAAGGCTCTTCAAATACAGAACTTCAAGTAATGCATCCGATGAAGTGAGCTGTAGCTCACGAAAGCTTATGCTCTAATAAATTTGTTAGTCTCTAAGGTGCCACAAGTACTCCTTTTCTTTTTGAGAACTTCAATAATCAGCAAGTGCAAACCACAGCCTTATGAAGTTGATTGAGCTCGGCTCGTGTGCATGTTTATCTGTGTGAAAATCCCTTGTTAATATTCATATTTGGATTGTTTACCTATTTTGCGCTTTGTTTGCTGAGTTTGAAAGCAAATAGTTGCTTCCTGATGAGTCTTCCAAGGCTGTTGCTTAAAATACATGCGCATGCACCCACCCACCATTGTGGCCTAAGAATTGGGAGGGTTTTTTTTAATGTGCTCATGAGGAAGTTATTAATTTAAATGTGATTATTTCTCAAGTAAGATTAAGCCTTGTGGAATTAGCATGTCCCTGTAATTAACATGCTAAAAACAGGTCTGTTTGTCTGTCTTTGGGAAATGAATTAAATCAATTACACACCAGTCTCAAGGGTGTGAGGCTTCAATATTATCTTTCTTTTTGCATGAAAATAATAGATTGAAGGATTTTAAATGAGGCACTACAGAAATACTGGCATGTTTTATTCAAGAAATCAGAATATTGCTGCCTTTGAGCCAGATGAAAACCAAAGGGGGGGGGAGTTTTGCTGAAACATAAATATTTATTATTATTTATTCAGATTTATACCATAAATCCTAGCCAAAACTCTCGGCATGTCTGCCACAAATTACAAACAAAAAATTAAATTACTGCTGTCGGACCCGAATCCCTAACAAACACAGAACTCCCCTTCCCCACACAAATCTGCACCCCATACTCTGCAGCAGTCCTTGCAAATTACTACTTGTAGTGTGCACTGAAAGTCAGCAGACCCAGGTTTGTTTCCAGGGCATGTGGTATGGAGCTCATCTCATGAGCCCTTCATGGAAAGTGCTCTTCAGGTTCCCTCCTCCCCCCTTTTTTTTAAATTAAGGGGGAGCCGGCTTTGCCTGTGGCAATTTTGGCAGCGTGGCATGAGGAAAGAGGTTGTGTCACAATTAGAAAGATCTCAGGCCATTTATGGATTTACAGGCCAAAGCAAACACCTTAAACTCAGTCTGGAAACCATTCGGCAGCCAGTGCAGACCACAAAGCAGTGGTGTCACATAGTGCTGCCAAGAAGCACTGCTTTTAAATAGGTCACCATGTTCTGCACCATCTTACATTTCTGGATTGGGTTATGGTGTCAGTACATCTTGGTGTAAATCACTTCTATTCTACAGGAATCGGAGTAGAGGAGAGGTTGCCCTGGATTTGGCCTCATGAGGCCCATGTTGATAGCATTCCAGGAGACCATGGGCTGCACTGAGTTTGTATGAAATGGTGCCAATTGCAGCTGCTTCCATTTCAAGTGTAGACACATGGTCTGGACACTGCATAGCTTAGCCAGGTTTTTAACAAGCTTCTATTGCAGCTGTCAGACATGGTTTGGAAGCTGTCTGGATTTCTGTCAAGCATGGGGAAGTCTCTCCAGTGAATGGGGTAAACTCTGGAGTGCCGTGACCATCTGCTGGGTTGGGTTCCAAACATGAAATTGTGTTGGAATTTCTTCCTGCGGTGTGAAGTGGAGAGAAAAATGACTAGGAGTTCTGTTCAGTTACCAGAACTGCTTGGTGATCTGTCGCTACCAGTGCCCCTTTTGCCTTGAGCACCCTTGCTCTGCAAGAATGTGTAATCTAGGCTGTATTTGCACTTAGCTCTGTGGGTAGAATAGTTGTTGTTCATTTATATTAACAGTTCTCTTCTGTACCCCTACTGCTGCCTCTTGTTTTTCACTTTTGGATATTGGAAAATTATGGGGACCATAAAACGAGTAGGGACCATGGAAATGTAAACTACAAGATTATGTGCAGACTGTGTTATGAATCTAAGGAATCAAACAAGCAACATTAAATTGAGGTCATCTATCTATTCAGGAATGATTTGTGATGGAACCTAAAATAACTATTACAGCAACTACACAAAATTCGCCTTTCTCCGCTTGCAGAGAAGTCTGATTAATAGTTTGCGTTTGCGGCCCTGCTGATTCAAAGAAGGTTTGCTGATAGTATGGTGAATCTACTTCTTCAGTATACTTGTCTCCTGATTAGAGTTCCACCTTGCAAACGTCATTGAACAAATGGCTTAGTTGTTGAGTTTTTTAGTCTGGTTCTAGGATAAATTACCATGAGGATAATTTTCTAGTGAAAAAGCTGTTCAAATTAAAGTACGCAATGGAAAATTATAGATGGATGCAGTGGGGGAGGAAAACTTTTGTAGTTTCGATTGTGAATTGTTGGGCCATGCTTGTTTTACATGTAGCACCTAGCACAGGAGGGCCATGATCCTTAATTTGGGCCTCTAGGCACTGCTGCGTTTTAAATAATACAAACTGATTTGGACACTACAACAGATATTTGATAGCACTAATATGTTTTGGAGAATCTGGAGTACTTTTGACCTTCATTTTTGTGTGATGAAGTATTTTGGAAAGATTTTGACCAATGAAAATAGTCATTTGACAGTGTTTACAAGATTTCAACAATAACAGACCTAATCTAATCAGATCTAACTTAGATTGTAAGATTTTTGGAGCAGGGAACCCTGTCTGTGTTTGAAAAGCTTCATGGACATATGACATTATAATAGTAATAAATCTAGATTCATAAAGTTATTGCCAGATCCCTTAACCCCTGATCACTCTAGTATTATCCAATGACCATCGTAAAATAAGATTCTCTTTATCAGATTTTGCAATTTCTTATTAAAGGTTAGCAAGCCTGATATTTTTTTAAATAAATGAAAAATGGTCTTATAAAATTGGAGCTAAACTATTGCCTTTTCTCCCCCTTCTTTCTTTCCTTATTTTTCTTTAAAAAAAAAAATCCTTTCATCCTTTTCCCAGGAATTCTCATCGAGTACAGAAAGTGTTGATAAATCATTCTGTTCCGTAAGTTTGGCCAGTTTTGTTCTAGTGGCTGGGTTGCCTCGCTTCCTTATTTTACAGCAGCATTTCCTCTGTGTCCTGAAATACTAATCTCTGGTCACCTGGCAATGGCCCTTAGACAGCTCTGATATTAAGCCACTCCATGTAGAACACTGCATTGCAAGAGCATTTCTATGCCAGCATTTTATGCCCAGTGCATGCATTCTATTGGCTGAGTCCTCTTGAGCTGTAGCAAAGTTCTGCTATCCTGTCTTAAGCAGAGGCAAAACAGAGAAGTTGATATCCTTGTGTTCACATCAAAATGTTAACATTTTTCCAGTTTATGCTTTTCAGTAGCCTGCAGTGGAATACAAGTTAAACAGAGCTTTGGGAAATTTTGTTTGTACAATTTTGACTAAAGCAAACAAGAAGTCATGAGGGGGCCTGCAAGTTAGATATTGTAACTCGTCAATAAATACCCAGCTATGGAGATATAAAAAATTTCATTTAAAAAGAAATTACAAGCTTTAACGCAGGTGAATAACCTGGCTGATGATACAAATTCTGAATACTCATTCAAACCCGTCTGTGTGTGTTCTCCCCCTAGTTAGAGGAAATGCTGTTTCCTTAAATTTTCTTACAAGTTGTCTGCCAGATGGGATTTAATTTGCTTTTTCCACAAAAATCAGTTTTCTGTCTGATGAAATTACTTTAGATCAAAACTGATGTTCCCATATAACTCTTCTCTTATTATGAAACATTTTTCATATTTAATCAAAGGCATCTCTCCTTAATTTGTACCATTTTCCTAACAGTGCACGTTCTCATTTTGGGATTCCTAATTGGCTTCCCATGTATTGAATATGTAGTCCATGATCAAAAATCACTTATTGAGAGCTGTGGGGTTTCTTTTTAATATAATTATTTACAGTGTTTTGCATGCCATTTTGTTAGTCAAATAATTTGAATAATGTTGAATTCCTCCTGTGTAAATGAGGTCTTGGAAATGTGTACCTGACTCTGTCTTGCTCCTCTAATGAATAGATTTGAAGCCTTATCGTGTTCTAGGATTATTTCCACAGTTGCTGTATGTGAAATAGTAAGAAAAGGATGGTAAATGAAACCTTACAGTGAGCTCATAAAGTGACTCAGTGCTGTTCTCATACAACCAGTTTAGAAGCAACATACTGAAGTGGGTTGGCATTTATTGATATAGTCAGCCAACCTTAAAATATTTGCCAAGGAAGATAGGGTGTTCTCAAAGAGGCAGTGCAAGCTAGCGGTTAGAGAAGTGGTGACTGGGAGCCAGGACTCCTGGGTTCGGTTCCTAGATCTGCCACTGTATTGCTGCATGACCTTGGTTCGCTACATTTTTCTATTTCTTATTTTTTCATAAAAAGAGGATAATACTGTGACGGGTTCAGTCACAGAGATCCCCTTGGGACTGTGACCTGATATGCTGAAATTACCTCTGAGCCCATTTTCCCTGCCAGCTTGGGACTCCAGAACCCTGCTTTGTTGAACCAGAAACTCTTGGTTGCTGCAACACAGGCCCAGGGTCCGGGCCACGCCCCCAACGCTGCAGACCTTAACTAAAAACAACTCACCAGGTTACCTGTCTCCAGCACCCAGACACCCAGCGGAATCCAAACCTCAAATAAATCTGTTTTACTCTGTATAAAACTTATACAGGGTAAATTTGTAAATTGTTCGCCCTCTATATCACTGATAGAGAGATATGCACAGCTGTTTGCGACCCCAGGTATTAATCACTTACTCGGGTTTATTAAGTATAAAAAGCAGGATTTAAGTGGTTTCAAGTAATAACAGCCAGAACAAAGTAAATCACAAAGCAAAATAAAACAAAACACGCAAGTCTAAGCCTAATACATGAAGAAACTGATTACAGGTAATATCTCACTCTCAGAGATATTCCAATAAGCTTCTTTCACAGACTAGACTCCTTCCTAGTCTGGGCCCAATCCTTTCCCCTGGTCTTTGTTAGATCCAGCAAACATCTCAAGTGGTAAGCAGGGAATTTATCATGACTGGCTGCCACCTTTGTCCTTCTCCACCCCCTTTTATAGCTTTGGGACAAGGTGGGAATCTTTTGTCTCTCTGGGTCCCCACCCCTCCTTCTAAATGGAAAAGTACCAAATTTAAGATGGATTTCATTTACAGGTGACATGGTCTCCATTCCCCTTGGGCTAGCCCAACCGTATACAGGAAGGCTTTCAAGTAACTTAGGGCCATTTACAACTGATTGTTTCTGGAGCTCTCTTAATGGCCTCCACTTAATATATTTACATCAGTGACGCAAGTTTATATCTTATTCTCCTAACTCTAGATATAGAAATAGTACATGCAAACAACTGGGATGAGCACACTTAGTAGATTACAAGTTTCCTAATGACACCATACAAGGGTTATTTAGCTTAAAGCATATTCCAGTTATGTCATATTCATAGCATACTTCCTTAAAGCATATGGAGTGCAATGTCACAAATACTTAAATACCTCAAAAGGGTTGTTGGAAGGCTTAATGTTTGTAAAATGCCTTCAGACCCTTGGATAAAAGGGGTATAGAAGAGCAAAAAAATTTCTGTATTTTATAGTGATAGTTGTTACCCTCATATCAGTGATTTGAGTTTTATAGTTCTCACATCAATGTTGCCTGAAGCATGAGAGATCCACTTACAGTTTAAATGGCTGTTCTGTAATCTGAAGGGACTTTGTGTGGTGTTGGCTTCTGCCTTTCTCCCTCAGGAGAGAAATCTGTTCTTCAGTCTTCACTAACCATGGTTATTCATGTCATGCTTGAACATGGCAGACCTTTATTATAGCCAATCAGACTCTTTGCAAATATTTGTCCTATTTATAAATGAGCTGCAGACACCTGTGCCTAGCTAAATTGCCTAGGTTTTTATACACATGCACATGTATGAGATATGTGGTATTCCTCACAATTAACACTTTTAACCTTGAAACCTAGTGGCAGTGTACAGCTAGCTGGAAGAGTCCAGATGCCCTGTAGAACATCTGTTTTAGTCTATGCAGCATTGCTCTATTTCTGTAAAGGCCTACAGCCTGCTTCTTGTGCTACACACCATCTGTAACTATTGTCTAGCTTTCAGTGCATCAGGTAAGAGTCTCTACCAGTTTAGTAGTGGAAGTGAAAGAACATGTAAGAGATGCTGAGAAACCGGGATATAAATGAGATTTTTCTGTGTATCGCTCTGAGACAGCACCTGTGGTGTTGCTCATTTCTGGCACCAAAAAGATATAAACTGAAGGGAGCTCAGAAAAAAGCAAAGAAATGTGGTGAGGGAGACAGGAGGGGGATTGAACTGAGGAAAGACTAAGCGTGAAGTCCGTATAGCCTGACTAAGTGGAAGCATATCAATCTACAAATGTTTGAATACATACGCCAAGGACCGTGAGAGAAGAATTGCTTACAGTGGACAGGATGGGGATATGAGGATGATATTGGAGACTAGGAAAATATAGATTGAATGTCAGGAAATGCCTTTTGACAATAAGATCTCTTAGATTGTGGAACATAAGAACGGCCATACTGGGTCAGACCAAAGGTCCATCTAGCCCAGTAACCTGTCTTCCAACAGTGGCCAGTGCCAGGTGCCCCAAAGGGAAGTGGGGAGACCCCTACTGCTTGGGATACGAAAACTAAACTGGGCAAAAACCCTGGGGAAGGGGCAACCTTCTGTGCCGGCTGAGAGGCTGGAGTAGATGATACTTATGTGAAATTAAAGATGAAAATGACCTTTGATTCCATAGGGAAGGCACATGCTTATGAGAGGACAGTTGCTAGAGAAGGTGACCCAAGCACTGCTCCCCAAACCACTCATCCTAACTCCTGAGCAGACCACAGGGCTTGCTCCATATCAAACCAAAATCATCCCCCCCCCCTACACACACACCACCTGAGCGTAGCAAATGCCTGGTTCTGATCCCTGCAAGATGGTGTACTGAACAACCTGAGGATGCCAGTTATCTGGGCTGTGTTCATAATTGGAGTAAGGCCCATTGTGGTTATTCAGCAGCATCCAGACCTAAAATGTCATGGTTTAACTTAATTTTTTTTTTAGGGGACGGAGTGATTTTAAAACATTACCAGTTAAATGTGGTGCTGTAGTATCAAGTAAGTGTTTATATTGGCCCAGAGAGTGCTAGAGTGATACTTAACTATGCTGAGAACCTGAATGAAGGAATAAGGTTTCACTTCCACCTCTCTCCGCTTGACCTCAGAAGTTAGTTTAATGTCATGATCCCATGTAAGATAAGCTTACTGTTAATTTTCTAATGCTGGAATGCAGGTCTGCATCGGCTTAATTCAATCTGTCGGCCCTTTCTGGGGTTCAGTGTCTGTTATATAGGGACATAGCTTAAGGTTGCCGGTACCATTCAAGGTCAGTGACTATGGATCCAGCTGGGTGTTTAAAGTTTCCAAAATGGCCTCTGTAACAGGACTCAAGATGGAGATTAATTTTCCGTACTGTGTTGGCACCTCAGCAGAAGAACAAAGTATATCTCAATGAGCTGCTTGGCACGCAGGAACTTAGCAACAATAAACAATAGGGAGGCTATTTCTTGGCAGTTCACGACTGATTAGAGGAGTAGAAGGCCTGAGGTGCCTCTGGAGGTCCATAATCCAGACAAACTTCCAGGAAATGTCTATGCAGTGTTGTTGTAGCTGTGTTGGACCCAGGATATTAGAGAGACAAGGTGGGGGAGGTAATATCTTTTATTGGACCTACTTTTGTTGGCGAGAGAGACAAGCTTTCAGGCTTATGTGGAGCTCTTCTAGTGAGAGCTTAGAACTTCTGAGTTCTATTCCTGTATGACAGTAGCTTTGTGCAAGTCACTTCCCTTCTCTCATTCTGCTTCCCTCTTCCTAAAACAGGGATGATATGTAACTTTGTAAATGCTTTGGGCTATAGATAAAAAGTAATTTAAGTGCCAAGCATTAGCTCACTTGAGGGGCTGTGAAGCTTAATTGGTTAATGTTTACGAAGCATGTTGTCAAGGAGAAACGTATGAATGCGAAGTATTAAACCATTAAACGGTTAAAAACCAAGAGAATATAGGATGTTGAAGTGATGAGCTGAATTGTGCGTTGCCCTAGATGTATGTACCAGTGCTTTCTTCCTAGCAGATCAAGATTTGGATAGTTCCCTTGAGAAAAGCAGGGTTTCACTGTTAGCATGCTGTTATGTTTATGCCTCTGAGTTCCATTCATTAATTATCCTGTTGGACACAATCATAAATCACTGTTGCAGTAACTAGGCTTTATTGAATATCTCAGTAGTGTGTGCAATGCATGAAAGTTTCAATATGCATAAATTATGCTGCTTGATTTTTGTATGTGAAATTATCAGATGCACACACACCAAAGATGAAAATTGACTTGAGCCATGAGGCACAACAAACTTTAAAACAGGAGCAATAATCATAATAAGCTATTGCAGCATTTTGGGGTTTTGGTTGAAAGAGCCCAGAAGATTCTGTGAAAAAAGTGAATGGGTTCAGTGTCATAGATACTTCGGGAGGGTCAGAATATTTGTTTGACCAGTTTGTAGCTAGCCCTGCAGTGAGTATGTTAGCATCAGTGTGGTGGTCAGGAACAAGAAGGAACTGAGTTACCAGAAGTGTGGAGAGGTAATTTCTGTATAGTGGACAGTGAAATCAGGATGCCAGTCTGAAAGGTAGCATACAGACAGGGTGGTTCTACTTTGGATGGGGATTGTTAAAATAGAAGATGGGAGCTACATGATGTAGTTCAGATGTGTGTATGCTAAAGGACAGAACATCGGATGGCGCAGGATTTTTAAACATTCATTCTATGGCTGGTGGTTGCAATTGATCATGCTGCCGTGGATGCTATGCAAACTTTTCCTCCTATCGCAAGGACACCTATGCTTTGTTAGCCAGCGTAGCTTAGTGAGGGAAAGCTGCTGTCTTCAGGAGGGTGACTATTGACTGCTTTATAGAGTCAGGTGCTACACTTACATTGAAGCATGGAAGCTTTTTGATGTGGACTACAGACAAAAACTAAACCCATCTGCTCTTACAGAGGATGGAAAAGGACATTAATGTTAACTAGATGGTTACTTTTCTTTTTTACCAACTTCACTTAGTCTTTCATAGGTTCTCTGTTATAAATAATTTTTCCTTTGCTCTCTTTTCCCATGCTACATAGCATTTGCATGTGCATTTCTAGCATGATCGGTGATGGGGGCACTTTACAGCTTTTAATTCTTTGTCTTTAATGGCAAAATTCAACTATAAACTTCTACCATTTCAAGTTACAGTTCTGCTGCTCAAAATGAGTAGAACCCTGTTTAACCTGCAAAATACAGCAGCCACATTCACAAATATGTTAATGGTTAAAAGCTTTAATCTGCACTATAATCTTGAGGTTTAATCCCAGCATAAAAAGGTCAGAATTCTGAGAAATATTCCCCAGATTTTGACTTAAAAAAACAACCCAACCTTGACAAAATAACTGTGTGAGGCTGGTAGAATTAGGAAAAAAAGATCTGGGCTCCCTCTAATGGCTCTCTAGGAGTAGAGACTTTTCACACTGTTGCCAGATATGTGGTGTTGCACAGATAGATGAGTAAGTGAACAAAAATAATCATGTTAAGTTAGCACCACAATGGGATTGTGATGTGAAGATTTTTATCCCAGTGGAAATGGCCAGTTTCAAGGTGAGTGAAATGCTTTAGGGAGGTTCTTGTGTTCATGTACATTTTTAGTGTCCTGTTTTACACCTGCTCCTTATATTCACAAGAGCATCAGACAGGTAGTAGAAGCTTCTCTTCCACGTGCAGTTTATCCCAACAATTTCAGACTGACTCCTAATTATAGAACTGTGGGTATCTTACACACACAACTGTTGCCTTATAACTCTCTTCTCCCGCTTCCTTAAAACATTTTAGCCTGTCAGACTTGCCCCAGAGAGAGAATTCATCAAATCCCTGATGGCCATTGGAAAGAGACTAGCCACTTTGCCCACCAAAGAGCAGAAGACTCAGCGTCTTATCTCGGAGCTGTCTTTACTTAACCATAAGCTACCGGCACGCATCTGGCTTCCCACAGCTGGCTTTGACCATCATGTGGTGCGGGTGCCCCACACCCAGGCGGTGGTGCTCAACTCCAAGGACAAGGTAAGAGTGGCCGAGCAAGGAAGATTAATTGTCTTGAAGCATTGTAAGATTAGCACTTCCCTTAAAAGCTGACTTCAGAGAACCCAACATTAAGAACCTAGCTCACTGCATCTTCTGGATATTAAGCTAAATAAATAATAATTCACCTTCTCTTAACCAGTCATAAATAAGATTCACCTGGCAGGGTTTGTCATCACCATATGGTACAGAGATGTAGCAGGTAGAGCGCACATAGCAGGCTTCCCTGCTGTCATTGTCTGGGCTGCATCACTTGAGAAGGTCAAGGACTCAAGAGAGTTAGGAAGAGGAGTCTATGCAAGGGTAGCTGGGAGGGGAGAGTCCAGAGAAGGCTTGAGCGAGAGGAAGTTTCCCCAAAGCTTTCTAATGTTGGATTTCAAATGTTCCTGGATTCGTGTCCCTCTTGGCCACTCTCAAACCCTAGCATCAGCCCTTCAGAAAAAGGGCCAAGTTTAATGGTGGCGTGGTTTCAGTGCTGTGTGATAAGGACTGGATTTCAAAGGTGCTGAGCAGCATAACTCCTGCGGAAATAAATGGGACCTGGAGGCATTCATCACCTGAGAATCCAGCGCAATAATGTCAGAAAAATTGACCAAAGATATTAGGGTAACATTCTTAGCTGGGTTATATGTGAGCTATTGGCATCTGGGGCAGAATACAAGGCTACTCTTTTAAAGGGTTGTTTCTGCATGGCTTTGAGCTCTCTGGCCCTGATCTTAAGCACACAAGTGCTCCCATTAACTCCAGTGACAATACTCACATGCTTCAAGTTAAGCATGTACCGATGTGCTTTGCGAGATCAGTGCCAAAATGCTCAGTACCTTGCAGGATTGAGCCCTCCAAGCTCAACGTTTTTTCTTCTGGTGATTGTAAATTAGTTTTGCATTGATGTGAACGTTACTGATGTCTCTTAAACATCAGAGTAAAATACGCACTTTGGTGCTACTCAAGGTAATTAGCATCTGATCCTAAGCCGGTCTTGTTCCACTTACCTTACTCTGAGCACGTGTCCTTGTGCATTAAACAAGATGAGATGCTTCTGGCTTTAAGATATTGCAATATTATTTTTTAGATCCTCTGATTTTCAGTATCAATACAAATGACTATAAACCCCTTCCTTCCTTCATCTGGAATGTAAATTAAAGGTATATTTATTAGTTACATACTTTAATCGCCTACCAGTCATGGTACCCCTGAAAATTTTGGAGTGTGCAGCAGGATCTAAGACTCAGTCAGGAACTCCCAAATGTGGCACTAACTTGGTCTGTGACACACAAACCTCTGTTTTCCCATTTGTAAAAAGATTTAGCGGATCCCCAGTGTATTTGGAAGACAGCAGTTATTATTAGTCACGGGATTCTGGTATCAAGTATGAGCCCTAGTCCTAGATCAAGACCAAGGAGAAGGGACCAATCTAAGGAGCAGATGAGAGAGCAGGTAGATGGATGAATGTTCAGGGTGGTTTGATGATGGAACAACTAGATACTGGCCATGTTAAAAATGAACTGCAAAGCAAGAGAGAAATGAAGAACTCAAATCCTGGCTAGTGTAAGTTGTGTCACCCTGTGTCAGTGACATTTGTTTCCACTTCCCTCAGGCACCCTATTTAATTTACGTTGAAGTACTTGAATGTGAAAATTTTGACACCACTAACGTGCCAGCCCGGATCCCAGAGAACCGCATCCGGACCACGAGGTCTGCGGAGAACCTGCCAGAATGTGGGATCACTCATGAGCAGAGGGCCAGCAGCTTCACCACCGTTCCCAACTATGACAACGATGATGAAGCCTGGTCTGTGGATGATATTGGGGAACTGCAGGTGGAGGTGAGGCAGCCAAACTCCCCGTCACTAAGACTAGAAACCCAATGGTGAAAATGAGTCCCAGCCATAGAACTGTGTTCCCTGTTATAAGGGAGAGGGGACATATGGTGCAGTCTGTTCTCAGAGGAACCTCCCCATCTCAGCCGGCTCCTGTTTTGGTGATTCCTTGCAGCCAAGGAGGCCTGGATGTTGTTCTCTGTGGGATACGCTACCAACATTGAGAGCAGCCAGAGCGGAGTCGCTTGAGTGGAATGCACAAGGGTTTGCCTCTTTGCCATGCTCAGCATGATGCCTCTATAGCTTTGTCTGTAATGTCTTACTCCTTCCCTTTTGGCATGTCCCTCAGTGAGAGAGCACTGAGCTAGCTGCAGCTTGGCAGCATTCTAGAACTAGTTGGTGAACAAGGGGCTTCCCAACTGTGATTGAGGTAGGAGTAACTGCCTGGCTTGTAAAGGAAAGATGTGTGCAAGAGAATTTCTCGTGAGCAGCCTCTTGTGCACTGAAAGCGTTTGTACAATGTAGCACATCCCAGGCACGGAGCGTAAACCGCAATGTGAAATCTGCATCCTAACACATTAAAATGCCGTGGCTCAGAGATTGAAATAGCAAGTCTGCCTGGAGCCCCGGATTCAAATCTTGGCAGGAAAGACTCAGTCATTCATCCCGCCAAGGTAGATAATCGAGTGCTGTGCAGTTCACTCTGTGCCTGTTCTTCTCTTTTGGATTAGACCTTAAAAATTGGAACTGTCTGCTTTGCATGGCTATTAGGTCCCATGGGACACTTTTCTCATAGCCAGGGTTCACCCTGCTCTTGGACAGTGTGTAAGCTCACCTCCTTTATCCTAGAAGTGGCTGCATTTCAGTAGCTCTGAACGTGATTAATGGATCCTTTGGACTGAAAGGTTTATAAATGTTACATTTTATCATTTTTCACTAAGGAGACAGCTGAGACTTTCTGGTCTGTAACTCAGCCTTGCGTCTCTCTTTCCAGCTTCCAGAGATGCACACCAACAGCTGTGACAATATTTCCCAGTTCTCTGTGGACAGCATCACCAGCCAAGAGAGCAAAGAGCCTGTGTTCATAGCAGCTGGTGATATTAGGTAATGGTGAGCTTATGTTATGGGTGGGAGATTTCCCTTACTGTAGCAGGGATTCTTCAAGACCACAGAGCTGGAGATGGGTTTCACTGTCTTTATTTAAAACAAGCCTTTGTGTTGGGTGGGGAAGAGTAACATCAGGTATCTCCATTAAATCTCTGGAGAAAAAGCCCGTTAGTCAGTACTCCTCATCTTTTCTCATCAGGTGCCCTGTATGTTCCTGGACTGGAGGTAGGTGAGGGCTGAGTAGTGGCTATGTGTAATGGGATGTACAGTATGAATTAATTCCAAAGCCTCTTCTAAAGAGATGCACGTATTAGCTGGGTAGTGGATTCTCTTTCACTTAAGCAAAGCTCAGTGTCAGGTCTGAGTATATTTGAAAACTAGGAGCAAGACCAAAGTCAAAAGGTAAATTCTTCATCAGGGGAGTCAACTGACCAATTAGTAGTCATTTGGTGATGTATGTGTTGCGTGAGCATGCATGTTACCACAGATCTGAGATCTCAGAAGCTAAATAGGCTTAGGCCAGGTCAGTACTTGAACGCACGATCTCCAAGGGAAACATGAAGTACTACAAGAGCTGGAGTTGATGGAGTTCTTCTTCTGAGAGAGTACTGATGCAACCTCTTAGCTCGTTTTAGGAGGTGCAGTGTTGCTGAAAACTGACTCACTTGAATGAGACTGAAGACTGCGGTTCTGCCTATGGGTGGTCCCAAAGACATAGTGGTGTAAGCCCCATTTTCCTAATTTGAAGGAGTAAATTCAGCCCATGGAAAATCAACCTCTGCTGTTTCCATCAGATACAGCATTTTTCTTCATCTTCTACATTAAACTGTTTAACAGTGCAACAACCCTACACAGCTGTTACGTTCCACTCCAAAGTGGGGTCTGCACGTCAGTGATGGGTAATGTGATCCCTGACAATACAAGCTTTGTAAGTGCTTTGGGCTGACGTGTGTATGATGGTATTGGATTGTCACTGAAACCTCTCTTTTGGGAAAAGCAGACTTGTGTTTTTAATGACTTTGCTTTCTAGACGGCGCCTCTCGGAGCAGCTTGCACACACCCCAACAGCTTTCAGGAGAGACCCTGAGGATCCGTCAGCTGTTGCCCTGAAGGAGCCCTGGCAGGAGAAAGTCAGGTATGAGTGAAGGAGGTGGGGTACATGGAAAAGCTGCATTACCCCCATTCCTGTAATAGGTCCGTGTTGAAATCCCAGCTTCGTCTATGTGGAATAGCTTCCCTTGTGTCTGCCTGTGCTGATTTGCTCTGTAAGTAAACGTGGGGCCTCAGCTTTGGGCGCTGGCTGCCTATAGGGAGCAAATATTGACTCAGATTCAATATTTCCAAAACAAAAGGTCTCCATACACAGCAGTGATTGATTTAGGCTCTGTGTTCCAGGATGCTCTGAGTCCCGCAAGTTTGGTGCTTGGCTTATTCTTTTGGAGGGGGTACGATTGTGGATGGGAGGGGAAGTGATAGAAAAGGGCCTTATTCCCTTCCAGTGCTGCTTAATTCCTCTGCTGTACAGTTTGGCATCTTCTCTGCTTGTTTAACACTGATTTATGGCACTTCGTCAGGGTCCCGTTGTGTCAGCGCTGTATAAACATAATAAACGACTGTCCCGGCTCCAAGAACTGACAATCCTAAAGCCCCAAGTCAGCAAAACACTGAAGACTATCCCGGTTTAGCAAAGCATTTAAGCACATGCTATCAGTGAAAGAGAAACATCCCTAGTCTAGAAATTCTTGAATCAAAATCCACCTCTTGATACTGACTTACAGCTGCTGTCTTGTTACTATGCTGTTGTGCTAGGCTCTTTCCAGAGATGCCCTGAAGCAGGCAGAGGCTCTCCTCTCTCTTTAACTCTTTGTGATTTCCACACAGGCGGATCAGGGAAGGTTCCCCTTATGGCCATCTTCCAAACTGGCGCCTCCTCTCCGTGATTGTAAAATGCGGAGATGACCTCAGGCAAGAGTTGCTAGCGTTCCAGGTCCTTAAACAACTGCAGGTAGGAAAGAGCAAGACACCTCCCACTAGTGTTGTGGGTCCATAAACGCAGCCCATTGGTGCGTTTGACTCACAACTCTTTCTCTTTCAGTCTATTTGGGAGCAGGAACGCGTGCCCTTGTGGATCAAGCCATACAAAATCCTCGTCATCTCCGCAGACAGTGGCATGATCGAGCCGGTCGTCAACGCAGTGTCCATCCACCAAGTCAAGAAACAATCCCAGCTCTCGCTGCTGGACTACTTCCTCCAGGAGCATGGCAACTACACGACTGAAGCATTTCTGACTGCCCAGAGGAATTTTGTGCAGAGCTGTGCTGGCTACTGCCTGGTGTGCTACCTGCTACAGGTCAAAGACAGGTGGGCCTTGTGTGTTGGAGTGAAGAGGCTGCAGTCTGAGCGCAAAGAATTTCCTTGCCCACCGGGCCTTGGGACCAACCACTGGGGGGCGGCAATCAGGGAATTGAGTCTTGAGTCTTGCCCCTTAGAGAAGTGTATTAAACCCCCCAAAGGGGGTAGTAAGGTTTGAAGGACTTTCCAAAATTGCATCCATTACTCAAGATGCCACTTACCTCATTCCATGTCTTCCCCACCAGTAGGGAATCCCTGAGAGCAGTGGCATCCTCTCGTGGTGCTTGCTGGGGAATCGGAACAGTGGGAAGTGGCTGCCGTATGAGCATAGGGGAACCTGAAATTTGAGTAGTGGGAGTTCGTTTGTGTTGAAGCCATGCTGCTCGGAGCATTCGCTGTGTAATTGCAGGGCTGTTTTGTAAGCAATAAACCCCCATATATGTACCTAGTTAAAATGTTATTTTTGGTAGTGTTGTACAAGAGGCAGAGAAAAGAGGCAAGCAGAGAAAATTGCAGCCCCGTGTGCACTTGGCATTAACAGGAGATGCTGCTGGCTTAAACTGAATCCAGTACCTATTTGCTTTGTCAGTGCTCAAGCAGTTGCTCCTCCGCATTGGGTGAGGACCTTACAGCTCTTTACTCTGTGGGCGCGTGATTCTCCAGCTCCAAGTGACTGGCAGGGAGATGGCGTCTGAAATAGGAGCTTGTTGACAGTTTTCTCTCTCGTTCTCTTTCCCCTTCAAGGCACAATGGCAATATATTGCTGGATGCAGATGGACACATCATCCATATAGATTTTGGGTTCATTCTCTCCAGCTCCCCCAGGAACCTTGGCTTCGAGACATCTGCCTTCAAGCTCACGTCGGAGTTCGTTGATGTAAGTGAGCTATAGCTAAATTCTGCCTGGAAGGGAAAGGGTCTTGTGGTTTGAGGCACAAGATCAGGAGCCAGGAAACCTGAGTTCCGTTCCCAGATTTGGAAGGGTGTGTGGTCTAGTGGTTAGAGCAGGGGACTGGAACCCCAGACTCTTGGGTTCTCTTCCATACACACTTTCTCTGTGATCTTGGACAAACCCCTTCTTCTCTATGTATCAGTTTCCCCATCTGTACAAGAGGGATGATTCCTATTTCTTGTAGAAGAGTAGTTATGAGAATTGTAATTGATTTCTGCAAAGCATTCAAATGAAGGGCACTATAGAAGACTTAGTTCTGATTCCTAAAGAACTCTCAGATCCTAGGAAGAAAGTTGATATAGAAGTGCCAAGTCTTACCACAAAATTAGATCCTTCAAATAAATGTGCCTTTTAAATCATTCCTGATGTGCTTTCCCAGCTGTCTTTGCTAGCACGGCTGCTGTTGGAATTTCCTCTCTAAGGAACGCTTTTGGCATGTCACTAGAACCCGTGCTCACTGTCTGATCTGCTTTCCAGGTCATGGGTGGTCTGGATGGTGATATGTTTAACTACTACAAGATGCTGATGCTTCAAGGCCTCATCGCTGCCCGAAAGCACATGGATAAAGTCGTGCAGATTGTGGAGATAATGCAGCAAGGTATGACATTGCTTTCCAGCCTCATGGCTCCAACCTGCTCTTACACATGACAGGATACCTATGGGCATTTCACACACCTGTGCTGGGAAAGGGGCGACAGCTATGACTAGATGCAGAATTTTGCTCCCTGTCTCTGCCCTCCAGATGGTCTTTCTTTTTATTGCGCAGCAGTGGGCAAGTGTTCCCAAATAGAAGACGGACATGAAACACCACATGAAAATCTGGCAGTTCAGACGATATTAGTCTCTGGGATCTTTGTGCGAGATCCATGTCGGCTGCATGATGCATCCACATAAGACCATTTGAATTGCAGCGATTTGAATATAGAGGATGGATGGAGGAGGTCTTGTGTAATGGTGAGAGCAGGGGATTGCGACTCGGGTCACCTGGGTTCTATTCTCTGCTCTCCCACTCACTCTGCATGACTTTGGAAGAGTCATTTAGGGCTTGATTTTCAGAAGTGCTGAGCAGCACCTGTAATCCAGCTTAGGTCAATGGGAGCAGCAAGTGCTCTGACTTAAATTTTCCCTTAAATGGGGTCCCTCCTTCTCTGAAGGCGTTGTGAGGATTAGAGTATAGAAAGCTCTTTAAGCTCCTGTGAGGAAAAGAACTAGAGGAGAATTATCATGATGCTCCTGAAAGCATTGCGTAGAACTAAGCATTCAGTCAAATTGCTAATGCTGGGAAACTGTAGCATGCTTTGATCCTATCTTATTCTGTGTATGTCGTCTAACTCCTATTTAACTACTGTGTGTGTGGGTTCTATGGAAAGATAAATAGGTTTGGCAGGACCGAGCTTCTGAAGAGCAGTCATCTAGCTTGCTGATCTTGACTCCTTTATTTAAAATGTAATTTGCAACATTGCCTGCCGTGGGGAGAATTGTTTGCCAATCATAATGCTCCTGCGGACACTTGAAGTGTGGAGAGAAGCAAGCCAATAACTGAGTGTGTGTCAGTTTGTCCTCTAGATTGCCAGAGATGTTACGGAGAAAGTCAGCAGAGCCAGGTCCATACGGTAGCACAGGTCATCTGTGAGTGTCAGGAAGCAGAATAGAATATTCACAGATAAGTTTTCTATTGTATGAGATCTTAAAGGGGCTAGCAGCCCAGTGCTCCCCAACTAGTAGCGTATGTACTGGGACTGGCACTCTGAGCTCCCCCCCATGCAATCCTCATGAGGGGAACCTCTGTGCAAGGATGGGGGTGCCACTGCTGCCTGCCCTCAATCTAGCTGTGCATGTTCAAACCTGCCATGGAGCTTTGCTTTTTCTTGCATGCACCAGGCAAGGTCCGAGCACAGTGGCAGGTTAGAGCAGCCCCAGTTGAGTGGGACGGGGTAAGCAGGCTGGGACAGCTGAGATCTTAGTCTGATAAATGTTCCACTTTATCAACCTCATTGCAGCATAATTATATTCACTACATTCCCCTTACAGGACCAGAGAAACTGTCCCTAACGCAAGCATTCAGGGGTTGCATCACCAAGCTACAGCTTTGCAGCTGGGATCCTATGGTCAGGTTGTCTAATGGTTAGAGCAGAGAGTATTGGGAATGTGGGTTCTGTTGCCAGCCTGGTCATAAGAGCAGGGGGAAAAGGAAATCAAAAATGTTGTAGATATTATAACTTTATTTCACTATTATACTATAACACATTTAGCTTCCTAAGTTAGAGGAGTGGAAATAACCATCCAATTTTATACCATGGCAAAGTGTAAGGTCACACCTAGCTGTAAGTGAATTGGGTCTGTTCCCCTTTAAAATTACACAGAGGACAATAACCAGTCTTAATCTATTTACCGTATGTACTCATCCATTAGCTCGTTCATTTATAAGCCGACACCCCAAGATGGATAGGTTAAAAAATAGTAAAAACTGTATGACCTTTTCATAAGCTGACCCTATATTTCCGGGGTTGGCAAACTTCGGCTCCTGGCCGATCAGGGTAAGTCACTGGCGGGTCGGGACGCCACATCCCGCAGCTCCCATTGGCTGGGAACGCACATCCCGCAGCTCCCAATGGCTGGGAATGGCGAACCGCTGCCACAGGGAACTGAGGGGCTCCGTGCCTGCAGGTGCTCCAGGTAAACAAAACGACAATGTATTAGATATTCAATTCAATGATTTCATAGAGATTAAAATCATCACATTTTGGTGTAGACCCGTTTATAAACTGATCTCCGCTCTTTGATGCATCACTTTTTTACTAAAAATATTCAGCTTATGAACGAGTATATACGGTAATTGTTTTGCTGGATATTAACGTCAGTGTTTTAATGATGTCTACACAGTGCCCTCTCTCTGCATTATGTTGCAGTCTCTTACTCCTAGTTAAATCGCAGCTCTCCCTGCAGCGGGTAACCAGGCTTGAAGCAGTTCATAGATTCATAGAGGTCAAGGCCAGAAAGGATCGTTATGACTACATAGTCTGGCCCCCTGCAGTCCTCAAACATAGTTACCACCCCAGTACATTAAAAACACAGTTTACCTCCACACATGCCCAGTTACGGGGAGAGTTACAACCTCATTCATCAGCTCTTCTTGCACGTTGACCTCTGCACCCCTGTCTGGCCGCTCAGGCTAGAGCACAACTAGCAGCAGCCTTGTTGGACCATTTCCAAATGACTTGTTGCTAGTGTGGTTCAACACTTCCTTTGCAGTCCAATAGCCCAGACTGTAAAATCCTCCAGCACCACGCAAGGATGCTGCACACATACAGAATAACTAGTTGGTAACCCTCACACTGAATCAGCAGCTCTTCCTCCCTCCCTCCCCTCTCCTGCTGCATTTGGCTGAAGTTGCACGGCAGGGTGAGTTGGGAAGAACCCGTGTAAGGATATTGTAGTTCAAAGTCTGTGTGGTGCAGAGGGGGAAGGAAATGGGGAATAACTCGCATACCTCCACTGGGCACCTGTTTCAAGCATCCACCGAAGTATTCCTCACCTGGCAGAGACTGGCTTTCAACTACAGATCAAGCAGTATTGTGTTGGGATCCAGGGGGGACTTTAATGTGGTTGCTTAAGAAATAGGGGCGGTTCCTTCTTCTGGGCTTTGCCTACTTTCCTGTATTAGAAGCTTTTTAACTAAACTACCTTAAGCGCCACTCAGCACACAACCATAAACATTGTGTTAGCCAGTTTGTTAACCCTAGCCTGGACGAGTTAGCCACCCCCAGATGATGGGTGAACGGTGTGTCCTTGCTTATACTGAGGGCCAGCTCTCCAGCTGCTGTGAATGGCTGCAGCGCTGTTGGAACTAGTGGCGCCAGATTCCCGGCAGGCATATGTCTGTGCAACTCCATTGGAGTTGATGGCATGATTCCATTTTACACCAGCTGATAATGGGGCCCAGTGCTGTGGTTGTGAACGCATGTTCCTGTCGCTTCCCAGGGCAGACAAGACCTTAATGGGACCCTCTGTGCAGGTTTCCCTGTTATTACTAGATGGCAGTTGCAAAACGTGCCTCCAAACCAGGCTGTTCCGACTCTCAACTATTCTGTGTAAAAAGAAAAGGAGTACTTGTGGCACCTTAGAGACTAACAAATTTATTTGAGCATAAGCTTTTGTGAGCTACAGCTCACTTCATCGGATGCAGTGAGCTGTAGCTCACGAAAGCTTATGCTCAAATAAATTTGTTAGTCTCTAAGGTGCCAAAAGTACACCTTTTCTTTTTGCGAATACAGACTAACACGGCTGCTACTCTGAAATCTATTCTGTGTAAGTTCTTCCCACTGCTCCAGAATTTGCTGTTAACTCTGCTCCTCGTCTCCTCCTCTGTCCCCATCCCCACCCCCGATGTGTTAGGTTCTCAGCTGCCCTGTTTCCATGGCTCCAGTACCATCCGCAACCTGAAGGAGCGTTTCCACATGAACATGACAGAAGAGCAGCTGCAGATGCTCATTGAACAGATGGTGGACGGCAGCATGCGGTCAATCACCACCAAGCTCTATGATGGCTTCCAGTACCTCACCAATGGCATCATGTGACAGCTGCGCCCCTACCACCAACTCAGGATGGCTTTTGCCGCAGCCACAGTGCCCAGCTGGAGACCTGCCACCTGGCCGAGGGAAAAGGTCTTGCCCCCTGTGGTGAAAGGAGCCGAGCAGTAGCATCTCCCGGATGCTTGGTTTATCAGACTTGCAAGCCACCACCAACAAAAAAACAGTGTTCAGAGAAGCAAAATCCACGTGTGAAATTGACTAAAACAAAAAGGATCATGTGACAACCATTGCGATCACGTTTAATGTGACCGCGGGGTCCAGGCGTTTGTGAGACAAAGCCATCAGTGCTCTGTGGACAACAGAGAATTTGCTAGACACCAGAACCATGTGTACATCAGTTCCTCCCACCTTTATTTCAGTATTATGCCTGTTGATGTCCTGTGAACTCTTCCACGATCTCATAAACGTTTAGGGCCTGGGGTGGAGGGGGCCAAAACCATCCTTCTCCCTGAGTCTGGAATTTGCCGATATTTTGAGCCTTCTGCTAGCACCACTTGAATGCAGTTGAGGTGAATCCCCATCAGCCCCCAACTCTGCATGTTCTTGTACAGCATTCTCAGCATTATTTGACTCTCCTGATGTTGGTTTGGCTTTTTTCACCCTTTGCACATTTTAATGTAAGTTTAAGTTGCAAGTTAAACAACAAACGTGTCTTGAGATCATAGGTCACTAGACACAACCCATGTAGCACAGTCTTAACCTTCTGGAGCATAGGGTTATTAGGGCTTAGATCTTTTTGTTTCCTTTCATCCACGTCTCTCATAGTCTGGCCATGCAACGGCATGCCCGTCTGTCTGTCTTTGGGCACCTTTTTGACTTTGTTCCACAAATCTGGGGCTGTGAAGCTTTCCCCTGCAATAATATCAGACTTCATGCTTCATGGGTTTGTGTCACCCTGAATGTCTTGTCCTTGGCTGATGATCCCGGTGATGCAGTAGCCTGGCCCTGAACTTGCACCGCCTTGAACTCAGCAGCAGGGCTGCATGTTGCTTTGTGTGTGGTATCCGCACAGGGGTTATATTTCCGTGGATGATGATGTTTTTACATCTACCTGGATCGGACCTCTATATGCAGAATGTTCCCCTGGAGGTTATAACCTGTCCCATCCCCCCTCGGTGGTGTACTTTGGAGTGAGCCAAGTTTCATGGCTCCCAGGGAGCGAGGCAAAATGTGGACTGATGTTGCTAGTTCTCTCCCTAGGGTAACTGAAGGCTAGTCTAGGCTTATCCATCTTACCTTGCTTACATCTTACCTAGCTAGAGTTCAGGAGACGGGTTGATTTTTAGTTTTGCAGCAAGCAGGGCATAGCTAGTGCCTTTTTTCAGTTTTAAGTAAAGAAGTGATCGTGCTAATTTTTCATCCCCAGAAACAGGTCAAAAGCAGATGCTGACAAGCACAAAGTTGCAAAGAACCAGTAGAACGCAGCTGTAAGTGCAGGCTGTTTGGCATATAGATCCAGGGCACGGAAATAACTCTATGCTGGGCTGATTTCATTTTTAAAACTCCCTTTCCGCTACTGTCTGGCTGAGAACATCTGTACTTTATAAAGAGCAACAAAGTTTGATTTGTTGAAGTTTCTCCATTTCTGTACGTTAATATAACTCTATTCACACACAAGTCCTTTCCCTTTTCCTCTCTCCCCTCAGTGTATTCAGACTTCCTGCAGCTGCTGATCAGATGGTGGAATCCCCTACTACCTGAGTGTGTGTGATTTGTTACCTCAGTCCTGGTCTCCTCCAACCCCCATTGTCTCCTGTATGTGGACTCTCATGTTAATAGGTGTTTGTTTAGTGCTACTTTGCCATGTTGATTATTTAGCCTTTTTTTGAACTGTATTTTAACATTATGGGATAGAGGTTTCTGGCAGGAAGAGGCAATATTTCCAAGTTTTGCAACCAGAAGTTCAAACCACTGCGTATGCTCCTGCAGCCCAACCGATGAACAGCAACCTAGGCTTCACTGTCTCCCAATTGCAATTAAAACATACAGGTCGTGGGGGGCATAATCTTCTGTCACTTCCTGATCTCAAAACTGGTTATTCTTGTTACCAGTTTGGAAATGGATTGGCAAAATGTAAGGTATGGCTTTTTACTGTCCACTGAAGGAATTATGAAAGGTCTGAAACATTGACTTTGCAAGGAGTGGAGAAAGCTTGGGTAGCAATATGCTGATCCTTGCAGGTGGGAATAGAAAAGGACCTAGCACTAGTTTCATTACAAAAAAAACACTAACCTAGTTGCTTTTGTCTGTTCGTCTGTTCCATTTTTTAATTTTTCCCTTTAAGTTCCTCCTTGTAACTGCTCTTGTGACCCAGCTGTTCCCGGAGCAGCCAGCAGGGGCTCGGAAAAGGGGCCGCAGATTTTAAGGAACAATCTGAATTTCTGTGGGAAAGACCCAGCATTGCAGGGCCAGAGGGGTGGAGCTAGAAATGATAGAATTGTTTGGATGATCACTGTGTGGGGCGGAATGGTATCACTCTAATATAAGGACAAAAAGTAACTATGAATGTCGGAAAAATGAGTGATATTTGTCACATGTTGTAGCTTACAAGCAGATTTGCAGGCTGCTGTGTTGAATGTGGTTACACTTCTATAATCCACTTGGCAGTGGTAATTGTGAGGGTAGCAATTATTTGTAGGAGTAGCTCATGACGTGTTGGTCATTTTGGCTACTACTGAGTTTCAGAGCAGAGAAAGGATCATTTTAAAACTTTGCAATTGGCTTGTTTTTTTGGTGGGGATCACTGGGATTTAACTTTTGGGTCAAATTTAGGCTTAGTTTACTCATTTATATGTCACTTAGCAGCCTGTTGAATTGTCAGAAAACTGCTTTAGTTGCTAACTTCGTGTTTCAGCTCCTGCCGCGACTCAAGTTTGTTTGGCTGTAAAAAGCCCTGAGAAGACGCTTCAAATGACTCCATCTTGCTTTTTAGCTTCCCCCTCTGCATTTATCCTGACGTGGAAATGAACTGCAACCAAGTTCCGCTTTAATGTAGCAAATAGCATACGGATCCCCAGTGATCGGATATACTGAACCCATAGTAGCAGCATTGCTACAAGTGGCAAATTAGCAAGTGAAATAGTGTCCCTGTGTACAAGTTACCCAGCCAGTTGGGTGACTTCTGCAGATTGTTGCTACTTAATCTGGATGGGATCCTTTGGAATGTAGTTTTCATTTAAAATCCTCATGGAGAGTACATTTTAACAGCTAAAAGGGGATGGGCTGCATGACGGCAAGAGGAGAGGGACAAAAATAAGATCCTAATAGGCCATACTAATGGCCTCTCCTTGAGCAGAAGCGAACACCCTTTCTGATAGCTGCTGCTGGCTACACGGACTATGTGTGAACCTTTCAATGTGTGGGGATTTTTTATTTTCCTATTCAATAAGGATGGGCCAAACTCAGAAATAAAATATACAACCAGAACTTGATTTCTAATAAAATGTCCTTTTTTTAAAAAAACAGAAAAGCTGGTGCAGAAATTGTTGATTGCGTCTCGTTAAGCCGTCAGCAATTAAGAAAAAGCTTAAAGGGGAAAGCTCTGGTGGGAAAGATTGCTTTGCATTTCCTACGTATTCCAAGCCTGCCTCTTTCTATCACACCCCTAGGCTTGCATAAAACAGATTAAATGCATGTAGGTAGAGTTTGACCCCGAAGGATCACTGTGGGCAGATCTTGAACTTAACTGTGGGTTTCAGGACAGATCTAGTTTTTTTAACCTCCTTTGAATACTAATCCTCATTAGGGGATTTCCAAGCACTATACACAGGTGAGTAAGCATTATCCTCATTTTACACGTGGGGAAACTGAGGCACCCTGATATGACTTGATGAAGGTCATGCAGTGAGTCAGTGGCAGAGCAGAAGGATGGTCTTGTGCTTAAGGTTCTGGAATTAGACTCGGGGAATGGAAATGTCTAAATGTCCCAACCTTACATGGTAGATTTTCTCCTGGTGGGTATTGGAGTCAGATCAGCTAGTGATGGGAATGAGATTTTACTTGAGTTAGCAGCCCTACCAAGCTAGCTTAGCTATGGCGGAATGGGAGTTGGGTTCTGTTCCCCCTCATGCATCATTAACAGAATGGTTGACTGAGGTCGAATCACTAATGCCTGTGCCACACCACTGGCAGTCACAGGGTGAGACAGGTCTCACTGAGGGAGCTTCTAATAGTCATGAGGATGCACGAGTGTCCCTGAGCGCTGCCTGCAGAACTATCGTTACCAGGGATGATGCAGATGAAGGATTGAGCCCCGCTTCCCATTTGGATCTCAAGGTGGATTGTTGAGTATGTGGGCGATGGAGTCGGAGGCACTGAGCCGGGAGCCCAGCGAGGTCTTTCGGAGAAGAACCCCGCCTCAACGTTCTGAAACATGTTTGTCAGTCGCTGCATGGCAGTTCCGGTCGGGGTGTAGACAAGGAGGCCGCGTTGTGCCAGCATGTGTCCACGGAGCTCCCAAACACCTGTCTGATGGGACTGATGCAGTCACTAATAACCTCTGCCAGCTGGAGCTCTCTGCTTTCCCAAAGAGCACCCTCATCCGTACCTCCTTGACGAAGAGACAGAGGCTCCTGGAGAGGAGACTTCCTCAGTCAGGCATGTCAGTAGCAGAGTTGGGGATCTTTACTCCCATCCTCTGACTCCCCATGCTGGGCTGCATTTGACCCAACACCCTGAAGATGGGGAAGGCTCTGTATCCCATTCCCATGTGCCTGACCCCCAGGCCGAGAGCTGTGAAACTGGAGGGTTTGATTAGTAGTGTGTGGGGCTGCCGCCCAGTTACCTTCTGCCTCGGGCTGGGATCTCTGCCCTGGCAGTGGCATACTCTGCAGTTTTTAAACTGGCGTGAAGCCCAGCTCTCCAGTGGCTGAGCGGCTTCTGCTGGGTCTGCGCAGAATTGGATGTGGGGAGTGGAGCATCGTAAGAAAGGGGAAGTATTCTGGAAAGCCAGGCAGCGCACTCACTGTTCTGGACAAGCACCCCAGAGTCTGAGATCGAGGCCAGAAGGGACCTGTAATAGTATGGACATTCACCCCGAGAGCTCTCCCTGTTGCCCTGGTGCTGTGTCCCTGCCTCAGTTTCCCCAATGCACTTTCAGTAAGTTCAGTGAAGTTCTTATGTAGCGAATGGAGCCCTTTCGGGGCTCTGGTTTATTTAAACAAAGGCCAATTAGCTGTGCAGCAAGGGTGTGGGGAGGGAACTAATCTTAGTCTGTCAGCCCCACCCAAGTCCCTCTGTCCTGGCTCATCGCCAGGAAGGCCCCATTTGATCATCTATTAATATGGAAATTCTAATATAAATTTAATATTAGTACAATGTAATAATGCAATTATAAATTAGAGTATATACAATATATTGTATGTACTAGAATTATAATTTATGATCATGCCTATATATACCTATATTTACCTAGATTTCAGTAAGGCATTTGATACCGTGCCACATGGGGAATTATTAGTTAAATTGGAGAAGATGGGGATCAATATGAACATCAAAAGGTGGATAAGGAATTGGTTAAAGGGGAGACTGCAACGGGTCCTACTGAAAGGCGAACTGTCAGGTTGGAGGGAGATTACCAGTGGAGTTCCTCAGGGATTGGTTTTGGGACCAATCTTATTTAATCTTTTTATTACTGACCTTGGCACAAAAAGTGGGAGTGTGCTAATAAAGTTTGCAGATGATACAAAGCTGGGAGGTATTGCCAATTCGGAGAAGGATCGGGATATTATACAGGAGGATCTGGATTACCTTGTAAACTGGAGTAATAGTAATAGGATGAAATTTAATAGTGAGAAGTGTAAGATTATGCATTTAGGCATTAATAACAAGAATTTTAGCTATAAGTTGGGGACGCATCAATTAGAAGTAACGGAAGAGGAGAAGGACCTTGGAGTATTGGTTGATCATAGGATGACTATGAGCTGCCAATGTGATATGGCTGTGAAAAAAGCTAATGCAGTTTTGGGATGCATCAGGAGAGGCATTTCCAGTAGGGATAAGGAGGTTTTAGTACCGTTATACAAGGCACTGGTGAGACCTCACCTGGAATAGTGTGTGCAGTTCTGGTCTCCCATGTTTAAAAAGGACGAATTCAAACTGGAGCAGGTACAGAGAAGGGCTACTAGGATGATCCGAGGAATGGAAAACTTGTCTTATGAAAGGAGACTTAAGGAGCTTGGCTTGTTTAGCCTAACTAAAAGAAGGTTGAGGGGAGATATGATTGCTCTCTATAAATATATCAGAGGGATAAATACCGGAGAGGGAGAGGAATTATTTAAGCTCAGTACCAATGTGGACACAAGAACAAATGGGTATAAACTGGCCACCAGGAAGCTTAGACTTGAAATCAGACGAAGGTTTTTAACCATCAGAGGAGTGAAGTTTTGGAATAGCCTTCCAAGGGAAGCAGTGGGGGCAAAAGATCTATCTGATTTTAAGATTCTACTCGATAAGTTTATGGAGGAGATGGTATGATGGGATAATGGGATTTTGGTAAGTAATTGATCTTTAAATATTCAGGGTAAATAGGCCAAATCCCCTGAGATGGGATATTAGATGGATGGGATCTGAGTTACTATAGAAAATTCTTTCCTGGGTATCTGGCTGGTGAATCTTGCCCATATGCTCAGGGTTTAGCTGATCGCCATATTTGGGGTCGGGAAGGAATTTTCCTCCAGGGCAGATTGGAGAGGCCCTGGAGGTTTTTCGCCTTCCTCTGTAGCATGGGGCATGGTTGACTTGAGGGAGGCTTCTCTGCTTCTTGAAGTCTTTGAACTATGATTTAAGGACTTCAATAGCTCAGACATGGGTGAGGTTTTTCATAGGAGTGGGTGGGTGAGATTCTGTGGCCTGCGCTGTGCAGCAGGTCAGACTAGATGATCAGAATGGTCCCTTCTGACCTTAGTATCTATGAATCTATATAAGCATAATCATAGTCCATTTGCAATTCATATAGTTATAAATCAATACAATTATCATTAATATGCAAATTATGATTGCAGAATGCAAGATTCAGCTACCAACAGATCTTTGATCATAATCATTAACTTTCTGGTAAAATGGACAGCAGACACACGAGGCGAAACCTTTTAAAATGTCATTTATTAACAGAGGAATTTCCCCCATCTCTGGCTGTGGTGAGGGAGAAACTGACGCGTGTGGATATTTACCGTTGAAAATTGAAAACTTCCAAGCTTAACTTGGCCGTCCATTTAACTTTGCCAGTGGCTCAACCGGTGACTTCCACTGACTAGCAAAGCAAAATAAGAATACCTAACTCTTAGGTATTGTTCATAAGTACGTCTCAGAACACTTCAGTTTTTGAATGTACTCATCCTCGTGACGCCCCTGTGAGGCAGGGCAGTGCTATTATCTGCATTGTACAGATGGGTAACCGAGGCACCGAGGGGCTAAGTGATTTACCCGAGGTCACCTGGGAAGTCTGTGGCAAAGCAGGGATGTCTCCCAAGCCCTAGGGTGTGAAACTGCCTTAAAGGTTCCCCAGTTGGCAGGGAGATTTCTTCAAGCATAGATGTTTGTTTCATTTAGACATTGAAAAATCTAGACTGGAAAAGAAGACACCCTCCCCCCCCCGAGGCTGCCGAAGTTCTGAACTAGCTGATCCTGCAGCGGCAGACTCGTGAACACCAGCGCACACAAGGGGGGAAAAAAGGCCCCTTGCAGCACTGAACTAAGGGTATGCCTACACTGCAGTGTAAGCCTAGAGTTCACTCTCAGGCTCAAGCCTAACCCCCCCCTTTCTGTCTACACACAAATCACACTAAGCTAGGCCTCAGGCGCAAGGTCTCAGGACCCCATGGGGGATGAAGGGCCCTAGCCTGAGTCAAGCGCTCTTGTTTTGCAGTGGAGATGCAGCCTCAATGAACTCATGCTCTGGGAGGCTGCCGAAAGTATCCCAGGGACTGAATTCCTTTGTCCTTGGGAGAGTCAGGTTTTCCTGCAGTGTACCACGAACAATGCACTAGAGTGGCCACATTTTGGGAAGGAGCTAGGAGGTCTGGGATATGGGGGTTGGACTCAGGCCCACATCACACAGCATAGACGATGGAGCCCCCTCTTGGGGCCCCAGGGTTCAACGGTTCCGAAGCTGGGGTTCCAAATGAGTGTAGACCCTCAATTAACAAACCCAGGGTCTACCTCGAGTTCTACCTACGCCGGGCTGCATTGCAGAGGGGTTGAGACCTTCGCAAGGGTCCCAGCCCTTCACAGGGGTCCCAGCACAAGTCCCAACATATACTCTGCAGTTTTATAGCCCTGCAGCCTGTCACCCTGAGTCCGCTGACATGAGCCAGCTGGAGGTGTTTTATTGCAGCATCGATCTATCCTAAGGGATGGGGTCTTGAACCTTGGGCCTTGGAATGACTCTGGCTCGGACCTTCCCACCTCGTGGGGTCAGTGTGAAAATGGAAGGGGAGTTAGGCTCAAGCCTGAGTTGGCAGCTCGGGGCTCTCGTTGCTGTGTAGACAGCCTCCCGCCCACCTCTGATCTATTCCCCAAGTCCAATGTTTCCAAACCCTGCAGTTCCCCTTTCTCCCAGCAGGGGCCAGGAGCGACGAGGAGGGAGCCCTCAGCTGCGCGCAGCTGCCTTTCCGCTCCACCAGGGGGCGCCCGCGCGCGCTCCTCCCTTTCCCCCCCCCCCCCCCCCCCACGCCTTGCCCAGCCCGGGAGCGCTCCGTGCAGCCAGCCAGACGCCCGGCGTTCACCTGCCTGTACCTGCCCCAGCCCCCGCCTTCCATCTTTGCCCAGCCCGGCTCCTCTCCTGCTGCCTTCCCCCGGGAGAGGCTCTGCTCTGGGGCGCCCGCCGCCCCCGGGGACGTGCCGAGCTGCTGCAGGACAGGACAAGCCGCCCCAGAGCCGGCGCCAGCCATGGGTCCCTGCTGAGCCACCCAGGGCGGAGGTAGGAAGTGGGGAAGAGTCACCACGATCCAGCCATGGTGAGTTTCCTGCTCCCCCTGGAGACGCTTCAGTCCCTTTAAGATCCAAGCCCCCTGCTGCAAATCCCATGAAAGTCCCGTCCCCGGTGTTCCCCAGTTTAATTATTAGCTACTGGGACGTTTGGAGAGGGGGTGGGTGGGGTTTTTTTTTTTGCATCTTCAATCCCTCCCCCCCCCCCCCGTGAGCAGCAGCTGCCATGAATCACCTTGCAAATGGGATAGAAAGAAGCTGGGTCGGAAGTAGCCTCTGGGGCTGCAAAGGACCCTCCTTGGCCTGATTGAGATTCCCAAGAAACCTTCGATGAAGTGAGCTGTAGCCCACGAAAGCTTATGCTCAAATAAATGTGTTAGTCTCTAAGGTGCCACAAGTCCTCCTTTTCTTTTTGCGGATACAGACTAACACGGCTGCTACTCTGAAACCTTCCTTCTCGCCTCACTCTCATTTTCCTTTGGCTTATTCCCCTGGGCTGGGGCTCTGGCTTCTCTTCTCTGCAGGAACCTCTGCACCTTCTGGGAGGGTTGGTTTTGCTTTTCCGAGCTAGACTTCTTAAAAGGGCCAAATCCTTGTTGCATCGCTATAGAGCACAGGGAGAATATTGCCAGACCCTAGCCAGCTGCCTGTGTAGTCCCCACACATTCTCTGTCTAATCGGGGTGCTTATGGCCCTGTCTGAGTTCTGCCCTGAATATTTACGCCCTTCCCTTTGTGAAGGTTTGAGCCCTTGATCTTGCCCGTGAATGTCTGCACTGAGTGCCCCCCCCCACCCTCCCAGCCTGTGCAGATCCCTTTGCAGGATCGGGGCCTTACAATGGACATTTAAGCTGATGCTAGGTGTCCTGGAGGAGTTTAGACAGGAGATGGTGATGTTTTTAAGGGGTGTGTGTATATGTTAAGGGGCTTGAAAGATGGGGGTGTTATTCCTGGCCATGTCGCCCCCGGGAGCCCCTGAAAGGCACCTGTTTCCCCTGCTGCCTGATGGTGTAGCTAGAATTTCTGCCAGAGCGCAGGCTGGAAGGAGGAGCTCTGAGTGCCACTGACTTTACTGGAGCTCATAAAAAACACCTGGGAGCTTTCGTGAGAGGCACTTTAGAAATGTTAGTGCAGCACCCGGCACAGTGAGTTCCAGGGCCCCTGAGCTCCTGGGAAGTAGGACGGTGTTCAGATCCCAGCTCAAGTTTCCCTTAACAGGACTGTGCTAGGAGAAGTGGTTGTTTCGAACCTGATGCTTAAACGGCTTAGCCATTCCCTCCCCCCGACATGGGCTGGGCTTTGTTTTAATAGCTGCTTTGGTTTCTCAGGGCAGCGGTGAGAGAGTGAGTTACAGATGGGTTTGCAATGGGATTTGGGGGAGCTCTTTGCGTCGAATTGGGCCGGGGTTCCCGTTGCACTGGGCATCGACCTGAATTGCAGGCCCCGGTCTGCACTGTCAGTGTTGAATAGATTTATTTTGTTTTTAAAACACCAAAAGGTGCTGTTCTGATCATCTGATCTGGCCTCCTGCGTAACACAAGCCAAGGACTCTCCCTTCGTCCTTGTCTCCATGAGGAAATTGATGGGTGTAGCAATTCCACAAGAGTTTACATGTGAATGCTCTATTCCAGAATAATTACTCCACTCACAAAGTGGAGTAATTATTCCTGAGTACAATCACTTTTATTCTGAAATAGTTTGTCTACATGGGGGAGTTACTCTGGAATAGCTATGCCAGTCAAGCTCCCCCATGTAGACAAAAATACCCAAAGATCCCCACATTCAGCCCATATCTGATGGTTGAAGTACAGTCCATCTTTTGGAAAGAAATGTCCAGTCTCAATATCAGTGACTCTAAGTACTGGAGAATCCACCCTATCCCTTGGGAATCTGTTCGACAGATGAAATTAGCCTACCTGTTAAATGAAGTTTTACTGGGTTCTTGCCTGAGTAATTTTGTAGCAAACAGGAGGATCTAAAACACAGGAGGAGCTAATTCTGCTCCTCATCAACCACAAGTGCACGAAAATCCGGAGTAAAACAAACCGACTGGCCATATGTGGGTGTTGGTGGTTATAAAGTTTTTGAGGTTTTAGGGTTACACTCAGGCTGGGTTTTTAAGCTTTTCTCCTTGACCATGAGGGTGGGAAACATGGTCTTTCCTTTTAATTTTGAGCAGAGTCTCTCCTGTATTCACATGACTCCAGCAGCTGGGGGCTTGGCGAAGAGTACCAGCTTGTGAGAGGTGGCAACACTGCCCTTTCCCAGCTTGGATCCAGGAGTGTCCTGTTTTCTCAGGACACTGTCATGACAGGCCCTGCCTGCACTCCTGTGTAATGAGGTTTCTGTCAAGCAAGCCCATCCTTGGCCTGGCCTGCTGCTCATGGCCCTGGCTCCAGGAGCCAGATCCCTCGGAGCTGCATAGTTTTCAAACCTTCCCTTAAGGTGCTTGGACTTATTGCAGAGCCTGCGTAAACAGCGGCTCTTGTGTGGTTCGTGTGGGCAGAGGTTTGAATTTTTGGTGATGCTTAAAATGTTCTGTAGAGAGCATCCCTGCTGCCCGGGGGGTGTGGCTGTCCAGCCTGGGGGAAGGGGCACAGCCACCTCTCACCCCTGGGGCAGGGGGTGGGGTGGGGTTTGGCAGACCTGCCGAGGCCCTGAGGGAGGGGCATCATGGGCACAATGCCCAGACCAGCATGGCCGGTTTCCTCTGTGATGGGGTTTTAGATCCTGGCCGTTCCTCTCTGCTGCCCCCACTTCCCATCCCCCAAATGCTGACGGGGCTGCAGTCTCTGTGCCGGTAACTTCCCTCCCTGCCCCCCCACCCCAAAGAGACTCCCCACTCGGCAGGGGGAAGCTGCGGGTTGATGGGGTGCCCGGCGCTGGTTCTAGCCAGTGGCACGGAATTGGGGCAGCCACACCCCACCTTTCAGGGCCAGCAAGTGCTGGTCGGATGCGGGGGTCACTGGCTGGAGTTGGCACGGGGTCTCCATCTGCGGGCTGTGACTGGGGGGGAGCACAACCACCCTGCTCTTCCCAGGTGGTAGGGAGTCCCAGCTGGATCCTGGTTGTCAGGGCCGGTGGTCATGACTGAGACCCACTGGGATGGATGGTGAGCATGGACCCTGCTGGCTTCAATCCTGTGTGTGGAACAGGCTTCCCCTCCAAGCTGTCCGTGGGGCGGCTCTGCTCTGGTAGGCGGCTGCGCTCAGCGGGTCACTGGGAATCTATTAATAGAGTGTGATTAATGCACGTGTGCGACAGTCATCTCTGCTGATTAGAGCCCCGAGTGGGGTTGGAAGGAGAATGGGGATAGAGCAGGGGGCTGGGAGCCAGGACTCCTGGGTTCTTTTTCCCAATCTGTCACTGTGACCTGAGGGGTGGGCAGTCCCTGGGCCTCAGTTTCTCTACCTGGCGTGGTGAGGCAATTTGAGAGCCTCAGACCAAGCCCTGCCTGTCAGTGATGTTGCTGGTCCCGAGCTCCTCACAGAGGATCCTTTCTCCCTGGGGTGCCTTGGAGAAGGGGGTGGCATGGGGAAGGGGGTCACGGGTGGCATGGGGAGGGGGTAGGTGCTGTGTGGGGTGGCATGGGGAGGGGGTCGTGGGGTGCTGTGGTGTAAGGGGGCAGTGTGGGGAGGGGGTTATGGGGTGCTGTGGGGGAGGGGCATCTCTGCTATGATCAGGGAGGGGCGTTTCACAGCACGACAGGATCAGGCTCCTCGCCTCCAGCCTGACCATTAATTCCCGCCCCCACCCCCCAGGCTGGTTCATCCTTAACCCTGCTCCCTTCCCCGGTGTTTGTGCAGCCGGGGGAGCCCTGTAGGCCCCACCGGGCCGGGACCCCTGAGGCAGGATCAGGCCTGTGGAGCCATATGCCAGCAGCCTCCCATGCCGAAATGCCTGGCCCGGTGCCGTGATTCAGCCCAGTTCCTCCGGCCGGGGCTATTCTTAGCGCCAGCCTCCCGGGCCCTGATGGAGGGATCCCCCCTTCCTCCCGGCTGGGCCCTTTGGGGGCAGCTCCGGCCCCCTGTTAGCCGGAGGGTGGGGGTGGCAGAGCTGGCAGTGCTGGCTGGGTCTGGGGCTGTGTTTGTGGGGATGCCGTGCCCTGTGCTGGAGGAGCCGGGAGCAGCGTGTGGAGGTGGGGTGTGCGTGCGTGGGCACGCCCGTGCATTGGGAGGGGCAGGAGCATGTGTGTGCTGGGGGGGGCACTGGGGTTATGCCTGCTGGGAGTGGGGATGTGCATGTATATTGGGAGGATGGGCATGTGGGTGGGGGCACATAGGGGACCAGATCTTGCCCTAAACCCCTCCACCCCCACGCACAGCGAACTGATGGATCTGGGTGGGGCCATTATTACATACACGAGCTGGGGCAAACCTTGGCCTGGTAGCAAAGGCCTGGCTTTCAGACCCCCCCCCCCCCGCAGCCGAGATGATGTGCTGTACCCCAGAGCTGCCAAGATCCTGGCTCGGGCAGTGCCCAGCCATGCTGGGAGAACGCTGCCCATAGTGAACCCAGTGCCTCAAACAATGGATGCGTTTGTCCCGGCCCCCGGTTCCTTGCTCTCACGCTGCCCTTGCTGGCTAGCGGGGGCAGCTTCGTCTCCGTGAGCCGGGCATGAATTGCCATGGCTAGTCCTGTGCCAGTGAAATCCCAAAGCCTGCCTGGTTCCCCCTCCGACAGCCCACCACAGGGGCTCCCTTTGCACGTCCCTGCCTGCAGTGGGGCGAGCACGTCCCGTGACGTCTGAGCATGTTAGGTTTGGAAAGGGAGTGGGACGTGATTTTCACAAACGGCCACGTGGCTTGGGACGTGGATTATGGTAGCATGTGAATGTCCCAATTGAGATTGGGGGACTCTTCATCGGGCCGGGCCCTGTGCAGACCCCAACTGAGATCGGGGGCCCTCAGTTGGGCCAGGCCCTGTGCAGACCCCAACTGAGATTGGAGACCCCTGTTGGGCCAGGCCCTGCGCAGACCACAATTGAGATCGGCCCCCCCATGTCAGGCCATAACCTGTGCAGATCCTACCTGAGATCAGGGGCTCCCGTACTCCCCAGTCAGGCCAGGCCCTGTGTGGACCCCAACTGAAATTGGGGGCCTCCTGTCATGCCAGGGTCTGCACAGCCTCCCCTCCCGCAGCCAAGATCAGGGCCCTCATTATGTGGGACCCTGCAGCGACCCCTCCCCACACTTGAGATTGGGGCCCTGTGATGCTCATGCACAAACCCCAACCAAAATTCGGTCATCCACTCCCCCCCGCCCCCCATTGTGCCAGGTGCTGCACACCCCACTCCCAACTGAGATGGCACAGATGAGTTTAGGTTCTAAACCCTTTGGGACAGGGAAAGTCTGTACAGTCCCTGGCACCAGGGCTTCTAGGCGCTATGGCAGCAAGATAACAAATAGTTCCAGACAGACACAGGGTAGGCGCGGAAACTGAGGCACAGAGCGCAGGTGGGACTTGCCCAAAATCACCCAGCAGGCCAGAGTCAGGAACAGAACCCAGGTGTCCTGAGGCCCAGCCCTGTGCTCTACTCACTGGACCGTGCTGCCTTTTGTTAATCCTTGTAGCGGGATTGGCCCTGTTGTAGGACCTCCCTAGGGTGTGGGGTTTTGCTGGAGTTAAGAACCCGCAGAAGCTGAAGCGAGGTGCTATTGGGGCTGATCCCTTCTCGGCCTTGCATCCCCGGGTAGGCGGGCTTGCACTCGCGGCTGTGTGGACGTGAGCCGCTCTGCATTTCAGGGACGCTGTGTGACGTTCAGGTTGGCACGTGATGCATTTCTTGGAGTGCAGTGAAATGCTCCTGGGAGTTTTCCTGAGCCGGGCTGGGATCTTGCCCACACGCCCAGCTCGGGTTAATGAATAACGCCACCGGAGAAGGCAGTTTCACAACCATACGATACTGGGCCGGCTCTTGGCTGAGGGAGTAGAGATGCTGAAAAGGGTGAGGCAGTAGGAATGCAGCATTGTTTAGTGGTTAGATCAGGGAGGGATGGGGAGGCAGGACTCCTTGAGGTCTAGTCCCTGCTTTGAGGGTGGGGTTCTGGTGGTGGAGGCTGGGGGTCTGGAAATCAGGACTCCTGGGTTCATTTCCTGCCTGTGGGTAGGAAGTGTGGTTGAGTGATTAGAACGCAGAGCCGAGAGAAAGGGCCTGTAGTTCTATTCCTGGCTCTGCCACTGACTCACATTAGAAGCTTGTGCAAGTGAGTCACTTCCTTCCTGCGTGCCTCAGTTTCCCCCTTGGCAGCCTGGCAATAGCACTTCCCTTCTCCAGGCCTACTGAGGCTTAACATGGCCAGAGCTCCAGATTGCCCCAGGGGGTGGGCCCGGCCTGAGATGCCCTCCTCACTGGGGGAGGCTGATACGCTGTCACCTAAGCATCCTATACCCACCGGTGGCCAGGCCACAGGCTCATTACGTGGCAAAGGGGTGGCAGGGCTGACGTCACTAGGTGCAGTCGCTAGCCCTGGGGTCTCACCAGCTACCTGTCCCACTCCGTGGTGGCACGAAGGCCCTTCCACCAGCCCTGCTCACGTGCCAGGCATATGCTGCCGCTCGGGGAAGCCGGGGCGCTCTGGATTGAGGAGCAGAATCCGTCCTGGGGCAGCACGTGTTCTGAGCAGCTCTCTGAGCTCAGACCACCTGGGAGGGCCCTGCCTGCCCTGGCCTCATCCGGGCTGGAATCGGAACAGGGCTGCTCCCTGCCCCAACGAGCTGACCCACTAAATTTAGGACAAGAGCAGAGCAAACCCAGGCACTGTCAGCCCACAGCTCCACCCAGCCCAATCTCCCGCCGCTGGCACCAGCTGGCTCAGAGGAACCCTGCGGTGACAGGCTAGCCCACTCCAGGGTGACTTTTCCAACCCCCCCCCTTTAATTAGGGCAGGGGTCCACCAAGTCTGGAATGCTGAACGCTGTCCTCCCCGTGGGAGAGCGAAGCTAATCGCTTCCGCTCCCAGCCCTGCCGTGCGTTCAAGTCTTATCCGCGTTAGATGCTTTCTGTGCCCTGGCCCAGCTTGTCCTTGAGACCCGTCCCGGCCTTTGGGGCAGAGCGGAACTAGTGCTTGGCTAGTGCCCACAAGGGTTTATATCCCCTCCTCCTGACGAGCTCTCGGTTTTTAGTTTCTGCATAGATGCTAAGAACTCTGCAGCAGGGCCTCTTTGTCTGCTCCCTGTTTGGCCGGCGCCGAGCGCCATGGGGCCCATGGGCACTGCCACCATCCGAATAGGTCATATTTTTTCTCCCTATTTACTCCGCATGCTCTAGAGCTGGGGCAGCACATGGGGAGAACGAGGCAGGGGTCACTGCACGCAGGCGCCAGCCCCAAGCATTCATGCACCAGGAGTCGGTCCCCAGAAAGCACCAGATTGGCTGTAAAAGATCTGCAGATTTAAAAAAAAATAAAAATAAACGTTGGGTTTCTTTTTATTTGCCACCAGCTGTTTGAGTCTTCAGGCCTCGTGCCAAGCTTTTCACAGGGAGGTGGGAGGGCTCCGGGGTTAGGGTGCCAGCCTCGGCCTCAGGAGTCCTGGGTTCAATGCCTTGCTCTGTCACTGACTAACCTTGAAACAGACACTTTGTGCCACAGCTTTCCCCTCTGTACAATGGGGATAAACACGCTGCCCTGCCTCCTGGGGGGCTGGGAGGGTAGACATGCTGAAGAGTGTGAGGTGTTTAGAGACTACGGAGATGGGGGACAAATAAGTTAGAAGGATTAGAAACTTGGGTTTTCTTAAAGTAAACAATCTCACGTGACTCGGGGAGCTGGGGATTGAATTAACCCCCCCCCCATACTGCGGGAGGGCTGGCAGCACCACAGCTATGATCAGCGTAGCAAGCAGCGATCAGCTCTGCTGTCTGACCCTGCTCCATGCAGGCCGGGGTGGCCCGGTCAAACACCCGCAAGGAGAGCATCGTCCTAGCCTTGGCCAGAGCCTCTGCAGTGTTCCCCCCGCGCTGCCCCTCCTCTCGCTGCCATCCCTTCCCTCCGCGAGTGCCACCGGCGTCGGTCGCGTAGCAACTGACCGCTCGCATTGTCTGAGTGGGCCGGGGGACGGAGCGCTTGGCAACAGCCAGGAGCCTGTCTGAAGTTTCCTCGCTGGCTCAGAGCGGGGATGGGGGGTTTGATCGCAGTCACCCGGCCTGGGGAGGGGGCAGGGCAGAGCCACCCAGCTTCTGTGCTGATGCAGCGAGGGAGTGTGGGGGGGGGGGGGAGAAGTGGATTGTGGGTTGTCTGTTTGGGCAGGGGGCAGTCGTGTGCGCACACATAGCCCAAACAACACACCCACACACACTCGTGCTCGCTCTCTCTCTCTTCCCCCCTCCCTTGCATCTCATCCTGGGGTACTCTGGATCCTCCCAGCTGTTAACCCAGGGGGGCAAGAATCGCAGTTCCCTTTGCCACTATCCTACATCCCAGCCCTCCCCGCCCACTGGGCAGGACCACTAGATTGTGAGCAGTTTGCACTGCCGGGAGGATTCTGTTTCCATCCATTTGGGTCAGTTTCTCTCCCAGCTGAAATCAAGGGCAAAGCGTCTCTGTCAATTAATAATGGAGACTGGCAGAGAGGGGAAAGTCAAACCCTCATGCTGTGCTCGGGATGGTAACAACACCTGGCAGGGCTGCAGCAGCCTCTGCAAAGGAGGGTCAGTAGCACCGTTGCTATTGTATAGGTGGGGAAACTGAGGCACACCCATGGAGGGGGAGGGGTGTGACTTGCCCAGAGCCATGCACCAAGTTCGGGATACAGCAGTTGCAGTGTTGCCAACTTTTGCCATTTTACCACGCGTCTTGCAATATATGGTTAGTTTTTTCTTCAAGTTCCTGGAGTCATACGAGTGCTTGAGAATCTGAGCTTTAATTTATTTCTTTTCTAAAGGCAGGTTTCTGGCCCCAGTGCTTAGGCAGAAAAACTTGGAAGCAAAACTCTCTAAAGGCTTAGAAAACATGGCCCAGCATTTCTTTGTTTATTAAATCTCATTATTTTTAAGCCAATCTCACAATTTTTGTGGGCTCGACTTCTGGTTTCCCAGACAGTGGGAATTCCTGGCCAGAAGAAGGAAAAGAGAGAGCGGAGTTCTTTGTTGGTGCCGGATGGAGAACAAGACCCCAAAGTCTTGCTAAAACGAGATAAATTTGTGTGTGTGAGAGAGAGAGAGAGAGAGAGAGACACACACACACACACACATGCAAGTTGTGCCTTGATGCTGGGGCAGAGGCTGATCATAGCTTTACATCCTCTTGGTCTTTGTAACGTCGTCATCCTGCATTTCTCTCTACAAGCTACAGACACCCGGGCATCATGCAGCCTCTTCTAGGGTGGAGCACGGCCAGTCATGCAGGACGAGGCAGAGTAGTTTGGCCTAAGGGCACCAGGCAAGCGACAAAGGGCCAAGGGGTCTCAAGTACTTGTGGAGACCAGACAAGGCTTTGGCTTTCATGGTAGCATCAACACTGCACGCCCTTTGGGGCAGGGACATCAGGTCTGTGTTTGTACAGCGCCTAGCACTCTGTGGTCCTGGTCTGTGACTCAGCTCCTAGGTGCAACCGTAATACACCTAATAAATAACATAGAACGCCTAGTGCCATGCCTTCCTGGTTCATGACTGGGGCTCCTAAGTGTTACCATAATACACCTAATAAATAATGTACAGCACCTAGCACCATGGGGTCCTCGTCCATGATAGGCTCCTAGGGGCTACCGTAATACACCTAATAAGTAATGTACTGTGCCTAGCACAGTGGGTTTCTGGTCTGTGACTGGGGTGCCCTGGCGCTACCGTAATACAGATAATAGAAGTCCCAGATGAGATTGGGGCTCCACTGGGCCAGGCGCTGCACAGACACAGAGACCATCCCTGTCCCACAGAGCCCATGATTGAGACAGACAAAGTGGGGGAAGGGGATCCCTGTTTTATGGATGGGAAACCAAGGCCCAGAGAGATCATGTGACTCTCCCAGGCTGTCCATGGCAGGGAGCTGAACCTAGATCCCCTGATTGCCAGCCCGGTGCCGGACTCTCATGGCCCAAACCACCAACGTAGCAGCCCGAAGCCATCCCCTCTCTGTCTGGAGCGAAACCTGACGGAGGCAGCCGAGGGCACCGTGTTTGCTGAGCACTGGCTTCCCCCGGGACCCCCCACCCTGAGTTTTGCCAGTGCTCTGACCTGTCCCATTGTGTTCCCCTCCCCGTGCAGGGCAGCAAGGAGCGCTACCACTGGCAGGCGCAGAATGTCAAGCACAGCGGGGTGGACGACATGGTGCTGCTGGCCAAGATCAGCGAGGACGCCATCGTGGAGAACCTCAAGAAGCGCTTCCTGGATGACTACATTTTCGTATCCTTGACGGGCCGGGCCGGAAGCAGGGAGGGCGACGCCGGGAACTCAGGGTGGGGTGGGGGGAAACACCGATTGCTCCCTGGCCTAAAAGGACAGTAGTTTGCAAAACTGAATGGGGATAAATGGGAAACGGGTGGGGGTCAAGCCCCAGCTTCCCCAGGATTGGCTGGTTCTGGGTCAGCCCATTGCCAGGATAACACATGGAGCAATCTAGGGGTCTCAGGCATCAGTGAGATGCTTTTAATGATCATATCAGTATCATGACGGATTATTAGTATAATTTGTATCTTGGTAGCGGCTCCAGTGAGATCAGAGCCCTGTTGGGGTGGGCCCGGGCAGAGCCGCAGACTGAGAGACAGTCCCTGCCCAGGAGAGCTCATAGTCTGAATAGGCATGACAGACAAAAGGTGGGGAGGGGACACTGAGTCACAGAGCAGGAATGTAAATGCCCAAAGTCACCCAGTAGGGCTGTAGAGACAGAAATAGAACCCAGGCATCCTGAGTGCTAATCCAGAAACTATCCCTAATCCGTGCTGCCTTGATGGGTAGATGGGACCAAATTCAGTATTTTATTCAGAGAATCCCCTAATTAGACCTGGTTGGAAAACAGATTTTCTGTCTCATGAAAAAATTGGAGATTTCAGGGTTTTGTTTCATCCCAAATTACGATGAAAAACCAAAATTTCAAAAAAATTTGCAAACCGAAATTCTGAAGGAAAAAAATCATTTGCGGTCAATGAAAACGTTTCATGTCGGTTTTGATCCTTTTACTTTTTTAAGATAAAATAGAGAAAATTTCAAAATCAACCGTCATTCTGAAACGAAAAATCGGAACTTTTCTGAAAATGTCCAAACAGGATGGGTTTGAGATTTTTGAAACATTTTCCATTTTTTTTCATGAGACTTAATCGAAATTGAGACGATTGTGCAAAAAAAAAAAAAAACCCTTCAATTTTGAGTAGATGGTGTTTTCCGATGAAATCTGGTCGAAAACTTTCCATCCAGCTGTACCCCTAATCTCGGCCTGGATCCAGGTCTCTCCTTAGTCCCCTTCCTGCTGGACCTCTTAGTTTCCGCTGTGCCACAAACACACACTACAGCCTTGAGCCAGGGGACTGGATAATGAAACTGACTAGGAGCAAACGCAAACTGGGAGCCGATCTCACTGCTCCAAAGGAGGAAAGTGGAGTGGAAGGGGCGGGGGTGATCAATCTGCATTGATGGAGATGAGTAACAGAGATGCTGCAAATTTCTTCTGTATGTTGAATAATCCTGGGTGCTTTTATTAATGGCCAAGTAGGGAGTTTAATGGTAAATGCAGGGGCTCTTGCTCGTCAGGTACATCTGCCTGATGGGCGTTTATAATGCCCGGGTTGCTGTGAGGTTGTAATGACCCCTTGTATGGGACTGAACCCACCACAGTGTGTCCCTCCACCACTTGAGTGAAAGAGGGAATTCTGTTAGCTGGTAAGAGGTAGTAGGCTATTACCCTAGAAAGGGACATGGTGCACATTTTACCAGCAGGTAGCAATGTCTGTGCATCTGCTGTTGTGTGGATTCGGTGGGGGGGTGATTGTGATTGTATGTAGTAACCGTGTGTGCCCCTTTAAATATGGGGTGGGCTGTGTGGGACTGGTGGCTCTGGATCGGGTTCTGAGGAACCCTGGGTTCTTTTCCATTGCTTCTTCCACTTCCTATTGTCGCTGGTCGATCCTTATCTCGGAAACTCCAGACGTACATCGGGCCGGTCCTCATCTCCGTCAACCCTTTCAAACAGTTGCCCTACTTCACCGATCGCGAGATTGACATGTACCAGGGAGCTGTGAGTAATGGCGGGGCGGGACGGGAGGGGAGTAAGTGGGGAAACGGCCTCCAAAACATCCCACCGGGGGTTCCAATTTCACTGTGACCCCTTCCCTGCAGCAGGGGCTGTCGAGTGGGAGCAGGAGTACTTCTATGCAGGGTAATTATCAAATAGCAGGGTGTGGGGACATGGATTTGATTCAGATCATGGAGATGGCAGGAGCCATTCAGCATCAGGCTGGCCTCCCCCACAGCTCGGGATCTCTGCCCTGTTATCCAGACCTTCACATTGTCCGTATCCTGCCCTTGTCCTGCAGCGTGAGTGTATCTTGTATCTCATTCTGGGGGACAAGGAAGGGAGGGGGGTAATGTGGCAGTTCGGGTAAATGGGCGTATAGTGTATGTGGCATGTGGGAGACCATTACTGTGTCCAGTTCTGGGGTCCACACTTCCAACCGGCTGTTAGCAAATAGGAGAAAGTTCAGAAAACAGCTAGAAGAATTATTCGATATCTAGAAAACCTGCCTTCTAGGGAGGGAGTTAATCTATTTAGTTTACCAAAGAAAAGGCTAAGGGACGATATGATCACTGTCTGTGAGTACCTCCGGGGGGACGAGATTTCTGATAGGACACCACTCTTTCAGCAGCCAGCCCAGGGCCGCCCAGCTCTGGTGTCTTCTGGAGCAGGCTCCAGGCAGATCCCCGGGCGTAGGCTGAGTGAAAACATTGGTTAAGCCTGGCTTGGCTAAACGGGTTGGCTGTAGTTTGAAGAAGGGTTTCCCCATCAGTGCCTGGCCTGCGAGGGGGTGCATCCAGCGGGGTGACCCACAAGGAGCCCCGGGAGTGAACCCCGGCTGGGAAAGGCCCCTTCTGCCCTTGGGAGGGGAAGATAATTCCTGAAGCTGGTGAGTCACCCAGGCAGGAGTTCCCAGATGGGAGCCCCGCCCTGCTGCCGGGATGCCGAGGGGTCATGTGCGATCCACACCCGCTCCAGCAAGGTGAGATCAGCAACTGGATCAGCTGGTGCCTGTAGCACCCCATCACCCCTCCCCTGGGGAGCTGCCTTGCTCTCAGCCTGCCCCCTAGTGGCAGGTGCGGAGACCTTCCCTGCTTGGTGTCCTAGCTAGATCCCAAAGAGGCGTCCGGTGCTCCAATTTCTTTGCTGTTTCAGCGGCAGCCGCCCTATGTTCACTGCAGTTCCTGATTCCCCTCCTGAAAACCCTGCAGCCTTGTCACTGTCCTAAGAGGCGTTGCAGTCCGGGCCCCATCCCAGCGGCGTTCACAGCAGAGTGCTGAGCCCCTGCAAGGGGACTGTGCGCCCGCCACGCTCCTGCTCTGCTGGCCACTCCTCTCCTGGGGTGCAGCTCGGGGCTCGAGATCTGTGGACGGATCCGTGGCAGGCGCTATCCCCCGGCGTAGCTGTGGGGGCACTGAGACGGAGATCTTACCAATGGCTTTGCAAGAGGCCCGGGGAAAGCTGACTAGATCAGCCCACTAGTTCCCATCAAGGCTGTTTCCAGGGACGCAGGTGTCTAGGCTGGCCAAGGGATGTGTGGGGAGTCTGACACAGGACTCCTGGGTTCTCTTCCCAGCTCAGCCGCTGACCTTGCGCAAATCATTTCCCCGCTCCGAGCCTCAGTTTCCCCATCTGTGAAATAGGGGTGGCACTGATCTACCATCCCTGCGAGGGTTAATTAAGGTCTGTGAAATGCTTTGAGATCCTTGGGAAGAAGGCAAAGGGATAGCAGGATTTGGGAGATCTCGTCCTCTGCCCCCAAAGCCCTGTGTCATTTCAAGGTCACTGGGTCCCCTAAGCCCTTAGCAAGTCTCTTGCGTATTTTGTTTGCCAAGCGTTCACCAGAGCGGGTGGAACGAAGGGAACCAAAGGTCCCTGACACTCTGACATCGACTGTACGTTCTTTGGGGCAGGAACTGTGTTCACTGTGTTTTTACAGCCCCCCCAATGCAATGGGGGCCCCCCAGTGCCACCCGAGACAAATAACTAGAGAGCTGGGGTTGCCTCCTGGCTTGGCTCACCAGTGTGCTGAGTTGAAGGGGGTTTCAGCCTAGCCCTGTCTCCTCCCCTGCCACCTACCTGTGTACAATTGTCCCGCACGGTGGAATAACCGAGTCTCCTGCTGGTGTGTTGGTTGCAGGCCCAGTACGAGAACCCGCCCCACATCTATGCCCTGGCCGATAACATGTACCGCAACATGCTGATCGACGGGGAGAACCAGTGTGTCATCATCAGGTAGGGCGGAGCCGAGAAGAGGGGCAGAATCCACTGGGGCAAGAGGGAGGGAGGGGGCAGAAGCAGGGTCCACATCTGGAGCCCAGAAGGAGTGGGGAAGACGTAGGGTCAACATCTTGGCATGTTCCAAGCTTTAGCTCTAAGAGCTTTCCTGATGGCCAGGTCACACACTGGGGGTGCCAGCGTGGCGTGGCTCTGTGTCTGGCTGGCCGTAGCCCTCCAGCGCAATGGCAGAGACTGCTGGGAGAGCCCCCTTCTCCCCCCATGACAACCTAGTGTCGGTCTCTACATTTTACTGATGGGGAAATTGAGGCACGGTCCTGCAGTCCCTGCTGCCAGCACTGGCATGGTGGGTACGGACGCGGCGCAGGAGCTGGTGCCTGCTGGGGCGGGTCCCGACACCCACCCTCCTCGCCCACATTCGGGGAGGAGGCTCCGTCTCTGGCTTGTTACCAGAGTACCTGAGCACCTCCCAGTCGTTACCATATTTATCCTAGTAACCCCCCCTGTGGGGCAGGGCTGTTCCCCGCAGGCTAAAGACGGGCATCTGAGGAACTGAGAGAAGCTAAGAGACTGATGGAGCAGAGAGCTGAGCCCGGGTCTCCCGAGTTTGAGGCTGGTGCCCTGACCACTGGGCCATCCTGCCTCCTTTAAAGGAGAGTCGCTATCTGGCTTTGAGCAGGACAGCAAAGCATAGATGCAACCAACCAGCTTCTCCTCCCAGGTTCCCTGACCTCCAGAAGGGGCTGGGTTAGGGTGGGGTGTCCTCCCTGGCAGGGCTGAGAAGCCAGTGTTCACCCTTCTCTCTTGCAGCGGGGAGAGCGGTGCTGGCAAGACTGTGGCGGCCAAATACATCATGAGCTACATCTCCAAGGTGTCCGGCGGGGGCCCCAAAGTGCAGGTACCACAAGGCGTGACAGGGCGGGGGGAAGCAGTGGGGATCCAGGAGCCTGGGCTGGCTGGGAGCAGTTGGGCTGGGGGTTCCCGGAGGGCCGGAGCCGACGGCCTCATCTAACGAGCGCCCTGCTTCCCCACCAGCACGTCAAGGACATCATCCTGAAATCCAACCCACTCCTGGAGGCCTTTGGAAACGCCAAGACCGTACGCAACAACAACTCCAGCCGCTTCGTGAGTGCCTGGGCTTCCAGGGGCTTTGCCAGTCTCTCCTGATTGGGGCGTTCAGCAGCGCCTGCCGGGGCCTGGCAGACAGCCTGCCTTCTGCCCCCTGCAGCCGGCCATCGCTGAGCACTCCACAGCCATTACCCAATGCAGCCTCGCAACCCCTCCCTGCAGCTTGGTGCCTATAGCTGCACTTTACCGATGGGGGAACTGAGGCACAGAGAGGGAAAGGGACTTGTTGCAATGCGTCAGTGGCAGAGCTGGGAGTAGTACCCAGCGGGCTCCCAGTTTCCTCCTGCAAAAGCCGCTAGACCCTACTCTGCTACCAAAGCTGGGGAATAGAACCCAGGTCTCTGTTCTACCCACTAGACCCCACTCCCCTCTCTGAGCTGGGAACAGAACCCAGGAATCCTGACTCCCAGACCCCCCGCTCTAAACCACTGGCCCCCACTCCTCTTCTGGAACAGAACCCAGGAGTCCTGGCTCTCAGCCTCCTCCAACCCACTAGGTCCCACTGCCCTCCCAGAGCTGGGAATTGAACCCAGGAGTTCTGGCTATTCCCCTCCCCCCCCCACTCTAACCACTAGCCCCCACTCCCCTCCCAGAGCTGGGGACAGAACCCAGGAGTCCTGGCTCCCAGGAGTTGGCTTGACCACCGGATCTTGCTCAGCGAGGGAGGAGGCCAGATGAACTCTTTGCCGCATGGGGCATTGCTGTCGTTAGGCTCCAGGGTCTCGAGCGTGTCCCGGGTGGGGGGGTGCTCTGGGGTGGTGTCTCTGCTGTGGGGACCTAGCCAGGGGGTCCGGCTCACCTGGCCTCCCCTCCCGCCCCAGGGCAAGTACTTCGAGATCCAGTTCAGCCGTGGCGGGGAGCCCGACGGGGGCAAGATCTCCAACTTCCTGCTGGAGAAGTCGCGGGTGGTGAGCCAGAACCCCGGCGAGAGGAGCTTCCACGTCTACTACCAGGTGCGTGGGGGGGCAGGGTCTGTGCTGCGCCCGGCTCCCCCCCACCCGCCACCAACTAATGCGTGACCCCTCCGGCCTCTGTCCTCTCTCCCTGCCCAGCTGCTGGAGGGAGCCTCCCCGGAGCAGCGGGAGAACCTGGGCATCACCAGCCCGGATTATTATTACTACCTCAACCAGTCGGCGAGCTACAAGGTGGACGACATGAACGACCGGCAGGAGTTCCACGAGACGCTGGTACGGGGCGAGCCAGAGCGGTACAAGGAGCTTGCGTCCCCCCATGGTGTCCCCAGCCCCCCCCATCCTGGTGCCCCCCTCCCCCAACCCACTTCCTGCTGCCCCACCCCCATCACAGTGCCCCCAACCTCTTCCTGATGCCCCTCCATCTCAGTGCCTCAATCCCCCAACCCACTTCCTGGTGCCCCCCCCGCCACCCCCATCACAGTGCCCCCAACCTCATCCTGGTGCCCCTTCATCTCAGTGCCCCCATCCCCCAACCCACTTCCTGCTCCCCCCCCGCCACCCCCATCTCAGAGCCCCCAACCTCTTCCTGGTGCCCCTCCATCTCAGTGCCCCATCCCCCAACCCACTTCCTGGTGCGCCCCCCGCCACCCGCATCACAGTGCCCCCAATCTCTTCCTGGTGCCCCTCCATCTCAGTGCCCCCATCCCCCAACCCACTTCCTGCTCCCCCCCCGCCACCCCCATCTCAGAGCCCCCAACTTCTTCCTGGTACCTCTCCATCTCAGTGCCCCATCCCCCAACCCACTTCCTGGTGCCCCCCCCACCCCATTACAGTGCCCCCAACCTCTTCCTGGTGCCCCTCCATCTCAGTGCCCCCAACCCACTTCCTGCTCCCCCCCGCCACCCTCATCTCAGAGCCCCCAACCTCTTCCTGGTGCCCCCTCCATCTCAGTGCCCCCATCCCCCAACCCACTTCCTGCTCCCCCCCGCCACCCTCATCTCAGAGCCCCCAACCTCTTCCTGGTGCCCCCTCCATTTCAGTGCCCCCAACCCACATCTTGCTGCCCCCACTTCTGCACCATAGAGCCCCAAACCCCAGCTGTTCCCCAACCCTCATCTTGGTGCCCCCCTCCACACTGTGGTGCTCCCCATCCCTCCCAGTCATCCCCCCATCTTGATGCCTCCCTGAGCTCCCATCCCCCCGCTGCGCCCTGCCCCCATTCCCAGCCTGACACCGCCCCCGCTCCTTGTCCCCAGACGGCCATGGAGGTGGTGGGGCTCTCCGGGGAGGAGCAGGCCCTGGTGCTGCAGATCGTGGCCGGGATCCTTCACCTGGGCAACATCAGCTTCCGGGAGGAGGGCAACTACGCTGCCGTGGAGAGCGAGGACTGTGAGTGGGGGGCAGGGGACACTGGGGTGGGGGTCCCTATTGGGATCTGGCTCAGAGTGGATCTGGAATGGGGGGGTCCGTCAGGCCTGGCTCGAGGGGGGTGATGGGTGTAGGGGGGTCCCCATCAGGGCCTGCGTTGGGGTCTGGCGAGGTGTCACAGCCTGGCTCGGGGCCTGGGGGAGCCCCCTTCGGGTCCTGGCTTGGGGTTGGCGTGGCCCTGTCAGGGTCTGGCTCAGAGTGGATCTGGAGTCGGGGGGGGTCGGGCAGGCACCTGATGCTGGGGGGTGGGACCTGACTTGTTTGCCCCATGGATCTGCCTCCATCCTTTGGGGGGCCCCACCTTCTCCTGTTTCCTTCCCCGCTCCCATCCTCTCCCTCTGGGGAGGAGCGTCCCATGGGGATGTGGCTCCACCGGCCCCTCTGGATGTGCGGGGACCGGGGAGGCTGATACCCCACCCACCTTGAAGGCAGGCGGGGTGGGGGGAGGCGAATCCAGCAGCCGGGGTTGGGGAGAAAGGAGGGGAGCCATGCTGAGAGGCAGACAGGGTTGGGGTGTTGCCCCTGACACCCTCCCCCCTTATCCTTGCCCTCCCCAGTCCTGGCTTTCCCCTCCTACCTCCTGGGCATCGACCAGGGCCGGCTCAAGGAGAAGCTGACCAGCCGCAAGATGGACAGCCGGTGGGGCGGCAAGTCGGAGGTGATCGACGTGACGCTCAACGCCGAGCAGGCCAGCTTCACCCGGGACGCCCTCGCCAAGGCGCTCTACTCCCGGCTCTTCGATTACCTGGTGGACGTGAGTCACCTGCCCCGGGGGCTCCAGCCCTGGCCCCCCAGCTCCCTTCAGCCGGGAGCAGGGGGGCGCCTTGAATCATAGAATCATAGAATATCAGGGTTGGAAGGGACCCCAGAAGGTCATCTAGTCCAACCCCCTGCTCAAAGCAGGACCAAGTCCCAGTTAAATCATCCTAGCCAGGGCTTTGTCAAGCCTGACCTTAAAAACCTCCAAGGAAGGAGATTCTACCACCTCCCTAGGCAACGCATTCCAGTGTTTCACCACCCTCTTAGTGAAAAAGTTTTTCCTAATATCCAATCTAAACCTCCCCCATTGCAACTTGAGACCATTACTCCTCGTTCTGTCATCTGCTACCATTGAGAACAGTCTAGAGCCATCCTCTTTGAAACCCCCTTTCAGGTAGTTGAAAGCAGCTATCAAATCCCCCCTCATTCTTCTCTTCTGCAGACTAAACAATCCCAGCTCCCTCAGCCTCTCCTCGTAAGTCATGTGCTCTAGACCCCTAATCATTTTTGTTGCCCTTCGCTGTACTCTTTCCAATTTATCCACATCCTTCTTGTAGTGTGGGGCCCAAAACTGGACACAGTACTCCAGATGAGGCCTCACCAGTGTCGAATAGAGGGGAACGATCACGTCCCTCGATCTGCTCGCTATGCCCCTACTTATACATCCCAAAATGCCATTGGCCTTCTTGGCAACAAGGGCACACTGCTGACTCATATCCAGCTTCTCGTCAACTGTCACCCCTAGGTCCTTTTCCGCAGAACTGCTGCCGAGCCATTCGGTCCCTAGTCTGTAGCGGTGCATTGGATTCTTCCATCCTAAGTGCAGGACCCTGCACTTATCCTTATTGAACCTCATTAGATTTCTTTTGGCCCAATCTTCCAATTTGTCTAGGTCCTTCTGTATCCTATCCCTCCCCTCCAACGTATCTACCACTCCTCCCAGTTTAGTATCATCCGCAAATTTGCTGAGAGTGCAATCCACACCATCCTCCAGATCATTTATGAAGATATTGAACAAAACGGGCCCCAGGACCGACCCCTGGGGCACTCCACTTGACACCGGCTGCCAACTAGACATGGAGCCATTGATCACTACCCGTTGAGCCCGACAATCTAGCCAGCTTTCTACCCACCTTATAGTGCATTCATCCAGCCCATACTTCCTTAACTTGCTGACAAGAATGCTGTGGGAGACCGTGTCAAAAGCTTTGCTAAAGTCAAGAAACAATACATCCGCTGCTTTCCCTTCATCCACAGAACCAGTAATCTCATCATAAAAGGCGATTAGATTAGTCAGGCATGACCTTCCCTTGGTGAATCCATGCTGACTGTTCCTGATCACTTTCCTCTCCTCTAAGTGCTTCAGGATTGATTCTTTGAGGACCTGCTCCATGATTTTTCCAGGGACTGAGGTGAGGCTGACCGGCCTGTAGTTCCCAGGATCCTCCTTCTTCCCTTTTTTAAAGATGGGCACTACATTAGCCTTTTTCCAGTCATCCGGGACTTCCCCCGTTCGCCACGAGTTTTCAAAGATAATGGCCAAGGGCTCTGCAATCACAGCCGCCAATTCCCTCAGCACTCTCGGATGCAATTCGTCCGGCCCCATGGACTTGTGCACGTCCAGCTTTTCTAAATAGTCCCTAACCACCTCTATCTCTACAGAGGGCTGGCCATCTCTTCCCCATTTTGTGATGCCCAGCACAGCAGTCTGGGAGCTGACCTTGTTAGTGAAAACAGAGGCAAAAAAAGCATTGAGTACATTAGCTTTTTCCACATCCTCTGTCACTAGCTTGCCTCCCTCATTCAGTAAGGGGCCCACACTTTCCTTGGCTTTCTTCTTGTTGCCAACATACCTGAAGAAACCCTTCTTGTTACTCTTGACATCTCTTGCTAGCTGCAGCTCCAGGTGCGATTTGGCCCTCCTGATATCTTTCCTACATGCCCGAGCAATATTTTTATACTCTTCCCTGGTCATATGTCCAAGCTTCCACTTCTTGTAAGCTTCTTTTTTATGTTTAAGATCCGCTAAGATTTCACCATTAAGCCAAGCTGGTCGCCTGCCATATTTACTATTCTTTCGACTCATCGGGATGGTTTGTCCCTGTAACCTCAACAGGGATTCCTTGAAATACAGCCAGCTCTCCTGGACTCCCTTCCCTTTCATGTTAGTCCCCCAGGGGATCCTGGCCATCTGTTCCCTGAGGGAGTCAAAGTCTGCTTTCCTGAAGTCCAGGGTCCGTATCCTGCTGCTTACCTTTCTTCCCTGCGTCAGGATCCTGAACTCAACCAACTCATGGTCACTGCCTCCCAGATTCCCATCCACTTTTGCTTCCCCCACTAATTCTACCCGGTTTGTGAGCAGCAGGTCAAGAAAAGCGCTCCCCCTAGTTGGCTCCCCTAGCACTTGCACCAGGAAATTGTCCCCTACGCTTTCCAAAAACTTCCTGGATTGTCTATGCACCGCTGTATTGCTCTCCCAGCAGATATCAGGAAAATTAAAGTCACCCATGAGAATCAGGGCATGCGATCTAGTAGCTTCCGTGAGTTGCCGGAAGAAAGCCTCATCCACCTCATCCCCCTGGTCCGGTGGTCTATAGCAGACTCCCACCATGACATCACTCTTGTTGCACACACTTCTAAACTTAATCCAGAGACACTCAGGTTTTTCCACAGTTTCGTACCGGAGCTCTGAGCAGTCATACTGCTCCCTTACATACAGTGCTACTCCCCCACCTTTTCTGCCCTGCCTGTCCTTCCTGAACAGTTTATAACCATCCATGACTGTACTCCAGTCATGTGAGTTATCCCACCAAGTCTCTGTTATTCCAATCACGTCATAATTCCTTGACATCACCAGGACCTCCAGTTCTCCCTGCTTGTTTCCAAGGCTTTGTGCATTTGTATATAAGCACTTGAGATAACCTGTTGATCGCCCCTCATTCCCAGTATGAGGCAGGAGCCCTCCCCTCACAGACCTTCCTGCCTGTGCTTCCTCCCGGTATCCCGCTTTCCCACTTACCTCAGGGCTTTGGTCTCCTTCCCCCGGTGAACCTAGTTTAACTTGAATCCTCTAGACCCGGTGTTGAGCAGCTCAGCTCAGACACCGGGCCCCACCTGCTCTCTCTCTCTGGCATCTGATCCCCCTTAATCCCAAAAAGAAAAGGAGGACTTGTGGCATCTTAGAGACTAACAAATTTATTAGAGCATAAGCTTTCGTGAGCTACAGCTCACTTCATCGGATGTAGATCACAAAAGCTTATGCTCTAATAAATTTGTTAGTCTCTAAGGTGCCACAAGTCCTCCTTTTCTTTTTGCGAATACAGACCAACACGGCTGCTACTCTGAAACCCTTAATCCCACTTCATCCCCCCGACCAGTGACCCTTCCAGGTCTCTGTCACCCCACCACACACGGGGGCTGGAGTTTTGGCCTCTAATTTTCCAGGCAAGACCCTGAATTCCCCCCCCCCCCACTTTGTCTGCTCTGCCCCCAGGCCATCAACAAAGCGATGCAGAAGGACTACGAGGAGTATAACGTTGGGGTGCTGGACATATACGGCTTCGAGATCTTCCAGGTACCGTGGGGCAGGGGCGCAAGAGAGACCTTCCTGGGCTTTCGGGTTCCTAGGTCCCCTCCTGGCTCCCCAGCGTTAGGGGGCTAGGGCCGGCAGAAGAGGAGAAACACTTTGAGAAGATCTGCAATCCCCACTCCACCAGCCATTTGCAAACCCCTTCTCGGCTGGGGGCCATGGGGGGGATGACAAACAGCACGTGAGCTGGGTACCAAGGATGCCCTGTTGCTGCTCCAGGCCCTTGGCCTGTCTCAGCTCTCTGTGACACCCCCTTCCGCTGCTCTGAGCAAGCCAGAGCCCCCCTTTGGTGGCGCTCTGCCTCCCACAGGGGCTGGACCCTCCATGCCAGCACGGCCCTGCCCAGCGGGGACCCCAGGTGCCTGATGGATCTGTCTGTCTCTCTCCCCCTGCACCCCGCGCAGAAAAATGGCTTTGAGCAATTCTGCATCAACTTTGTGAACGAGAAGCTGCAACAGATTTTCATCGAGCTCACGCTTAAGGCAGAGCAGGTGAGGGGCAGAGGGTGAGGTGGGTAAAGGGAGGGGGCAGGGGAAGAAGCAGGTAATGGGGTCGGGGTGGGGGCAGATGAGAGTCAGGGGTTGCATAAGGGGAGGGATGGGGTGGGGATGGAGCAGGTGGTGGGAGAGGGGACAGATGAGGGGCAGGGGGAGGAGCTGATGTGGGGTGTGTGGGGGAGCTCAGCCAATGGGGTTGCGAGGCAGCATGGCCCAGTGGACGAGGCACTGGGCTGGGGCCCAGGGCCCTGGGTGCTGTTCCCAGCTCTGCCATTGACCCTGGGCAAGATCCTGCCCCTCTTTGTGCCTCAGTTTCCCTTCCCGCCTGTTGCCTACTGGGCCCTTCGGTGTCACAGCGCAGCCCCCACCCGAGTTGGAGCCTCCATGGGCTGTGCAGTCTAAGCGCTCGTGTCTGCCGGTGGTGGCCGGCACTTGCAAATACCACCACCTGCGGCTGACCTGCAGCTGGGCCCCCCCCCCCCGGAGTTCGGACACAGGCAGAGCCCAACCCGTGCTCCCACACAAGATCTGGGGCTGCCCCGATCCCAGCCCCCTCTCACAACAGTCCCCCCCCCCCCCGCCAGGAGGAGTACGTCCAGGAAGGGATTCGCTGGAGCCCCATCGATTATTTCAACAACAAAATCGTCTGTGACTTGATCGAGAACAAAGTGGTGAGCGAGCGGCCGGGCTCCCCCCTTCCAAACACCTCTGGTCTGGGGGGGAGACAACCTGTGTGACCCCCTCCCACAAGCCTGGGGCCTCTGCCGCCTTGAAACCTGGATCCCCATAACTGCCCCTGCCCCCACATCCATCTGAGCTTGGTGGGGGGCTCTGCCCCCCCAGATCTCCCTTTAATCAGGGTCTCCCTTGTGACCTAGGGTCTCCCTGGTGACCTCTCCTAGTCTCCTTCTTAATCAGGGGCTCCCAGCAATGTAGGGGACCCCCCCCCAGCTGCCTCTTAATTGGGATCTCTCCAGAGCCAAGGGTATCCCCAGTTCCTCTCCCTTAATCGGGGTCTGTTCAGTGCTGTGGGGGACCTCCCACCGGGCCCCAAACCCTGCCTCATTGCAGCGCCAGAGCTGCCCAGGAGGAGGCGCCGGCTCTCCCGCAGGCCAGCGTTGGGAGTGGGAGGGGCTAGGAAGCGGCGCCCCCTCCTGGCTGAGCGATCCGGTGTCGTCCCCCCAGAACCCCCCGGGGCTCCTGAGCATCCTGGACGATGTGTGCGCCACCATGCACGCCAAGGGCGAGGGCGCCGACCAGAGCCTGCTGCAGAAGCTGCAGACGGCCGTGGGCACCCACCAGCACTTCAACAGCTGGAACAAGGGCTTCATCATCCACCACTACGCCGGCAAGGTCAGCGCGGGGGGGGGGGGGTCCTGGGGAGGGCGATAGGGGTGAGGTGGGGGAGGGATACATTAGGGTAGGGGGAAAAGGAGAGGGAGGTGGTGCTGGGGACAGGGTAGAATTACTATAGTGGGGTCAGGGAGGGGGATGTGGGGGTGCTGGTAGGGTAAATTAAGGTGGAGGGGGAGGCTGGGGGCGTATGTGGGGATGCTGGGGAAGGGGTTGATTAGGGTGGAGGGGGAGGCTGGGGGAGAGGGATGTGGGGGTCCTGGGGGGAGGGATGTGGAGGAGTAAATTAGGGTAGAGGGGGGAGGTTGGGGGAGGGGTTGATTCGGGTGGAGGGGGAGGCTGGAGGAGGGGTATGTGGGGGTGCTGGGGGAGGGGTCGGCTGAGGGAGGGGTATGTGGGGGTGCTGGGGGAGGGGTCGATTAGGGTGGAGGGGGAGGCTGGGGGAGAGGGATGTGGGGGAGTAAATTAGGGTAGAGGGGGAGGTTGGGGGAGGGGTTGATTCGGGTGGAAGGGGAGGCTGGAGGTGGGGTAGGTGGGGGACGCTGGGCGGGTGGATTAGGGTGGAAGGGGACGCTGGGTTGGAGGGTAAAGGGGGTCAGGGTTGCGGGGGGCTGTCATAGTTGGGGAGTGGGATTGGATGGGGGGTGAGGACCTGGTGCTTGGCCCCCGTAGCTGCGTATTCTAGACCTTTGGCGCGTCCTGTCCCCCTGCCCCAGTCTGGCGCTCCCTGGCCGAGGCTGGCCTGGCTCCGAGCCGGGCCCCTCTGGGGGGGACGGTAGACATGGGCTCTGTGATGGGGAGGCTGTGAGGGAGCCCCCCCAGCCCACCGGCTCCAGGCTGTTCCCTGTAGCACTGCCTGAGACCCCGGCTCTCCGGCCCGCAGGTCTCCTACGACGTGGAGGGATTCTGTGAGCGAAACCGCGACGTGCTCTTCACTGACCTCATCGAGCTGATGCAGAGCAGTGAGCTGTGAGTGCCGCTTCCCCGGGCCGCGAGGGCAGTGCAGGGCAGTGGTTAGAGCGGGGGGGGGCCTGGGAGGCCGGACTCCTGGGTTCTGTTCCCAGCTCTGGGAGGGCAGTGGGGGCTAGTGGTTCGAGTGCGGGGGTTGGGAGCCAGGACGCCGGGGTTCTATCCCCGGCTCTGCTGCTTTAGGACGTGGCGCTGATACGAGCTGAATGTTTTCATTGCTTTGGGTTATGTATCCGTTACAATAACCCTGCCCTGGAGGCGGTCCTTGGTGGGGGCGGGGGGGGTGGCAGTCCCTGGCCCCTTTGCCTGGCTGCTGTGGAGGTGGCTGAACAGCACGGTGGGTTTTGTGCTGTGGACGATTATCCCCTGGGAGCTGAGCTGGGGCCCAACAAACTCGTCCCATGCTGGGTTGCTCCTGGGCTGGCCTCCAGCTGGTGACGGAGAGGGCAAAAGGCTCCATATCCCAGCCAGTCCCTCCCCAAACCTCCCCACCCCACAGGGCACTGACTTAATTTCCCTCTCTGCCCACCTTAGCCCCTTCATCCAAGACCTCTTTCCTGAGAACATCAACGCAGAGAAGAAAGGGCGCCCCACCACAGCTGGGAGCAAGATCAAGGTACCGGATGGGGATTTCGGGGGGGACCAGCCCCATCCCTTTCCTTTGTGGAAATCTCACTGCTTCATCTCCAGGCCTCTCTATAGCCGCTTGGAGCCATCGGGGGATTATTCTGGCTCCTGTTCTGGAGGGGCTGGGGCAGGTGCTGGTGAATCTGCTCTGGTCCAGCTCCACTCGGCAGATTCCCCCCACCGTTCGGCTGGATTTTGGCTAATGATGCTCAGCTGTCTTATCTCCCACTGTCCCCCACAACCCCCCGGCAGTTTCCATTGGACACAGGGTGCCTAGCACAGCCAGACTGTGGCCGTGCCCCACCCCAGAGCCAGCTGCATTTCAGCGATCCCTGGTGGGGCTGTTTAGTAAGGGGGCGGGGTTTGAGAGATTGGACAGCAGATCTGAGCTTTATTTTCGTCGCAGTGGGATGTCTGTCATCATAGGGGTAATACGGCCGCCCATCACCCTGGTATATGAGTGCCTAACTTGGCAGCCGTATTAGCTGTGACCCCATTTAAAGGATGAAGGCAGGTGGGGGGTGGATGAAGGTGGGGAGTGGGTGGGGGTGTCCAGTTATCATAGAGACCCTCCATCTTTTGGGGCTTAAGTTGATTTGTTCCTTTGAAGAAACAAGCCAATGACCTGGTGAGCACCCTGACGAAGTGTACCCCCCACTACATCCGCTGCATCAAACCCAACGAGACCAAGAGGCCCCACGACTGGGAGGAGAGCAGGTGGGGACCAGGGCCAGAGGCCGATCCACCCTTCCCCCTTGGGCAGCTGTTGTCCCTGCCCTCTGCCCCCCAGTCCCCTCACTCCTAGGCTTCGGCTGTTCCACCCTCAGCCCCTGAGGCGTTTCCCCTTCATTCCTTTCCAGACTGTTCCCTCCTCTGTAGGGCTGGTCGGCCTCTGCGAGTGCCTCCAGCCCCCGGCTCTGGGGGTGGCTGGATCCCCATCTCCCTACGTGGACGGGATCTGCTGCCCAGCCAGGAGCAGACGGGTCGGGGAGTGGGGTGTCAGGTAGGTCTGAGCAAGGGAGGGGTAACCAGTCTCCCCTCCGGCTTCCTCCAGGGTGAAGCACCAGGTGGAATACCTGGGCTTGCGGGAGAACATCCGGGTGCGCCGGGCCGGCTGTGCCTACCGACGGGTCTTCCAGAAATTCCTGCAGAGGTAGGAGCCGCCTTCCCTTGGGCAGGGGAGGAGACGGGGCACAAGCCTCGGCCTGTTGCCGCAGGCGCTAGGGGAAGGGGCACTGGGCGGAGGAGCCGGGGTCCCCCCTAGCAGGGACCCGGGAGGGAGGCAAGTATGAGCCATGCTGGCACAGGGGTCCCCCCACCTGTGGCTGCTTTAGTGGCCCTGGGTCACCTCTGCTTCCTGTGGCTGCTCCGTGTCAGTGGTGGCTGAGTCCGGGGCCCCTCAGCGCAGAGCCTCGTACTGTGGGCTCTGGAGGCCCCCGGTTCGATCCCAGCGCCGGGAGCCAGCCCACGAGGCCGGTGGCTGCTCTGGTGGTCTCTGTGGTGCTGTGTGGGCTCAGCAGGGAGGCTCTGGTCTAGGAAACATGCCGGGGGCAAGGCCAGGGTTTCCTTGCATCGCACCCCGTCTCGTTGGGTACCCGGGGGGCTGCCCCCAGAGGGCAGAATGCCAGCTGCTACCTCTGGGAGATGTCCCTCCGCAGCTCCTCCAGCCCGCTCTCTTACTGAGCCCCTAGGACAACCCTCCCCTCCCCCCCAGGTATGCCATCCTCACCCCCGAGACATGGCCGGCCTGGCGGGGGGATGAGAAGCAGGGCGTGGTGCACCTGCTGCGTGCCGTCAACATGGACCCAGACCAGTACCAGCTGGGCCAGAGCAAGGTCTTCATCAAGGCCCCAGAGTCGGTGAGTTGGGGGGGGGCAGTCCCTGGAGCTGGTGAGATGGGGGGGGGCTGACCCCCTGAGTGGGCAGGGTGGGGTGATGGAGGGGAGAGTCCCCAGGATTGGTGAGTGGAGGGACCAATGGGGGGGCCCAGTCCCTGGAGCTGGTGAGATGGGGAGGGGGGCTGACCTCCTGGGGATGGAGAGTCCCTGAAGTTGGTGAGTGGGGGGGAAGGGAGAGGCCGATGGGGGGTGGGAGCACTCCCTGGAGTTGCGGAGGGGACGGGCCCTGATGGTGAATGGGGGAGGGGGATTGTCACTCTGCAGAGAAGGGGGCTGGTTCCCAGTCGGGGATTAGGGAGGCTGGGCCTCGCATGCACGGGGGAGGAGGGGGGATCACCTGGTAGCCCCCCTAAGCCGGTGCTCCCTGCCCCCACAGCTGTTCCTGCTGGAGGAGATGCGGGAGCGGCGTTACGACGGATACGCCCGGGTCATCCAGAAGGCCTGGCGCAAGCACGTGGCCGTGCGCAAGTACATCCGCATGAGGGAGGAAGGTGGGTCCCGCACACACACACCCCCCGATTGCCGAGCCCTGGGGAAAGCAGAATGGGGCCCGGCCCCCTCCTGCTGTTGCGTAGTTATCAGGTGTATAACGGTAGTGCCTAGAGGCCTGAACAGAGAGCAGGGTCCAAAGGGGCCTGGCGCCGCACGGACACAGGGCAGGAGCCAGTTCCTGCAGCTTGGCGCTCACGCACTGAATAGACCCAGGCTGGGAGAAAGGACGGAGCATTGTCCTCACGTTCCGGTTGGGGAAACTGAGGCCTGGAGCTGCAGTGACCTGCCCAGAGTCATTCCCATAAGCCCGTCGTTCCTTCCTTCTGCTCCTGGGGGTGGCAGCGAGCCTGACGTTTCCCCACTGAGCGATGCAGCCATCCCCTCCCTTGATTGCTGTGCCTGGGGGTGCACACACACGAACACCGGCTTGGGTATGCCGGCATGACCCCCCTGCTCTGAGGCTGGGGTAGAGGTGGCTCCTGTTGGTAAGGGACAGGCTCCAGGCGAACGGTTGCCAGGTGTACTGAGAGGGCCCAAGCATGGGACAAAGGCAGAAGGGCTTGTCCATCCTGGAAAACTGCCCCCCTTCCCCCTGGTAACCTTTAGGGGTACGTGTGGCAGTGGGTGTAAATTGAAAGTGGCTCCACCAATGCTCCATCACCGCCCACCCCTGCTATTGCTGTCTAGATCAGTGATTGTGGAATAAAATTTGTCGCCTGCCCCGAGATACCAGCTGGACTGGGCAGGACTCCAGTTCAGAGTCCAGTTCTGGTGCCCACCCCTCGAGAAGGAGGTTAGTAAATTGGAGAGGGGCCAGAGAAGAGCGGTGAGGAGGATTCAAGGATTAGACTGAAAGACACAAGGAGCTCAATCGATTTAGCTTAACAGAGAGGGATAAGGGGCGACTGGATCCCAGTCACTAATTACCTACATGTCTTTAACAACGGGCTCTTCAGTCTAGCAGAGGAAGGTCGAACACGCTCCAGGGGCTGGAAGCTGAAACGAACGTGGGTTTTTTAGCAGTGAGAGGAATGAAGCCTGGGATCAGTTTCCTCAGGGTCCGGGGGATTCGGAGTCACTGACAGGTTTTCAATCCAGATTGGCCGTTGCTCTCTGAGCTCTGCTCTGGGAGTTAGCCGAGGGCAGGGCTCTGGCCGCTGGTCAGACTGGCTGGGCACCATGGTCCCGTCTGGGACCCGAGTCCAGCACTTGGAATCCAGGCCCAGCCTCGCTCCAGAATCCGTCCCCGTGTGGACAAGGCCTGAGTCAGAGGCAGGGCGGAGGGAAAGGCGGGGGGGAAATACACCCACGCCTCCCCCGCTCGTCAAGGTTTAACGAGGTCTGACTCCGAGTCGTCTTCCCCCTCCCAAAGCCTCCAACATCCTGCTGAACAAGAAGGAGCGCCGTCGCAACAGCCTCAACCGCAACTTTGTGGGCGACTACATCGGGCTGGAGAACCGGCCCGAGCTGCGGCGCTTCGTGGGCCGGCGCGACCGCGTGGACTTCGCCGACACCGTCACCAAGTACGACCGGCGCTTCAAGGTGAGCGCGGGGGCCCCCTCCCCCCCCCCCGGCTGCCCTCTCTGCTGCCCAGGGCAGGACCGGTCTCTGCTTCCCCCGTCCCCCTGCCCCAGGGCCAGGCTCGGCTACCTCCAGCCTCCCTCTTCCTGCCTGTGGGCTGGGCTCTGCTCCCCCATTTCCTCTCAGCCCTACCCCCTGCCTCTGGCCCCACGTACTTGTCTCCAACCTACTCCAGGCCACAAGCCAATGGGTGCTGCCTCCCCACTCCCTCATGGCCCCCCGGCTCTGCTAGGCTTGCCCCACCTTCCCCTCAGCCCCCCCACATGTTCCCTGCCCCACCTCCCTCCAGTGGCGCCCCCCACTCAGCCCCTGCCTCCCTCCAGTACCCCCCCGATCAGCCCCTCTCCCCCCACGCAGACGGTGAAGCGGGACCTGATCCTGACGCCCCGGTTCCTGTACCTCATCGGGCGGGAGAAGGTGAAGCAGGGCCCCGAGAAGGGGACGATCAAGGAGGTGTTGAAGCGGCAGGTGGAGCTGGAGAAGATCCAGGCGGTGTCATTGAGGTAGGAGCCCGTCGGCCGGCGCCCCTGGGGGCTGGTTCAGCCCGGCCCTCCCACAGCTGCAGCCGGGGCTGGAGTCCGCTCTGCTTTGCACATCTCCTCTGCCCCGGGCAGGGCCAGTGCCCTGAGCAGCCCCTGGGCACCGCCCGCAGCTGGCCCCGGCCTCGGAGAGAGCCTGGCGGGGGCACTCGCGGCTGACGCAGCCTCTGCTTCCCCCACCCCCGGCAGCACCTTGCAGGACGACTTCCTCATCGTCCATGAGCCGCAGTACGACAGCGTCCTGGAGTCCATCTTCAAGACGGAGCTGCTGAGCTTGCTCTGTAAGCGCTACGAGGAGAGGACCCGCCGGCAGCTGTCCGTGAAGTTCAGCAACCAGTGAGTCCACGCTGCCGCCAGCAGGGGGCCCCGCTGGGCAGAGCTGGCCCAGGCAGCGGTGTTTGGTTACTAGCAGGTTGGGAGGGGGGGCTGGGAGAACCCGGACTCCTGGGTTCCATTCCCAGCCCTAGGAAGGGAACAATTCCTATTAACCATAGACCCTTGCAGCCTTAGCCTTGGACCATGACCCCATGGTGCTAGGCGCTGTACAAATAGAGCAGAGAGACAACCTCTGCCCCAAGGAGCTTACAGTCTAAAAATGGGGTCTAATTAAAGGAGGGAAGATGGTGCGGGAGTGTCAGGACTCCTGGGTTCTATTGCCAGCTCTGGTAGGGGCATGTGGTGTCATGGGTTAAAGCAGGGGGTTGGAGTCAGGACTCCTGGGTTCTATTCCCACCCCTGGGTTGAGTGTGGGCTCCCGGTTTGAGTTGGGGACTGGGTCTCACATGATCTTCCAACTCACCTTTGTGATATGCTGCTGGTTGCTTGGTACCAGTACCAAGGGCTGCCTGGATCCAAAGCCACAAAACTTCCTCGAGCCGGTGCTTGGGCCCCTGTGGTGTCGTGCTGAGCCCAGTGCTTTCCCTCCTGCTTATCTCAAGCTCCGATTTCTCAGCTGATTTCTCTCTCCCTCCCTCCCCAGGCTGGAGTTCAAGGTCAAGAAGGATGGCTGGGGTCCCTGGGGGGCAGCGGGCTCCCGCCAGGTCCAGTTCCAGATTTGCCAGGGCAATGTGGCACTGCTTCGGAACAATGGGAAGGTGCTGATCGTCAGCATCGGGCCCGGGCTGCCCAGGAACGCCCGTGAGTGTCTGCGGGCAGCGGGGAACAGGCTGCAAGGAGCAAGCCCTAGCTGCTGCCTTTCTCCATTGGCCCTGGGGAAAACTGCCCGGAGGGGGCAGAGTCCCGCTGCGGATGGGACCTGATCTCGATCAGACAGAGCTCTGGGCAAGATGCTGCAGGGGACAGCCCTGCCCTGCCCTGTAGGAAGGGAGTTGAGGGAGGTCTAGGGGGAAAAGCACACGGGAGGTCTAATCACAGTCGTTCCCACTGCAGGGCCCACGCGGAGGGACACGAGGAAGAGCAGGTACCTAAATAGCAGCAGCATCCCCGACCGGAACTACCCGCCTGCAGCAGGTACAAGGCTCCTCTTGCAGCATGGGGGTGGGCTGGGGGGGGGGAAATCGCTGGGGCAGATGAGTCCAAAGCATCCCATCGCTCCACACATACCATCCATCACCCTACCGCAGGGGGAGGGGGGGAAGAGACGATATGGCCACAGGGTGCCTCTGTCAACTTGCCCACAGGGCCAGCTCAGCTGCTTTCCAAGGGGGCCTACAGACACACACACGCTGCCACCCCCAAGAGCTGGACTTTGGCCAGGGCCATGTATTCAAGGCTAGTGGGGCACATCCTTCCCTTGGTCAGCGATGCCTGCTTGTACGGCACAGGAAGCCCCAGGATGTGCCGGAAATGAAAGGGTTAATTCTCTCTCTCATACACACCCCCCCAGGCTGGCCTCTGTGTTCCAGATGCAGGATACCTGGGTTCCTTCAGCTCCAAGTGATTCTTCTCCCCCACCCCGCACCCTTCCTTTCCAGGCAGAGAGAGGAGCGACGCCAGTTGGCGCAGCTGCCCTGGGTCCCGGCCCCCTCTCCAGCACCGTCTTTCCATCGCCCGCCAGGGCAGCATGGAGCAGCCCACCCTCCCCAGGCATGGAGCCAGCCCCAGGGCCAAAGCCTTACCTGCCCAGCTCAACCTAGACTTCATGAACGTGCCGGACCAGGGCGCCGCCGGGTAAGTGCCCCAGGCTGCTGGGTCACCTTGCGGGGCTCTGGCCCTCTGAGGGTTAACCCCGGCTGCACCAGACAAGCAGTAGCCTACCCCACCCTGGCAGCGGAAGCCAGTGGCGCAGGGAGACTCCAGCCCCGAATGCCTCCCGCTCCCCTTTCCTCAGGCCAAACCAGGTGCCTGAGATCAGCAGCCCCCTGCCTGGCCCAGCTGTGGCCTTTTCCTGAGCTGTGTTTTTGGCTTCCCCCAGCACCTGCTAGATGGTAGCCTCACAGAGCTGGACTTGCTCCGGGCTGGGCTAGTCCAGAAGGGACGGGAGAGGCGCTGCCTTTCCCCTTGCTGGTGCCAAGCAGGGGTGCTCAGCCTGGGGCTGCCCTGTCCCCACTCCTGCCCCAGCGTGAGCCCTGGTTCCTAAGGGCTCTGCTGCAGGAATGCTCTGCTGGAGCACCTGTGGGTTTAAAGCACCAGCCCTCGAGTCTGGGACCCCGGGCCTGCAGGCTGATTGCCTTCTCCCTTCAACTTAGCTGGCAGCGGAGGCTCTCGAAAGAAGCCAAGCCTGTCCCCGGAGGCGGCCGGGCCAAACCCAAACCCAAGCCAAAGCCCCAGCCGCGCCTGCCCCAGTGCCGTGCCCTCTACGCCTACGATGCCCAGGACACAGACGAGCTCAGTTTCAACGCCGACGAATACATTGAAATCATTAGAGAAGGTAAGCGGCCTCCCTCCTCCAGCAACGAGGGGAGGAAGCACTGGGCTGTACTCCTCAAAGGGAATAAGGGTGGCGGAGGGGTGTGACTAGGCTGGCACAAAGGGGAGTGGGAGCCTGGCCTCCAGCCTCCAACTCCCAATGTCTCCCCACCCAGCTTAGGGCATTGATCTTGACCTACAGCCCCAGTGGTTGGGTTAACGGACATGCCTTCCCGGAAGGGGCAGCCTGGGCACAGGGCCTCCTCAACTTGTCAGTGCGAAGAGACGCTGCCCAAGGTTAAAACACACCCCAGTGAGAACTTCGCCCATCACGGGAGCACGTGTAGCTTAGAGCCCTCTGCCCTGCACCCTCTGAACCCTGCGCCCCCGCCACTGCATGGGGCAAGCTAAGGAAGCGATGGGCAGACGCCAGCCCCCAGCAATGCCGTGCTGAAGAGAGGGGTTTGCATGCCCAAGCAGCTGGCCTGGTGCTGTCTGACAGGCCCTAACTCAGGCACCCAGAAACTTCAGCTGCAAACCTTCTCCTGGAGTTTGGTGCCTAAGCCAGGTTAGCCCCATGCCAAGCAGCTGCCAGGCTCTCTGTTGTGCAGGCCCTGCTTGTGAGAGAGGCCTCCCCTGCTCCAGCTTGTTAGGGCTCAGGCCATTAAGCTGCAGCTTTGAAAAACATCAGGGGTACTGCAATGCCTACAGCTGGTGCCACTAAAGATCTGGGCCTGACCAGCTAGTACCCTGCCCTTGTGCACTAAGTGCTGGGTGTAGCTCTTAAAGCTACACTGGACCATTATGATAATCTAGGCCGAGTTCCTGGGTAACACAACTCACGTCATGTTAGGCCCAAATTCCTGTTTGAACTAGAGTATAGTTTTTAGATCCCTCACAGTTCAAAACATGCAGTTTATTTCCAATCAGATTTTATCTAGCTTCCAGCTACTAGCTCTCCTCCTGTCTTTCGCTACAGGGTTAGAGGTGCCTACTATCAGCAATCTCTCCCCAGGCTGTACCGCAGCCTGATCACTGTTGTGAGTGTAAATCACTCCCAGGCTGTCTGGGTAGCATTTTATCTGTACTTTGCATGGGGCCAAGCACCAGCTCTTGGTATAACATAACATGGCAGCAGCTGCTGCCCCATCATGTTTTTGAGACCAGCTATTGGTACAGCTGCCTGTGACTGCTGCCTGTCCTCTTTTCCTTTTCAGACCCCTCAGGCTGGTGGCAAGGCAGGATACGGGGGAAAGAAGGGCTGTTCCCAGGGAACTACGTGGAAAAACTCTGATGGCCGTGCCAACTTTATTGCTCCAATTCTGACCCGGGAACCTAGGAGGGAAGAGATGTCTGCAGGACCCAAAGGGGAACAGCATGAAGCAGCCTTGCTCCTGGATTATACATTGCTGAAGGGCTCGATTGAAGCCACTAATTTAAGGCAACTCAGTGGGAGGACAACGATTGGATCATGTTGAGAGCCCTCTTCCTCTGAGGTCTTAGCCCCCCCACCAGCGTTGTGTCTTCCTTCTGCTCTAGGGTGCACGGGGGAGGCGGCAGGTAAGCCGGCCTGTCCTCCTGACCGAGGAACAACTCGGCAGGCATTGGGCATCTCTTCTCAGAAACCAGCACCTACTGCTTGGACTCACCAGGACAAGACCAGCTTCTCGGTCTTGTTGTGCAGGGTAAAAAAAAAAATCTCCTTCAACTGTATAAAAAGAATAAATTGGTTTATTTTCTACACTAACCTCTGTACTGCTTTCAAAAACAGCTGCAGATTTTTAACATCAATGAGGCTTGCTCGCTGTGTCAGTATTCATTGGCTCCCATTTTGCACTGGAACTGTAGAGCCAAACCTTCTCAACCATTATTGGACAAGGCCAGCAGGCACTAGAAGGCTGCCTGGCTACCTTAAGGAGATTTCCTTGAAACCCTACAATTCTTCTTCTTTAATAGTTACTACTGAAGGAAAACTGCCATGTAATCAAGTGCACCATTTTGGCAGGCACAAGAGGACACAGGAAACTCATCAGTGGAATGATGGAAGAGCAGGTTAAGTTCAGCTGATGTGGTGTGGTTTTTACCTTAGCTACCTGGGAGTGGAGGGGACACCTCCGTGCTAGGTAAGTAATAGTTGGAAGACTCAGATGCTCCTAAAACCCTAGGTAAATAGTGGAATGAGTTTTCCCTTCAAACAAAGGCAACAGCAAGTGGATGGCAGAACTGGGCCGGTTTGGTAACGGAAGAGCTCCAAGTCCCCGACACTAAAAGTGCCTATGCTGAAGCCCGTGTCGGGGAAATGGACACTGCTGCCTTTTAAAACACAAATGGCTGTGGCTGGAGCATTGTTCTTATCTCATCATTTCCTCTTTGCTGAGACTGCAGGGAGCTTCTTCCCCAAGTGTTTGCTTTGAAGTATCTAGCCACCTGATTAGAATGAAAACCCATCTCCTTGAAAGAACAGTTCAAGTTTCCTATCCCGTTATGCGTCTGAAAGAGGGACTTTAACGAGCCTCTTTCTCAGCTCAGTCCTGGACAGCATAAATCCTCTAGTTTTGTCTATGCTGTAAAAACCAAAGACAGCAACTTGTATAGTTCTGACAACATCTCCCTCCGCCTCCCGGTAATAAAGTGCTGTCTAAAGGAACCTGCACCATCTTTTATCCAGCTTCATACACAACCTGTCCCGTCCCTCTGGGACCACATTTATGTACTACATTCGGACATGTAGACAGTGCAAATGCCACATACCTGGGTTAAAGGGGAAGTTTCAAAAAAAATCCTGTAAGCAGAGAGTCTTTAACAGCTCAGCTGAGCCTTGCTCTGGTGTCAAAAGTCAGCGTAATTGCTCTGCAGCTGGCGATGCACCAGTAGTTCAAATCCAATTTTAACAGTAGTAGCATAGAGGGAACGTTGGCCTTTGTAGCAAGCTGCTGTACTAGCCCTTAAAAAGCACGCCTACTTTTTTGCAGGCAAATTCATCCCTCCGTTTATCATACTGCTGCTCACTGGGAGATCCTGCAGCCTATACAAAAAGATGCAATTTTTAAACCCCGATTGCCAGGCAAATACAATCTTCGCAAGATTACCGTATTGCCATCAGATAACTCACTATGAAAGAACCTGGAGGGATGTTAAGGAGGTAAGACTGCTCCCCACTCTATGCCTTAATACAACACAAACCAAGCCACTTTGGCTGTGAGCCATTTGGTACTCAGGCCCTGTGACACACACCAGACAGGGGTATAACCACATTTCGACCCAGCCTAGAACCGGCTGCAGAACCAGGCCCCCAAACAAACTCCATTGAACATGACTGTCTCTAGTTAAACTGTGGCAACCATTTAATTAACACAAATGTACAGCAGAAGTTAAACCACTAAAAGTTTTAATTGCATTATTACTACAAGAATAAAGAATACCTGAGAGCCTTTTGCAGTGCCCATATTTTTAATGTAGCATAATCATCAGTTCACAAACCCCCTCTAAAAACAAAATGCCGTCTCACTTTTTTTTTTAAAACAGAAGTCAATCTAAAGGCACTGAAGTGCATGGGAAATAAAATCACCAAAGATTACAAAGCAATTTGTTCTTCTTCTTCTCTAAAACTGTAGAAACTTTAGGTTCGTCTATATTATTGAACAGCATTTACACTTTCACAGCTCCAAGCTAATACATTTTTTTTTAAAAGTGTAGGGTTTTTCGGGGGGGGGGGGGGAGAAGAAACAGTTAAGACAAAGCAAAAAACTGGGAGGAAATTTAAAATATGTAGTTACCTTCATTTCAGCTTGGTTACTCTTGCTAGTGGAACTTAATGGCTTAAAAATATAGTTACCACTCCACTGCAGACCATGATGGAAAGCAGGTTGTAACAACAAGCCTTGGGAATATTGGATTGCAGTTTTATACAGTAAAAGGTTCGAGGTTTTTAAAAAAAACCCACATGCTGCTGCATAAACATGCAATTGGATCCAAAAAAATTGTTTACTATGAATTAAAAAAAAACCACCACCGCATTTGTTCCTTTCAACCAAACCATCTTCGGAGGGGGAAGAAAGTTTATCCCACTGAACTTAAAAACAGCAAATCCTTTTTCCAAAACAAGAAAAAATAAATCACGACAGTAGTTTTTTTTTTTTTAGTGTATGTTACAGAACTTTTTACAGTTTAAGAGTTATTCACCATTAAAAAAAACCCCAAAGTTAAGTTACCAAAATAATTACTCACACAACACCTTAATTGAAGCACAGAAGCCAAAGCAACAAACGAAACAAGTCGAAATTGTTTTTCCAAACATGATTTAGGGATGCAGCCATTTGCACAAATTTTGAAAATTCTTGTGGATGCTGCTGCAATACTGACGGTCCAAAACTGCTATTACAATGCTTCCAAGCCCTTAACTTGGCTGTGATCTTGGTCATGTAGTATAGGAATGTGCTATCGGTGAGGTGGCAAGTGCTGCACTGGCAGATGAGGGACCCAGAACCTGAAGTGGAGCGGGGGGGGAGATGAAAGCTGAACCCAAAGGGTGAGTTTCAGGGCAGTGCTTGCTCTGATCAATGAACATGGCCTGGGGTGGGGTTTTTCCTGTGGATCTTGGATCACGGCCCTGCAGAGGTTGCAATGCCAGCTCCCATGATTTAAGTGTGTGCCAGAACAACAGGCAGAGCCCACTGCTGCAGCCAACGGGCCTGTGTGCGCGTATGGGTGGGAAATGAAAGCATCTAAGTTAGTCTAAGAACTGAATTCTGCATAATTTTTTTTTTTTTTTAAAAGGAGGGTTTGGTTTCCCCTTGTGCTTCTAACAAAGCATGATCTCTTACCCTCTAAATTACCCTGGTTATTTACAACCAGCTGGGACTTTAAGGATGTGGTAGGTTGGAAAACCCTGGCAGAGGTGCTTTGAACAGACTATTCTCAACTCCCTTGGATTCAAGATCCAAGCTCTCCTGACAGCCCCAAGCAAGGAAATGGGGTTGCTACCCTCTTCTGTTGCCAGATCCTTCTGCTTCTTCACTACTCAGCCTGGGCAAACAGCATTTCCAAGCAGCAGCAGAGATGAGGGGCCCATGGATTCCACCTCATCCCACAGATGAGATTAAAGCCCAGCTCTCAACCAATAGGACCTGGGGGAAAGGGGGTCCGGGTACATCCTTTTGGATGCTGATTCTCTCCCCCCGCCCCAAAGTAAAATCCCCACCTGCAACAAAAATCTCTGGTTTTGATCAACTGTTCTTTGACCCTCACGGCTGTAAAGAGATTTGCCGATAACTTGGTTCATTTTTTGGTAAAGAGAGAAGAGCTCACAAGCAGAGACCATTACAAACGCTAGCAAGGGGGTGGGGGAAAACTTAATCAGGACGAATCACCCCTCTGTGGTTTCGAGGGATGGCCTTGGGAGGTAGGCAAGGATCAAACTAAACTGTTTCTGGCTTCTCAGACACCCTTTATATAGTACATGCAGGGTTAACTGCACTGCCCTGGCTCTCGGTCCATTTCCCTGCCAGACCTCACTTCCTGAGGTTATTGCTTTCATTTTCAAGACACACACACACACACACACACACACACACACAGAGTTGTGCAGCTCTGCTTGTCACCTGCAGCTTAATAGCCAAATGTTTCTATTTAAATCCAGGCCACCTGCAGCCGTCAACCCTGCACAGATATTTCAGTTAGTACAAAACCCAGAATCGCATTATGTTAGTGCAAGTGAACCTGTGAAGAGGATTCATGACACATGCATTCAGTGGGTGAATATGGTTAGTGAACAAACCACGAAATCTCAGATCGATGCTGTCAGTTAAGATACCAGACAACTACCCGAGAGTCAGGTCAAGATTGCTTCCCGGAGCTCCAGATGAAAATACAAAATAAGCAACATTACCCCCACCCCCCCAAAAAAAAAAAAGAGTTGGATCCTGCTGTGAACATCCCAGCCAGTTCCCTATCCTGGGCAGCGGCTGGGGGCTTCCCCCACATCAGCTCTCCTGGAGAGAAAGGACTCCCTTCGGACAAGTCCAAATGCGGCAGAAGTATGCTCCCAGTAAGCAGGGGAAGCTCCCACCAGAAAGAACAGAAATGGGCCTCAGGAAAGGTGCGACATCCTGGCACCGGAGCCCTGCCCTTGAGCTGGGAGACAGCGCCCTGGGCTACAGAGCACGCTGGGTAGGGACGACTAACTTCCCTGTTCCAATGAGGGGAAGCCACCGCCCTTGACAATCTGAACACTTGCTCACGTACAGAGCGGGCCGCATCCCTTGTTATCATTCAGAGCAGCATACGAACCATTTGCTTGCCCACGAAGTCTCAGAGCTAGGCTAGACCTGTTGCTTCCCTACACTGTAAACCAGCCCAATTCCCCACCTCGCATTGGGCTCAGCCGGGCCACTAACCGAGAGAAGCCAGAGAGCAGATCTGTCTGACGTTCCTCTAGGTTTATAAATAAGGATCTCGTTTCTCTTCACAGCTTACATATCCAACCTACGTACTGAAACGGTGCACAGAGAGGGGAGGCCCAGCTGGGAGCCAGCCCTACGAGCTCTGTGCAGAGATTATATACACACACTGCCCACTCCATCGCGCCTAGTTCTCGGGGCTCACGTTCTGCCTGGCTCTGATGAAGGCCATGCCATGGGTGCGGAAGTGCGTCTTCAGGTTGAGCTGGGTGTCAAAGCACTTCCCGCACACCTTGCACACGAGTTTACCATCAGCTGAGCGCTGGGCCCCTCCCTCATGGCCGCTGCGGGGGCTGGGCTCCTCCACGTCCCCCGCCCCCTTCTTCTTCTTGTGGGTGATGAAGCGGTGGCGGTTGAGAGAGACCTGGGAGGTGAAGCAAAGGCCGCACTCCCGGCACTGGTGGGAGCTCTCGTCTGTCCTGTGCTGGGGGATGTGCTCCTGGAACTCGGCTGCGCTGCAGGCCACGTAGCCGCACTTGCGGCAGCGGAAGGGGGCTTTGCGGTCCACCTTGGGGTTCTTGGAAGGCGGCGTGGTGCTGTCCGGCTCCTCGCTACACGAATCGCCCTCGTCCGAGGAGAGTTTCCGCTTCCTGCTGGACACCTGGGGGGAGGAGTTTGGAGAGGCTTGACCCCCTAATGCTGGGCAGGGCCTGGGCCCTGTGTGCTTAAACTGGCTGTGCCAGACAAAGGCCTGCCCTACGCAATGAACACGGCCCTCCCATGCCACGCGGCGGGGGACAGAGCAGCTCCAAGGAGCTCAGACAAGATGATCCTTTGGCTCCCTTCTAACCGCAAGATCTCTGGCTGGATGAAAATCCCAACACAGGATCAGCCAGCCCTGGCAGCGGACTCAGCCCCGCCCGCATCCACTCCTTGGCCTAGATACACTCACTGCACAGCCTCCACTCTGAAACGCGGCTTCCCTGCTGCCGCCGGCCTTTCAAGCCGGCTAGTCAGACAGCAAACCACCAGCCAAAAGCCAGGGCGCCGCACAAAGCGGTGCTGGCAATTCAGCTGGGGCCGGGCCAGGATTCATGCACTAGTGGGAACGGTGCTGAGGGAGAAGTCCCATAGCTATCCCGCTAGTGCTCAGCGACCTTCTACCTCTGTAAAAACCCCCTGGAGACAAGTTTCTTTGCTTCCTGCCCTGACCTATTGCACTATGTTGCTGTGGGTTGTTCTAATGGCAGCCATGCTCCCCCCGAGAAGTGGCTGCATTGGTTGTAAGTTATTTTAACCCCTCTGCCCCCATTCTCTCATAGCTGCGAGCGTCCATCCTTGCAGTCATCAACCCTATACCTGCAAGCTTCCGGGTCCCATCCGGGCAATGACGACCTCTTGGCTCTTGGTCTGGTCGGTCACCTTTATCCCGTGCCGCACCTGAATGTGCTTCTCCAGGATCAGCCGGCTGCTGAAGGTGCGTTTGCCTTCGGTGCAGTACCTGGGAGGGACCAGAGCCAGAGAGGGAATGAGGCTCCCCCGGCACCTCACCCACTGGAGGTGGAGGTAAACAACAGACGATCCCTAGACCTGGTCTACTACTTCCATCTCAAAGCGCTCTGCAGGCATCAAGCCCACTTCCCACAGGGAAACTGGCTTGGAGAGCTGATGTTACCTACCCAGAGGTCACACAGTAAGGCAGTGCCAGAACCAGGCCTAGAACCCAGGAGTCCCGACTCCTAGTCCCCTGTTCTAACCACTACAGCACACTCTCTCCCCAACAGCAGGGCAGGAAACTCAGGAGTCTGACCCACCCAGTGCTCCCAATCCGATCCCTTCTGGAGCTGAGACTAGATCCCCAGGAGTCTGAGCTCCCCACCTCCCCCAGCTCTGAAAGTCTTGCAGATTGCATGAACACCTCCCACCCCGAGCTTCAGATGGAAGGGAGGGGTGAGCTAAATCGCTTTCACCCCTTGAAACCACAAGGCATGGAGGCTGCTCGGTACCGGCAGGGATAGACTCGCTTGATCCCCTCGTGATTCACTCGCACATGTCTCCGGAGGCTGGGGGCAGAGCAAAATGAACGCTCGCACAGACGACACGGGAACTTCTTCACTGACTGGAAGAAACAAGAGAACAGGTCATGCCACATGCCCTGCCATTGGGTCAACTCATTCTCAAGATGACCCCTTCTCTCATTGCATGGGGTTTTTATTGGGTGGGGAAACTGAGGCACAGAGACTGCTTGCCAAGGTGACACAGCAAGTCAGGAACAGAACCAGAAGACCCAACTCTCCTGCTGTAACCATTAGACAACACAGCCTGGAATCCCAGTCTGCAGGCCTCTGCTCTGTACAATATACAAAACACTACCTTCCCCACCACCTCAGTGTTTCAACAGGGCCAGGTTCCCAGAGGATAAACTCCACCAGCTCCCCTCCCGTTGGGCCAGCAATCGCCCTGGGATTCCTTCTCACCTTCCCGTGATCCTTCTTCATGTGCGACACATACTCGTCCCTCTCCGGGAACCAGGAGTGACACATCCCGCACGTCCAGCCGCTGCTTTTCGACTTGCTCGCATCCGTCTTGCGCTGAAAGCGGGTCCGCTTTGCCTTGCGCAGCTCTGGGGAGCTGGGCGGCTCGTCTTCCTCAGAGGACGAGGATGACGACTCGGATATCTTGGAGACCGGGGCTTCCACGGGCTCCTCCTTGGGGGTGAGCAAGGTGACTGGCTTCTTGGCGAGACCCTCCTTGGGTTTCTGTGGCTGGTGAGTATTCTGCAAGACACAGACAGGGCGTCAGCCTGACAAGGCTAGGATCCGGGTTCGAGCAGCAGCCCATGCCATGCAGTGATCCCGGGGGGGAAGGCAAGCCATCTTCCCCCAACTCTGCCATGCTGGAGGGGAAGGGGGAAAACCTGTCCGTCCTCTCCAAGGCCACCAGCTTGCATCTGGGAGACAGACTCCCATTAGCCCCACACAAGCCGGCAGAGATGTCGCTGGGCTCTGGGATGGGGAAAGGCAAGAGGTGGACAAGTCAGCGAGAGTGAGAGTGTTCCTAGCACCGCAGGAGATGGCAGTAGCACTCGGTGGCCCTGATCAGGGCACCCCTGTGCTAAACAGACATGTACAGACAATGAAGAGGCAGGTCCTTGTCCCAAAGAACTAATCATCTATGGACATACTGGAAAGGGCTAGCCTGACAAATACTAAAACCACTGACACAGGCCTCTAGGGACCAGCATATAGATACAGGCCTGAGCTGGTTCACAGGCCAATCCCAGTGCAGGTAGCGTCATGCTAAAGAGAGCTGAATACATCCGGGCACCAACACACTGCCCTGCCAGACTGCTGCCAGGTGGAGAACGTCCAGGCTAGGCCTGTGAAAAGCTGGGGTTTCAGTGAACAACAGCATTGTGACAGCTCCGCAACATGGTTAGGATCATCCCTGCTTTACAGGTGGGGAAACTGAGGCACAGGGAGGGAGTGACTTGCTCAAGGACACGGAGTCAGGGAATAGCGCTCGTGGGGTTCCTACTCAGATCTCACCCACCTCTCTAGTAAACAGGGCCCTAGTGCCTGACTCACCTTCAGATGTTCCAGCATGGTGCGTTTCTGGGCAAAGAGCAGCGGGCAGTCAGGACACTTAAAAACGCTGACCCTCTGGTTGAGCAGGTGTTGGTCAAAGTGAGAGGAGAGCAGGGGCTTGTGGGTAAAGACTGTGTCACACATTGCACATTTGTAAATCATCCTGAAAATCGGGGGGGTGGGGGGGCGGGAAGAAGAGGAGGGGCAGGTTAGAAATAATCAATGCAAGTTTCTCTGAATTTGGTTCAAATATGAAAGCCCCCCAAGGAATATTATTTACATACCAAGGGCCAGCTGAGATCAGGGCCCCATAATGCTAGGTGCTGTATAGACAGTGCCTGTCCCAAAGGGCCGACAATCTAAGACAGAGTCAGAGCGGAAGTGACTTGCCCAAGGTCACCCAGCTGCTCAGTGGCAGAGGTGGGGATAGAACTTGGGTCTCCAAGTCCTGGGCCAACATCCTGCCCACCAGGCCACGCTGCTCATTAAAGATAATTCAATCTCTTGAGTTGCTTCCCTAATCTCAGCAGCACACTGGAGGATACCGGACACTGTGTGCTTCCAAAGGGAAGCAGAGATCCAACTGAGCTACCCTGAGGAAAGTTTCCGATTATTTTTAGCTCCTCTGATGGAGGGCAGCAGAGTGCTGGGTAGGGAGAGAGACTCTCTAAAGAGCTCTTATCCAGCACCTTTCATCCAAGGATCTCAAAGCACTTTCCCCTCGTTACCACTCAACCCCCAAGCCCTGACGTATTTAGACCCATTTTACAGACAGAGCCACAAAAAAGATAAAGTTGAGTGGCTGCCTTGGGCCACCCGCAAGTGACTTGGGCTTGTCTACACTTGAAACAGTACAGCATCACCACAGTGTGTTAGGAGATAGATATTTAGGCCTGTCTGTAAAGGCCTATACTCTAATTTAGGTGTATTCTTATCACTTAGCTAGTTCTAGAGGTATAAAAGAAAATCAAAATCACTGTCTGCTGGTGTAAGGGCCTTGTCTCACTAGGACAGTCTGAGGCCTTGTTCTTAGGCTAAGGCCTTTGGCTAAGTAGCAGGGGCAGCCATAAGCTGGGAAGCGACCGGTCACCTCCTCACATGCCAAACTAGTCACATTGAAATAAGGTGCTATTGGGCTGTTCGGAATATAATCCTGTCCTGATAATGCCTGTCGCCTCCAGAGAAAGGGAAGTGCCCAGAAGATGTAAAAGGAAACTTAGTTTGATAGCATCCTGTCTGGCAAGAACTCATTTATCAACAGCTGGGATGTGAAATCCCCATTTCTTTGTTGTTCTAAAACTGTAGTCCCCATTTCCCCATTGTTTGTCTGTATAATCTGTCTGGTTCTGTGATTGTTTCTGTCTGCTGTATAATTAATTTTGCTGGGTGTAAACTAATTAAGGTGGTGGGATATAATTGGTTAAATAATCATGTTACAATATATTAGGATTGGTTAAGGTATAGCTAAGCAGAACTCAAGTTTTACTATATAGTCTGCTATAGTAGGAGAGGTGATGTCAGTCAGGAATCAGGAAGTGAGGGGGGAAATGGGAACAGGGAATGGGGGAAGAAACTGGAATCATGTTTTGCTAAGGGGGGGAAATGGGAACAGGGACACAGGTAAGGCTCTGTGGTGTCAGAGCTGGGAGGGGGGACACTAAGGAAGGAAACTGGAATCATGCTTGCTGGAAGTTAACACCAATAAACACTGAATTGTTTGCACCTTTGGACTTTGGGCATTGTTGCTCTCTGTTCATGTGAGAAGGACCAGGGAAGTAAGTGGGTGAAGGAATAAGCCCCCTAACACAGTGCTTCAGTGTAGACCCTCCCTACAGTGACGGGAGGACTTGCAGTTAATCTGCATCCCAGAGAGGTGGTAGCTAGGTAGACGGAAGAATTCTTCCATTGCTGTCGCACTGTCTACACTGGGGTCAGGTCAGCTTAACTATGTAGCTCAGTAATGTGGATTTTTCACACCCCTGAACACTGTAGCTGGGTTTATCTAACTTTTGAGTGTGGACCTGATCTTAGGGGTAGAAACAGAACCCAGGAGTCCTGGCTGTAAACTCAAGAGCCGCTGCTGCTCTCCAGATCAGGCTGAGCACCATCTAGTTTTGCAAAACACACCGTGGGCTCTTTAATGACAAATTGTCGGGGCCTCTGGTTTTCCCTCCCGTCTGGCAGATGGCGGCCTGAACAGCACAGTGCTCCTAGCAACTAGCTACCGTACTTATTGAGGAACGGTCTTTCCTCCACTCCCTCCCGGAGCACCAGAGTTTTCCTCAGACGTTTCCCCCTCCAGCTATTGACCAGGTGGGAGCCGGGGTTTGCTCCCCAGATCCCAGCTCGTGGTGGTACCCGGCTGAGGTTACTTACTTGGACTGCTGATTGCTGAACCCCGGGTGCTGCGTGTAGATATGAGCGTGGGCGCTGGGGGCCGACTTGAACGCCATGGGGCAGATCGGGCACTTGTGGAAAACCTCGCAGTGTGAGGTCTGGATGTGGGACTTAATGGAATTCACCCCTCCGAATACCACGGCGCAACTGGGGCACCTGGAGGCAAGAACACATGGTAAGGTGGTAGGATTAGGTCAGGGACTTCCCCCCACACCCTCTGGCACCAGTGAGCAAAGACGGCCCACGCTGGCTGTGTGCTGGCAGAGTTCAAAGCAGGCTTAGTGGAATGTGCCCAGGTAGAATTCGTTTGCCACTTTCTAGAGGCAAGTGCATCTGCTGCTCTTTGGTCCACCTCTCCCCCGGCCCTGGATTTTAGCCCTTCAGTGGGGGTCACTGTCTAATGGTTAACAGAGTAAGAGCATGGGGGACAGCTACACAGTATAGTCAGCTAATGCATTCCTATCTGATCACAGTGTTTAGAGAGGAACCCGAAGAGATACACAGGGGCGGAGGGGAGCGGGAATCAAAATCAGCCCTGCTGGGAATGAGACACGTGGCCCTATAGGCAGAGAGAGACTTTCAACTCAAAAGCAGTCAAACAGATTTCTATGTGGAAACGATTGGCCGAATACAGGGAGGTTCCCACAAGCTGCTTGTCTGCAGCCAGCTGCAGTTCTCCGCTGGGAGATCTCTGCCCCAGAGAGCCTGCGTTACTGCCCAGGAATGGGCTGACTCACTATAGCGTTTTGGATCCTTCCTGCAAGGTACAGGAAGCTGTTCAAAGAGGGAGAGAGCAGGAAACAGCACCAGTTCCGAGTTCTGCTGAAGATGACTAATGTGCATGGAATAAATATACCACCTATTTCTCAGATAGTGCTTTCCTCAAACCGCTTCACAATCTGAAATGTATTTTTAAGAACGGCCTGACTGGGTCAGATCAAGTGTCCATCTAGCCCAGCATCCCGTTTCCAACAGTGACCAGGACCAGATGCTTCGAAGTCAATGAACAGTACAGGGCAATTATCAAGTGATTCATCCCCTGTTGTCCAGTCCCAGCTTCTGGCAGTTGAAGGTTTAGGAACAGCCAGGGCAGGGGGTTGCATCCCTGACCACCTTGGCTAACAGCCGTTGATGGACTATCCTCCAGGAACTTATCTAGTTCTTTTTTGAACCCAGTCAGTCATATTTTTGCCTTCGTAACATCCCCCTGCAATGAGTTCCATAGGTTAACTATGCATTGTGTGAAGAAATTCTTCCTTATGTTTGTTTTAAACTTGCAGTCTACCCTCAGAACACCCCTGCAAGGCAAGGCAGGCCAGGGCTATTCACCATATTGTACAGATAGGCCACAGAGGCTGCCTTGGCCAAGGTCACACAAGGGTATTTGTGGCAGAACAGGGAACTGAACAGATCTCCCATGTGTAGGGCTAGAGTCCTAACTGCTGGAGCATCCTTCCTCTCCTAGCTGCTGGCAACAGGAGACCGGCTGGCAATCCTGGATCCAGAAGGCCTCTTTATTAACAGGCCAGATGCACCACGGGATGAGTCAGATTCCTGCCAACAGTCGGCCTGCCGTGGTGTCTCAGCCCTGACCCAGAAGGGCCAGGCTCCATCACCATTCACTCCTTGGCCTCTGAGATTGATAATCCCAGGGGCCAATTTGTGCCAGCTGTGATCGTGGGGCAGGCTGGGGACATCTGCCCAGAAAGAACTGGGATGAGCCTCACCCCATCACCCCAAGCCCCCTAATTTCACATGGCCACCAGCCATCACATGGCTCAGTTGCAGCCAACCAGGGATGGATTTGAACTGCTGACCTAGGAGCTCTTGCCCCTTCTTACAGCAACAGGAAAATTCTTCATCAGCAGTTGAACGGATGACAGCCAGAAGAAGGGAGCAAAGCTGACAGTTCATCCTCCACTTTGCACCAGTGACCTAGCCAAGCAGAAAGAATCTGCACGGAAACCTTTCCCTGCGGCATCTGCCACCCAAAGCCTGTGTCATCAAGCCCGGTGTTTCTCAACTTAACCTGACTGGGACCCCTCCAGGCTACTCCTACCTAGCTAGGACTGAGTCAGGACCCATCCCCAGCCCTGCGGGAAGGCCAGGGTGATCACAAGCCCCCCAATACCGGTTTATGCTGCCAAAGTTGAGACCCGCGTAGCTCCTAGTGTTGCGTAATAAGAAGCTGAAAGCACGGCAGAGCTGCAGCGTCGTACCTGTATCCCACCCTCCTGGAGAAATGCAGGCAGGCCTCCTTCAGGTGGGCCTCGAAGTTCGCCAAGAGGAAGTTCCCGCCGCACTCGGGGCACACGTGAGGGGGTCGGTTTTTGTGCATCCGTTGATGAGCGTTAAAGCTGCAGGGATTGGGCATCATCATGGGACAGGTCGTGCACACCTGGGGGGTGGGGGAGAAAAGCAAGTACAGGTCACGTGAGTGTCCATCGCGCGGCACCTCCTGCTGCCACCGACTTCACTAGGTTGTACAAGAGCAACACACTGGCCACATGTCCCCTTCCCTCCCGGCTCTATTCCTAGCCCTGGGAAAACCTGTGAACATCTAACCAAGCCCAACATACAGTATAAAGAAGCGGTGGGTGCGTGGTTGAATTAGGCCTGGCACAAGTTTTGATTTTACAAAGAGGGGGCTGTTTTTAAACTGTTTTCCAACCCAGCACAGGCAAGCAAAGGTTAGTATCCTGGTAGCGCCTAGAGCAGGGGTGGCCAACCTGAGACTGAGAAGGAGCCAGAATTTACCAATGTACATTGCCAAAGAGCCACAGTTATACATCAGCAGTCCCCCCAGTGCCTCCTGCCCACTGGTAGCCCTGCCAATCCGCGCCTCCCCCTTCCTCCCAATCACTCAGCTGTTTCGCAGCATGCAGGAGGCTCTGGAGGGGGGAGGAGTGAGGGCACGGGCAGGCTCAGGAGAGGGGGTGGGAAGGGGTGGAGTGGAGTGGGGCAGGGCTTGTGGCAAAGCCAGGGGTCGAGCAGTGAGCACCTCCCAGCACATTGGAAAGTTGGCGCCTGTAGCTCCAGTCCCAGAGTCGGTGCCTATACAAGGAGCCGCATGTTAACTTCTGAAGAGCCGCATGGGGCTCTGGAGCACAGGTTGGCCACCCCTGGCCTGAGGCCAGCTGAGATCAGGGCCCCATGGCACAAGATGTTGTATAAACTCATAAGGTTGGATTGAGAAAAGGCCCTGTTTGTTACTGCCACTAGGTGCCTCAATAGCTCTGTACCCAAACCATGGTAACAGAATTCATGCCCAAAGAGCGTATGAGCTAAATGGAAAAGACACACAGGGGTAAGAGGGGAAACTGAGGCACAGAGATTTGCCCAAGGTCACTCAACAGAGCCAGGAAAAGAACCCTAGCCTGCAATATACATTAATATGCAACAGTCAGTGTGAACCAGACCAGCCCAAATCCAGCCACCCAGCCAGGTTGCTTGGAGGGCAATGCTTAGCGAGGGCAGGGTATGTCGATTGCATCGGCACTGCAGCACTGGTTCAGTGACTTGTATCCCGTGGGCGGCTGCTGCTTGTACTGACTTGCTTTCCGATGGCTGCTAGGAGAACACAAAGCATGGAATAAAAGTGCCTTTTTCTGCTTCTCAAAAGCGTAAATAAAACAACAGATGGAAGAGCCCCGTTCAATGTAAGCCAGAGCGGTCTGTTAGGAATTTCACTCTGCAGTGCATCTTCAATCCAAACTGGTTCCAGAACCCACCCCCTCTTCTGCCATTGTACAAGACTAAATTAGAGGGGAGACAGACATTAAGAGGTACAGACAAGGGAGGGGAAGGGGCTCAGCTTCAGCTCAGATTAAGAGAGAGATTCAAGGAGGCAGTGAGATACCAAAAGCCTGTCCCAAATGGCAGGAGCTGAGGAGGAGCGGACTCGTGAAGCTGTAGCAGACGGCCAGAGAAGCTGAAGGTGAGAGAGTGAGACACCCCTACACTAGGTCTGTGTGAATCCATAAAAACAGAGGGCAGTTTGGAACTGGATCCTAGAACGAACCAGCAGGCTCGGCGGTAGAGCTGCAGGTCTTTGTACGTGCAAGAGCTGTGGTCGATCGGCATGTGCCGGGACTCCAGAAGACCACGCTTTGGGGAGCTGTGGTAGTTAAGAAGGAAGCAGAAGCCTGGATAAGGATTTCAGGAGGCAGGGGGGCCACAGGAAGGGTGATGCTGGGGAAGGAGCTGTGGGAGGAGAAGCCAAGGTCGACAGCTGGAGCCAGTGGATGGAAGGAGAAAGGAGGAGAGCGTGCAGGAGTCTGGGAAGGACAGAAACGCTTGAATTAACCCTTTCAACACTGATGGCTCCCCATGAATTTGTAATGTGATTTGGACGCATCTGGAATTTAAAGGGTGCTGCATAAATCCACAGCCTAGAGCCAGGTGCCATATACCTCCTTTCCGGGCCCCTGACATTGCTTCCCCCAGATACCTCGCCCTGTAATTACTCAGGCTTGGGTCCAACGTGCTAGGAGGAGTACAGTTTAGCAGCGAGAAAATAGCAGGGACCAATGGACTGGACAATAGAAAGCAGCGAAGACTAGTTCAAAACAGCCTAGGAATTACGGGCTTGGAGCGGTTTGTTGTATGCTGACTGGCGAGCCTCTCTCTCAACAATGGAGAAAAGGGACTGCAACTCCCTGTAGCTAGGGTAGACAATCAGAAATCAAGGGGGCCCAGATTGGCACTCCATCGCTGAGTCCAGGCTTGCACGCTTGGGAGAGCATTTTGCAGGACATGCCAGTCCTGGCTTTTCCTAAAAGAGACAGGGAAAAGGCACGTGTGTCTGAAGTGCACCCTTATTTAGATTTGGCAACCAAAGCTGCAATTAGATCAAGCTTCCAGAGCTATGTGTGTATTCACTCCAGCTCTGTCCGATCCTAGGAGTCACTGAAGCAGAGAAAACTCTGCTGACAAATTCAGGCAGCACAAGAGATTTAAACAACAAAGGAAAAGCAGACAGGAGGGGCTGGTTGGGGGACAGGCCAGTCATAACCAGATCTGGGCTTTTGAGATCAGACATCAAGGACATAACACAGGGAAAGAAGGACAATACAGTAGCCTTGCAGTTCTAATGGCCTCTTGTTAATTCACTTTGTCAATGCAGAGTTAAGGTCTCACCATATCTTGTGCCCTTCCAGAACATTTGAATTCAGCTAAACTTCTGAAAGCCAGGAAATAAAGAGGTAAGGTACATGCCATCTCCGCAACATGACCTTAACTCTGCCCCCTAGGGCCTGGCAAGTGCCCCTGGAAATCCTTTGGTAAGGGTGACAGTAATAAGGGGACATGAGGAAGTTGTATAGGTCATGTCAGTAGCACTACATGGCTCTTTCCTGCCATGACGATTGGCAGACGCAGTCTGTGGGGTTAAGGAGGGGTAAGTGGAAGTACAGTGCTAATTGGAATCCTAAGGTAAAGTTGAAGAGCGTGTAAGAGGGGGCTATGGCCTTGTACAGTTCAACCATTGAGGCCTTGCACCTGTGGAGCAGACTCGGTGCGAGTGCCAGGCACGCGTAGGTAGCTCCTGCTGAGAACGCTGGATCTAAACACATGTTTTGCATTAGGCCTGGTCTACGCTGAAGCATTATATAGTCACAGCTGTGCCAGCCAGGACTGAGAGAAAACCTTCCCTCCTGCCCAATGCCGCTACGCTGGCAAACAACCTCCCCCGCATATAGACGAAGAAGAGCGCTTCCGTCACCGCAGCGGGGAGGAGGGGTTCCCATGCTGTTGGAAAAACCCTGGCTTACGGGGCTATGCAAACAGTGTCCGTGGCCCAGACATGCCCATAGGTGTTAGAAGCCGCTCCCGTGCTCAAATGCCCTATTACCCAAGTGTTCTGTACTCTGCAAGGCACAGGACTAGGATGCATGTTGGCCATTGTGCAAAGATGACAGAGTTACGGTTGCGTTGTGCAGCTGGTGTCTCTCTTCATTCTAGTTCCTGCTTTTCAGAAGTTTGAGTTGAGCTGAACTCGATGTCCTGGAAAGGCACAAGGTACCTCTGGGCACCCTTAACTCTGTGGGACCAATGCTTCTTGGCAGCGAATTTTTTTTTTGGAACCAGAAAGAGCTGTTCTTTGCAGGAGACAGGGTTAGGGAAGGGAGGCATGATTATCAGGTGGGCTTGAAGGTAAGGTGCTCCTATGGCAAAGGACGTGGTGTGATTCTCAAAGGGTCCTTCCCCCTCCTGTGCATTTTATTGCAGTGCAGTGGTGAGGGTGGCCCTGCGGGGAAATGTCTGGAGGGCGCGGTTGCTAACAAGGCAGGGAGAGAAAGCACAGGCCTGGGTTATTTCACAAGGGGTTGAACGTTTCATTCCATGTGGGTTACCATAACTAAGCGTTCGTGAGAAGGCAGGTGTGCATCTCCCCTTCTCAGCCCCTCCCTCCCCAGAGCATATTTTCCCTCTCCTTTGCCCCTTTATCTACCCTTCCACCTTCAGCTTACAGCAGATCTGGTCGTAGGCTGTGCCCTGGCTGGCTAAGGAACATGACTGTCCAATCTGTGACATGCCCAGCGTCCACTCTCAGCAGCTATAGAAGCCAGGGGCATGCTCCATCCCTCCCATGTCTGGTAGCAGCACTCGCCTGTTCACCTTTTCTCAGATACTTTCAAAGGGTACCTCAGCCCAACAGTCCTGGAAGAGGAATCTGCTTGCTGCAACCCTGACAGACACCCTAAGAATGTGGCCCCACATCTTGGCAGGCACTGATGACAAACTGAGGGGCACGCTCTGGCAGACTGTTTGGGGGCGGGGGGAGGTGGGCAAGCGGTGACACCAGGCAGCCTGTGGCAGGGACCCTACAGAGGGCAGGGAAGGAGCGCCACCTCCACCCCGTCTCAGCTCAGTTGGCCACACAACCTAGAGGCAGTGTTAAAACATTGGGGGCCCTAAGCAACTAATTTCCCCTCCCCCCCAAAATAGATAACCCAAGCCCCCCCACTGGCTGAGGCTGACAGCCTGAGCTGGCTGAGGCGCAAAGATTACATAAAGTCATGAAATCAGTGACCAACTGGAGCCATAACAACAAAAAGTGACTAGGGGGCCCCCTTGGGCTGCTCAGACCCAATCAATTGCTTACTCTGCTTATGCCTATTGCTGGCACTGCCTTGCTTTTGCAGAAATGGGGGTGGGTGGGGCATGTGCAGATTCCGTTAATGAAAAGGGGTGTGTGTGCGACTGGAGAAGTTTGCACACCACTGCTCTAGGTCACTTTAGGTCTTTTCAAGGCTCACTCCCTCCTGGGGCAGACAGACACCAAGTCCTTCCATGGCTAGCCCCTCCTGCTGCTATTTAACATTAGCTTAATCACAGCTCGACCCAAGCTGGCAATTCCACCTCCGGCTGCAGTATCCACCACCCACCCCTCCCCAAGAGCCACCACCTCTCCTACAAAGGCTACTCCTCACTAACAGCCCTTGTGTCTCAAGGAGCTTTCCAGAGCCTTTGAGAATCTCTACATCAGACACCCACAGCCTTTGTAACCTAGCGAGGCCCCGAAAGGCCAGCCTTCCCCATGCTATCCGTAACTCTAGCTGTATGAGAGCGCTGCATCAGCAATTCAGGGCATACCCTGTTCTCCAGGTACACGATCACTTCCCCGCAGAATACTCTGCACAAGTCACATTAAGACACCGGGCTGGAAATTGTATCAGCTGAGAAAGCGGTGCCACCCGAGCTAAACCTAGCACCAGGGCCCAGCATTCGTTCTCAAAGGCCTGCTGAGGGCAGGACTCTACCTCACGGTCTAGGAGTTATGCCACCAGAGCACATCGCCCGGAGCAACTCCACGACTGACGTCAGATACACTTTCACGCATGCCTCCCCCAAGCCCATCCAGGTCCCTCTGGAGAGGAGTCAGGGTGGGTCGACCTTGGTTTGCAGAATTCCCTGCAGTACACTTTGCATGATCCAGGCACGGGCATCATACACGGCATTGCAATATTCAGAGCAGCAGTACATTCAAGACACTAACAGGGCCTTCTAACTTTGCTGGGATACTAGACGCTACTTTCCAAACAGTGTAAAGGCTTTTTTACAAGTCGGCTTCTTTCTAAAGGCAGAAATAGCCGACTGCCGGGCTCGAACCCCCGGTCTATGAGGATGGCAGGGGGTCATTGACTATAGCACATCCCCCTGGGCTACTCTGGGACTCTGAATAAGCAGAGCCGATGACACACTTAGGCACATTTCCACATCCTCCCCCTAATCCCCACGCACGCACACATCAGTTTGGATCTGTTCTCTAGGTCCAAGTTCTCAGGTCAATAACTTTTTCAATATTGTGTCCCAACAGGGTGATGGGTGCCGTGCACGAGGTAGAGTAAATGCCAAGTGACAGACACAGTAAGCGCCCCACACATGTGCAAACAAGTGTTACAAGAACCAACTGGATTTGTCCCATGCTGGTTTTTAAGAGGGCTGTATCTCAGGAACCCCTTACTCAAATAGCCCCAAATTTGGACTGCTATCCCCACTCTGCATCCTCATGAGGCACAGCAAGTTCCAAGCCAATTGCAGTGAGCAATAGGATTTTAGAATCAACCTTTAAACAAGGAGCAATGCTCAGCCTTAACTACAGCGTCGTAATACCTGAATTTAAACAATCAATCATCGGGCTGTAACAGTGCTCGGAAGTAAACAAACAGTGAAGGTGCAACAGTCAATCCCTTTCACAGGAAGGAAGCCAATGAGCCTAATAATTTAAAACAACAAAATTAAGGTGGACAGTATTTGTAGGTCCCCTATGGGACTCTGGATATCAAGGTATGAATAAACTGTATTCAAGCTCATTCTGCCTTTTAAAAAAAATCAATCTATACTCCACTTTAATACTGAGGCACTGCTGGATGCCATTATGCCGAGCGAACCAGGATGTGTTAGCAGCAAAGAGGAAGTGGATGGGATCTCAGGCCTACCTCTCAAGCAGGGAGCTAATACATCCAGGTTTCTCCACAGATTTAACTTGATGATTAGCGCCAACAAACCAGGAAGCAGCAACCGAATCAAGACTCTAGCAAGAATCCTAATCTTTTATTAGCATCTTTATTTAATTCTGCCCCGCCCCCAGATTTATATAATATACAGATGCCTATTACAAGGCCCTGGGTGCCTCCGCACATAATTAATGCTACAGGGGAATCCCACAGCGCCATTCATCGGTCTAAGGCCAGAAGGGACCACTCTAATCATCTCATTGGACCTCCTGTATAATGCAGGCCACCGAACTTCCCTGAATTAATTCCTCTTTGAACTAGAGATCTTTTTGATTAACCATCCAACCTTGATTTAAAAATTGCCAGTGACGGAAAAATCTACCCCACCTGGACCACCATAGAATTAAACCCTAGATCTGGTGCTTCCAAGAGATTTGCTACTTTCTGAGTGATAATACAAAGAAATGTGTTTTTTAAAAGTGCAACAGAGGATTAATTACTTGCTAATCGTTAACATTCCATGAAAGTGACAGAAACTGGGGAAATTGTCTGGTATCTCTGAAATATACATGAGTTGAAAGGGACCAGGTGTAAGTGGGTTACATAGAACTGAACGTGCAACTTTATGCTGTTCTCTAACCAGACAGATACTGGGAGCATGTAGGACACTAACTCTGAACTCTCTTGTGAGCTGCATATCTATGTAGCGTCATCAGACCCTGAACTGTAGTGACAGAGCAGAGACCCCCCCCCCCCAGTCAATTTAATATCATTCCTTTTCAAATGGTTTTTCAAGGTTTCTCCATTTCAGCTATAGGCTTCCCTACGAATTATCCCCCAGGCTAACTAACAGATCCGGTTGTCTGAGATTACGTTTCCTGCGCCACTCTCAGCAATCTTCCTCACCTTCTGCTCCTTCCAGTATTCAAACTTTGTACATGGTTACCTCCCCTATTTCACTAAGTGCAGCACATTTAGTCTCCCAGGTCAATTCCTTCTCCTTTACAAGAAAGTTTTTCAACCCGTGGTTTGCAACCCAAAATGGACTACCAGAACATGTCAACGAGCTGTATGGGAGTCAGCTCCCTTGGCTCCAATCCTATGGGGCTGGCCAGGCTCAGTTCCATGACGACAGGGGCAAGCCGGGCCAAATTTGAGTGGCACCGTGACTCCATTTATCAGGTTGCAACGCCACTCTCACAAATTTTGCCTGGTCGTCCAGCCAGGGGAGCTAGGCCAAACTAGTGCTGCAACCCTGCAGGTTGCGGGAAGCCGAGCCCAGCCAGACGCGCAGTACTAAACTGCTATGGTATAAACTGTGTACTTACTACCTTCACGTGTCTCGTATATTGTGGGTAAGATTTTTTTTTTTTTTTTTTGCACTGAAGCTATTTACTGGGTCGCAACAGGCCACCAAGCTTTACAAACGGGTCCTGAGCCCCCAAAGGTCAAGAGCCGCTGCTCTACAACGGACTGGTTTCCTGCAACAGAAGCTACCTCTGTGAATAGAAATTTTGCAAATAGCAGCTGCATGATACAGGAAGTAATCACGTACGAGGCAGTAGAGAGAGCTGCTAACACAACACAGTGCATATACCCAGCGCCTTTCATCTCAGGATCTCGAATGCCTCTACCTGTGGGCAAATTGCCTCATTCTGCAGATGGAGAATCTGACACAGAGGGGAAAGGACTTTCCTGAGTGAATCCGTAGCAAAGTCAGGAGTAGAATTCAGGTCTCCTGCCTGCTATGTTCCCTCTCTCACCATTAGGCCATGCTGCCTCCCTCAGGAAAGAGCTAGCAGCCCAGCAATAAAAGAGGGGGCCTCTGGCAGAAGGTTGGAGCTGTTCTACATACCGTGCTGGTGGTTGTTCCCGCGGTCAAAGCCTGCTGGAAGTGCGCTGCGAGCCCAGCTTTGTCCTTGCATTGCTCCTTGCACTCCAGACACCGGAAGCAGTTATAGCTGGTTTGCTCTGAGCTGCCGCTCAGGGGCAGGATGGGTTGGTCCTGAGTCCCATTCGCTGTCCCCGTGGCCTCCTGAGGCACTCCAGCCACTTTGCCAGCGGTGAGAGAGGTCACTGACACTATGGGGGTGATGTCCGGCTGGCCAATCATTTGATCCAGAGCAATAGGCCTCATGACCAAGTGAGAGCACTGCATCACCAGACCTTTGTCCTTGTGCTCCCGGGCATGCAGGAGCAAGCTGCACTTGTTGAAGAAGACAAGGCGCTTGGTGCAGTGGTTGCAGGTCACTTCGATGCGCATGCTGCGTCGGTCGTAGTGCCGAGCCAGGCTCTTCTCCAGGGCGAAGGAGTCCCCGCACTCCAAGCAGCGGTACCCGAAGGGCGGGAGAGCCAGGCTGGAGTCTGCCGGGGGATTCAGGTTGGGTTTGTAGGTTGGCAAGAGGTTTTTACTGTTCAGGATCTTGTTGAAAGCCTCCACCAGGCTGGACTGGCTCCTGGAAATGACCGTGCCGGCAATGGTGGGCGAAGGTTTCTGCGGCTGCACCATCACCACTGTGGTGCCATTGACCTTCTGGTTGGCCGTGGTGGTGACGGTGGTGGTCTGGGTCACTGTGCTGACGTTTGTTCTGGTGTCGGCTTTGGGGAGGGTCTGCGGCACCAGGTTGATGATATTCTTCGTCACAGCCTTGCCCGGCAGCACCACGGATTTCTGCTGGGCCACGCTGGCAGCGATCAGCATGGCGCTGCTGGCATTCTGGATAGTGGTGACCGGCAGGACAGTCCCTTTGATTTTGGTGCCATTGCCGAGTTGGACACTGACAATTTTGGGCCCTTCTATGACTTTCAGGGGGCTGGAGAGCTCCATTTTCTTTTTGGGCACCTCCAGCATGCTCTCCTCTTTCACCACTGCAGCCGTGAGCACGGTGCCCTCGGTGGCAGTCTCCTGAGAACCTGGCTCCGAAGGCAGCTTGGCAGCTCCCGGCTCCGAATCCGAGGAGACTCTGGTCACCGTCCGGGTGATGCTGCCGGAAGACGTCTTGATGGTTTTAATCCGCACCTTGAGGGGCCGCGAGGAACTGGAAGAGGGGGAGTCATTGCTGCCATCATCGTCGTCGTCCTCTTCCTCCTCGCCGCTCGACATGCTCCGTGGGTGTTTCTCTAGAGACTCCTGCTCTTCCTTGAGGGGGCTGCTCCCCAGCAGCTTGGGGGAGCCAAGGGGCCCGGGGCTTCCCTCTGCCAGCGGGGAAGGTTTGAAGAACGGCTCCTGAGGGCTGGTGGGCGAGTCTTTCACTTCAGGGAGGTTGCTGGTGCTGCTGTCAAGGTTTGGATCTGAGCTGGGCCAGGATGTGACGGAATCATCTGTGGAGTAGCGGACGGTGACTGATTTCAGGTGCCCCAAGGGACTGTCACGCAGGGCTGCAGCCAAACCCTTGGGGCTGGCCCCATGGTCTGGCTCCTCTGAGTCGGATTCCTCTTTCTTGATCAGGGGAATGGTGGCAGGGGAGCCATTCATGGTCCCCGCTTGACTGGTTTCAAAGGGCTGCGGGAAAGCTGGCGGGAGGCTCTCTGTGCTCTCTCCAGCTGACTCTTTGCAGTCTGGCGATGGGGCAGGAGACGGGGTGGGGGATGGGGAGAGAGAGGGCACAGAGAGGGCTTTCTCTTTCTGTTTGCCCTCCCGAGGCCCGTCTATCAGATCCGCAGAGTTCTCCTCGTGGGGATCGGGGCTGAAGTGGGAAAAGATGTCCAGGGGTTTTGCCCCTTTTTCCTTTGATGCCCAGCAATCTCCATTGGACGATGCCACCACTTCCCCCGGCCTGGAGGTGGGGGACCTGGGCAACTCAGGGGCACCAAAGCCATTCTGCAGCAGGCGGGGCCCGAGGCCGTGCCCATCTTTGCCGCGGCCATCCAAGGGGTCGAGCTGCTCGGGGCAGACTGTGTTCTTCACTATCACGCTGACGGCGGTGATGTCCGTGTGCGGGAGGACATGTTCAGGAACCACGGGCTCCCCAGGGACCTGCTTGATGTGAGCCTCAGCCTCCTCGTGGCCAGAATGGATGGCCTCATTGGTGTCGATGTCCGGAATATCGAAAGCTGCCAAGAGGTCATCGAAATCCGGGGTCTTCATGTCACCCATGGTGAAGAATGTGGAAGAGTCTAAGAAAAGGAAGACAGAGGATTTAATATCACAGTGCAGGAAACTTTCCTGGACTGACATGGACCCTGCTGGCATCACAGAGCAGCAGACCACGCACAGGACCAGAAGCTCAGACACTGTAACCCCAGCTGTCTGTGTCTCAGGTTCTGACCCCCGTCACCATACGGGCCTTAGTGTATTTATCCTCACAATCCCTGGGTGGCAGGATGTTATCCCCATTGTACAGAGGGGAATCTGAGGCACAGAGACACTTAAGGCATGTCTCCACTGCAGCCCCAGGGTGTGATTGCAGCTCACAGGACACATACATGCTAGCCTTAACCTAGCTAGCTTGGGTCGTGCAGTAGTGAAGCTGCGGGGGGGGGGGTTTGGTACAACCTTCGCCAGAGCCCACGCTTTCCGGGCTTTGCTACTCCGGGACCCGATCTAGCTTCCATCTAACCAGCTCGGGTATGTCTACACGAGCTGCAGTCACAGCCTAGGACTGCCGTAGAGGCATAACCTTTTTGACTCACCCAAGGTCATACCGGAGGCCTGTGGCAGGGCGGGGAATTGAACCTGGTTCTCCCAAGTCCCAGACCAGTGCTCTAACCACTAGGCCATCCTTGCTATCTAGTCCCAGCTCTGATCCCCTTGGGCATACATCACTTTAGCCCTCTCTGCTGCATCTTTTTCTGTAAAATGGGAATAAGCACCGCCCTCCCTCCCACAGGAGTCATGAGCGTTTGTTCGCTGTGTGAACAGGATTCATAGAGCTCAAAAAGCACACAGAGGCACCAACGATACGTCTCCAAAAACCACGTTAGCAAACCCTGAAATCCCATTCTTCACAACTCTAGTGTGAACAGAGCCAAAATTCTCTGTGGACAGCCGGGGAACACTTTGTTTAGTCAAAACCCCAATTTTTCTATCGAAAAGAACAAACAGTTTTGATGTAAAATTTTCAACCAGCCCAAAAGATGAGAACAAAACAAATCCACCCATCTCCATCATAAAGGAGCCGTACTGCCTCTGTGGGTGGAGTTCCACGGATGTGAATGGCATTGCACTGCTTACACCAGATCTGAATGCGACTTAGGATTCTGAAGCCTGCAGAAAGACTGCGAATAGAAAAGGATCCAATTTATGCCCCAAAGAGTGGATTATCTGAAACAGACACAGGACACCTTCTAGCAGTAACCTTCAGATAACCCATTGGAATATTGTGCTATAAAACCACATCTAACCCCTTCGCTCCGTAAGGCATTACAGAAATATACATGATGAAGTTTACTAGAAGAATTTTCCCTTTGATGTCATAGATTTGTATGACTAAGTGGCAAAATATCTGGCAAACCCCAAAACACTTAAGAAACCCAATTCTAAGACAGTGTATGAAAGATCTTCCATAATTTGGCCATATATTTCCCTGTCTCCTTAATGATTGTTTACAACCTTGTAAGAGTTCTACGAGTAGCTGGGCTTTTCACCCCTCATCTTAACTGTGACGCTTCCAGGAGTTGGTACTTTAACTAGCAGGCTTTTTTAGCTAGACGGAAATGTCAGGTCAACCCAGCTACCTCACTCAGGGGTGACACAAATCCACACACCTGACCGATGTAGTTAAGCTGACCTAAATCCCGCTGTAGCAGCACTAGGTCAATGGAAGACCACTGACCTACTGCCTCTCAGAGAGGTGGACTGCCTATGCCGATTGGAGCATCCCATCAACATAGATAATGTCTACGCTGCAGCACTACGGACAAGCCCTATGACTATCTGTCAGCAGCATGCTGTTCTGAGTCCCCACAAACACATACGTGAGCAAAACCATTCTGTCTTGCTAGGTTTATTTGGGGAAGGACAGGACAAGTTTCTCAGAAGAGCCCTTGTTAGTCTGAATACTGATGTTCTGTTTTAAAATTGGCGCACACATGCATGTGGTCTACACGACCAGTGGGAAGCAACAGCTATTCTGTGGCAGTGGGGATCAACGAGGGAGTGGTCTCTCAAAGCACACCAAGGAAAAGTGTCCTAAATAAGAAATGACAGCATGTTTTCACAGATGGCAAAGTCGCATCATACAAAGAACGCAGCTACAGTGCACGCACACCCTAGCCTGGTCTGGTCCTGTTATTGCAGCTCTGCACAAAACAGATTGTGGAACGATACTAACCTAGATTAAGGCTGCATCCGTTCCAAACTTTTGTAGAACAGTGATTCTCAACCAGGGGTATGTGGACTCTGGGGTTACTCAGAGGTCTTCCAGGGGGGACATTTACTCATCTTGCTATTTGCCTAGTTTTACAACAGGCTACCTAAAAAGCACTAGTGAAGTCAGTACAAACTACAATTTCATAAAATGACTTGTTCATACTACTCTATATACTATACACTGACATGCAAGTACAATATTTATATTGCAGTAGATTTATTTTACACTTCAATGGTAAAAATGAGAGTCAGCAATATTTCAGTAATAATGAGGCTGTGACACTTTTGTATTTTTATTTCTGATTTTGTAAGCAAGTCGTTTTTACGTGAGGTGAAACTTGGGGGTACGTGAGACAAATCAGACTCCTGAAAGGGGTACTGTCATCTGCAAAGGTTGAGAGCCACTGATGTAGAAAGCCATCACAAACACTCCTGTGTGATGGCACCAAACCAAAGGCTAGAGCCAAAGCTTGGTCTTTATGGTGAAGGCATGTGGCTAAGCGTAGCAGGTCACTATCTATACTAGCATAACGCATTTCCATGGTCCACTACCGGGAAGGCTACATTGATCTGCAGTGTTCTAAGAACATGGGAGTGGCTGGGTAATTACACAAATTGAATCTATTTCCCCCATGTTAAGTATCCTCACACCTTCTTGTCAACTGTCTGAAATGGGCCACTTGATTATCACTACAAAAGGCTTTTTTCCTCCTGCTGATAATAGCTCATCTTAATTAATTAGCCTCTTAGAGTTTGTATGGCCACTTCCACCTTTTCATGTTCTCTGTATGTATATATCTATCTTCTTACTATATGTTCCATTCTATGCATCTGATGAAGTGGGCTGTAGCTCTAATAAATGTGTTAGTCTCTAAGGTGCCACAAGTACTCTTGTTCTTTTTACGGATACAGACTAACCTGTCGCTACTCTGAAACCTGTGACTAAGAATGATGTAGACACCGCGGAAGCGAATGCTTTAACATGGTTCAGGTGGCCAGTACATATGGGGCCAAACCAGGCTAAGAAACCTAGTTCTGAGTCTCAGCTAGACCTGTTTTTATACATGGTTTGGTCTCATTCGTGTCAGCCAGACCTCATTAGAAACCTGTTACACTATGACTGAGCTTAAGCAGGGTTTTAAAAACCACTAGGAAAGCCACTGTAGACAGCTTAGTAAGTAGGTTTAGTCTAGTTATATTTTTAGCCCTCACAATAGGTCATTCCAAGGGGGATCTTTGTTCAGTCGATTGACAACCACCAGATACATCACCATACTGCACCAGTGACATCTATCGTACCATGCAGGTGAGCTTCTCAGTGGTACTCTTCCAATGCCCAACCAAATAGCTCTGACCTGCAAAACAGACCCTGAGAGTGTGTCTACACTGCAATTACACCCCCTGGAGGGTCTGTGCCAGCCCACACAGGCTCAGGCTAAGGGGTGGCGATGTAGTTGTAGACTCTGGGACACTCCTACCTCACATGGTCCCAGAGCCCGAGTCCAAATGGCTACAATTAAGCAGTTAATTGCTCCTTAGCCCGAGCCCGCTGGCACTGGTCAGTCATGTGTTTATAATTGCAGTGCAGATATAGGCTAGAAGGAGGCTAGTGAGGCAAACAGAGTTTGTTCAGAGTCCTCATTACACTTGGAGGAGAAAGTATGAAAAGCTGACTCTGCAGGGCTGGGAACGGGACTGTTGTCTACAAGATTGGGACGGGTTTCGATAGGAGGAAAGGAAACGGCTGGGAGGGCACAAAGGGATAAGTAATACAGAGAATGGGCTGAAATTACAAAAGGGAAAATTTAAGCAACACTGAGACCTATTAAGGCTCTGGCATCATTTCCCAAGGGAAGAGGAGCCCTGTCTCCTGAGACATCGAAAAGCAGATTTGATAGAAGATACTGGAGGGAACAATCCTGTGCTGGACACCTGAGTAGGAACAGAGGGGATTTTATTTGCAATAGAAGAGACCTCCTCTATGATTAAACCCCGTCCTACACAAACAAGTTTCAAGAGATCACATGATGTTCCCCCAGCCATGACTGGTGACAATGCAGAGATGTCATAAGTGATGTGGGAGGAGAGGCTCCATTAGACTTCTCGGCAGAAGGGCTATGATGAAAAGAAGTGGGATTTCAAAGAGTCGGGACAGAGGACCTCTGTACGTTATGCTCAGCTCCAGCATTTGCCATCTGTTTTCCCAGCACACTCGCCTGCTTAGCCTCACACACGATTCTGCAGGGAAGTTGTTTTTCAAATAATTATTTTTCCTCACCCCAGTTTGGCAGGGTATGACTATTTACAGTCAAGAGAGGAGACAAGCAGGTTGCTGCACACAAAGATGCCCCGGCAAAAACCAACAGTTTGCCAACAAAGCAAGGATTTGTTTAGGGAAATTCTCCCCCCGGAACAGATTCAACATGCTCCCTGAATTTCTAGTTTACCTGTGCACACTCCCTCCAGTACTAACATGGAGGTTATAGACAGTGCAAAGGATTTTCCCCTCTATGCACAGCTTCCTTCTCACTAGGAACAGATTCGTCTGCATGTGGGCATGGAGAAGAGACAACAAGGGGGGATTTTATGAATGCCAATTGACATTGGGGAAGCAGATCAACCTCAAACAATTTGAAAAGCAGCATTGGACACTGCTTCAGTAACAAAAATGACCTCATGTTTGAGCAGCAAAACTCGTCTTTGTCCAGACCGTCAAAGTGCTCAATGGCCCAGGCCCAGCAAATTTAAGACAACGTCTACACTGCGGCTGGGAGCATGCTTCCCAGCCTGGGTAGACAGACAGGTGGCAGCTCTGCTTGAGCTAGTATCACTGGGATTGCATGGGTGGCAGTTTGGACTAGCCATCGGAGGGCAAACACACCCAGGATACGAATTCAGGCAGCTAACCTGAGCCACCGCCAGTGTTATGCCAGCTACGTGGCTATTGTCAGGGTGCCATTAGCGCAAACAGAGCTAGTGTGTTGCTACCGACAGCGGGAAGCACTTTCCCAGCTACATAACCTAAGAGAGCCTCAAGTTCCAGGATGGGGAGCACAGTGGGCAGCTCTGTTCCTCAGGCCCAGAGGAACTTTCCACTCCCAGGGTACAGCTTGGCTGGTGTCAAACAGAGCTTCTTTTGGCTGTGGAACGATCTCCCGTGGGAGCAATCCCAGACCTCCCCACCTCCTGCTACAAGTGCCAGGTGCACTCCTTCAACCCGCCTTTCCTGACAAACACAATGCAGCATCTAACATTTGAAAACAAAACCCTATCAAAACAAAACACTCCACATAAAATTCTCCCTTGGGATGAGAGAGAGTGAACGAGCCACCCATGACAGCTGATGGGCACATCACAATCCACAACTGGAAGGTGCTCCGAAACTACGGTGACAAAGGCAGGATAAGAGCCCCGACAGAACAGAATCTTTCAGTGGCAGCCTCCGTAGAAATGCCCAAGATCTGGAGGAACCAGAGACTGAAACTAGCTTGGGAGCGAGCACTGCCCATGAAACACCAGTTCTGGTATACTGGACACACCAATCTCGAGGGCTATCATTTCTCACCTGCAGTGAATTCTCAATCAAATATGCATATTTTAAAGAATGCTTATGAAACACTGAATGTAGGTTTTTATGCTGTTGAGACAAGCCCCATCATTATGCAGCCTGGTGTCACATGCAACCTGCACGGTGCTTTTTATTTATGCATCAGACAAATTATTCAACATCTGCCTTAACATCCGGCGTTGCAGTTTACTCCCACTTATTCTACTATAAACAATTTGCATTTATGTCTTTGTACAAGCAGAGGCCTGTGATCTCCAGTGAGGGAAAAAAACAGACATTTCATTTCTCAAATATAGGGTTACATCAAATTCTGCCCCTTGTCATCCTGGTGTTTCCATAGATTAGTTGTTTTCTCCTCTGCCTCTTCTGATTAAGTTTCTTGACTTTTTTTTTTTTTTTTTAAATACACCCTGCCCACCACTGTAGGAGACCAGACCCCATTTTAACCTCCTTCTGTTGTCTTTGAAAACCTCACCGTTTTAAAAACAGAAAGTAAGAGGCATTTACAAACCGTTCATAGCTTCCAGAGACACTCTTCAACTGATCACTCCCTGAAGAAATTGCTTTTTAGGGAGGATCGTTGACTCTGCACAGGGCTGATTACATGAGCGTTTCCTCGTGGTTTCGTGTCAATGGCAAATTCTCCACCCCCACAGGGGGGTTTGTGTGTGTTCTTAGAAGTCACTATTCCACAGAGATCCCATCTGCACCACAGCAACCGTGCCTGGGTCTTCACTAGGAAAACAGGCGGTGTTCTTAACTTGAGCTCACACACGCATAGTAAAATCCTGGTGAAGATAAGGCAGTTTGTAGTTTCCACATGAGTTAGCAGGGCACGGCAAACTCAAACTGTCATGGGACAGCTACCGTGACCTGCTAACTCATGTGGACACTACAAACTGCCTTGTCTTCACTAGGACTGCAGCAGAGTTAGTTAAACATGAGACTAAAAAATACACTTTTAAAAAGGTTGATCATTTTGGGGGCACTCCACTGCCATACAGTTTGGTTACTGATGGAACTGAAAAGCATTCTACCTAGGCTAGAGTGTGACTCAGGAACCAGTACTTACTGTACTATTTAATCTGCAGATATCTAAGCACTCTATAAGGGGGGGGGAAGAAATCAATTATTTTTTCTCAAGGTATAGTCAAGGTCCAGACTTCAGAGAAAATCATACAAAAATTATAACAATGATAAGCAGCTTAGAATGATTATGACAAAAAGATTTTGCAGTCCATTCAAAAGTGTGTGGCAGTCCGGATTTGGCCAGCAGTCTGCCTATCGACTACTCTGGTATAGAGTCACTCTTATTTGACAGTAGGAAAACAGACACAGAGTGGGGAAGCTGTAGAGTGACCTAGAGGCAGAACCAGGATTAGAACCCAGATGTAGGCCACCCCAACCCTGCTCAACTACTATCCCAGTTTTAAAATTAACTAGAGATCAATGTAAGATTTCAAATCTAAAAGTTCATGGTTCTGTTATCAAACTACCACCCATCCACCAAAGAGCACAGGATACACAAACACCATAGACCAGTTTGTTCTGGCTATGTCTGGGACAAGATGTTGTGTTTTTAAATGGAGATGACCTCAGTGTAAAGATGCACCTCTTTTTCCAGTGAATACATAGCCTCTGTCCCCAGTGCCCATGCTTGGTTTGGATATTCTGGAACTCAAAAGCAACACAGCCATCAGGGTCTCGCAAAATGAGGAACCCTTAATGGTGAGCCATGCTCATAATCTAAGGGAACATTTGTGCTTTCAATTTCAAGCCAAAGGATATGGTTTCTGGTGAGCCCCCATGCACATTAACCGTGAACCCTTGCCATTACAGGTTTCAGAGTAGCAGCTATGTTAGTCTGTATTCGCAAAAAGAAAAGGAGTACTTGGGGCACCTTAGAGACTAACAAATTTATTTGAGCATAAGCTTTCGTGAGCTACAGCTCACTTCATCGGATGCATTCACTGGAAAATACAATGGGGAGATTTATATACATACACAGAGAACAGTTGACAAGAACGTCTGAGGAACAGTGGGGGGGAGGGAAGGGGGAAATAGTTTTAACTTTGTGTAATGACCCATCCACTCCCAGTCTCTACTCAAGCCTAAGTTAATTGTATCCAGTTTGCAAATTAATTCCAATTCAGCAGTAACCCTCAGTGGGATCAGAGTGTAATGGCTTCCATCCACAGCCTCAGAAACAACTCTGACATCATAATCAAAAAGGCTGACAAAGGAGGTGCTGTCGTCATCATGAATAGGTCAGAATATGAACAAGAGGCTACTAGGCAGCTCTCCAACACCACTTTCTACAAGCCATTGCCCTCTGATCCCACTGAGGGTTACCAAAAGAAACTACACCATTTGCTCAAGAAACTCCCTGAAAAAGCACGAGAACAAATCCGCACAGACACACCCCTGGAACCCCGACCTGGGGTATTCTATCTGCTTCCCAAGATCCATAAATCTGGAAATCCTGGATGCCCCATCATCTCAGACATTGGCACCCTGACAGCAGGATTGTCTGGCTATGTAAAAAGAAAAGGAGTACTTGTGGCACCTTAGAGACTAACACATTTATTTGAGCATAAGCTTTCGTGAACTACAGCTCACTTCATTGGATGCATCATGAGCTGTAGCTCACGAAAGCTTATGCTCAAATAAATGTTAGTCTCTAAGGTGCCACAAGTACTCCTTTTCTTTTTGCGAATACAGACTAACACGGCTGTTACTCTGAAATCTGGCTATGTAGACTCCCTCCTCAGGCCCTACGTTACCAGCACTCCCAGCTATCTTCGAGACACCACTGACTTCCTGAGGAAACTACAATCCATTGGTGATCTTCCTAAAAAACACCATCCTGGCCACTGTGGATATAGAAGCCTCTACACCAACATTCCACACAAACATGGACTACAATCTGTCAGGATCAGTATCCCTGATAATGTCATGGCTAACCTGGTGGCTGAACTTTGTGACTTTGTCCTCACCCATAAATATTTCACATTTGGGGACAATGTATACCTTCAAATCAGCGGCACTGCTATGGGTACCCGCATGGCCCCATAGTATGCCAACATTTTTATGGCTGACTTAGAACAACTCTTCCTCAGCTCTCGTCCCCCAATACCCCTACTCTACTTGCACTACTTTGATGACATCATCATCATCTGGACCTATGGAAAAGAAGCCCTTGAGGAATTCCACCATGATTTCAACAATTTCCATCCCACCATCAACCTCAGTCTGGACCAGTCCACACAAGAGATCCACTTCCTGGACACTACGGTGCTAATAAGCGATGGTCATATAAACACCACCCTATATCGGAAACCTACTGACCGCTATTCCTACCTACATGCCTCCAGCTTTCACCCAGATCACACCACATGATCCATTGTCTACAGCCAAGCTCTACGATACAACCGCATTTGCTCCAACCCCTCAGACAGAGACAAACACCTACAAGATCTCTATCAAGCATTCTTACAACTACAATACCCACCTGCTGAAGTGAAGATACAGATTGACAGAGCCAGAAGAGTACCCAGAAGTCACCTACTACAGGACAGGCCCAACAAAGAAAATAACAGAACGCCACTAGCCGTCACCTTCAGCCCCCAATTAAAACCTCTCCAATGCATCATCAAGGATCTACAACCTATCCTGAAGGACGACCCATCACTCTCACAGATCTTGGGAGACAGGCCAGTCCTTGCTTACAGACAGCCCCCCAACCTGAAGCAAATACTCACCAGCAACCACACACCACACAACAGAACCACTAACCCAGGAACCTATCCTTGCAACAAAGCCCGTTGCCAACTCTGTCCACATACCTGTTCAGGGGACATCATCATAGGGCCTAATCACATCAGCCACACTATCAGAGGCTCGTTCACCTGCGCATCTACCAATGTGATATATGCCATCATGTGCCAGCAATGCCCCTCTGCCATGTACATTGGTCAAACTGGACAGTCTCTAAGTAAAAGACTAAATGGACACAAATCAGATGTCAGGAATTATAACATTCAAAAACCAGTCGGACACTTCAATCTCTCTGGTCACTCGATTACAGACCTAAGAGTGGCAATTCTTCAACAAAAAACCTTCAAAAACAGACTCCAACGAGAGACTGCTGAATTGGAATTAATTTGCAAACTGGATACAATTAAACTTAGGCTTGAATAGAGACTGGGAATGGATGGATCATTACACAAAGTAAAACTATTTCCCCATGTTATTTCCCCCCCTCATCCCCTAGTGTTCCTCAGACATTCTTGTCAACTGTTGGAAATGGCCCACCTTGATTATCACCACAAAAGGTTTTCTCCCCCCCGCCACCTTCCTGCTGGTAATAGCTCATTTTAAGCAATCACTCTCGTTACAGTGTGTATGATAAAACCCATTGTTTCATGTTCTCTGTGTATGTATATAAATCTCCCCACTGTATTTTCCGCTGAATGCATCCGATGAAGTGAGCTGTAGCTCAGGAAAGCTTATGCTCTAATAAATTTGTTAGTCTCTAAGGTGCCACAAGTACTCCTTTTCTTCTTGCCATTACAGGGGCGTTTTCATGGCAACTCAACCATGTAAACTACTGCTCAATCCTACAGGGGGTATTAAATGGGATACAGGATTATTTAATTGCAATAATCAGTCCAACATGCTTATTAAAGGCAGAGCAGACTCTCAGTGGGGGTAGAACAGTCACTGACCGCGTTGCAAGTGGCCTCCTTGCAGAAGGAGGAAGCAGCCTTTGCAAGTTGCTCTGTAAGGAGAATCAAGTTTTATTCTCCCTCCCCCCAAAGCCCGTTGGCAAAATGAGTGGCTTGTCTAAAGATGGCCTGTGTGCAAAGGGCACAGTGCAACAGGGAGACAAACGAGCTCATGGGCTGCCGCTCTCTGCTAATTGCAGAGCTGGAAAAATTTGCCAGATTAGAGGCCAACCCAATGGCAGAGGGATGGGGGTGGGGCAAAAATAGATAGTAACTACCGTGGGATCTACACTGAAAAGTGAGGTGGACCCTGCCATGTCGCTCAGGGATGAGGTGAAAAAACCCCACTGCTGAGTGATGTAGTTAAGCTGACCTAAATCCTGGTGTAGATGGCGCTAGGTCAACTGAAGAATTCTTCCCTTGACCTAGTTACTGCCTCTCAGGGAGGTGGATTAACTACAGCCATGGGAGAACCTCTCTGGTTGCTTTAGTGAGCATCTACACTGATGCGCTGCAGTGTTTCTAGTCAAGCCGTAGCTTAAGTTCTCAAACCCAGACCATATGGAGATGCCCCTCTTCCTCCCCTGCTCAGTCAAAAGCACTTCCTATCTCGCAGTATCTCCTAACTCTAGGACATCTCTCTTCAGGCATGGGTGGGGTGTAATGGTGGTCACAGCCCAAAAGGGGTGGGGGTGGAGAGTGGGGTGGTTGGGGAAGTGAAAACTTCATGCCTGCCTTGGGGATGTCCTGGGATCCTGAGTCTTCTATGTCTATGTTTTTCAAACCGTGGGGCACGACCCAGTACTGGGTCATGGCTTGTAAGGCGTTGGGTCGCCTTGCTCTGGTCAGCACTGCCAACCGGGATGTTAAAAGTCCCATCAGCGGTGCTGCCCAGCTAAGACAGGCTAGTGCCTACTTGTTCTGACACCATGCTGCGCCCCAGAAGCGGCCAGCAGTAGGTCCAGCTTCTAGGCAGGGGGGCCACGGGACTCTACGCACTGCCCCCGCCCCGAGCACCATCTCCGCACTCTCACTGGCCGGAAACTGGCCAATGGGAGCTGGGGGGAGGGGCGGTGCCTGTGGGTGAGTCACACGCCTCCATCTAGGAGTCAGACCTACTGCTGGCCACTTCCGGGGCGGTCCATGGTGCCAGGACAGGTGGGAAGCCTGCCTTAGCACCTCGACTGCACCACTGACCAGGGGCTACCAGAGGTAACCCCAATTCTCTGCCCCAGCCCTGAGCCCCCCCCACAAACACTGACCCCTTTCTGTATCCCAAACCCCTCATCCCCAGCCCCACCCCAGAGCCTGCACCTAGAGCCTTGATCCTCTCCTGCACCCCAACCCCCTGCCCCAGCCCTGAGCTCCCCCCAAACCCAGAGCCCCTCCTGCTCTCCAAACCCCTCATCCCCAGCCCCACCCCAGAGCCTGCAACCCCACCCCAGAGACCTGACCCCCTTCCACACCCCAACCCTCCTCCCCATCCCACAGCCCCCTCCCACACCCTGACCCCCTCATTCCTGGCCCCACACTGAAGCCCTCACCCCCATACCCCAACCTCTGCTCCAGCCCTGAGCCCCTCCCCCACACCACAGCTTCATTGGGTCGCGGGCATCAACAATTTTCTTCAACTGGGTCCCAGAAAAAAGGTTTGAAAACACTGCTCTATGTTGTTAGGAGGCAAAAGTCCCCATGTCTCTGCAGAATGGTGTACACCCAACTGCCCCACAAGCTAAATGGAGTTTCAAAGATTTGAAGAACAGAACAGATCATCAGGATGGTCTTGTCTGAGCTCCGGCAGAACATGGGCCAGAGACTCTCACCCCAAAATTACTGCATCAAGCTGCTAACTTTTGGTTGAGCTACAGCAGATCTCTTAGAAGACAGTCTTGATTTAAAGAGTCCCAAAGCAATGAAAAATCCACCACTTCCCTGAGTAAATTGTTCCAATGGTTAATTATCCTCCCTGTTGAATTTATCTAGTTCAGCTTCTAGCCTCTGGATCTTGCTTTCCTTTTTCTACTAGATTAAAGAGGTCTCTCTCGGGAATCTTCCCACATAGGTACTTGTAGACCGTGAACAAGTCACCCTTTAAACTCCTCTTGGATAAACTGAAGAAGCGGAGGCCTGGTCTACACTAGAAAATGAAATCTGTTCCCTAGAAATGAACCTTGGATCGTTCTTGTAGCTCTTTTCTGAACTCTTCCCAACTTAACATCCTTATTTAAATGCGTAAGTGCAGGCACTAGAACCGGACACATTCTCACTAATGCAGGGGTGGGCAAACTGTTTGGGGTGTAGAAGGGTGTTCTGCGCTGGGACTGAGGGGTTTGGAGGGCGATCAGGGCTGTGGCAGGGTGCGGGAATGGGTGCAGGCTCCAGCTGGGGATGCGGGCTCTGGGGTGGGGATGAGGGGTTGGGAGTGCAGGAGGGTGCTCTTGGCTGGGATCGAGGGGTTAGGAGGGGGGATCAGGGTTGGGGCAGGGGAGAGGCTCAGGGGTGCAGACTCCAGGTGGTGCTTACCTCAAGAGGCTCCTGGAAGCAACGGCATGCCCCCACTCTGGCTCCTATGTGGAGCTGCAGCCAGGCAGCTCTGCGCACTGCTCTGTCTGCAGGCACTGGCGCTGCAGCTCTCATTGGCTGCAGTTCCTGGCCAATGAGAGCTGTGGGGGCAGCGTGCAGAGCGGAGACCCCTGGCTGCCCCTACACATAGGAGCAGGAAAGGGGCCATGCTGTTGCTTCCGGAAGCAGTGTGGAGCGGCCCCTGAGCCCGCTCCCTGGCTGGAGTGGGGCCATGCTGCGGTTTCTGGGAGCCGCATGGATCGGCCCCTGACCCTGCTCCCAGCTGGAGCGCCAGAGCGCGGGGGGGGAGGGGGGGGAAGCACCAGACCTTGCTCCCCAATGGGAGCTCAAGGACAAGCTTAACACAGCTATACGTTACATAAGAAGGTAACGCCACTTTCCTACTTCTACTTGATACTCCCCAGTTTATACAGCAAAGAATCAGATTTGCCCACTTAGCAACAATACTGCACTCTGAGCTCAGGTTATCTACCCCAACCCTCAAGTCCTTTTCAGTATCACTGCATTCCAGGAGACAGTCCCCCATCTTCCCCAGGTGGCCAACCCTTCTTCATTTCTAGATGCAGGACCTTGCCTTTGGCCACATTAAAACATGTTCAAATGAGCCCCCGCCCCAAGTGATCCAGATCTTTCCATAGAACTGACCTGTCCCAGTCAATATTTACCACTCCCTCAGTTTTTGTGCCACCTGTGAGTTTGTATCCTCATCGTACAGAGAAACTGAGGCACGATGAAGGAAGGAATTCGCCCAAAGTCACACAGCAAGTCAGTGGCAGGGCTGGGCATGGAACCCATCCTCTCTGCTCTAAGTACTACCACTTCCCGAAGCAAGGGCTAGAACCTTGGACTTCAGAGTCCCAGCCTTGGATCTAACCCCTAATCATCACCACTAATATTAGGCAGCTTTCTACGCAGATGCACTCTAAAGCTTCCAACATCCCTGCAGCTGCTCCGCCTAGGGGTTTAGTGCAGGTGCAAGTGGCTTTATGCTTAACTAGGAACCAGGACTACTGGCTGGAGGATACCACCCACTACCCCCACTCCCATTTAAAAAAATACCAATAGAGGAGAAAAGGAGTACTTGTGGTATCTTACAGACTAACACATTTATTTGAGCATAGGCTTTCGTGAGCTACAGCTCACTTCATCGGATGCATCCGATGAAGTGAGCTGTAGCTCACGAAAGCCTATGCTCAAATAAATGTGTTAGTCTGTAAGATACCACAAGTACTCCTTTTCTTTTTGCGAATACAGACTAACACGGCTGCTACTCTGAAACCTGTCAATAGAGGAGGAGTCCTTGGGTCTATCAACAGAAGCCATCTTTGTGCACTGATGCTCTGGAATTGCTGGGAGTATTAAGTCCCCACTCAGCACACTGAGAACACAGACCGCGCCGGAGAGTCGGTGCCAGGAACAGCCAGAAAGGCACACAAGGCTCAGACAAAAAGAGGGACTGAATAGTGGGACTATTTAAAGGGCCTGCTATTTCTAAAAGCTGCTTTTCCTGTTCCCCTTCCTGACCAGTGCAGGGTTCTGCCTCCCAGGAGCATTTAAAAACAAAAACAAAAACAAACAAACAAACAAAAAACCAACCCTCAGAAAAGATGACTTCTTAATGAAGTTGTTAAACGCCATTTGAAACGTTTCCCTCCCACCCCCAGGCCTTCAGTCCTGCCTGTCACTGCGTCCAAGGCCAACTGGAATGGCTGAGCTCCGAGGATCACATGACAAATGGATTAGCTTCCGAGGCACAGCTCTCCCTGGCCCACTGCTCCTTCTAGGCCTCAAGCGCCCACCCTGGGGAGGGGGTGGGGGGGGGAAGAGGAGGGAGGCAGTCCCAACGAAAATGATAGATTTACCTGGCAAGGAGACCCAGATTAGGAGCTGGGCAAAGCACTCCCTTCTCAATCATTCCTAATGCTGTTCTGAACTATTTTAAAACCATTCCCCTGCTTTAAAAAAAAAAACCTCCAGCCTTTGTGGGCCCTTCAAGAGCAACTGTTTTTAATGAGCAAAACTAGCGCCAGGTGTTCTATAATCTCTCTCCCCAGCTGAGACATCAAGCCAATGTTTTAGCAGACAGTCTGCAGAAGGCCTTGAACTGGGAGGGAGGGCAAGGGAGAAATCTCGGAGCAGCACAGACCCGGAGCACCTGGCCTTGCTATTCCATATTTCACTCCTCACCCCACACATGTACACGCAAACAAAATCCTGCACTGTTGGCAACCGGTTTAAAAAAAAAAAAGAAAAAAAAAATCAATGGCCCTACTTTTTTGTGCATTACTTATGCAACAGCTAGTGCTCATCTGTTCTAATTCCCTCTCTGGGGGTAGATTCCCCCCCCCCCCCCAAGCTGTGCTCACATGGAAGATCAATGCTAATTGTTGACATGATTCCCAGTTGGTGCTGACAAGGGAGTGGGGATTGAACCCTAGTATATGCAACAGGATCTACCAGCTTAGCCTTGTGTTTGGGGCACATCTGCCACCACAGCAAAGAGCTCCTCGCTTTGCCAAACATGCAATTGCAAATGGTCAGCAACAATGGGGCGCTGAACGCTTTACAGAGCAGATACCTGGATTCTGCGGTGAAGGCAGATCATTCAGATCCAAAGGAAGTGCTATGTTTATTTTAAAACCAAAGAAGTTTTAACAAGTTTTCACAAAAGCAAGCATGAAGAGATGCGGCTTTGGATTGAAACCTTCCCTCACAGCTTGCAAGAGTTGGGAAACTTTGACTGCTCTAACCATTCAACCTCTCTGCTCTCCAGAAACAGCAAGAGAACAGGAGTGAGATGCAAAAGGCCGTTTTAGTGGGTTTTCCCCCCCCCACAAAAAGGGAATCTATAGGATGCAGTAAGATCGGAGATTTTGAACACTCCAGCCTTGAGACACAGAGTATGAAACTGACAAAGAAAAAAATCAAGTGAAATTGAACAGTATAATTTTACAAAAAGAAAAGGAGTACCGGTGGCACCGGTACTCCTTTTCTTTTTGCGAATACAGACTAACACGGCTGCTACTCTGAAAAGTATAATTTTACTGCCCAAGTTGAGTGAAATCCAAGAATTAAACAAGATCTCCAGAAGAGAAGATTTATTAAAAGCTATTAACCTGACAGCACCCCAAAAATAAGAAAAAAAAAATCAGTTGTTCAATAAAGACAGGTTGCAGCTGTGAATTTATGAGAGAACTATAGTTTTATCCCACATCTGAGTGTGTGTATATTTTGTGGGCTTTCCTCCTCTCTAGAGGAACCGGCATTTCTAAATAGCATTTTCCTCTGAAACTAAGACTTTCCATGTACACAGGATTGTTAAGCTCTCAAGCACTTCACAAGGTTGGATATTATCTCCCATTTTATAGATGGGAAAATTGAGGCAATGGGAGGGAAAGTGATCAAACAGTGAGTCAATGGCTGCGTACAGAGTAGGATTTAAAAGGCATGGTATTATCTAAACCACATCTATGCTCAATTTTTTTTAGAACAAGACAGTGTATACTTTAAACTGCTCAAGTCAAAAGCCTGAGTTAATTTGATCAGTTTAGCATACATTAAAGTAAACGCTGTCTTGTCCATACTGGACTTTTACAACATGGTAGCTAATGGTAGGTACTACCACACCTGTAAAACCTAACATAGAAAGAGCCAGGAGCAGAACACAGATGTCCCAACACCTCGGCCTAGTATACTTTCAAAAGTTTTACCAGCATAGCTGTCGGAGGGGCAGGGGATGTGATTTTTTTTATTTTTATTTTTTTTAAACTGACACAGCTATTCGGAAGAGCCCTAGTGAAGACAAATGTTATATCACTTAAAAAAAAAAAGCGTTTATCAATATAGCTTATGCAGATGTAAGCACTTTTATACCTACAGAACTGTGTCCACAGTAGAGGCTATTGCCAGCATAGCTCAGTGTAGACAAAGCCCTCATCTCCAGCTCTGAGGACTAGACCATGTTGCTTCTATTTCATTACTCAATGACTCTCACTTCATTGGCAGGCACTGCAAATCTCATACCTGTTCCTGAGCCATATTTTCCTCTCTGCCAACTAAAGCATTCCAAGCTTTCTGCATTATGCCACACCTAGGTTGACTTCTCTGGGAACATAGCATTGACTTATGAGCCTATTTCTTCCTGCCGGACAACTTCTAAAGATCTCCAACTTCAAAGTTCTTCCCTCCCCACTTTGCTCCGTTTGGGCACTATAATTATTTTTGCTACGATAGAAAGCAGAAAGATTCAGCTGAGCTTTGGAGGACACACACCGTTTATAAACAACCTTGTGCATCTAGAGTGTCTTTAATTTGGGGATTTACAAACATTAAGTCTCACAAACCATGTAGGAGCAGAGAAATATTACACCCCATTTAAGGATTGGGAAACTGAGGCACTTGCCCAAGATCACAACAAGTCAGGGACAGAGTTGGGTACAAAACCCAAATCCCAGTTCCCCTGCTTTGACCAACAGAGAACAGTCTTAACTGAAATTTATCAGCGCACCTTCAATGCCATGCATGGAGTCGTGGTGAACCATTCTCACTTGCTGTTCAGCTAAGGGGGACCTGCGTCTTTGTTCTGTAGAGCACCGCGCACGCTTCAGATGGCATATATGCGATGCCACATCTACACAATGCTCCAAATTCACTCACAGCTTCCCCCAATGATACACCCCCGTTTGTTTGGCAACCTATTCCAAAACCACAGCACCTATGCCAAAAATCCCCGCAGCCGAGAGGTTTCCAAAACACTGCATTTCTTGCTTTCGGCCTTCCTGATCTCATCCGAGTTTGCTTATCTAGCAAATCTTCAGCAGTGTGATTTGCCAACTCAGTCACCCTTCAGTTTCCAGAGCCAGACACCCGGTGCAGTACTAACCTGCTAAAAGGGAGCTCCGTGGAGGAGTGCAGCAGGCCGGGGAGCAGGCTCCGGTTTCACATGGAGGAAAGGGATGATAGAAAGCCACACTGGTTAAACAAGCAGCAGCAACATGTTCTACGCCCAGCGTGACATCATGAGGTCAGGGCTCAGCAGGGACAGCTGCAGTGGGAGGGGAGGTTCAGCAAAACAAGCCCCGAACTCCTCGGCGGCCGCGCTGGCCTTTTGGGAGGATGGCTTTGGCTAGGAAGCGTGGTTTAAGGCAGCAGCTACCCATCTGATGCTTGGTGCAGAGGCGTAAATCCTAGGCCCCTCCACTGCCACCCTCTCTGCCTTGCCCCCAGCAACATTGACTAATTCGTGGGAGGAGCGCCACCTCCCTTGCCATCTGCCAGGGCTGGGATCAGGAGCTCACCGTGTCCATCCTGACGCAGCCTGGCAGGTTCAACACCACACTGAGGGGGAGGGGAACACAGGTATTCCAGTTCTCTTGGCTTCAGATTCTGTTCATCAAACCAGGGAGCCAGCACCAGGAAAAGGGGGGAGATGGGGGAGGAAAGGGAAGACTGGCAGCAATTACAGCAAACACCGCTGGACTCCTGGGTTCCATTCCCAGCTAGCAAGGATTTTATCCTGCCGCCCATCACCACAGCATCTGCGCGCCGCCCGCATCAGACCGCCAGCAGTAGTGAAGTCCCTAGTGGTCTTTATAGCGTTCCCCCAGCTCTTCTCCTTGTTCAGGGTGAAATCCCAGCTGGGTTTGGGGCAGGGGCTGTGCACGTGCTGGTTGCTTTGTTTGTGCCAGGTTTATTGAAGGCGGAGGTGGGGTGGGTAGATATGGGTGTTAGTGTTGAGATGGTCATTCTTGCCATAAGGAAAGGCTTTACTGAAGAGGAAGGTTTGGTAGCATTTCCTAAAAGATGGTCAGACTCTGGATTCGCTGTGGTAGGTTAGACAACAGTCAGAATGCCTGTATTCTGTTCCCCAGCTCCGCCCCACTTCGCTGGGCGACCCTGAGCCAATACCATCACCGCTGTGCCTCAGTTTCCCCACCTCTAAAATCAGAGCCTCACATGGAGGTCATGGGCTTTCAAATGCTTTGAGATCCCTAGATAAACAATGCTAGAGAAGGGCAAAGCAGTGTGTAACCCAGAGGAAAGAAACAGCTGGCAAACAAGATTAGCATGGGTAGAAATACAGGAGTGAGATTTTGGTATTAGAACCACAAACCCATGGCAATGTCTCATCAGCACAGTGCAAAACCCACACCGAAAGGGTGGGTGGGCAGAAGTGCTGCTAGACAGATATTGTGCTAAAAGATTCCTAGATGTCTTGCAGGAAAAACAAACGTTAGCAGCAACCCCAAAGGCATAAGCTGGCCCTTAGTCACCTTGATGGGCAGTATTAAGCCTCAAGAGGCTAGTTAAAATGCAAGCATTGTTAACTTAGTCTATGACAAAGCAACTCAGCAAGTGTCCAGGTGCTTTTATAAGCTGTGACCTTTATGCCAAGCCCCTGGCTCTTCCTGCGTTGATGGAAAACACAAACACACAAAAGACCTGGAGTTCCCCTACTTTTGGGGTTAACCTGCAATTTCCTTTTTCTTCAAACACTAAAGTTACTCTGAAGAAGAGCTCTGTAAGCTCAACAGCTGGGCCAGTCATCAAAGATATTCCCTCCCCCACGTTGTCTCTGCAATATCCTGGCATCAACACTGCAAACAGGGAAAGCTTTAACAGTGATACTGAGCTCAAACCCCTTATAGGCATTAAGGGATGAAAGCCTCAACCCTGAGAGATAGGGAAGAATCATTCCCATTTCATAGATGGGGAAACTGAGGCATAGTGACGTGACAAAGGACACATGGCAAGCAAATAGCAACACTCCGAACAGAACCCAGGAGTCCTGACTCCTTGGTCTGTTCCAATCAGTTTCTTGTACTCTCTGGCCCCAGCTACCCAATAAATCAAGCCCAAAAGATATAGTCAGGCCCTGTCCCCAACCATGACAAAGCAGAGGGTGTAGCTCTTGCTGCTAACTCAATACAAAATTCATAATCAATCGAATTGTCACCTTAAAAGACGCTGGTCACCTGCTCTGTGAGGCGTGACTTCCAGGTGCTAAGTATGACTATCAGCTGTTTCATGGGCTACTGCTGATCCACATGGTCATTTCCAGTGAGGTGCAGATGTCTCCCCCGCCATCTCCCAACAAATGAAATAGACCCAGAGAGAGACACTGAGCTTTCCACAAAAAAGCTCACCCCTGGGCTGAGACCAAACGAGGAAAGGATCAGCCCCAGAGGAGAAGGTGTCAGAACAGCATGAACTGATCAGAACTGAGCTCTCTCTGTATGCTGGAGGGGGGCTGTTTGGGGCAGGGCTAGGAGGGCTTCAAAGATGGTTTATCAAGTGGTGGAAAGTCTCCATCCCCAGCTGTTTCCAAAGCAAAGCTACAAAAATGGCCAGCAAGGGGGCCCAGTTGAGGAGCATTTGGGGGTACAGGATCCAAGTCAGTGGCAAGGACATTGCTACATTTGCCCTGAATCTCTGGGTGTTTGCAGCTTACAGAACATAAGTGTACATGGCTCCCAACAAAGTCTGTTATTGTTGAAACGGTTTCCTGACATGGAGATGATCAGATAAGCGACTGTCTTACAAGGGACTGTTTGTAAGGAATGCCTCAAGGCCGCACCTAATGTGCTGGTGCATCTCGCAGCAGATGGGCAAGTGACCGAGCGCTCCTCATCGTCCCAACTCTGCAGACCCCAGCACGTGCTGCTGCTGACCTCACCCAGCCATGGCAACAGGGGCACGTTCACTCCCTTCCTCTGGTATCTGGACCAGCTCCAGATTCGTTTCAGGAGCCTGTTGTGCCTCGGTTTCAAATCCCTCTGTGGATTAGCACCAGCTAACCACCCTGATCCACTCTCTCTATGCTCCTCCCTGTTTGTCTAGCCACAATCTACCCTTTGTTGGTGCAACAGCCTTCTCCTGTGCATCTCCTGCCATCTGAGACATGTTCCCTGAACACACAGCCCCCATGTTCCCTACCACAGCCTCTCCGTTTTCTCTGAATTTCTCCCCTGTTCTCCACCTACTGTGTAGCTAGCCAAAATTAACGTCTTTGTCCCTTCTGACGTTGAGCCTACTGTCACCCAGCACTTGTATGATTTTGGTGGGGTTACTCTTTTCCCTACTGTCCATGGAACACCCTGTCTCCACATCAGCAACCGAATCCTCTCTGGGCTGGAAGGAGGACAGGTAACCACAGCGCTCCCCAAGAATGGTCTGGTCAGCATTCCAACCTCCCACTGCACCAAACCCACCTGATTCATTCCGGATAGGGGTGTTTTACAGCACAGCCAAGAAGAAATAAAAGCAGCAACTAACATCTAAAACCCTGCTAGGTGTAGCTTGGCCACTCTACAGCGTCAGTTACAGAAAATTATTAATTTACCCTGGTGGAATTCATGGCTGGCCACTCTCTCAGTGAGGACAATCCGGTACTTCATAGGTTTCAGAGTAGCAGCCGTATTAGTCTGTATTCGCAAAAAGAAAAGGAGGACTTGTGGCACCTTAGAGACTAACAAATTTATTTGAGCATAAGCTTTCGTGAGCTACAGCTCACTTCATCCGATGAAGTGAGCTGTAGCTCACGAAAGCTTAGGCTCCGGTACTTCATAGAATCAGTTCCCTTGTGTCCATTTATCTTGGGAAATGGACCCCTATCTATTCCCTGCCCTCATGCCTTCCTGTCTCTGGAATGCTCAGTGATGGCTCCTTTCACCTCTCCAGGGGGCCAGGTAGGAAACAATACTCGGCCACACCTATCGATTGGATATTTGAAGCCATCCGGGGTTGTTTCCCCCTCCCTCCCCAGGCAGGGGTGAGTGATTGGAACTTGGCCATTATGCATGTTTCTTTGTGCAGCCCCCACCCCCAGCATAGACATGCACCCTACAGCAACGGAAGTCTACAGCCTACACCACCTCCCCGAGCGGTAGTAGCTAGGGCGACAGCAGCATTTTGTTGACCTCTCTGCATCTACCCCGGGGTTAGGCTGGCATAGCTTCCGCGCTCGGGGGTCTGGAATCTTCACACCCCGGAGCGCCGGAGCCTATGACAACCTAAGAGCAGCCCAGGGTTAAAACTTGTAAGGACTTTCAAACGCCACTCCCCCGTGAGGCAGAATCTGAACACAGTTGGCTGGCCTGCATGGAGATCAGACAGAGGGACTTGTGTACATGGAGAAGTTATTCTGGAGTAAGGGAGGTGTCAATTTAAAGCATGAAAGTTATTCTGAAATTAAAATGGCCATGTGTAGAGGTATTCTGGTCAATTTCCGGTATAGTAAATCCACCCACCACAAGGAAAACAAGCCATACCAGTAAGAGCATAGCTGTTTGCACACTAGGCCCTACGGGCTTCTGCTGGCACAGCCATGCTGGTCAGGGATCATACCTCTTCATAGCCCACATAGCTGGGCTGGCAGAAGTCTGTAGTATAGACACAGTTTAATGCAGTGATACTCACACCTCAGTGGTTCTCAAGCCAAATCCATATATAAATAAATAAAATTCGGACCAAGTATTATTTTATTTACTACAATTGGTTAACAACACAGTAAACGCATCCTGATTGGTTGGTAACTTAGATTGGTTGATAATTAAATCACACAGCCTTTTAATATCGTGTGCTGCAAAGAGCTGCAGGAGACCCATTAAAGAGCCACCTGAGGCTCAGTCTGAGTATCACTGGTCTACGGTCTGATTTACGCTTAAAACGTAGACCAGCATAGCTATGCCGATTAGGGGTGTGATTTTTTTTTTGCTAACGCAGCTATGCCCGTACAAGCCCTAGTGTAGACGCACTTATAGCAGCATAAACCTGCTTTTGCTGGTATAGTTTGTCTCTTGAGCCTAATTACACCACAACATTTTGCTGGCACAGCTGCATCAGGTAGGAGAGACTGGTCTACGCTACAGAGTTAGGTCGATGTAAAGCACTTTACGTCGGCCTAATTACATCAGTGTATATACAACAGCTTTGCTCCCGTCGATGTCATTGTGTAGGGCACTGACATCAACTCCGCCTCTACGAGGGGCGTAGGCCTTATGTCAGCATAGTTGGGGTGACACAGGGCCCATGTAGACACTGCAGGTTGAGCTCTTGGCTGTCACTCTCTCCCGGCTGCTCAGCAGCCTGCGTGGAATGCGTACGGCCAAATCGCAGCCCCGCTCCTAGTGAACAGGGATCCATGTCGCAAGCACTTCTGACGCTAACTGGCCCCCTTGTTGGCAGATTCAGCAGAGAGGGCGAGGACTGAACAGGCCAGAGGGGTTAGACTCTTTCTCGCATAGGGGTGGCCCCTTCAGATCGAGCAGAGGCAGACGGGTAGAGGATAAACAGAGGCATTCCATCTGCAAAGCTGACAATGATACAACACCTTCTGCTGGCCATGAACTCTCAGCCACGCTCAGGATTTCAAGGCAGAGCTAACGGTCAAGGCTAAATTACTTTACAGGGCCACGGGAGTGTTTTTGGAGGAGGGAGCCAGGGGGCTCGCTCATTATAACTACTGTTCTCCTGTGCTTCCAGGTCCTTTCATTCAATCCCGCAGCCCATCAGCATCTCTGCTGAGGAAATCGAGATCTGCAGCATCTAATGCTTTGCCCATCATCCAAGGAGCCCTGGAATTAAGTTTCACAAACCTCTGTACAGACAGAGGGATGGAGGCTGCAAGAGGCGGAAGTGACTTATGTAAGGTCACACAGCGAGTCAGTGCAGAGGCTAGGAAGAGAACCCAGGAACCCTAGTCCCTTCACTAGCAGACAGCTCTTTTAACATTGCCCATGACAGGCGGGAAGATTCCACCCTACTCAGTTACCCACCCGTGCAGGTGCCTCAACATGGGCCTTTCCTAACAGCCTCACTCATCAGAAAGATACAGCTAAACCAGCTTACAACGATCTCAGATCAAGTGGAGCGCCATTTATTCTGACAAAAGCTAAGCCACTTCCGCGCTCTGTGCCTTCATTTCCCCCACCTGTGAAATGGGAACAACAATACTCCTTGATCACTGTAAAGTGCTTTGAACTCTCTGGAGGAAAGGCAACTATATTACAGGCCTCTAGTTAGAGGGACACCTCTGCAAACACAAACAAACGGCTTCTTGACAGTGATAGGGAACGGAAAAGGACCTAAACAAATGCCTGCCTGAAGATTTTGTACCTGCTATTTTTTTTAAACAAGCCAGACTTAAGATCATGGTAAAAAACAAACAACAAAATCCCTCTGTTTTTCCAGGTGTTTCCTTTGTGCATTTAACAGCACTTGTTTGTGCTTTTCCCCCTGTGCCTTAATAAGCATTCTGATTACACAGGATTAACAGAAAAACTAGGCACAATTTCCCTTTTTGCTTGGGTAGGTGCTGCTGTGGGAAGGAGAACAATATTTAAAAATAAAGAAATAAGGAAGTGTGGCTGTAACAGCACTAACTGACAGGAGGACTGAGGGGCAGATATAATCACTGAAATCTTAGCTTATTTTTAAAAACTGACGAGAGCTCCCAATGGCAGCACACTTTAAAAAAAAAATCATTTCAACTTCTGAAACCAAATCTAGGAGTGGAACCCAGCGGTTCTGATGCCCAGTCCCCTTCGCCCATCAGTAGACAACACTGTTTTTCGTGAATCCACACCCAGTGTACATATTCCACCCCCACCCCAGGAAATTAACTACTGATGTAGCTGAGAATTCCAACATGAACCATTTTATAACACTTAGAACTGTTGTACGAAGCTTGGGCAAGTTCCATTCTCCCCATGGAGCAAGCAGGGAATCTAAGGAACAACGCAAGACAGCAATAAATTGAAATGAGAACCTGACTTGCAGTCCCGTACTCCATCTACTAGCAGATCACAGCTGCCCTTGCAGGGGAGAAGACATAAAACCTGACTAGAGGCTGGTTAGTGATTAAATTCCCATAGGTTTAACAGAATTAAGTCTCTACCATCTGCTAATTTCTGGAGACACCAAACAAACAAGTGGTGGCTGAGATCCAGGGCTGCTTAGAATTTGGCCAGCCTGGAAAATGAAGTTTTTAAACATTGGCAGGCTTTTGTTGAGGTTGTTTTTAACACAAACCAGTCCCAACATCAACATGAGGTAAAAGAAGTGATTCTGTTAAACAAAACAAAACCCTACAGAGTCTGAATAATGGCCAGTCTGAGGTGGAAAAAGAGATCCCATGGGGCAATACTTTGCAGCATATACTCTGCACTCAGGGCAGTGTCTACACTACAGGCTTCTGCCAGCATAGCTCTGTCAGACAGGGGTGTGAAGAGTGAGATATCTGACTGATAAAGCTATGCTGACAACCCAGCGCCAGTGGAGATACAGCTTTTTTGCCAGGGTAGCGTATTTCACTCTAGGGGCTGGAATAAGCTATAAGTGAGTGCAGTTTTGCTGGTATAAACTTCAAACACACTAGGAGCACTTTGCTGGTTTAGTACACTAGTATACCTACACTAGCAAAGCATTCCTGGCATAGACAAGGCCTACACGGTCTTCTCATTTGGATAATTCACTGAGATCTATGCGAGCACTAAGCATTACAACCCCTACCCCTGGTATTATTTCCATTTTACAGGTCGGGAACTAAGGCCTGGAATCTAGAACCGACTTACCCCAAGGTCACAGTGCCGGGACTTGTCTACTCTAGGAAAGTGCCCTGATTTCACACATCTGTGCAGTAGCAACAGTTCTAACCCCTGGTGTAGACAGGGGAAGCTGCATCAAGCTATAATTTGCATTTGCGCTCATTTAGCCAGCCGTCAAGTTGCACAGATGCAAGTCGCACTTCAGCCTGGCATTGCCAAATGCAGCAGGCATTGAGGCAATTCCCCAATGCAGCTAAGGCCTGATTTTCCCGGCAGAGCAAGGAAGAAAAGCTGCTGCTTCTAGTACCTCTAGACAATGCTGTTTAGTGAGTAAGGCAGTGCTAACGTAGCTACCGAACCAAGCCACCAGAATAGCACAAACAGGTTAAAATGAACATGTTGTTGTTTTATGAAGCAATGTGTTTTATTACATTCTTCTCCAGTAGTAGTTCCAGTAGTGGCCTAGAGACTTCAATCACCATTTTGCTAAGCGTTCTATATACACATAGTATGAGACAGAAGCTACCCCAAAGAGCCTGTAATCCAAGCAAGACAAAGGTGGGAGGAAAGGAAATATCCCCATTTTCCAGATGGGAAATTGAGGCACAAAGAGATGAAGCGACTCACCCAGAGGGTCAATGATAGTCAGCAATTGAACCCTCTTGTATTTCCTGAGACCTAGTTCAATGTTTTAACCACAGGGCAACGGAGACTTTCCAGACCTGGAAGTCTGCAAACCCCATTACCATCTACTGGTGCATTTCTAACATACCCTCACCAACTCATCTGGTGCCAAATACAGCACCTAAATTGAGGTTCTGAAGTTTCTAGAGGACCCTACTGTTATCTTTATGCCAACAGAATTTCATGCTATTTTCACCACGTTAAGTTTTACAATGTATGTTTCAAACTCAGCCAGGATCTCTCCTTTCATTCCAACGCTGGAAATAGATGATCTCACACATATATTGCAATGCCAAGGGGGAAAAGGAAGGAGATACATAGTTCTCTCACTCTAGACTCACACACCAGTGACCCTGTGCCATAAATGCACACAGCTTCTATTAGTACATTAATATTTTTACAGTATCCAGAAGTGTGTTTAGATGATTTCCGGTACAAATAAATTAAAGCCTGCAAAACATATTGTAAAGGATGATTTTACATTAGCAATAACAAAGATTAAAATAGATGACCTAGAAGAATTTCAGAAATCAGAGATGGAAGAGATCAAGGAAACTGTATAAGGTCCCCGTCCTTGCAAAATGCTGAGCGAACAATGCAAGACGTGCACCGCACAAAATTAGGCCCCTAAAAGGAACAAAAAACAACACATCAGCATGAGAATAACCTGCTATTTGTGTGATTTTCTGAAATGCTTCCACCATTGCTAACAAAGAACCTGATGTTACAATCAGCTGCAGGCAGACACCTGCATCTTTGCAGAGCCCTACAGGTTTCACTTGGTCTCCATACAAAAGTAAGGGCCCTCATACACAGCTGAGACTGCAGGATTAAGGCTAAAGGTGAAAGCACAGGTAGGTATAGCTCACTGGTGTTTATACCACTGTCCTCTACACCAGAATAGGAAGACAGTGGTAAAACCCCCTGCACATCTGATCTATGCTGGCAACGGTGGGACTGTATTATAGAACAGACAGGCAATTTTTCACACACCCAAAGAATAAAAAGAGCCAGCAGTCGCGGATGACACATGTTAAATCCTGGGACACTGCTTAGATCAGATACAACCTAAACATCAGAAGAAAGCAGATCTTACTTACACCCCACAGCTCACTACAGAGAGAATTAATTCTGTTTAAAAACCGGATCATCTTCCCACAAACAACTTGATTTTACAGAACCACAAAACTGCACTGCAAAATGATTCCACAGAGACATAGAGTAGCAAAGAAGAGGTTTTCTGGGGGAAGATGCCCAGCAGGCGGTAACTGGTCTGAAGCAAAACACCAAACGCCCAGGCTGTCTAACAACCCTTCCTCCACACAAACAAAAGCCAAGAGGCCACAAAAGGAAGTGACCGAAGCCCAGGATAGACTGTGGCAAAATGTGTACAGTATTAAAATGTAGCTGTTACAACTTCCTTGTAGAACCCATCCCCCTCCCCACAAGGTTCAACCCTTATCCTCCATTACCTTGTATTCATACACCCCACACACAGAGTTTAGGGAATAAAAGGGTCTTGGAGCAGGACCACCTACCCCACCCCTTGTTTCCACTTCAGGAGTTTGAGGGGCTTTGTAGGGAGACACCCACAAGAGCTCAGGGGGTGGCCACAGAGAGGGCAGTCCTTGAGTGCCAGAGAACTCCTAATTGCTTCCACTGAGCTGGGGGGTGGGGAAGGACACCCCCAATCCAGAATTCACTCTCCATAAATTGGGGACCCATAATGACATCACCCTTTAGTCACCTTCTCAATAGTCCAGGGTCCCAGAGAAATACCCCTCTATTCAAACAGCCCTCCCCAGGCACTGGGGAGCCCAGGGAGATCCCAGGAATTGGGGAGTCCCACAAAACTCCCATTATTCATTTCCCCATTTGGGAGCACCTAGAGATCCACCTTAGTCACTCAATCCTCCCCAAGATTTGGGGGGGAAACCCGTAAAACCCTCTTGTTCACCATCTCCATATTTAAGGAGGACCAGAGAGACACGCCACCTTATTCACACCCTCCTTCCCAGGAAATGAAGGGGCACCAGAGCCTCCTATTCACTCTCCATGTCTGGGGGTACCTAGAGAGACCCCTAAAAACCTGGGGGGGGGCTTGAGACCTCTTTTTTATTTTCCCCATTTGGGGGATTCTCTTATTCACACCTCTTCCCGGGGAATTAGGGGGCCCTTAGGAGACTCCTTTATTTCCCTTCCCCTTTTGGGGACAGAGAAACATCCCTCCCCCTTCCTCACTCCCCACGCGCTGGGGGGGCGGGGAGGACCCCCCCCAGGAATTGGGGGGGCCCATAATAAGATTCCCCCTTATTCACTGCGTGCATTTAACGGGGTCGCCCCCAGGAATTGGGGTGGGAGCCCCCCTGCTCCAGGGCCGGCGAGAATCGCGGGGGGGGGCCCCGCGGCCGGCGGAGGGGGGGCTGCGTGGCTCCGCAGCGTAGCGGGGGGCTCGGCAGGGGGTGGGGCCCCAGCGCAGGGGGAGGCGGGGGGGTATTTACCTGCTGGCCCCTGGGCTCAGGCGGCTGCTGCGGCTGCTCCGCCCCGGCCGGCCGGTCGCTGCGGGGGAGGGTCCCGGCCCCGGCCCAGGCTCCAGTAGAAACGGGCGGAGTGGGGCGGCTCCGATCCCAGCCCCAAGGCCCCTCTCCGGCTCCAGCTGCTTCCCAGCCACTTCCTGCTTCACCCTCCTCCCACCGCCCCCTGCCCGCTAGCGCTTGCTCCCGCCCCTTACACCGACACCATTGGCAGGCGGGCCTGGCACTCAGGGACTGTCCCCGCCCTCCTCCCTTTCCATTGGATGCATTGCCTATCACTCAAGGACTTTCCTCTCTTACCTCATTCCCCATTGGCTGGAAAACAAGCAACTCTGACGCTGACCCGCCTACCCTGCCCTCTTCCCATTGATAGCCGCTTCTGCCACTCAAAGGCGTACCCCCCCCGCCTACGTCATATCCCATTGGTCTGTGGCTCAGCGGCTGCAGCCACTATCTCGTTCTCCATTAGCTGGGAAACCTGTCAATTAGCTCTGCTCCGCCCACTCTGAGCCTCGTTGGCTGGCATGGCTGTCACACAAGGGTTGATCCTCGCCTCTATTGATCAGCAAAGCCTGACAATCAAGAGGACCCCCAACTGCATATCCTTATACTGGGGCGCCCCATACTCAACTGGATGACCCGCCTACTCCCTAGGCCGATAGGTTGAGGACAATCCCCGTTAGCTTGGGGGTCTGTCACCTCCCGACTCCAACCAAGGACTAGCGGAATGTAGCTCCGGTATGGCCTCCTTCCACGCCCAGGCCCATTGGCTGCCATGGAGATGGTTCCCTCACTCTCTGCCCTTCCAATTGGCTTGGTAGTCTGTCACTCAAAACACTCCTCCCAAACTCTCAGTCCAATTGGCAAAGAAAGCTGTCACTCAGATCAGTCCCTATCCACTGCCTTTTCTATTGGGTGACGGGTATGTCAATCAGGACTAACCCTTCACATTTTATTGGATGCCGTGGGCATTGCCTACCTTACCCCTTGCTCACTTCCTCATTGGCTACAGCCTCCACCGATTGCAGCTCCTCCCCACCTATGAGAAAGCCAGACGCAGCTGCTAGCACCGCTGATTGGCTGAAACCCAATGGCCTCGCAAACCCATCCCCTTGGGTCACACCCTTTTAATTGTAAACAGTCCTCCAGTGATTGCATTGGCTGCTGCCATCCGAGGAAGGGCAAGGGAGTCTGGGAGCAGAGAATTCTGGGAACTGGGGGCACAAAGGATTCGGGAGCAGGGGATTCTGGGAGCTGGGGCACAAAAGATTCTGGGAGCAGAGGAGCCAAGGATTCTGGGAGTTGAGGCCCAAAGGATTCTGGGAGCTGGAGAGCAGAGGATTCTGGGAGATGCTAGCTACAGGGAGCTGTGGTGACACATGGTCTGCAAGAGGCTAGGCTCAGTAGACTTTCAGTTGGCCCATACCTGCAAGGCCCCCAACTTCCTGTCTCAAACTCTCCTAGCCCTGCAGACAGGAAGTGAGTTCAGCAGCGACAGCCATAGAGCACTCAGCCAGGCTGGGGTGATGGTAGTCTCGGGGCCACGTTCACCTCAGATGTCAGTTCCTGCTCCCCACCTAAAGCAGAGTCGCCAGTCAAAAAGTTCAGCAATCAGGCAGACCCAGCCCCTAGAAACTATGAAACTGGCCCCCAAATGAGATTTTTAAAAAAGATTAAATGGTGGGTTGTGGGCTGTTTGCTGAACGGCCCCTGCACACCCCACTGCATGTATGACAAGTGCAACATGCACAAGACAAGGTGGGTGAGGTGATATCTCTGATTGGCCCAACTTCTGTTGGTGAAAGAGACAAGCTCTTGAGGGACCCAGAGCTCTTCTTCAGGGCCTTCCTCTGTAGCATGGGGCATGGTTGACTGGAGGGAGGCTTCTCTGCTCCTTGAAGTCTTTGAACCATGATTTAAGGACTTCATTAGCTCAGACATGGGTGAGGTTTTTCATAGGAGTGGGTGGGTGAGATTCTGTGGCCTGCGCTGTGCAGGAGGTCGGACTAGATGATCAGAATGGTCCCTTCTGACCTTAGTATCTATGAATCTATGGGAAACTTACTCAGGTTTCGTCTATGCCACAGACTTGCGTTGGTATAACTGTGTTGTTCATAAGGACATGTCTAGACTACAATCTTAAATTGACCTAGGTTAGGTCAATTTACAGCCACTGCAGTAAATTGCATCTGGAGATGGGACAGGAACTGAGAGCCTGGGGCAGGGCAGCCAGATTGGGACCCTGGGGAGCAGCAGGCCTCCCTAGGAAGGTCTGGGGGGGCAGCTGAAGCTGAGAGCCTGAGCGGCAGCCCAGCTTGGAAAGGAGACCAGGCAGCTGCCCAACTGGAGAGCCATGAAATTGACAAGACAGCCAACTACTGATGTAAGTAACTCTGTGTTGCCCTAAGTACACTGACATAAGCACTAATTCTCTCTTGGAGGTGGAGTTATGATGTCAGTATAGTATGGCACTTACATCAGCAGGCGCAAGGCTATAGTGTGTACACTGACATAGTTAGTTTGACATAAACTGCCTTATGTTGACCCAACTGTGTGATATAGACACAATCCACGCCCCTGAGCAATGTAGTTATACTGACCCAAACTCCTGGTGTAAACAGTACAGGAGGGCTTCTCCCATGGACACAGCTACTCTCTTCACTAAGCTCTGCAGTGCCATATATATAGACAAGCCCTTAGGGTGTCACAGCTAAATACAAGGTGGAACAGACTGTTTAGCATAAGTAGTTAACAGGTATTTCAAGGGATCATTCAAGGTGAAGTGGGCCATTAACGGTGAGGAGAGCAGCTGACACTCACCTGCTGTGTGACATAGAACCACAGAAGGGACTGCAAGGGTCATCTAGTCTAATCTAACCCCCTGCCAAGATGCAGAATTTGTTGTTTCTTGTGCAAACCACTTCATCTTTGTGCCTCTACTTCCCCTCCCAACTTTTGGCTGCCTTAGCTATTTAGACTGCAAGTCTTTGGGGCAAGGATTGCATTTTAGGATGTGTCTGTACTACACCCAGCAGTATGGGGCCCTGATCTCATTTGGGGCATCTACCTGATACCTATACTCAAATAAATTTGTTACAGGTTTCAGAGTAGCAGCCGTGTTAGTCTGTATTCGCAAAAAGAAAAGGAGTACTTGTGGCACCTTAGAGACTAACAAATTTATTAGAGCATAAGCTTTCGTGAGCTACAGCTCACTTCATCGGATGCATTTGGTGGAAAAAACAGAGGAGAGATTTATATACACACACACAGAGAACATGAAACAATGGGTTTATCATACACACTGTAAGGAGAGTGATCACTTAAGATAAGCCATCACCAACAGCAGGGGGGGGAAAGGAGGTGTTCCTCTGATATTCTTGTTAACTGCTGGAATTAGCCTACCTGCTTGTCACCATGAAAGGTTTTCCTCCTTCCCCCCCCTGCTGTTGGTGATGGCTTATCTTAAGTGATCACTCTCCTTACAGTGTGTATGATAAACCCATTGTTTCATGTTCTCTGTGTGTGTGTATATAAATCTCTCCTCTGTTTTTTCCACCAAATGCATCCGATGAAGTGAGCTGTAGCTCACGAAAGCTTATGCTCTAATAAATTTGTTAGTCTCTAAGGTGCCACAAGTACTCCTTTTCTTTTTTGCGAATACAGACTAACACGGCTGCTACTCTGAAACAAGCAAACAGTAATTTCAGATGTATAAAAAGGCCATTCAGGGCAACAAAATGGAAAAGCAAAAATGCTGCAGTACCTTGTTCTTGCCAGCAGCCAGGACTGGGGGGCTACACTAGTCCATGCACTTTGGAAGAAGGAGCAACAGTATAAGAAAGCTCTGAAGAAGCAAACAACCAGGAGCCTAATCCAAAACCCGTGTTTTGGTAAGTGGAAAACTCCCAACCCCTGTAATGGCCTTTGATTCGCATCCCAGGGAAAATAGGGATTATTCATCAAAACTTGGACACAAAATTTCATTGTCGGGGGAAACAAATAGAAATGTTGACGTGTCAACAGTGTTTGAATGGAAAGATTTGAGGAGAACTGCGTGCCCAGCAAAACTGTTCCTAATGGTCTGTTTTCTAGGTAAGGCTCTAGGAAGGAGAAGACATACTAAAGGAAACTCTCACAGACTTCACATTTAAAAGTAATTCTTGTGAAGTTGGATTATGAAGAGACTCTCTGCTTAAAGAGCTACCTTGAAATTCCAGTATGGACAGGCCAAACAGCAGCAACGCAAATCAAAATTCTCCTGTCTCAGGGTTTCAGCCAGACACCTGCCAGGGGCAGGAAAGGATTCCCCCCCCCCCCCACGATATACTCTGTGAGGATTTCTTTGTCATGTCCTTTCTCTGAAGCATTTGGAGATGGCAATGGCTGGAGATGGGACATTGTACGGTAAGGGCCAGGGCTCCAAGCGCTCTCTTGCCCTGGTGCTTGGCTGGCTGTTCTTGCCCACCCCACATGCCCAGAGTGATCACCAGATATGGGGTCAGCAAGGAATTTTCCCTCAAGTCAAATTGGCAGTGACCTGGGAAAGAGGTTTCACCTTCCTCTGCAGCATAGGGTGCAGGTCGCTTGCCAGGATTATCTGGGTATATCTCACTTCATTGTTTTCCTGCCATTGCAGAGGTCTCAGGCACTGGTGCACCTCGGTCCCTTCCATGCGCTCTGCCTGTGGCACATAATCCTCTCATCTCCTGTAGGCTGTGATACTTTGGTCTCATTTTGGTTGTTGGGTTCTTGTGTGGAGGCTGGTTGGGGTTGGTGGGCTCTGCTATGCAGGAGGTCAGACTGGATGAGCCGTGGTCCCTTCTGGCCTTAAACTTTATGACTATCACATGACTGGAAACACCAGATCACGTGTCTGCAAACAGCCTAGTTACAATGGTGAAGCAAATGAGTTCTAGCGCAGAAAAAAAGGCTCTCCAACAAGGAAAGGTGTTAACAGTGTTTTTGATAGAATTTGCAAAAAGAAAAGGAGTACTTGTGGCACCTTAGAGACTAACAAATTTATTTGAGCATAAGCTTTCGTGAGCTACAGCTCACTTCATCATGATAGGATTGTTATGGCAGATGATACTTAGGGTTGCCAGGAGTCCAGTTTTGACCAGAACACCTGGGACCCTGGCAGCTCCAGTCAGCACCCCTGACTGGGCCGTTTAATGTCTGGTTGGTGGGGTTGGCAGGCTCCCTACCCGACTTTGTGCGGCTCCTGGAAGTGGCCGGCATGTCCCTCCGGCTCCTAGGTGGAGGTGTGACCATGGGGACTCCATGCACTGCCCCCGCCCCAAGCGCCAGCTCCGCAGCTCCCATTGGCCAATGGGAGCTGCGGGGACAGCATGTGCAGGTGGGGGAAGCGCACAGACCCCCATGGCTGCACCTCCACCTAGAAGCTGGAGAGACATGCCAGCCGCCCCAACCCCCTGCCCCAGCTCTGAGCCCCCTCCCACACCCAAACTCCCTCCTGGAGCCCCCACCCCCTTATGCACCCCCACCTCCAGCTCTGAGCCCCCTCCTGTACCCCAAACTCCTCATCCCTAGCTGCACCCAAGACCCCGCACCCCCAGCTGGAACCCTCCTCCCCTCCCCCTCCTGTACCCCAACTCCCTGCCCCATCCCAGAGCCCCCTACCACACTCTGAATCCCTCACCCCCAGCCCAGAGGCCCCTCCTACACCCCAAGCCCCTTATCCCAGTCCCACCCCAGAGCCTGCACCCCCAGCTGGAGCCCTCCTCCCCTCCCGCACCCCAACCCCCTGCCCCAGTCCAGTGAAAATGAGCAAGTGAGTGAGAGTGGGGCAGAGTGAGCAGGGATGGAGTGAGCGGGGGCCAGGCCTCAGAGAAGGGGAGGGCAAGGGTGTTCGGTTTTCTGCAGTTAGAAAGTTGGCAACCCTAGTGACACTAGATGGGTCTGAGGAACTTATGGGTCTTCAACGCAGCTCTATAGGGCTCTTTGGAGCTAGCAGATTCCACTCTGTCACCCAGAGACCTGCCAACTGTTGTCAGAATAGGAGCTGAACTCAGACAGAGGACTCCAGTCCCTGCTGATTGGCAGAACACAGGGGGTCCTGATTGGTCCACAGCCCCTATTTAAATCCAGCACAACTGGGATTTGATCCACCACCTTGCTCTTGACTGTGTGCCTTGTGTTTCCTGCTTCCCTGGCTTGACTTCCTGGTATCTTGGCCTGGCCTAACTCTGGTTACTGATCTGTGTTTCTGCCCTCAAGTTTGTTTTCTGCTTCTGATCTCCTGGTAACCTGACCCTGTGTGCCTCCTGACACTCAACTCTCTGTGCTGTAGCCTATCCTAGACTCTGACTTCCTAGTGTCTGAGCTGGCCTGATTCCTGCTTTGACCAGACCACTCATGTCCTGCTCGTGACAGCGTCTTCCAAATGATTTTTCTTAGTATTCGAGCAAGCTTTGATTCCTGGGGGAAGACATAATTTATGCAAGATTCACTGTAGAGGCAGCTGTGTGAACAGCACAGGAGAGTATTCTGGAGTCAGAGTTGCTCCCTGGGACCCTGGCATTGGTGTTGGGCTGAGGGACCAGGCAGAAGTGCTGCCCTTCATGCTGTTTGAACATCTCTGTCCCAGGACTTGTGCATGTGCGTGATCAAATACACAAATTCTTCTAAGGCAATGGTTTTCAAACTCTTTTTCTGGGGACCCAGTTGAAGAAAATTGTTGCCCGTGACCCAGTGGAGCAGGAGATGAGGAGTTTGGGATATGGGAGGGGCTCAGTGCTGTGGCAGAGGGTTGGACTGTGGGGGTGAGTGCTGCGGGGTGGGGCTGGGAATGAGGGGTTCAGAGTGTGGGGGGGGCTCTGGAGGGGGGCAGGGGGTTGGCGTTCAGGAGGGGGTCAGGGCTCTGGGATGGGGTTGCAGGTTGTGGGGTGGGACCGGGAATGAGGGGTTTGGGGTGCAGGTAGGGGTTCTGGGTTTGGGGGGGGGCGCAGGGTTGGGGCATGGATTTACCTCCAGCAGCTCGGGGTGCAGAGGCAGGCTTCGTGCCTGTCCTGGCATTGCGGACCGCGCTGCGCCCTGGAAGCGGCCAGCAGCAGGCCTGGCTCCTAGGCAGAGGTGTGCAAGCGTCTCCGCGTGGCTCTCGCCCACAGCTTCCATTGCCCGGGAACCAGTGCGAAGCTGGTTCTTGGGACAGGGGCAGTGGGCAGAGCACCCGTGGCCCCCCTGCCGGTCGCTTCTGGGGCGCAGCGCAGTGTCAGAGCAGGTGGGCACTCGCCTGTCTTAACTGGGCAGCACCGCCGACGGGATTTTTAACGTCCCGGTCGGCGGTGCTGACCAGAGCCACTAGGGTCCCTGGGTGCTGAGCAAGACAACCCAAACGTTGCAAAACACTGTTCTAAGGAAACCTGTTACACAGAGACTGTGTCTCCACTACAGCCCATATAAGCGCCGGTGTGGACAGCGCTGTCTCGGCGGGAGAGCTTCTCCCGCTGACATAAGCTGACAGGAAAGCTCCCTCCCATCCGCTTACAGCAGCTACGTTAGAGATCTTACAGTGGCACAGCTGCATCAGTGCAGGCAGCTGTGGGGCTGTAATCTCTCTACCGTTGCTGTGCCACTCTAGACTGTGTGGCTGTATGTAAATAAAACACACAGAGAATATACCTAACTTCTTCCATAGGGACTTTGACCAGCTAGCCCCCAGATGCCCACTACTGCTCATCAGAGGGGTAATACTGGTGCCAGAATGGCATACAAGTATCAGAAGGGCAACAGCCCAGATATAGAATTGCCCAGGATTTGGGCAAACATGTAGGACCTGCACTAAGCCAAATCACTTTATAAACAGGTGCCTGCAAAGCAGGGAAACACATGGCTTGAGATGGCTTTTCCCAAAGGGGGCGTGCAGGGCTGGGTGGAAGTTTCTCCCATACCAGGCTAACAGCAGGGTTAACATGGGGTGAGGGTGATGGTTTTCATTTCCCCGCAGGAAGTGGGTCTCAGCTTGCTGAAGATTTTTAACCAGCTGTTGTCTGGGTTCAGTGAGAAGAGCTGATCAGAAAGAAGGTAAAGAAAGAAGCTACAACTGCAATAAATAGCTAATAAAATGATGCCCAGCTGAGCTGCAGGTCCCATACAGAACAGACCTCCGAGCACAAGCCAAACTGTAACAAGCGACTTGAAGTCAGGTGGCTCAGAAGAAGCAGAAGGCTTGGATGTGAGCTGCGATTGAAATCTTCTACTGAGGTGCAAATCCCAGGACTGGGGGAGGAAGCCACCACCAGGCCATGACGGCAAAACGAGAGTTTGCAGCAGTGCCCACAGAAAAGTCTTTGGCTGGCATATGTTCTGCGTGCACAGACTTCTCATGCCAAAGGGTTTGAATAGCAAATTCTGGTCATAAACCTGGCCCAGATGCAAAGGGTTTAAATCACGTCCTAGGGAGCTGCCTTTGCAGGAAAGGGACCTCACCCAGAACACTGAGATGGTGTCACATGAGCGCACGGGGTCTGTTACACACAGCCGGGTGGGTCCACACACATAGGAAGAGACTGGAGAAAGGGAGGGGCAGAAGATGGCAGTGGCGGATGTCATATGGGTGGGACTGGCCCATGCTGTAAGAACTGGGAGAAGCAAGACTCGGACTTTGCCTGGTCTCCTATGAGATGAACAAGAGACTTTTCCTACTGACTCACGGGGAATAAAAACATTGCGGGAAGCCATACCTACTCCACAGGGCACTGTGTCCTCTTGTAGGGCTGGCAGTGCCCCATATAGAGGTCACTGAGCCTGCTACAGCCTTGGCTATGAGAGGCTCTTGCTTTTAGATGCAGGGGGGCCAGGTTCAATTCCCCACCAAGAGGTTTGCCGAGGAGGCAAGAGCTAAAATCTTCAGCATCCGTCATTGGGGTTTGGCAGGTTCCGCAGGGTATAGGAAGCTGCAAGCTCAGCACTATTGGGCTGGTGCTGCCTTTTGGAGCGAGTCTGTAGCCCTCAGGGTTGCAGAGATAAACCTGAAGATGTGAGTGACACCCCGAAGACTCAAAACTCAAAGAAAAAGAGCTTTTCAGATCTCATGATTCTGGGGGGACCTAACTTGTGATTGAGTCGCCAGCGAGACGAGGGACCCTTAAACTTCTTGCGGTGACCTCACTCCTTGCCAATGTAACATCATGCTACATGAAAATACAGCCCCTACCTCTGAGTGGTGAAATCACACGATGAAATCATGCACCGTCACTCTCCCAGACATGGGGACATCACTGGTATGCAGCAAGGCAAGATGTAAGAGCCATCTCTTTGGGCCCTGCACAAGAGCGTGGGGGGACATACATCAATGTGCAAGAGCAGTCCGAGGGCAAAGTGGACACATACAGAAAGAGAACATGGGCCTGAAGGCAGTGTTGTCTAGTGGCTAGAGCACTGGACTGAGACGCAGGAGACATGAGTTCTATTCCCAGCTGCTACTAATCTGCTGGGTGACCTCAGGCAAGTTACTTCCCTGCTCTGTGCCTCAGTTTCCCCATCTGTAAAATGGGGATGATGGTACTGACCTGCTTTGTAAAGCACTATGAAAGCGAAGGATGAAAAGTGCTAGATAAGAGCTCAGGATGATTATCACCAGTGACTCAATAATGTTGCATCACAGCCCCTTTTAACCTCACCACCACCACATCCACATCACAATGATCTGCAGGCCCTGGGGACAGGGTGCATGCCAAGGTTGTCGGACTCTTAAATTCACAGTGAGCCCAGAAACAGCAGAACAAAGCACAGGTGCCAGCTCTGCAACACGCTGCTTCCCTGCCAGGGAAGACATTCCATTTGCAGATTTCAAGGTCAGACGGGACTATTGTGATCTTCCAATGTGACCTGCACAGAGCAGGGAAACCCATCAGTGATTCCTGCATCAAGCCAGAGGTGAAAGTAAGCCGGTCCGGTCTGGTCCGGCGTACTGGCAAGAACTGGTACACCACTGACTGTACCGTCTTCCCCAGGCCAGCAATTTAAAAGGCCTGGGGCTCCCAGCAGTGGCCGAAGCCCCGGGCCCTTTAAATTGCCACCAAGCCCCACTGCCAGAGCCCCAGGGTAGCAGCGGTGGCCGGGAGCCCCAGAGCTCGGGCAACGATTTAAAGGGCCTGGAGGAGGGAGCCCTGGGCCCTTTAAATCACCGTCAGAGCCCTGCTTCCAGAACCCTTTGGTAGCAGTAATGGCTAGAGCCCTGGGCCCTTTAAATTGCTGCCTGAGCCCCGTGGCTCCTGGCCGCCTCTGCAGCTAGTATCTCCGGCATTGATTTAAAGGGCCTGGGGCCTCCCAGCCACCACTACCGCAGCCGGAGCCCCAGGCCCTTTAAATCTCAATTTAAAGGGCTTGGGGATTTAAAGGCCCCACCCCCTTCCGATTGAGGCCCCGCCCCCTGCTCAGACTCCAGCGTACCAGTAAATCCTTTAAGTTACTTTCATCCCTGCATCGAGCCCGTATCTTGTGGCTGGGCTAGAGCAGAGCTTTCGGAAAGCCGGCCAGGCTCCCTTTAAAGACTCCAAGCAAAGCAGTTTCCCATGTGAGGCCGGAATCCGTTCCAGTGGTTAATTCAACTCATAGTTAAAAAGTCACAGCTTGTTTCTAGTTCAACCTTTGGATTTTTCATTAGGCTGTTCAAGCCCCTCTTTCTGCAAACATCTGCTTTGCCTCAGGCCATTGTGATGATTGTATAACATGAATGTTGCACACACAACCAAGATGGGCCCGGACTGGGAGCGCTTTGGGGTAGGAGACCACCTCTTTGTTCTGTGTCGGTGTAGTGCCTAGCACTGTGCCTCAAAGGACCCGAGCCAGGACTGGGGCACCTAGGGGCTATTGCAGTAGAGATAATAAATAAAAATAAAGGTGACTTCTCTCTTGACAAAGACAGTCTAGCAATTCGAGCAGAGGCCTGGAAGTTCTGGCCTTGGACCGGCTATACTAGTCCAGTATCCTGTTTTCCAACAGTGGCCAGTGCCAGGTGCTTCAGAGGGAATGGACAGAACAGGGCCATTATCAAGTGATCCATCCCATTGTCCAGGCTCAGCATCTGGCAGTCAGAGGCTAGGGACACCCAGAACATGGGGTTACTTCCATGATCATCTTGGCTAATCGCCATCGATGGACCTATCCTCCGTGAATATATCGAATTCTTTTTTGAACCCACTTATACTTTTGGCCTTCACAACATCCCCTGGCAACGAATTCCACAGGTTGATCTGTGTGTTCTGTGCAGAAGTTCTTCCTTTGGTTTGCTTTAAACCTGCTGCCTGTTAATTTCATCGGGTGACCCCGGCTCTTGTGTTATGCGAAGAGATAAATAACACTTCCCTGTTCACTTGCTCCGCGCTGGTCATGATTTTATAGACTGCTATCCCAGCCCCGCTTAGTTGTCTCTTTTCTCAGCTGATCACTCCCAATCATCGTAATTTCTCTTTTTATGGAAGATCTCAGAGTAGCAGCCAGGTTAGTCTGTATCCACAAAAAAGAACAGGAGGACTTCTGGCACCTTAGAGACTAACACATTTATTTGAGCATAAGCTTTTGTGAGCTACAGCTCACTTCATCGGATGCATCTGTACGAGTTTTTTCATGAAGTTGATTTCCACTCCATACGGCTAAATTCAGTGCCTTGCATAATGACAGGTTTCCTTTCCTTTTCTTTTTATGGAAGTTATTCCATCCCCTAATCATGTTATTGCCCTGCTCTGTCCCGTTTCTCTTTTTGGAGATGGGGCGACCAGCAGTGCCCCCAGTATACTAGGTTGGGGGGCGTACCATGGATTTATATGGTGGCATTGTCATAGCACGACCCTGCCCTTTCTATACACTGGGGAGAATGAGTCTTTCCTGCCTCTGCCTTGGGCAGAGGGATTTTCTGGTGGGACATAGGAGCTAGTTCCAGGATCCCCAGGCTGCTCGTAAATTTCTCCATCCCAACCAGCACGGCTGAGGGCTCCAGTTACCCCCTCCCCAGCTTTATTTTCCACCTGAGGGGCTGAGGCCAATTTTACCCCCCAGGGCAGTGCCCAGCCTTTAATTGCGACTCGCCTTCAGCTCAATATCACCAAACAATCTTCCCTTTATGCTGCCTCGAAACTGGCCGAGCATAGAGCCGGCCCCTTTTCTAAAGCCGAATGGGCTCTCACAGGAGCCCGGCGTGACACAGCACATCCGAGCACACAGGGCCCCGTTTGTGTCCCAGCCCTGCCTTTCGCCAGCAGGGGCCGAGCCAGCTTATCAGTGATCGGGTTTCCTTTGAAAGGCCCTTTTTCCAGGCGCTTGGAATGTGGAATCTGAGCAAGGTTGGCTGAAAGCAGAGCTGGACTGTGCTTGGGGTACTTGTCGGGAGGGGGGAGGCCCTGTATCAGTCTGCCCTGGCAAGGGGACTGCCCTCCCTCCATCGTTAACCTCCCTAGCTGAGAAAGCCTGTTTAGCGTAGGGACGGTGGGGAGTTCTGCCCCCTCTTTAAGTAAGGTGACCCCCTCACCTCGTGAAATAACAAGACATCTTCTCCCAGAATTTCAGGTCTTTCCAGGACCCAGTGAGCCTCCCAGACAGGGACAGAGCTAGAGTAAGAGCACAGCAATCCCTCCAGCCACCTCCCCCAGAAGAAATCACTTTAGCCAGTGCTCCAAATGCAGCATTGCCAAACCCCCACTGTTCAAAAATCCTGAGTCAGGCTCACCAAAAATCCCAAGATTATGTACAAATAATAGATTTGGGGTTCTTTTTATTAGCCTTCTGCTTTTGGGGCCTTTAGCGTGCCCTGGGATCACATGTTGAAGCTTTCTCCATAGCCCTGAGGGCCAGAAAGTGACTTTTTCTTTAAGAATGAAGGCTGAAATCATCACGTCTCCACCTGACTCCAGGAGCTGGGGCTTTAAGGAAAACAAGAATCACCATGAGACTCATGACAAAAATCAGGAGAATTGGCCACACTGCAAATGCAACAGTGGCACTAGAGTTGAGGGTAAGCAAGGAACCTGCGGGTTTTTTCCAGAGCACCTTCCAAGCCAGCTGCAGTGCCAGGACACTTCACGGAGTTGACAAGCAGCCGATGAAGAGGGAGCGAGGTGTCTGCAGCGAGAGCTGGACGATCCAGGAGTTTACTACCAGTGAAAGACTCTGCAACATCCCCTTGGCAGCCTGCAATTGTCCATTCGTAGCAGGGTGTTAGTCGCCATCAGAGACCTCCCAGTTCTGGTGGTAGGCAGGGTCAGCCTTGAGCCCAGCCATCAGAGAGAGGAGGGAGTTATTTGCTCCGATTCAGAAGCCAATTGTAGGATTCCAGATTTAGACCTGGTCTCAAAAGCTTTGTAGACGCAAGCTCCACTGAGCCGCAGCAAGCCCCGAGTTCTGGGCTGCTCCCCGTCACGCAGGGCTGAGTTCCATGGGAAAGACGCACTGGGCGAACATAAAACGTGAATTTCAACCTGTGCCAAAGATGGGGGGGGCGGAAGGGGCCTATTTCTGCATAAGAGGGGCTTTGTGTGGTTTAGGGGAATTCAGCTAGAAACTGGACTAGCTAAACTGATCTCACACTGAAATGACGTCCAGGCAGCCCCTCGCACCAGTTACTATATTGATTTGAAAGTATGTTCCCATTTATGCCATGCAGGTTCCTCTGACAGCCACGCCCTCAGTCGTGTTCGCAAAGCACAGGCTTGGTTGGAGGTAGAAAATCAACCATTGGGGTTGGTGGGTGTTTTATTTTAAAGCCACAGACATTGATGCTGGTTACGGGGTGGGCTGGGACGTTAGCTTGGGACGTGGGCGACCGGCGTTCAGTTCCCTGCTCCAGTCACATCTAAATTCCAATTTTAGGCATTTCTGTGAGTCACAAAGTCCCGCTCGCCCTAACCCTGTAGGCACCTCAGCTCCCTCAGCACCTACAGTTCTGCCATAAGTGTTTCCTTTGTGCCGGTGTTTCTGCCTCCACGTGTGCCCACAGCTGTCTCCCATCGGTGCCCTGGCACAATCTACGACTGACCCGGGGCAGACGGTTGTTCAGCTGCCTACCTTGCCTGCGGGGCCTGATCCAGCAGATGTGCTCAGAGGTTAACACCACACAAAATGGCAGAGGAGGGAGACCCCTGTTCCGATCCTCTCTCTTCTTCAGGCAGAGGGGGGAACTGAACTGGGCTCTGCCACATCCCAGGGGCTTGTCAGGGAGGCGCTCCTCTTGCTCCACAATGTGGAGTTAAGCAAGCACCTAACACACGCTCGCAGGAAACAGCTTGGAGCGTTTGCAAAATGTTCTAGAGTCAGAGCATTCAGGAGTCACTTCGGGAGGGGCAGTTCTAGACCGTTAGTGAACCCCCTCAGGTCTGGCAGATCACTCTGGGCACAGGGCCTGGCCTGGGGGGGGGGTTGTTTAAGGCACAAGCTGGGCCATTCTTTTCCCCTGGCCCAATGTTTTCCAGAAGCAGAACATGATCTAAGGGAGGGGGGAGGATTCCTGCAGTGCACCCCGCACCCGCTCATCCTGCCCTGCGAGGTTCTGATCATGGCTACAGACAGAAACCGCTTCGGGCTGCGCGCTCGGGGCTAGTGAGGGGGATGCAGGCAGAATAGCACAAAGAGGTAAGTCAGGCTGCAGGAGGGAAGCGGGGCAGGTGCAGGGCTGGGAGCCTCCCTATCGGCCTCAATCCCATTGGACAGGCACAGCCAAAGTAAGGCCACCCCCCCAGCTTCGCAGCCCCTATAAGATGCCCGGAGATCTGGCACCGCCGGCTGAGTGCGAGAAGGGGTCTAGATCGCCTAGTGCTCCTGGGGAATGTCTGCTGAAGAGAAGAGACCTGATTCCTGGCCAGCGGGACTGCAGCTGAAGAGCCCCCCATATGTAAGTGATGGATCAGGCGTTGGGGGTGGGGGCGGGTGACAGACTGATCCTTGGGGAGAGGCATTTGGGGAGCACGGGGGCTCAATCCAACTCCTAGGATATAGGCATCCAACTCACTAATGCACCCGTGTGTTGGTAGCTGCAGCTGGAAGGAGAGGGCAGGGACCAAGTGGGCCATGGAGCATGAGCGCCCCTGCCCCAGAGACGGTCTCTCCAGGGCAGGATCCAGCCACCAGGGCAGGAGAAGGCGCTTCTCCTCCTCCTCCTGCTGCTGCCAGATAGAGCCAGGCTGGGCTACCAGTGCAGCTGCATTTGGTCCTGGGAAGCCTGGTCCCTCCCATGCCCCAGCCCCAACGTGCCCTCAGCTGGGTGGGGAAGAGGAGCAGAAAACAACTGCCAGCCCCCTCTCAGGGGGCAGAGAAATTTGAGGGGGGATGGGGAGATGCCCAAGCACTGTAGGTGAGAATCAGCCAGGGGGAGAAGTCAGGACCAGGGAGGGTAAAAGGTTAACATGGCCGGAAAATCATGAGAGGCTTGAGAAGGGACACAGCCCAGTACAGGGGGAGAGGAGGGGGACGACCTATGAACCTCCCTCCACACACTAGAGCCCCCAGACTCTGAGCAAGAGGCAGGCTGGTCCCCCAGCCCCGCACGGAGGGGCTATGCTGGGTGCTCAGCTCCATCCACCCCAGGCTGCGGCTCCTTCGCCCCTTGGTTAGTGCAGAGAGGCGCCAAGCCAGCTTGCAGTTAAGGAAACCCCCATCGTGCTAATGGCAGAGACGCTGATCTCCGCTCGGGCATGCGCAGGTGCCACGAGTCAAGCCCGCCCAGAACAGCTTCCCTCTCTCCTTCCTTGGCCACAGCGGTCCCTGGGTTCCTTCAGCAGCATCCTCCCAACAAAGGCCTGTGCGTTAAGGTTGAGGTGGGTTACTCCGGATGGGGCTGCTGTCCAGCACTCAGAACAGGGTGCTAAGTCTCCTGGGTTCTATTCCTCGCCCGAGGGAAGGCGTATGGTCCAGGGGTTTGAGCAGAGAACTAGGCCTCAGGAAGCTTGGCTTCTGCTCCTGGCTTGAGGAGGAGATGGTGCTCCAGGGATGAGCACAGGAGCTTGGAGGCAGGACTCCCAGGTTCTCTTCGTAGCCTGAAGGGCACAAGATCTAGTGGTTAGAGCAGGGACCGGAGATCTTGGCTTCTGTACCTGGCTCTGCTGAAGTTTTGCTGAGAAGTGCTCTCAAAGTTCAGACCCCCTCTCTGTGGCTCAGTTTCCCCACCTCTTGGCAGCTAGTAGCCCAGCAGGACCACTCCAGCTCCAGAGGGAATCAGATTTGTCTCAAGTGCCACGTTTAGGTTCCTTTAAACATCCTACGAAGCTCAGCCGACGAGAGCGGGCTGCAAGGGAAACAGAAGTTGCGGCAGCATCAGGAGCCCAGATAGCGCTTCCATGGCCTGCTGCAGGAGAGAGAAATTGTCCGGAAACAAAGGGACTGTGAATTTCCACAGCAATTTCCATCCAGGCTGCTCCTGGCACTTTACCACCACCCCTTCTCTTAGCCTCATACCCTCCAACAGGCAGGATTATCAGCCCCCATTCATAGGCGCTGAAGTGTAGAGCAGAGTATGAATGGGGCAGAGACCATCTCTTTGTACAACACCGAGTGCAGCGGGGCCCGGTCCCCAGCTCTAGGCAGTGCCGTAATAACCTCACAACGGGCAGAAATAGGTTTGACCTTACAGACCCCAGGCCCCTTCCAATAGCCAGCTGGGAAGGGAGCTGTCATGGCCCCTCCAGTCCCCCGGCCCCTCTGCCAAGACGGGGCCATTGCCTGGGGTGGTTCTGCACTGGGCTGAGACTTGCCAAGTTCACTTCACACATGGGCCGCCAAGTGGCAGCAGTTTCCCAGGGCCACCACACTAGGCTGGATGTTGAACTGGTGCCATGGCAGCAATGGGCCCTAGAGCCTGGGAAAGAGCGAAGTCCGGCCCCTGCCGAGGTTGGCTAGCAGCAGCTGGGAATCCAGCCTGCTGCAGAGCGGGCCTGTTGGACCAGATAGCTCCGGCCATGGGATCCTTCTCAGCGCACCCCCTGTCTGCAGCATGCTGCCCAACACTCTCCCTCTTCCTCAGACCTTCAACTCCAGCCTGGAGATGCAGGGGCCTCCTCCCTCCAGCCACAAGCTGGTGATCCTGACCGTGGGGGCAGTCGCGGTCCTCACCGTCAGCATCGTTGGGGTCCTCGTGGCAACATATCTGGGGCGAGCTACCTGCATCCAGGTACAGTGAGGGGATTGCGGGGGGATGTGTTGGGCCTGGCTCCCTGTGCAGGAAGAAAGGGAAATCTGAAAGGAGAGGAGGGGGCAGGGGGTCCCTAGTGATCAGATCAGCTTGCTCCAGCAGGGGAGAACAAGGAGGGGAGGGCGACTGGGAGGAATGGTAGCTAACGGGGATTTCTCCTGGTGACCAGTCAGTGGGGGCTGGTGCATCCCCCTGTTCCCTCTAATCCAGTCTCCTTCCCTTTCCCTCCCTCTTCGCCCTGCTCAAGCGAGATGCCTACAGCTACCTGCCTACACAGGTGAACGTCCAGAACGAAGCGTCGCTGCTCCTGGCTCTCAGCGAGCTGGGAGAACAGGGGGTCGTGCCAGGGATAACCTGCGACCTGAGAAACGTGAGTACAGTGGGTTTGGGGTGCCAGGGAAGATGTGGGTGTCCATCATGCATTGCAGGGGCCCCTTCCACACCAAGGCCCCCTCTGCTTCGCCGACAACCTACACAGGACTACCACCGAGAGGCAGCCACCTCTGGGGTGGGATGCAGTGGAGGGTGAACAGCCCACAACAATGTGACCCGAGAGCTGAGAACCAGGTGTGAGAGAAAATCTCAGCTCTGATCAGGCTGCAGAATAGGATGATCTCAGCTAGGACTGGCTGCCTCCTACCCAGAATGCCGGGGGGGGGGGTGTAATGAACACAGTCCTTGCTCGGTGGGAAGTCTCCACAGCAGCCACAGACAATGGACACAGCGGAGGCCAGCTGGACAGGCTCCATTGCCATCTCCTCTGGCGTCTCTTCCCCAATGCTTACGCTTCCCAGCTGCAACGGGGCAGTGCCAGGGCCAGGCTAATGCCTGCCATGGGCACAGATCAGCAGGGAAAGTCCCATGTACTCTGGCCCAGGGAGGAAGCACACAGGATACCAGCCTGTCCCCAGCTCGATCCAGTGCTGTGGGATTAAACACTTCACCTCTCCCCCTAGGGCAGGAGCTCCCTTGCTGCACCACCCTAGCAGTGCCCCAGCCGCAAAGCCCTGCCCAGAGGCTACAACAGGCTTTCATGGTGGGTTGCTCTTGCTTTCCCCCCTCCCAGCACCTGATGGTGTATCACGGACAGCCAGAAGGGTGTGTGGCCCGGAAGATGGAACCCTCCGACCAGCTGCCATCCTGCCAGGAGCTGGAAAGCTACTTCCAGGCTGTATTGGTAAATAACCGCCCAAGAGATGCTGCAGCTGCCCCCATAACACCTTCCCCCCCGTCAGACAGGGCCCCTCAAATCCAGCCGGTCTCTGGGGGTGGGGTGACACTCCTGCTCAGCCTGGATCTGATAAGAGCAGAGGCCAAAGGTGGCCAGGCTGCAAGAGAAGCGTTTCCCCCTCCCCTCTGACTGACTATGGCACCAGAGATACTGACTTGTACACCAGAGGCCTACACTGAGCCCGGGCTGGAGTGCCGAGGTAGCCATCATTCCCCTTCTCCTCCCCAGTGAGGAGAACAGCCAGGCTAGATCAGACCCAAGGTCCATCTAGCCCCCTATCCTGCCTCGCTACAGGGACTCCAGAAGAAAAGCGAGACCCCTGCAGCAGGCAGCAGTGGTCCCTCCCCCTCTCCACATTAAGGGCTCACCCTGATCCCTACCAGAGCCTGACTTCAGTCCTGAAGCTTCAGGTTTTATCTACCACCCACCGTTTCAACTGTTCTAATGCTAACACCATCAGCCAGATCCTGCTCTCCAGCCAGCCGTGCAGGACAGTGCTGGAGTCCGGGAACTGGAACCTTCCCCCCAAGTAGGAACGAGAGCACATGGGCCCCTTGGTTCACCTTTGGCAGGGAAAGGAGCCCAGTGGCCCAAACCTGGGTAGCTCTGCCATTGCAATTCCACTTACATGTGGCGGGAGGCAGTGGAGCTGGAGCCACAGCCTCACCACTGCCTGCCAAAAAGGCACAAGAATTGCTCCACGGATCAGCCACAAGGCAGCCAGGCACCGAGACTGAGACATGCCAGCCCTGCAGCACAGACTAGAAAAAGATCCCGCTGGGTCAGAAGGGGCTGAACGGTGGCAATGCTGGGCCCAGGTAGCCCCACCCTTACACACCCGCTGAGCATGCTCTGGTGCAGGGTAAAGGAGCTCAGAAGCAAAGCAGGGTTGCGGGGGGGGGGCCACCAGCTGCAGGAAAGATGAATCCTTCTCTGGGCAGCAGGTTGAGCCTGAGAGGGAACCACAGCATGGATAAGGCCCACAGGCAGAGTCTTCCTCCCCTAAGAACCAGCAGGTCCTACTCGACCGGACTTTTATTAAGCAATTGAGTGTTGGGCCATGCCCCAAATTGAAGGCACCTCCGTAGGAAGTGGCCCGGGGCAGCAGACTTAGACACTGTTTGGCTGATGTATCAAAGCCTCCCACTCAACTGTCTATGATCCCACTGCAGAGAAATGCCACACTGGGGATTACCTTGGATGTTCAGAGCATGGGGACTGGCTCCCTGGGCAGCCTGACCACCCTGCTGTGCAGCAACAAACCCACGTATTTGATCACAGCCTTTGCCCGTAAGTAGCAAGATCCCAGGTACAAGGCTCTCCAGGGAAATCGCTGTGCATGTTAACCAGCTTGGGGCAGGTGGAAAAGCCAAGTCTGCAGCCATGACATAGACCCAGTTTTTCAAGACAGGGCTACACAAACCTGCATGAGCAGCCTCTGGAGACTGATGCTGGCCCTGCTAGCCACAGGCTCCATCTTCCCTAAAAGGGGAGTTGCCAGAGTTATTTGGTCGACTGGACCCAAAAAGTTAATGTAGGAGTCGCATCACACTGAGTTGCAGATTTGCCTGACCAAGTCCTGGGCCCTAGTTACATTGAAATGTCCTGTAAGGGGGATCCTGGACATAGATGTAAAATTAGGGGTGCAGAACTAGGTCTAGGCATAACAAGTTCTCATTACTGTGTTGACCACACGCTTCTACAATAGCTGATGTGACAGCAGCAAAAGAATGCCAACCAATGCAAGCTCTACTGGAATTAGCGAAAGGCTATTATTCCTTGGTCCAGCTGAGAGCTGCCCCATTTCATGCAGTGGTCTGCCTCTCTGGACAGTCCTACTCAGCAACTCAGGGTTAAGAGGGGATTCCCAGCTCAGTCACTTACTAGGACATAGGAAATAGGTAGTGGAACCCCAGTCCTTTGGGACAGTCTAAAACTAGGCTGGTCAGAGCAATAGGGGGGCGACCGTGCACCGGCTGTGTGCCATCTCTTGTTTCTTCACTAGTCTCTATGAAAACAACAAAACTCCTGTGACAGCAGCCTCTAAAAGAAACCAATCCATCACATTATGATGAGTGACACACCCTTTGGTGGCAGAACAATCTGGGACATGCCCACTGGCTAGTCGGGCATATCTAAGAGCAGAGGTAGCCAGAACTGATCAGCCATTTATGGCCCATCAGGGCAGAGGAGGGCTATTGCTTACTAACACTCTTGATTTTGTGTCCATGCAGCTTCCCCCAGGCATCACATAAGCATGGTTGCTTAGCAAGCCCAGAGCTCATGCAGGGAACACCAGACTGCAAATCCAGCTGTCCCGGCTTACTGTATTAATTCCAATTGCATCCACCCAGGATGGCCATGCACACGTCTAAGAGTTTCTAGCCTTTGGTTCTATATTTTGGCGGAGAACCAACAAATTACAAGCATGGGATTCTGTATCACTGCTTTCCACAAGATAATCAGTAGCAATAAAATACAGAGATGTGACAAGTTGCCAAGTTACCCCGTAGCATCAACATGTATCTAACTAATCAACTCAGAAGCAAAAGCTAGTCTGCAGAGATTCTTCATTACATTGTAATTCACATGGGTTTGGTGCTTCCTTAGCACCTTCTGTACTACAGTAAGCCCTCGGTGGGGATACGAGGAAGATATATTAATGACCGACACAGTGATCAATAAAGAGCACCACAAACAGCCTTTGTCTCAGTGTGGATAATTTCTGGTGCAGATGATATTTCCTAGCAAGCATTCTGCTGCGCAGGAGCAAAGGGTTCCTGAGCAGAGCCTTTGGCTTTTAAATCTTTGAGACAGGGAGAGTCATCACTTGGGTATGTTCTCAGCAGCGGCGGTAACGGGGGTTCTGTTGTAGCACACGGATTTTGGATGGGTGGGTTGATGAGATAAAGTGCACTGGGCCCTACAGCCCTTTAAAGACTACAAGCCAGGGCAACGCGAAAGGCCAGGGCGATGGTGTCCTCACTGCTCCACAGACACAGCGAGGGAATCTCCATGTGTTCTGCACTGCACATGTATTCACCCAGAGGCTGACTGGTCTGAAAGTAGAGCTCAGATAAGGCCATAGAAATATGATGGTGCCAGACTGCCTCTTGGAGCTGCTGAGAGCTTGAAAGTACAACCATCCATTCGCACTTCAGGGCTAGCGGGATGGGTTTAAAGTCCTGCTACATCACAGCTGGAGAGACAGTCCCTGCTGTTTAGGCCTGTATGTAACAATGAGTCTGGTACGGCTCAGCCAGAAGACATTTTTCGTGGTCAAGTTCACATGGCTGAATAAATCTGAACAAGGAATTTCCAACACAGCTCTCATCCTGACCTGCAGGGCCATCTGCTGGTCAAGCGTTAGGCTTCCTTTAACATACCTAACTCCCACCCTGCAGGATCCCTTGCTACTCCATGGGAGGGGATTCATGAGAAAGCTTGTAGAGTTCTTAGCAAATAGAACGTGCTGAGGTATTTCTGGGCCTTTACCAAATGGCTGAAAGCTAGGGAACTGCCTCCTGCTAGAACGGTGATGGCTTTTAATAAAGAGGCAATTAAAGTTAAAATAAGGCCTCTCCTTCTGCCCCTTCCCCAATGCCCAGACGAGAATGGCTCCAGGAGAAGCACACTAGCGTCACTCCTGCAAACAAACACTTACGTATATACAGCAGCACTCTGGTCATACAGTCTGAGCTCCTGCATAACACAGGGCAGAAAATTTAATCCAGTGATTCTTGCATGGAGCCCAATGACCTGGGCTGAGCTGGAGTACCTGCTCTAGAAAGACATCCCAGTCTTGATATAAGGACTCTGAGAATTTACCATCCTTGTGATTCCATTCTGTTGGTCAGTTTCTCACTAATAATAATTTGTGCCCTCTCTCTCCTCTGAACCTTGCCAACTTCCACTTCCCCCCCACTTGCTCTTGTTAAGCCTTTGCTAGATTTAGGAGCACCAAGGTATCAGATCAATGCATAACTCTTCCCTAGGCAGGTAATCCTGTTTGCCTCAATGGGGTTACTTCTGTGAGTAAAGTTACACAGCTGATTAAGTGTTTGCAGGATCTGGGCATAGTGGGGAAGGCTCTCAGGGGTTTATTTCCTTTACCACAAAGGTCCCCATGTACCACAAAGCTGAGAAGGGAATATATATAAGATCAGCAAGCCGGGGATGTTGGTTGAAAGGTTGGATTTGGATTCGGATTCAGTTCAGTTTAAGGCAGCTCAGGATACTGTGGAGTTAGGAGACCTGCACGCTAGAGGGGCTGCAGACTATGCAACACAGCTTTCCATGGCAGAAGCTCTGTCTACACACAGGCTGTACTGGTGTAGTTAAAGCAATTGACCCCGAGTACACTTATAGCTCTGTACAAAGGTGCTTCATACACATATAGCTATTCCTACACAGGAAGGAGATGCACTACCCCAGTATAAGGCTTCTCTATTCCAGTATAACCAAGTTCAGACTAGGGGCTGTTCTGGTAGATCAGTAAAAAGAGAAGCATTCCCCTAACCGATGGTTGTATCAGTACAAAAGCTCTTTCTAAACCAGACCTAAGAGATGCAAGGAATTCCACTTGGACTCAACTAATCTGGTTTAAGTGAAGCCCTCTCCCGCTCTGTAACCTCATGGACCTAAGGGTACAGCTTTCCCTGGAGGCGGGTCACCCCATCACTGCAGGGATTCTTGCACCCTGCTCTGAAGCAGCTTGTTCTAGCTTGGAGTCAGGAGACTGGGCAAGGCGCACCCCTGCCAATTCCTATGCGGCTCTAAGAAAATCCATAAGCATGTTCTATAGTTACTTTAGGAGGGAGATGGAAAAAAATTTAACATTTTTATTAACTGTTACATCAAGAAAAAAAAATTCCTACCCTCGCCCTGTGATCGCTCCACAGCTACCTAGAGAACAGTGATTAAGTAAGTTGAAGTTATTAGGTTACATGGACCGGAACATGCAGGGCTGAGATTATCCCAATTGCTTGGCAGTGGCAGGGAGGTCAGTATCCCAGTGCCATCACTTCTTCTCCTCTTCCTTTTTGTCCTTGTTCTCCTTGGAGGCCTGCGAGGCCAAGGAACCCATGGCGTTACGGATGGCCTCATTGTTGGGGTCAACACCAGGCAGGTTTTCAAGCACACTCTGTAGGAACTCTGGATCCTGCATCACGTCATAATCATCTTCTTCCTGCACATCCATGTAGAGAGAGTCACTCCCCACTCCCTATCGAGGAAGATTTGCTGGGATCTAACAGGCTGGCACTGCTTGCTTGAAACACTCCACCCTGTTAGCAGGTGCTGAGCATGCTAGGGAAGGTTTAAGTGGATTCCAGGAACTCACTGAGCCTGGCAGCTCTTGATAAGAGAGATGGGAGCGGCTCTGTGGGGAAAGGGGGACCTAGGGTGCGAGCTGAGGAGCCCTGAGGGAGGAACCCCAACAGCAGCCAATCCGACTGACAAGGCTTGAACTGAACTGTTATGTTAACCAAGTCTAAGGAGAGGGGGAGTTTGGATTCTATACAGAGTGGATGTCTTGAGAGGTTGGGAAAGGGGTGGCTGGGGAGACCATCACCTTGGTAGGTTCTGATGTGTCCATGGCTGCACTGCTATCAACCTCTCCCGATTCAGCTTGGGCGAACTCTGGAGAGAGAAAAGAAATGTCTTGCTACTGAGTATTCACCACCACCACCTTTACTGCAGTCGTATTTATGCTGGGTTGTCAGCAGGGTGTGTATGTAAAGACATTGAAGGCGAGTTGCCTGTGGCAGTTAGTGGGCTAGAAGTTTCACAAAACAGACATCCACAATTGCAGGCCTTCAGGTCAGGAGTCTGTCAGCGCTTGATCCCATCCTTGCCTTACCCAGCTGTGCTTATGCATAGCAGCATATGGAAATCATTCCCTCCCCACTGATCTGCTGCTCCCTGCTCCAGACATCATATCAGTCAAGACGTGCCTGGGATAACACTGATGGATGCAGCAGGAAGCCTCAAGGAAGAATAGCGAGAATTGAGAAAGGAGATTCAGGCTTGAAGGCCTGACGTGAAGGTTCTGACACCCCTCGCCCCCAGACAGGTAGGACATTCATGGAATTCAGGCCCATTCAGACAAGCACTCACTAACTTTGTGCATCTCAATTTTTGGGTGCCCAACCTCTGTCAGACATTGATAGGTGTCAAGAACCTGCTGCTGTCTCTGAAATCACTGGGACAGCTCAGTCAGCACAAGATACGTCTTCAGAGATTAGACAGATGTGCTAAATTCTAGCCACTCACCTGGCCCTTGCAGAGACATCTGCATGGCATAAGCAATCTGCTCCTCTTCTGTCATGCTGCTAAGGTCGGGCAGGCCAGCTCTACCAAACTCCTGCTGGGTGATCGTCATCTTCAATAAGGCATCGTCTGAATCTAGCTCAGGCATAAACAGAGTACACATTCCTAGAGCAATTCCCCAACAAATTCTATATTCAGAGAAGAATCCCTCCCCACCACTGAAGGGTAGCCACTTCTGGGGTGGGATGAGACAGCTGCACAAAGCGCACAGCAACAATGCACAACAGTTCAGGACAGGAAAAAATACTGCATCCAACTGAAAGTGCAGGGGCAGTTTTTTAGGGAAGGCAGAATGTAGATACCCGAGTAGGGATTGGGCTGAGATACTGGGGCTAACAGTATTCTTGTGGAAAGTGCCATGGGATCTCTAGCCAGTACAAGAGATCAGGGCCTTCTTTTACATCTCAAGTGAAGAGGAGCACCACACTGGAGGGATATGAGGAACTAATGTTGAAAGGAAGTGCACCCCTCCCTAATGAATCCCCTGCCGAGCATAGGTGTCCATCCCACCCACATGCAACCCAGGCCCTGCTTAGCACTGGAGGCTGGACACAATCTCAGTACAAAATGATCTGGCTGCATCAGCAGACTCCCTCTCCCCGCTGCATTGAACTTGCTGCTTTGTTCTGCTCACCCCGGCTCCTCCAAACGAAGAGGGGTTAGATCCCCCGCCTGGTTTCTTACCATCCCCACCAGTGGCTGTAATTCCTGCCTCAGCAGCGGAAGCAGCTGCAGCTCTCCTGGCCTCTTCCTCCTGCCGCTGCCTCTGCTCCTCCATGGATACACGCAGCGCCTGTGGAGCAGACAATGGGGTAAACTCAAAGCAACAGCACGTTCACAAACAGTTCAGCTCCTTCAAAACCATTCTTGGTTCCACCATCTCTTACCAGAGCCAGTTCTGGGTCCGCGCTGGGATCCACTCCAAACTCAAAGTCGCTAGCGCCAAGGCCAAGCATGGCACCACCCTCCCCAGCCAAAATGGGGGAACTGATGAGGGCATCGGCAAGGCTAGGGCCAGGGGGAACAGTCACCAGGTGGGAACCAGTCCCATCCTTGCCGTTTAAGGTATTAATGAAGGCAGTCAGCTTGTCTGTGTTGGCTTCCTAGGGGAGGGGGGGAGAGAGAGAGAGAGAGAGAGAGAGAGAGAGAGAGAGAGAGAGGTTAGAACCCAGACTGACTTCCTCCCATTGACTTGGCTCGAAGGAAATGATGCTGGGGTGCCCTATGAACTGTAATAACCCTGATGTCCTCTTACCAGCTGGTGTTCAGGAAGGGAACTCATCTATAAACACAGAAGTATAGAGAACGGTGATCAGTATGCACCAGGGGTACAGAGACACGCCACGTTTCAGAGCTGGAAGAGGCGATCTATATAATGGGCCCCCTCCAATGGGCAACTGATTAAACATCCCCCCTCCCCCCCCGAAAGTCCCTGTGCAAAGTGAGGACAGTTGGCCTGGAACATTGCTCTATTCAATTCATCCTGAGTTTGCTCATGTTTTAGAGTCCTGCTCAAAGGAAGTGCCAGTAGTTTCCTTTCATAGTGCTGTGACCTCACTGGAGGATCAGGAACCTTATGGCCTGGGTGTCATCTGACAGTCAGCCTGAGAGTGTACCTGCAACACTAGAAATGAGATTGTACCCAACAACCAGAACAAACTTTGGCCTATTTCTCCTCTAACATGGGCACCACATGTCTTGAATACAGCATTAATTTTCATACTATTGCCCTCCACCAGAATCCATGTTACACTGAGGTTTTGCTTTCTCTATCCAGATAGAGAAGTTCATTGTGATACGGCATCAGGCCACTCTGCTTTGCATCTTGATCATCAGCTACGTTGGGAATGGTTGTGGTAGATTTCTGAGATTCAGCTGTCTCAGTTTAGGGAATAAAACATCATTCTCCACTGAGTACGAGTTGGCCTGTAGGAAAGATGGTTGGCTGGGGTATCATCCTGGCATCACTGATGCAACCCACACTCTAATGATCAGGAAAGAAAAGTCACAGAACTTAAGCAGGTCCTGTGAAGGCTGCTCCCTCTGAAGATCTGGAAGTGGAGAAGGGATTATTGGGGAAGAGAAGGGAAAACCACCAAACCAATTATTTTTCCCTATCACCTGGAATGTCATTACCAGCTTGGTTCTAAAACCAACCAAAGTCTTTTAAAGTGGTGATAAGATTCTTGCATAGCCACAGTGTTGCAACTTAGAAACACCACTCGGAGGCATGGGGCGAGAGACCCTGGATGGAGAGGGGTCACCTCACAGGACTAGATGCCAGACTGACAAAATGCAACCACACTTTAATTTGTAACAATCTCCACTGTTCCTTAGCCTTATACCACAATACAGCCCTCTGCCCAAGGATGTCAGAAACCAACACTGACTAATGTAGCCTGTGACTCTCAGAGATGTGTTCCAGATCATTAACGGTATATTTCATGAACAGTAATTGAAGTCTTTGATGCATGGTTGTAAGGGAATATGGGAACTTCACACTGCCTTAGAGGTTTCATCCTAAGAATGGATTGGGGTTTTTCATATAAAAGGCAAAGTATGTTTTGCATACAAAGGTTTGTGCCACAAACTGATAAAGATGGAGGAAACTCAGAATTACAGCTGGATTTCTATTTTCAGCCAGAACATCATGAAAGGGCAGGTGACTAAAGTATGCAGAAAAGAAGTTAAAAAAAAATATTAAAAGAAAAGATGTTCTTCAATACCTTCATTTATGGAAACAATTTTAAAAATTCAATTTGTTTTCTTTTTGCCCTTCACTGATGGTGAGTTTAGACCAGTCAATTTCACTTTTAGTTAGAGTCAGTTTCACTAAAGCATTAGCAGAAGCGTGAAATGTTTGGGTAGGAAACACAGCCGGGGAATATTTGAGAAGAGAGTCTCCTTTGGAATCTGCAAAATATTAATGGAAGGACTTCTGTTGTCTGAATAGTTCAGCCTTAAATATCCCTGTTGAAGAGATTAAGATAGGGGAATCGTGATAGTATTCTTCACTGGTGTTCCCAGATAGATAGGAGCCAAGTGTTTGAAAATGAGATGTAAACCCCTGGCTGGAGTTTGTATTTCAAAGACTCTTGGGAGATCAGTTTAAAACTCTCACCTCTTCTCCAAAGTTGATAATGTCAACATTTACTTTCTCCTTTTTAAGGCGCTTTGCCAGTTTCACCAGCTGCAATAAAGAGAAAGGAGTGTTAACCTTTCATCACTTGTCTTCAGCTCCTACATCTCCTCCACGTAACAGAAAGCAGACAAAAGTGCATGGGATTCGTTCATCAGGACACAAAGCCAGATATAAAAGCATCTAATTTACAGGTGCCAGTCTATACAAGTTTCATAGTAAGAGATTGTTTCTGAACAGTAAAATATTTGAGAGGTTTCATCTCCATTATACTCCTATGAAAACCAAATAGGCCAGAACTTAAAATCAATCCTTAAAGCCAGCAAGCTTCTTTTAAAGATACACACTGACAATCTGAATTACATTACATCACCTTTTTAATTGTATGTACTTTGACTTAATTAAAAAGGCAACTATCTAAAATTCTGAATTTTTTTATAACCAAAAAAAATCCAGACAAATACAATTAAGAGTTCAGACTTCTGACTGTTTGATACTTGAAGGCTTTTTTAATACTGCAACAAGACATTTAAGCATGTTCTGATACATGATCCGATTTAAATTCCCTCACCTACTGGGGGCAGGGAATTAAATTTAATTCCGATTTAAATTTTCACAGTTGCAGGGAAATTATGGGGCGGTCAAGACAATTATTTAATCATAACACATGTTGAGATTCAAAAAGTTAGAGATTTATAACTGTTAAAACACAAATTGTCAATATCACATCAAAATATACGAAGTAAATATCCTTAAATCAAACTAAGTTCTCAAGCAGCATTTTTCAGTGGAAATATTTTTTCATGGGTTTGTATGTGTACAGCAAAATCAGTGTTTACCAACATTTACCTAAAGAAATGGAATCCTTCCAAGCCTATGTATAGAATAGGATAAACGAGGCTCTGTTTTGATAGAAACCTGTACTGCCTGAGAGCCAAGTTAGTTTATTTGCATCATTCCTTCTTTTCCATTTTCACACCCACCCACCCCCTTTCAATAGCTCACATTCTAGTAGCAGGATTTACCAGCTAAAGAGTCGTCTCATTGGGACATAAGCTTTGAGCCTTACAGTTCTTGATACAGATTCAATAAGATTGCTGTAATATGAATGCTCATTAAGATTTCTTAGAACCAGGTTTTCTGGATATAAAGACTGACCAACATAGTCAGTTCAGAAACACATTAAACAGTTCCAGTTTCAAGAAAGCAGCTATTATTAGGTACTTGATATGAGGGTGATAAGAGCAGTATAAACACCTAGATAAAGAAATTGCTGTGAAAACTGAAGGCACGTCTACATTTAAAAGGCTGCACTGGCTCTCCCGTCGACACAGAGCTGTCTACACAGGGGTTAGGTTGGTATAACTACGTCGCTCTGAGGAGTGGATTTTTCACACCGAGGGAGAGTGCGATAGGTATATGACATCGGTCTGTAGTGTAAACTAGACCTGAGGGTTCACCATCATGGATTAAACACACCCATGAAATTGCATCTAACTGGTCACGCTTTACTCACATCTTTCTCGTTATCTTCCACAGGGCTCCCAACAAAGGCAATGATGCGCATCTTGTGATTCTTGCCTTGACGATGTTTCAAAGCCAACTGGAAAATAAGAGTTGTCATTCAAGGTGAACATAAGAACGGCCATACTGGGTAAGACTAGTGGTCCATCTAGCCCAGTATCCTGTCTTCTGACAGTGGCCAGTGCCAGCTGCTTCAGAGGGAATGAACAGAACAGGGCTATTATTGAGTGATCCACTCCAACGTCCAGTCTCAGCATCTGGCAGTCAGAGGCTAGGGACACCCAGAGCATGGGGGTGCATCCATGACCATCTTGGCTAATAGCCATTGATAGACCAATCCTCCATGAACATATCTAATTCTTTTTTGAGCCCACTTATACTTTTGGCCTTAATAAGATCCTCTGGCAACGAATTCCACAGGTTGACTGTGCATTGCGTGAAGTAGTACTTCCTTTGGTTTGCTTTAAACTTTCTGCCTATTAATTTCCCTGGGTGACCACTGGTTCTTGTGTTCTGTGAAGGGGTAAACAACACTTCCCTGTTCACTTTCTCTGCACCACTCATGATTTTATAGACCTCTGTCATATCCCCCCTTAGTCATCTCTTTTCCAAGCTGTACAGTCCCCGTCTTTTTAATCCTCAAAAGGAAACTGATGGTGACTGATGTATCAAGAAAATGTAAATGCCCAGGAGGGAGAGGAGTTGCGTGGGATGGAAAAAATGGGACATTGTACACACACACATACCTTGGAATAATGGGCTGAACCTAAGCTAAATACCAGAATACACTTTTATGAAGCAAGATTCATTAGACTGAGGAGTATTTTCAAGATGATATAAGTCATAGTATAATAAGCTGCTTTTAAGAGTCTGCTGCTTCCACAACATGCTTTATAAGGAACTGGCACTAGTAATGCCACTTCTCTATCAAAGGATTCCAGCATAACAAACATTAGTTTAGTTGCATTTTTGAGGCAGGTATTATGATCCCTATTTTGCACCCAAGGAAACTGAGGCAAAAGAGAATCATTAAGTGACTTACTCGATGTCTACACGGCAACTCCATACCCACGGCTAGCCCGTGCTAGGGGACTCAGGCTCATGGGGCTCAGGCTGTGGAACCGTTTCACTGCTATGTAGATGTCTGGGGTCAGGCTGGAGCCCAGGCTCTAGGACCCTGCGATATGGGAGGGTCCCAGAGCTGGGCCTGAGCCCAGAAGTCTACTCAGCCATGAAACAGCCCTGCAGCCCTAGCCAACTGGCATGGGCCAATGGTGGGTTTTTCTTTGCTGTGTAGACGTAAGTAAATCTGTGGCAGAGCTGGCAATAGACCAGAAGGTAGGCCTCCAAGTCTTGTGCCTTAACTACAAGACCATCGTTCCCCCCAGGGCTTTGGAGCAGAGCCCAGAGCTGGAGTGCGGAGCAGCAGGTTTCTGTCTGGAGCTGGAGCGGAGCCGGAGCACAGCTTCAAAGCCCTGGTTCCCCCTCTAAATATATACAAGTAATAGCTTTCCAGATGTACACACCGGAGGATGACATGAGAAGCACATATAACAGTACAGAGCGAAAGAACAGGACAGAAGGGAGTGACTAAACCTTGAGACCTATTCCAGATGTTTCAGGGTAACAAATGCACCTCTCCTTTGTGGGTGCGAATTGCCAGAATTTGGCCCCTGTAAATTGGCTGCATATACATGAGATATATTGCAACTGTAACCCAGCAATTTGGTAGCAAATAAAAAGCCATCTCCACAGACTCAAATTCTCTCTAGTTTATATTTCTCTTTCTTCCCCTTCACCAAACAGCCTCATTGATTTCCCCACACTCAACTTCTCAATAGAATTATTCACCACGGTAGCAGACTGGATTACATTAAATCCCATAACCTGGCTCAAATCCAAGTCAGGTAGTTACACGCCACTTGCCTAAATTCACCTCACACTTTCAGATGAAGACATTTAGTATCCTAAACTATGATGAGACTTTATTACAACAGTACCAAGCCCTTATCTAGCACTTTTCATCCTTAGATCTCAAAGCACTTTACAAAGGAGGTCAGTATCACTATCCCTTTTTTTTACTGATGGGGAAACTGAGGCACGGAGGTGGCATGAATTATTCAAGGTCACCCAGCAGGCCAATGGCAGAACCAGAAATACAAGCTAGGTGTCCTGAGACACAGTCCAGTGCTCTACCTATGAGGCCACATTAACAGTTAGCAGAATGCTTTAGGATGAGAGGGGTTACAGAAATACAAGACGACAACTCATTTAAGAAAAGTCATGAACAAGGTGTCACTTACATGAGCAACTCGGATTCCTGTACAAAAGGTAATTTTCCCTTTGGGTTGCACTGTGTGTAATTTGGAAAGGATCCGTCCCGTGTCTGGGGTAAGTGTGGTCAACACTTCACAGTTACTAGAACAACATAAATGGTTGCATTGTTATACGAAGTCCTATCAAACCTCCCAATACCCCTTGTAAGGTAGTATCCTTTTGCAGTTGGGGAAACTGAGGCACAGGGTCTCCCACAGTCCCACAGTCTCATGGAGAAAACAGCAGAAGACAGTTATCCCTAGATCTGTGCTCAATACACTAGATCAGTGTTTCTCAGCCTTTTCAGGTTGGCAATCTGAAATGTGAGGTCAAAAATGTTTGTAACTCCCTTACATTTACTATAAAAGGGTCAAAATTGCATCATTGATAAGCCTATGTAATTTGTGTTTTTTGAGAGGCTGACAGAATATTTAACCTTGCAGGATCAAGGTGTGCAGGGAGCAGGATCTCTGTTGTAGATTGTATTATAATCCCCTCCCTTATCCCCCGCACTGCCTTTCATGACCCTCTTACCCACATGGGGGTTGCAACCCACTGGCTGGGAAATACTACACGAGAGCAGTGCTACTCAAAGTGGTGGTCCACGGACCGGTGCCAGTCCGCGAGCTATCAGCTGCCGGTCTGCGCGCACATTGGAAAAAAAAATTGCCAGTCCCCCACATCAGATAGCTTGAGAAGCGCTGATCTAGACCACACACATTTGGGTGGGAGAGCAGGAGTTGTTTTGATTTCTAGGAGGGGGAACTCTACAGACGTACTTAGCTAAGGTAATGAGCCCCACGTTGTTCTCTGGGTTGCTACGGGTTTTCGAGTGGCACACAATGTTGACAGCATCTTGCTGGGCTTGCAGGCGCGTAGGTAGAAAGTCCCCATTTCTCATGTATTCACTGTTGTCAACACTGAAATACAGAAAGAATCAGATAAGGTCAGAACTAAAAAACAGGTTTGTCTGATTTTTACCCTAAGCTGGTTCATGAAAATGAAGCCTCAGGATCCTAGATCTGTGGCCAGATGGCTAACAACATACATGTCTCCTCGTCCTTGTCAATTCTTAAGGCAGAGAGAGAGAGAGAAGGAAGCATAGAAGTAGCCTGCAAAAAAAAAGTCAAAGGCTCTTCAGCCAAGGTAGAACTGACCTATAGAAGTCCCATACTTAACATGCTCAAGAATCTTGAAATTCAGACGCAAGAACCAAACTCATTTTAAAGCCCTGTTTATAGTAGGACAATGCAGAGGCCTGTCCTTTGGGCCTACGGAACAGACTTGGAGAGCTCATAGTCTAGTCCATGAGTCCTAAAACTGGGCATGCAGCTCCCCCTCCCTGTAACTGCCAGCTGAAGAGCACTCAACATCAGCTGCAGGTGAACACAAAGAACAAACAATTTCTCTTCATCCATCAGCAGTATTAGCGATGGCTGGAGACAGGATAAAGAATAGCTGGACCAATCTGATGGGAAATACCCGTATTCCTATCAGTATATATATGTAAACATCTCTTAGGGTTATGAACATTTATTTGACATTTTAAGTAGCAGCCTACAGCTTTTTGATATTATAGCAATTTAGCACTGCTATAGGTGTAGCTTCCAAAGTGCTTTGGCAAAGGTGAACAAATATCCATGCCCTCATTTTACAGAGAGGGAAACTGAGGCACAGACAAAGGAGACAGGTCACACAGAGTCAATAAGAGCTGGGACTAGAACTGTCATCTGGTGTGTCTCAGCCCGAGGCGCTAATGAAACATTCGATGCAGGTCAGGCTCCTGGCAAACTATCAACATGGCTGTGCCCCAGCGTTCAAGCACCCCCTGTAATACAGATTTGATTGTTTGGGATACAGTAATGTCTAGAGGTTAAAGGAGGAGACTGGGAAGCAGGGTTTCTGGGTTCTATTCTGGACACCGCCACTAACTCACCAGATGGGCTTTGGGTGAGTCACCCCTCTGCGCTTCAATTCCCTCCCCCTGTGTAAAATGGGGCTAATTCTCACTTGCTCTTTGCAACAGGCATTGAGCTCCTTGGGTGAAAAGTGTTAAACATGTGCCTAGTATTATCAAGCAATGAATTACCAGCTTTGTGGTTTCACTTCTGCTCCCAAGAGAGATAGATCAACATCCCAGCTCCCCCTCAGTTAACAGGAGCTGTTATACTGCAGTTGTGACATGTTAGCTACTCTGACAGCTTAAATCAGATTTACTCTCCACCCACTAGCTGACTGACCCATTCCACGCAAGCTAGCACATCTGCAACACTGATAGCTTGCTACGATAGTGCTTTCATTAATATGAGGATTGGCTGAACAAAGAGAGGCTCTATGCTAGTGGTCTCTGACCTTTTTATGCACAAGATCCCTTTTTGAATTTAAATGCATCCCAGGATCTACCTAGCTCCTTCCCCATGGCCCCATCCCACTCACTACATCCCCCCTCCCTCCGTTGCTCGTTCTCCCCCACCCTCATTCACTTTCGCCAGACTGGGGCAGGAAGTTGGGGCTGAGGTGTCTGGAGTGTGGGAGGGGGTTCTGGGCTGAGCCTGGGGCAGGGGTGCAGGAGGGGTGCAAGCTCTGAGAGGGAGTTTGAGTGCAAGAGGAGGCTCTGGCCTGGGACAGTGTTGGTGTCAGGAGGGAGTATGGGGTGCAGGATCTGGGAGGGAGTTTGGGTGCAGGAGGGGGGTCCAGGCATGGGCAGAGTGTTGGGGTGCAGGAGGGGGTACAGTATGCAGGCTCCAGGAGGGGGCTCAGGGCCGAGGGTTGGGGTGCAGGCTCCGGCTGTGGCGCTTAACTCGGGTGGCTCCCGGTCTGTGGCACAGTGGGGCTAAGGCAGGCTCTCTGCCTGTTCCAGCTCCGCGCTTCTCCCGGAAGCTGCCATCCCCACAGCTCCTGGAGGAGTGGGGAGGCACATGGCTCTGCGTGCTGCACCCAGGCACCGCTCCCACAGCTCCCATTGGCTGCAGTTCCCCGTTCCCAGACAAAAGGAGCTGCAGGCAGGAGCAGCGTGTGGAGACCCCCCTGATCCCACCCCCCTTTCCAGGACTCAGCGGCGCGGGACGGGGCAGGCAAGGAGCCTGCCTTAGCCCCGTTGCGCCGCCGGACTTTTAGCAGCCGGAGATCACGATCGACTATCAGAGGCTCCAGGATCTACTAGTTGGTGACAATTGATGACATTCAACTTGATGGCATGTCTGTCAATAACGTGATAACTTTGGAATGCCAGAGCTGATCCATTCTAAAAATGTCAGCGAATGTTCAGTCTAGGCATTAATGAGCAGAAACCTATGGATTTTGGTGAAAAACAAAACTGGGTCACTTATGTCTTCCATGCCCCCCACATCTCAGCTCTTCCCAGTAGAATTTAAAATGCTGTGCCCCTGAATGACTTAAAACTCCCAGACAGAAGAAATAATGGAGGGCACATAGAGTCCCTACCATGGGGCAATGAGGGGTTGCAGAGAGTTTCTGAAATAAGGCACACAAACAGCTTGTGGGGCAAATGGAGGGAGGCAAGGAGCACCTGGTGTGTGCAATGAGCTCAGCAGACAGAAACAACTACGTAGTAGTTTTGTCTCTGTGCGATTTTAAACCTTTCACATACAGAATGTCACTGCACAGGATCCAGTTTTAATCTTTTTTGTTTTGTGGCTGTAGCACACAGTCACTTTCTCATGCCAGAAGACATCATTTGTATTAAAATGCGAACGCTGTGTGCTGCTGAACACAAATATTCTTTACTACAAAAAGCAGCCATTCATTCACACACAAGAATGGAAGTGGATGCGTGTAGTAACAAATAGTACATGGCATATGGACTTCAAAGTGCTTTAACAACATTAATTCTAACAACCCTGAGATGCAAGTTAATACTTGTATTTTACGAGACACAGACATCATGACTCCTCAAGGTGACAGTACCAGTGGCATGATGTGGGCCAGAAACCAGGACTCATGACTCACAGTGCCCTAATCTAACCCACTACACCCCCCCACCCACATGGCCCAGCTCTTCTTGCCCTGCACTTTATGCAGTTATTGTCACCATGTGAACCTAGTGTAATAATGAGGGTAAATACACTGCCAGACTAGAATGGTAGCCCGCTGCACCCATTCTGCACCGAAGAGGAGTACTTGTGGCACCTTAGAGACTAACAAATTTATTTGAGCATGAGCTTTCGTGAGCTACAGCTCACTTCATCGGATGTATTCAGTGGAAAATACAGTGGGGAGATTTATATACACACACAGAGGACATGAAACAATGGGTTTTATCATACACACTGTAAGGAGAGTGATCACTTAAGATGAGCTATTACCAGCAGGAAGGAGGGGGGGAAGGAGAAAAACCTTTTGTGGTGATAATCAAGGTGGGCCATTTCCAGCAGTTAACAAGAACGTCTGAGGAACAGTGGGGGGTGGGGTGGGGTGGGGTGGGGGGAGAACAACATGGGGAAATAGTTTTACTTTATGTAATTACTCATTCACTCCCAGTCTCTATTCAAGCCTAAGTTAAATGCATCCAATGAAGTGAGCTATAGCTCACGAAAGCTTATGCTCAAATAAATTTGTTAGTCTGTAAGGTGCCACAAGTCCTCCTTTTCTTTTTTGCGAATACAGGCTAACACGGCTGGTACTCTGTAACCATTCTGCACTGGTGTAAGTGACCATACAATGTACAAGGCAACAATGGACTGGACTCTCTAGATCTGGCATTTTATACTCCAATTTCAGAACTCACTCTCCCAAAGTCATGAAATCAACAGCTACAAGAGAACAATAATTAACCTGACACTTTTCAGAGTAGCAGCCATGTTAGTCTGTATTAACCTGATATTGTCTCTTATTTGAATCTGACATAGTTACTTGGCAAATCAAGCTACTGTGATGTCTATCCAACTAACTGAAGAGCTATTTAGTTACCATATACAACGCACAATGGAAGTTTTGTGCATCTTATGAATCTCTGCCATTGCTACATTTGGTAATTAGACTACAGCAACTAATGGGTCTGATGAAGTGAGCTGTAGCTCATGAAAGCTTATGCTCAAATAAATTTGTTAGTCTCTAAGGTGCCACAAGTACTCCTTTTCTTTTTGCGAATACAGACTAACACGGCTGCTACTCTGAAACCTGTAATGGGTCTGAGGTATTGTAGTAGCCATAATCTTTATTGTGCTCCGAACAATAGTATGTTTAGTAGTAAGTTTAGTGATTTTTTTTATGCATCTCTGAAGTATAAACTTATTTTCTATGCCTGATTTTAACTCTAGCTATCAGCTTGGTAATGTAGAAAGCAAAACTAACACCACCATTACACTTCACATCTGGGATTAAGCAACAGTGCAACACTGATACAGTCAGATTGCAGGTTTCAGAGTAGCAGCCGTGTTAGTCTGTATTCGCAAAAAGAAAAGGAGTACTTGTGGCACCTTAGAGACTAACAAATTTATTAGAGCATAAGCTTTCGTGAGCTACAGCTCACTTCATCGGATGCATTGGGTGGAATGTTTTTTCCACCTAATGCATCCGATGAAGTGAGCTGTAGCTCACGAAAGCTTATGCTCTAATAAATTTGTTAGTCTCTAAGGTGCCACAAGTACTCCTAGTCAGATTGCAGCTGCCCAGGATTTCATGCCAGCCCTGCATTAACCCACCTATACACACCAGTCACTGAAAGTACAGGGAGGGAGGAAGGGTGCATGAGCTGGGGGGCTAAAAGGTTATTTATACTCTCCAGCTCTTGGGGGGTGGGGGGACAGGGTCAGACACTGTATCCTGTGAACAGTCTCTATTGTCTGCTCTTGTAACAAGTTAGTCTGGACCACATCAAACCCTAACCAGCCTTACTTGTGCTATGAGATAACGTGTTGGGGGTGGACAGGGAGGAAGATTGGGGGTTGAATCCAGACTGGGCTAAAGGTGAGTTAACACAAAGGAGGCCCTGGCTATCTTTGTTGATCCAGTGTGAAGTGGATTCTAGTCCATCTATGTCAAATGCTCCCACTTCTCAGTCCCAACTGATCCTCCAGAGTCTGATCACCACACTCTGCCCTGCAGATTCTCCGCAGCATCAAGCCCTCCCCAACCAATGTCAAATATCTGCCTTATCGCACCTGACCCAAATGTCACCACATCCCAGCACTGCTCCCCTCTGAATCTCCTGTCCCAGACTATCATCCATTGCCCACTAGACTAAAGCCCTTCACTGCCAAGGAGAAGCTCCCCATCCAAACAACAGTCATCTCTATAGCCATCCCAGCCCAGCCTTACATCCAAGTTAACAACTCTCCCTGCCCTTACCTCAGCCAGCACCAAACCACCTTCTAACCTGGAAGGGACAGCCAGCTTAGTCCCTTCACCAGTCCAGCATTAATCCCTCCTCCCCTAAAATGGCAGCGATCCCCACCACTATTCCACCCCTGCTTGTCCCGTCCTGCCTGATCCAAATCCAGCCCTCCCCTCTCCTAGTTCTCCCCAACCCCATCAAGTCAGCCCTGCTCCTCTTCCCCATCCCCTTAACCAGATTCTCATCCTGGTCCTGCCCACACTTCCCCCATGGAGCCTCTCCAGCCTGACCCTGCTCCACATCCCGCACAACTCAACCCCAACTCTTCCCTTGCATCCCTGCTCCTCCTCCTCACCCCACCTGGGCCTCACTCTCCCCTCAGCCTGGCCCTGCCTCGGAGTCCCCCCTGCCTAGGGATATTCCACTTCCCCCGCATAACCCTAATCCACCCCCACTTGCCCTCCGCCAACCTCCCAACTAGCCCTGCACCCTCCCTCCAGGACCGTAAACATGTGGCCCCTACTTAGTCCTGTTCCCCTCCCCCCCCGATTCTCTCCAGCCTGACCCAGTGCCACATACCCCATTGCCCAAGCCTATCGCCCACTCTGACAGCCCCCTGGCCCCGCACTCAGTGCAGTTCTCCTCACCGCAGCCTGGCCCTGCCCGCGGGAGTCTCCCCACCTGGAGATATTCCACCCCCACATCTGCCCGCTGCCCTCCCCCATCCCCCCACAGCCAGCACTGAACCAGCCCCCAGCTCCACATGCCCCCCTCCCCCCGGCGCCGCTCTGCTCCACCCTGGGGTGAGCCCCCCCGCCTGACCCTGCTCCCCCCTCAGCCTACCCCCACACCCGGCCCAGCCCCCCGCCTCACCCTGCTCTCCCCCAACCCGACAGCCCCACACCACCCCCGGCCCCGCCCCACACCTGGCGAGCCCCCCCGCCTGACCCTGCTGCCCCACCCACCCGACAGCCCCCCACCTGGCGAGCCCCCCCACCTGGCCCTGCTGCCCCCCCCACCCGACAGCCCCCCACCTGGCGAGCCCCCCCACCTGGCGAGCCCCCCCGCCTGACCCTGCTGCCCCCCCACCCGACAGCCCCACACCTGGCGAGCCCCCCCGCCTGACCCTGCTGCCCCCCCACCCGACAGCCCCACACCTGGCGAGCCCCCCCGCCTGACCCTGCTGCCCCCCCACCCGACAGCCCCACACCTGGCGAGCCCCCCCCACCCGGCGAGCCCCCCCCACCCGACAGCCCCCCACCTGGCGAGCCCCCCCGCCTGACCCTGCTGCCCCCCCACCCGACAGCCCCCCACCTGGCGAGCCCCCCCACCCGACAGCCCCCCACCTGGCGAGCCCCCCCGCCTGACCCTGCTGCCCCCCCACCCGACAGCCCCGCCCCACACCTGGCGAGCCCCCCTGCCTGACCCTGCTGCCCCCCAACAGCCCCACTCCACCCCCAGCGAGCCCCCCCGCCTGACCCCGCTCCCGCTCATCCTGCCCCCGGCCGGGCCTAGACAGCGGAGCAGGAGCCGGGATGACTCAGGGAAACCCCGCGGGGGCCCGATCCCCGCTCCCCGGGCCCTGGCCCGGCCTATCCTCGGCTCCTCCCCGGGGTCCCGGCCCGCCCTCGCCCGCCCCGGCCCCCGGCCCCGGCCCCGCTCCTCACCAGACCATAGTGCTCTCCAGCACCATCTTGCCTCCCTCCGAGACACCGGCCCGGCTAGGCCCCGCCAACAAGCCGCCCTCGCACTGGCCCAACCTCCAACCAATCACCGGCGCCCATCTTAAAAGGTCGGTCGCAAGGGCCGCTGGGAGTTGTAGTTTCATCGCGCCTTCCCAAGGGGCTACAGCAGGACAACTTCGTCCCCGGCCGGAGGCGGAAAGGTTCTCGCTGGAGCTAGAACCCGACCCCGCCCTGCAAGAAAAGTGGGTGCAGGCAAATCCTCTCACGCAGGGGGATTAGTTGCGTTTTATTCCTCCAGCAGGAAAAGTTACTTGGCCCAGAGGAATGGGCTTTTGCCCTGGAGGAATTGCCAGGTTTTTCCAAACAAAATTGCTTTGGAAATTTGCTGGCCCCGATGCAGAATTCACTTGCCAGCCCCTTGTTGTGATAATAATAGGGGGAAAGAGAAATGAGTGAAATACAAATAATGGGACTTACAGAGCTGGGAGGGAGGGGACTTGTACGTTGTAGGCCTGCGTGGAGCTTGCAGGCATTATTTTGAGAGCGTTCTCTGGCCTGTGTTAGACAGGAGGTCAGACTAGTTGGTCACAGTTGTCCCTTCTGGCCATTTAAAACTGGCCTTGCAGGAATGGACAAGCACTTTATTTCCAATGAAAGCTTTGTAGATGTGCCATTGCTACAACAATTCCTAGCGTGGCTGCCTGCCAGCAAGTGAGCGATTTGGAATGTGTGTACTCACAAGTCAAGTACATGGAGCAGTGCAGCATCTGTTCATTGTTTGGGAGTAGTGCTTGGATGGGTTAAGGACATAAGAACGGCCATACTGGGTCAGACCAATGGCCCAGCATCCTCTCTTCTAACAGTGGTCAATGCCACGTGCTTCAGAGGAAACGAACAGAACAGGTAACAGAAGTGATCCATCCCCTGCCGCCCATTCCCAGCTGCTGGCAATCAGAGGATAGGGACACTATCCCTGCCCATCCTGGCTATGAACTTATCTAGTTCTTTTTTCAGTCCTCTCCCAAATCCCCTCTCCTCACTGCCTCTTCCATCCGCTGATTGATCCTGCTGAGTCTCCGAGATCCATCCTATCCATTCCCCCATCCCTGCCCATCCTAATAACCATTGATGGACCTCTCCTCCATGAATTTTTCTAGTTCTTTTTTGAACCCTGTTATAGTCTTGGCATTTACAACATCCTCTGGCAAGGAGTTCCACAGGGCCCCTGCCCATTTCCTTGATCAGTATCACATTTAGCTTCAATCCATCCCATCCCTGCCAGTTAAAATTACCCAGAGGATGGTAGCCTTGGATTACTAGGCTTGTGGTAACTGAAAACTCCCACATGTTGTGCACCTATAGATCTTACAATGTAAGCAAAGATACCGAACTCTTTTATTTTGTTAATTGTTTTTAAAGCAGCTGGTGCAAGAGAGATGTCCTGACCATATTTGGCCATTGGGGGTCACTGCATTACCGGCTCAAGAGGACCAAACTGGTACTTGTGTTTCTCGGGAAGAAACATTTTTAAAAGTGGACTTGAGGTTTAGATGGTGAAATTCAAACCTGGGACCATTACGCATTTTGTGTAGGGAGTCCTTCTGCATGAGTGACTTGTGATGATCTCTCTACCCCATGTTTAAAGTCAGCCCCAGTATGAGGCTTTTGAGCTTTGTTATTTTAACTTGCTTCATCCATCTATAATAAGGGAGACAAGATGATCTAGTGGATAGGGCACTGAATCAAGAGTCAGGAGATCTGGGTTCTTCTATTCCAGGCTGTGAGGATGGGTGAGTCACTTCCCCTTTGTTTCCTCTCCCTTTGTCTGCCTTATCTATTTAGATTGCCTAAGCTCCTTAGGGCAGGGAATGGCTCTTACTATGGCTAGGTCTACACTACAGAATTACGTCGGTATAACGACGTCACTCAGATCCACACCCCTGAGTGATGTAGTTATATCGCTCTAAGCGCTGATGTAGACAGTGCTAGGTGGACAGGAGATCTCCCACTGACATAGCTACGGCCTCTGGCGGAGGTAGATTAACTCTGCCAACAGGAAAGCTCTCTCCCAGCGGCATAGCACATCTTCACAAAAGCACTACAGCAGCGCAACTGCATTGGGGCAGCATTTTAAGTGTAGACCTGCTCTTAGTGTAGGTACAGCACCTAGCACAATGGGGCTCTGATGTCATCTAGGGCCTCTAGCCACTATTGTCATATTAATAGTAAAAGAATAGTGAGTGCTTTTTAATCAGGAGATCTCCAAGCACTTTACCATGGAGGTCAGTATCCTTATTCCCATTTTACGTGGGGAAACTGAGGCACAGATAAGGGAAGAGACTTGCCCAAGGTCACCCAGCAGGCTAGGAGCAGAGCTGGGACTAGAACCCAGGTCTCCGAAGCCCCACTCTAATGCTGTATCCACTCCAAGGCAAGTGTGTACATGGCTATGAAATTGCATCTGTTATCTCATCACCATCTGCTGTCACTTGTCTCAAGCCCTGGGCCTGCTGCGGGGGCCCTGCACAGAACCAGTTTCAGGATCCAGGCCTTGGATTGTGAGCTGTTCAGTGCAGAGAGAATGGGTTTCTCCAGCATGCAACACAGTGAGGTCCTGACCCTGCTTGAGGCCTCTGACGATTACAGCAATATAAAGTAAGTTCCCTTTCTGAGCCAGCTGGGTCACACATGTCAGAAGCCCTTCCCCACCAATTTGGACAGTTGTTGGTACATTCTGAAGGCACATGGGGGAGTGCAGAAGCATTTTGATTTCACCAGGTACCCCCTTCCCAGGACCAGCTCTCTAATTCATTGTAGAAGGAGCTGTTAACGACAAGGAGGTCACGCCCAAAAGGTGTGTACAGACAGTGACACGGAGAAGGCAAAATCCCTTTGAAAAAACAGGGTTTTCCACCACAAGAGGTGCCATGATTCAAACAGACCCCAGCTCTCGCCACCCGACAGTAGGACATAGGCGGGGCTGCCCACAACCCAGAAAGCAAGAGATCCGGTCCAGTCAGTCCCCCGCCCGGTTCTCTTTAGCTAATAAGCTAGCCAGGGCTTCCCCTAACAGAGTTATCTGTACCACTGGGGGTACAGGAGCTTGATACTCCAGTCACATCACAGAATATTTTTAAGGGGTCGGTATGTGAACCAAGGAAGGCTGGGAGCTGCTGTGCCAACCCCATAAAAAAATAATAGCTCGAGGGGAAATGTGAGCCAAACAGCCTGCATTCTGCTACCCTCAGCAGACAGCACAGCAAAACAAGTTTACAGCGTATGAAAACATACCATGTTCTTGCTAGGCCAATTTGTTGTTCAGCAGAGTTCAGTTGAAGTTTGACCTCTCTTTTTCTCCTTCCGTACAACTAACTTTGGGCTTTGTCCCTTTCATCGAAGGGTTGCAATATGCCCTTGACTGCAGAGTGGGGTGATTTTCCGAGGAAGGCACCACTGTCTGTCTAGTTCTTAGCACAGAGCCCTGGGATTGCATTCTGTCACCAGTCTGGCCACAGATTTTTGCACTGTGACCAAGAGCAGGTAACTTCAGCTCTCTGGGCGTCCATTTCTCCATCTGTAAAATAGGCTTATGCTCAAGAACCAGCGCTAGGCACTGTACAAACACCAAACAAAGTGTGACAGGGTCGGGCTAGATGGCTATAGGAGAGTAATCCTATTGGGATCCGGGAAGTGAGCGGGCAAAGCCCGTCCAGTGCTAAAGGATCCCCCCCAGCCTAAAAGGACCTAGATTCCAAAAAATTCCAGGGGACAACTAATGAAATAACAGGGACAGGAATGTGGGCAAAGGGTCAAATGAAGGGAACCAGATGGGGACACCGAGCAGAGAACCCCGGACAGCACCCACCGCTCCTCAAAGGACGCCGCCCAGAGGAACTCTGCCCGGCTACGTGAATGGACCGAGGATCGGAAATAGGCCCCACAGTCACAGGAGACTCCATCGGCCAACCTCCTCACTCTGGTTTTATAGATGGCCATTTTAGCTAGGGCCAGGAGGAGGTTGACCAGGAGATCCCGTGATGGGGCCATGGATAGGGAGTGCATAAATAAGAAGGTGAGGGGAAAAGTGCAACCAAAAATGTAAGAAAATATTGGTGAAGAGCCGGAATAAGGGCTGCAGCCTGGCACACTCCAGGTATGTGTGTACCAGGGTTTCCATCATGCCGCAAAAGAGGCAGGTGTCTGGGATGGAGGTGAACCGCACCAAGAACATGCCCATGCTCACGGCTCCGTGAAGGAGCTGTCAACTGACGTCCCCGGCGGGCCTTGGGACTAAGGTGGAATATAGGCTGGCCCTCCGGGGCTCCTCACCCTCCAAAGGTGGCATGAGGTCCCGCCATTTTGTATTGGGGTGGGACACGAGGGTGAGGGCATGAAGGGTGTGGAGCACGAGCGTGTACAGATGTTTTCTTGGCGCGGTTTGAAAGCAGACCGGCTGCATCTCGTGCAGCCGGCTTACAGTGAAGAGGTGAGGGGTCGGTTGGGTCCACGGGGCAGGGGTCCAATTAAAAGGTCCGGCGGGCCTGGGGTAGAGAGTGGGCGAGGTGTGCCCTCGTGCAAGACCCGGTCGAGATAAACCCGAGCAGCAGGCGGCAAAGCGGCCTTCATCTCCTGAAGTATGCACCGGGGAGTACAAGGTCTGGAGAGCCCCATGCACTGAGCGAGCGTCAGGGGATCCAGCCAGTCTCCCCAGTCATAGTCCAGGAGGTCTCCGACTCTTGTGACCTCTGCCAGGACCAACCTCTGGTGCACCGAGCGGGACTCGGCCACCTGCACACGCAGCTGAGGGTTGTGTAGCAGGGGCTCCGTGAGGAGATCTGCCCCCTCGGTGGCCGCCACGGACCTGGTCGTTGAAAAGAGTTTCCAGGTCCGGAGGTGGTCCTGGTAGAAGAATGGCAGCCGGAGAGGTCTCGCGGAAGACCTCTCTGATGGAGATAAAGGAGGTGCCGGTCGTATCAGAGCCCTTGGAAGCGGCTCAGGAAGGCGTGCGCCAGCATGCTCCATGCCAGACTACCTGCACCATAAAGGAGCCTCTGCAGGGCCTGGAGGCGGAAGACATGGATCTGAGTAAGCGGACATTTCAGGCCCTGCCCTCCCTCCTCCAGGGGAGAATGGAGAACCCCTGCAGGGACCCAGTGCAGTCCTGACCAAAAGAACTCCAGAATTGATGTCCGGAGGTTGGCCAGGAAACCCGGGGCCGGGACCAGGGTGTTGAGCCGGTACCAGAGCATGGACAGGACTAGTTGATTAAGCACCAGCGCTCTCCCTTGAAGGGAGAGGCACCAGAGTAGCCCTGTCCATTTCCGGAGCCGCTCTGTCACCCCGCCCTCTAAATTCTGCCAGTTCTCCGGCGGAGAGGGATGCGTGGCAGAAAGGTAAACGCCCAGATAGAGCAGCGGACCCGTGCTCCACCGGATGGCCTGAAGCACGGGAGGGAGGGAGTTCGCCTGCCACCAGTCCCCCACCACCAAGCCAGAGCTCTTGACCCAGTTGACCTGCGCGGAGGAGGCTGCCGAATAGATGGTCTGGCAAGCCTCCACCCGCACCAAGTCGCCCGGGTCCTGGATCACGAGGAGCACGTCATCAGCGTACGCCGACAGGACCAGACGCAGCTCCGGCTCCCGCAGCACCAACCCTGTCAACCTCCTTTGGAGGAGACAGAGGAAGGGTTCGATCACCAGAGCATACAGCTGGCCCGAGAGGGGGCACCCCTGCCGTACTCCTCCCCGAAGCTGACCGGTTCGGTCAGGGTCCAGTTGAGCCTGACCAGACACTCTGCGGAGGTGTACAGTGCCCGGAGAAAACCCACAAACTGGGGTCCGAAGCCAAACGCTTGCAGAGTGCTCAGGAGATACATGTGATCCACCCTGTTGAACGCCTTCTCCTGATCTAAGGACAGGAGGGCAAATGACAGACCATCCCTACACCCGAGTTCCAAAAGGTCCTGGACCAGATATAGGTTGTCAAAGATGCTGCGGCCCGGGACGGTGTAGGTCTGGTGTGGGTGGACCACGTCCGCCAGCACGGACCCTAGCCACAGCGAGATGGCTTTTGCCACGACTTTGTAGTCCGTGCTGAGGAGCGAGACGGGATGCCAATTTTGTAAATCGCGGAGGTCCCCCTTCTTCGGCAATAAGGCAAGCACGGCTCGCCTGCACGAAAGAGGGAGGACCCCGCTCTGCAAAGACTCGGCCCAGATGGTGACTAGGTCTGGACCAAGGATGTCCCAGAACACACAGTAGAACTCCACGGTCAGCTCGTCCATGCCCGGAGATTTATTGGTGGGCATGCGACGGAGGGCTTCCGAGAACTCGGCCAGAGTGAGAGGCAGCAATAGCCGGTCTCGGTCACCCGTGCTGACCATAGGGAGCTCCTCCCAGAGCACTCTGCAAGCGTTAGGATCGGTCGGATCCGGGGAGAAAAGGCTTGTGTAGAAGGCTCTCGCCATCCCGCACATCTCCACCGGATCCGTGAGGGGGGTGCCATCTTCTGCCAGAAGGCAGATGACATGTTTCTTAGCACCCCTCTTTTTCTCCAGGGCGTAGAAGAAGTGGGAGCCGCGATCCATCTCCCGAAGAAGACGGATGCGGGATCGAACAAAGGCACCCTGGGCCCGATGGTCCTCGAGGGCCCGGAGCTCCTCCCGCTTCTCCTGGCACGCTCCGCAGAGGGGTGGATCCTCGGGGCTGGCAGCCAGACACCTCTCCAGCTCTAAGACCTCCCGTTCCAACTGCTCTATCGCCGCATCCCTCCGTCGGCTGGCGCCCCGGGTGTAGTCACGGCAGAAGAGCCGGGTGTGCACCTTCCCTAGGTCCCACCACCGCCGTGCCAAGGGAAAGGCACCCCGCTGCCCTCGCCAGGCCAGCCAGAACTCCCGGAAGGACGCCACGAAGCCCGCATCCTCCAGCAAGCTGTTGTTGAAATACCAATAGGCCGGCCCCGGCCTCTCCGTGCAGAGGGAGGCTGTCACGGTGTATAAATGATGGTCAGAAAATGGGGCCGGCCGAATGCTGGAGGAGTGGGCTCGTGAAAGATGGAAGCGTGATAAATAAATGCGGTCCAACCGGGAGTGGCGCGACCGATGGGCCTCCACCCGGACAAAGGTGAACATGGAAGTGTCATCCGGGTGGTGGTCGCGTCAGATGTTCACCAGAGAGTGGTGTTCGACTATCTCCTGGAGGACGGCGACGGCGGCCAGGCTCTGCTCGGTCCCCGAGCGGTCCCGCTCCTCAAGGGTGATGTAAAAGTCCCCTCCCAGGACCAGGCACTCCTGAGGATCCAAGGTGCCGAGGAAGGCGGACGCCTGCTGATAGAATTGCAGCCGCTCCGGACTCGCTGCCGGGGCATAGATGTTGATGAGGTTGACTACGAGCCCCTCCATGCGGACCCGGAGGTGCAGCAGGCAACCTGGCACAGCCTCGGCGACCCCCAGCACCTCAGGCCGTAGGTCAGGGAAGAACAGGGTCGCCACTCCAGTCGTACAAACTGTGAGATGGCTAAAGTAGATCCTGTCCCCCCAATCCAGCCACCAGCTGTCTTCGGCGGTTGGATCCGTATGGGTCTCCTGCAGGAAAATCACAGAGTACCCCCATTCCCGAAGGAAGGGGAGCACCTGGGACCTGTGGAGACCCATCCTACAGCCGCAGGTGTTCAATGTTGCGATGGTAAGAGGTGCCATAAGGAGGGCTGGGGGGGATCCTCGCCGGCAGGGACGCTCGTGGCTCCCGACGGGCCACGCAGGAGTCCGTGACTTACCCCGTAGGTGAGTAAGGAGTCATGGACGAGGCGGACCCACTGGTAGGCTGCGGCACCCTGCCTCCAGGTCCTTTTACCCTCCCCCATGAGGGCCCTTGCGGCCTGGAGGATTTGATGAAAGTCCCCCCATCGCTGGAGAGCAAGATGGACTTTGTTGCGGGAGCCACGGACATCTTCTAAAAACTCCCGCAACTCCTCTCACAGCGCATAGGGGGCTGGGGATACGGTCTCCTGGTTACTCCCCGACGGGGCCCTTGGTACAGCCCCGTGGCCCACTGAGAAGGGCAGACAGGGTGCGGACCCCCGACGGGGCTCCTGATGGGTTGGCGCCACTAGGCCCGCCTGGAACCCTGGGGCGATAGGGGGCGGCGGAGGGAGGATAGCAGCCCCTGGTGGGTCGGGACAGGTAAACACAAAGGCCGCTCCCTGGGGGTCATCGATTGGAAAAGGGAAGGAGACAGCCCCAGGGGCGGCAATAACATCTCGGGAGATGGACGGGATAGGGACAGGGGCAGAGGCAGGGGCAGCGTTAGAGGCGAGATTCTGGGCGGGGAGAGGGCTCTCAGTGAAGCCGGGCGCAGGCTCTATGGTGGATTTGGCAGCCACGGCATCAGGGGGTGGACTCTCTTCTGTAGGGCCCCCTCCCGAGAAGGAGGTCGAATGCTCCTCACCAACGAGGAGCATGGTGGCTCAGGTCCCAGCCGCGTGGCACTGGCCGTCGCCTCAACAGGCTCGGCGGCTCTGCAGCCGGGTTGATGGAGGAGTCCAGGGGCTCCTCGGAGGTGGGAGCGGAAGCAACGGTTAGGGGGAGGGAAAGGGGGGCTGGAGTGAAGTCGCCCAGATCAAGGCATGCTGGCATAGGGTTGTCCTCCCCCTGGGTGACCGGGGTCAGACCCAGGGCCTCAATCTCCTCATATATGGACAGGAAATTATTTTCCGCCACCCTGGGATTCTCCCCTCCAGCACCTGACATGACAGTCGCCTCGGGGCACACTGAGATTTCAGATGGTGCCAGGGCAGGGGGGGGCTCCCTTGGGGGCCTCGGAGGGGAGGGACTCCCGTGGAGGGGAGATACAGCCTTCCCGTGCTGCCACATCTTCCCCAGCCGGCACCGGTGGATGGAGCACACCCGTGGGTAGAGCAGAAGGCTCGGCATCGGTGCCCCCCTTCCTGGTCTCCCGGGGGGCCTCCGCATCGGATGGGAGGAGCAGAACTCGAGCCTTCCGCTTCCCCTGGACTAGGGCTCAGTCCTCCATGGCATCATCCGGGGGCTGGCTAGCAGGGGTTGTGTCAGGGGGCAGAGGCAATGGCTCAGGGACTCGAGGGGGTAAGAGTGGGGCAGCACAAGGGAGGGAAGATTCCCCTTGGGGCAGGCCCTCTCCCATGCCCGGCGGTGTCCCTGCCGCACCCTCCTCCACAGGCCCCGCCAGATTGCAAGCAGCGGGAGCGGGGCTCTCCCGCTCGTCTGGGCATAGTTGGGGAGGTGCCCCTTGGGCCCGAGCAGGAGCAATGGTGGCCTGGGAAGGAGGAGGGGTGGTTTCGGGCGCTGGGCAGCCAGGGGCGCCGGCGATGACAGGGCTGGTGCCCTGCTGGGGTTTGGGGGGTCCCAGATGCCCCTCCTTGCTAGGCCAAGGGGCAGTCCCTCCGGATGTGCCCCATCGCCTGGCAGAGGTAGCACCGGGCCTCCCCCGTGGAGTAATGCACCCGGTAACGGGCCCCCTGGTAGGGGACTAGGAAGGACCCCTCTAGCACCTCTCCGTCACGCGCCGCCGGCAGCCGTTGAAGCTGCACTTGCCGGTGGAACGAGAGGACGTGATGGAGGACGGCGTCTTTGCAGCCCAACGGGAGAGGGCTGATGACAGAAATGGGCTTCCCCAGGGTAGAGAGGGCGGGTAACAGGGCGGCATTGGGGAGAAAGGGAGGGACGGAGGTCAGGACCAGGCGGACGCCCAGGTCCTCTAGCGGCTCTAAGGGGACGAACACGCCCCCCACCGCCAGGCCCTTCTCCACCGCCTCCTGGGCGGCGGCCTCCGATGCTAAGACGAAGACGACCTTGCCATACATTTTGGAGGCCGCCACAATGGCCGTGGGCCCCACCACCCTCGCCAACGCCCGCACATAGGGCTCCACGTGGGGCGAGCCAGGCACCAGGAGGCAACGGACGCCATGCTTCCTGGTCATGGTGGGAAAGGGGCCCCGGCCGCTCTAGATGGTAGCGGAGGCGGTGAGTGGGGAGATGACGTAGCGGCAAGCGGGGGGGCTGCCGCCACCTGGGTGTACACCCTGGGGGCACGGGGAGGGACACCCGCAGAGCTGGTGGAGGGAACAGCGGGGAGGGACACCGCGACCGGTGACAGGGCCGCGGCAGTGGGGGCAGCCCCTGCCATGGAGGGCCTGGTCTTTTTAGCAGGGCCCTTCCCCTTCTTCTTACCCTGGCTCTTCCCACTAGTTAGGGGGGCTCTCCCAGAATCTGAGGGGGGGAGAGACGTGGCAGCAGTGGAGGTCACCCCGGTGCCCGTTGCTGCTGGTGCCCCAGCGGGGGCAGTGGCAGATGGTTCAGCAGTGGCAGCAGAGGTAGAGGCTTGGGGGGGTGATGGAGGGGCAGGCAGGGGAGGGGCAGCTCGGGCTGCTGGGGGGGCCCCACCCGTCTCAGCCTCTGCCATCATGAGCGGGGAGGGAAGGGGAGACACCAGGAGGAGGGGAAAGGGGAAGCAGCTCGACCACTCCTCCCCGCTAGGCTGCAGGCAGGGGAGGAGGGCACCAAAAGGGGTGGGCTGGACGGGGGGTAATCAGGGGTTAGGGGTTAGTCGCTGACACAAGGTGGAATTCCGGCTCCTCTAGCTGCACTAAGGGAGAGGGGGATACAACAACATTGGGGGTGCAGTGAAGAGGGTTGAAACTAAAATGGGGAGTGGCACAAGCGCATGGGAGGGGGCATGGGCACACGGAGCAAGGGGCTAAGCGGGCTGGAGGTAGGACAGGAAAACCAAGGGGCTAGCTTCAGAGGCTGGGGCAGGGCAAACAAACAAAGGCTGCAGAAGGAAATGGGCGGGGCAGGCAAACAAACTGAAGCTAGTAAGGGGGGGGCAAAAGCTGCAAAGGGCCAATGGGGCAGGTTGCAAGGGCAAAGCTGTGGGGTGGGCAGTCCGGGGGGGGGTATGTGCACCCACATGCACTTGCACAAAGTCTGTTTAGGCTGGTTGCTGCTTCTGGGCCAAAGGATGGAATCGGGGCGCGGCAAGCCAAGCAAGCAGCTGAGTCCAGAGGCAGGAGCTGAGGCAGATGGTATACAGCCAGCGGGGGTGGTGGAGGGGGCAGCGGTGGTGGTAGTAGTGGTGGGGGGGACACACAGATGGATTGGGGGAAGCTCCACGCCACACCCCCTGTGTCCCTGGAAACATGGTCAAGACCCCAGCACAAGAGCACAGTTTGAAAGTTACTCAGTCTTAAGGCCCCCTCCACAGTGGTCTGCAGAGTCTCCAAGTGCTCCCCCACTGGTAGATGATCCTCTCCTTCTCCTCGGGGCTTCAGCAGCTCCAGGCAGCAGACTCCACAGGAGCAGCAGCAGCTCCAGGAACTCCAGGTGGTGGTCCAGGCAGACAGAAAGGACCCCTCTCAGGTGGTGGTGGTGGTGTCCACAGCAGCAACAGCTAGGGTCCCTCACTCTCCCCCTCTGGGGAGTGGGCCAGCAGCCCCCCCCCCAGGGGCCGCAGTTGGAGCAGTAGCAGCACCCAAGGGTGGGGGGTTCAGTAGCCAGCCAGCAACCAGGTAGCAGAGAAGGGGTGTGGGTGGTGCCTGGCCCAGCCAGGGGAGCAGCTAGAGCAGCAACAGCAGGGAGAGCCCAGAGTCTAGCAGCAGTAGCTCTCTCCCTCCAGGTCAGAGGGATGCAGGAGAGTGATTAAAGAGAGATCTTGGTCCTAAGTTAAGCAGGTCCCTTTTCCCCGGGTAAGGGAGCAGGAAAGGTTCCAGAACAATCAGGAACCTTCTGGAGACAATTAAGACAGGCTGATTGGAACACCTACAGCCAATCAAGAAGCTGCTTGAATCAACTAAGACAGGCTAATCAGGGCACCTGTGTTTTAAAAAGGAGCTCACTTCAGTTTGTGGTGCGCGTGTGAGGAGCTGAGAGCGAGACCGAGACCGTGGACTGTTGGAGAACTGAGGTGTACAAGTATTATCAGACACCAGGAGGAAGGTCCTATGGTGAGGATAAAGAAGGTGCTGGGAGGAGTCCATGGGGAAGTAGCCCAGGGAGTTGTAGCTGTCGCACAGCTGTTCCAGGAGGCACTCTACACAGCTGCAATCCACAGGGCCCTGGACTGGAACCCAGAGTAGAGGGTGGGCCTGGGTTCCGCCCAAATTCTCCCAACTTCTGGTCAGACACGGGAGGAGTCGACCTGGACTGTGAATTCAGAAAAATGGCCAAGCTGAGGGCTGCTGTGAAGCTCCAAGATGAGCAAATCTGCCAATAAGCGCAAGACCCACCAAGGTAGAGCAGGAACTTTGTCACAAAAAGACAATCACTACCCCCAAGCTTCCAATCTAGGCATAAGACCAGAGACAACAGCTGGATATAGACAGCTGGAGGAGCGCAAGGAAACAGTGAGGCCCTATGGTCAGCAAAACTGGCTTTGCACACCAACAGCCTAACTTTTGTCAATATTTTTGTATGCCTTACAGCAAAGGAGAGTTTTAAGGAGGATTACAAATATAAGAACGGTCATATTGGGCCAGACCAATGATCCAGCTAGCCCAGTATCATGTCTTCTGACAGTGACTGGTGCCAGATGTTTCAGTGAGAATGAACAGAACAGGGCAATTATTGAGTGATCCATCCCGTTGTCCAGTCCCATCTTCTGGCAGTTGGAGGTTTAGGGACACCCAGAGCATGGGGTTGCATCCCTGACCTTCTTGGCTAATAACCCTTGATGGACCTCTCCTCCAGGAACTACTCTAATTTGTGCTATAACCCAGTTATAATTTTGGCCTTTGCACCATCCCCTGGCAACAAGTTCCCCAGGTTGACAGTGTGTTGGGTGAAGAAGTGCTTCTTCTGTTTATTTTCAATCTGCTACCTGTTAGTTTCATTGGGTGACCCCTGGTTTGCGTGATCTGTGAAGGGGTAACTAACACGTCCTTATTCCCGTTCTCCACACCAGTCGTGCATGCATAGACCTCTATCCTCTCCCGCCTCAGTCGTCTCTTTTTCAAAGCTGATGAGTCCCTGTCTTTCTTAATCTCTGCTCGTACGGAAGCTTGTCCACACCCCTAGTCATTTTGTTGCCCTTCTCTGCACCATTTCCAATTCACATCGATCTTTGTGATGGAGGAGAACACTGTAGCTTTGCAACAGTTTACAAGGCGCTTGTCCCAGGCGTGAGGGACCGAAGGGGAGAAAGCACAAAGGTGTTTGAAAATGTAAGAAGTGGGTGACAGAGACTATCGTGGACTGATTGAAAGGTCGACTCCCACCCCTCCGATACCGAATGTGACATGACAGGGATGGTGGGGATAGGCTGTGAAGGGCCTTGACCTTAAGCAACCTATGTCTCAGTGGAATGTATAAACAGGGAAATCTCAAGTAGAAGCAGGGAGCTATTTTACTCCTGTATTTGGCACTGGTGCAACTGCTGCTGGAATCCTGTGTCCAGTTCTGCTGCCCACAATTCACAAGAAGGATGCTGAAAAATTGAAGAGGGCCAGAAGCGTGAATAAAGAATTAGAAAACATACCTTATAGTAAGAGACTCAAAGACTTTCTATTTAAGCTTAAAGAGAAGGTGCGGGGAAGACTCGATTACAGCCTATAATTATCTACATAGGGAAAAATATTTAATAATGAGCTCTTCATCTAGCCGAGAAAGGTCGAACACAATCTAATGGCTGGAAGTAGAAGCTAGACAATTTCAGACTGGAAATAAGGTGTACATTTAAAACAAAGTAATTAACCATTGGAATAATTTACTAATGTTCATAATGGATTCTCCATCACTGAATTTTTAAATAAAGATTAGATGTTTTTCTAAAAGATCTGCTCTTGGAATTACTTGGGTCAGGTCTCTGCCCTGTGTTAGACAGAAGGTCAGACTAGATGACCACAATGGTCTCTTTTGGTCTTGTAATCCATGCAATAACTCTGTTTCAGAGCCTGCAGACAAATAATAGTTTTGAGAGGTGCGAACTACTTAATCAGATAAATGGGTTGTTGATTCTGAAACATAATGACAACTGTGTGCAAATACTGTCAACTGTATGGATGAGAGCATGAGTTCCATGCCACATGTAAGACACAGGAAGAAACTGTCTCACTCCACTCAGCACTGGTGTGGCTTATGCTGGAGTAACAGATCCCATATGGGACACCACACTTTAAGAAACATGTGGACTAAAAGTAGAGAGGCCAGAGGAGAGCAACAAAAATGCTAAAATGTTTAGCAAACCTGACCTATGAAGATTGGGCACGTTTAGTCTGGGGACCTGTAAGAGTCCTCAAACATGTTGAGGGCTGTTATAAGGATCATCTGTTCTCCATGTCTGTTGTAATCATTTAGATGGAATACAGAGGCCCAAAGAGACCAAGGTGTTAACATGATCCTGTTACTCTCCAACAGCGTTAAACAAAATTCAGGGTTTGGTACTCACAGCTCAGCTTGCTTATACTATGGTGCAAACACCATTCAAAATCACTAACTCTGCACTAACTTTAAGGAAAAAGCAAAGCTTTAAGTAAGGCTTTCATTTTAACACCCCTCCCTCCCTTTCCTTTGAGCTGGAGATTTTAAAAGGACCCTCCCCCCACCTCAGTTGCCAGTCTTCTAGATGGCATTAAAGATGTCCAGAACTGTCCTTTTGGGGAAAAGAGACACTAGTTGAAATGGACTGGAGCTGGCATTTTTGCTGTTATTCGAATCCAATCCTGCTTTCCAGAAAACCAAACAAGACGAGCACACTCAAGGTGAAAGGAAAGAACAGCAAAAGAGAGACAATGCAGCTGGCTCTTTGGTGCAGCCTTGCTGCGGAACACACACAAGACCACACAATGTGCCTATCAGCCACTCTGAGACCTGGCAAACTTGTGCCAGCAGTAGGCATTTTAGAGCATTGCACTTTGCATATTTTGCAACGGTAGTGTAAGCTGTCCTTGCAATCACAGGCTGTCTTGGTCAATTAAGCCAGCCTCTTCTTAGATAGAAGGAAAAAGGGGACAGAGGCAGGGAAGAGAGGAAATAAGGGAGGGAAGGGAAAAGACATATTGGGAGAAAGACAAAAAGTCTCACAACCCAGGTGCTGTTTGGGATTTAGTTGGAGCTGGCAGAGGTGGTGGTGGCATCTGGGTCCCTCTCTCTGGTCTGGCCAGTCAAGACGTCTCTCAGGATTAAGACGAAGAAGGTTCAAGGTCCCGGGAAATAATGGGGTGGCAGCTGCAATAGTGAAACCCATTCCTTTCCCTTCTCTTATCTTTTAGACTGTGTTTGCATCCCCTCCTTTCAGTAGCCAGCTTCCCCCCACTTGTCTTTTTGAGGACCCCCAAGGAGAAGTGATGGGTGAAATGGCTCATCCCCCTCATTTTGTCCACCAATTACGCTTAATTTCTGACACCAATTTGAGTTAACCGATTTTCAGTCCCACACTTCTCCCGTTTACTAGGCATGATCTTAACACAGCCCTTGAATTGGATCAGTGGGACTTGGGGTTTGGACTAATTCAGTCAGTCTCCATTTTTATCTTCTCCCATCAACACTTGTAATAGGTTATCATGACACTTTTATGAACCTTCACTCGCTTTTCACAGTTGAGCTGACCGTTAGGATAAATTTGTAGGCCTAATCATCACAACACATCCACTGAAGGTAGGACAAATAGTAATCGGCTTAATCTGCTGCAAGGGAGAATTAGGTTAGAGAGTAGGAAAAACTTTTTAACTGTTGGGATAGTTATGCTCTAAACTAGGCTTTCAAGGGAGGTTATGGGATCCTTGTCATTGGAGGTTTTTAAGAACAGGTTGGACAAACCCCTGTCAGGGATGGTCTAGGGTCCTGATGCAGGGCAGGGGACTGGACTTGACTTCTTGAGGTCCAGTAGTAACCCTGAGGAGGAGGAGAAGATAGAGAAGAGAGGTAGGAAAGAACGCAGGGAAACAAACAGGGTCGGAACTGAATAAGACTGGTTGATGGGCATATGGTCCTGGAGTAGTGACGGGGCCAGGTTCCCCTAGTGGCCACAAGGAAAGTGGCAGTCGTGGAGGTGAAGCAGAAGACCGTCTGAGACTGCAGATTGTCAGTTTGTCCAGGGAGAGTTTGATACTCGGGCAGGGCAGGGCTACAGTGACCTGGCCAGAGGGCTGTCACAAAAATGGAGCACTCCAAGTCAGTGTCTCTACAGGGCGAGCAACCGAATGAGGAGGCACCAGACTGGTAGAGAGCTGATCCCCAGACCTAGATGCAAGGAGCCGCCGCACTAGTGAGTGAACCCCGTCACAAGGACAAAATTAAGCATTCAGTGAGACACCTCTCAGGTCACGTCTATGCTACAAGCACCCCAGTAGCACAACAGCAGCACTGTCGCTGTAGTGTAGACACTTCCTCCATTAATGGAAGGAGTTTCTCTGGAGTTAATCCATCTCGCCGAGATGCAGTTAGCTAGGTCAGCGGAAAAATTGTTGACCTAGCTGCATCTACACTGGGGTTAGGCCAACTTAACCATGGCGCTGGGGGTGCAAAATTCTTCACAGCCCAGAGCAACTGTTAGGTTTATTTAAATTTTCAACCGTAGACCAGGCCTAAATAGAAGCAGTGAACAGACAGTTAGCTAGAGCCGCTGCAGACAGCTCGCTCCAAGCCAATAGGCCTCAATAATTCTTTTAACAAGCACAGCTCAGTACTCAACACTTCAACAGCAGTTTCCTGAACTTAGCCCTTACCATTGCAGACCCTTCCCAGCTCTCCTTGTCTCTCACATCTACCATCTCCATTGCTGCATGCCGGGAGACAGCTGTATGAATGTTATGAAATGGATGAAGTATAGTTTCAAGTCCCCCCAAGCCACCCCTCACCACCAAGAGAAATAAATAAAATAAAAATACACACCTTTCTGGGTTTGGTAGCACACTGTGTATTGTAACATCCCATCACAGCAATATTATTCCCTGTGTAGGACAGGCTCCTAAGAGACAGCTTTTGTTTTTAATATTCAATCTAACAGCCAATGATGGCAAAAGTGTTACAAGCTTAAAATGACAATATTCACAACACGGCACAAGTTGTTTCATAAGGACGTATGCTCAACAGGTCAGATCCTCCCTGGTGGATCGACAAAGCAGCAATGGACCTTGCCGTGTGGAATCAAAGCTGTCAGCGTAGACTGAGCAGGAAAGAGGTCCAGCCATCAGCAACTCTCGATTCCTTCGCCCCGATTTCAGTCCAACAATGGAGGGGTTAAGGGTAGGGCGAGAGGCTTAAACAGGGAGCCATAATCAAGGATGTTGACCCCTCCCTTCGCAGACCCAACTCTCGGAGCCATTAGCCACGCAGCAAACCCCTCGTGATGGAAATAACCGATCAAGTTTTAATACCTTAAACCAGTTATTCCTGCCACTTTTAGAATGCAAGAAGCCTTTGCTGTTAAACCATTGCAAAGCAGAGGTTGATAATTATGATATATAAATGTCAATACCCTCCCTCCCCCACCCTCTGAATAACTATTCCCGGAATAAAACATTTAAATAAAACTTCATAAATATTAAATCATGAACAAAAAAACAAACAAAACTGAATTGGTTTCTTTCCTCCTGGTTAAAAAAAAAAAGGATTTGAGTCAAGAGGGAAGATCAGAAAGCGTGTGTCTAATATAGACGGTTCATCAGGATATGAAGAATAACCTGCTGAGTAGAGGGGAGAAAGAGGGAAATTGCACTAGAGCTGTTTCCCATTGTCACTATACTGATCTTCAAAGTACAGGTCTCATCAGAACATTGCTTGATGTTTAAATCTATATAAAGAGGTTCCAGACGTTACTCAGAGACCACCGCTTTCCTGCTTGACTAAACGCCTTTGCGTTTGGACACATGGCTGGCTCTCTGTGAGAAAGGCTGTTCTGACTTTCAAAGCTCTGTTTGTTTGTTTTTTAAACTAACAGCTTGAACTCTATCCATGTTAAATGTGATTGGAAAAAAAAAAAACAAACCCAAACACTCAGCCCTGATGCATCAATTAAAAAACCCCTTCTAAGTCGCTACATGCTACATTCTTCGGCTTTATTAGCAACAACTGCTAATCAGCATACAAAACTCTTGCATGTGCAAGAGCAACAATTTGAATGTCTCTATTTTTTAATCTATAAAAAGGAGGTGGGGGAGAGTCACTGTTTTTAGGGAAAAAAGACTAAAGATTCATTTAATTTAAAAAAAAAACTTTAGTGAAAATAAAAATCAGTACAACATATGCTCAGGTTTCTAACCACGTGTCTGCAGTTGGTAACTTGGTAAGGACTGCCACAGTCTTATGTGCAGCAAATGGCTACGGTAATACAGCAATGCTTCTTTTCAGCCGATTCTAATAAGCCACAACTTTGGAATCAGAGTGCAACACACGCTTTTGTTGAGGCAAAAAACCCCAAAATCTGTTGCTCTGCACAGAGACCCGGCAGCCATTTATATGGAGTGGCATTATGGGAATCTCTATTTGGATGCAGTCAGAGCACTGTGCGCAAAAGGTAACCCTGATGCCAAGGGGTAAGACACAAGCATAGCTATCAAAAGGGAATTTAGCTATTAAAAAAAAAATATGCAGGTTTTACAAATTGTGTCCCAAGGAGGACACATAATACTGGGAAAAAACCAAGCAGGATCGGTTTGGTCCATTTGCTTAAGAAACACTGAAGGCTTAAAAATGTGCCAGGCACCAAGATCTCCCCAAATCTCTGTTGCTTCTCATTCTGTGTGAGGATGAGAATAAAGGGGTAATTTAAAACAGGACAAAGTAACACAAAAACCTCTCTGACATCTTAAAAGCGTCGCACATTCCAAATCCTTCAAGCACCAAGCCGTGATAAAGCACAAAGTCTTGTGGGCAGGTCTGTTCCACGTCACCTTCTCAGGATGATGATGATGCAATGTCATAAATGCATTAGAGACTACTGCTCCCAAAATTAGTTTATAGAAAAGACATCCATGATCAATACCTTTCATGTGTGACCAAAAAAATGTTGCTCCCCTTTCTGCTTCCCTCTGATGCGGGACATTTTTGGTGGAACACTGATAAAACTATTTTTAAAAAGAATAGATAATTGTCGCAGCCTAAAAGAAACGATATGACTGAATTCAAGAAACTTAAATTAATATAAAAACCAAACACCATGTTGATCTGTTGCAAAAACTGTTCCAACAAGGCTCCAATGTCCATTTCCCCTGGAGCTCTTCAGAGTTGACCGTTGTTCTTTCAAGGTTTGTGATGTCCTCAATCCTAGGTAACTAACTCCCCCAAAGCCAGTTCCTTTTCTCCAGAGGACTCTGGCCTGCATGGAGCAGCTCCTGCTCCTCCTTGGAGATGAGAAGCCTTGCTCCTGCCAGTATTCGAAGAGAGGACAGCAGCAGAAAAACTAGATGCAACCAGCCACAGGTTGAGGGCTCTTTTTCAGAAGAGGAGGTTCTCTGGGCTCAGTCATTGTTAATACTATGACACTAAGTATGTCCCAAGCCTTCCACCTTCTATGGATTCTGTCCCGATAAGATTTCTAAGATCAGCCGCAGGGGCTGAATGTTGTCAGACTCTACGGCCCACGCAGAGTACAGAGAAATCTTCTGCTCACATCACAACTGTCCCTCTGTTATTTCACTGTAAAGAGAAAAATCAATAGGTAGAATATTCAGGAAGGTTTTCTAAGCAGTTTGAGTCAGTTTCTTCCTTGGTGAAAGATGCTGGATTGCGAAGTGGTTGTGGTGAGTAAGAGACAAGTCCAGTAACAATGCAAAGCCTCACTGACATTTCAAAAGCTAGTCTCTGAATAGGCATAACCACTCTGTGTTAATGCGAGTGTCTTAAAGCGCTTCCTTCCTGTCCTTGAGTAGTTAGGGCAGTGGTTCTCAACCTATTTACCATTGTGGGCCACATGCAATACTACCTCTATGGCCCTGAGGATGTCACATGGGCCGCAGCTCTGTGCTGATTGAGCTGCAAGTTGAGAACCACTGATTTAGGGCCTAGCAATTCTTGGCCTCTCCGGGGCAGACACTGTATTAAAGGATGCTGTTTAGATAGGTCATAGGTTTGGTCTACACTTGATTGTGGTTTTATATGTCCCAAATCATGCTGGTGGTTCACTTTCAGCTTGGAAAAGCGACTGGGACCCAGGAGCCCTCGTTCTATTCTCTGCTTTTCCATAGACCTGCTTTGGGCATGTCAGCTCTGCACCTCAATTTCCCCTCCCACTCCACATGCTCTCTGGGGCAGAGTCTCACTAGATGTCTGTGTAGCATGCAGCACAATTAGGGTCCAATCTTAGTTGGGGCCATTGGTATCAAAGAAACAAAGTAATTAATTGAGTTAGTCTGTTGCATTTCGTGAGTCTCACACCCCAAGCACAAAACGCTTGCATTTCCAACACTACAGGGGAATATTTCAATTAAATGCCAAATGAAACCTTTTTTTTAAAACTGCGACTAAAACTGCCCGACAGAGCCCTTCTTGCACTTAAGGAAATGCAGGCACTTACAAAGCGTATCTCCGTCTCTGGCACGTCTTCAAAATGTTCTGTCAGTTCTGAGGACCGTTCTGTTACCGAAGGCCCTGCGGAGCCACTGGGGGAAACAGAAAAAGGGCACCCATAAAGCTATTTCTTCTAAATAAGCCAAAATTCAAAATTCTTAATGTTCTTTTGGGTTTCCTAATATGCCCACAGTAATAACCAAGTGATGTATAAAGCATCTCTTAGCCACACGTGAGATGTTCCTGACTCATTAGCCACCTTGGCATGTGTACTTGAAAAGATTGCACCACGAGGGGGGGAAAAAAAAAAAAAAGAGAGACTCCACCCCAAAGTGACTCTGCCAGTCTGGAATCCAGGTTTCCCCTCCCTGCCCCACAAGAGGGCTGTGATGTGTTACTGTCTCTCCGGGGAAAACTGCTCCTTTCCCACATTTTACATGGGTACTGCAGAGATTTTTATTCAAACAAGAACTCCTCTCATCACAGACTCAAACTAAGGGGAGTTTCAGGCAAACAGGTGGGGCCCACCGCTGAGTGGTGACTCATTTAGGGAAACGCAAAGAAAGGCCAATTTACATCATGTTTCCATTCCACAAACATTCCATCCCTAGTGTTTACGCAGTTGGAACAGTCACCTTCCCTCCCCTGGTTTTAATTGCTCTGTTTATTGTGTACAATAAATAGATGAGAACGCTTATGGTTCAGATAAACCAATGGCTCCTCTTTACAAGCACACTGGTTTTCAACCTTTCATTTGTGGACCCCTAAAAAATTTCAAATGGAGGCACAGCCTTTGGAACCCTTTGGAAATCTTAGTCTGCGGATCCCCAGGGGTCTGCGGACCACAGGTTGAAAACCCCTGCCCTAGCACACAGTTGGAACGTAAATAAATACTCCTAGCTGGAAGCCATTTCAAAGAGACGATGAATTGACATAATGGGCTAGAGAAGTGTTTCTCAACCTTTGAATAAGGGACTGCCATTTTGAAAAGTCAAAAATTTTCATTATCCCCTAACTTTTACAATAAAATAAGCAGTTGCACCAATGGTAAGTCGCTAATTTGTATGTGTGTTTCAAGAGGCTGATTTCAGAATAGCAGCCCTGTTAGTCTGTATTCGCAAAAAAGAAATGGAGTACTTGTGGCACCTTAGAGACTAACAAATTTATTCAAGAGGCTGACAAGACCTGACCTTGAAAAGAGCCAGAGTGCATGGGGAGTCAGGGAGAGAGAGTTTCTTTGCTAAAGATTGTAATTTTTTCATGCATTGCGACCCCAACGATTGCCTTCTGGGGGTGGCGATGCACTGGTTTCCAAATCGGGCCTCCTCACCCTTCCCACTTAGCAACACAGGATAGGCAGTGTGGGCATGATCTCCTGACTCCACTTCACAACCCAAAGGTTGAGAATCCATGAAGTATATAAAGGGAAAGTTCAACCTGGTGAGCATGGATGTCACACCGTACCATGTATTACACAGGCCAGGAGACGCTAGTCACGTTACAGTTACTGTCTTAAAGAAAGAGTTGTGACTGCATAAGGAAAGCCACATGCTTCTGAAGTTTGGTTTACGCTGCTAATGTACCCAGGGCTTGTTTTTTGCTTCCAGCAGGCTACACCTTGTCATCTGGTGCTGCGTGCATCATTGGCAGGGCATGAAATGCATAGCGCAGTCCTCCACCTCGCAGTTTGACAACATTCGGCACATGAAAAGTAGTCACCCTGCAAAGCTAGGACCTCTGCTCAATAATTTTCTGTTCACTCACATTCAGCAGACTGGAGACACTGGAGTCCTTGTGTTTGGACACAGAGGGTACCACACATCTTTCCTGCCTAGATTAAGCCTCACCTATTTGAGTGGTTACTCAGGGCTGAACTAGCTACATCCTCTGCTGAGCTTTCTGAGCTGTGAACTTCCAGTCCCACTGACCTACACAGAGATTAAAAGGAGAGAACCTCAGCTGGTGAATACAAGGCTCCAGACACTGATTTTACAAAGAGGGGAAAGTCTGGTGATAACCCACATAAAGCTTATGTTTTAAAATTAAGAAATGATATCCTAATTTTAAGGTCATTTATTAAGTGCCACAGAATCCAGAAAAGGGATGAAGAGAAATACCCCACCTAAAGCCATGAGGAAGGTCAACCTATGGAACTCATTGCCACAGGATGCCAATGAAACACTATGGCTGAATAATTTATACTTTATTTAGCTGCATGGTCTGGGCATCTCAAAGGGCTTCACAAACAACATGAGAGTCCATGGCAGAGCTGGGTCTAGATACACAGGGGAGTCCTAACTCCCAGCCGCATGCTTTTCTGGGCTGACCACTCTTTTCATTTGAGGTTACACAGCATATAAGATGACCCCCACACCCTTCAGGGAGACATTCTCTTTCCCACCTGCACAACCCTACAGCTTTCTTTGAAGCAGCAGGTATTGGTTACAGCAAAAGGCAGGTTTCAGAGTAGCAGATGTGTTAGTCTGTATTCGCAAAAAGAAAAGGAGGACTTGTGGCACCTTAGAGACTAACAAATTTATTTGAGCGTAAGCTTTCGTGAACTACAGCTCACTTCATCGGATGCATTCGGTGGAAAATACAGTGGGGAGATTTATATACACACACACACAGAGAACATGAAACAATGGGTTTTATCATACGCACTGTAAGGAGAGTGATCACTTAAGATGAGCGGGGGGGGAGGAGGAAAACCTTTCATGGTGACAAGACCAATGTGATATATGCAATCATGTGCCAGCAATGCCCCTCTGCCATGTACATTGGTCAAACTGGACAGTCTCTACGTAAAAGAATAAATGACACAAATCAGACGTCAAGAATTATAACAATCAAAAACCAGTCAGAGAACACTTCAATCTCTCCTGTCACTCGATTTCAGACCTGAGAGTGGCTATCCTTCAACAAAAAAACTTCAAAAACAGACTCCAGCGAGAGACTGCTGAATTGAAATTAATTTGCAAACTGGATACAATTAATTTAGGCTTGAATAGAGACTGGGAGTGGATGGGTCATTACACAAAGTAAAACTATTTCCCCATTTTATTGCCCCCTTTCCCCCACGCTGTTCCTCAGACGTTCTTGTTAACTGCTAGAAATGGCCCATCTTGCTTGTCACCATGAAAGGTTTTCCTCCTTCCCCCACTCCTGCTGGTGATGGCTCATCTTAAGTGATCACTCTCCTTACAGTGCGTATGATAAAACCCATTGTTTCATGTTCTCTGTGTGTGTGTGTGTGTGTATATAAATCTCCCCACTGTATTTTCCACCGGATGCATCCGATGAAGTGAGCTGTAGCTCACGAAAGCTTATGCTCAAATAAATTTGTTCGTCTCTAAGGTGCCACAAGTCCTCCTGTTCTTTTAGCAAAAGGCAGGACACCAGACTGAATGGCTCAGCGGCTCAATCCAGCGTGGCAACCCTACTCTGCCGTCAGTGCTGGCCCAGGGCACTCCGCACATAAAGCTGTGCAGGGGCAGCCACACGTCAGTGGCAGGCACCGAGGGCTGGCTTTACCCCTCACAAAGGCAGGCAGGATTTGCTGCAAGCACACCCTAACAGCGTGGTATTGCTTACGGAGCTCTGAGGGGCGTATTGTCTTCATTGCAGACTGGGCACTGTTAACAGAGGCATATAGCAGCACTCCACAGCAGGGGAAGTGGCTGTGCTGCAAATCAGAGACTGGAGTAGTTCTTTCAACCTGGTATTGCAAAATAGGGGGCCCAACCCCATGTGTTTAGAACTTAAGTACTGAGCAAATTAGTGCCTTTCCTGACTAGGTCTTCACCCTCACCTATTGGAGCGGAAGCTGAGAATTGTTCTAATTGTAGAGTTTTCAGACACGTGAACTTGAACTCCCACTGACCTACATAGAGATTACAAAGATGAAACTCCACACTGAGTGACAAATACAAAGCCACAGGCTTGCTGACTCTATAGAGAAGGAGAAACTCTGGTTTAATTCCATGTAAACAATTACTATAGTTATGAAACTACCTCAGTGCTAGTCTATTAATACAGTGCTCTGGAATTTGAACACAAGACCAAGACCCTTGCTCTAGCAATCTGTCCTCACTTGTATCTTTGGGAGGTTAGAGAAAAGTAATTGCATTTCATGATTGCTTGCAGGGGTCAGGAAGGAATTGCTTTCTCCAGGTATAGTGTTGCTCCATTGGCCAAGTGTATTAATGGATGGGTGCGGGAAGGAAGATGTTTCCTTCCCTTAAAATCAATAAATGTTCACAGGATTCCAGATTTGATGGACCAGTGGGATTAACCCAGCTGGGCAAATTCTACAGATATTGGGAATATTATGTCATGCAAGGATGACACCGTACCTTGAAGGCACTTATCGTTCTGCCTTCTGGCTTACAGCAGCCTTAGTGCATATGTAGCCTGGTGCAAGCACCCACTGTGTTACATGGTATTACATTACATATGATGAATTCCCAATATGCAGAGCACTTATAGCCTCTGAACAGTAAAGGGGCACATGGCAAGTTGATCAAGTGCTCCTACTAAAAACAGGCTACTAAGTACTTCATCTACAGACAGATGAAGTCAAAATTCTGTTTAGAACTGAAGAGGTTTCAGGCAAAGCATGATCCTCGCCCTCACCTATTTGAGCAGATGACAGGAGCTGTTCTAGCCAAATCCTTTGGTGAGGTTTCAGATTTGTGAACTTGCACTCCCACTGACCTAAGCAGAAATTAAAGAGAGAGACCCTCAGTGGTGAGTCAAGAAAAAGCCTCAGACATGCTGACTTTATTGAAAAGGAGAAGATCTGGTTTAGGATCCTTATAAAGAAGTGTGTCGGAGATGGGCAAATTATAAATTTATAATCCAGTTCTGGCCCACTGGTTCAGGACCGAACAAAAAAAAAAAAAAACGAACAAACATCAGATGTTGGGCTGCGTTTGTGACATTCTGCAGCCAATGGACTATGATTAATGAGGACAGAATGTTTCTGATCATTTGTGATATGAGAAATGAGCATCAGAGCAGCTGTGGGCTTCCATGATCCAGACTGCACCCCTCTTACAGCCCCTCCTATTCTCTACCATTCTTACCCCTTTTGCAACAAACAAAAGATTCAAGGGGGTCCTTTCGTTGCTTCCTTACAGCTGTCTATGCACATTCATCTCCTAGCAGATGCACTTTTAAAACGCATTTTCTTTTGGCCTTATTTTCAGAGGTGTTAAGCACCTATAATTCTACTGAAATCCATGAGAGCTGCAAGAGCTCAACACCTCTGGGGGGGAAAAAAAAAATCAAGTAAATTCTGTCGATCCTGCTTACTAGTACGCTCATGTTCTCCTGCATGTCTTTTTTTTTTTTTTTTTACACGTGACATTTCACCAAATCACCTACTGTAAAAGATTTCAAATTATCAAGTACAAAACCAAAGCTGCTACACAGTTCAAGCAAGGAGCTAGAAGGCCAACAAGACTCACCACCTTACAAAGCAGAGGATGCAACACTGCCTTGTCTTCAAACACAGCACTGCATGTTAATAGTGTTAAAATGACCCCTTGTATCTGGTACTGAACCGGTCTGGCATGTGATGACTGCTCAAAAGACATGTAGTTTGACAAGCATACCAAAAAACAAACACTCCATGAAAGCAGCAGACATCTGCCCTGTGACTGATGTGATTGAAAGCAGAGTATCCCAACCTGCAGACAGCAGTGCCCTCCCACGCATGGCTGTGATTAACGGAGAGGTACCTGTTGGCTGGAGAGTTAAGGCCTCCGCTGCCCAATGAAGAAGTGGACAAGGTTGTTGCTATAGAATCACTGTTAGCTTCGTCTACTGGAGGAGTTCTGGGAAGGAGATCAGGGCGACCAAGATGGGAACCTGCGGGAAGAGCAGAGCAGATAGCAACATAATGAATAGCATCCCCTGGCATGAGCAGCAATAACTAATCATTTGCCAAGATCTTCTGTAGTCAATGCTGCTTCATGTTACAGAAAGTCATCATGCAGGAAACTACACAACAGAATGGTCCAGTCCAGCACATTTGGTATCCATTCTTAGTGAATCCAGCTCTTTGTGATACAGTCTATGTACTAACATTTCCACTAACACGCTGGCAGGGCATGATCCATACGGAAGGAGATCAAAGCTCAGGACATCACTTAGGCCAATTACATAGGACTTACCATACTGGATTGGACCAGAGGTCCATTCAGTCCAGTATCCTGTCTTTATACAGACCAGTACTAGATGCTTCAGAGGATGGGGTAACAACGCTGCTGACATGGGATAATCCACCCAGACCACATTAGGTCTCCTCCTGACCTCTAAGAGTTAAAGATAGTCTTAAACCCTGAAGTCTGAGGTTTATAATCCCTTCCAGAATTTGTTACAACAACAAGAATATCCAGTTGTAATTCATATAGAGGTCCAATCTCTTTTTGCTTCTTGCTAAATTAGTTCTTGATCTCATTCACTTCCTGTAGCAGTGAGTGCTACTGGCTAAATATACATTATGTGGAAAAAAAAGTCTCTTTACTGTTCCACCATTAATGCACCACAATGTTGACAAGACCCCAGTGGGCTGAGAGAGACATTTCATGGAAGTCTGACAACTCCTCTAGGCCTGCTGAAGACACCTCAGAATGCCACACCCCTTGAACTACGTAATATATTAATGGCTGCATCTGAGTTCTGGTAGCTGTGATTAGATCTGTGATCCCAGGATAGTGTTCTAGCAAGCTTGCAGACTCAGACAGCGTGTATTGAATGTCCCCACAGTCTCACCAATGGAGGTCTTGGATCACAAAAACCTGGTCTGAACCAAGCCTCTTTTGCTCTTCTTTTTTTAAAAGGAAAGCAATTCCCATCATCTGGGTTTTCTAGCATAGGCACCAACCTTGCTCCACATCTGCTTCTGCTGTTACTTGCGCTTTAGTTTCACACGATGAATGCGACTGATAAGGGGCCCCGCCTGGACCAGTCCTCCGAGGAACGGTTGTGCTAGACCGGCTCTTTTTAGAAGGAGAAAGTTTTACTTAAAGACAAAAGCAAAGAAAGATCTTACTTAATATCACCTTTTCCAGAAACAAAACAGGATCTTACATAGCAACATCCATAACCTCCCCCATTATTTAATGAGAAAGTGTTGCACTCTGAAGAAAGCTGATGGATGAAAGACCCTGCCCTAGGAGTTGTCAGTCACATTCTGCGAGGCAGAAAGATATACCAGTAACCCTGACACAGCACAAGTTTCCTACTGATCAGACGCACGTCCATTCATTCTCTCTCTAACTATGGCAGCCTCCCAGGAACCCACCTGTGAAGAGATACTTACATGGTATTTTCTTGAATGCAATGTTGCACATGAATCTTTGAAACCTTTCTGCATAGAAGCTGGGCCTATGCACAGACACAGTATCCTAAAAACATCCAAGGGACAAAAGTTACACACATAACTATAATTCTAAGACAACATGGATTTCTTTTAGAGTAGGTTTACATTTGGAACAAGTATGGTCACACTATATTAAAAGCATCTTTAAAAATGATGAACAAACAATAAAGTGATTAATAGCTGCTGAAAGCATGAGTAGTATGTGTTATAAAGACATCAGTAGAAGTTGTTATAGATGGTTATAAGCAAGCTATTAACTTGGACTAAATTTATTGCATTTATTAACATCTATCAATAATTTGTTGGTCTTTATAAATGTACCTTTACTATAAGGTCTGACCATAGATTCTACTTTAAAATACATATTTCTACACAGACAACTATCTGTTTGATGGGACACCTGGTTTGAAAATACTGCTATCAGGTAATTTAAGAGTCCCAGGATAAAATTCTTGCTACATACCCCATCGTGCACCAATGCCTTCCATGAGTGCTCCAACTTCTTAACGAATCTGAGAAGTGAGATTTGAAAGCAGTGAACAGACCATAGTAATTTTCACATTTAGGCTGTGCAATCACTATTAGTAAGTTACGTTATTGCTGAAGTTTGGCTTCTTAACATTGACAGATACAACAGAAATGCACCTTTTTCCTAAAGCCAAAGTAATTTACAGACCTAGTTAAAAGAATCTAAACATTCAGTAGCAGTTTTATTCTTTTAGGGGGAGATTTTAAGAGGCACTGATGGCAGTGAGAGAACGCCCATTGACTTCTAATGATAAATGTAAAAAAGCTTTCAAACTGAAGAAAAAAAAAGTTAGCTAGAATTTCAAGCTAGCTGGAACTAGGGGTGCGGTAGCATCCCTGGGCTTGAGGTGATTTCCATCATACACAGGGTTTACAGTTTGGTTCAATGGTTCTTAGCACCCCCACCATACAAATTGTTCCAGCACCCCTGGCTATGCACCAACTTGACACCAAAACTATTTTTCATTCCAGAGGGAAGAGACACTATGGCAATTTTAACCTACCACCTGTTTTTCTCAGCCACTTCCTGCACACTCCCTTGAGCATAATCACCAAGTCTAAGAAAAACCTGCCCTGTAAGAGCAAGCCTTTACTCTTGACACTGAATAAATGAGGGATACAAGGTCCAGAAGAGCATGCGGGGATTTCAGCCTATGAAAAACATCAAGGAAATGGGACAAGAAAACTACAAACTGTTTGTAGTCTTCAGTAAACAAGCCACAGAGTCTCAGACTGTTGCAACCAAACAGGGCCAATTTTATTACTGGAGGTTTATTTTATCCACTGTTGTCAACATATAGGTGTCATGTAAAGGCTCTTACCTGTAGGACTGTAGCACATCAATAATACCAATATATAAAAGCAGCCTTTCCCCCTTTGAATTTCGGGCTGGAATGCCTCCCATTCTACAAAACAAGAACAGAAAGCATGAGATTTGCAGGCGTTACCCTGATCAAAGCAGTTTTCACTCTACACAACTCAGCCTTGCATGGGTTAAACATTAATGGATTAACGAGCGGCAACATGCACCTACTGCTGAGCTGACAAACTCTAGTGAAGCCAAATCAGAGCTAAATGCTAAGTTAGTAAGTTACCAAAACATAACAGGAGTTTATCCCCGTTTTCTGTATATTGTCTATTTTACTGAAACTGTGGACTGGTTAATTGATAACTGTCCACTTTGAGAAGAATCCAAGAAACCTGGAGTATCTGGTGCTGGCCACTCTTAGAGACAGGAGCTCAGGTCTGATCCGCTACAGCAATTCCTACGATCCATGGAGGCGATACTTAATATTTAGTTGTTTGAGTACAGCTTCCAGGTGTGGTATAGACATTAATCCTCACACACCCCAGTGAGGCTGGCAAGCAGAGGCACAAAGGACTTAAGTGACGTGCTCGCGATAAGGAACTGAAACCAGAACTCAGGATTCCTGAATCCCAAGCCTCAGGCTCAGCCCTACATCATGGGTACCTAAAAATCACACCTTCCTTATCAATCCTTGAATTTCCCCCCACTTGCTCCAAGTATGAATTGGCCATGTTAATTTGAACGATCAACTTAGACATACTGGTCGTCAGTCTCTATGGTGCCGCCTCGCCGGGCTTCTCCTCGGATAGACTCCATAGCCGTGGAGTAGAGAGCTTTCTGGGTAGCTGGCCTTCGCGTGTCCGACTGGGCCGTCCCATCCATTATCGCACGCTCTCTCTGTGCCTGATCAATGTTATGGACGGCCACAAGCAAACTATAATCCATGATTTTAAAACTCTGCAGAACCTGGACGGAAACAAAGTCAATATGGCATCGTTTACGTTTTGCAAGCTACATGAATGGTTAAATTATTCCAGTTTTATGCATGCACTGAATATTTTTGCTTAGTGTTCTGAAAATACCAAGGGGATGGCCTCTATATAAACACTCCGTGATCTTCACCCACAGATATCAATGAGCAGCTTTACAAAGAAAGGTAAAATATCAGTATCTTTCTTCTACAGACAGGGCAACTGGGAAAATGATTTGTGCAGGGCTGCACGCAGATCAGTTGCAGGCACAGAACTCAGGTCCTCTGACTCTCCATCCGGTGTCCTATCTGCTGGACCACACAGCTGCTCTAAAATTAGGACTCCTCCGACTGTAAAAGTAGTAAGACATTATTGGGTGGCAGGGCATAAATTGGGCTGCTCAGGGGATGGGGGAGGGGAGACTGCACCGTACCCCTCTAGATTACTGATTTGAATTTTACCCAGTTTCGAAACATGCAAAAGGAGTTTGTGGTCTGTCCCGTTCCCAGTGGACATTATCACACAAATGGCAACCAATTAGCCCTATAGCTGGCAGTCATGGCAGAGGTGCCAAAGATTGAATGGATCACGGTAGCTGAGTTCCCTGGGTCAGAATTGAGTTGTACAGGGAGGGCAGTGTTTGGAGGGGGTGACTGCACTGCAGCTGTCTGGGCTGTGCCTTTCTTGGGGACGGAGGACTCAATTCTAGCACCTTTCACTTAAAAACTGCACTGCAGAATTATCCAGACTATAGACACACAGAAAAAAAACCAACCAACCAAACAAACAAACAAAAAAACAGGGCAAATGCCAGACCTAAGAAGCTTTACAGTGACCCTGGGGTACACACATTTCAAAAGGCATGAAGTAATCCACAGAGAAGGGGGGAAAAAATCAGTGTCAATTCAGCTCATCTCACCCGTCACTCACCAAACAATCTCTCTGCAGTGTTTTGCACAAGGCATTGTACATATCAGAGTCTAGGAACAGGCCATCGGGGATGTCCTGCATAAAATCCAGGTCTTTGTATGTCGGGAAGACCTTCTCCCGCTCCTTCTGGGATGCTCGACGCTTATAGGTGGAGCCTTTCAAGTCATACTTCAGGTGCATTTTCACAGAGCGGGGCAGCAAGTTGTTCATCACTACGATACGGATGTTCTTCCCTCCGGCCTGCACGCAGTACAGGCCATAGAACTTAGGCAGCAGCGTCCGAGGATTCTGATTCAAGTTCTAAATGCCCAAAGACAGAAGACATAACTTCAGAGTCTGGGTGACTCCCTACATTCAGAGTGGCTAGCTATTTGCTCTTAACCAGTGTATCTGAATCAAAGCAACCCTGTCTGGGATCCAAAGTGATTATCAGCAAAGCAACAAATCAGAGATGGGTGAACTTGGGGCATAGACTGGTAACTCTAAGGTAAGAAATGTTTTCTCTGCAAAACTGAACGCATCAGATGCAGCTTTTGCACAAAGAAGGAATTTGCACCTTCATCTACACGATTATCTGCCAGAGCCCATCTGTGGCAGCCAGCAGGGCAAAGGAGGATTTTTGTGCTTAGTCTTTTAGTTTACCACTCCCTCCTCAAGCTACGCTCTTGCCAGATCTAATGCTAAGCAGGATAAGGGTAGGTGCATACTGGAATAAGAGATCCCTATAACTCTGGTGGTTGCAGAAACTAGCATTGGTCCAGTTTCCCAGCCTAGTAATATGGGCAAAGTGCTGGTGGTGCCATGGGTAGGTAAGAAGAGGTGTTAACCAATGCATGTATTAAGAATCCCATGGCACTTTTCTAAGCCAGGGACATGAACTCCATTATCATGTCCAAATTCCCACCCAGGGAGGCAGTTAATAAAGCACTCTGGGACCATCTGCCATCTCTAGTGGGATTATGTATATATTGTATGTTGGGGTTGGATCTGATTTTGTTCTAGGACTAGCAGGGCCCATTTATCTATTTATGATCACATTTTTAGTCTCTTTACACAGACACTCAGAGGCCCTGGAATATGGGCATGTTAAATTTAAATAACGAAGTAGCGTTGGTTGGGCAGCACTGATGGAACAAAGAGAATGGCCCAGAAGGGGGGAAAAGGAAATAAGGAACTTTGCTAGTCTTTGCATATCATGGGTATGAGCTTCTCGCACAAAACCTGACTGAGCAGACACACACTCAGCTATTCAACCACACAGAATCTAGCAGTGCAAGCCTGAATGCTAGGCAGGTCCCTTTCAGGGAGACGGGCACTCTTCAAAACAACCCAAATGAGAAGGTCTGGTGCAAACCTCCCTGTGCCGGCCCAAAGAGCTCCAGCAACCTCTATTAGTCACATGCAGGAGGGTGTATCGGTATTAGCCAGCAGAGGCAAAATGGAGTTGACCAACCCAAAGGGCTCAGGTCCAGATTTTCAGAAGTCCTGAGCATCTACCCCTGAAGCAAATGGGAGTGGAGCGTGCTCAGTATCTCTGAAAATACGGCCTTGAGACCAGATGTAAATCCGCCGCCCAGCATGTGACCTGCCAGTTACGACGATATTCTCAAGTTTATGCTGTCAGAGAAACATCATTAAAACCCACGCAGAAAGGTCACCCAAGCAACTTACCATATAGTAACCCGGCAGCAGCTTTTGCAAGAACTCTGCTTCTTTGTGCTGAACTGTTTTAATGATAAACTCGTCATCACTGGATACATAGAAGAGGGAACCACTGGCCCCGGAGTTGGAGAGCTCAATGAGTGGCTCACTGCAGAGCGAGTACTGAAGAGGGTGGGGTGAATTATAAAGCAAAAGCGTAAGATAAACAAGTAACAAAGCACAGACATCTTTATCGAAGCTTTAGCTAAAGGCTCAACTTGAGTGTCTGAGTACGTGGGTTCTAACCCACAAAAGCTTATGCCCAAATAAATTTGTTAGTCGCTAACGTGCCACAAGGATTCCTCGTTAATTTTTTTTAGAGATGGCGTCGTTACACATCTGCACAGGCGCCTTTGCAAAGCACTTTGAGCAACCCCAGTGAACAGCAGCAGCATATTTTGCCCACAAACAGATAAATAGGCAATTCAGTATATAGACTGGTTACTAGTTCATTAAGTTAAATAAACTAGAGATGTTTTATGAGAATAGCAAGTCATGGCACAGCTTTTAGAGTTGGGGAAGCATCCAGCATGACTGTCTCTGGAATCCATGGCCCTCAGGTTAGTGCTTCTCATGTCCATAACTTTGTGCTAGAACATGTCTTGTTTGGAGAGATTAGAGGTAGGCATGGAGATGTAGTTATAAGTCTGTGATGTCTCAGCAGCTCTGCTCCCTCCCTCCCTTTAGGTTTCTTGCAAGTAGTAATTATTTGTATTAGCATAGCACCTAGGAGCTCTAGTCAAAGACGAGGAACCCGCTGGGCTACTGCAGTTGCTTACTACGTAAAGGAATGGTTTGGTTCCTTCCTGAAACTACTGGCCCATTGACCGGCTACGGGGCAACATATTCTGGCCAACCAAGGGGCCCTATAAGCAAGGATCACACCTCATTTGTATAAAATAGAGGTAAGAACTGCTGCATCCTGCTCAGCTACAGTGGCACAATTGCAGAGATTACCCGGCCCAATGTGCACAACTCTATTTTGATTCCAGTAGCCTGATCTCCACATCAAAGATGGGAGCTGCACAATAGAATTCTGTGGGCTGTATTTGGCCCTGTGAATTGTGTGGGCTGCAGGTGCCACTTTGGCCACCCCGGGTTAAAGCAGTGGTTTCAAGGGAGCCTACAGTGGGTCCAGGCTAGGAGAGTCTCATGTGAGGGTGCCAGAGAAGCACAATCAGGATGGAATTGGTACAGGATCCTGTATGGACGTTCAGAATACGCTGCTGCGAATCTGACAGTCACACCAGGCAAGTCTCATTAGCTCCACTCCAGAACATAAGGCAATCATCATCAGAAGGGTCAAGAGATCCCAACAAGGATAAATACTGATCTGCCCACATTGGGGATCAGGATGATGGCTGTAAGTGCAGTCCTGGCCAAGGGCTTTTTCTTGGTAAACTTTAATTAAATAAAGGCAAACCTCAAGAAAGGGGGCGAAGCTGAGATAACATCCATTGGTGTGTGCACAGTGTTAGGAGTGGGACTGGATAGAGGCCATTTATACTGGGGAAGAAGGGAAAAATACTAGTTCTCAAGTATGACAAATAAAACAGCTTGCCCAGTGACTTACCAGATAGTCATCTGGCCGTATTCCAAACAGTTCACGAAAGTAGCGAAATGCTACAGGCGCATATGTTTTAAAGCGGAAGTCATTGTAGTGATGAGCTGGGGTCAGGTTACTCCCTTCACTGTGGGGGAAGGGAACAGGTAGTTAGAAATATACACAGTACTTTTAAAGGCCTCTTTTAAAATAAAGAAGGACTACCCCAAGACAATTTTCTACAACCCCAAAAACAGAACACATGGCAAGTTTAACACCTTAAATCAGTGATTCTCAACCTATTTAGCATTGTGGGCCACAGCCAATACTACCTGTATGCCCCTGAGGATGTCACATGGGCTGCAGCTCTGTGCTGATTGGGCTGCAAGTGGTTGGCTGCAGGTTGAGAACCACAGCCTTAAATTCTCTTTCATTAACCCTCGCATGCCTCACAGCTCCAGCAGGTATTTTTCTATCATATATAATGCAAGAATAATCATTATTGAATGCTTGCTCTAATGGAAAGGTTGAGTAATATCCAAAATTAAGGGCTGAGTTGCATTCTGTTGTGTGGTTGCCATATCAACAAAGTGCAGAACTAGCCACTATACTATTATTTGCTTTAGAGATGCCTAAACACATCTTAGGGAGCTGATTTGGAATCAGTGTTGCTTTCTTCTCTTAACACCCAAACCTACAAGTAAAGTAACAGTACTAGCTCATCATAACCCACAGGAAGACCCATCTCAGAGTAGATAACCCTAAGTAAAAGCATTTCACAGAGCAGCAAGCAAGCTCTCACCTTGGGAAGAAAATACTTTCTACTACATAGAAGTCTTGCATGAGAACATCTCGCTCCGGTTTGGTGCTCAAGCTTCCCACAGTGTGGGTGATGCCCAGTTGAATGGCACCTTTCAAGGCCGATGAGGTAGTCTGGAGGGGAAAAGGAAACAGGAAGTCAAACATCTCTAACAGCAGCAGCAAATTCCGAATTCAGAACGGGTTAAATGGATGACTGTCTTCAAGCAAAAAATCAGCTCCAATTTAAACTAGCATCCTTTCATCAGGCACTGACTAGATGGTATTTCGTACTCATAAATCCCCGTTTTCTTTCTTTGCTTCTCTCTAGCTGGCTAACTTAGTCTTTGGTTGCTTTCTTTCATGTCAATCTGCTTGATGGGAAACATACAACTTATCACTGTACAGCAAGATCACCACATGAAAGGGATCCTGTTTCCAGAATATTTAAGCTGCTGCCAAACTAAAGTGACAAGGGTCCCATGTTCCACTCATCTGAAGCGCAGAGTGTATAAGACTAGCTTCTGCCATATATTAGGGATGGGGATACCTTTACATCCGTGACAAAGCCCTAACAATCCTTCCATCTCATTTTATCCCCATTCTGCAGCATTGCTACCCCAGAGGACTTACACTGTACCTACCATCCATCTGGCCTTATGAACACTGGATTTTACCTCCTTCCAAGGTGTTCATTTCCACTCCTTACAGTGACCAAAGTGGTGGCTATTGAACAGCAAAGTACTCTCTTTCCTCTAGGAAGCGGACGAGCATGGTATCTCGATCTCCTGAGACCTAGGTTTGCATGATCAGGTGGCCTGAGCATAGACTCTGGTTTTCCTCAAGGCAATGTACAGTCCAACCATGGAGCTAGCCCTCAAAATAAACTAATCCCACAGAATGCACACTTGTGGGTTTCAACCCTGTATTCTCACCGTCTCATCCTACTCCTTTGCTAGGCTTGCAAGCAATAAGAGGAGACTTGGCAGAATTCACTGATTTTTTTTTTTTTTTTAAACAATGTTGACTGGAATAACAATGTTTATGTTTAAGCATTATAAGATTTGTATCTATTTAAATTTTCACAGTTGTGCAAAATGATGGGTTTTAAGCACTTTTTCCTATTTTTACCCATTTAAATGCTCACAGTTGTAGGAAATTATTTCGGGAGAAGTCAGACAATTCTTTAACGACAGTAGATGTTGTGATTCAAAAAGTTAAAGCTTTGCCAGTGTCAAAGCACAAACAGAGAGAAAGCAAATATCCTTAAAATCAAACTCTAATAAGTTCTCAAGTGACATTTTTCTTTGCCTAGCTGGACTTTCGACCATGATGGAAATGTGTGTGTGCGCGCACGGTGAAACGGAGGTTTACCAATAAAAATCTGATCCTTCCAAGCCTAACTAACAGCGGGTCATTATAGTTTTAAAAACAAACCATAGCTTTGCTGCTGTGACCTCTGCATAAATTGTCCAAGAACAATGCAGTATTATATTCCTGTGGCAGCTATTTACAAACATTAAGAATCTGCTAGTCTGCTCATGGCTACAGAACACTGTGATTTTGTCCTAGGCCATTAACACTTGCCGAGATCCAGCTTGTTCTATGTGGTCATGAATCTTCCAGGATGATGCAGATAAGGTCTGTTTGACAACTACTGAAGTTACATGGTCTGTGTCAATTCCCTGCCTATAAGACATAATCCTACTACAAAGGATGTTAAAACTATTGCAAAACAGGTGCAAGTTGTTTACATACAAGGCAACTGAACCTAAAACAAAATCCTGAGCAGGCGACTCAGTAGGTGGTGTTCTTCTGACAGTCAGTATTGAACCAATGCTCCAGCAAGGTACCAAGGGACACTGTGCATCTAATAAGACGTCCTGATGACTTGGTTGTGAAAGACAGAATTTAACCTTAATGACTAGGCCAGATTCCAATTTACGCAAGTATGTTTTGGCATCCCTAGATTTCCCCTCCATTGCTGCTAAAACGAATGCTCTGGCTCTTTCATCTGAGTATCTAGAAAATCTTTCAAAGATGAATAAACATTCTCCATTTATTATCAATCATGTTTATTACAGTAGCACCTATGGACCAACCAAGAATGAGGCCCCATTGTGCTAGGCACTGTACAAACTCAGAAATAAAGAGCTTATTATCTAAATAGACAAGACAGATGCAAGGTGGGAGAAGAAGTAGAACACACAAGCAGAGTGGACAGTGCGATGGCAGCAAACAGGTTAGTTCCATTATTATTATTTTTGGGCGTGGGTTTAGTTAGGAGAGGATCAGTTAATGAAAAGAAAAGGGAAGGGGGTGAGCAGGACAGAGCAGAAGAAGGTAAATGGAGATGGAGTAAGAGACCTGTCCAAGGTCACACAGTAAGTGACAGAACTGAGAACAGAACTCAGGTTTTTCTTGATTCCATCAGGTTTTAGACCACTTCATTGAATCCCTTCACGCTCCTTACTAACCAGATCCTAGGATGTGCCCACGTGAGATTTATTACATAGTTTGTCTAGGAGGTTGGAACAGAGTTCTCCTAAATACCTTTCCTTCTTGCCTTTTAAAATTAATATCACTGAAAAAATCCATGCAAGCTCAGCATACTGTTCATACCTAAAAGATAGTTTCACTTTAAAGATAAAGAAACTGAACACTAGCTTGGCATTGCTGCATTATCTGTGGGTGCAAAGAGCCACAATGAGGTTGCCATTAAGCTGTGTGCATTTTTTTTTCCTCATCATAAACTGAGCAATCAGCTGCCTGTTTACAATTGTTTTAACAAAGGGCAGAGAATAAATCAATCAACATAGTGCCTCAAGGAAAGAAGAGAGACACAAAACTGCAACAACAACTTAAGTAAGAAGAGCCTGTTAGTCATTTCCGGGTAACCCCATTAGGAGTCCCCCCCATTGCTAGTTTCTGGGGGCCCCTGCAAACATATTTAAGTGTCTCATCTAATTCCACTTTGGTTGCTGCCTTCTCCCAGCCAGTTCTGCTACCTCCTTCTCCTCCTCCACTCAGCATGCTGGGATACTGGAGATCTGAACTGAGAACCCCAAGCTTAAACATAGTCAAATATAGTAAAATTAGAGAGACTAGATTCAACAGAAGTGCTGTTTAAGTTCTCTCCCACACACTCAGCTCCCTTATTTTCCAGGTAATCTCTAGAAGTGAACCCAGTCACCAAACGGTACGTGGATATTAAAGCATGGCTGGATTAGAGATTTCAAACGAGAAGCTTCCACTTACATGAAGCGAGAGCTGCTGAAAAGCCTTGATCATGCCATTATCCATTTAATCCAGACACGGGAAACCACTCTTGTTGTAAAGCAAGTTGGTACATACTGATGAAGTCCAATAGAAGTCAGTAGCAATGTCCAAAAATCCCCACATCCATAGGCTGGTTTAAGAAACCAACACACACAATCTGCCTTTTGTAAAGCAAATTCCAGCAAAATCACAATCTGTAGCTGCTATTGTGTCCAGACAGCATCGAGCGCAGTCAGTAAACAAGAAGGGTCCTAGGAAGCGTTGCTAATGAGGTAAGATTTAAAAAATAATCCTGTCTTTAGGAGGCAATGGCAGAGAAGCTACTCCCAGAGCATAAATTCAGCCCTTCAGCCTCTCCAGCCTGCCAGTCTTTGCTCCCACTGAGATCTTCTTTAATGTTTGTCACGCAAGTTACCCAACCTTTTATGCTAAATAGAATGAGTCAGAAACTTTGATGCTCTGGGCAGCATTAATTTAGTGAATAGGAGAATGAAAACAATCTGATTAATTAGGTGAGATGCACCTACCTTTTTATATGTAGTCTCACCAGTGGAATCTACTCCTCTATGACCTTTTTTTATTGTCTGCGAGCCAGGCTGTCCAGAAGAACCAGACATCTAGGAATATGGGTGAAGACAAGAACCAAGAAGTTTTAAAAAACAAATATCCTAGGTGCATCTCCCCACCCAGAATCAAGAGGCATAACTACAGAGGGCTACAGGGTATCTCTCAGGGGTAAGCCTATGGAGTTGTATAATACATTTCTTTTCAACTTCCACCTTTAATACAAAGATGCAGCTTGCAGAAAACTACAGGTCCCAGTATGCAATGCTTGGATCAAGATGGAGCACCAGTTCATGGGCTGCTGCTGAATATTAATGTGGAGGGGGACATTATATGGCCTAACTTCATCTTCAAAATAGAGTGACATTAAAGAACCTTGGAGAGATACTAGCTTCCTGGGAGTTTCCTGTGTGATGCAGACCTGGAAGCTAAATAAAGGGGTGGAGGGGACTGTCTTTCACAAAATGCAAGCTAGAGGAGGAATTTTGGTTCTGTACAAGGAGGGAGTTTTCAGGTTGCTCTTAGAAGCCTTAATTTCCAGCAGACTGGTCCTAAATGACCTTAGGCTGCAATCAGTGTGCGCCTTCCTTTACTGGTACGACTTGTGCCCATGAAGGGTATGGCTATACTGCAATCACACACGACTGCAGCTTGAGCAGACAAACTCTAGCTAGCATCAGTATTGGGCTTGTACATCTCATGCTCACATGCGGACTGCCACAACTTCACTGCTCCAGTATCCGAGCTAGCTAGATCAAAGCTAGTACGTGCGCTCAAGCTGCAGTTACACCCTGTGATTGCAGCACGGACATACACTTCGAAGACCTGAGTCCTTTGAGGAAGTGAGCTAAGTTGGCGGTACAAGTTCATCTAGTTTCTCAGGCAGAGGTGGCAATTTTAGCTGCATCTTGTCTGCTACTCTATGACCCCTTGGAAACTTGCCTGGGTCATTGTCTTCTGTGTAAACAGCCATTCTGTTGCTCTATAAAAACTGTGTTCCTTGGTCAAAATGAGTTGAACTCAGGCCCTGTGGCTTAACATTTATATAGTGTTTTGGTGGAATGGAATCACTTGAAATTCCATGGCCATTAGGATATAAAAATGGACCCAATTCTCTTACAAGGACAAAGGCCCGCTGATTTCACAAGTGAATACACCAGTTTATTGCAGCCTTATAATTGCTTGTTCAGCTTTGTCCCCCGCTTTCCCTTTCAGATTCAAGCCATATACAGAGCTCAAAATGCCTAGTTAAATAGAAAGCACCAGTTTATGACAGTGCCCAGGGAACAAAGCACACCGTTTTCTCGAGAAGTAACTTACCTCTGAAGTGAATGATTTTTTGAAGGTTGCTGATCCTGTCAAGATAGAAATTTAAGAGACATTTAGCAAAGAAACAGGCTGTTATTATATATTGTAGAAGAAGCCTGACATACTGCCGTGATTTGAATGTTTTAGTGCATCTAAAAAGCACTGACTCATGTTGAATTTTTTCCTCAACTTCTTTTGCTCACAGCACAGGAAAAAAAATTTTCAGGCCATAAGGAAATGTCATTCTGCTTACCACACAGCCATCGCAACTTAACTTTGTTTATCTCCCATAGTGTAACTATTTGCTAGTCTGATCTCTCCTGCTCAGCCAGATTCCAATAATTTTTTAGCTATGTATAGAAACTCAGGGCCAAATTCAGACACTGTGTAAACTGATGCAACTTTATCAAATTAAACTGAGTTACACCAAGACTTAATATGGCTCTAACCAACCATTAATTAAAATCACTACATCAAAGACCCAATTTTCATAGTTCAAGCTTTGTGATGCTGCAGTGTCAGCACTTCCATTATAAACTTATTTCCAGGAGTTTTTACAACCACAACATAAATCCTTTGAGTCGAATGTTAAGATTCAGACAATACTAGGGCTAAATGACAGCGAGGTGATTTACTACTTTTTCCACCTTTTGAGGCCAGGATTCCAGTCCTGTTTCTTGGATACGGGAACAGAAATGGACTCTGTGATCCTGCTCTTTTGTGGATGTTTGTCTAAGCCACAAAACCACCACATAGATTGGCAATAATACTCAGAAACAGCCCAGAACTGCAAAAGCGGAGATGCTGCCCCCACATTAAATGAAGTCATGGGAAAACTTGCATTTCTTCCTTTTCCTCTACCTGGGACAAAAAAAAACCCCAAAAAACTGCAGCACATCCTCCACAGGTGAGAGCCACAAATACAGTCTGATTAAGTTTATTTCTCAACCATGGCAACCTCAGTCATTCAAAACAAGGGCAAAGAAAAATTAAGAAGTGTTATGGTGGTAAGAAAACTGCATTTCAGCAAAGCATACAAAGGCACTTAACAGTCAAACTGACCAATCTTCCGATCCATTTAATCAAACAGTCAAAGCTTCCATTTCAAGATAGATGAAACAGTGAGCAAATATAATTCTGTGCCAAAAGCTTTTTACTAACTAAAGTGAGAGTATAGCGACTGGCTTTTTCTACCCCCTCCGTTCTCCCCTTAAGGCAAGAAAGGTGTCATGACAGGTTTAATTTTTATGTATAAAGTTCCACTAATTCAGGAGCTATTCCCTCCCCCTCCCAGTACATTCTGTGCTCTTCATAAAAATGAGTAACGCACAACTGTATTCATGTGCACTGACTTGCAAGTAGCTGTGCTACGCAAGGCCATAGATCAGTGGTATACAACCTGTGGTCTGCGGACTCCTGGCAGTCCGCAGACTATGTCTAAGATTTCCAAAGGGGTCTGCACCTCCATTCAAAAAAAATTTAGGGGTCTGCAAATAAGGTTGAAAACCATTGCCATAGACCAAAGGCAGTCAGGCTAGCAGAGCAGCCAATTCTGCACAGCAGTTGGAGCCATTTGTCCTGGGACACAGGTCCAAGGGCTCAAGCTTTTGCTGCCACTTGGCCAGCTGAACCGCTGTGAAGCCAAGGAAGCTCTCAGAGTTTCCAGGGGCTCGGAGGAGCCCACTAGGCTATCACTGTCCAACAGTCCAAGTTAACAGCTTTTGTTCTCGACCCCCCCCCCGCCCCCAAACAGGAAGTTCTGTCACTACAGAACAGACTGGATCTGAAAACTAACAGATTCCCAGTTGGAAGCTAGCTTCTACACATTTCAGTCCTGCTAACAGAAGCCACGCAGCCATAACCCAGTTTTTCAGTATGCTGTTTTAATGAGAAACTGACAATGCCCCACTCTGTCACCTTGCAGTACAGGTGACTGCTTTGAACAAGGCTTTCCACACTGTCAATGTCTGGGAGACAGTGGTGGAGGAAGCAACTCAGTCATTACAATGCAGCACCTGTTCAGCAACAATTGTGCCCTATTTTCTTTTCAAGTGAGTATTCTGTAAGTATATAAATCGGATATTCTTTATAAGTCACATTGAACCAGCAGCACAGCTAGACCCATCACCTTAGAGATTAGGTATGTTAATAATCATCCATTCGAACCCTTAAATTCTATGCAGATTGACCTAAAACTATTTATTCAAAAGGGATAACAAATGAGCCTTTTTATACCTTTTCAATCACATCCAAGAAACAGTAAGCCAAAAAACAAAAACGCAAATAATAAAAAAAATGTACCACTAACTTTTCACTTGTGTAGCACTTCTCAACTGAGGATTCCAAAGTATTTCATATTTGCTTGACCTCTATACTGAGGGCGGCCAAACTTACTGATCCAGCGAGCCGCATACAACAATCTTCAGAAGTTCAAGAACCGAAGCGCATCTGCTGGGGTTTGGGGGTTTCAGCCCCAATCCTGCTGAAGCCCCAAGCCCCGGCAGGTGTGCCCCATGGGGCTGAAGCCCTGACAGCCCTCTCCCTACTGGGCAGAAGTCCCTACCCCACCACCCTGCTGCTGCAAGGCAGAGGTCCTGAGCTCCCCCCACAGTTTGGTAGGTGGAGAATGGGGGGAAGGGGGTGGCGCATGTACCGGGGGGAAGGGAAAGGGCCCTCCGCCAGCCACACTAACTGTAAAAAAGCCACATGCGGCTTGCAAGCCATGGTTTGGCCACCCTGCTCTATACCAATGTGACAGGCACTCTTATTTTACAGAGGTTTAGACTGTAACGTACAGTGATTTGCCTGAAGTTACACAGCAAATCAGCATCAGGACTGAGAACAGAAACCAAGAAACTGGCTCTACACGGCACTGGTGAAGCCTCAGATGAACACTGTGTCCAGTTCTGGGAGCCATACTTTAGGAAAGATGTGGATAAATTGGAGAGAGTCCAGAAGAGAGCAACAAAAATGATAAAAGGTTTAGAAAATCTGATCTATGATGAAAGTTTAAAAAACTGGGTAAGTCTAGTCTTGAGAAAAGATGATTGAGGGGAAAGACCTGATGACAGTCACCCAGTATATTAAGGGTTGTTATAAAAGGGACAGTGATCAATTGTTCTCTATGTCCACTGAAGGCAGGACAAGTAGTAATTGGGTTAAACTGAAGCGAGAGATATTTAGATTAGATATTAGGAAAAAAACGTTCTAACTGTAAGGAAAGTTAAGTACTGGACCAGGCTTTCAAGAGAGGTTGTAGAATCCCCACCATGGAACTTTTAAAGAAAAGTCCGACAAAAACCTGTCAGGGATGGTCTAGGTTTACTTGGTCCTGCACAGGAGGCTGGACTAGATGACCTCTCAAGGTCCCTTCCAGCCCTACATTTCTATGAATCCCCATTCCTACTTTCCTGGTCCCACTGGATGAGCAACATTGTCTCCCATCATGTAATTCTAGTGAATGCTATCTGGAAATCAGATATACACATGATCTCCAAATCAAGCATCACTGTCTACAAGGAAAGATCACTAGCTAGCACAGGAAAGTTGCTGTAACAAGGATCAGTAACCAACACACACACCCCCTACCATGTGCAAGACAGGAAGCACTCCCTCCCTTTCTCTAATTCCTTCATTTCTAAATGAATGTGCAATATCCGTTGATTGCGATATCTCCAACCATCCTAGATGGGGAGGATTCTGAGTTACTACAGAGATTCTTTCCCAGGTGTCTGGCTAGAGGGACTTGCTCTCATGCTCAGGGTCTAATTGAGCACCCTATTTGGGGTCGAGAAGGAATTTCCCCCCAAGGTCAGATTGGCGGAGACCCTGGTGTTTTTTTGCTTCTCTGCAGTGTGGTGTGGGTCACTTGCTGGTTTGAACTAAAGTAAATGGTGGATTGTTTGTAACTTGAAGTTTTTAAATCAAGATTTGAGGACTTTAGTAACTCAGCCAGAGGTTACAGGTCTACTGCAGGAGTGGGTAGGTGAGGTTCTGTGTGCTGCGATGTGCAGGTGGTCAGACCAGGTGATCATGATGGTCCCTTCTGGCCTTAAAGTCTATGAGATTGGGCAATAGGTTATTTCCCTTTGTCCACAATAAAGATGGTTAATTACACTTGAGCACTACAATGAACATGCAGCAGGAGTCTGGTTTCCTAAGTAAAGGGGAGATGAATGTAAACAGGCATGTGCAATTCCTATAAATGTTGGGAGTTGTCTGCAAACGCACAAGCTTCCTCAGTTAAAAGCATTACTAGTTTTGGCCAGAGGGAGGCATCATATACAGAGCCAGGAAATAGTTAAAACTAAAAGACTTTCCATGCAAGGAACTTAGAGTTATTATTCTCTTTTTTAAAATGACCATTTCTTCTGCAGTATGTGGAGAAATGAAGAGCAACAGCATTAGCCAACTCCATGAGCACGTTTTCTACAAAACTGAACCTTTAGATAAAGCTTCACTTGTGCCTGGGTGTTTCTAAAAATGTGTTAGAGCTGCTTAAATTCATGAGTGTTTTTTGAAAAAAAGGAAGTACATATTTTTAAGATCTATCTCAAGTGTTTAATTAAAATCAAACAGGTGACTGATTGAAGAATGACGGTAACTATTTTGATACTCTTTGTGGTTTAATTCCATGCCTGGCCTCTCTTTTGAGGAGATTAGATAAGTGTTAGACATTACCTATGCATTCCCCTCAAAAAAAAAAAAAAAAAAAAAAAGGAAGGATTATCATATGTTTGTATCTTTTAACATTACATAACCAATCCCCAAGGAGAATTCAGACTGTCCATAGAGTTATTTACTGGGAAGCTGAATCAGGAGAAGCAAACAGAAGCTGGCTGAAAATAGTACAGGACCACCACGAGTAGTATGATTCTTACAGCACATCAAATAAATATCAGATTAAAAGCCATACTGAAGCTATTGTGGTGCCGTTTTGGTTAAACAGTCCGCGAACAGCTGTGAAAAAAAAGGAGTATGCAACACAGAAATTCAGGTCAAATTCTCACCTCACTCAATTGTCTAGAGGATAGATGTGCTAATTTGGGGTGGGCAGGATTCATAGCCACCAGTGTCTATATTTATGGAGATGTTCAGACAAATTTCAGTTTCATCTCATATTTTAGATAAAAATAAAAGTGAAAACGTTACCACATCCAAACACATCAAGAGCTACACTCTTCAGGGTATGAAGCATCTTACAAGCTAAGCACCAAGGCCACATCAAACAAGCATGCATTGAAGCTGCTAGAAGCTCTTATGAGGAAAGATGACATATCTCCATTTCCTCTCCTAATTTCAGGTTTCATCTCAACCCTGCCAGCAGGCAACTGGAGAGGGACATAGAAAAAAGATTATTATTATTTTTTTTAAATTTAGGATGGCTTTCAAAGGTTCTGCGGATGAAAGACAGCTGAGATGTTTTCAGAAAGGCATGGCAAACAGGTATGAAAGCATAAAATGAACCTGACTAGAATAATCCTGGCACACACATAGCTGTTTAGATGTCAGGCGGTAGCTCATACTTTCATATAACATGCACTTTAAAAAAAAAAAAAGAAAGCCATTTAATTAAAATAGCAGCTTCCACTGAGCAAAGTTACAGCACCCATCTACTAAGCCTACAAAAGGCTTGATTCTGTATCACTTCTTAAAAGCCAAGACAGTTATGTAAAGTGGGCTGTTTGCTGCTAGTTATTGGATAGGAAGAAAACCCATGCTTCTGAAGCATATACTGTATATGAAACTTGTCTACCTCTTTGAGATGATACTGAGCAGCACAAAAAGCTGAAATCTATATGAGGAAAAACAAAGCAAAAAAAATGTGAATTGAAACTTCAACCCTTAAAGAAATGGAAAACTTTTTTGTGGCTAAAGTTACAGGAACAAATTTTAATCTAGACCAAATATAATTTCTGTACGGTAAGAAAGAGGACATCTCTCAAACTGTGCAAAATTTTTTTTTTTTTTTAAAATGTTGAGTTCTTAACAAGACATCCTCACCCTGTTGCGTTCATTCACAGCAAAACTCTTTTGTAGCTCTAGAAGACGAGCATCTAAATATTTCATTTGCTTTTGGTAAAAGCATCTTATAGACACCCCAGGAGCCTGGCTTGAATGAAAACCAACAATGATCATAGTAGTTGGAGATGGAAGAGATCTGTTAGATCATTCAGTCCACCCCCAGCCAGAGCAGAATACAGTCCTCTGAAAGAGGATATAAAAACGTTATTAAAGTTAATGTTTAAAATCAAATTTACACAAGTTAAGAAAGAAGGTACTGTACATCTGGGATCAGGCTGTTGGATCATATTAAAGAAGTTCTGTATTAAAATCACAAATGAGTTTGATTTCCCCATAGTTTAAATTCTAGGATATTACTAATTAAGAGGTCTCTTGGTTTTTGGTACTGTTTCTCTCCCTCTGTGTGTGAAACTTGCAAGCTGCTAATTGTGTTAGTACATTCTAAGAGAGAATTGGTTCTCAAAGCAATTCTTTGTAACAACAGCTTTGTCTCTCAATATTTCACTTGTACTATGAACTAATGGATCAGAGCATGAGAGAGGATATTTCTGAAGTTACTGGGATGCTGCTGACAACGACTAGGCTCACAGTGAGATCAACAGCTTACTGGGGAATAGCCCACAGGAAAATTCTAAACATTTTGAGCCAGGTTTTCATGGCAATCTCCTCTTGTTGCTTTACAGGACAGGAATAAACTATTCCTCGGGGCTTAGATACTACAGCAACAGGCACTTTATAAATACTTAATACAGATAGTTGAGCTCAGACATCAAGACATCCAGAAATAGAAGGAAACATAGTAAGCTATGTGGACTTTTATTCCATTATTGCTCAGACATTTGGCAAGTTGGGGTGGGGGGCAAAAATCAAACAGGTTTTCAAACTTCTCTCCCCATCTCCTTCAGGTTTGCGGATGAAGTTCTGTGCTCATGTTAGTAAGGGAGCATTATAATTCCCGTGTTCCAGTAGGTTTACAAACTTGCTGTTGGAGATAGTTACTATAACAAACCCAGGAACAGAGATACTTAACAGCAACTAACTATTTTGGGTCCTGAACCAAAACCCATTGAGGCCAGTGGGAGTCTGCATTGATTTAATCGGGTTTAGGATCAGGCCCAGAGCTGTAACTAGGCATTTTCGCAAATGGGGCAAGCAAGCATATTTGCACCCCCTAAAAGTGATGGGGGGGCACACAGCATCACATGCCCTCCTCTCCCACAGATTTCTGCCTTCAATTTAGCACAAACGTTTTCAAAAGGCACACTCCAGTTTGAAAACCATCACCTGCTGGCAGATCAGATGCTGATGGGAGCTGCCTAGCTCACTCAGGCCCCTGACTCTCCACACTGTGGGTGCTGGCTGACTGCCCAGCATCCTCCTTGCCCTGCTCACCTAGCTGCGCCACCTCAGGACAGCTGGGCACTCCCCAGCCAGGGCATGCGGCACAGCTCCAAGCTGCACCCCAATGCGCTCTTACCTCTCCTGCAGGAGTCTGGTGCCAGCTGGCGATGCCCCTTGGAGCCAACCCCTTCCCACCGAGCCTGCCCTGCCTGGGGAGCACCTGGCCATGCAGAGAGGGAGGGTTGCTGGGCAGCCAGCCAGTGCCCTGGCTCCTACAGTGTGGAGAGCTGGAGCCCGAGCAGCTCCCACCAACTTCCAATACGCTGGCTCCTGGCAGGAGGCTACGGTTTTCAAACTGTAGGGCAAGCCCCCCATGGGAGGTGCACCCGACAGTTTGAAAACCACTATGCTAAATGGAAGGCAGAAATCTAGGGGAGGCATGTGACCCCACATGACCTCCCCGCCTCACTTTTCCACCCCTGCGGCTTAGCGCCCTGGGCGGCTGCCCCGCCTTGGTTACGGCCCTGATCAGGCCTTTGGGTGCAAGTGTTCAATAGAAACCTAACAGACCTTTCTTTTTTCCTGTTTTCTGATCCAGGAGCAATGCTTCGAAAAGATCATTGTTCTCAAGTGCATTTATAGTGGCAAATAAAACTGTTTCTAGTTCCGTGAGAACAACACACATTAAAAGGATATTCTGATGGACATCTTGTTATTTCCCTCAACAAGCCCTTGCCCATTGCTGATTTTAGCAGCTAAGGTTTCATGAACAGCTATAGTCGATGATTAATGTTTTCTACCACTGCTAAACTGGCACTGCAAACTTTGGATTGTACAATGCATTTGTTGCTGGCTTTGGCTGTGCTCAAGATAGCAGTTAAGATCATTTTGTAGTAAAGTGGGAAAATCGGATGTTAATGAGAACTATGCAACTCCAACGTCTCATATCTCATGACTTGCCAAATAAATACAAGATTTATGCACATGGCATTGTGGGGAGCAAGCGAAGAACAGACAAGAGACTTCAATGAATGGTTCACAGATGTGGAGCAGACAGCCTTTGTGACTGAAGAAAGCCATGGAAATTCCTAAGGCGAGAGGAGTGTGTTCCAAAGGACAGGGAACTAAAAGCCACTGATGAAGTGAGCTGTAGCTCACGAAAGCTTATGCTCAAATAAATTTGTTAGTCTCTAAGGTGCCACAAGTACTCCTTTTCTTTTTGCGAATACAGACTAACACGGCTGCTACTCTGAAACCTGACCTCTGATCCTGGCTGATGTTGCGAAGGCCAAGATCATAACAGGGTTCAAAAAACAAGATAAATTCATGGAGGATAGGTCCATCAGTGGCTATGAGCCAGGATGGACAGGGATGGTGTCCCTAGCCTCTGTTTGCCAGAACCTGGTGTGACGGGGCAAGGCCAGATAGCTATAGAAAAGTAGCGGGAGATAAATATATTAGCTCCAGGCTAAACAAATCCCTGGTACCAGGTTAAGTGAAATGGAAGCTGCTCCAGGTCAATTAAATACACCTGGGACCAACTAAGAACTTTCTAGAAGGTAGGGAGAAGGCTATGTTGATTGGGACACCTGAAGCCAATCAGGGGCTGCCTGAAACTAGTTAAAAGCCTCCCAGTCAATAAGGTGGGAGAGCATGTCAGGAGCTGTGGGAAGAAGTTGCGCGGTTGGAGAGACTGAGTAGTACACACCATATCAGGCACAAGGAAGGAGGCCCTGAGGTAAGGGTGAAGTGGAGCTTGAGGAAGTGAGGGCTGCTGTGGGGGAAGTAGCCCAGGGGATTGTACAGGTCATGTTTCTAAAAGGTCAGCTACCATAGCTGATATTATTAGGGTCCCTGGGCTGGAGCCCAGCATAGAGGGTGGGCCTGGGCTCCCCCCCCCGCCACCTTTGCCCCCTGTTTAATCACCGAGACTGGGAGACAACAGAGACTGTGCAAGGAAGGATAACTTCTCCTCACCTCCCTCGCTGGCTTATGATGAAAATGGCTCAGTAGACTGTGACCCTTGTCTCTAGAGAAAGAAGGGTTACGTGGAGGGTCACAGTGAGCCTCTGAGGCTAGCAAAATACTCCAGGAAACACGGGATCCACAGAGGCAAGGACAGAGCTTTGTCACAACTGGTAACAGAAGTGGGATTTCGTTCACAGACTGGCGGAAGAAAGAGGTTTTAAAATAAAAAAAGAAGTGCACTGGGGTTTTGGAATTTTTTTTGTTTTGGTTTGGTTTTTTTTGTTTGCTTTATACCACAATGGAGGAGGTGGTCAGAGCTCTGGTACAAGCCTTGGCAGCCCAGCAGGAGGCCACCCAGGTTCAGGAAATGGCACAACAGGAGTCTATGCGGCTACAGCAGGAAACCAATCAATTATTGATGAGCCAGGCGACCCAAGATCGAGCCCTTGAGAGAGGTGGTGGACCAGCTGAAGATCCATCCTTGCCACCCAGGCCTGGGGGTCCGACAGGACGCGAACCCTGAGGGCCACTGGTTGTCTGCAAAGATGACGTCAGGAGATGACGTAGACGCATATCTCCTCTCATTCGAAAGGACTGCTCAGCGTGAGGCGTGGCCCCAGGAGCAGTGGGCCAGCATTCTTGCCCCTTTTTGTGTGTGGAGAGGCCCAGAAGGCCTACTTTGACTTGCTTATCACGGATGCCACTGACTATACCCGTCTGAAGGCAGAGATCCTAGCACGATCGGGGTAACAGCAGCAGTAAGGGCCCAGACGTTCTATGAGTGGAAATACCAGGAGAACAAACCCCCGAGGTCCCAGCTATTCGACCTCATATACCTCACACGGAAGTGGTTACAGACCGAGGTGTGCAGGCTGGAGGAGATTTTGGAGACCCTGGTCATAGACCATTACATGTGGGGACTGCCGCCAGATCTCCGCAAATGGGTAGGCCAGAATGATCCGTCCACATACGAAGAGATGATCACACTGGTAGAAAGACGGATGACAGCCAGGGAACTGACCCAACTACCCAAGGAAGGCCCCTTTCGAAGCAAGCATCCGACCCCAACTCTGGAAGGTTGAGCAGCCAAACCCCTGGGGAGTCCTAGGTGGAAGAAGGGGGGGGGGCCCGAAAACCAGTGGGGACCCCAGAAGGAAGGGATTGGCCTGAGTGGGGTGAACCCCAGGACTAAACCCCCTAACTTCCGGGATAGGGGAGTGATTAAAAGCAATTATAGATGTTATGCATGTGGGGAGTGGGGACACATAGCAGCACAGTGTCCCAGCACAAAGAAGCCTATGCAATGTAACTTGGGGGATGGGGAGGTCCCATGCTCCCTTATCCTCCTCGCGGGGGTCGCATTAGCTCTGCATAATTACCAGGCCAGTGGGGATAAATGGAGCATAGACTACAGCGCTTGTGGACTCTGGGAGTGCTATCACCCTCATATCGGGTAAGCTGGTAAAAAAGTAGTCAGCTGCTACAAGCCAAACGCGTAGCAATGATGTGCGTGCATGGGGCGTGAGCCATCACCCCACCATCCCAGTGGAGACAGAGGTTCAGGGAAACCCCACTGAGGTGACTGTGGACGTAGTTCCTAAACTCCCATATCCTGTAGTCATTGGGAGGGACTATCCAGGGTATGATAATTTACTCCCCCCGGAGAGACCGGAGGGAGGTGGGGACCCTGAGGACAGCGACTTGTCACCGGGGGAATGTCAACCCCCAATGTTCGCTGAGATTTCTCAGGATCTGTTCTTAGCCCCCCAAAAGACCCGGAAGACAAAAAAAGAGAGGAAGGCCGTGAAGGCCTTGGGAACCCGGATCCTGACCCAGGGCCAGAAGACCTCCCCCTAGTAGGAAGATGGACACGAGCAGCCAACAGAGAAACTTCCACCACAGAAGGTGAGCCAGAAGCTGCCCCCATCCATGATGGCGGTGAGCCATTGGAAGAAGCAGAAGCCGGCCCCTGGGAGCTTGGGCAGGTTAGTCCCAGGAGAGAGACTTTGGGGTGGGACCAGGCAGAGGACCTCAGATATGATAACGCCAGGAAAGAGGTGGCAGAGATCGATGGGATACCCGTGGATGGGAAGGTCCGGGGTCCCAGACCTTACTTTATAGTGAAGAAAGATCTCCTGTACCGCATGGTGCAAATGCAGGAGCAAGAGATACAACAACTTCTGGTGCCACGAAAACATCAAAAAGCCATACTGAGTCTCGCCCACAGTCACCTGTTTGGAGGACACCTAGGGGTAGAGAAAACCCAGGCACAAATCCTGCGGAGGTTCTTCTGGCCAGGAGTACGTGAAGATGTCCAGCGATACTGCACCTCTTGTCCGGAGTATCAGTTACATAGCCCTCGCCCGCACTTGCCAGGTTCCTTTGATACCTCTTCCAATAATAGAGGTTCCTTTCGAATGGATAGCCATGGATCTGGTAGGGCCCCTAGAGAAGACAGCTCGGGGCCACCAACATGTGCTTGTTGTACTGGACTATGCAACCTGGTACCCAGAAGATGTTCCCCTGCGCAACACAGCTTCCAAGACAATAGCTAAGGAGCTAGTACAGATCTTTGCCCGGATTGGGCTACCAAGGAGATATTGATCGATCAAGGGACACCTTTCATGTCCAAGCTGATGAAAGATCTCTGTTCATTGCTCCATGTACAAGCCCTACGGACCTCTGTATACCACCCGCAAACAGATGGCCTTGTGGAAAGGTTCAATAGGACCCTCAAGGCCATGATCAGGAAAGTGGTGAGCCAGGATGGGAAAGATAGGGAATACCCTATTGCCTTACCTCATGTTCGCCATCTGGGAGGTTCTGCAAGCCTCCATGGGTTTCTCTCCATTCGAACTACTATATGGGCGCCACCCTCGGGGCACATTGGATATAGCCAGAGAAGCCTGGGAAGAGGAGCCAAATCCCGGAACGAACATAGTTGAGCATGTACTGCAGATGAGAGACTGGATAGCCCGAGTTATGCCCATTGCATGGGAACACTTGGAGAGAGCACAGGAGACCCAACGAACCCATTATAACCACCAAGCGAAGCTTCGACGGTTCCAACCAGGGGATCGGGTGATGGTACTGGTGCCCATAGCAGAAAGTAAACTGTTGGCCCAGTGGCAGAGACCCTACGAAATAATCGAAGCCACGGGAGACGTGAACTATAAGGTGCGGCAGCCAGGCCACCGGAAATTGGAGCAAATTTACCACATCAAGCTTCTAAAACCTTGGCACGATTGAGAGGCATGCTTAGTCATGCAGGAGACCCTTCCCGAGGAGGATAACTTACACGTCAAGTTGGATGATATCCTCACTTGCTCGCCGATCCAAAAGACGAAGGAAGCCGACATGATTAATCGCAACAAAGATGTGTTCTCTACAAAACCAGGGCAGACAACTGAGACCTATCACCATATCCACACTATCCCCGGAGCCAAGGTAACATTGAGACCCTACCGAATCCCAGCAGCCAAAAGAAAGGAAATCAAGGCCGAAGTAAAGAAAACGTTAGAATTAGGGGTTATTGAAGAATCTTACAGTCAGTAGTCCAGTCCAATTGTTCTAGTGCCTAAACCTGACGGTACCATGAGATTCTGTAATGACTTTCGCTGACTGAATGAAATATCCCAGTTTGATGCATACCCCATACCACACATCGATGAACTGGTTGACCGACTGAGTGGTGCCCGATTCTTGACTACACTGGATCTGACAAGATTCCTCTGACCAAAGAAGCTAAAGAAAAGACAGCATTCTCCACCCCGGATGGGCTATTCCAGTACACCATCCTCCCTTTTGGGCTACATGGGGCCCCAGCCACATTCCAGCACCTCACAGATAAGCTGCTGCGCCCCCATACTAGTTATGCAACGGCATATCTAGATGATGTCATCATCCATACGCCAGACTGGGGAACCCACTCGGAGAAAGTTGAGGCAGTACTGCACACATTAAGGCGGGCTGGCCTCACTGCTAATCCCGCTAAATGCACCATAGGGCTAGCAGAGGCTAGGTACCTGGGATATATTGTGGGAAGGGGCATAGTGAAGCCCCAAACGAATAAGCTAGAGGCAATTCAAAACTGGCCCCGGCCGACCCGAAAGAAGCAGGTCCGTGCATTCCTAGGCATGGTAGGCTACTACCGACTGTTTATTCCCCACTTCGCCACTAGGGCGAGTCCCCTAACAGACCTGGTGAAGGCCCGAGGTCCAGACATGGTAAAGTGGACCGAGGGGGCATTTACAGACCTTCGGACGGCCCTCTGTAATGACCCCGTACTCATAGCCCCAGACTTTAACAGGGAATTTATTTTACAAACTGATGCTTCCAAGGTGGGGTTGGGAGCAGTTCTGTCGCAAATGGTGGAAGAAGAGGAACACTCGATCCTCTACCTAAGCAGAAAGCTTCTCCCAAGAGAACAGAAATACTGAGTAGTCGAAAGAGAATGCCTTGCTGTCAGATGGGCTACGGAGACACTGCGTTATTACTTCTTAGGCTGGCGATTGACTCTTGTGACGGACCATGCACCCCTCCAGTGCATGGAGCGGAATAAGGAAAAGAATGCAAGGTTCAACAGATGGTTCTTATCCCTCCAACCATTCCAGTTCTGCATATGGCACAGGGCTGGATGCCACCATGGCAACGCTGATGGTCTGTCACGAGCATACTGCCTGGCGTCCCAAGTTGCCCAACTCTATGGTGTTGAGCAGAGGGGCAGGATATGTGACGGGGCAAGGCCAGATGGCTACAGAAAAGTAGTTGGAGATAGATATATTAGCTCCAGGCTAAACAAATCCCAGGTACCAGGTTAAGTGAAATGGAAGCTGCTCCAGGTCAATTAGGACACCTGGGGCCAATTAAGAACTTTCTAGAAGGCAGGGAGAAGGCTAGGTTGATTGGGACACCTGAAGCCAATCAGGGGCTGCCTGAAACTAGTTAAAAGCCTCCCAGTCAGTCAGGTGGGAGTGCATGTCAGGAGCTGTGGGAAGAAGTTGCGCGGTTGGAGAGGCTGGATAGTACACACCATATCAGGTACAAAGAAGGAGGCCCTGAGGTAAGGGTGAAGTGGAGCTTGAGGAAGTGAGGGCTGCTGTGGGGGAAGTAGCCCAGGGAATTGTACAGGTCATGTTTCTAAAAGGTCAGCTACCATAGCTGATACTATTAGGGTCCCTGGGCTGGAGCCCAGCATAGAGGGTGGGCCTGGGCTCCTCCCGCCACCTTTGCCCCCTGTTTAATCACTGAGACTGGGAGACAACAGAGACTGTGCAAGGAAGGATAACTTCTCCTCACCTCCCTCGCTGGCTTATGATGAAAATGGCTCAGTAGACTGTGACCCTTGTCTCTAGAGAAAGAAGGGTTATGTGGAGGGTCACAGTGAGCCTCTGAGGCTAGCGAAATCCGCCAGGAAACGCGGGACCCATGGAGGCAAGGACAGAGCTTTGTCACAACGGGAATGGGCAACAGGGGATGGATAACTTAATGATTGCCTATTCTGTTCGTTCCCTCTGGGTTTCCTGGCATTGGCCACTGTAGGAAGACAAGATACTGGACTACCTTTGGTCCGACCCAGTATGGCTGTTCTTATGACTCTTACACACTCCCCTGTAGCGAAGTGATTCGCCAATATCTCTCTGCCTCAATTTCCCCATCTGTAAAGTAGGAATACCACCAAGCAAGCAGGAGGCTGGGTTTGTAGGTTGTTTGGTAACAAGGATTATCATGTTTTGAAGATGAAGAGCATTATGCAAGTATGAAACAGTACAATTAAATCCTGGTAAGAGTCAACAAGCAAGTGCTGCAACAAAAAGCTATTTAACTACAAAGGCTAGATGTGAAAGTAATGCAAATGTGGTGTTCCTAAAAAGAGAAAAACCACATTCCATCTCCCATGGAAAGATTATCTTAAGTTTCTTGGTTCCTTGAGAGACAGTGGCAGACTTCAGTATCTGCAGAAGACAGTTCAGCCCTCCTGAAAGCATGAGTACTCTGACAGGAAGGCTTTCTAGACTATTTGATGGGCTAAACATTAACTAATCCTCACACCACTTGCACATTTACTTCACAGAGCTCTTATTTCCATTCTACTTAAAAGGAATTTATGCCGAGAGGTTAAGTGACTCAACCAAGGCCACAGAGGGAGTTCAGATTAGAAACCAGGGGGTACTCACTGGTCCCTTGTCATGTGTTCAGGCCATGGTTTTCTCCCCACTTTGGGTAGGCAAATTGTCATTTACCAGCAGAATAGAATTTAGGCTACATCTAAAATGCCATTCTGTCTCCTGAGAGCTATGGCTTTTAGAACTAGGGAGAGTGGGTGGGGATTATAAAACACCTTAACAACACATTTAATGGTGTTATAATTGTGATTACTAAGAAATCAATAAAGATCAAGAACTACCTACAATATCTATGTCACATTTTCTGGTTTTCATTGCATCTAGTCTTTAGGGCTGTCAGTTTCACTCTTGACAGAGTGAAGCTCTGCATCACCAAAGAGATACTGCAAAAGCAGCAGTATCAATGTGCTTTTGTCCTGAGCTAGAAGGGCCCACTTCTAAGGGCTTATCTACCAGGGAGCTACTCTTGATTAACTCCACTTAGACTCATCTACACTATGAAATTAGGTCAGTATAACTATGTTGCTCGGGGGTCTGAAAAATCCACAGACCTGAGCGATATAGTTAAATTGACCTAACCCTGGTGTAGATGGATAGGAGAATTCTTCTGTCAAACTAGCTAATGCCTCTCAGGGAGGTGGATTACCGACGTCAATGGGAGAACCCTTCTCATTGGCATAGGTAGTGTCTTCACTAAAGCGCTAAAACAACAGCACAGCTGTGTCACTGTAGCGGTCTATGTGTAGACAAGCCTTTATTCCAAAATAAGTGTACCTTCTTCCAAATTAGCTTAGTCCATATGATTAGACTAGACTAACTCAGCTAAGGCATGCTTATTCTGGAATAGCAGTGTTCCTGTACAGGGTTAATCAGAAACAGAAAATAATCCACTTTAAATTCACACCCTACCTTATTCCAGATTTTCATATGGAGAGAAACACTAAGGGTAAGAGGGAAAAAGCTTAGTCCTTGGCCTCTATTGCTGAAATTGTCAACGGTAGTGTGTAGATGCCTGCCAAGTGTGATCTGGACAAAGACAACTATACAGACAAAGCAGTAACAACTTTCAGTCCCTACTAACCTGGGTTGTAATTGAACCAGTCACCTAGAAATAAAAGGCTTCAGAGCCCCTTATTTTCCAGCAAATGAAGTACTAGCTGGAGTGGCATGGAGGATGAAAAAGTTAAGATGGATTGCTCTTTAACACATGGCAGCATTAAAGGCTGTGTTTTCCAAAAGGGGGATCAAGTTTAAGAAATTGAGGAAATGGTGTTATAGTTTATCACCAACTCCCACAAACCATCGTACAGTAAAAGCTGTGTTATCCGGCACTTTGCCGACCGTAAAGCTCTAGAAACCAGCATTTCTGATATCTCTATTAAAAGTCCTGTTGGCATGGGACTGGCAGGCTCCTTACCTGGCTCCACATGGCTCCCCAGAAGTGGCAACATGTCCCTGCTGCTCCTAGGCAGAGGAACGGCCACAAGGGCTCCATGCATTGCCCCCACCCCGCCACAAGTGCTGGCTCCGCAGCTCTGGGAACTGCGGCCAATGGGAGCTGCAGGGACAGCACACAGAGCCTCCTAGTCGCACCTCCACCTGGGAGCAACAAGGACATATTGCTGCTTGCAGGAAGCCGCCCAGATCCAGCACCCCAAAACCCCTCCTGCACCCATACCCCCTTCCAGAGTCTGCACCCTGCACCCCCTCCCACACTCCAGCCCCCTCCCATACACACACTCCCTCCCAGAGTCTGCACTCTGCACCCCCTCCCGTGCCCCAACCCCCTCCTGCACCCAAACTCCCTCCCTCCTTTGGTAAGTATAACTCTTAGTTAACCGGAATTTTTGACTAACTGGCACCCCCTATTCCCCCAACATGCCAGATAAAGCTTTTCCTATATTTTCATGCTCTTCTTTCTAAAGTACCTTCCAAAGAAGAAAATTCCAGCTTCATAGACCTGCTTGTATTTTGCTTAGAAAAGCAAACACACTACTTTATTCTTCTAAATCACCTGGTACCATCTCTCCTCCCTTTCTTAAAAGAGAGGGCAATTTGGCCAATGTCTGCATGTGTATTGCAAACATAAGCTCATGAAGTTTTTCTGCACTAGGTTTTTCGTCCATTTCCCACCATTGTTGCTCCATTAGTGGTAGCAACAGTGAAAGTGCAAGTTTAGACCAGGGAGAGACAACAGTGCACAGTTTACAAGAGTATTCAGAAGCTGGGAATGGGCGACGGGGATGAATCACTTCATGATTACCTGTTCTGCTCATTCCCTCTGAGGCACCTGGCATTGGCCACTGTGGGAAGCTAGGATACTGGGCTAGATAGACCTTTGATCAGGAAACTGAGTCCCACCCCCTCTGCATGCAAACCATTGGAAAAACAAGGAAAAATAAGAATCCCCCACTTCATCACACCCTGTATCACCGTTCTTATGTTCACATTGTTGACTATCTACTACAGATTATTTTAGGTTTTGACAGGGTAGATTTTGGGGGGCAAAATAATAGGATTTTATAATTTAGATAAAATATAACAATGGTTTTCTTTTTAAAAAAATCTGTTTAAAATGAATCTGAATTTAATACAATATATGTTAAGGCCAAAACCTATAATCTCTTAAAACATTTATCTAAAAAAAAATATGTTGAATCCATGAGTCCCTATCAATTTTAAGTTAAAGGCTGCTTTTTTATATAAAGAAAGAATCAGGGCAAAAACATCTACATTTTGAGGTCAAATTTTACAAATATGGCACAACAGATCATGTGCTGTGTTAAGGGCTTGTTTAAATAAAAATAAATTTGACATGTTGTATGGTAACTGGAATTTAATTAAACACAACTAATGCTGCTTGACACAAATCACGAGCAAAAAGTTAATTATCTAGTAAATAAGCAATGTCATTCACCCTTCTCTAAAAAGTTAAAAATGTAAAATTAATAACAATCTAAAAATAACTATATATGACTGCTTAAATAACCTTCCTTGAGAGCAAAAACATGTACCAAATCTAATGTAAAGACTCTATTTAGTTGTAAATCAGCATGTTTTAATCGTTACATCAAACATTGAGAATGCACCCTTAAGAAAATAACCGAAGTACAAATGGAAAAGCTCCTTAACGTTTATAAGTTAAACTGAGCCTTTCCACTTGGTGGTTTAAATCAATCCACTCTAAGTTTTGAAGTTTAGCTCTGTAAGGAAAAGGGAAAGTGTCTCTTTAAAATTGAGGCTTAGGACTCCAATAGTTAGGTCAATACTTTGAGGACTTAGGACTCCAATACTTTGGTCAATTTCACGGCCACAGGATCTTAAAATAGGTGAATTTCATGATTTCAGATATTTATATCTGAAATTTCATGGTGTTGTAACCATGGGAGTCCTGACCCAAAAGCAGATCATGGGCGGGATCCCAAAACTGTTGGGGGGGGGAGGGGGCGGTTGCAGGATTGCCATACTTGCTTCTGTGCTGCCTTGAGAGCCCAGCTCTGAAGGCAGCAGCTGCAGAGTTTACCATAATTTAGAACCCCCTTGTGCAATTAAACTTCAAATCTGTCAGAAAAATTCTACCTCCACTCTCAAAATTAGCAAAAAGAAAAAGGAGTACTTGTGGCACCTTAGAGACTAACACATTTATTTGAGCATGAGCTTTTGTGAGATACAGCTCACTTCATCGGACGCATTCCTAAATTCATTGCCTTGCATAATGACAGGTTTCAGAGTAGCAGCCGTGTTAGTCTGTATTTGCAAAAATGCATTCCGATGCAGTGAGCTGTAATTCACGAAAGCTTATGCTCAGATAAATTTGTTAGTCTCTAAGGTGCCACAAGTCCTCCTCTTCTTTTTTGCAAATACAGACTAACACGGCTGCTACTCTGAAACCTCTCAAAATTAGGTTAGATTTGAAGCTATATTCCTTTGGAGATTTGAGAGAGGGGCCCAAACTCAAGGTTACAATGAAAATTCAGTTGGAACTACCTATGGAGTGGCTACTGCACAGAACGCAAAAATAAATGCATCCGATGAAGTGAGCTGTAGTTCACAAAAGCTTATGCTCAAATTTGTTAGTCTCTAAGGTGCCACAAGTACTCTTTTTCTTTTAAAAAGAGCCAAGCATCTGAAGTCTCACAGGACTACTTTTGGCAAGTTTTGTCCCACTTCAAAATGAAAGCAAGGAGATGTGATCCTCTTGGGTGTTTCCCCACATAGTTCAAAAAAAAAAAAAACCAAGGAGGCAACATCTCCATGTCCTGTAGAGAGGGTGGGGGAAACTCTGCATGAGTGGACTTTAAGGAGGAAAGGGAGGAACAAGTTTCAGAAACAGTCATACCCTTTATGTATGCAGAGAGAAGCCAGTAATTGAGCAATATGCCAGAGGGTAAATAGCAACATGTGCCACTCTGGAATGTGGATAGCCCTCTAACAACTGTGCCAAGTCTTTAAGTGGTTTTAGTTGTATTGTGGGGAGGGACAGAGCGCACTCTCCACATCCAAGCTAAGAAACCATTTTTAATATCCAACTACTATGGTCATTCTGCCTGAGGAAGGCTGTCCTCTGCTTCCTCTGGAGCCTGACAATGCTACTTCTGGGGTGCCTGCAGGTGTTTGGTGGAGAGAGAACCAAGATACCCTTAAATCCTTAAAGAAAAGGAGTACTTGTGGCACCTTAGAGACTAACATTTATTTGAGCATAAGTTTTTGTGAGCTACAGCTCACTTCCTCGGATGCATTTGGTGGAAAATACAGACATAAGCTTTCGTGAGCTACAGCTCACTTCCTCGGATGCATTTGGTGGAAAATACAGAGGGGAGATATCTCCCCTCTGTATTTTCCACCAAATGCATCCGAGGAAGTGAGCTGTAGCTCACGAAAGCTTATGCTCCAAATTTGTTAGTCTCTAAGGTGCCACAAGTACTCCTTTTCTTTTTGCGAATACAGACTAACACGGCTGCTACTCTGAAACCTGTAATTAAATCCTTGAGGAGAGGGTTGTTGAATTCAGGACCAGAGTTTGCATCCTCCTGTGGCACAGCAATAAGATCATGAGATAAAGCAATTGTCATTTGAAACAGAGGGAACAGTTACTGGTCTAAACCAAAAAGAAAAGGAGTACCGGTGGCACCTTAGAGACTAACAAATTTATTAGAGCATAAGCTTTCGTGAGCTACAGCATCCAGACTAACACGGCTGCTACTCTGAAACCTGGTCTAAACCAGTGTTTGCTAATTAGTCAAAGACTAGAAAATCTTAAAATCCACGCTACAGGACAGTCAAAGGTTTAATGGCCATCACTCCTCCCAAAGAGAGTGCCTGTCTACATTGCCACTTTACAGCGCTGCAACTTTATTGCTCAGGGGTGTGCAAAAATACCCCCTTGAGCGCTGCAAGTTTCAGCGCTGTAAAGTGGCAGTGTAGACAGTGCTGATAGCTACTCCCCTCATGGGGGTGGTTTTATTACAGCACGGCAGCACTTTAATGTTGCTAGTGAAGACATACCCTTGGACTTTTTTTTTTTTTTGGTAAAGTGGTAGCAACAGTAGGAGCACTCCTGTAGACAGCATTTTTACTGCTTTGTTAATGCTGCTTAGAACAGCTCTAGATGACATTGTGACAAAGAAGTTAGTGCCCTGTCTACACTAGAGCTTCTACCATTGCTACCACTCTGGGAGATTTCCCAAAGTAGTTTAGTGCAGACAAATCCATAAGTGATGAGCAAGAGGAAGAGAAGGTAGAAAGATTATAAAGCCCGTGCAGTAAATGCTAAACAAAAGATACATAGGTCAACAGATCACAAAGGCTTGAGTGATTGTTTGGAATGTAAACTAAAGGCCTTTTTAAAAAGTTAACTTGCATAAAATCTCCCCACTGTATCTTCCACTACATGCATCCCATGAAGTGAGCTGTAGCTCACGAAAGCTTATGCTCAAATAAATATGTTAGTCTCTAAGGTGCCACAAGTCCTTCTTTTCTTTTTGCAGATACAGACTAACATGACTGCTACTCTGAAACCAGGCTATAGAGAGGTGTTTGCTTTAGCCTATTATATTATTAGGAGACCCAACCCCATTCCTGTAAAAAGAGGATGGCGCTCAGTAACACCCCACCCAGTGATACTGCAAGAATTACAGGTTTCAGAGTAGCAGCCGTGTTAGTCTGTATTCTCAAAAAGAAAAGGAGTACTTGTGGCACCTTAGAGACTAACAAATTTATTTGAGCATAAGCTTTCGTGAGCTACAGCTCACTTCATCGGATGCATTTGGTGGAAAAAATATGGGGAAATAGTTTTACTTTGTGTAGTGACTCATCCATTCCCAGTCTCTATTCAAGCCTAAGTTAATTGTATCCAGTTTGCAAATTAATTCCAATTCAGCAGTCTCTCGTTGGAGTCTGTTTTTGAAGCTTTTTTGTTGAAGGATAGCCACTCTTAGGTCTGTAATCCAGTGACCAGAGAGATTGAAGTGTTCGCCAACTGGTTTTTGAATATTATAACATTCAAAGCTCTAAGGTGCCACAAGTCCTCCTTTTCTTTTGGCGAATACAGACTAACACAGCTGCTACTCTGAAACCTATTGTTATTACTACTAGCCTCCATCAGCAGGTTTAGCAATGGCATTCAGAGCTCCTTCCAGCTCCTGTCAACACCATTTCTGGTTCAGCTCGAGTTAGTAAAGAGAAGAGAGCAGGACTTCAGAGGCGATGCATGTTACACAGCAGTGACAAACACCTTCTCACCCTGGGAAACAGAGAAAGGACTAGCGAATCTTCCCAGAGGTGGCGCCGCTTCCTAAAACCAGCCTGATGATGATTTACACTCCCACAGCACCGGGCCTCCTCCTGCAGGGTCCCAAAGCACCCTGAGGAGCGGTCTCCGCACACAGCCCGGCTACTGCCCCCCCCCCCCACGGGGACCCCAGTTTCGGCAGAGCAGCGCGGGGGACGTGGGAAGCCCCCCGCCGAGCATCGCCCGCTCAGCTGCCCTCAGCACCAGACCCCTGGGCATCCCCAGCAAGAGCCCCACAAGCGAAGTGTTTGCAAACCCCAGCCCCGGTTACAGAGGCGAGGCCCCCCGCGCCCAAGAAAGGGGGGGGCGGGGGGCGGAGAGTCACATCTTCGCCCCCAGGCTCCGGGAGCAAGAGCCACGCGGTAGGGGACGAGCCAGCTACCCCACCCCCACAGGGGCCTCGGCCCCCAGCGCCCCCCAGGTCCCCACACCGCGGGTCCCTCCTCCCTTCCCCCGCCCCTTTGGGAGGTTACAGGCCCGCCCCTCAGGCGCGCGCCCCCCCTTACCCGCCATGCCGGCGCTGCTGCTGCTGCTGCCCCCAGACTCGGGGCCGGCCGACGCCATCTTGGAGCTTCTCCCTGCTCCACTGGCCGCCGGCGGCTCCTCCCTCCCCCCGGGGGCCCCTCACTTGGTGCCGCCCGGCCCGCTCCGCCCGCGGCTCAGGACCGCACCATTCGGGCTTAGACGGGGTGGGTTGCTCCCTCTGACTTGGGCTCGCCCGGTCGGCTCCGGACCGGGCCACTCAGCGCGGATGGGAGGGGACGGTGAGGCGATGCCGGGCTTCGGCCACCGCCTGTTTTTGCTGAACTCGGGGAGCTGGGCGCCCCTTGGGCTGGCTACAGCGCATGCGCACGGAGGGGGGGGGGAGGTGAAGCCACAGTGGAGGCCGCCATGGGTCACATGACAGTGGAGGCGGGCACAAAAACGACGGTAACCCCTTCCAGTTTGATGTCGGGGGGGGGGGGCCTGGCACATCATGGTGATCCTGGGATGTTGCCATGGTAACTTAACATGGCTTGTCATGACTTCATTTGTGTTGCCAGGATGCTTCGACCTCATCCCATTGCCATGGCGTCTTATGTCCTGATCTCATTGTCCCATCATGTGTAGCACCGCCCGTCCTGACCTCATCGTGGCACCTCGCATCCTGACCTCCCCCCGTTGCCACAACATATCGTGCCCCACCTTCTCCATATCATCCCAGCCCCATACATCCTGACCTTATCCCGCTGTCACTGAGTGATGGGCTGACCCCACTGCATCATCATATCGGGCCATGACCTCACCGCCACATTGCCATGATGTCACGTTGCCTTGGCGTGTTACATCCTGACCTCGCCGTGTCACGAGCTGAGTTGAGAGATCTGGGATTTGCAGTTTATAAGAATGAATTTTCTACTTGGTAAGAGTCTAATCTTATTTCATAGTGGAAGATACTAAATTCCCATGACTGATTGTATAATTTTGGGACCAAATTGTATGTTAAGTCAAGTTCAACAACAACAGTTTAATGGTGTATTGCTGTCATTGGCCATCCAAGTACAGCAAGTCAAAGGGAGGAGATTTCATATATTGTACTGCTTTAGTTACAGATTTCAGAGTAGCAGCCGTGTTAGTCTGTATTCGCAAAAAGAAAAGGAGTACTTGTGGCACCTTAGAGACTAACAAATTTGTTAGAGCATAAGCTTTCGTGAGCTACAGCATCCGATGAAGTGAGCTGTAGCTCACGAAAGCATATGCTCTAACAAATTTGTTAGTCTCTAAGGTGCCACAAGTACTCCTTTTCTTTTTAGATACAGAGTTCACCAAGAGCAATCAGAGACCCAGTAACCCCAACCAGTTTAAAACAAAGGTAGTAAATACCATTTCACCTAAAACACTTCCTCTATTACATCCTCATCTACCACATTGCCATGGGAGGTCAATCACGTCACATCTAAACCTCTCCATGCTGCTGCGTCATATTGTGTCCTGGCGCTATCACTTTGCAACATGTCACCAAGTCATGTGCTGACCTCATTGGATCACATCATGACTAAGGCTAAGATTTTGTCATGGGTATTTTTAGTAAAAGTCATGGACAGGATCCGGGCAATAAACAATAAATCTTGGAAGCCCCAGCCCTGCAGCGCAGAACTGGAGCCGAAGCCCCACGGTGCATGGCTGACAGCCGGAGCCCCGTCACGCACGGGGCTGAAGCTGAAGCCAAAAAAGTCACAGAGATCTGTTAATGTCACAGAACCCATGAACTCTGTGACCAAGTCAAATCCTTGGAATTGCAGCACCATTTTGCCATGAGAAACATAACCATGTTGCATCCCTAGGCAAGCGCTTAGCACATCTTGACACCACAACAGTACAGCATGGACCTTTGGTTGATGCTGTCATGTGCTAACAAGAAACTACATCATGTTACATTGCTAGGCAGTTGCCCTTTGTCACATCAGGATATTCTGATACCTAATCATGGTCTTTTGTATGACATCATTTTGCATCACTGGCCAGTCTGACATGTTGTCATGCCAAGACAAGAGTGTTTATGCAGGGTATCATGCCATCTGCCTGACCACACCAGCTTGTCACAATACTACATGCCAGCCCCTGTGGGTCAGCGCTGCCATGTTGCAACACAGCAAGACATTGTAAAGTTTGCAACTCTAACTGCTTGTGTTTTAACACAAAGTTGTCATGTCACATTATGGCAAATCATCATGCCACCATGCCATGTTAGTGTATTTTGGCCCAGTTTCATCATGGACCACAGCCAGGGGATGGCGTCTAGAGTTCAGTGTGGTAATATTGCATTGTGGCCTGTCATCTTGCCGTGCAATTCTGGCATGTCGCCTTTTGGTGCAAAGTTCTTCTTGGTGCATCATGCTGTCCTTGATGGTGTTTTGGTGCAATGTCAAGATCCTCAGGCTGCAGTGTCATCTCACAATGCCAAGTGAAATCACGCTGCAGTGTCCGGATAGCACTGAAAATCTCTTGACTCAAAAATAAGGGGGTCCTCCTGAGTAAATCTGGATGATTAAATCTGCCTTCCTAAATCTTCACTGCAGTTTCACTTGGTTATGAGATTTTTCTTCACTTTCTGTCATGTAGCATTGCTGTGAGCTGTTAAACAGCTGCTGCATTCCACCCCAGAGTTGTTGCATTCAATGATGAAGGCAATAATTCAAGATTGCAAAGAATTTGGGGATGAAGGATGCCTTGTAGGTGCAATAGATTATACAACACTATCTTTGACAGAGAGGCATGCCTTACTTATCTGAGCACAGAAGCAGCAGAACAGGAATTCCTGAGTTCTAGTTTCAGCTGTGACATTGATTCCATCTCTGGCCTTGGGCAAGTCACTTAACCTCTCTGTCTTATTCTCACTTCTTGTAAAGTATGGATAATAACACATTATTATCCCTAACCCCTATACAGCATGGGCAGGGGGGAATTGTTAATTAGTGGACGTTCATGAAGTGCTATGGAGGTCAGAAATGCCATGCATTATTTGTAACTGAGTCAGTGTGATAAGGGAAACCCCATGTTCACATGGATAAGACCCTCTGCTGTGAAAACAGAATGGGACTTTTGCAGCTGCTAGGAGAGTCCTTGTTTTGAAAGCTCCCTGTAAAATTAAGCATTGCTTTATTTTAACTGGTGACTCAGATAGGCTACCAGCCTTGAAACAAAGCATTGCATTACACCCCTGTCCTTTCCAATCTGTCAGCTCGGTTAACCGATCCTATCATTTCCCACATCGGGGTAATAATAGGTCTGTTTGGGATGACCCTGTGGGCAGGCATTAGAAAGCTTCTGCCACCTACAGGCAAAACATGGGAGCTGGCTGTCAGGGCTCCACATCACAGAAGGAATGACAGCTGCTGTGGGCATTTCAGACAGATCCAATCTTCTCATCTTTAGCAACAGTTACCAAAGAAAGGATAGCTTGGCCCAGTGAATTAAGGAGCATTTCTACTAATCTTGATTCCATAAGAAGACTGCTTAAATGCGATGTAACAAGAATATAGTCAAACTGTTGACGGGCCAGTCCTTTAACAGGTGACAATCAATAAATCATGGGGCAATTGTAATTATTTTACATGTCAAGTGATATTTCTATATTACAAAATCCAGACTCTGGGATGTTTTTTTGGTTGTTCCTTTCCACCTCTTCAACACTAATTTAAACCGGGTAATTCTCAGCTCATAGTAATTATGAGAAAATCAAATTCCATCTGCTGCCTTGAGGCAAATCAGGAGAAAACTCCCAACTTGGACTACAATCTGCATCCTGCAGGCAGCTGTATGCAGACAGGCTCCTGCGCCTTCAGGGAGCCCTTTGTCTTCAAGAGGCGCTGTGTAGGGGGCTTGCAGGCCCCACACTGTCCTGATTGACGGCTGTTATTTTTAAGTCGAGTTCATTTCCTCTTGTGAGCTGGTCATTCTAGCTGCCCTGTACACAGGTGGTGATGCCAGTTTCCCACTGTTACTTTGCCTATGATAGCAGGTCTGTCTTGGAGGAGACTTTGCAAAGAATAACAATTGTACTTTGACTTTACATTGACCAAGTACTGTGTAGACATTACTTAATTCACCCTGGTTCATCCCCCGGGGAGGTGGAGCCTTACCATTATTCCCATGTCGCCCATGTGAGTTCTAGTCCCATCTCTACCACAGACTTGTGGTGTAACTTTGGGGAAGTCATGTTCCATGCTCTGTGCCTCAGTTTCCCTATCTGTAAAATGCGGGCAATAATAACTACCCGACATGGGGGCTGTCAGGGTTAATTTGAGATAATAAAATAATAGGAATTTGGGGCTAAAAGGGACCTTAAGAGGCCATCTAATCCATCGCCCCCACCCTCTGCTGAGGCAGAGTTAGGTATACCTGCACCACCCTGAGAGGTGTTTGTCTAACCTTTTCTTAAAAACCTCCAATGACGGGGATTCCACAGCCTCCCTTGGAAGCTAATTCCAGTGCTTAACTATTCTTAGAGTTTGAAAGTTTCCTGATATCTAACCTGAATCTCTCTTGTGCAAACTAAGAGGATTATTTCTTGTCCTAGTCTCGGGGACATGGAGAACGGAGAACAATCCTTGGGTGGAAGGTGCTATAGATATGCTAATGATCCTGTTTATCTGACCTGGATTTCCAGGTAGGCTTCTGTCTCCAGACCTAGTGACCACCAAACGTACCTAAGTAATGAACTCCTTCTAATGAAGCGAACTCTCACTGCTATAACTGCACAGTGATCCACTCAATTTCCTGTTTTTGTCAGAGCATGTTTCATCCCATGGACTCTTACTCTTAGTCATGTTAGTATTAAAAGGACATTGAAATTCTTTCCTGGTTTTTATTATCTTCTTTAGATAGCCAAATATTGACTTGTGAAATTCAAGAGGGGTCAGGATTTCACTGTTTCTGGAAACTGACTCATTCCCGTGGTGTCAAGCCTAACCTTTAGAAAATTACACCTTGCACCAGTTATTTACCCATGAAAAGTCCCCTTATAATGCTATGTCTAAAACCCTCTCCCTGATACAGTTAGCCATGCTTCAGTCCTTTCTTGAAATGTACTTCTCCCAGACATGGGAGCTGGCAACAGGAGGGCCAAAGAGCCATTGCCCCATACTTTTTAAACAGGGGGGCCATGCTGCCCACTTTTGAGAACGTGAACTTGGCAGCAGGGATACATTGAGAGCAGTGGGCAGGAGTCATTCTTACTTCTTCAGGGGTCCTTCTTACTGCCCCGCTTTGACCTCTGATCAGAACTGGATTGCATAAGGCAGAACCCCTTCCCTTGGCCCAGCCATCCTGTCGGCATGACGGAAGGGTGGCTGGGCCAAATGTGAGTTGCATTGAGACCCTGTGCTGCAGGTTGCAACACCACTCACTCATATTTGGCTGTCCCTCCCTTCAACTTCTGCTGTCCTTCTGGCACCATTGCTCTCCTCAGACCTATACCTTGAGTCTCCCCTTTAGATATGCACTCATGGATTCAGTGACTGAAACTTCAGATACAAATGACACAGATTAAAAAATCCAGGCAGAAACCATGCAACCACCATGACTGATGCTAAACATTTCCATTCCATAGGAACATAGGGAAATGTCTCATTGGATCACACTTGAAGTCCACCTGTCCAGTAATGCCCAGCAACAGCTACTTCAGAGGAAGATGTAAGAATCCCACAGCAGCAGATGTGGGATAATGTGCCCCTCACAGTAGATCTCATCCTGGTCTCTATGGGTATGTCTATACTCCAAAAAACAAAACAAAACCAGCAAGTGGGTTTCAAATCCTAAGCAGGAACATCTCCACACAGCTGTTTTGAGCCCTGTAGACCAGGGCTCTGAGACTTGCTGCTGTGGGTTTTTTCCCCCAGTGTATATGTACCCTATTAGTCAGAGATCTGCTTAAACACTGAAGCATGAGCCATAATATCCCTTCCAGAATTGTAGTTAGCAGTAACTATGCTAATTCTAGATATTCTGGTTATCCATAGAAATATCCAATCCCTCTTTGAATCTTGCTAAGCTCTTGGCCTTAATGACTCCATGTAGCAGTGGGTTCCACAGTCTGTCTACGCACAGTGTGAAGAAGTATCTCCTTTGATCAGGTTTTAACTTGTCACCTTTTCATTTCATTGACTATTCATTCCAGATCACGCTGCTTTTTGTTGTGTGGTTTCCTCTATTCTCCATTTGTACATTGTGTATTTAGATAGCAAGCTCTTCAGGGCAAGGACTGAGTTTTCTTACAAGTTTTCATGACTAGCACACTGTTGGTTTTGAATACTACAGTGGTGAGTGCTCCAGAATACAAGTAAACTCTGATGATCCCAACTCCAATTATCTGAAATGTGCCACTTACAGTGCTGAAACTTTCTTTGCTCAGGGGTGTGAAAAAACACCCCCCTGAGCAATTCAAGTTTCAGCGCTGTAAAATGGACATGTAGACAGTGCTACCGTGCTGATAGCTACTCCCCTCATGGGGGTTATTTTATTACAGCACTGGGAGAGCTCTCTCCCAGCTCTGGAGACACGCGCGACTACACAGCCACGTTAAAGTGCTTTAATGTCGGCTGTGTAGACATACTGAAATTTAGAAATGTTTTCCAAACCAGAATTTTATTTTTTGAGAAGTGTGATTGAAATTGATTTGCTGACATTACAGTTTCCGTTTGGCTAGCCCAGGTTTCCCTGTACATGATAGATAGATAATGATCTTAGTTTTCTATAGATTTGTTCATTCAGAAGAGTCCCAAAGCTCTTTACAAATTACAGAAAGACTGGTCATACAGAAGTCGCTTCTTCCACCAGTCATATGCAACCACCTCTGGGGTGGAACATAGCAGTTGTTTAACAGCACACAGCAACACTGTGCACCAATTTAGAACAGGAAGCAAAGATGTTATGTCTTAAATTGGAATTTGGCCAAGACACTTGGATTATTATCCCTGCTACTGTAGTGGGAGCATCAATGCCCATAGAGTGTGCTGTACCTGTTCTGGAGATAGACAGACGGTTTACAAATGTTACAAACATCAATAACTTCTTGGATTGCATGGGGGACTTTTAAAACTAGATGAGACAAAGCATTAGAAAATGTATCATAGAGAACAAATCTTCCCTGGTCTCAGAGAGACAGACTGGATAATCTAATAGGTCTTTTCCACCTCTTCCTTCGATGATTCAGATTCCCATAGACTTCAGTGGGTTTTGGATTAAGCTCCTAGAGGCAAGGGAGAAGAGACAGTTCCAGAGAGAGCTTTGTTTTTTGCAAACCTCATTGTGTTCAAAAAACCTTATCTGGTAACAATCCAGAATTATGACTAATCCATCACCGAGCACCCAGCGCATACCGAAAAGATTACTGCTTAAGCCCTTAATGTATTAGGACACTTTGTAAGCGTTGTTACTGGATTGAGTCGCAATGCTAGAACATAATTTGGACCACATCCTCAGCTGCTGTAAATCAGCAGAGCTCCAGCGGTTTGTTTCATAAGAAGAGGCTATCCGTCCTGGTTGGGGCAATTTGAACAATGTAGAACAAGTCATTATCCTGCTCAGATTGTCCTGCTGATTTCAACAAGCCAGATCCTGAGAAGTGCTGCACCTCCCATGAAACTAACATGAATTCTAGGGGCACAGCAGGATGCGGCCCATTCCTCAGGCGCCCAGATACCATGGTGATGGGCACCAATATAAGACCCTACATGGACAGATAGCTAGATAATTCTTGTGATTTATTCATTTCACATTCATCATCCTCTCCGTCGGGAATCCCTTGAAGTTGAGGAAGATTGTCTTTCATGGATTGTCTATTTCAAAATATCTGTAGGTCCGCTGATGGCTGATGAGGCCTATTCTGGAGCTGCACTCTCTGCCACATAGCAGACATGTTTCTGAGCAGGGTGGATGACCCTGGGCTATTGGTTAGGGTCATAGCATGCTCTTTCTGTCACTTCTGTTTTTCCGTTACATGTAATCATATCTGATTCTCGAAGTGCTGAATTCCCTGCCTCAAGCAGTTCCTCCATTGTTGTCACTCCTGGGTTATACATTTCCACGAATGCAACCAACCAAACACATGCACGCTCTGGATTCTGAGCCTGATTCCCCATTGTCTTGAGTGTTGTGTTGTCATTTACATCAATGCAAAGCAGGTTGAAAATGATATCGTTCCAATGCAGGGTAACCGTCAACAAACCTGAGAGAGAGAGAGAGAGAGAGAGAGAGAGATGAAATTTGAAAGGGCAGCGAGGAGTAGATTGGATGTGAGATCAGATAGGTAGGATGGAATGAGTGTATCATACAATCTCCAAATGTTATTTCTTGCCACTTACACTAGGAGGAGCTACTGGCTCCAGCAAACTTGAAACTAGCTGAAAACCTCTACACCAACATTCCACACAAAGATGGACTACAAGCCGTCAGGAACAGTATCCCCGATACTGTCACGGCTAACCTGGTGGCAGAACTTTGTGACTTTGTCCTGACCCATAACTATTTCACATTTGGTGACAATGTATACCTTCAAATCAGCGGCACTGCGATGGGTACCCGCATGGCCCCACAGTATGCCAACATTTTTATGGCTGACTTAGAACAACGCTTCCTCAGCTCTCGTCCCCTAATGCCCCTACTCTACTTGCGCTACATTGATGACATCTTCATCATCTGGACCCATGGAAAAGAAGCTCTTGAGGAATTCCACCATGATTTCAACAATTTCCATCCCACCATCAACCTCAGCCTGGACCAGTCCACACAAGAGATCCACTTCCTGGACACTACGGTGCTAATAAGCGATGGTCACATAAACACCACCCTATATCGGAAACCTACTGACCGCTATTCCTACCTACATGCCTCTAGCTTTCATCCCGATCATAACACACGATCCATTGTCTACAGCCAAGCGCTACGATATAACCGCATTTGCTCCAACCCCTCAGACAGAGACAAACACCTACAAGATCTCTATCATGCATTCCTACAACTACAATACCCACCTGCTGAAGTGAAGAAACAGATTGACAGAGCCAGAAGAGTACCCAGAAGTCACCTACTACAGGACAGGCCCAACAAAGAAAACAACAGAACGCCACTAGCCATCACCTTCAGCCCCCAACTAAAACCTCTCCAACGCATCATCAAGGATCTACAACCTATCCTGAAGGACGAGCCATCGCTCTCTCAGATCTTGGGAGATAGACCAGTCCTTGCTTACAGACAGCCCCCCAATCTGAAGCAAATACTCACCAGCAACCACACACCACACAACAGAACCACTAACCCAGGAACCTATCCTTGCAACAAAGCCCGTTGCCAACTCTGTCCACATATCTATTCAGGGGATACCATCATAGGGCCTAATCACATCAGCCACACTATCAGAGGCTCGTTCACCTGCGCATCTACCAATGTGATATATGCCATCATGTGCCAGCAATGCCCCTCTGCCATGTACATTGGCCAAACTGGACAGTCTCTACGTAAAAGAATGAATGGACACAAATCAGACGTCAAGAATTATAACATTCAAAAACCAGTTGGAGAACACTTCAATCTCTCTGGTCACTCGATCACAGACCTAAGAGTGGCTATCCTTCAACAAAAAAGCTTCAAAAACAGACTCCAATGAGAGACTGCTGAATTGGAATTAATTTGCAAACTGGATACAATTAACTTAGGCTTGAATAGAGACTGGGAATGGATGAGTCATTACACAAAGTAAAACTATTTCCCCATGGTATTTCTCCCCCCCACCCCACCCCCCACTGTTCCTCTGATATTCTTGTTAACTGCTGGAATTAGCCTACCTGCTTGTCACCATGGAAGGTTTTCCTCCTTTCCCCCCCCCTGCTGTGGGTGATGGCTTATCTTAAGTGATCACTCTCCTTACAGTGTGTATGATAAACCCATTGTTTCATGTTCTCTGTGTGTGTGTATATAAATCTCTCCTCTGTTTTTTCCACCAAATGCATCCGATGAAGTGAGCTGTAGCTCACGAAAGCTTATGCTCTAATAAATTTGTTAGTCTCTAAGGTGCCACAAGTACTCCTTTTCTTTTTGCGAATACAGACTAACACGGCTGCTACTCTGAAACCTAGCTGAAACTCTGGCAAGTCAGGTTAGATTTAGTCCTGGTCTAGGTCAATTTAAGCTGCCTTGTGTCGACCTACCTGTGGAAGTGTCTTCACTGAAATTCGTGCTTGCTATGTCGATTCAGTAACAACACCTCCCTGAGCAGCGTAGAGTCACGGTCGATGTAATTAGGTCAATGCAGTGTTAGACACTGCGATACTTATGTCAACTGTTACTGGCTTTCAGGAGCTGTCTCACAATGCCCCACACTGGCAATACAATTGATTCAAGCGCTCCTGGTGACGACGCATACCACCAACACGAGCCAAGTGGTGTGCACACACAAGTGCTTCAACAACTGCGGTGGATGTATGCCCTCATTAGGTCATCATAATGGTGTAGTGTAGACATGGCCTCAGATGCGGAAGTTTTCTCTACTTAACAGACCTTTAAAATGACCTTTCAGAAAAATGCCATGGAACTTCCTATTGTGTGAAAAACCCTGTAGGTTCCAAATTAAACTAAGCAAAAGGAGTTAGATTCTCAGTACATATTTTAGCAACAAAGCAGATCAGCTGATAATTCGTTAATCATGCATTTTCAGCTCAGTATTGTCAGTTTCTTCCAGGTATATTATAAATCTAATTTATAACAAAGATGAGTTAATCATGTTAGGAGATCAGAAATGAATGCACCATGATAAAGTCATGCCTTGTGGAAAATATTGAAAAACTTCCTCAGCAGAGACAATTCTGCTGAGATCTGAGATTTGGTTTATTTTTCTTTGTGGACCAAATTCATCTCTTGTGTTAGTGGATGCAACCGCTATTGACTTCAATGGGATTGTGTATATTTACACTCAGGGTGAATTTGGCTAGTGGGTCTTTGTTCCTTAAATTGGGATACATCTGCCCATTGGTCTTATTTCCCACTGGCGGTCAGAAATCTGTTTGTGCCATCACAGTTGGGCTGCGGGGGAATTTTAATATCAGAAGGGGACGATTGGTTTTGACACTACTCAAAATGTACCAAGGGTCATAGTGGATTCCCCATCACTGGCAACTTTTTAATCAAGATTGGATGTTTTTCTAAAAGATCTGCTCTAGGAATTATTTTGGAGAAGTTCTCTGGCTGTGTAATCCAGGAGGTCAGACTAGATGATCACAAAGGTCCCCCCCGGCCTTGAAATATGAAGATGTGAAACCTGTTTTTGTGCCAAACTTCAGACTCAAATCAGCTTCCTTGAAAGTTTCCCACAACTTCTTAGCAAGACTGAACTCACATTAAAACAGCAACAACAACAAAAATAGTGGCTGATTCATGGTCCTGTATTCACACTCAGTGGTTTGGGTTGAGGTTTGCTTTATTGGTTGGGTCCCCACAGCTGAGTTACCTCTTGGTAGGATGACCATCCCTCCCATTTTTAAAGGGACAGTCCTGTTTTATATTAGCGCCTATTACCCTCTACCCCATCCCATTTTTTTCACAATTGCTATCTGGTTACCCTACATCCGGGGAGTGGGGTGCTGAGATAATTAATTAATGTTTGTACAGGGTTTTGAGATCTTTGGATGGAAGGCACCATGGCAGGGCATAGAATTCTTGTGAATGATCCTGTTTAAATGCAAACAGCTTTAGCAACAATAAAACAAGGAAAAGGGAAAATGGGAGATATCAATCAGTGGAGCTGGTTCTAAACAGCTCCTGTTTTGATTTCAGTCTTTATCCCCAAGATACAGTTTCAAAGTAAAAACCAAGAGCACATCAGGGAAATCAAGTGAGCCAGGTATAAACAATCAGTAACACTAGGAGGTATCAGGTCACAACTGCTCTCAGAATAATTAGGCAATTTGCCAGATTGCTTCAACAGACCATCTGAGATTATATTTCCTCTTGACCAAGGTCTGAAGCTGAAGGCCAGGTTTGGTCAGTGGACTTACACCTGCTCATTCCAGCTATGTGATTCTCTCAAGCTTTGCACCACATGTCACCATTGACACCTGTGCCAAGTGAGTGTGAAGTGCAATCAAATTGGGACAGCAGTGTTTTATGCTTATGTTGTACAGGTGTAACCAATGAGGCACAGTATGAGACGGGGAGTTTTTGCTGTGTCTCTTTGTGCGCTGTTAATGATTTGTTGGGTCATGAGGGGTCCCCATTTTGTATCCTTCCACTACAAGTGTTTCCAGCTCTTGCCTTTATCGTTTTTGCTGCTGCATGGATCTCAATGGTATTTTATGTCAAGTCTTGCAGCTCTTAAAGCCCCAGTTGCTGGAGTTATGTGATTACATAACAGAGAATCTCTGCTTTCATTTTTTTTAAAAGGCCAGCATTGTCCCTTTTGACCAAACTTACTAATCACTGCTTAGGGCCCCGTGAGTGTTCCGGTGGGGAGTAGAAATTGGAGCTAGGTATTTTGGTGATGCAGTTTTGCTTATTTACAAGGAATGTAGGAAGTCCTGTACTTCTGAATGCAGAGGGAATCAAGTAGCAAGAAACAGCTTCTGTTGGTCACAGCACCAAGCATATGCTTTTCAGCCTGCACTTCTGACCCAAAAAACCTCTCCAGAGGTTTCTTCTGGGGTCAGCCACATGCTTTCAGCTGTTCATTCTTCCAGGTTAGCATCAAGTTCTCTCCTCTGTCTGGTCTCAGTTTCTGTGTGTTCTCTTCCCCCCCAATACCCAGGTGAACTCAATCGATGTTGCTAGTCTCTAGGTAGACTTCATTAGGGTTTGTTTTAAGCGTGGCCCCCACTGTCTTTTACAACTAGCTTAAATGGGCAATTTATTCACACTTTTTACTCATCCCATATCAAAGTTTCACCTGCCCCAGCTCATAATAAGAGTAGGTTTCTAACCCTCCTAGCTGCAGAGAAAAGCTGGAAATCACAATGTCTTAAGTCTCAAAAACCAGATGGCCAATCATTGATTATTTTTTATATTATCATGATTTTATGTCAAGCTGGTCTTGTGGGTGGAGCTGACTATGACTGTCGAGTGCTGAGGGCCGGCAATAGTGTCCCAGGGCTCCAGTGGCTGTCATTGTCTCTGGGGTGAGAACTGCCAATGGCAGGGGGCTGGTTTCCAGTGGAGTGGATGGGATTTCTCAAGGGGCAAAAGGTGTTGTGCCCCCAGGGACCTTGGGTTGGGTGCCTCTCACAAGCTGAGTAGGGCTAATCTGGGGAGGGGCGACCTCCCATATTAGGGTGACTAGATGTCCTGATTTTATAAAAAGAAAAGGAGGACTTGTGGCACCTTAGCGACTAACGGATTTATTTGAGCATAAGCTTTCGTGAGCTACAGCTCACTTCGTCGGATGCATTCAGTGGAAAATACAGCATCTGATGAAGTGAGCTGTAGCTCACGAAAGCTTATGCTCAAATAAATTTGCTAATCTCTAAGGTGCCACAAGTCCTCCTTTTCTTTTTGCGAATACAGACTAACACGGCTGCTACTCTGAAACCTGATTTTATAGGAACTGTCCTGATTTTTGAGTCTTTTTCTTATATAGGCTCCTATTACCCCCCCATCCCGATTTTTCACATTTGCTATCTGGTCACCCTACCCCCTGTAGAACCCTAATGTAGACAGGTGGGCGGACTCCCCCAAGCCCCGCCCCGCTTCCATCGATCTCTCAGCGCTCGATCGTTCTCCCCTGGCCGCTCCTCCCGCCTCGATCTCTCGGCGCTCCGCGCCGCGCCGGGACGGGCGGATTTCTCTCGGCGTGCGCTCGCTCTCCCCTGGGCCAGGCCGGAGCAGTCGCTCGGCGGCGGCGGAGCGGGATGAGCCTGGCGGGGGGCAGGGCGCCGCGCCGCACGGCGGGGAACCGGCTGGCGGGGCTGCTGAATGCGGAGGAGGATGAGTTCTACCAGACCACCTACGGGGGCTTCACGGAGGTGAGGCGAGCAGGAGGGTGGCCTTGGAGCGTGGGCCGGGGCCAGGAGGGGGGCGGAGGCCCGGGAGAAAGGGGGGCCCCAGGGGGGGTAGAGGTCCCGGGGAGGGGACTGTGGGGGGGTCCCGGGGAGGGGTAGAGGTCCCGGGGAGGGGGCTGTGGGGGGGCCCGGAGAGGGGGCCGGGGGGGCAGAGGTCCTGGGGAGGGGGCCCGGGAGGCTGGGGGGGGATGGGAGTTGGAGCAATGGCCCTGTGAGGGGCCCCAGGAGGGCAGCATGGGGGGCTTTGTGGGGGGAATCTCTCTCTTGGGAAGCAGAGTTGGGGGGGTGGGGGAGTGTAGCAACGTCTTGTGGAGGCTGAGTTGGGGGGCTGTGGGCTACTTGGAGGACAGCTGTGATTTGGGTGGGGGCACGAGGCGGAGCGGGACTCCCAAAGGGGCAGTGGGATCTGCTCAGCCGTGACTGTCGTTTGCCCCCCTCTCCCGGGCAGGAGTCGGGAGATGACGAGTACAAAGGCGACCAGTCGGACAGTGACGACGAAGTGGACTCGGACTTTGACATCGACGAGGGCGACGAGCCGGCCAGTGACCAGGACGATGACGAGCCCAAGAGGAAACGCAGGGTGGTCACCAAGGCTTACAAGGTAAGGATGGAGCAGCTGGTTGTGGTGCTGGGTGACCCAGCCTCTGGTTCTGTATTGGAGTAGTACCGAAGAATACTCACCAGTCATGGACCAGGACCCCAGTGTGCTGGGTGCTGTATGGACAGGGAAGAAAATGGTGGTCTCTGCCCCAAAGAGCTTCCAATTGAAGTACAATACAGGAGACACCAGGTGGATACAGACGGGGTGCACAAGGAAACAGCGAAACAACCGCAGTCAGCATGACGGGCAGTGGTCTCAACACACCAGTTGTCTAATCGCTGTTTCTGCTATAGCCCTGTTGGGTTGAGGGAGGGACCCACATGAAAACTGCTGCCAAAACTCTTAGTACAACCAGATTGTAATCTAGTGTAGGGGGTAGCTGGAGAGTTCACAGCAATTCCATGTATAGGCTGTTTCATTTATGATCTTGGCGGCAGCAGAACCCTGAAAGCATCTTCAATTAGTGCGTTTCAGGAGTAGGAGTGCAGACTCGTGGGCAGGACTCCTGGGTTCTATTTCCAGCTCTGGGATGGAGTGTGGCCGCATATTTAACCAGGAGATGGGCAGTCAGGACTTATGGGTTCTATTGCTGGCTCTTGAAGGGAGTGATGTCTAGTGGTTGGAAACTGACCATAATAAACAGACTGCAGCTATGGTCAAAGTAAATCAGAGATTGAAAATGTTCTTTCTGTAATCAAAGGTGTAACTAGTAATACAGGCAAAGCACTTTTCTTTTTAAAGGCGTTTATGTTGGCAGGGGCCCTCTTGCAAAAACAAGCTGCAAAATCCCTTGTGGTTCTTTATTTAAATGGGGTTGAACTCTCCAAAGCAGCATTAAATAGCAAGCCCCCAGGAGGTTCTTTCTTTCCTCACATCAGCTCTTATCTGAACCTACTAGGAGCCCATCAAAAGCCTGAGACCCAAGAAGCCTGATACAGCTGCCAGCAGCTCCCAGAAGGTGCGAGAGGAGAAGTCTGCGCCCCTGGAACTCCAGGATGAAGTGGGAGACAGTAAGTGTGGCTGACTCTCATTAGGATCCAATTTATTGCCTTTAGGTGAGACGAAAAACTGGTTTCTGAAGGTTTTCTCGAAGCTTCTGCATCGATTTGCAGGGCAGAGGTTTGATTCAAAGTTATTCAACTACAGCTGCTGGACTGAGCTATGATCCACAGACAGGGAGGAATCATCATGGGGCTGCTATGTTGGTTTCTTAGTAGTTACACTGTCTCTGCCCGCCTTACACAATGTCCTGACTTTCCCTCTCACTCCTCGGGCTTACAGGCCGCAAGTACATGCGCCAGTCGACTACAGAGCACACGCGCCAGACCTTCCTGCGTATCCAGGAGCGTCAGGTGCAGTCGAAGCGCAAGAAGGGGGGGCAGAACTATGACAGGCCGCTGACGCAGGAGGAGCTGCTGGAGGAGGCCAAGATCACAGAGGAGATTAACCTGAGGTCTCTGGGTGAGTGACATGGGTAGGAGGCCCTGGAAAACACACAGGCTCTTCACTCAGGTTGGCAGCAGGAGCCTGGAACACCAGTCAGGGCTGTACTGGTCTACTGGAGACAACATGATCTGATGGGCGTTACGATTCCCAACCTTGTCCTCTGCCTAAGTTCTAGTGCCAGCTCTGGAAGGGCATATTATCTAATAGCTAGAACAGGGGACCTGGAGCTAGGACTCCGGGGTTCTGTTCCCAGTTCTTGAAGGAGAGTGGAGTCTAGTGGTTAGAGTAGTGGGAGTGGAATCTGGACTCCTGGATTTTATTTCCAGCTCTACCATGGGCCATTCATTTCACCTGTGTGCCTCGGTTTCCCCAACTGTAAGCGTGGATAATGCTACCCAAGCATTAGTTCTGTGGATGATATATAGACGTGCCTAGGTTCCTCCACTCACTATCATGAATGGTTCAGAATTATAGGCATAACACAGGAGGTCTCTGGCTCATTCAGTTGCCAGCCACCCCTTATGGGAGCCTGTGTGCCTCTCCTTGGTTCTCAGAGCACCAGGAAGGAGTTTGTAGACCATTGGTGACCTGTGACCTGCACTCTGAGAGCTTCTGGTGTGGCACAAATCTCTGTCGAAATGCTGGAGTCACAGTCACAGTTAATGGCTCTTGCAGTGGTTCCATGTGGTACCTCCCAGTGTGAGGTAAAGAGCCCAGAGCTCTGAAGGCAGTAGAGCAGGCTCAGTAGCCGGACCATTGACTGGTGGTCTTCTCTGAGCTGCCCCATTGTTCTGAGCCCTGCTCCATTCACCCCCCGGTTCAATCGCCCTTGCAGAGACCTACGAGCGGCTGGAAGCTGACAAGAGGAAGCATGTGCAGAAGAAGCGGAAGTGCGTGGGGCCGGTGATCCGCTACTACTCGGGGACCATGCCGCTGATCACTGACCTTGGGGTGAAGGAGGAGAACGTGGATGTAGAAGGGTAGGTGTTGGGGATTATATTTGCTCCTCCCATCTTCCTAGCCTGAACTCCGGCCCCTCGGGATGGGCTGCCAACTCCCTCCTAGGTCTCACTGTCCCTGCTGACTCCTGCACTCTGGCTGGCAGGTGCCAACCCCACTTCCTAGGGGATTCCCCTGAGCCAGCTCGTGGGAGACGTCAGCCCCATCTTGCAGACCCCAGCCATTCAGTCAGTCCTCTTCGGCGTCCCAGCCTTCAGCTGCTTCTCTGAACTGGATCCTGAGTCCCAACAGCCACCGATTTCTTCTTCGTCAGCAGCACAAGTGTGATCTGGATCCCTCAAGGCAGCAGGTGTTTGGGCCCTGGTTAGTCTCCGGCTGAGGACATGGGGCCAGTTGTGGAATTCCCACCTGGACCTAGCTTGAGTTTCAAACACAGCTCAGGCGCATGCTGATCCCTCGCACCTCCCGTACTCCAAGGATATCCCAGGTGGGGCTGGTAGGATTAGAACTCAGGCTTGGACAAAGCAGGGTCATGCCTCCTTTCGCTAGAACCTGCTGCCCCAAGCTGAGATTTGTGTGGGGTTCGCACCCTGACTCATGTGGAGGTTGCCTGGAGATCTTTACTGAGCACAAGTGCCTGGTACATGCTTTGTCTCCTCTCCCCCACACCTCCCAAAAGCCCTGTGTGTCCTTGTGCCCCCTCATCCCCAGAGCCCTGGATGTTCTTATTCCTGCTGTTGCATTTGAAGCTTGAGCTGATTCCTGTGTTTTCTCCCCACCCCCAGGTTGGATCAAGACACGCAGCAAACAGGAGAGGCTCCCCAGGTTGCCGCCTCCCAGGCTGGCAAATGCTCTCGCACCTTCATCACCTTCAGCGATGACGAGACCTTTGAGCGCTTCTTCCCTAAGGCCAAGCAGCCCAAGCTGCCCGTGAAGGAGATCTGCCCCGTCACCCACAAGCCGGCCGTCTACCGGGACCCCATCACTGACATCCCCTACTCCAACATCCGGGCCTTCAAAATCATCCGTGAGGCCTACAAGAAATACATCACTGCCCATGGGCTGCCCAATGCAGCGGCTTCTGCGGCCCTGGGGGCGGGGCCTCCCACAACAGACCCAAATGTCCGGGCGACCAGGCAGAAAATCATCATCAAACAAACCGTCCCGACCACATAAAGCCCAGGAGTGGTTGTTCCCTTTCCAGGAGGGAACTTTTTAAAGGGACACAGGCGCATTTGGGTGACTCAGTATTGACCCACCCCTTCTTCTACTTCCCTATGTATCTTTGTCTTTCAGACTATAACGGGGTGATTCATTGCTCTTTATTTATTATTTTATTTTTTAATAAAAAAAGCAATTCCTGCAGCAGTCCTACCAGAACAAACCAGCACGCACGGCCCCTCCCTTGCAGGAGACCCTACGAAAACCAAACCAGCGTGCACTAGCAGAGTTATGCAGCGGGTGGGATCGCTTATTCTGTAAGGAGGCAGGATGGATTTTAAGCTCAGAAATGGTGCCTGTTGTTTAACAGTTTAGACAGATAATAAAGTGACAGGACGGATGCTGTCTGCACTGTGTGGCTCATTGTGGGGAGGGGAGGAGCTGGTGAAAGAGGCTGGATTCTGCTGCAGCCTGACGTCCCGTCTCGCTGATCACCGCAGGGGCAGTGCCAATGCACGACTGCCCTGGAGAGCGTCAGGCCCCGGTGATGTTCAGTTGGTTCTAGCTGAGACTGCAGGCAGGGTAAAACTCCCATTGCAGAAGCCAGAGGCATAAGGAGCGGTTTGCGCTGAAACCCTGACTCGTGGTGCTGAGTGGAGCCTTGGCAGGGCTGTAAAGTACAGGCGATTCCTGACTGAGACAGGTTAGTTGGTGTCTACCTCCTGCTAGCGCTCCAGTGAGGCTTCGCCAGCCTGCAGGGCTCTGATAAGTGGTGTCAGTAACACCCTGGGAGGTCCAGAGCAGCGTTTTATTCCTGGGGATTGTCGGGCACCCTTGCCAGCCTGACTGCCTCAATAAGGAGAGAAGGGAAATAAAAGAACCCACCATTCCAAGGGTGATTTCCTCAGTTGCCCCTGCTCATCCGATTTCCTACTTATGCCCGTGGCCAGCTTTATCCCTGCCCCCTCTCTACTTATCTGGTTTTAAATGTCTCAGGCACTGGGGATTCCGTACCTTTGGGGATGAGGTTGCAGCTCCAGAGAGCTTGTTAACAAGCCGTTCCTGAGTTTCAGCTTAAATTTCTCTCTCTCGCTCCTATTTATCCACCAAGCAATTCTTCCTCCTTGCAGCTGGCTAGCATCGTCCCCCCACGCTCATCCTCTGCCAAAGGGTACAGCTTAGTTCTGCCTGTCTAGTGTCTTATCCAGTCCCGACCCCAAAGTATCCGAATGCTTTGCATACAGTCATGTATTGATCCTCCCAGGGATTTAACATTATCCCCATATTCCCCAGATGGGGAAACTGAGACACGAGGTCTCATGCTACCCCAAGGAGTCAGAGCTGGGAGTTGAATCCAGCTCTCGAGTCCCAGTCCAGTGCCTTAACTGCAAGCTCATCCTTCTTTCCTTACCCCACGTCTGCATTAAGCTGTCTTCATAAATTAGTCCCCCACCCTCTTTCTCTAATTCAGTTTAATAGATTACAGGCTAGAAAGGACCTTTATTAGTTGTATTACGGTAACAGATGGGAGGTGTAGTCATGGACCAGGCCCTCATCGTGCTGGGTGCTGTATATTCTTTGTTAGGTGTATTATGGTAGCAGCTGGGACCCCCCCCCCCCAGTCACGGACCGGCAGTCCACTGTGCTAGGTGCGGTACAGGCACATCAAAGAGATGATCCCTGCCTCACAGAGCTCTCAGTCTAATCCAGGCCGCAGAATTTCTCTTGCATGTCTGATCCTGAGCTAAAACCTGGATTCCCAGTGCAGTTGCATGGGATCTGGAGTGAGAGGGGTCCTCTCTTCTCAGCTCTTCCAAGGTGCCTGTATGGCTGGCTCTCATTCCTGTTGCTAAGGCCTCCTCTATGCCCTCCCCACCTGCAAAGCAAAACAGGGGCAACCGAGAGCTGCCCCCCTTCATGTGGCAATTCTGGCATTTGACCACTGGGGGTCTGCAGGGCTCTGGGAAAACCGGCTGGGCAGTTGGAGTGATTGATAACCAGCCTGTCTATGTGATCTCGCCCTCCCACCCTCCCCTTTGCCCAGCTGGAGCTAAAATAATAATATGCTGATCTCACACACTTCGCTGGCGGTATCCCTTGCCTCAGCACTGCACTGCTGCTACTTTCGCCCAGCCTGGAAAGGCAGCGTCCTGGACTGCCAGGGGAAGGTAAGCTGGAAGCCTTACTCCCAGGCGGTAGATTTCTCCATGGGGCGCGAGGCTGGTCTAATCACAAAGCTAATATTCTAAGCAGCTCGCCGAAGGGGCACGGGGCTGGCTTGCCCTCTTCGGCCATTGCTCATTGGGCTGTGGATTCTCACCTCAGGCTTGCGTTAGAGGGGACGGGCTGCCCATGTGGGATCAGTGCCTGCTTTTCTGTGGGTTGTAGGGCATGTGTTCCTCTTGTAGGTAGGTGAAGGCACCCTTCCCTGGTGCGTTGAGAGACTTTCTCTGCCTGGGATATCCACTGCTTGTATTGGACCCTCCGGTTTGTCTCCTATCATGGCTCCGTGCACGATCCTCGTGGCTTTCAGCTACTCAGCCTGCTTTTCCCCCACCAAAAGAATATAAAAAGCACGACAGGGCTACAATGTGGATCCTCCTACGGTACTTCGCAGCCCAGAGCGCTGTATAAATGGTACAGACTCATATGGGTCGGTTTGACTAGCCAATGTGGCCACCTCTGGGGAGGGCTGCAGCAGCTGTTATAATCGTTTAGGACAGGGCCCGAGTACCGTAACTGCAGGAGGAATATTAGGTAGGCAACATCGCAATTCCAGGCTGGAATTTGGCTGGGACTCTGGGGCTAACATCCGCTGAAGCACTAGGGGATCTTTAGTGATGGGGGCTTGTGTGTGTTACACCTGCCACACAGTCCTCCCTAGTGTGCCGTGCTGACCCAATAAGAGCGCGCCACCTATCGAATCCTCCAGCACTGCGTCCGGCAGATCTGGGTGGGTGGCGCTCGGAGGTCTCCTATCCAACTTACCCACCCAGCCTGCCCCTACTCAGCCTCTGAAACCTAGCTTGATCCCAGTGCCAAGTGGCACAACCACAGACTGAATTGCTTGGAATAAAACAAGAGGATGGTCAGGTTTTGCCATGGGGAAAGGCCAAAGGGCTATTGCCAGATTCCCAGAGCCCTTCAGGACACTGTGCCCTTGTTTTGTAGTCAGAAGCCATCTTAGTCCCGGTAAGGCTGCGGCTACATGGAGCACCTGGCTGCTGTGATCTCAGCAGAGCAAGGTCAGGCAGAGTTGGGCCCAGCATGGAGCATGTGGCTGCAGGGGCTGTTAGAAAGGCTTTTTTGACCGGAGCTGGTGTCTGGCTGCTGCTTTAACATGCTAATGGGTAATAATATAAATAATTCCCTCTGTGGCAGGTACCCCGGGTGGCTGTCTCTGGCCTGTATTAGACAGGAGGTCAGACTAACCGATCAGAGTGACTCTGTCTGGCCTTAGCGGCAGTGGGCTTGATTCTGATCGCCCGTATGCTGGTAAATCGAGAGTAACTGCACTGAAGACTGGTGTGAGATCAGAATCCCTCCTGGTGGCTCTGTGGCAATGTTATCCCTGTGCCCTGGCCAGCCCTGTCTGCTTATGTAGTCAGCTCGTGACTCCCAGAGTGCCCATCACCGTGGGGGCTGGGCCCTGCGCCAACGAGCTTACAGGCGGCAGCGTGCAGGGCTTGAGTGGGTGAACGTTCTGTAGACGCTCCCCTTAACACTGCCAGAGCTGGGTACAAGGGCCTGAGGACAGAGGTGTCGACTTCCCCAGTTCCCGGAGGGTGCTCGACCCCTGCTCTGCCCCCAGCCCTGCCCCTACTCCACACCCCTTCCCCAAATCCCCCACCCCTGCCCCACTTCTTCCCGTCCCAGCCCTTCCCCCAAACCCCCTCCACCTCTTCCTGTCCCCCCCCCCAGCACCTCCTGAACACTGCTGAACAGCTGATCATGGTGGGCGGCAGGCACTGGGAGGGAGGAGGAGGAGCTGATTGACGGGGCCACTGGCGGGTGGGAGCGGGAGGAGCTGATCCGTGGGGCTGCCGGTGGGTGCTGAACACCGATTATTTTTTCCCCATGGGTGCTCCAACCCCAGAGCACCCAGGGAGTCGGCGCCGATGCCTGAGGGTGAATGTGACTCAGGCCCATTCTTGAAGATGCTTCCCAGCTGAGGATCTCAAAGCACCTCCCATTTTACTGATGGAGGAAACCATGGGGCTGTCTACCCTCGGAGTTCATAGATTCATAGATGCCAAGGCCAGAAGGGACCATGGGGATCATCTAGTGAGACCACCTCTGCAATGCGGGCCAGAGACCTGCCCCAAAGGAATTCCTAGCGCAGAGCTATTAGAAAAACATCCAGTCTTGCTTTAAGCATGGTCAGTGACAGAGAATCCACCATGACCCTTGGGAAATTGTTCCAGTGGCTAATTACTCTCCAGGTTAAAACATGCACCTTATTTCCAGTTCGAATGTGTCTAGCTTCAATTTCCAGCCATTGGATCATGTTTGGCTTTTTTCTGCTTGTGTAAGGAGCCTATTATTCAATACTTGTTCCCCATGTAGGTATTCACAGAGTGGGATCAAGTCCCACCTTAGCCTTCTCTTGGTTAAGCTAAATAGACTGAGCTCCTGGAGTCTCTCGCTGTAAAGCAGGTTTTTGAATCCTTTAATCCTCCTCGCAGCTCTTCTCTGACCCCTCTCCGACTGATCAACCCTGTGGGAGCCCCGAGATAGCCCCGGAAAACCCACCGCACTGTGTAGCACTTTGCTCAGTGACTATTTAAGGCCCGTTTCTCTGCCCTGGTTCAGACCCCGCTCCAGCGGGGATGGGACGGAGTGGCCGTCCCACCTGATCTACAGCTGCCAGCTGCCATCGCTCTTTGAACAAGCATCAGGGACATGGCACTGGGCGCCAGCCTGACCCATGTCCAACCAGGTTGGCAGATTCCTGGAGCAGCTGCCTCGGCAGTTTTGATCAGTTGAAGGGCGGATGGTGCTGGCTGTGTCACCCCTTCATCTGCCCTTTAGGTTTCGCCCCCAGCGTCCCTTCAGTGCCCAGCAATCCCCTTCAATCCCTGGCCTACTCCCCTCATACCTGGTGCCTCCTCCACCCCCAGCATGATACCTGTCCATCCCCAGGGCGTCCATTCCCTCTTCAGCTCCATCTTCATCTCAGTGCAGGTGCCCTCCCCCTGCCACCCTTAGCCCAGCCCCACCTCCATCCCCGTCCCGCTCTTGGCTGCGTTTCTCTTCCAGCATGGACCTATGGCCCCCAGTGGACTCTCTGGTCCCCTCCAGGGGCACCCTCTGCATCCTCCCACCCTGCTCAGCGCATCTGTGTCAGACTCGCTCCCTTATCGGCCAGTGCCGATGGCTGTGGGGCTGGGACGGGCCCTGGGTGGGGCCTTGGGGTCTCTGATAAGGACACTGAGCTACTGCAGCTGTTTGGAGACAGGGAGGGGCAGCTCCATGGGGGATGGGGGGAGGAATAGGGGCTGATTTAACCATTTGTGCCACGGGCCCTTGTGCTGAAGCTTTGGGGACGGGGTGGGAGACGAGGGCAGTTAATGCACCATCCCCTTGGGAGGGGCAGGAGGTTGGCTGGGCCTGGCTGCTGGATTCCTGCCTGCTGCTACTCTGGACCCTACAGTGTCTTCAGACTGCAGGGATGCCAGGAAATTCAATAATATCCACTGGCAGTGAGTTCCACAGGCTAACCTCACTAATATCTAGTGGCAAGGAGTTCCACAGGCTAACCTCACTAATATCCCATGGCATGGAGTCCCACAGGCTGACCTAATAAGCATACAGTGGTCGGGAGTTCCATGGAACAATCTCACTAATATCCAGTGGCAGGCAGTTTCGCAGCCTAACCTGATTAAGAGCCAATGACAGAAAGTTGCACTGTCTAGTCTCACTAATATTCAGTGGCAGGGAGTCCCATGGGCTAATCTCTCTAATATCGAGTGGCAGGGAAATACACTAACTAACCTCGCTAATAGCCAGTAGCAGGGAGTTCCATGGGCTAACCTTGCTAATATCCCACATCAGGGAGTCCCACGGGCTAATCTCACTGATATCTTGTAGCAGGGAGTTCCATAGGTCAACATCAGTCCTGTCCCTCTGCAGTGACCCAGAGGTCTTGTGTGGCATCAGGGAGTCCCATGGGTGAATCTTATGAATGCCCCGCTGCAGGGAGAGCCCACATCTGTTTGTGTCCCCATCCAGGCTAAGTCTCTGCTCGGTTGCTGAGGGGTGTTGCCTCCGACACTGCTGAACCATGACGTCCTACCGGATGGAGCTGGAGAAGTACCGGGACATTGATGAGGAGAAGCTCCTGAGGGAACTTTCCCCTGAGGAGCTGGACCAGCTCGACCTAGAGCTGCAGGATATGGATCCCGAGGTGAGGCCACCCACAGGGCTGGCAGGGGAAGGGGGTGATGCTGCGGCTTGGGGGGAGTTGCTGACCTCCAGGCTTTGAAGCCTCACTCCAATCCCCACCCCTGACCCTGGCTTTCCTTGGGCCTTTGTGGTGCAGCCATGACGGTCATAAAACACTTTGAAACTCAGACCAGTGGGGGTGGGGGACAGTGCAGTTCAGTTCAGTGGTTAGAGCAGGGGGGCTGGGAGCCAGGACTCCTGGGTTCTATTCCCAGCTCTGGTACTAACTCTCTGAGTAAACCACTTCCCTGCTGTGTGCCTCAGTTTCCTACTGTAATATGGGGCATTGGCGCCAGGCTTCATTCATTGCCATTTGCAAAGGGCTTTGTGCCCCTCCTCAGGGGCAAGGGGGCTGTGATCCCTGTGGGGGCTTGTCCCGCCAGTGACCCCTTCTGCCTCCCTCTTCCAGAACATGATGCTCCCAGCCGGGCTGCGCCAGCGAGACCAGACCAAGAAGAGCCCGACGGGGCCACTGGACCGGGATGCCCTCATGCATCACCTGGAGAAGCAGGCCCTGGAGGCAAAGGAGCGTGAGGACCTGGTGCCATTCACTGGCGAGAAGAGAGGTACCAGGGCAGTGTGTGGAGGGCGGGGGCTTGGCTCAGCCTGACCCGGCACTGGCACAAATGGCACAGACTCTGGCGCTTGCCTGATCACCCCTCTGATTGGGGGAGACGGGCCCATGGCCCAATCTGCAAGGAGGTCCCTGGCCATGACATGAGGTCTGTGCCAGATGATACGTGTCCCCCACCCCCGGGGCAGAGCTAGGCCAAAGGGTACGTGCCCCCCACCCACCAAGGCAGGTATGTGCCCTTGGCAACTGTGGGGGTTCATTCCTCATGGGGGTAGTGCTAGAGGGTACCCAGCCCCCATGCAGGGACAGTGCTGGGGGGGCAGGTGCCCCCCACCAGAGGAGGGGCAGCACCTGGGGGCACACCCCCTCCTGTTTCTCTGGGTGGCCAAGCAGTGCTGGGTCAGGTGGACCAGTGAGAATGGCCCTATGGGGGGCCCTGCCTTGGCCTTTGTGGGGTGGGCAGGGCTGTCCCTGGGAGCTGCTGGCCGAGCGTCTGCCCAGGTGCTGGGCTGCAGGGCAGGGACGGAAGGGATTATACGTAGCTCAGCCCAGGAGCTGCAGCCGCTCCAAAGTATCTTGGTGAGCGGCTCGGCTGCCCTGTCCGCTCCAAGCTGGGGTCCCATCAGCCCAGACACAGCAGCTTCTGGCCCTGGAGCCCACACCTTGTCCTGGCCACTCCCCATAACCCTGGGTAGCCGGCAGGGGCCAGCTCCTTGGGGCAGGGCGAGGGCAGAGCTGCTGAGGTTTTGGGGAGGCAGCAAGGTCTAGTGGGCATGGCACCAGGTTGGGCCTCAGAATACCTGGGTTCTATTCCCACTGGCCTATGGGAGGATCTTGGGCAAGTCCCTTCCCTCCTCGGTGCCTCAGTTTCTCCGGTCTCCCAAGTCTGTCTGATCTATTGAGACTGAGCTGTTCAGGGCAGGGAGTGCCTCCCACTCTGGGTCTGTGCAGTGCCCAGTGCAGCAGGGCCCTGGTCTCAGCTGGGGTCTCTGGATGCCACCCTAAAGGGCCAATTCTCTGATTGGGGACCTCTCCTGTGAGGCTCCTCCCCCTGAACTGCTGCCCACAGTGCTGTGCACTTCAGGGTCCATTCTCCGGCGTCACCATGGCCCCGGGCGAACAGCCTCCTGTGGCTTCCATTTCGGCTGAAAGGGTGGCTGGGGCCGGAAGTGATTCCCCTGCCCCATCCGTGGGGCCTGGAATCAACCTGGTGACCCCAACTCACCGGGGAGACTCACCAGGGAGGCCCAGGAGGGAATGGGCCATGGAGGCTGAGCTGCTCTCTGGCCCCAGAGGGGTCCCCACGGGGGGGCAGCATAGGAGAACGCTGAGCCCAGGCTCTGCGCATCCTGTCAATGCCTGGGGCTGCCAATCAGGGGACGTCTTCTGCCACATTGGACAAATTATAACAAAAATCCTCCCGACCCCACGGAGATCGTGTCGCTAAAAGATCCACTCGGGGCCCTGGGAGTGTGGGGCCCTAGAACATCAAGGCGGGGCCCTGGGGCAGAGACAGAGTCCTTGGGAGATGCTGGGTCACCTGCCTGGCTCCTGAGCACCGCTGAGCTCTAAATCTGCCTCTGGCTGCTAGGGCACTGGACACGCCGGGAGCGTCAGGCTGAGCTGGGGGGTGGCTGAGAAGCAGGGCTCTCCGACAGGGGAGGGGATCCTCCCACCTCACTCAGCTGGCAGGACAGGAGCTGCTGACAGTGGAACCTCCATTACGCAAGTGGAGGCAGCAGGCCCGGTTCTGGTGCGTTCACACCTCCCCCCCCCGGGCTGCTCTGGCCTGGATGTGGTTGGAAACGGTTCCCCATAAAATCCTCCCTGTTCAGGGGCCTCCCCATTCAGTGGGCAGCTGGCATGAGGGTCCTGTTCCCACCCTGCTCCCACCCCCGCTGCAGGGGGTGGATCGGGGGTGTGGCTGCAGCACCCTGTGCTCTGGCTATTCTCTGCTCCCCAGGGTCCATACAGGGTGGGGCGGGTCTGTGGCCGGGGTGCACTGCGCTGTGCCTATTCTTTTCTCCCCAGGGCCCACTAGGACCCCGAGGCTTCTCCAGCTTCCCTGGGTGCCAGGCAGGGCCCTGCACCAACCCAGAATCCAGGAAGAGCAAAGGCGACTTAGCCACCCCGCACCCCAATCCTGCTCCAAGCGCCGGAGCAGAGTGACTGGGATCGGGCCCAGTGCACGGGCTCCACATGTCCTGTCCATAGCCCCTGGCCACCTGAGGGCCCATTAACTCCCCGCTTCCCCTCCGGAACATGATCACAAGCAGGCGCGGGCACTGCTAGGCTGCGAGTCCATGGAGCCAGGCCAGCTAACCAGCTACACAATGTCTCTTGTGGTGGGCTCTGTGCTGCCCTGGAGGGACATGTGGCATCAGAATGTCATGATCCGGGAGATGGGCCTGACACGATGCACCGGTGAAATGAAACCCAGGCCAGAGTGACGCTGCCCCCGGTGCCCCAGCTGGGCAGGAGGTGCCCGGAGCGGTAGCTGCTGCAGCATCCTGAAAATCAGGTGTCTGACAATGGCTTTTCCCTGAAGCTAAGAGCCCCGAGGCGCTTCCAGGCTGGTTGGTCACATCAGAAAAGGACTCTCCTCTGCTCCATCTCCCCCAGCCTTCCTTTGGCCCCTGTCCAGTGCAGGACCTCCTAGTTTATGCAGTTTCCCGTCCCACCCTGTGACCGTGGCCTGTGGGCACCTTCCAGGCGTGCATTAAGCCACGTGACTGACCCCTGCCATGTGTGGCTTGTTCTCTTGCCCAGGGAGGATTGGGCGGGTTGTGGGGGGGGAGTGTTGGTGTTAGAGAAGGGCCGGGTGGAGAAGCAGACAGAGGAGCAGGGGGAAGGTTGGGATGGTCCAGTCCTGGGGGAGTTTGTGCCCCTGTCTGGGACCAGTCCCCCGAGGAAGCCCTACCTGCTGCACAGTTGGTAGAAAGTTCCCCTGGACCTGGACACAGGTCCTCAGATTTAGAGTCTTCCAGAGGTGCTGGGCCACTGAGCTCTTTGGGGGTGAGGCCCGAGGCTATTCCACGGGCAGACAGCATCGAGAGCAGAGTATCGGGCCGGTCCTGGTCTAACTGATGTGGGATCTCACGCCACTGCCAGAACCCATCCCAGCCATCCCAGGTTCAATCCCGGGTGCTACATTCTCTCCATTTCTGCGCTGATCAGGTCCATCTGTCCCCCAGTGCTCCCCCGTCTGTTGGTCTGCACCTGTTGTCTCTCAACTTAAATTGTCAGCTCTTTGGGGCAGGGGCCCTCACCTTGTGGTGTGTTGTGTAGTGGGGCTGGGGCTGTGCAATACACACCCTGATAATCTCTAGCCCTGGGGGCGGGCACGTGCTCCCCGCCGTGAAGGGGCTGGAGCGAATGAGTCACAGAAATTTTACAGAGCCGAGGCCAGAACTCCCTGCGGGGCTGTCAAAGGGGTCGGCCGCACTCTTACATTCTGTCACTCAGTGCTGCCCCGGCCTTTCAGCTGGAGTTTCCTTTGCTTCCTGTCCTGACCTTGTGTGGCTGCTAGACAGCTACAGCACTCTGTCCCAGAGGTGGCTGCATTTGTGCACCACCCGTCTGATCTGGGACAGCAATTCCAGCTCTGTCTCTGGGGGAAGCAGGCATTCCAGGGCAGAAGGCACTGTGGGAATTGAAGATGTTGTCACCAGTCGATGGTTACCCGGCATCAACAGGCTGCTACTTATAACCTCATGGCGGCAGAGGGAATAGAAACCACATCTTCCTACTCCAAAAGTCCAGGCTTCTGCCACGTGAGATGTGGGAGAATCTCCACTGTCTGTTGGCAGTATAGGTCCTATGACACATGCCTGATTCCATGCAGCAGAGCACAGTGGAGCACATACGCCGCTATGTTACAGTTCTAACCTTCGCTGCTCTCCAGCCCTGACGCTAACCCCAGTCTGTCTCTCTGCAGGGAAACCCTTTATCCCAAAGAACCCCCAGCGGGAGATCCCCAAGGAGGAGCAGATCACTCTGGAACCTGAGCTGGAGGAAGCCCTGGCCAACGCCACCGATGCAGAGATGTGTGACATTGCAGGTGAAGGGCCTGGGGCCCTCGTGGGCAGAAAACTCCATCTGCTTTGGGGCCACAGCGGTGTGGAAGGCAGTAGTGTCCTACTTGCGTACTAGTGGTGAATGCCTGGGGCCCACTTGACGTCACTGTGGCTGCCATTTCCGGGGTGGGTGTGTTGTGACTGGGGGCTGAGTGAAGGTTGGCCGGGTCCTGGCACTGGCGGGGATTCAGATGGAGCTAGTGAGATGCTGAGCCCCCCAGGTTGGGTCATAGGTTCAATCCCCTCTCCCAGAGACCTCTGGAGCACGAAGCACCAGCTCTGCTGCAGGAGCTGAAAGGTGAGGCTGTTGGCTAAGGCTGTAGCAGGCTCATCATCTGCCATGTGTGACTGCTCCAGGGGGTGGGAGACCCTGAGAGCAGGGAACAGGTCCTGCCTACCCCACAGGGGGCCTGGGCGTCATCACGGGGAGCCGGGGTGGGTACCAGGAACAACCTCGGGCCTTAGAGCTAGGGGGCTCTGGGGACAGCTGCCCTAAAACATCCCTGAGGGGACGCAGGGTGTGGGATAGGTCAGGGGGAGCAAATGACAGGCCTGTGGGCACAGGCACTGCTGAAATCAACGGGCATCTTGCCACCTATGCCAGGGCTGGATTTGACCTCTCTGAGCTCCTGTAATTAACATGCATGTCTTGCAAACTGCAGTGGGGCTAATGGCAGGGGAATGTGTTGAGGTTTGGGGTCTGCTGTGTGTGAAAATGCCTGGCGAGACGGGGGAGCTGTGGAGTCTTGTGCAGACTGAGCATGCCCGGGGAGCTTGGCGTATCTGGACGAACCACGCGTGTGAGATGCTGCCGTGTGCGTGCAGGCAGAGGTGGGTTTGTGCATGTTGTATGCACATCCCTGTGTGAAGGCACGTGTTTGAGTGTGTACATGTGTCCAGGTATGTGTATGTGCACACACATGGATAGGCCCCTGTGTTTACCCATGCCTGTGTTTGGGTGTTCCTATGTGAGTCATGTGCTGTGTGAATGCCTGTCCCTGTACCTATGTGCAGACGTATACCTGTGGGTCTGCATGATTGTATGCACTGTGCAAACACATGCACCTCTGTGAATCCACATAGGTGTGAGCACATGTGCACGCATGGCCTGGCGTGCACATATACTCGTGAGTGTTTGTGCCCTCGCCTTGCTTCAGGGGCTAGTACATTCAGGCTGACTTGTTGCCTGGCACAGATACATAGCAGGCCTCTTAGCTCCCCGGGTGGGGTGGGAGGGTGTAGAGGGACAAGGGGATAAAGCGAGACCCAGGCTCACCCCATCCCTAGTTCAGCAGCACAAAGCTCGACCTGCTTGAGCTCCGGGACCCAGCTTTGGTTCCCTGCCCCCATGCCGCCTCAGGGATGTTACTGCTCCTGCCCATACAAGCCATGATGAGCTCCGATTCCCAGAGCTCAGCAGCGAGCGAGCTGGCCGGGAGCCAGCGGGTGGCTAAAATGAGAAAGGCAGGCTCTAGGGCTATCCGCTTACACCCGCGGGGGAGATGCTAGGCCAATAAAAATACATGGGGCATGTGGTGAGAGATTACATTTAGGGGCTTTTCCTATGGCCTCCCGCAGCCAGCAGCGGTCGGGTTGTGAGCGTGGCCGCAGGGCTGCCCTGTGGCCTGCCACAGTAATAGAGAAGTGCCATCAACCTCCAGGTCATGGGGCACTTTGTGAGCCCTGTATGTATAGGAATTGCTTGCCCAGCCACTGACATGCAGCCACCTCTGGGGTGGAACACAGCAGTTATTTATAAAAGGCATCATCACCCACTATGTGCATACTGCCATCTCTGGGGTGGAAGATTTTAGACAGGGAGCACTCTCTCAGTGGTGAGACACAGCAGCTTCTGGCAGGGAATGTGGAAACTGCGTGTACAGGGATCCCTTCCTCTGTGCTGAGATGCAGCCACCTCTGGGGTGCAAGGTGGTAGCTGTTTAATAGCAAACAGCAACACCCCGACTGTCCCTTAGTGCAGTTTAGTGAAATTGGCCAGGAGGGTGCAGGGTGAGCCCAGGAAAGCAGAGAGCTGCAGCAACCCCCATCCCCTATCTCTGCCGCTTAGACTCTCCGCCTTTGTTATTAAACCCAGCGGCCTGTTTGCTGTTCCCTCCCCAACAGCCATTCTGGGGATGTACACCCTGATGAGCAACAAGCAGTACTACGAAGCCATTTGCAGCGGCAACATTACCAGCACCGAAGGCATCAATAGTGAGTGAGCTCCACCGGCCTGCGGGGCGGCAGGGCGGGATTTGCGCTCATCCCACGTGCCAGCTGACTCCGCTGGGGTTGCTCAGTCAGTCGCAGAACGCAAGGCCTGGGTCCCTAAGTTTGGATTGTTCCCCCTGCGGGACTGTGAACCTGCTCTCAGGAAACACGGGATATGAAACCAGCAGATCTGGGATGAGAACGAAATGGGGTTTACCAATTCCTCTCTGTTTGGATCGTTATGAGTAACGCAGTTCAGGAGATGTCAGGAAACAGAGCGGGCCAAATTCTCCCAGCATGTACCCTGGTGTAAATCAGGAGTAGCCACAGTGAAGCATCTTCAGCGGCTCAGCGGCGTTCCCCTGGCTCCGAGGCTGGGTGATGCTAGTTGAGGTTCAGGTCTGGTGGAGCGTGAGAGGATCGGGTCAGCGAATCTCCCCCTGCTGACCTGGTGGTGCGCGCGTGTTTCCCACCAGGTGTGGTAAAGCCGGATAGGTACAAACCAGTCCCAGATGAGCCGCCGAACCCCACCAACGTGGAGGAGACCCTGAAAAAAATCCAGAACAACGACAAGGACCTGGAGGAGGTCAACCTGAACAATATCAAGGTCAGCTTCTCCCAGGGCAGCAAAGGGCATGGGAGAGGGTGGGAGCCCCGAGCCGTGGGGACATCTGACTGGGAAAATTCCTAGGGTGAAATCCTGGTCCTGCTGGGGTCAAGCATAATGGGGCCATTGATTCATTGGGGCCAGGACCTCAGCCCCTCGGGGAATAGATATCCACCTCCCTCCATCTATTTACCCCTTGGATCCACCCGCCCGATATCTACCTCCCTCCATCTACCTACCCCTTGGATCCACCCGCCCGATATCCACCTCCCTCCATCTATCTACCCCTTCGATCCACCTGCCCGATATCCACCTCCCTCCATCTATCTACCCCTTGGATCCACCCACCCGATATCTACCTCCCTCCTTCTATCTACCCCTTGGATCCACCCGCCCGATATCCACCTCCCTCCATCTATCTACCCCTTGGATCCACCCGCCCGATATCCACCTCCCTCCTTCTATCTACCCCTTGGATCCACCCGCCCGATATCCACCTCCCTCCATCTATCTACCCCTTGGATCCACCCGCCCGATATCCACCTCCCTCCATCTATCTACCCCTTGGATCCACCCGCCCGATATCCACCTCCCTCCATCTATCTACTCCTTGGATCCACCCGCCCGAGATCCATTTACCTCCATCTGTCTAGCTCTTCCTTGCATCCATTTCTCAAGCCATCTACCTGCATCTGTATACTACTTTGATCCATCCATCTACTGCATCATCTATGTACCCCTTTGTGACCGAGGGTGTCTGGGGCAGCCACCACTGGAAATGCCAAGGTCAGGGCAGGCTGCGAAAGGGAGAGCAGATACTCCCAAGTCTGGTGGGCAACACTGAAGTTAAACTCCACAACCAGTCACAAACTGCTTCTGATCCCCCACACTGGTTATCAAGAACCAAAAAAGAAATCACACAGCCCCCTTTATTGCATTCCACTTCTCTGGCTCCCAATCAGCACCTAGGTCCAATACAGTAAGAAGTTATTTAAAAAACTCTGCTTGCCTATACAAAATGTTCTTCTGACCCCAAAGAGCCAGCCACGTTACCAGGTCAGTCTAGGTTTGGATCTTACCCAAAATGCCACGCTGCCAGCCACTCCTTTAGTATCTAAAACTAAAGGTTTATTAGAAAGAAAAAGAAAGAACAAGAAGAGAGATGTTAAGTGGTAAAACAATCACCTACATACAAAGACTTCAAAGTCCATATATCAGGTTCCTAGCAGTAAAGTGAGTAAAGTGAGTAAAGTAAAGTGAGTTTGCTGGCTTGAAAGTCCCTCTGGAATCATCCACAGCTTGGATGGCTCATTCAGTCCTTTGTCAGAGCTTCTTTTGTAGCAAGGTTACTCCAGAGGTGAGAAGCAGGAACGAAGACAAAATGGAGAAGATGCAGCTGTCTTTTATAGTCTCTTGCCACGCGAGCTTGTGCTTCCTTTGGTTCCAACACAAGGTGCCCAGCACATGGCTGGGAAGCCTTTTCTGTCCATAGGCATGCCCATGCATGCCTTGCTGAGTGATAGGTGTATCCTCGGCGTTCTCTCAATGGGTCAGTTGTACACATGATGGTCCTTAATGGGCCATCAAGCAGGCTAGCCAGTGCTGATGCCAAACTTTCTGGGGGTGTCACCCGGAAGCATAGCACAAATTTGAAATACAGACATACCTACATGTCTATAACTCGTAATACAAAGGTGATACAAACAGAATTGAGATGATCACATCTGGCAAGTTGTAACATTTTCCTGATACCTGACATGGCATATCTGGCATAACTCGTTACAATTTTACAATATTGATATTCATAATATCCTCAAGTGTCCCCTAGATTCCATACAGCGTCACACACGTGGATCCATCCATCTACTTCATCACCTATCTACCCCTTTGATCCACCCATCCATCTATTCCTCCATCCCCTCATCCATCTACCCCATTGATCCATCTCTCTACCTTATCCACCCCACCATATCCCTCCCTCCCTCCATCCACCCATCTATCTCATCCTTCTCATCCCTCCATCCCCCATCCCGTAGACCCACTCATCTACCTCATCCCTCTGTCCATCCCTCCATTGTGAGGCAAGACAAACCCGTTTTCTCACTCTCTCCTCCTGCAGGACATTCCCATCCCGAAGCTGAAGGAAATCTGCGAAGCCATGAAAACCAACACCCACGTGAAGAAGCTGAGCCTGGTGGCGACTCGGAGCAATGACCCCGTGGCCAAGGTAAGCCCTGCAGCTCCCAACAGACGGAGCCGCTCGGAGCGTCCCCAGTTGCTGTTCCCCCTGAAGCTTTGACAAGCTGTAGCTGGCACTGGAATCCCCGGGGAGTCTGACTCTTCCAGAGGGAAATAGCTTCCCCTGTGTGGAAGAATTTTCCCTGGCTGGAGACTTAAGCCCCGGCTGGATTCAGCCAAGCCCTTAAGCACGTGCTTAACTTCACGCACTGGTGTAGGTCCCGTTGACCTCGGTGGGTACGTCTGTACTGCAGTCAGGAGGTGTGACTGCAGCGTGTGCAGACGTGCCCCAGCCGATAACGGTGCGTGGCAGGGGCTAGCTGCTCGTGCACATCCCCAGGGGCCTGGGTGGGCAGGTCTCGCCCATGCAGCTTCCCTGCTGTTTTGACTTGCGCTGGCTTTGATCTAGCGAGATCCCAGCTAGCTCAGATACGTCACCTCCCCGTCGCAGTGTAGACACAATCAGAGGGGCTTATGCTTGGGCTTCGGTGCTCTGCTGAATGGGGTCTTCAGTCACAGCCCCTCAGCTCGTCAAGCAAAGAACCACCTGGGACAGATGTGAGTCGCGAGGCTTAACGCACTGTCTGGAGGGAGCCCAGGTGACGAGGCCATGTAAGAACCAGACTAGAGTACCAGCTACAGCTGAGGAGCAATTACTGTTAGCTACCACTAGAGATCCCAGTGTGGTCCAGTGCGTAGGGCCCCGGCCTTGGAGTCTGGGGTTCTGTTGTCACTGGGTGACCTTGGCCATGTCACTTCGCCACCTTGTGACTCAGTTTCCCCATCTGTAAAATGAGGATGATGATGCTTTGGAAAGCGCTTTGAGATCCGTGGATGCAGTGCAATAGGGAAGAGCTCGGGGTTGTTATTATTGTGGGTTATTCCAAGGCCACTGGTTCGCAGGTGAGGGTAATTAGCTGCTGGGATGATTTCCCGAGGGTCTCGGTGGATTTCAGTGCAGACGGGATGTTTCTCTCACAGATCTCTCCAGGCCTTGTTTCGGGGAGGTTCTCTGGGCTGTGTGAGGCTGGTCGGGCCAGTGGCGGCTGTGTTGACAGGTCCTGGGTAGACTTTTCAGCTCAGAACTGAACCCCCGTTCCGCAACCTCAGCCTGGGGCTCCAGGACTATGCTGCAAACCTGGCTTGGCTGGAGCTGTGTGTACTGGTGCTGTCCCTTAGCCAGCAAGAGCTGGGAGCGCGAATGTGTCTCATGTCACTCAACAGCGTCCCCGATAACTACCAGCCTTGACTTCCATCCAGACTGGGTCTTGAGGGTGGTGTCTAACTTGGAGGCCCTTATGTGGGGGGCCAGCTTTTAGCTTCGTGTTCTGTACGGGGGCACTGTGTGGGGAGGATGTCACCACAGCAAACCCTGCTTGCAGGCTGTGAAAGGTCGATGCGATTGACTCTGGTCTGCGACTCCCACAGGCCGTGGCCGAGATGCTAAAGGAGAACAAGACTCTTCAGAGCCTCAACATCGAATCCAATTTCATCACCAGTGCCGGGATGATGGCCGTCATCAAGGCCATGCAGCAGAACACCATGCTGGCTGAGCTTAAGGTGGACAACCAGGTACGGCCGTGCCCAGCCGCTAGGGAACACCGGGTCGGGGTGTGACATGCGGCTTGGTGGGGGCATGACACTGGAAGGGCAAGCGAGTCCAAGCATCATCTGATGGGTGGGCGGGAAGCGAAAGCTGGGGCGAACGGATGTTGGACGTCGGTGGCTGGGATACAGACCTGTGTGCTGGGAACCTCTCAGTATCAATCCCAGCTCACTTCTGTGGGCACATGAGGTTTCAAATGCTGGCCCTATTGACGTCAGCGGGAATTTGGCAATTGATTCTAATAGGAGTGTGACAGAGAGGGTGCCTCTGAGTGCCCCCTTGTGGTGTGGGATGGCTCTGCAGCATCCCTGCCTCACTTTCCCCTCACCCAGGTTTTTACCCCTCAGTCCAGGTGTTGATCAGTTAGTCCTGCCCCCTCAGGCTAGGAGGCTGCTAATTATGACACAGGCAGGGCTGGCCCCATTTCTCCTTAAAGGATCAGTCACCCTGTGACAAGGAAGCTGGCTATTCTGTGCCTCAGTTTCCCCCAAGTAAAACAGGGATAATGCTACCCGGGTTTGTAAGGGGCATTGTCCACCTTCCCTAGCCAAGGAACAGGGTATTGTAATAACACTCCCTTATCTTTCTGGGGGTTACGAGTGTTCACCTTTGTAGACAGAGGCTAATTATTAATGATCATCTCTGCTAGCTGCACATTGCTAATCAAGAGCCTGATCCGGGGAGGGGCTGAGTTCGCTCTGCACCCAGTGGCAGTGGTTCTCAAACTTTTGTACTGGTGATCCCTTTCACATAGCAAACCTCTGAGTGCGACCCCCCCTTATAAATCAAAAACACTTTTTAATATACTTAACACCATTATAAATGCTGGAGGCAAAGCGAGGTTTGGGGTGGAGGCTGACAGCTCGTGATACCCTGAGGGGTCGCGACCCCCAGTCTGAGAACCCCGTGGGTACATGGAACAGAGGGGCTCAGCGCCTTGCAGCCATGCATTGTGGGTTGGGTAAGGAGAGGCCCCATGAAGTGAATGGAAAGGCTCTGGTTGACTCCAGTAGGCCCTGGTTACTCAGGACAGCCAGATGCTTGGGCCACTTGTCTGGGTCCAGAGTGAGGGCTCGGTGGAGGGTGCAATTGGGAACAACCAGCCACCTGCCCAGAGCTGTCGGGCCTGGAGTGGGCCCCATGCTGGGCCACAGGCCCTGGAGAACCCCAACCCCTCCTGCTTTGGGGGGTCAGAGCCCGTTAGATTCCAGCGGCCGGCTATGAAGGCAGGGAGCTTGTCAGGATGGACTGAGGACCTGACCCAGCGACGTGCCACCATGCGAGTGCTGCCCGTCCCATAGCTGCTCCTGGCTCCGAACCCCACGGGCAGGGGACCCGGCCTGATGGCTGCTCAGCCTTCCCTGCACAGAGAGAGAAACAATGGCTTGATCCTTTTGCTCCAGGCTACCACCCTCGGGCCTCCTCTGCGAGAGATCAGGGAGCCAGTCCAGGCCCGGGTCCCGGGCTAGCACAGGTGCCAAGGCTGGGCCGTGCCTTGGAGACCTGGGTGGCCGGCGGGACCCTAAGCTCCTGAAATGCAGCCTCCACTTTACTGACAAGATCTCCCGGAGGCCAGTGTCCATCCACAACAATCCCCGGTTTGCCGGGGGTGAGTAACAGGAGATGAGGCCTCCCTCCCTAGGGGCTGGCTCCGCTTTGTAGTCACCTCCCAGCAGCTGGTGTGCGATGAGTCTCGCGGCTGTCAGGCCAGCTCCCAGCTGCCTGGCAGTCTCTGCAGAGAGACCAAGGGTCAGCTGGGCCCTGGAGGGGGTGTGTGTATGGGGTGTGTGTGTGTGTGTGTGCGTGGCCGGTTGGGCTGGAGGGGAGGCTGGTGGAAAGCCTGGGAAAAGATGGGAGCAGAGCTCCCCGCCCCTGGGGCTAAGCTCAGCCGGGCACTGGTTGCACGAGGCTGCTGTTCCTCCCCCCGCAGTCTCAGCGGCTGGGGGACTCGGTGGAGATGGAGATGGCCGCCATGCTGGAGAAGTGCCCATCCATCATCCGCTTCGGGTACCACTTCACGCAGCAGGGACCAAGGGCCAGAGCCTCCATTGCCATCAGCAAGAACAACGAGCTCCGTAAGTAGCAGGCCGGGGAAGGGTGGGGAGGGGACAGACCGACGGCTTGCCCCCTTCCCTGGCCCCACTGCAGCAGCTCTGTGAGCCCGAGCTCCCTTGGCTTTACAATAGGCCCCCTCGCCCCATATTTACCTGCATTGATGCGGCTCTGCTGCCGACCTGAGGTCTGGTGCGCTCCGCTCTGGGGTGCAGCGCCTGGTTGACGGTACATTGCTGCTCCCCTCTAGCGGCTAGACCAGACAGAGCCAGTCCGAGGATGGCGCTAATCGTGCTGGTTCTTTAGCTTAAGCAGCCGAGACCTGTGGATTTGGATGTGGAGGTTCAGGGTTCAATTCCCCGCCCCCGGTGTCATTCCATGTGCTGCTGATTAGGACAGGAAGTGAAGGCTCCCTCAGCTGGCTGAACCTGCAGTGGGGGTGTGAGAGGTCAGAATGGGAGAGCAGGGCCTGGACTTCACCCAGGATGGGGATTAAGACCCCGGCAGAAGTAACACCCCCACGGACCATCCCACTGGGCCGCCCATTGCTGATGGATGTCAGCCTCTTCACTTCCTGTCCTAAACCGCCCTGCGGCATTTCCTTCCTGCCTATCTTCTGGATGGGCTGGAGCTAGATCTGGGGAGGGGGAGAAGGTTCAGGGAGGTTGGTACTGGTCGATTTACAGAGGGTGGGGTGGGGGCCTCTGGGCTCAGCTCTGCCCCACCGACCCCATTGTTGTGTCTGCCCCACAGGTCGCAAGCAGAGGAAGACATAATGCCCGGCACCCGGCCTGTGTCTTTAACGCCTCTCTGTGCCTCGAAGCCATCAGTCCCGGCCGGCTGGTGCCCTGCGGCCAGGGCTCTGCCTCCAGCTCAAAGCAAAGGGGAGCTTTTTGTTCTTTTTGTAGATTTCCTGAAGCCGGCCCTCAGCTGTCGGCCCCCCACCCCCTTCCCGCCCCATCTAGTACTTGGAGTCCCCAGCTCAAGTTACTTGTTCCTAGGAAGAGAACTGAAGTGAGTATTTTGGTTCTCACTGTAAATAAAGAGATCACTATGCGGACAGAGGGCCCAGGCTCCAGCACTGGGGTGGGGAGTGGGGACCAGCAGTCTGTAAGGCCGGGAGCCTCCTCCTCCCAGGGGCCAGTCCCAGCTGCTTCAGAGAAAGGACAATTCTTTCCCTCCGCACCCCAGGCTGCCGAGCCGCAGATCAGTCCATTTGCCCACTTGTCCCTCAGCTCCCCACTCCGGAGAGTGGCACCCTGCTCCTGGATTCGCCCCCACCACCTGCACCTCCCTCCTTTGCCCCTGGATCCCCTCCCTGCCTTTAACCATGGAACCCCCCCGCCCCTCCCCATCTTTAATGCTGGATCCCCGGCTCTCCCCTCCTTTAACCCGGATTCTTCCCCTGCCTGCGCCTCCTTCCTTTGCCCCTCGACTCCACCCCTCCCCTCTCTCCCCCACAACCTCCAGCTGTCACATTCCTCACAGTGGTGCCTAGAGGCTGCCCTAGAGCTCGGGGCCCCGTCCTAAGGCGCTCACCCTGTAACTAGCCAAGGGGTGAGAGGGGAAACTGAGGTGCAGCGCGGAGAAGTGACTTACCCAAGCTCACCCCCAACTGGAACAGGACCCAGACCCTGTGGCGCTGGTGGTGGGGCCCTACGCTCTGGAGCACTGTGCCTCGAGTGTGCCGCTAATCTGACTCCCCCTCCCTTTTCTGCTGGGCTCCCGCGTGCTGCTTGTCCATGGCCAGTGCAACCTCAGCTCCAGCCGGCCCAGCTCGCCCCAAACCCAGCCTGTGGCTGGAAGATCATTTCAAGGATGCCACTTCCCCCATGCCCCTTCCTGCCAGCCAGTGCACACACCTTCCTCATCCTCCCCCCACAACCCCCTCGCACACCTGCTGCCCAGGGCAGCTCTTGGGGCAATGGAGAGGCTGAGAATCAAGGGACACCATGTTGGATGGGGGGTCCCCCATGGGCACTTAGCCCTGCAGCCTCACTCCTGATCACCCCTGAGCTGGTGGTGCCCCTCAGGTCCTGGTTTCCCAGCCGGCCTAGCTCCTTATGGCCCCCTCCCCGCTGCCCAACAGGGGCTGCCCCCCCGCCATGATGGGGGGATGGGCATGCCCTACACAGCCATTGTCACTCTGACTCCAGATCTGGGGATCCCTGGGAACAGACACGGGGTGAAGGAGTTCAGATTCAAGCTCCACAGAGGGGCCATCGTGGGGAGGGCCGATGCGGCTGGCCTCCTGTGCCTGGGCTGGTAGAGGGGTAGGCCCCAAGCCGGGCGCCGACTGATGGGCTTATATGGTAACGTGGCGCGCTGGCTCCCTCCCCGTCCCCGCAGCCGTCACGCCCATGGGCTGATGGGGGCAGGTGGCATTAGTCAGCAAGCGCATTCGGGACTGTGCTAAGCCCTGCCTGGCCCGGGGCTGCCAGGCTCGTAAACAAGCAGCACGGCTCCCACTTGTGCATCTTACTCAGCATCAAAGGGCTGCGGCCCCAGGCCGCGAGGAGCAGGGATGAGTGATAGGGATGGGTGGGAGGCGAGGGGAGGGGGCTAGGGCTGGGCAGCTGGCAGGGCTCGAGTCACTCGGCTGGGTCCCTGCACAGGTGACCACAGGCAATTCCCGGACGGCACCAACAGGTGGCAGCACGGGTGGGGGCTATTGAGCTGGGCTGGCTCCCGGCCTCTTTCTGGGTGGTAGCCACACCTGCCTGCTGCAGAGCCCCAATGGGAGGAGGGGGTATAGTTGCAGCACAGGACACCTGGGTTCCATTGGTGGGTCCGAGGAGTCCTGCTCCATGTAAGGGGCAAATCACGGTGGAGGCTCAAAAGAGCTTTCTAAATGGGAGGCAGCATTGTCCAGCGGTTAGCACAGAGGTGGGGGAGGAGTCAGGATGCCTGGGTGCTATTCCCTGCTTTGTCACTGACTCCTTGCGTGACCCTGGGGCAAGGCCCCCTCTGTGCCTCAGTTTCCCCCTCTGTAGTATAGGGCTGCTGATTCTGCTCTGCCTCTATAACTTGCTTTGAGATGCACAGAGGCAGCTACTCTGAGAGCAAAGTGTCCCGTGAGCCACTGGGGGCCAACCATGGGAGAGGACCCCGCCTGTCGCAGGGGATCCAGCCCCAGCCGGCCCTCTGGAGCAGTGACCCTGATGTAGCTGGCCCCTGGGGCTGGATAAGTGGGGGTAGGTGGAGCAGGGGCCGCTGTGTCACAGCAGAGAGGAGGCGAGACGCCATCAGCTTTGGCTTGCGCCCGCGATCCGTTGTATGCTGGAGGCAGAAGTGCGGGGACTTCGCAACTGAACTCCGGCTGTCTCTAATGGCACCCAGCACGGGGACAGGGACAAGAGCCTGCAGCATCCCGGGCTGACGAAGCTGCAAAATGGCACTGCCCCATGGCGCCACCCTCCCCCCTGACTCCACCGCTGCACGGACCCGGGCTGGTGCCTGCCGGGGACTCAGTGGCTAAGCTCTGGCACGATAGGCTCCCGGAGCTGCTGCAGGGGGAATGGCCGCAGGCAGGTAGTGCCGCAGCCAAGTGCCCCATGCCCTGGTGTATTTATACCCCTGGGATCAGCCCATGAAACGGAGCGAGGGTGATCGGGTTACGGCCCAGCGCAGACGCCACCCTCAAGGAGACGAAGGCGGCCAAGGGTTTTCCAGCCAGCAGTGTCCCCCCTACCCAGTAATCGGGGTTGGACTCTATCTCCGCCAATGGCACCCCACCACACACCGCCTTCTCCTCTTCCTCAGCTAGATGAAGGCTCCTGCGATCCTACCCACAATGCTCCCTTCCCCTCCAGGTGTCCCCTTGGCTGCCATCAGTCAAGTGTGTCATGCTACCCCTCCCCCAAGCCGGAAAGGTTTATAAGCCCTAAAATTTACACGTCTAGCGGCTGGAAACAACCTATTAAAGCAGATGGCTCAGCTGGCCTTGGGGACGCTGAGCAGGGTGTACGCGGCTGGTGGGGGAGCATCTCACGTGGGATGAGCCAGATCAGGGCAGCCTCACGCGGGTAGCACCCACTCCCATAGCTGGGACGGTGCCCGCCTGCTCCCTCTGGGTGGTGACTCCCCCCTGCCTGTAGTCAGCTCCACTGAGCCCAGCAGGCCCCATGCTCCTGCGGGGACTCCAGGTCCAGCCGCACCCAGGGCCGGCCCCTCTCCCTGCAGCCTGGGCCCCTTTCACACCCTGTTGGCACCAGCACCTGGCCCCGTGATCCTCCCCTGCAGCGCTTTGCTGCCAGAGCTCTTCGGCGCGATTCATCCCGGGAGCACGGCCTCCCCCCACAGGGACCCAGCGGGCACGGCCACCCAACACCCGCTGCCTATTTATAGGCAGGAGCCTGAACTACCGGCAGCCACAGCCGAGGCCAGACCGGCTGGCTCAGCCCACACCTCCAGGGCCTTGTTCACGACCTGAACCCAGGAAACGTGGCAGAGCAGTGCCCACAAGGTGCCTGCAGGGGCAGAGCTGCTCCTGAACTGCCTCCAGGCAGACTAGAGGCAGCACCCCCCACCGCAGCTCTGGCATCATGCCAAGCATACTCCTCCCCTCCCAAGGGGCTCAGGGGCTACAGCCTCTTTGGCCTCGCAGCTGAGGTTCACAGCATGAGGTTCTCCTCTGTGCCTATTCCACCCCCAAAGCCAAGGGCCACAGGGTGCGTGGATTCCTGTCCGTGGCCTTGGACATGATTTGGGGAGCTGATCACTCCCCAGGGCAGCTGATCACTCCCCAGGGCAGCCCCTGCTCTGCCTGTATTTTGGGGGGGTGCATGTGGCCCATTTGTTCTCAGCAGGGCCCTTGGAAGCTCAGATCAGCTGCTCCAAACTTGAGACCTGCTGATGAGGAGGATCCAGCCAGTCCACTCACTGCGCTGGAGACAGAGTGCCCAGGGGTAGCAGTGCAGAAGCCACACGTGCGGTAGAACGGATGCTGCCAGGGAGGAAACTTTACCCCGGTATTTAGATGTATCACTGTCCGACAGTGGTGGCTAGACTGGGGCCCCTCGCACTAGGAACTGCAGACCCAGTGTGAGAGACAGCCCCTACCTTAAAGAGCTCAAAGTCTGAATAGAGCAGACACACACAGGGAAACTGAGGCACAGGAAGGGCAAGGGACTCGCCCATGGTCATGGAGCATATCAGTAGCAGAGCCAGGAAGAGAGCCTGGCTGTCCTGTGGCCCAGGCCTGCCGCACTAGACCTCACGAGTAGAAGTGGAGGGGGGGAGCTGGCAGGCCTCCTTTATGGCGCCCTCTGGGAGGCTCGAAGAGCTGGATGGAAGAATACCAGGGCCGGGAGCTTCACAATCCTTTTTTCCAAGCCGGGGCCCTGAGGTGCCGATCCAGAGGCCCCACACCCGGTGCTAATCCGCACCCCCTTTCCCCAGCTGCCGTCCTCTTTAGCTCCTCGAAGCAGGACGTGAACCAACCAGGTGTGCTTGAGGGGCTGACGAAAGGGCCTCACATGCAGCCTCCATCCTTGTTGAACTGAACAGGAGACACAAGCCGGTCGCTTTCGCAAGCAGCTCAGCAGGTGGGTCGAGGCCTTGGATTCCCACCCTTGCCGAGGTCGCTTGAACGACCTGAGCTGACCCTCCACCTGCAAGTTCTGGGCCCCCAGCAGAAAGGCGGCTGGCCAGTCAGCCCCCCTGTGCTCATGCCTGGCAGAGTTCAAGCTGTATGAACAAACGCTGGAAACTCAGCGCAAGCACGGTAGCTGGGAACTTTCAGGATTCGAACGCCCACAGAGCTCTGAGATCTGCCAGCATGCGCAGCAGCTAGAAAACTGAACAGGAACCAGGACATCTGGAGGGGCCAACCCCAAGGCCTTGCTGTGGCCTGAGCAGGGAGGATACTGGGTCAAGGAGGCAGGGAATGGAGATAGGAACGGGCCAGGGTGCAAATCAAGGGCTGACTAAACCTGGAAAGCTCAGCTGGGTCAGTGGGAACCAAGACTCGCTCGCCTCTCACTCCCCTGGTGCAAATCAGGCGTGATGCCTGATCAGCGTAGTTACACCAGTCTGACCATGGACTAGGAAGGAAGAAGATCCGGCTTCTGCGTTTCTATCGTTGGGTCTAAGGACCCACAAGGGCTACAGGAAAAAAACTGGGAGACTGGGAGCTCTGGGGGGCAGGGACGTTGGTCTGGTGTGTGTTTGTGCAGTGCCTAGCGCCACAGGGTCCTGGCCCATAGCGGGGGGGGGGGGGGGAACTAGAGTGCTACCATAATATACCTAGTATGGGTTCCTGGCTAGGGCTCCAGAGCGCTACTGTAATCTCACCTACTATATAATGTACAACACCTAATGCCATGGGGTCCTGGTTCATGGCTAGGATGCCTGAGCGCTAGAGTAATACACCTAATATGGGATCGTGGTTCATGGCTAGAGCTCCTGAGCAGTACCGTAATATACCTAAATACATAACATACAGCACCTAGCACAAGAGGGTCCTGGTCCATGACCAAGGCTTTAAGGTGCTACTGTAATACACCTAATATGGGTACCTCGTACATGGCTAGGGCTTCTGAGCACTACCGTCGTACATGCAATATATAACTAATATAACTTCCAACACCTAGCGCTTGGTTCCTGGTTCATGGCTAGGGTGCCTGAGCTTTACCGTAATACACTTAATACATAACATACAGCACCTAGCACAAGAGGATTCTGGTCCATGACAGAGGCTTTAGGGTGTTACCGTAATATATCTAATAATAATTTTAGGCCTCTGATCCAGCAAAGCACTTAAGCCTATGCTTAACTGTAAACCCTGATTTCAAATGGGACTGCTCCCATATTTACAATTAAGCACGTGCTCAGGCCCTGGAATGCCTCACAGGGATACCACCCTTTTCCTTGTTACTATGTGTGATCGCTAACATACGTATATTTGAAATGAAGCGTCAAATGTAATGCAAATAAGAAGGTGCCACCTCACCAGTGGACTGCTGCAAAATAGGCCCCAGGAAGTAGGAGAATAGAAGACGTCTGTACTGCTTTTTAACGTACCCAGCCACCCCCGCAGCACACGGAGAAACCAATTCGATTTGAAGATCAACTTTTTAAAAACAAACAAACCACCGGGGGAAGAAAAAGGCCAAAGAATTGCCTGTTAGGAGAGAGCATTGTCCCATGAGCTCTGGGGGGCAGGGAGCGTCTCTTTGTTCTGTATCTGTGCAGCGCCCAGCACAATGGGGTCCTGATCCACAGTTGCGATGCCTAAGTGCTACCATAATACACCTAATAAAAGTGATCAGAACATAAGTTGGAGTCAGGACTCCTGAGTTCTACTCCTTGCTGCCAGTCTGTGCCTCAGTTTCCCCACATGAAAAGGGCATGATACTTGCCTCCCTCTGGGAGAAGCTTTAAGATCCTGGGTTGAAAGATGCTAGATGAGCCCGAAGCACTGACTTTCTCTGGCACGCCCCACTTTCCTGTGTCCCGCCGAGAGCTGCATCTCACCCTTGTGCTCATCCCCAGAGAGACAGAGCAGACCTTGTCCTAGGACCCTGTGGCAGGGGCAACATGACAGCTCCCAGTGTGAGTGACCCCAACAGTGTCTGTGGATACAATGAAGCGGCGATGGGGGTTTCTAGGAACTGTTTGGAAACATCCTTCTTCCCTGATGATTTATATCCCAAGTCAAAGCCATGGGGGGCAGATGAGAAGATGCACACAGGCCGTTCCTGACCCCGCTGCCAGCCGCATCCCAAGAGATCGATCAGCGTCGCTCAGTACCAGGCCGGTTCCTGGGAGTAGTCAGAGTGGCTGAGAAGTCAGGTTGGAGGCAGGGATGGTGGCTCGTCCTCGTCAGAGTCAAACTCCACGTTCTCGTCTTTCACCCACTTGCCGGAAGGGTCCTGGATCCAGCCTGAGCTGAGGGAAGGACAGACAGTCAGAGAGTTACAAATGCTAGGACAGGTGGATGCCAACTGAAGAAGACTGAAGGATGGTGTTAAGGAGATGGTTTATCTACTTACATGGCACAGGACTCCTGGGTTCTAGCACTGACAGAACTGGTTATAGTCTCTCCATCCCACTCCCTGTGCCTCGGTTTCCCTTCACCTTTGAAGCCATCCCTTTGTAAAGCATTTGGAGATGGATGGGTGAGGAGAGCTGTGCGGGACTGCATGCATGAGAGCCCAAGAACTAGATGGAGCCATGGAGGACAGATGCTAGGTTATATCCCCGGGCTAGCCCCCAGCAATGGGCTGGATAGGACTTTGGGGGCTTTTCCCTTTGCTGAGTGTTGAGATGAGCTCCTACCACTCAGCCCAGGGATTGGACCCCTGCCAATGCACCCTGCTGCTCTGCGGGGAACAGGCAGAAGCCAGCTCACCTCCTGAGCAGGAGATAATGCTCCAGGGCTTGGCGCTTCTCAGGGCTGATGGCTTCAGGCTGGGCAGACAAGAAGGACTTTCCTTTGCTGCTTCTCTTGATCCTCGCAGCAGGTTCCTTCTGCAAATCTAGAATGAGAAGAAAGGGACGAGATGAGGCCGACTGGCACCTCTGCAGAGAGCTCATCGCCTCTGTGGACGCACTTAGTTCCGAGCCAAATCGGCAGCTCATGGGAGGCTGAAATCAGTGAGCTCATGTGACAGGGGTAATGGCACTTTGCATTTCTACAGTGATCTGTAACGCTGCTCATAAGTGACAATGATGAATGCACCCCCCCAAGGGAAACCAAAGCTTGGGGATTTGCCCCAACGCAACATAGCAAATCAATGGTGGGGAGGGTAAGAGAACCCAGGAGTGTAGAATTCCAGCCCCTCCCCACTGCCCACTCTAACCACTAGACCCTACTCTCCTCCCAGAGCTGGAGATAGAACCCAGGAGTCCTGACTCCCAGCCCCTCCCCACACTCTACCAGGCAGGCAAACAGCAATGGAATTTCCCAAGGGTTGCGGAAATATATGAGCCACTACAGTGAGACAGGCGAATGGTGGATTTAACTGTACCCAGGCAGCTCAGTGGAAGGGGCAAGACCCCGGAGCCTCTCAGGCTCGTACCTGCTCGAGGGCTGGCGTGTCCAGGAAGCCGCATGGAGTGGGGGGCGTCCGCAGCAACACATCCCTCTTCACCTCCCGCCACGAAGTTTCCCGGCTCTGCCGGCTGCTTCCCAATGGCACTCCCGAAGGCAGCGGGGGCAGCAGGCTCCCTCCCAGAAGAACCAATGCTTGAGCTGCTGCCATCGGACCTAAAACAGACAGCAGGTCCCCTGAGACTAGTGTTGACCAGCTGCCCAATGTGCACAGCCACAGTGACAACCAGGGATGGTATCTTGCTGTCTAGAGCCCCATCCGTCAGAGGACCCCAAAGTGATTTCTGGACAGGGAGTAACCCGCACAACTCCCCAGGTAAGGAAAGTAAATATTATTCCTGTGTTACAGATGGGGAAACTGAGGCAGAGACAGGGACATGACCAAGTCAGTGGCACAGCTGGACACAGAACCCAGGAGTCCTAATCCCCAGTTCCCTGTTCTAACCACCAGACCCACTCCCCTCCCTGACTTCCAATCCCCCTGCTCTAACCACCAGACCTCACTCCTAGTCCTCTGCCCTAACCACCTAAGGCTGGTAACAGAACGCAGGTCCCCTGCTCTGACCATTAGACCACACTCTCTTCTCAAAGCTGCTGCCTTTACATGATACGCGTTCCACTGCTGAAATATAAAGCAGGCATGGAAGAGGCTTGCAATCCCCCACTCTGAAATCATTCCCACTATACTCGGAGCCTGGCCTAGCAGGAAAACGACCAGCTTAAGGATTCAGGGCCAGATCCCCAGCTGGTGTAAGTCAGCACTGTGCCATGGACATCCACAGAGCTATGCTAACTGACACCCACTGGGCGAATGGCCCTTAGAGAGGAACAGAGCAGAAAAGCCTGCTGTGGGCAGATGTCCAGCAGATGGTGGTGCTACCCAGCAGCAAAGACCTTGCCAAGGTTGTGCCTGGCTCTCGTACCAGCCCCCGATGCCATGGCGAACCCTCAACCCGAGCTGGCAGGGAACGGATAGGTATTACCTGTTCCTTCGGCAGCAGCTGTTATAGGGAGAGGCTTTCAGCAAAGCGTTCTGGGCAATCTTCCTGGTCTGAGCCAGCAAGGGTGCAGAGCACGCAAGATCCTAAGGAAAACACAGACAAGCTCAGGACAGCCAGCTGGGTAAAGGTCGCGGGAGGGGCTCCCATAGGGCGCACGTGCCAACCTGCATGCCTGCCTCCTCTGCCCGCAGGAACTCCTGCTGCCGCCGCTTCTGCACCTCATTCTCATGTGACCGCTTCTTTCCGTAGAACGTCTGCAGGCCTGGGACACAGAGAGAGAGACAGACACAGGTAATCCAGGCGCGAGACTCTCGCCAGGCAGTCCGCCACCGAGCCAGGGTTACACTGCCAAAGGGCTGCCCAAGTGGCAGTCGGTTTGGGGTGGAACGGACTGCCACCTCCTGCTGTGTCTCATGGGGATGGATGGATGGCTTTGAGCAATCCAAGCACTATAAAGGTCCAACCCTCGTTGGGACATCTCAATCTGTCTTCTACCTACCAGCACCACTGACTGCCCCTGAGCTTTGGGAGTGAAGCTGGACTCTTCCTTCCTCCTGCACCATCCCCACTACCCAGGGTCTGCAGCTCCCTGAGCAACTGAGCCCTTAGGGCTGACTTACTAGCTATGTGTTTCTTGCCGGCCCTATGGACCGTCAGCATGTCAAGCGTGTCAAAGACTGGACGGTGGAAACACACTGTGCAGGCATATCTGAGAGAGAGAGGAAAAACAGTCATATCAAGCCAGGAGCATCCCCCGTCACGCACACCTATTAGGATAGATGCCCCCCCAGCCCTTCTTATCAATGTTAAGAGAGACAGTGCAGCTGGTAACACTGAGCTGGAAGAGACTCTAGTTACAGCCACTAGAATAAATTACCATGTTTCTCAGATTCACCCAGCGCAGTGGGACCTCAACGAATGTAACTGGCTGAGGCTCTCAAAGCACAGGCAGCCAGGTTAAGCGTTACTATCCCCATCTCACCCATGGGGAAACTGAGTGATTTGCCCAATGAGTCAATGACAGAGCTGGGAAGAGAACCCAGGTGTCCTGACTCCCTCTCCAATGCTCTGGATGCTGGACCACACACCCTCGGTTTTGTTATCCCCAGTCTGCAGTTGAGGAAACAGGGCAGGACAACGTAAGTGACAACCAAGGAGAGTCAAGAACTGAACCCAAAATTCCTGGCTCCGTGGCCACTGGACCGTGCTCATTCTCTGACAGACATCCAAAAGTCTGAATGCCGAGCCAACCGGTCTGAGTGTGTAATATTAGCCAGAGGCTCTCTGGCGGACGTGTGGCTCTTTTACATCTGAAGAGAAGTGGGAACTGCAAAGCCAAAATGAAAACTAAAATTAAAAAAAACCCAGATCAGCCTCAATATACAGCCCAGATCCCAGCACCCCGGATTTTGGTGGTGTTTGAAATCCAAATCTGGGTCTGGGTCTAACTTTTACAGATTGTCCCTATTTTTACAGTGGGCCTGAGCAAAACATTCCTGAATGCTGGGGCCTTGGAAATCCAGATCTGAATTTAATAACAAATAACAATCCCTAGCTAGCTCTTATCTCGTGCTTTTCATGAGTAGAGCTTGATAAAGGAAGAGCAGTATTGTTATCCCCATTTTACAGATCGGAAAACTGAGGCACAGAGCGATGAAGGGATTTGCCCAAGGACACCTAGCAGGCCTGTAGCAGATCAGGGAAGAGAACCCAGGTGTCCTAACTCCAACTCCAGTTCTCTGTGCATTAGGCCACACTGCCAATCTTGCAGGTTCAGTCCCCAGAATAAATAAATACACTAATTAGTGAATTGAACCGATTCAAAGAATCATGATTCAATGTGGGCTTTAGGCTGAGGTTGGATTTTATTTGACCCGATCCTTATGGCATACAGTCTTCTCAGAACCATATTGCTTGCTGTCAAATGGATCTAACGCACCTGCCGTTCCTTAGCAACAGCGCCTCGTCCTCCGGGATGTAGTTTGCCAGCAGATCTGCAACTCTTCTTTTCTAAATAAACGACCAGGCCATGTTACTGAGGAATCAATCTCTCTGGTGTAGGCAGCAGAGCAACTGGCATCAGTGTGGCCATAGATGAATGAGAATAACAATCTCTAGCTCTTATCTAGTGCTTTTCATCCATGGATCTCAGAGCACTTTACAAAGGAGGCTGGTAGCATTATCACCATTTTACAGACGGGGAAACTGAGGCACAGAACAGGGCAGTGACTTGCCCAAGGTCATCCAGCAGGCCAGTGGCAATGCTGTAAACAGAGCCCAGAGCAGCAGGGATGGGGGGGGGAGCCAGAGGCCAAGAGGTGTTGGGGTGGTTGGAGAGTGGGAGAACCAGGGGCCAAGGGGTATTAGGGGATCACCTGGGGATGGGAGAATGGTGGGGGGGGAGTATTGGGGGGAGCAGAGGAGTGACTCCGGGGTTGAGAGGGAAGCTTGGGGACTGCTCTGGGCTGGAGGGCAGTGGGAGGGCTGGGGGGAGCCAGGGGGCGGGGAGAAGAGGGGATTGCTCTGAGGATGGGGGTTGGGGAGAGCTGGGGAGGGGTCACGGGAGCTGGGAGGATTGGGGGAGTCACTCTGGGGAGGTCCCTCTTGGAATGGGGAGAGTTCAGGGTAGCAGGGAATTGACAGGAGCTGGGGAAGCAGGGTGGGTTGGGGGATCGCTCTGGGGATGTGGGGATCCAGGGGGCTATGGGGGGACTAAGGAGTCGGGGGGTCACTCTGGGGATGGGGGTCTAGGGGGAGTTGGGCGGTATCACTCTGGGGATGTGGGGAGCTTGGTTTGGCGGGGAATTGACGGGAGCTGGGGGTAGGGTAGGGGGATCTCCCTGGGGATGTGGGGAGCCAGGGGCGTGGGGGGACTGAGGAGGAGCCAGGGGGGGCTGTGGGGGGACTGAGGAGGAGCTGGGGGGGCTGTGGGGCTCTGGGGGGACTGAGGAGGAGCCGGGGGCTCTGGGGAGCCGGGTGGCTGTGGGGGGGACTGAGGTGGAACAGGGGAGTGGGGGCTGTGGGGGGACTGAGGCAGAGCTGGGGGGCTCTGGGGGGACTGAGGAGGAGCTGGGAGGGCGGGGGCTCTGGGGAGCCGGGGGGCTGTCGGGGGACTGAGGCGGAACAGGGGGGCAGGGGGCTGTGGGGGTCTGAGAAGGAACCGGGGGGCTGTGGGGAGCCGGGGAGTGGGGGGCTGTGGGGGGACTGAGGAGGAGCCGGGGGCTCTGGGGAGCCGGGTGGCTGTGGGGGGGACTGAGGTGGAACAGGGGGGTGGGGGGACTGAGGCAGAGCTGGGGGGCTGTGGGGGGACTGAGGAGGAGCCGGGGGGGCGGGGGGCTGTGGGGGTCTGAGAAGGAGCCGGGGGGCTGTGGGGAGCCGGGGAGTGGGGGGCTGTGGGGGGACTGAGGAGGAGCCGGGGGCTCTGGGGAGCCGGGTGGCTGTGGGGGGGACTGAGGTGGAACAGGGGGGTGGGGGGACTGAGGCAGAGCTGGGGGGCTGTGGGGGGACTGAGGAGGAGCCGGGGGGGCGGGGGGCTCTGGGGAGCCAGGGGGGGCGGGGGGCTCTGGGGGTCTGAGAAGGAGCCGGGGGGCTGTGGGGAGCCGGGGAGTGGGGGGCTGTGGGGGGACTGAGGAGGAGCCGGGGGGGCGGGGGGCTCTGGGGAGCCGGGGAGTGGGGGGCTGTGGGGGGACTGAGGAGGAGCCGGGGGCTGTGGGGAGCCGGGGAGTGGGGGGCTGTGGGGGGACTGAGGAGGAGCCGGGGGGGCGGGGGGCTGTGGGGAGCCGGGGAGTGGGGGGCTGTGGGGGACTGAGGAGGAGCCGGGGGGCTGTGGGGAGCCGGGGAGTGGGGGGCTGTGGGGGGACTGAGGAGGAGCCGGGGGGGCGGGGGGCTCTGGGGAGCCGGGGAGTGGGGGGCTGTGGGGGGACTGAGGAGGAGCCGGGGGGCTGTGGGGAGCCGGGGAGTGGGGGGCTGTGGGGGGACTGAGGAGGAGCCGGGGGGGCGGGGGGCTGTGGGGAGCCAGGGAGTGGGGGGCTGTGGGGGGACTGAGGAGGAGCCGGGGGGCTGTGGGGAGCCGGGGAGTGGGGGGCTGTGGGGGGACTGAGGAGGAGCCGGGGGGCTGTGGGGAGCCGGGGGGTGGGGGGCTGTGGGGGGACTGAGGAGGAGCCGGGGGGGCGGGGGGCTGTGGGGAGCCGGGGAGTGGGGGGCTGTGGGGGGACTGAGGAGGAGCCGGGGGGCTGTGGGGAGCCGGGGGGTGGGGGCTGTGGGGGGACTGAGGAGGAGCCGGGGGGGCGGGGGGCTCTGGGGAGCCGGGGAGTGGGGGGCTGTGGGGGGACTGAGGAGGAGCCGGGGGGCTGTGGGGAGCCGGGGAGTGGGGGGCTGTGGGGGGACTGAGGAGGAGCCGGGGGGGCGGGGGGCTCTGGGGAGCCGGGGAGTGGGGGGCTGTGGGGGGACTGAGGAGGAGCCGGGGGGCTGTGGGGAGCCGGGGAGGGGGGGGGCTGTGGGGGGACTGAGGAGGAGCCGGGGGGGCGGGGGGCTCTGGGGGGACTGAGGAGGAGCCGGGGGGGCGGGGGGGCTCTGGGGAGCCAGGGGGGGCGGGGGGCTCTGGGGGTCTGAGAAGGAGCCGGGGGGCTGTGGGGAGCCGGGGAGTGGGGGGCTGTGGGGGGACTGAGGAGGAGCCGGGGGGGGCGGGGGGGCTCTGGGGAGCCGGGGAGTGGGGGGCTGTGGGGGGACTGAGGAGGAGCCGGGGGGGCGGGGGGCTCTGGGGGGACTGAGGCGGAGCCGGGACGGGGTCGCTCTGGGCACCTGAAGCGCCCCGGCCCAGGACAGCTCTGCGGAGCCGGGGTGCCCGACCCCGCTGCCCAGCCCGACCCGGCCGCTCACCTGCAGCACGTTCAGCTGGCCCGAGTCATCCCCCTCCCGCTTGAAGGACATGGCGGCGCCCCGCGACCCCGGCCGCGGTAACCATGGGAACTGCGCCCACCCAGCACTTCCGGTTTGGTTCACTTCCCGGACCCTTCCCAGCATGCCTCTTGGCGCTCCGCGCGGATAGGCCCCTTGGGCCAAACCTCCCATGAAGCATTGAGAGGGCTCGAGGCGGCGGGGCATGCCGGGAAATGTAGTCCCGGACCCTGGCCCCTCTCCCCTTCGGCGTGGCTTGTGGTTGGGCTGGGGGGAATGTTCCCCGCTGTGCCACCTCTTTGGCCCCAGAGGGGCGGAGCATGGTTATGGGGTGGGAGGAGCTGCCCGGGATCCGGGGGGGGGGGGGGGGGCAGGCAACTAACCAGGGAGAGACTACATGTCCCAGAGGTCTTTGCGTGGGATGGGAGGGGGACGGGGCTGGCCCCGCTGCGTTCCGCTCCGCTCCGCTGTTGGGAGCCCGCTGAGCGTCACAGGAGGCTACGTGCTGCGGGCACTGGCTGCTCTGCAGGGGAGGGGCCGCAGGGGGGTGGCTGGGTCCCCAGGGGGGGACGGGACTTGCCCCTTCCCCCGAGTAAAGAAGGAGCCGGGGAATGGGACAGAGAAGATTGAGGAGACCCCCCCATCCCTCTCTGGTGTAAAGGGTGGGCAGGAAATTGGGGGACCCCCCGTTCCATCCCCTCCCCCACCTGTTCAGAGTGGAGTTTGCAGTGTGGGGCGGAAATTGGGCCCCCCCCCCCGCGTGTGCCCTGGAGTAGAGGCTGAGGGGAGAACAAGCTGGAAAGCAGAGACCGTAGTGGGGGGCTCAGAGTGGGGGAGCCCTGGCCTGGCTGTTTACTCTGCTCGAGGGGGGTCCTGCCATGAGCACCCCTCAGGAAAGCCCCTTCAGAGCCCAGGCACCTCTGCTGCCCGCACTGGTGCCCCACTGACTGGGGGGGAGGGATGGCCTCCCTCTCCAGGCAGGGGTCCCCTGGAGGGGCTAGGCTGCTCTGCGGCAGCAAGACCCGGTCCTACGGCAGCCTTGTCCAGTCAATGTGCTCCCCAGTGAGGGAGAGGAGGGTGGAACATCGCCTGGAGCCGGGGGACACCTTGCAGGGGCTGGCGCTCAAGTATGGGGTCACGGTAGGTCAGCGCGGCAGCTTTTTATTGCAATCTGGGGGATACAGGTGACCTGGCAGGAGGGCCCCAGTGAGGTCCCACGGTTAGAGCAGGGGACAGAGTGCCAGACTCCTGGCTTCTCTTCCTAGCTCTGGAAGGAGACTGGGGTCTTGTGGATGGAGCAGGGAACTGGAAGCCAGGTCTCCTGGGTTCAGGGTGGATTTAATTTAAATCAAATTGACTTAAATCATTATTTAAATCACTAATCTGGAAGACTTAGCTCACGAAAGCTTATGCTCTAATAAATTTGTTAGTCTCTAAGGTGCCACAAGTCCTCCTTTTCTTTTTGCGAATACAGACTAACACGGCTGCTACTCTGAAACCTATCTTTAGAAAGTACGTCCATACATTTTTAAAGTGATTTATTTTGAAAACTTTTCAGATTAGTTTTACAGCTGTATCAGAAAATGAATGTTTGGTTATTTCATTTACCAAAAGTAATTGAAGCAGATATTTATGAAGTCATTGGTTGGTGAACCATCTCCAATTCAAGAGGTTAATCATTAATATATGGAGGATTTTCTTGCCAGGCTGTATTAGGAGGAGAACTTCACCAGACAGACATTTAAATTGTTTTATTTAACTAAAACAACAACGTTAAGTATTCTGGATTTTTTTATTCAACAGCAAACATACAATATTTTAACAAAACAAGCATATGAATTTTTGAATTTAGTTAAACATTCAGGTTTTTTAAAATCAGGTTTGTTTTTGTTAAAAATTGTTTTTAACTAAAATAGATAAATGAAATATTAAAAAACCCCTAACCCCTCCCCCCAAAAAAATTAAATCGACTCTGTCAGCCAGGTCAACGTGAGAAACTTAAAATATTGGCTTCTGCAGATAACTCAGTTGTCTTCACCTTCATTTTCCTGTTTGTTCATAATCTGGAAAAGAAAAACAGGCTTTCCTACTTTTTCAGTTACCAAACAATTTCTCAATTTGGAATTTGCATCTGATGAAGTGAGCTGTAGCTCACGAAAGCTTATGCTCAAATAAATTTGTTAGTCTCTAAGGTGCCACAAGTACTCCCTTTTGATTTGGAATGAATTAGTCCAAAGGAAGAAAATATTTTTTCTACACCGGCGGAAGAAGCTACTGCTGTTAAAAGTGAGATTATCACTAACACTCTCTGAATCCAAGGGTTTAAGTGACTTCCGCCAGTTCCCTGATGTGACTTTCTTTAAAACATCATCAGCAAACGTATTTCTTGAATGGTTCTTATTCTCAAACTTTTATGGCCTGCTGCCGTAATAGGTTTTCCCTTCTAGTGAGAGAATGGTATGGTAGATCTCAAATCAATGAAGGCTACACTCAGACCTCAAGACTTCTGGAATATGCTGCTCAAACAGTTTCACTCTTGTTTCTACTGCCTGTCCTTCCCTTCTCACATTTATCTCCAGACTTCTCCTTGTCCAGATCTATTCTGCCCCCAACAATCTTCTATTCATTGAACTTTTTGAAACTTTGCACTTCTAGAGAGAGGTAAGGGATTGACTGTGTACACAAATTTGCACAGGGACAGTAGGGTTGAGGTCTATTATTTCTCAGCTCTGTTTATTTAAAAACATGTTTGCTGTTAACAAGCATGTTACCTCTGGAGACACAAATCCACAGTTTGAGAACTGCAAAACTAAGCATCTCTGATGGTATCTTCTAGACTGAGAACTGAGTCCCATTGGGTAGATAGAAAGATTAACCTAAATAATCTATGCAGAACTCCCGTAAATAATCTATACAAAATTGGGTCCCTAATCCATGAACTATTAGAACTCATTACAAAACTTTTCTTGAAGATTACTTGAATATATATTCTCATACTATAGAATTAGAATTTATAATCCCTACTCCATGATGAGATATCTCTGTATCTTAATTAAAACTATCTTTAGATAGGTTTTTCCTCAAAAGAATTTTAATTAAAAAAAATCATTGATTTTTATCCACCCTGCCTGGGTTCTAGTCCCTACTCTGGGCTTCAGTTTCTCTATTACAAAAACCAAGCTTCAGAGTAGCAGCCGTGTTAGTCTGTATTTGCAAAAAGAAAAGGAGTACTTGTGGCACTTTAGAGACTAACAAATTTATTTGAGCATAAGCTTTTGTGAGCTACGGCTCACTTCATCGGATGAAGTGAGATGTAGCTCACGAAAACTTGTGCTCAAATAAATTTGTTAGTCTCTAAGGTGCCACGAAACCAAGCTATTGCTATTGACCTATCTTTGGTAAAGCACTGATTTCAAATTGCCGCAGGACTGGTGAATGCTCCTCAAGCTTCCAGCTCTCCATTTCCAGGCCCTCCTGAGGGCGCTCTTAAGTGATCCCCTCAAGAAATGTGCGAAACAAGCAATTATATCTGTAGAGTGAATCCTTCCCCTGGGTTTCCTACGCATCTTGACTTTCATTCTTCCCCTTGTAGGCCCTGATTCTGCAGCTTGGCTCCAGATTGATTTCCCCCCCCCCCATTTTGTACAGTGCTTGGTGTGTCTTAGACAAGGAGCTCTGTCGAAGCACTTAGCGTTACCACTTTTCAGCTTTGTTTGCCGAGTATCTGGGGTGAAGCAGGGAGGGTCCTGTCATGAGCACCCCTAAGAAAAGGGGCACTGGCAGGAGTCACCTCTCCAGAGTCCAGGCACCTCTGATCCCCCTACAGTGGGGACTCCTGGCTCTTGTCTGAGGCTATTGCAATACACATAATGAATCCTAATAATTGATGCTGCTCCAGGGCAGTGCCAGCGGATTGGCTGCGAGATCAGAGACACAGTCCCCACCCCTAGGACTCTACAATCCAGCGCCCTGATCATGGAACTCTGAGCCGGCACCCCACTGGAGTCCCCGGGGTGTGGCAGTATGGGAGGAGTGCATGGGGGGCTGAATGTCTGGAGTCTCATGCAGGATCAGGTCTCCGACCCTGCACTCGCTGTCTCCTCTTGGTACCCCGTGTGTGCAGTTACCTCCTTGTGAGGCTGATGTGACCCTGGTAATGTGCGCATACACAGTCATGCACAGACACACACACACACACACACTCTCACGCCTTTCTCATTTCCTGTTTTTGCAGCTCTCTGTTCCTTTGGCCTCATGTGGATCTCGGGGATGTGGGCGGGGGCGGGGGGCAGAGATCAGTTTCTGATGCAGAAAAAGCCTGCCCCGGTATCACCTCCAGCCTGGCCGGGGCCTGCATTTGTGATCAGGCAGCAGATGGTTGTTGAGTGACTCTGGGAGCATAGCAGTTTGAATCTTGACAGGTCCTGCAGCCTGACAGCACCAATTCAGTCTTCCCCACGACACATGCATGCTGGCCCCTGCTGGTGTGCTCCTGCCCTGCGGCTGGAGGGGCAGGGAAAGCAGGGAGCTGTCTCTGGGGCTGCCAGCCAGGGGGGCCAGCTATGTTTGTGTGACAGATGCTGAGAACCTGCAGCTCATTTTGCAGGAGCCCACAAGCCACCAGTCAGGCGGAAGGGGAGGGTCTTTTGGTCTCTGGGCTGGAATCGCGGCACGTGCTATGGTGATGGACTCCCAGCCCGTCTCCCTCATCCACCCCTGGCTGAGCATAGGAGACAAGTGTGCTGGGGGTCCTCCCTGCCTAACAATGGCACGTCTCTCTCCCAGCCACTGGGACAGCACAGTACTTGCCTGGCTGCATTGAACACCATCCTCCAGAGCTTGGTCAGTTTCCCTCCCCTTCCTAACCTGGCATTCAAGTTCCAGCAACCCCCTAATCCGTCTCCCTGCCAGCATGAGCCCGGCACCCGCAGCCCAGATCACATCATGTGCACACTTGCCCTCATTGCTCTATTTGCTTACTGGTGCCCTCCACCCCAGAGGTGGCTGCAGTTCGGTGGTGCCATGATATTAGGTGTCCAGCCTGCAATGGAGCTTCAGGGAACAAGCCCCAGATCAGAGGCAGTTGTTCTCTTGGTGTATAGAGAAGGGGGTTGGTGACGCGTGTCCCAGGCTTGGAGGTGTTACAGGTGCTTATGGTCTCTTCCCAGATGGAGCAGATCAAGCGGGCGAACCGGCTGTACACCAGTGACTCCATCTTCCTCAAGACGACACTGCACATCCCTATCCTGGTGGAGCCCAAGCAGATGGCGAATGGCTTAAACCTGGAGGAAGAGGAGGTGGAGGAAGGAGCCAGGCGGCCTGCCACAGGGGAGGAGAAGCTGATGCTGAAAAATGGCCCTGTGACTAGCACAGGTGCCACCCCCTGCCATGACCTCTCAGCCGCGGATTTCTTAAGGAAGCTCGACCTGGAGATCAGCCTGTCCAAGAAGGCTGCAGTGAAGAAGCTGCGGGAGGGGGAGATTGCGTAAGTGCCACCTTGAGGTTACCGTCGCGCCAAGTAACTAACGCAGTGCCCAGGCTGTATGGGTAGAGGATCAATCCCCAGACCTGCTGTTCCGGCTCATAGGCCCCTGCCAGCTGTGCTAAAGGAGAATCTCTGCTGGCTGCCCTTGGGTTAGCGCTTATATCCTCTGTGGGGCTGCTACAGGGCGAGGTGACCCCACAAGTGCCAGCTGCCTCCTGCAGGGGACGCAGTGATGCCTGAGTACCCCCCGCTCAGGTTTTACATGCCCCTTGGCGGGGGGTAGAAATTAAAACCCCAGCGAATCAGGCGCCGTGCTTGTCAAAATAAAAGAGCCCAGCACCGAAGCCTGTGAGATCCTCCATGTCTTGCCCCATAGTCTGCTCCTCCCCAGCCCCCCAAGAAACCCACTTACCCAGGGGTCCCCAAGGCTGAGGGGCAGTGCCTGGGCAGGGGGCTGTAGCAAAGGGAGGTCGGAGAGTGAGGGGTTGTTCCTTGCTGACAGGGCGGGGGTGACGTAGCCTCAGGCTTTGGCTTCGCCCCCGCGTGATGTACGGTGGCCAGGTGAGTACTGGTGCTATCGGCGACTACATGCAATGCTCACGGCAACTAGGATGGGGGAATAGAGATGTGTGCACTGTGGGGAGTTCTCTGAAGGCGACGAACAGCCACACACGGCAACCTGGGCACACACAGACATGTTTGTTTTGATGCTGTTTCTTCCCCTGCTTCATTTCCTACTGGCGCTGTGCAGGCAAGAGATAAGAGCCAGGAACTTGTGTCCTGCCGGGCATGTGCCGCTCACTGCAGGGCGTCGGGGTGGGAAGGAATTCACGGGGGGCACTGGGATGTTTCCTGGGTTCCTCCAGGGAAACGGCCATCGGTCGCTACTGGAGGAGGGGGAGATGCTGGGTTGGATGGGGCCTGAGTCTGATCCAGGGTGTCGGCACCTGCCTCCCTGTGGGTCGTGGGGCAGACCTCCCCGTGCTGCTGGAAACGGGGATTGACAGAAGCCGCTCGGTTATTTTCCTCCCTTCTGTGCAGTGCTGCAGGGGGGTTAAACAGCCAGCGCGTTAGCTCAGGGCACAGCCAGAGGAGCCCACGGCCACCGTCTCCCCTCAGTCGGCTGCGGCACAGGGAATGCCCTTCTCCTGGCCTGGGAGTCTGGCCCAGCTGGGCCTCTGAGGACTGCATTAGGGGAGCTGGCTGGGCTAAGGAGCCGGCCGCTGCTTGCCATTGACTAGCCTCTGTGACCACGAGAGGGCGCCGTTGCCTGCGTTGAAGATCTCTGCAGTTCCTATCCCAGCCCTGGCCCCCCAGCTCGGGCAGTGCCCCTCGATCCTGACCTGCAGCCCCCTCCTACCCCAGCCCTGGGCCCCAACCCTCCGGCCTGGCCAGTGCCCCTCGATCCTGACCTGCAGCCCCCTCCTACCCCAGCCCTGGGCCCCAACCCTCCGGCCTGGCCAGTGCCCCTCGATCCTGACCTGCAGCCCCCTCCTACCCCAGCCCTGGGCCCCAACCCTCCGGCCTGGCCAGTGCCCCTCGATCCTGACCTGCAGCCCCCTCCTACCCCAGCCCTGGGCCCCAACCCTCCGGCCTGGCCAGTGCCCCTCGATCCTGACCTGCAGCCCCCTCCTACCCCAGTCCTGGGTCCCAACCCTCCGGCCTGGCCAGTGCCCCTCTATCCTGACCTGCAGCCCCCTCCTACCCCAGCCCTGGGCCCCAACCCTCCGGCCTGGCCAGTGCCCCTCTATCCTGACCTGCAGCCCACTCCTACCCCAGCCCTGGGCCCCAACCCTCCGGCCTGGCCAGTGCCCCTCGATCCTGACCTGCAGCCCCCTCCTACCCCAGTCCTGGGTCCCAACCCTCCGGCCTGGCCAGTGCCCCTCGATCCTGACCTGCAGCCCCCTCCTACCCCAGCCCTGGGCCCCAACCCTCCGGCCTGGCCAGTGCCCCTCGATCCTGACCTGCAGCCCCCTCCTACCCCAGCCCTGGGCCCCAACCCTCCGGCCTGGCCAGTGCCCCTCGATCCTGACCTGCAGCCCCCTCCTACCCCAGCCTTTGGCCCCAACCCTCCGGCCCGGGCAGTGCCCCTCGATCCTGACCTGCAGCCCCCTCCTACCCCAGCCCTGGGCCGCAACCCTCCGGCCCGGGCAGTGACCCTCGATCCTGACCTGCAGCTCCCTCCTACCCCAGCCCTGGGCCCCAACCCTCCGGCCCGGGCAGTGCCCCTCGATCCTGACCTGCAGCCCCCTCCTACCCCAGCCCTGGGCCCCAACCCTCCGGCCCGGGCAGTGCCCCTCGATCCTGACCTGCAGCCCCCTCCTACCCCAGCCCTGGGCCCCAACCCTCCGGCCCGGGCAGTGCCCCTCGATCCTGACCTGCAGCCCCCTCCTACCCCAGCCCTGGGCCGCAACCCTCCGGCCCGGGCAGTGCCCCTCGATCCTGACCTGCAGCTCCCTCCTACCCCAGCCCTGGGCCCCAACCCTCCGGCCTGACCAGTGTCCCTCGATCCTGACCTGCAGCCCCCTCCTACCCCAGCCCTGGGCTCGTCCCCCAACCCTAGTTGTGCCAGTGCCCCTCAATCCCAGTCCCAGCCCATGGCATCCTCCCCACAGCTCTGCTGATTCATTCCAGCCCTAGGTTACTTTGTAGCTTTGAACAAAGATCCCACAGGGATTATACGGGTGTCCCGACACCCTCCCCATCTGTACTCTGTCATCTCTGGTCCGTTGCACCCCTAGGACTCCACTCCCTGCCCTGGCCCGATGTGTCTAAAGGGGGCTCTTCCCTGGATCCTTCCCAGCCCCAGCACAGGGTGGTGTGTCAGTTCAGCCACCCCCAAAGGGCATGGCTGGGGGATCCCTCAGCAAGGCCTGTCTGCGGTGCTCATTCCCTGTCCGAGATCTAACCCCCTCCTCTCTCTCGCTGCCAGGGCCAAGCCAGGAGCCAGCAGGACCTGCTCCTATCAGAGCGAGCCCTCGCCTCGCACACAGCAGCGCTCCCTGCTGGGCCCCGTGCCGCTCACCAAAACCACCCGGGCCGCCACGCTGCGGGACCAGGAGGATGAGATCTTCAGGCTCTGATGGGTGGAGCCTTCTTTTCTCCATGGACTCGCCACTCCCCTCCTAGCCGGCGCGTCCAGCAACGGGGGGGAAGTGGGGGCAGCGCAGAGTTTGTGACGGCCCTGCCAGGGCTACGGCCCTGATCCCGGCAAGAGCCTGTGTGAGCCGTCCCTCTGCCCCCGCCTTTGCACCAATCTGCAGAGGGATGGGCGGCTGCACAGGGATCGGTGTATGGGGGACATTCGGTGGCGGGGGGGGGAGGCGTGCACTGGGGTGGGTTTGGGGATGACTGGCAGAGCGCCCCCTTGGGGCGGAGGTGTCGTGGCGGCACGCTCTAATGCCCGGCTTTTTCGGCGCTGCTCTGCTCCTCGCTGGCCTTTCCCACTGCCGGGCTCTCAGCCCTGGCTAGAGCAGCCAGAGCTCCCTGCCCCAGCATGCCAGCCTCTCCCTGTCCCATCCTGTCAGGTCACCTGCAACCCCCTTGGGTCTCCTTGGCTCCCTCGCTCAGACTTTAGGGAAAGGCCTCGTGATCAGGTCCTCCGCCCTGACCCCCCATCATCTACTGATGCCCCTCAATCCCGACCCGCAGCCTCCCTGCTCTTCCTTTCGTGGGACTTTGGCCTTAAATGAAACAGGCACCTTCACAAGCCTGACGTCCTGTGGGATGGCAGGACTCCCTGGCAGCTGATCCCGTAGGACGCCTGGCAGGCAAGAGTCAGCGTCGCCTGCAGCTCCCACCGCCAGCGAGCCCACGGGGGGGGGGGTCGGGCTGACAATGCCCAGCTCCCCCCTGGGAAGAGCTCAGCATCCACTGTGTTGAAACCCAGCCCCTTGGGCCTGAGCCAAAATCTGCCCAAGTCTTTCCACCGGGGCCTGGCTTGGGGGCCGAGGGGACGAATTCCATATGCTGCTTGGCTTCCTCACCCCGAAAGCGATAGGTACAACCCCTCCCACCCCCGCTCCCCATGGATCTGTCCCCTGAGTCTGCCAGAGCTACTCAATGACCTCTCACTGCTTAGGATTCCTCTTAGCCCGGCTCTGGGGGAGGGAGCTGGCATCTGTCCCTAAGCCCAGCGGGGCCAGTCCAGCTGTGGGGGAGGGAGCCGGGGTCTGTCCCTCCTTATGTGCCATTAATCCAAGGGCTGACCAATCCTTTCCACCCATCTGGTCCCACTGGGGCTGTATGGGGCCCCTGAGAGACTAGCGCTGCTGATCGCCTGTTAATTTATCTCTTTGTTACTGGGTGTGAGAGGGAAAACACCCGGCTTGACTCTCAGCTCCCAAGCTGGTGTTTCAGGTGTGGGGTGGGACGGGGACAGCTAGTGGCTTGTAACTGGCATTTGTGGGTCAGGGGTGAATGGAGGGACTCCCAGAACAGCCCCTCCTTGGAAGGCGTTAGCTGCTTGAGCTGAGCCAGAAGCCCCAGGCTCTGTATGGGGCAGGTAAGCCGGGCTCCTATTTCCCCGCTCGTCTGTTTAATTCAGCCGTATTGATTGGGAACCCTTCGCTGTCCAGCACGGCCCAGCTCTGAAGAGGGAATCGGAGTTAAAAATAAAACCCTCCCTTGGTTCCTCTTTAAAGCCGCCTCACAGCTGAGAGGCCCAGATCCTCTTTAAATAACTCTGCCAGGTACTTTTCAGGCTCAAGATTGAGATCGGCCAGCGGCTAAGGGACCTGCAAATAAAAGTGTTCCATCCTGATTGCTCTTTGAACAAAACACACAACACGGCTCCGTGGTAAATCATTTCTGTTCCTCCCCTTTATTTCCCTGGCGAGGCACAAAGCAGGTTTGGGTCAGCCTTTGAACAGCAGTGGCAGTCAGCGGGGAGGTGCTCCAAAAATGGGTCAGATCCTGCTCCCATAGAAGTCGCTGGACATTTTGCCCTCCGTTGCAGTGTGCGGCTGGTGTTGGCGGATATGTCGTTTGGCTTAGGCTCTCGATTGCAATGCGTAAGGCCCACATGACCCCTGTGGCAGAGGGAAAGCTGTGTAGCCCCGGGCGGGGGCCATGGCAGAGCTGTCTAGGGACAGCCCTGGGCTGGGAGAGCAGCGGAGAGGTGAGCTGTGTGTTGGGATTGAGGAGCCGTGGCAGAGTCTGAGCAGGGCTCAAGGCTGGGATAGTGGGCACTGGGGTGCAGCAGAGCAATGGGGGGCAGAGCCGGTGTAGGGTGGGGGGGGCTCCTGGTCCGGGGTGGGGTGTGCCAGGGGCCTGCTCATGCAGTGAGGGTGGGAGATTGATCTGTCGGGTTTGCAGTGATGGGAAAGCAGGACCAGCGCCTCCCCCTGGCTGAATCCTGAGCGGCTCTGGGCCTGTCCCTGTGGCGGCTGCCTCTACCCTGCCTGCTGTGCCAGTGTGTCCCATTGCTGTGCTGTTCGCCTTCGCTGCAGTGTCTTGCCCGTGATGCCCCAGCTGGCCTTGCCTGCAGTCAGCCTCTCCCTTGGAACTGTCCGAGTCCCGTGGGCATCGGTGCCAGCAGAGCTGCTCTCCGTCCCTGGCCTCTTTCCAGTGCACCCGGCTTCTGCTAACCCGTGACGTTGCATCCCCGCGTGCGACAGGGAACTGCGGATTCCTCTGTCTACTTCCTCCCTGCCTAGGTGGAGTGGTGGTTGGATGCCCATGCCGGGTCTGGCCTGAGAGCCCGGGCGATCTCCGCGTCCCTTTGGTGCATGGGCAAACAGCCCTGCTCTGAAGAGCCCCCCCACTTTTGTGCCATGGACACCTGTGTGCTGCCAACCTGGCTGTGACCCGTCAAACTCATTTCACACAGCCCAGGGTACAGTAACAGCTTTTAATTGTGAGGCTTATAGGGCCCTAGGCTCTTTAATGGCTGCAAGGAGCCACCTTGAGAAAACCGGCACCTTTAGCAGCTCCCCACAAAGCACTGGATTCAGGGCTGAGGTGGCTGGAAGAGCGCCCCCTACTGACTCACCAGTGCAAGCTGCGGGAGCACCTGGGAGCTCCTCTTCCAAATGCTGACCAGGTTGGGGCAGTTCCTAAGGCTAATTACATTCCTCCTCTGATTAATCACCTGCCCCGCTGTAGTGGGACCAGCACAGATGGTCATCTGCAGGGAAGGTTTTACTTTTGGGGTCTAATATCTTCCGTAGAAGGCAGCCCCTGGAATGTGGAGAAGCCAGCAGCTCCCCCAGCTCTGGATTTACCACGACTCTGCGTGTTGGGCAGCGGTGGGAATAGAACCTGTGACCCCTCCATCTGCAAATGCACCACCCAAATTAAAACTGACAGCCAGGGGTTTCTGTAGTGAGGGTTTGGACTGCTTTAATTTCCGGGGGCCAGAAAGCACTGGGCATGTGTGTCCCCCCAGATCCAGGTTTCTTAAGGGGTGGGCTGTGAGGGCTAAATGGGACGGGCACAGGGAAGTGTAGCAGCGCCAATTCAGATATTTCTTTGGGGGCGGGGGTGCATTCTAGTCCTTGCATGGCAGGGACCCAGGTCCACTCTGCTTGTGTCCCCCTTCCTCCCACAGGGACCCAGATCCCATCGCCCACGGATCTCTTCTCTCTTACCCACCCAGTGCGGGAGCCGGTGTCGCCCAGGGGCAGGTTTCAGCAGACGCCCCCCGTGCTCCGCCTTCCAGGGAGATCCTCCCCGTGCCTCAGGTCGCAGTCCCCTTTGCCCCGGCTGCCCTGAGGAGCGGCCAGATCCAGGTTCGGCGGCCCTGCAGCCAAAGCCATGCTCTGGATTGCGGTGGGAGCAGCCGCACTGAGTCAGTCCACCAGCGCTGCTTAAAAGTGGTTGGACCCTGGGCGCCCCCCCGCACGCCCCGTCCCAGCTCTGCGGCCTGTGGAATTTTGAGCAAGCGCAAAAACTTTGGGGAAGGGAGGGCATTTGTTCCCCCCCCAACCCCCACTAACTGATGCCACCTGGGCACTAATCAGCCTCTTACCCCGACCATGAGGGGGAGACAGAGCCATGTGCTGGGTTAGTGCCAGGCCAGCATCCGAGTGCTGGAGAGGGGCCGGGGGTGAACCCCTGCGGTGTGTGGAGATGAGGCCAGGCTAGCAGAGTCGGGAGGCAGGCAACCGCTGGCCTCATGTCCCCCTTGGCTGAAAGCACCTGGCTCCCAAGGTGGCTTGTGCCTTGTGTTCACAAGCCCGGCGAGGGGCTGTTTTCCCAGGGAGCTCCGGCTCTGGTCTCTCCTGCCTCCCCCTTCCTACGCCAGGTGCTGTTTTACGTTGCAAGCCTGGGATGTGCCCAGTCCAGCTGCGTTCTCGGTGAGCTGGGAGCAAACCAGGCAGGGGATGGTGGCTCTGAGGGCTGCATGCCCATCCTTTAACTATGCCCATGCCAGCCAAGGTAGCCTTGTCTGCTGATCTGTTCCCAACGCGCCCGCTCCGAGGAAGCTGCTGGTATCTTTGCTTGACCTCAGCAGCCCCTGGGTTCACGCAGGCCCCAGTTGTGGAGGGAGCCCAGCTGCTAAGGGGCCTTCTGGAGTCATGAGTCGTCTGGGCGGAAATCGCCTGACCTTCCAGCCCCCCGTAGGCTGCCATGCCTTTGGCCATAAACCGTGTGCCAAGGGATCACGGAGCTGGCGGGGATGAGGGGCTGGGACAGGAGGACAGAGTGGCCAGGGAAGGCATGGGGGGGGCACTACTGTTTGCCTGCGGGACCTTTGACTGACACGGAGTTTCTGACCTGCGTGGGGTCCCCCCCCCCGTTCTCACCCTGCTCATGGCCTCACCCATGTCTTTGGCAGCGTCAGTGGCTGGGCTCGGGGAGGGAAAGTCCTAAACTCTGCATGGCCGAAGCTAAGCTCTTAAACCTGAGCTTGATGGTGGAGCAGAGCTCCGCCGAGTGCAGCCCTGGGGACTAGACCTGACCGCTGGGGAACCATTCGGCAAGGACAGGGGCTGACGCTGGTGGCTGGTCCCTTCCCCTGGCTGTTGCATTTCTGTGCAATTGACGTAGAAGCTCAGAATCTGCCACCCCCTCTCTGTTTTGCTGGCTCGGTGGAGCCTCGACTGATCCCTTCACCCTTGGGCAACCCTGCAGTGGGGAGTGTTTCGGGGGGACTTGATCTATTGCCTTCATCGGCCCAGCCCCATAATGCCCTGCAGCGGGAGCTGAACCCAGCCCCACTTCCGCCGGCCTCACAAACAGAAGCAACAAGGGGTAACTGCTCAGGCCGGCCCCGGCTCCCCCAGGCAGCAGATCCCCCACGCAACACATTGAGGCGGGCACGGCTTCTCCCCTCTTAACGCGTTAGTAATGACAAGACGAATGTGTACAAAAATAACCACTCTGCAAGCGTCACTGATGGGGAGAAAGAGTTGAGGACTGGGGCGCTGATCTATGAGGGCGTGGAGAGGTCTGGGGCACATGTGGAGAGCACGGACGGTCCTGAGCGCAACCGGGACACGCCTCAGTCTTGATTGTCCTGTTGGATCATCCAGTTCTCCAGCCCCTATAAACCTGAAGGTCCTTGCTCCTTGGTTAGGATTTCCATAGGTGCCTAAGGGAGTGAGGTTCTTCCAGGCCCCCATTAGTTACAAACCCCCAACTCCCATAATCTTTTGCTGGCTGAGAAGGAGGAGAAAGGCAAGGCCCCCTCCCACCCCCCTCACAGCTTCCCCTCCTCTATCAGCTTGTTCAAGCCCTGGCAGATCTTCTGCAGGTGGGGCCGGTAGGGCTCCCCAGGGCTGTAGAGCTGGCTGAGCAGATCGTCGTTGGCAAAGTGATCAAAGATGTGGCGGATGCGGCTGTGGGACTTGGCCGTCAGATGCTTCTCCACCAGCTGCAGCAGCATATCCCGGCAGTCCTGCAGCAGCTGGGTCAGCACGCCTGGCTCAAAGGTGAACTCCACCTCGTAGAAGCTGACGGCCGTCATGGCACCCTGGTGCAGCTTGTGTTTGAACTCCTCCGCCAGGCCCAGCTCGCCAGTGCTGAAGCGGTTGTTGCGGTACAGCACGCTGATCTTGACAGCCACCTTGATGAGGTTCTTTATGACCTTCTGGGCCTCGGCCCGGTTCTGGGTATGCAGCTTGGAGACCCGATACAGCTCGTCCAGGATCTCGCTGCTTGTATCGTCCAGGAATACATTCACCACCGACTTGCTGGCCATGTGGCTCAGGATCTTCTTCTCTGCCTGCAGGGCCAGGTTCCTGGAGCTGAACGTCTCCATTGTGGCTGCAGGGAGAGTAAAGAGATGCTGCTGTTACGGGGTGTGGGGATGACAGAGGGCTTTGTGGTGAAGGCTCTGGGCTGGGACTCAGCAGAGCTAGCATTGAGTCCTAGCTCTGCCCAGGGCATCTTTCTGTATTTATATGAGGAGCTACAGAGGGGATGTGGACAAATTGGAGAGAGTCCAGCGGAGGGCAACAAAACTGAACAGAGGGCTGGGGCACATGACTTACGAGGAGAGGCTGAGGGAACGGGGATTGTTTAGTCTGCAGAAGAGAAGAGTGAGGGGGGATTTGATAGCAGCCTTCAACTACCTGAAGGGGGTTCCAAAGAGGATGGAGCTCGGCTGTTCTCAGTGGTGGCAGACGACAGAACAAGGAGCAATGGTCTGAAGTTGCAGTGGGGAAGGTCTAGGTTGGATATTAGGAAACATTATTTCACTAGGAGGGTGGTGAAGCACTGGAATGGGTTACCTAGGGAGGTGGTGGAATCTCCATCCTTAGAGGTTTTTAAGGCCCGGCTTGACAAAGCTCTGGCTGGGATGATTTAGTTGGTGTTGGTCCTGCTTTGAGCAGGGTTGTTGGACTAGATGACCTCCTGAGGTCTCTTCCAACCCTGATCTTTTCTGATTCTACGAGTGTATCGTGCTGTAGTGCTGATCTGGGGGTGTGACACCCTTTCTTTCCACTGACCTGAGCGACTCCTTGAGGGGCCAGCTTCTCTGCCCCAAGTGCTCTAGAGGTCTCCCTTCCATGGCCTCACCTGGCTTGCTGAGTGTCAGATCGCTGACTGCATGACGCCAAGGGAGTATCAGCACTAACTTTGTTCACCTTCCCATGGGCTAGGGGCTAATGACTGGAATGCAGGAGCCCTGAGTTCTATCCCATGCCCTATCCTGATTTGTGGGTAATTCTCGCCTTTCTCCGTGCCTCAGTTTCCCCATCTGTAAGATGGGGCTGCTGCTGCTGCTGTCCTCTTTTAAGGGCTAAGGAATTTTTGTTACCATCATTCCTTCTCCAGTGACTCCCCTCCATCACTCAGCAAACATCTGCTTTCTGTGTGTCTTGTGGACTCCTTTACAGACTGTGATTTGGGGTCACGGCATACAGCCCCTCTCCTCTAGTGCCCTCCGCATCCCACCCCCTTGCGGTTAGCAGCCCCATGTTCTTTTTCTGCCATTGCTCCAGGGCTGGACGTGTTGCATTGGGCCAGATAGTGGGGGCTGGAGGGGGGAGGGGATGTGGATCACACCGTCCCAGGGCAGCCCTAGCGGAGGGCACGTCTCACCTGGGGCTCGCGGATGTCTCTGACGCTTAGCAAAGTGCTGATGAGACACGGCCACCCCAACGCAAAACTGCACACAGATGTTCTGCCTGAGTTCCATTTGCAGCAAATTTATTCCTGGTGAAACCAGAGGCCAGCGGGGTTAATTGCCCTCCATGCCAATTTATACCTGCTGAGGATCTGGCTGAAAGACAGACCAGGGCACAGCTTGGGCGGACACAGGACACAGCCATGCTGCTATTGATCAAATCCTGCTGCTGCCTTGTCTTGGAGGGGATGCCCTTGGAGCGTGAGCGTTCAGTGCCTGGCTCGACCGAAGCGGGACCAGTTCAGTGGGGTCATCAAGGCTCAGCGCTGTTAACCGGAGTTTTGCCCACTTCTCATTTTGGGGTTGATGGCATTTATCCACGTCTCGTCTCAGGACTGAAGAGCTGACTTGCTCCTCCAAGAAGCCCAGCTCAGCTGCATGTCCCCCCACAGCTAACGTGCGTCTCTACCAGCTGGTCGTGCTCAGCAACAGACAAAGCACGGAAATTGTGGCTTGTCAAAATCTGCGGTGAGCCCGCCGGTGCTCGGCACGTGTGGATCGACTGGAGACATCTGCTGACTGTTACACTGTATGATTCCTACAACTTGACGTAATTGGCTAGACTAAACCCATTCAAAATCAGGGCATCTCTGCACCCCTTGATGCCACCGATGCCCCTGCGTGGCCTAGAACACCTAAAAGGTTAGTTTACCCACTTCTTTTTTTTACTGCTGGGGCAGTGAATGAATGACAGAGGCTTCTGAGGTGAGGATTTGCCAGGAACTGGGCTGAGACCCCCAGCTCATGACACAGATGCCTTCTTTTGCACTGTCACATCTCCTTTGCAGCAGTGCCAATCGAGTCACGAGAGCGCCCCTGGATGTACAGGCCTTTAGGGGTGTCAGAGTCCTGTTGTTAAATCCGGATCTCCCTCTCTGTGTGATGCAAACTGCTAACCCCATGCTGTGCCCCAGAGTAGCCTCAGCACTCTGTTATCAAAGCGCTCTACAAAAGAAGGGCAGTGTGGTTATCCCTGTTTTAGCGATGGGGAAACTGAGGCAGATTGGGAAACTGAGGCAGATTGACTTTGCTTGTGGAGCAAGCTGGCATGGTGGGAGGGCACTGGGCCCATAACCCAGATATGAATGGAGCAAACCATTCTCTGCTAGCCCCCACCTCTTTCTGAGATGAAGGATGGTCCAGTGGTTAGGGTACTAGCTTAGCAGACCTAGGTTCAAGTCCCTCCTTTGCCACAAACTTCCAGGGTGACCTTGGGCAAGTCACCTAACAGCTCAGAGCCTCAATTTCCCCATCAGCCCAATGGAGATAATTACCCTGCGTCACAGGGGTGTTGTGGGGAAAAATACATTACAGATGGTGAGGGGTTCAGCTAATAAGGTAAGGGGACTAGCTAAGTCCATAGAAGACGGACAGAACGCTTTGCCTCAGAAAAGAATCAGCTGTTTAGATGGATAACAAAGAGCATCTGCAAATGCACTGGTCAAATTAAAACTAACAGCCAGGATTTTCTGTCTTGAAGATTTAGAGTTCTTTAACTTCCGGGGGGGCCTGATTCTGAGAGAGCGCTGAGCATGCGTCCCCTGCCAAATCCCGGTTTCTTAAGGGGTGACTTTAGCACAAGTGTCGTGATTTTAGGTATTTTTCTTCAAGCCCCGGCTCCTGGAATCCTGTGATTATACAAGAATCCCAGCTTTCATTTAAAAACAAAGTGGGTTTCTAGCCCTTGTGGCTGCAGAGAAAAGCTGGATCCCCACCTCCAATGGCTCAAAACCCTGAAGTTGAATAAAAAAGCTTCTTCCCCCAAATGTATTCTTTGTTTTTAAAAATCTCACGAGTTTTAAACCAATCTTGTGATTGGGGTGGGGTGGGGAACCTGTTTCATGACTTTTCAACTGCTCAGCTGGGCACCCCAAAATCACTAGTCACCCTTCCAAGTCTTTGCCCCTGATATTTGCTTTCTGGTGCTTCTATCCCCCCCGCCCCCCACCAAAAAAAAAAAAAGATTGCAGACTGAAATGCAGCCACCTCTGGTTCTCAGCACACAGCAACACTAAGCAACTTTAGGCCAGGAAGCACCAAAGACTACATATAGAATGTGGCTGAAATCGCAGGGAGGGAGAGTGCCCCCTACTGAGGCCAAAGAGCCTGGAGAAGGACATGCTATGTGGAGGGAGTGTGGTCTAGTGGTTGGAGCAGGACGCCTGGGTTCTAGTCCCAGCTCTGGGAAGGGAATGGGGTCTAATGGTTAGAGTGGGGAGGGGGACTGGGAGTCAGGATTCCTGGGTTCTATTCCTGCTCCCTGCAGCACAGCGCCCCCCGCCCTGCATTGGAGTCAGCTGGGGACAGCTCAGCCCCACAGCAGTGGCCCTAGTGCTGCTCTGCCTGGATTGTGACATGGCTGCATCAATCGGGCTGAAAGGAGGAAGAGGAGTGTGGATCAGCATGGAAGAGGAAGGCTCCCGGTTAGTCTGCCTGAGGGGCCCTGCTGTGAAAGGGATGGGGGACAGTGCCCCTGTCAGTTTAATGGGGCCCCCGGTGGCTGGTATTGTTTGGATAATTACAGATTCCTCCTGCTGGCTTTGTGTGTGCTGGGAAGGGGAGGAAAGACGAGCTGCTGGACCGGGGGGCCCCATCCTATGATAAGCCGTGAGCAGGGCTGAAGCCAGAAAGGGCTGGAGACGAAACCCCTGATTGGCAGAGGAAGGGTGGGCTTGGCCTCTGCAGATCTTAGTTCTATTTCTGGGTCGGCCCCACTCTGCCTGGGTGGTTAAATCAGAGCATCTCTCTGTGCCTCAGTGCCCCACCTGCAGAACGAGGCTTGGCTCCAGGTCTCATTTTGAAAGAGAATAGCGCCCCCGAGTGCCACACTGGGTCCCCATCAACTGGGAAGGGAGAGCGCCCTCTACTGAGCCCCCAGCCTGCTCCCTGCAGCACAGCGCCCCCTAGCGCCACACTGGGGTCAGCGCTGCCTGCAAAGGGACAGCCCCCCCATTAGCGGCCCCCATGCTCCCTGCAGCACAGCGCCCCCTAGTGCCACACTGGGGTCAGCGCTGCCTGCAAAGGGACAGCCCCCCCCATTAGCGGCCCCCATGCTCCCTGCAGCACAGCGCCCCCTAGTGCTGCACTGGGGTCAGCACCTACTACCAAAGGACAGCGCCCCCTATTGGTCCCCCTGCAGCACAGCACCTCCTAGTGCCGCACAGGGGTCAGCAGTGACCCAGGAGGGAGAGTGCCCCCTACTGAGCCCCCCCTCTCTGCAGCACAGCGGCCCCTAGCGCTGCACTGGGGTCAGCACTGACTGCAACTGGACAACGCCCCCTATTGAGTTCCCCCCCTCTGCAGCATAGCGCCCCCTAGCACCGCATTGGGGTCAGCAGTGACCCAGGAGGGAGCACACCCCCTACTGAGCCCCCCTGCTCCCTGAAGCACAGCGCCCCCTAGTGCTCAGGAGGATAAATGCAGCAATGAGTGGGCCCGTGGCGCTGGGGGCGGGACAGGCACCTCCTTGCTTGAGGACCTGTGAGGAGCAGCGGGTGAAGGGAGCCTGAGGAAAGCAAACGCCCCAGCTCTGCAAACTCCAGCTCAGGTCGAATCCCACCTGTCCCCTTCTTGCCGCCATGTGGGGGAACCACAGTCGCAGCCCCCTCCCCCATACAACTCACCATGAAACAGCCCCTCTCTAGTTTGGAGCCCTGATTCTCAGAGCTTCATGGGTCACTGGGCACCTCTCTCCTGTAGGTTCCTTGGGAGTTCGGTGCCTAAATATCTTTGAGAAGCTGGGCCTTGATTCCTGCACTTGGGGCAGGGAGGCCTTTAATCCGCCTTTATGTTCCCCCAGGTCCCGGGCTGCCCAAGGCCCTTGTAAAGCAGGGCAGCCCGGGGGAGCCTCGTCCTAATACAAGGGGGAGGGGGGAGCAACTGCTGGGGTGATGCAGAGTTGGGAGGCTTTGCAAAGGGGATGGTGCAGCGATGCAGGGGTGGGCGGGGCTAAAGCAGGGGGTTGGAGGCAAGGGCGCTGCAGGGCTGGAGCATCGGCATGGTTGGCACTGCAGGGGGATGGTGCAGTGTTACAGGGAGGGGGTGGTGCAGAATCAGAGGGCATTGCAGGGGGATGGTGCAGTGTTGCGGGGGGGTGCAGTATCACGGGGCATTGCAGGGGGATGGTGCAGTGTTACGGGGGGAGGGGTGGTGCAGGAGGATGGTGCAGTGTTGCAGGGGATGGGTGATGCAGTATCGGGGTGGGGGGAGAGGGGACGGCACACCAGCACAGGTGGAGGAGGAAGCAGGGGGCAGGTTCTGCGTGCATCTCAAGAGGCTGTTTTGGCAGCGCTGCCCACGCAACCCGTGTCTTTAGGCCTCTGGCTCTCCTGGCTTTGGCAAGGAGGGAAATTCCCAGCATGTGGCAGAGCTTGCAGGGAGGGAGCCGAGATTGCCACCCCATTTGTGTCACCAGAGGCTACGCTGGATCGATACCCTCCCTCGTGCTTCCGAGCCAGATGGACAGAGGCTGCCCGCCCTACCTCCCTTACTGCAAAGCTGCCAGGAAGTGCCTCTTACCGCAAGAGAGTTGCAAAAATCAGCATGAAACAAACACTTTCTCTTCCCCTATGTATAAGCCCGGTCACCTTGCAAAGAACTGGGCAATCAGACTCTAGATTTCTAAGACAGCAGCACGGGAAGGCCCCAACCATCCTCCAGGCTCCATCGTGCTCGGTGCTGCACAGGCACTTCCTGCCCTGAACGGCTGGCAATTGAAATAGATCAGATTCCCATATTAGCCAAGTGGGGAAACTGAGGCACGGAGCAATCCTGTGATAGGTCCAAGGGCAGAGCGAGGCATTGAACCCTCTCGAGTGCTAGCGAGAGCGCTGCTGACACCGAGGCCAGCCTTCTGGTTGGGCTGGGGAGCTTAATTAATGTTGGCGAAGCTCTTTGAGATCCTTGGTTAGAGATTGTTAGAACAGAAAGTTTCTCTCTCTCTCCATCTCACGCACACACAGCTTTACTTCCTGTTTTTCTCCTTGCCTCTTAGCATAACAGCTGTGTCTCTTCCTGAGCCCAGGTCTGGTGCTTTCCAAAGAGGTCAGATTTGTCCAACCCCTGTTCCATCTTCCCCATTGTCCGTTTGATTAAGATGATGTCATGGGAGTGTAAAGGGGGAGCATGACCATCTTGGCACGGATGAGACCAGGAAATGGGGATTCTGGTAACAGGGGCCTTCCCTGGCTTACGGCCAGGGTGGGGGGCATGTGGGCCTTTAAGTTCAAACAGCTTTTTGCTAATTTAGGATCATTAAGAAAATTCTTAGTTTTATTATATTATTAGCCCAATTGAAAATGCTCAAAAGATTTGAGAGCAGTCGTCAGATTGGGGGTGAGGAGAAGATAGCGCTGAGATGCAACTCAGGCTCCGCCCATCAACCCCCAAGCTCCTCCCACAATCCTATGATCAGCGGTGAAATAGTTAATATTATACACCACCATCATCAGGATGCAGTTAGCAAGCCACTGAGATAATCGAAGTAGCTCAGACACCACTGACCAACCCCAAGCTCCTACCACAGTTGCAAGGCAACTGGATATGTTGGCTAAAAATGTGACCACCAGTGAAATAATTAACCTCATTGACATTTATATAATAACGATAGGATCCAGAGTTAACAACCTATTGACATAAATGGAGTAGTCCAGACTCCACTCACTGGCACCAGGGCAACTGGATGCTTCCATAAAAAGGTGCTCAGCAGTGAAATAGTTACCCACTGTGACACTGACCCTCTCATCATCGTTATGGTTCAGAGTTAACAAAGGAATTCACATGAATGGGGGTAGTTCAGGCCAGCTCCACCCACCAGCCTCAAGCTCCTCCTGCAACCCCAAGCTTAGCCCACAGAAAGCAACTGAATTTTTTTGGCTAAAAAAGCAGTTAACAACCTTAGCATTTGCACCAGCATCATTAGGGTTCAGAGTCAACAGCCTGCCAAGCTAAAGGGCATCACTCGTGCCCTCGTTCTGAACTATCGATTCAGGCTGCCCTGTCTGCAGACTCAGGAAGCCAGCACTGCCGAGGGTCACCCTGGGGATGTGATGTGATGAAATGGATATGCAGGTGCAGAGAGCTCCACAGCTGCTTGGCTGTGCTTTGGTAGCAGCAGGATCCTCTGCATGCTGAGTCAACCCTCTGCCCTGGGGCTTGGATAACAGCAGATTTCATTCGGCTGGCTGAGTGCCTGCATCTCATCCGGGGAGACTGGCAGCCCTGCTGAGCCGATGCTGTGGAGCGGTGCAGTCAGCCGTCCTGGCAAATCGCAGGGGAAGGACAGATACTTGCTATGTGTCACTCACTGGTGTAGCTGCCGGCGGCTGATCCGGTGAACATGATCATTGGAGACAACTAGCTGCATGCGCCATGCTGCTGCCTGATTTCCTCTGTTACTGGAGTCCTGCGTCCCGTCTCCCACTCCGGCCCTGGCAAGGGATGGGGCCTCCCAGCTCTCGGCCAAAGAGCTTGGAGAAGAACATGCTGTGTGGAGGGAGTGTGGTCTAGTGGTTGGAGCAGGATGCCTGGGTTCTAGTCCCAGCTCTGGGAAGGGAGTGGGGTCTAATGGGGGGGGGTTGGGAATCAGGATTTCTGAGTTCTATTCCTGGCTCTGGGGAGTTGGGGTCTTGTGGTTAGTGAAGGGGGCCTTAGGGATCAGGACTCCTGGGTTCCATCCCTGGTTTGAGGAGGGGAATGGCATCTACTGGGGAATCAGGACATCTGAGTTCTGTTCCCGGCTCTGCCGCGGAGGCTGTGTGACCGTACACAGGTCACTGCCTTTCTGCTTGCCCTGGTTAAACTCTTGCCCTGTAGCACAGAAGCTGCCCGGCAGTGCAGCCTGCTCCCCTGCGCTGCCCAGTGATGCCTTCAGCAGATGCATCCTCTTCCCCCAGCCTCCAGAATCCCCTTCTGCTCCTGGAAGGATACAGCCATTTGGGAGGAAGCCGGGGCGGCCAGACCAGGGGGCCTGGAGAAGTCGTTTGTTCCGGCGGAGGGGAATGCTAGCCCTGCAAGCTGGCTTGAGCTAAAGTGGGGGAGGGAATGGGGGATGGATGGTGGGCTCTGCAGGGCTGTAAGCGGGTTGTCCCCGCTTGGGGCTTTTATCCTGTACAGTGGCAGTGGTGTCTAGTGGTTACAGCAAGGGACTTGGGAGTCAGGACTCCTGGGTTCTCTGTTCCCACATCTGCCACTGAGTTGCGGTGTGATCCCTTCCCTTTCTACCTGCATCCCCGCAGGCTACCTGCACCCGTGCAGGGCCCTGTGGGAGGAAGCTTGCCCGGAAGCTGCCTGGGCTGCACCTGGTCTGTGGCGAGTGGATGCTGTGGTCCAGCTGTATGCTGTCCTGGGGCTGACCCAGACGCCCCTTTGGGGGCACCGCTGTGGGTGGCTCTGTCTCTGAGGTGTCGCTCCACCCTTTAGTGCCAGGTCACAGATTCAGGACCCACTGGCCATGCCCACCATCATTAGGCATTACAGTCAAAGCGTCCCCCTCCACATGGCCTGGCTGCGCTTCACAGTGACCCTTGACGGGTCAGTTTCTCGCTCTGTTGCTAATCAATTTCACCCTCGCTGGGTTTCCAAGGCTGCAGGGGAGTGTAACCTCTGGCAGAGAGGCCCCCAAGCCAGAATCGGAACCATCACGCCGAGCCAGCCGCCAGCCCTGCAGACTCCGCCCGCTCAGCTAAAACGGGAAGCAGCCCCGAGCCCCCGGGGTTGCAGAACCAAGCCAGCAAGGATTTGCAAAAGCAGCTCTTGAGCCAGTTGCCTGGCTTGGCCAGCATCCTCGTGGCTCGCTGAGGCCAGTCTTTGCTGCTTGCCATCCCCTCTCCGCCCATTACAGGAGCTGGGCTGATTATTTCGTCTGGGCTTTGCCCTCTTTCTGTCCCATCTCTGTCCTAAAACCATGATGTTACTGAGCCCCTGGAGGGCAGTTAATGAGGTGAGTTAATCGGGCGGAGAGATTAGCATAAAGCCCAATTAATCAGCTGGGCAGCAGTGCGTGGGTCCTGACTGAGTTGACAGGCCCCACTAATGGGATAATGTGCCCTCCTTAGACACCATGCAGTATTGGATTTGAGTTGGAATTCCTATGGACTGGGGCGCTAATCTTGCCTAGTGGTTAGAGCACTAGGGGAGTGGGAGCCAGGACTCCTGGGTTCTGGAGAAGAGTGTTTTTAGTAGTTAGAGCATGGGCGATTTGACATCAGGACTCCGGCTTGCCCTGGGACCTTTGGCCATCACTGTGCCCCTGGACCTCAGTTTCCCCATTCGTACAGAGGTGATAATCCTGACCCACAGGGCCTTTGCAAAACTCCTAAGAGCCAGTGCAGACCTTGAAGCCACAACAATCCTCCTGAGCACTTTGCAAACACAAACTCAGCCTGCTGCCAAACCCCCGGGGAGAAAGCCCAATTATCCCTGCATTACACCCAGGAAGCCTGAGCCATCCAGGTAAAGTGACTTGCTCCCCGCCCCATGGTGAGTCAGTGCCGGAACTGGAATGAGATTCGCAGCCTCCCGCTGCCCCCTCCCAACCTTCTGTAGGGTCTGAGACTTCCTCCCGGGGCGGAGCCAGCCAGGATCTCAGCCAGCGGGGACTGGAGGTGCCAGCCCGCGGTACGGTTAGTCACCCCCACTGGGGTCTGATAGCTGATGGTCAAGACTATCCCCTGCATGTGCCATCGCAGGGTAGGGCTGGGAATGGTGGTCCCTGTCTCTGTGCGAACAGCACCATGTTCCTCACTGGGCTCCCACCGAAGCCAGATGGGTCTGCAAGGAAGTGACGCTCCTTAAGTATACAGATGGGGTGTTTCTGGGCCTCCACCAGCCTGACTTGCTGCCACACAGCCCTGAACGTGGGCACAGGGTGGTGAACTGCAGCCTCAGCAGCCTGGAGGCAAACGCTCAGCGGAAGGAGAGTTCAGGCAAGGGAACAGCTGGGAAATGTCACTGTCATGCCGGCCCCACTGCCAGCAAACCACAGCAAACAGGAGTCTGGATGTGTCACAGCTGCAGCACTGTCAAGTGGGCACAGCGGGGCAGTGCCAACCCGGACGCCTGGGTTCTATTCCCCGATAGAGGGGAGAGTGTTAGCTCGTGGTTAGAGATGGAGAGTCAGGACTCCGGTTCTATTGCTGGTGCTGGGAGGGGAGTGAGGACTAGTGGTGAGAGTAGGGGACTGGGAGCCAGGACTCCTGAGTTCTGTTGCTGGTTCCAGGAGGGGAGTGGGGTCTAGTGATGAGGGCTGGGGCCAAGGAGCTAGGACTCCCGGGGTCTAGTCCTGCCTCAACCAATGACTTGCTTACAGCATTTTGTTCAAGTTACACCCGCTCTATGCCTCAGTTTTCCCCAGTATATAATGGGGACAATGATCATTCCAGGGCTTGTGAGGCATCTAGGATTTCAGGTCCCTGGCGCAAAGACACCCTGAGGTGTCAGGCATGCTCTGACTCAGCTCCATGGTGGGCAAAGGCCCAGCGAGTGGCTTCACTACGTTCACAAACACGTCTCCCAGCTGCGGGCACCACATACAGCCCAGGAGACCAAATCGCCTTCTCAGGACGGTTTCATTTAGTTGCCTGCCTATTAATATCCCTGACAAGCATCCAGCACAGCGATCGGACATCAGAAAGCTACTGGGCTTTCCCACGGGGATACCCCACAGAGGCAGAGTGCAAAAGCTCAGTAATAATCAGACCAAGCTTTTGCCATCAATGTACTTCCCCAGGGAGGTCAGTATCGTCATCCCTATGTCACAGATGGGGAAACTGAGGCACGGAGCCCCCCCCCCCGCAGCAGGGCCAGGAATACAATACAGGGCCCAGGCCAGTGCACTAAGCACTAGGCCACACTGCCTCCCTGCGATGGGGAACAGGACATCTGCCATCTTGGCTGCCATGCTGGGAATTGAAGCAGGGATCTCAAAGCACCAGCTCAGGCTGAGGCGCTAGGCCGGGGGCTGTAACTCCACTGACCGGTGGGCTACCAGCGTCTTCGCTAGGGCGATGTCCTGTTAACCCCTCCTCCCCTGCCCACGGGGAGAGCAATGCACCCAGGCTCCTCTCTCTACTCTACCAGCAACTGCCCCCCGCACCCCACCACCGACTGCTCGTGCCCCGGCCGCCCGTCTGGGGTGCTAGGTGGCTTTAATGCCGCCACCGACACAGCTACCTGTGCCATTATTGGGCTTTGCCTTGGCAGGCCCGAAGCCCCGCCACGCTTGGGGTTTACTGCCCCCTATGGACCAGCAAATGGCTGAGCCTCCCCAGCCCCACTAGCCTTTCACGGCCCCCTGTGCTCCTGCTTGGGGGGAGAGGGGTGTGTGTCTCCAATGCACCTTGTGATGCAGGGGAGGTGGGTGCTGTGGTGCATTTATCCTGGGTCAGTGGGTTTGCTGAGATCTCCCTTCCCTCCTCCCTCAGCTGCTCCTGCCTTAGGCATATTGACCCATTCACAGCTGTCCGCCGGGGACACACATCCATCGCCTGGGGATCTAGTGTCCTTCACACTCAGAGGATCTGGGGTGTCCAGGGTGGGCAGCCTCCATTCTCCCAGTACTTCAGTTCTAGGGCAGCAGGGAGAGCCTTTGGCTCCCTCCACGCGCCCCCCCAGCACCGGCCTGCTGCGCGAAAGGCAGAGGAGCGAGACACACGTGTCTGCTCAGAAGCCTCCTGGCCTCCCCCCCGCCCCCGCTTCTGGTCTCAAGCCCAGCTTCCCCTGTGGGCAATGCAGCCTGGTTAAACCTTTCCCAGCTGGGGGCTTCCCACCCAGGAGTCCTGACTCCCAGCCCCCTGCTCTAACCCACTGGGCCCCACTCCTCCCCCAAGCCAGGAATAGAACCCAGGAGTCCTGACTCCCAGCTCCCCTGCTCTAACCCACTAGACCCCATTCCCCTCTCAGAGCTAGGACTAGAAGCCAGGAAACCTGGCTCCCAACCCCACTGCTCTAACCACTAGGCACCATTCCTCACCCAGAAGTGAGACCAGAACCCAGGAGTCCTGACTCCCAGCCCCCTGGCTCTAACCCACTGGACTCCATCCTCTCCCAGAGCTAGATAGAACCCAGGAGTCCTGACTTCTTGCCCCCTCCCTGTACCACCCTTAGTAGGGCACTGACCTCCCGCAGCCAGCATCCTCCCCCCTCCCCATCCTTCCCCTCATCTCTGGCGCTCCGAGGTGCATTTGGAGAGGAGGCAGGGCAGGAGTGTCTGGGCGAGGAAGGAAGCGAGCGAGACTCCTGGCCCTGTTGCGGTGCTAACCTGTGCCAGGATCCAGCCCCGTGTCCCAGCCTGATCTCCAACCACCCCCCATTCCATCCTCGGTGACTCAGAGCCGCTGCCTGTCGCAACTCGTTATGGCAGAAACTGAACTGAAAACGACACCCCCCATTCCCCGCAAACAGCCCTCGTTCATTCCTGATGCACCTGGTTCCCAACGGGATGGGATGCCCAACGCGCCCCCCTCGCCAGCGCAGTAGAAACTCACCGCGTCCCCGGCTGTTGCCCGCCGGCTCCCCCTGCTCATACAGGCTCCCCCAGAGCAGGCTTTGGCATGGAGGAGGGCAAAAACCCCAATCGGCAGCACACTGACCGAGATAACCTTAGTGAAACTTCCTTGAGGAACCGTCACTGGGGCCCGCCCTTGTCAGCTGACGGAGCTGACTTATTTCGGGGCTTGAACTGCTCCCTGCAGACACAAATAACAGCCGGCTGGCAGGCAGAGTGGGTCAGATTCGGGGGAGATTTTTGTTTCCTCTTTAAACTTCCTGAGATCTTTGTCTTGAGGCGCTTTGGCCTTGGTTTGGCTTTGGTTCAGCCTGATCACGCTAAGACAAAGAGCCTTCACCCATCTGCCTGATGATCACAACGGGGCTGCAAGCATCAGCCCCTTCCCACCATGGTGGCACTTTTAATCTCCCTTCAGCAGAGGGGGAAATTGAGGCACAGAGAGGGGAAAGTGACTTGCCTTAGGCCATGCGATGAGTCACAGAGCTGGGAACACAACCTGGGTGTCCTGACTCCCAGGCAAGTGCCTTACCCACTGGACTACATGGCTGGCCTTAATTTTGTTAATTTCATTATATAGATTGGGAAACTGAGGCACACAGAGGGGAAAGTCATTGTCCAAGGCCATATAGCAAGTCAGTGGCAGAGTCCTGAATTCCATTCCCTCTTCCTAAGGACCAGGCCCTATGCTCCCTCCAAGAACTGGGTCTAGAACGCTGGAGTCTTGACTCCCAGCCCCCCGATCTAACCACTAGACCCCCACTCCCCTCCCAGAGCCAGGGATAGAACCCAGGAGTCCTGGCGCCAAGCTCTCCCTGTTCTAATCATGAGACCCCACACCCTTCCCAGAGCCGGGACTAGAACCCAGGAGTCCTGGTGCCTAGTGCCACTGCTTTAAGCACAAGACAAGTTCCTTGCCTTTGCTGAGCAATGCTGGGCTTTGAAGCTAGCCCATCCGAGCTGAGGCAGCGTGGCTAACGAATAAGGTACCTTGTGCAGGGGTTGGATTCCCAGGGTGGGGTTGGAGTCAGAGAAAACCCTGCTGGGTTTGCATGGGCAGGGCACCTACTGTTCGGAAATGCCAGCATTGAGTCTGTAAACTGGGCACAATGGACTTACCCCGGGAGTGGGAGGTTGTGGCAGGTAAAGACCTCAAGGCATCATGCTGGAGGGGCCATTGGCCACACAGAGCCTGACAGAGCCCTGAGCTGGCACACCTGATCCCATGCTGCTTTCTGCTAGGCCAGACCCCTCCTGCCTCTTGTCTCGCCAGGTCACACCATTGCTTCAAGCTCAGTGCCCCCCCCCATCTGCCCTGACCCCTGGATCAGCCAGCCACAGACCCCGGAATCCTGTTTCCTGTAACTTCTTGTCTGGCCCTTGACAATACATACTGCTGTGGAAGGCAGCCCCCATCTCCCCTAAGTGCATGGGGAAGATTTCTGCCTGGCTTCAGCTTGCATGCCCTGAATTAGAGGTGCTGCTTCCCAACTGGTTGCTTCTCGCTGGCCTGGCTATTCCGGAGAGGGAAGGGAGCTCAGACACATGCTGCATCCGGCTGCCTGAGATCCATGTGGCCACGTACCTCTGCAAACGTGAGTAGCAGGCCATGGCGGTGAGCTCCGGTGCCCGGAAGACTGAGCACCATCAAGCCAAATGGCCATCCTGTGGAGTAATCCAGGGGGTAACGAGAAGGGGCTGGAGCAGTGACCAGGCAATCGGGCCCTCCGGCACGGGGAGCTGCTGCTGAGTCCTGCCAGCCCTGATTACGACCGGTTGCCCAAGGCCCAATAATTGACTGTCTGGAAAGGGTTGATCTCCATCATGGGCCGTTTTTAGAGCTCTGCTCTAGCTCCACAGAAGGCAGTTCTCCGGTCCGTGCCAGCCAGGATGATCACAGCGGTCCTGTCTGGCCCTTCCACTCCGGGGCTCCAAGGCCCACCGGAGTCAATGGAAGTTTGCCTGTTGATCTCGGGGGGCCCTGCACCAGGCCCTAAACAGAGCGGGGCTGAAATATATTCCGCTGGCTGAACCGCAAAGGCTGGGCGAGTGAGTAGAGCACTGGGCTGGGGTTCTGGTCAGTTCACTCTGGGAGCTCTTTGGGGCCGGGGTTCTCTTGCCCTTGTGCGTGTGTGCAGCACCTAGGACCCCCGGCCTCTCCCATAATAACTGCAATCTACAAACGCTTTCATCCCCGCCTCCCACCCAATTGAATTCCCCAAGAAAATAAAAGTGGTGCTGGGGAAACAATTGCTCATCAGGGTAGGCAGGGTGGTTAGAGCACTGGACTGAGATTGCGGACACCCTGGCTTCTATTCCAGGCTCTGCCACTGGGTGGCTGAAGCAGGTCACTTTGCCGCTCCATGCCTCAGTTTCCCCACCTGTAAAACAAGGCTAATGAGCCTGCCCTGCCTTGGAAAGTGCTTTGGGATCCATGGATGCTAAGGGGATGTGATTATTCCTTTGCAGGGAGCGGGATTCAGAGTATCAGGGACCCAGTCCTGTCCCATGCAGGCACCTGGGGAGGCCCGAGGACAAGTGGGGTGGAGGAGTGGGGTGGCGCCATGCTATTTAAAGCCCCAGCCCTTGATCTGCAAGTCAGCAGAAAAAAACTCCAAAGCAACACTTTCTGCCTAGCTTGTGCATTTGAAGTTTCTTCCTTTATCTGCCATCTGTCCCCCTACCTCCCCTATTTCCTCTTCGGAGTGTTCTCGCTGTGAAAGGCCAGCCCCGCTCTTCCTCTTGCAGTTCCTCCTGGGTTAGGTGTGGTTCCAGGGCTGCTCCGCCTGCTAGCTCCCCGGAGCAGCACCTTGGCACTGGGGTCTGAGAAGGAGCCTGACTGACCTAGATGACCCCAGATCCCATTGAGGTTTGGCAGCTCGGCTCTCCCAGCCTTGAACCCTCTGGGCCTCAGTTTCCCCCATCTATAAAATGAGGAAAATAATCATTCTGCCTTTCTCCCACTCTGTGTCTGCCTAGAGTGGGAGCTCTTCTGGCCAGGAGCTGACTCTCACTCTGAGTCTCAGCAGCGCCCAGAAAATGGGGTCTGTGCAGCGCCCGGCACAACGGGGTCCTGATCTCGGTCAGGTCTGTGCAGCGCCCAGCACCATGGGGCCCTGATCTCGGTCAGGATCTGTGCAGCACCTGGCATCTGGGTCAGGATCTATGCCGTGGCTGGCACAATGGGGGTCCTCATCTTGGTTGGTGTCTTGAGATGCGACCGTCCTACAGATAATAATAGATACTTTCGATGGGGCCTAATGGGGTGTCTCCAACTTTAGCGAGATCCAGAAGCACCCAGAGCTGTGCAGGGCTGAGGGGTTGTCCCATCCGGATGGAAACTGTACCCGGTTTCAGTTGGGCAGTGAGATCCAGCCATACTCTGGGCACTAACTCCTCCCGCCCCCCCAAGGCTCCTCCTCCCTCAGCATCTTCTCAATCATTAAGAAAAATAGAGCTTGGCCTGAGTAAAGGATGAATGGTTCCCCAGGCAACGGGGCGGTTTCCTGCCAGCTTCCTGTCTCATGTGATGGCATCTCACAAGGAAGGATCTGCTGAGCGCTTTGGCCCCCGCGTCCTGAGCCAGGGGATTCGGCTGCAGCTGGGGCAATCCCGGGGGGATGCCGCGCTGTCTGTCACCGTCTCCCACCCACCCCTCTCAGCCTGGGGGTCACGACCCACCACGGCCATCCAAACAACGTGGCGAGCGCCCTCCCTTGTGTCACAACCCCCAACGGTTGTGACCTAACCCCGAAAATGCCAAGCAATGCCTGCCTGAGTCTGCATACATCCTGGCACCGGACTGCTAAGGCAGGGCTGCTTGCCAGGGGGCAGGGGTTGCCACCTCTCAGCAGGCTTCGGGGAGCCATAACCCACTGCTGAATAGACGGGGTGGGGTGGGGTGGGGTGGTGGTCAGGAAAAGAGTGTTCCAGTGTGGAAAAAATTGAGACCCATGGCCTTCGAGAAGGGCCATTGGAAGAGGTCGCAGTGGGTCCTGCTTTGGTGCATATCTGCCAACCATGTGGTACATATCTGCCAACTAAGATGGCATCTACCCATCCCTGTGCTACCCCACTGGCTGAGGGTCAAGGACTAGCTAGAATTGGTGCATCACCGGCTGATTGGGATGAAACCTGAGGCCAGCCTGCTTTCTGCTCTTGCTCTTTCCATGCCACCCTCACCCCAAGGCTGCAAAGGCCAGCCTGTCTGGGCCATGTCGAGCGACACTTTGGCACCAGGACTAGCACAAAGGAGCAGCTAAAAGGCTTAAGTCGTGGGGAAGTTACATCTGTGCAGGTTCAAGACATTTATCTGGGTCTTGTCATTAAGGCACAGCCCTGGGCTTCAGGACACCTGGGTTCCAGCCCTGGCTCTGGGAGGGGAGTGTGGTTTAGTGGTTAGAGCAGGTGGGTCAAGACTCCTAGGTTCTATCCCCAGCTCTGGAAAGGGAGTGGGGCTAGTGGTTAGATCAGACAGGGCTGCAAGTCAGGATGCCTGGTTTCTAGTCTGGCTCTGGAAGGAGAGTAGGGTCTAGTGGGTAGAGAAGCAGGGCAGCGAATCAGGACTCCTGGGTTCTATCACTAGCTATCGGAGGAGGGTAGGGGGCTAGTAGTCAGCATTCCTGGGTTTTATTCTCTGCTCCAGCAGCAGAGAGGAGCCTGGTGGGGAGAGGAGGGAGGCTGGGAAGCAGGATTCCTGGGTTCTCCTCCCAGGGCTCAGACGGAGTGGGGCTAATAGTGGAGTCAGGACTCCTGGTCCAATTCTCAACTCATTCATGGTGTGACCTTAGGGGAGCCATTTACTGCCGTTTGTTGTGCCTCAGTTTCCCCCTCTGTACAATGGGGTGCTAACCCCCTGCTGCCAGGGGAACTGTGAGGCTGAACTGAACTCTCTGATATGCTTTGTGATCCTGAGCGTTTTAGAGACAGGCAACGGGGTAGTCACCATGACTACTCCATTCATGTTTGCTGCGGGAATGAATTTCCTGTCGGGGGGAGAGGGGGTATGGGCTGAATCTGACCCAATCTGGCACCACGCGGCTTCCTCCATACCCTGCACTGATCCAACTCATTGTTAACACCAGCCCTCTGGCTGAGGTGCTGGGGCAAGTCGCAGGTAATGGATGGTGGCCACTGGTTGCCTACAGCCCAAGCCCAGTAGCCAATGGGGTGTCACTGGCCAGCTACTTCAGCACCAAGGACAGGGGCTGCTGAGCACCTTGAGCTACCCACCCCCCCCACCTCACCCAGGTCCCATCCTGGGGTTTCTGGGTCTCCATGTCCCACAATGGGAGGGGCTGGAAGGACAGGCCCAGGTGTTCCCCAGAGAGCAGGTGGAGCATGGGCAGAGGCAAGGCCAGCTGACCCCACCATGCACTCACCACCCCCCGCAGGCGGGAGGGGATCTGAGCCTCCACCAGCCTTTGACCTCTCTGCCGAGAAGCCGCCTGCAGCCAGTGTCTGGCACATGGGCCAGTGCTGGGTTGCTCGGGGTCAGTCGTCCAGGCTGCAGGCCAGGCAGGTGCTGGTTATTTTTTCCTCCCTGAGCCAGGATGCTCGTTCCCCTCGAGATGGGAGGAAGTCAGGGGTATACAGGAAAAAACAACCTGTGTCTTCACTGCACCGAGCCCAGCCGGGCCAGGGAGCCGGACAAAGCCCAGAGAGCTGAAGCCAGACACCGGAGGGCCTCACTTGCGCCCCTGCAGGAGGGGACTCGCAGCCCAGCCTGGAGCAGCCTCCCGCTCTGATGGCAAACGGCGAGAGAGAGACGGGAAGGAGGCAAGGCAAAGGAGTGCACATGTTCACACTGGGCCTTGCATGTACACACTCAACCCCCATGTGCATATGCAAACACCCTGTCGTGCATCCGCACTCACCCTTCACATGTATCTAGGCACCCCCCCATCTGCATACACCCCCACACATGTGCATATCCACACCCCCATGTGAATACATAATCACCTCCACATGTGTACATATGCACATGCATCCCCACACACTGACACACATGTGCATATGCCCACATCTGCATACACATGTGGGCATATGCACACACTACACATGTGTGTATAGGCACACGCACACTAAACATGTGTGCCTATGCACCTACCTTCACCACCACTCCCAACACACATGTACTCTCACCCCCCGCACATTTGTACATGCACACCCCCATGAGACCCTTAAACTCAGATGGATTCACCCCAAAGCATAAGTGCATATGAACACATCCATAACAAACCCTCAAGCACATGTGAACTCACCCATCCCACGTGTACACACGCATACAACCCCCCACACATGTACCCACTCACCCACACCCATCTCAGTGTACACATGACACATGCGCACGCACACGTGTCTACCCTCACGCACTTAAGGGGCCAAAACTCCAGTGGGTGTAGATTGTCCCAGCTCCATTGACATCAGTGAACCTGGCCTACACTGTCACATGCATGCACACGTGAACATACACACACACCTGCGCAGTCACACAAACAGACACAGAGCCGCAGCCCCAAACACACACACACACACCGTACAGTATAAGCTCAAGAACTTCGCCCCCTCCCTCAATGTGGAGAGGAAATATACAACCGCTTTTTACCCCAAGTTATAACTGGTTTGTGATAAAGCAAAAACAAAATTATGAACTACAAAAGACAGATTTTAAATGATTATAAGGGACAACAAACCATCAAAGCAGGTTATCTAGCAGATAAACAAAAAAGCAATCTAAGCTCAATAGACTAAAGAGATTGGATATGAGTAGCAAATTCTCACCCTAAATGATGATTTAAACCGGCTGCAGGTTCTTAAAGGGCAAGCTGCACTTGCTTGAAGCTTAAAACCCCAGGTATTCCTTTCACAGGCTAGAAATCCCTCTAACCTGGGTCCAGCCCTTCCTGCCAGTTCAGTGCTTGTTCCTTAGGTGTTTCCAAGCGTCTCCTTTTCAGTGATATCTTTACATGCCTTATCTTGCACAAAGCACACCATAATTATGCCATACTCATATCACAATAACATTACTATGAAGAATATGGGGCATAGCGTCACAGGATCATCTGAGAGGTGCTTGTTCTTTACATCAGAGCCAGCCCGCTGCATCCGCCAGGTGTCTTCTGGGTGGAAGCTGGGTGACCGGAGAGCTTCTCCAGCCATCCAGAATGGTTGGTGGGACTCCAGGTGGGCGAAGAAGGTTGTCATGGAGCAGGTTAGCGGGAGCTTTCTTGTGCTCGCACACCAGCGCCATCTCTGGCCGGCTGGCTGGAGGAGGGATGTTTGTGAGGAGTGGAAACCAAGGCTATGGAACAGAGGGAGGCCATGGAGTCCTCTGTGCCTCAGTTTCCCCAGCTGTCCAGGGCAGTGTTTTGAGGCTACATACATACAAGAGTGGGATCTACTAGGGAACTGCGCTATCTAGGAGCGAGGGATTGTTACATCCACATCATCATGTGCATAAGCACCCATGCCCCCACTTCCGCACAGCCATCCACGCAGACTCAGTTTCACACACTGAGCCAGGGAGGGCCATCGACAGTCTGGGCTGTGGTCGCCGTGGCTACATCCGAAGGCATCTGGGGAAGAGGAAAAGAGTTATCTAGTCTCTGCCAGGCCAGCACCCTCCATAGCTGAGGGCAGAGCCCTGCCCCTGGCACTGCCATGGGACCCTGCTGTGCAAAGGCAACCCAAAGGGTGTTCAGGCTATCCCGGGGGGATGCTGTGGGTCAGTGCCCCAGTCAGTGGCCTGAGGGGGCAATTGGCTGGAGAGGTTTAACCGTTTCTTTGCCTTGTTCAGCTTGCTGGCTGTCCACCCCTGCCGGTAGGGAGCAGGCAACTGCCTTTGCACCTCAAAGCAGGAAGAGAAACTTGTGGTTCCTCTGGAGATGGGCAAGAGGCTAAGAACAGAACTCAGCACTTCTCCATCTCATGTGGAGGGAACTCAGAGCCCTTAGCCCCCCTTCACCACCGGGCCGTGGGGCAGGGCTATGAACTAGTCACAGAGAGGGGAAGTGACAGCAGGTCGGGGATGATTCAGGAGTCCTGACTGCCCGGGTCTCTGCTCTGTTTATTATTAACTTCTATGACAGTAGGATCTAGAGGCCCCAACTGAGATCGGGGCCCCATCACGCGGGATGCTGCACAGACACTGCATGAGAGACAGGCCCTGCCCTAGAGAACTGACCGTCTAAACAGACCAGACAGACAAAAATGCCACCATGGCTAAAGAGCAGAGGAAATGAGGTGGTTGGAGGTATAAAGGCACCCTTTAAAAATGGAAGTCAGATCCTAGTGAGGAAAATCGAAAGCAGCCAAAACTCTGGCAAGTCAAGTGTGACAGTACAATAAGGCAGGCCAAGAAAGACTCTGAGGACACAAATACTAACAGCAATTTTTGTTTAAGTATCTCAGAAGCAGGAAGCCGGCCAACCAACCAGTGGGGCCACTGGACGATTGAGGTGCTAAAGGAGCACTCAAGGAAGAAAAGGCCAGTGCAGAGAAGCTAAATTAATTCTTTGCATCGGTCTTCACTGCAGAGGATGTGAGGGAGATTCCCACACCTGAGCCATTCTTTTTAGATGACAGATCGGTCCCAGATTGAGGTGTCAGTAGAGGAGGTTTTGGAACAAACTGATAAATTGAACAGTAATAAGTCACCAGGACCAGATGGTATCACCCAAGAGTTCTGAAGGAACTCAGATATGACATTGCAGAACTCCTAACTCTTAAGCAAAGTAAGTAGCATGGGATAAGAGGGAAGGTCCTCTCATGGATCAGTAACAGCCTACAGGTTAAAAGATAGGAAACAAAGGGTAGGAATAAATGGTCAGTTTTCAGAATGCAGAGAGGTAAATAGTGGTGTCCTCCAGGGATCTGTACTGGGACCAGTCTTATTCAATATCTTCATAAATGATCTGGAAAAAGGGGTAACCAGTGAGGTGGCAAAATTTACAGATGATATAAAATTACTCAAGATAGTAATGTCCATAGCTGACTGTGAAGACTTACAAAGGATCTCACAAAACTGGGCAACAGAATGGCAGATGAAATTCCATATTGATAAATGTGAAGTAATGCACATTGGAAAACAGAATCGCAACTCTACATACAAAATGATGGTGCCTAAGTTAGCTGTTACCACACAAGAAAGAGATCTTGGATAGTTCCCTGAAAACATCGGGGGAGGGATAGCTTTGTGGTTTGAGCATTGGCTTGCTCAGCTCAGGATTGTGAGTTCAATCCCTGAGGGAGCCATTTAGGGATCTGGGGCAAAAATTGGGGATTGGTCCTGCTTTGAGCAGGGGGTGGGACTAGATGACCTCCTGAGGTCCCTTCCAACCCTGATAATCTATGATTCTATGATCCGTTTGATGTGCAGCAGCCATCCAAAAAGCGAACTGAATGTTAGGAACCATTAGGAAAGAGATAGATAATAAGACAGATAATATCATAATGCCACTCTATAAATCCATGCTACATGCACACTGTGAACGCTGTGTGCCGTTCCAGTCTCCCCACCTCGGAAAAGATATATTAGAATTGGAAAAATTGCAGAGAAGGGCAACAAAAATGATTAGGGAGATGGAACAGCTTCTGTATGAGGAGAGATTAAAAAGACAGGGATTGTTCATCTTTGAAAAGAGACGACTAAGGGGGGAATGTGAGCTAGGTCTATAAAGTCATGACGGGTGCGGAGAAAGTGCCTAGGGACGTGTTATTTATCCGTTCACATAATACACGAACCAAGGGTCACCCAATGAAATTAACAGGCAGCAGGTTGAAAACAAACATAAGAAAGTACTTCTTCACACAACGCACAGTCAAACTGGGGAACTCCTTGCCAGGGGATGTTGTGAAGGCCAAAAGTATAACCGGGTTCAAAAAAGAATTAGATAAGTTCATGGAGTTATGATTTAGTTGGGGATTGGTCCTGCTTTGAGCAGCGGATTGGACTCCTGAGGTCCCTTCCAACCCTGATATTCTATGATTCTATGGAGTTTAGGTCTATTAGCCGAGTTGGTCAGGGACACAACCCGATGCTCTGAGCGTCCCTAAGCCTCTGTCAGAAGTTGGACAGGACGACAGGGGACGGATCACTCAATAATTGTGCTGTTCTGTTCATTCCCTGTGAAGCATCTGGCACTTGGCCAGCGTCAGAGACAGGATCCCAGGCTAGGTGGGCCATTGGGCTGACCCAGTGTTGGCCATTCTTACATTCTCTCTAACCCTAGCCCATGTGTGAGAGGCAAGCGTCACTTCAGGCAGCCATAGGATTGCAGCAGAGGGTGGTGTTACTGCAGGCTGAAGGGAAGCAAACCCTTCTTAGAGGAGATTGCCCAGCTCCGCCGAGCAGTGAGGGGCCTGGACCAGCCCCCACAGGGGGAAGGGAAGGGAATTGTCCATTGCTTGAGGCTGGACAAAGCTCTAGAAGACACATGGTAGAGAACAATCCAACCCAGGGCTCTGGGTAACTGACTAAGCAGGACATACACACGGGCTAGATCAGCTGGGCCATATGCCCCATGTAGCCCAATCAATGGGAGAGCTAACAAGGGTCATTTAGCCCCTGATCCAATAGGAACCTCTCATTACTTGATGGTCACCTTCACCAGGAACTGCCGAGGCATTAGAGAGGCTGTCGCTTGTTCTTTCCACCCGTCCAGGTTAGCCAATGTCTGTCTATTCTGGTTATCCGCCCAGGGGAAGTGTTTTGCAAGAGGAGACTTCTCCTTTTCAGCTGGGTTACAGGAGAGACTCAGACCGACCTCTCCATCCCCGACTGTGCATGGAACCCTGGAGTCCTGCCTCCAAGCCCCCTGCTCTAAGCACCAGGTCCCCTTCCCCTCCCAGAATTTGGGACTAGCACCCTGGAGTCCTAGTTCTCAGGGCCCTGCTCTAACCATTAGACACCACTCCCCCGCTAAATGCCCATGTTGTCTCCATGCACCTCCCTGCTTTGCTCCTTGTTCCTGTTTTACTGGGGCTCTATGACATCCAGGGCAGTGTCTCTCTGGGCTAGTGTTGCATTGCTCCATCATACCCCCCCGGCAGATGGCTGCGGTTATGCTGCCTTCCAGTTGGCCGTGCAGAGAGCTGCTGTGGCTCCATGTGGCCAGCAGGTGTCAGAGTAGCACCAGGTTAGCCCTGGCCCCATGGGCTGCTATGGGAGGCCAAATGCTGATAACCCATCACGGCCCTGCCCCAAGCTCAGGGCAGCCCTGCGAGACATGCCCACATCCCTGGGGGTAGCTGGGCTCCTGGCTAAGGGCTCAGATCGCAGCAGCGACCAGGACTGGCTGTGCAGTCACAGCACGAGAGCCATGCAGCCATAGGTCGCAAGAGACCCGCTCAGAGCAACGGCCCACCCAGCCCTGCATCCCCCCAAACTCAGCCCCAGTGGGGCAGGCCACTGACCAATCTAGTGCAGTCGCCCACCTTGCTGCAGGCCTGGCCTTGCCCGCCTTGAGATCTGCCAGACGCCCGCCATGGTCAATGAACAGGTGGATGGCCGCACACCTGGCCGCATAAGTGACAGGATGATCTGGGAGCAAAAGTCCAGGCCACCCTCTTGAACAGCCCCTGGGAAGAAAGGGTTAAGCTGGGTTTAATCAGGTCTGATCTAAGCCTAAATTCCTTCTTAGCTGCATGGCTGCACAGCTATCTATTAAGACTCGCACAGGGGCTCAGGGCTGCGGTGGGGAGAGATGCCTCTCCACCGGCCCCAGCATGGACCTGCCCCAGACTTGCCACGGCCGGGGGAGAGGAGCCCCTCCCTCGGCCCTGCCCCGCCGGAGCTGCCAAAGCTGGAGAAAGGCGTCTCTCCCCCTGCCCCAAGCTGCTGTGGTGAGAGAGGGCTGGGGAAGTCCTCTCTTCCCACTGCAGCTTCTGGACAACCTGCACCCCAAACCCCTCATCCCCGGCCCCACCCCACAGCCTGCACCCCCCTGCACCCAACCCTCTGACCCAGCCCTGAGCCCCCCCTGCATCCCGAACCCCTCATCCCTAGCCCCATCCCAGAGCCTGCACCCCCAGACAGAGCCCTCACCCCCTGCACCCAACCTCTGCCCCAGCTCGGAGCCCTCTCCTGAACCCCTCATCCCTAGCCCCACCCCAGAGCCTGCACCCCCAGACAGAGCCCTCACCCCCTGCACCCAACCTCTGCCCCAGCTCTGAGCCCTCTCCTGAACCCCTCATCCCTAGCCCCACCCCAGAGCCTGCACCCCCAGACAGAGCCCTCACCCCCTGCACCCAACCTCTGCCCCAGCCCTGAGCCCCTCCTGACCCCCTCATCCCTAGCCCCACCCCAGAGCCTGCACCCCCAGACAGGGCCCTCTCCCCCTGCACCCAAACCTCTGCCCCAGCCCTGAGCCCCCTCCCGAACCCTTCATCCCTAGCCCTACCCCAGAGTCTGCACCCCCAGCCAGAGCCTTCACTCCCTGCACCCAACCTCTGCCCCAGCCCTGAGCCCCCTCCCAAACCCCTTGACCCCACCCCCACCCCATGAATTTTGCTATGTCATCTCCATATTGGTGCACGTTAACAAAATTCATTCCACACACGGACATACAAAATTAGAGGGATCCCTGGCCGAGCCCCCTGCATTTGGGACAGAGACACTGACCCGCTGCAGCGCTGTGCTCTGGCCAGCCGCATCTGCCCGCCCCCGCTACCCCATGGCATTCGCCCAGCTGAAGCCATAACAGTAGCTGGTGGGGAGACAGGTGTGAGCTTCGAACTCCCCCGAACATCAAAGGCCCCTGGGTTTCCTGTCATTGCTGGAGCCCTCCCCCGAGCTGCAGGTGACCGCAGTTGCTTGTGGGCTCTGCCGGCCCAGCCGGTGGCAGAAGTGGGGGGATCGGAGACAGGCCGCTGAGCCCAAAGCTCCCAAATACGGCACAGCCGGGAGCGGCAGCTTTCGGGCCAGAGCTGAGATGGAGGATCAGACACAGTCACCATGGTGGGGCAGGGTGGGGGGCCGCTGCTCTGAGCTGAATTGACTCAAACTTTGGCTCTGATCAGGGATGGGCTACAGCTCCCCCCCGGCACGTAGGGTGGGAAGCGTCTCCTGGAGGGCGAAGGCCTGGGGGGTGGGGCTGTCGTGGGCTCCCCGCTGCTGCGTCAGGGGCTGAGGGCATGTTGCCACGGGCTGGGGCTGTGTTATGGGGCAACGGCACGTCAGAACGCCATGTCCTGATCTCCCATGGGGCTTTGTTTCAGGTCCCAGTCCTCTCTCAGGGTGGGTCCTTCCCTCCCCCACTTCCCCAGCAATGGGCCGGGGGGGGGTCTCTCGAGAGACCCTGTCCTGTTGAAGAGAGCTGACCCTGGGGTGGATCTGGCCTCGTGGCAGGGGAGTGGACTGAGGTGGTGCCCGCTCTCCCTCACAGGTGTGGTGGTGGCAGGGGGACTGACCAGCAGGGAGAAGGGGGGATTCCCCAGAAAGGGGGGCTGGCTGGAGCCGGGCTTCCCACTCACTGTGGGCAGAGTGGCTAGGTTGGGTGCAGCGTGAGTCCGGGGTGTATATATGGGGGAAGAGGACGCCCACTGGGGGTCCGGCAAAGGGCATGGTCCAGGCAGATAGAGGGTGGTGGCTCTGCATGGTTCCCACCAGTTGGGGAAGATCTTCTGGCTCCTGCCGACCCAGGCAGGGGGCTCAGCTCGCGGCAGAGATGGGCCCAGCGGGGGGAGGTGACTCTATCTCCCAGCTGGGACCAGCCTCCTGCAGGGGAATTGGCTCCCAGCTGGGCCAAAGCAGGATTGTGTGTTAGCTGCACCGGTCCCAGCTGTTCAGCCAGGGATGGGGGTGGGCTCCCCATCCCATTCCTCAGCACTCCCTGCAGATCAGCCCCACCAGGCCCACGTGCAGGGGGGCAAAGGCTCCAGCAAGGGGCGGGCAACCCTCTCACTGGCCAGTCTGTTAACCTACTCACAGGCTGAGGGCTCCAGCTGGAGCTGCCCTCTTTACTTTAGTGCAAAGGGGGAGAGGGAGGGGATGGGATAAAGCAGAGGGATGGAGGGTACTCGGGTCTCAGGAGCCAGTTGAGTGGGCTCAGCTACGCCACTAACCCCTCTGTTGATTGGCCAGTGAGTGGGGGGGGGGACATAACGATCACTGAGGCAACCCTGCCACTGCCATGGGCACGTGCCCCAGTGGGGTTGTCGTCCTCCCCTAGGCAGCGTGGGAAACTGAGGCCTGGGGAGGGGCAAGGACGTGCCCCAAAGTCTCGCAGAACCTGGGAGCCTAGGCTCCAGGTCTCTCCCTGCTCTATCCCCTAGCCCCTGCTCCCCTCCCAGAGCTGAGGATAGAACCCAGGAGTCCTGATGCCCAGCCCTTGCCTCCGTTCTAACCATTTGACTCCACTTTTCTCCCAGAGCAGGAAATAGAACCCAGCCCCCCCCACCTCCGCTCTAACCATTAGACCATCCTATCAGTCCATGCCACGTGCCCTGTTAATGAGGCAGGGCAGGTAGCCGGGCGTGGGCCCATCCTTATACCCCAGGCACCAAACTGACCCAACCCCAGGGAATCAGCTGGCTGCTTCTAGTTCCAACTGCAGCTCTCCTGGCACCAGTACACGAGGTGGCCACGAGGTGTCCGCCCTCACCTTTCCCTGCCCGATTCACACCCCTTCCCCAGGGGGAGTGATGGGAGCAGGTGGCTGGCTCAGAAGACGGGTGTGTGCAGTGGGATCATGCCTTCAACTCCCCTTTCCCCAGGCCTGGGGGAAAGGTTAATGGCTGCCCCCTAACCGCTGCCCCGGGCGGGCTAAATCCTGCCCCAGGGGGCCTTTTAATGGGGGCTCTGTCAGCAGTGAGCACATCACCTCTCCACCGCGGATCGAAGAGCCAAGCCGCACGCGGGGAGACATTAAAGCACAGAAGGGGGGCTGGTTGTGGCTGAGACCGACTCTGTGGATGCTTGGTGTCTCTCCCTGTGTGTGTAACGTTCCCCAGAAGCCAGCAGGCCTGGGATGAGCTGTTGCCTGGAGTGTAGCTTGGGGGATCAGAGGCAGGACCCTGGAGCTCCAGGAGGGAGCTCAGGGAGTCAGGGTGCTGGGGTTTTCTAGGGCTCACCTCAGGGAGCTCTTAGGGTGTCTTTTCCCTGAAGGGTGAAATGAGGGGCACTGCCCCCCCTGCTCTGGGGTGGGGAGAGGACGAGGCAGTGTTTGTACAGTGCTCTGCCGTCCCTGGCAGGAGGGGCAGAGGGCTGGGCTGTTTCCAGAGACAGGGAGTGGCAGGGTTTTGTGGTGCCAAGGTTCCTGCTTCCAGGCAGCGCCCAGGGAGATGCCACCGATTTACCTTGAAAGGGACCTGGAGCCTTCACTGCCACAGCTTCCCCCTCACTGGCCTCATGTGGTGACTAGCCATGGACCCTGTGGCTGGGGAGGGGGGGCTTGGCACCCTCCCGCCCAGGGTCTGGCGCTACCATGCTGAAGTCACAGGTTCTGACGGTTTGGGTGCTGTTCGGGGGGCAGGCTGAGCCCTGTTTTGGCTAGGTTACAGTGGGAGGTGGCCTCAAGAGCAGGGGGCACTGGGTGTCGGGGCACCTGGGTTCTGTTCCCAGCTGTGGGAAGGGAGTGGGGTCTAATGGCTAGAGCGGGGTGGGGGTGCTGAGTATCAGGACTCCTGGGTTCTGCTGCCAGATGCGCCCCTGCCCTGAGCAAGCCCTTCAGGCTGTATAACATGCAAGCGCCCCTGTAGGTCAGGGGTGGGAAGCTCATTTACTCTTTGCTATGTACTTGGAGATGGATGGGTGGACGGTGCTGGGGCTGACCTGTTGGGCAGCAGCATGTCTAACCAGTGTCTTCCTGTGGGGTGAATGGGGGTCGGCTCTCTGCGGCGCTGGGTAACTGGGCACAGTGATCGGCTCCCCGTGGCGCTGGGTGACCGTCCGGGCGCAGCGATCGGCTCCCTGCGGCGCTCGGTGACCGTCTGGGCGCAGCGATCGGCTCCCACGGCACTGGGCGACCGTCCGGGCGCAGCGATCGGCTCCCTGCGGTGCTGGGTGACCGTCCGGGCGCAGCGATCGGCTCCCACGGCGCTGGGTGACCGTCCGGGCGCAGCGATCGGCTCCCACGGCGCTGGGTGACCGTCCGGGCGCAGCGATCAGCTCCCCACGGCACTGGGCGACCGTCCGGGCGCAGCGATCTGCTCCCCGCGGTGCTGGGCGACCGTTGGGAGCAGTGATCGGCTCCCACGGCGCTGGGTGACTGTCCGGGCGCAGCGATCGGCTCCCCGCGGCACTGGGTGACCGTCCGGGCGCAACGATCTGCTCCCCGCGGTGCTGGGTGACTGTCTGGGCACAGCAATCAGCTCCCACGGTGCTGGGTGACCGTCTGGGCTCAGCGATCGGCTCCCCACGGCGCTGGGTGACTGTCTGGGCACAGCAATCAGCTCCCCACTGCACTGGGTGACTGTCTGGGCACAGCGATCAGCTCCCCATGGTGCTGGGTAACAGCTGGGCTCTGTGCTTCTTGCTGCCTCCTACCCCCCTGCTCCCAAACTCGTCTCTTTAAGTGTCTCCTTCCCTTCTAACTTTTTTATCCTATTAGGTGACAAACTGCTGCTAATCCCCATAACCCTGTCCTGAGGGCTGAGGTCATGACTGATGGGGCCTCATCATGTCCCACTGCAGGGGGCTCAACATTGGGACAGCTTCTGGCAAGCTGAGAAGCAGGGCACTTAGCAGGCAGGCTGCCCCCTTGTCTTCTTGTCACGAAGCGGCTAGTTCTCAGGGGGGTGCTGATGCCAGGTTCCCGGTTGTGGGTGATTTGTGCGGGAACGTAGAATCACAGAGATGTCAGGCTGGAGGGCCCTTGGGAGGTCACCACGTCCAGCCCCGGCACTGAGACAGGACCAACTACACCTACACTGTCCCTGCCAGATCCTATGAATCAGGAACATCCATCAATGCCGGGGCTTAACGCTACGGCTGTGACGGGCGAGCACCAAAATCAGGCACCTGCCTTGGCAACAGCTTCTGTAATAGCTGGAAAGAGGCACAAGCAGTGTCTCCCGAGAGCAAACCCAGGGTGGGACCGTGAATCAATGAAAACAGTAGTGCAACGAGAATGCAAAGCACCAGCCAACCAGCATGGCAGCATTGCACGCTTGCTTTGCACGAGTGTAAGTGACAGCAGGAGGGGGCAGGGAGAAAACAGAATCAGGCCTGGTGTTTAGAGACAGTTTAATTTTGTGAGTCAGCCCAGCTTGTGTGTGTTTGTGTGTGGGGGGGTGTAACTCAGCAGGGGCAATGCGGGGGTGTGTGAAAGGTGTGTGAAGCAAAGGATGTGGGGGTGTGTGAAGCCAAGCAAGGGCAATGCATGGTGTGTGTGTGTGTGTGTGTGTGTAGCTGAGCGGGGGCAATGCATGAGGTGAGTGTGTGTGTGAGTGTGGATGGTGGTGTGTGGGTGTGTAGCCGAGCAGGGGCAATGCATGGTGTGTGTGTGTGAGGGGGGTGGGGGTGTACAGTATAGCCGAGTGGTGGCAATGCATATGGGGGTGGGAGTGTAGATGAGAGGGGGCAATGCATGGGGTGAGTGTGGGGGGGTGAGTGTAGCTGAGTGGTAGCAATGCATGGGTGTGTGTGTGGGGGAGGTGTAGCTGAGAGGGGGCAAAACATGGGGTACAGGAGTGTGGGGCTGCATGGGGCCTGCCCACAGGTTTGCTCCTCCCTGTATCCACCTCCCCACCTCATTCCCAAGGACCCGAAACACTCTGCAAGAGACAGGAGAGGAGGGCGAGCGGGGGGCAGTTGAACAGGGCAAGTGGTGGGGGCAGCGGAGCAGGGCGAGGGGGGGGGCAGTGGAACAGGGCGGGGGCGCAGCAGAGCTGGGGGGAGCATGCAGAGATAAAGCAGTGCCAGCGATTTAAGGCCCAATTCTCATTCAGCCGATCCGTGGGGGCTGTTTCTGCTCGGGGAGCCAGGGGCTCTGGAGTGCCTCTAAACTGGCTCTTTACTCGGGCCTGGGCCTGCATGAATCCCCCAGCTCCGTGGTCTGCACAATCCAGATGATTGGGGTGGGTGGGGGACGTGGGGGTTGGACTAGATACCTCCTGACGTCCCTTCCAACCCTGAGTTTCTATGATATTCAATGATTCCATGTGGTAATGTACAAGCCCCGCTTTACCCTGGGCAGGGGCCGGCGTGTTTCCCAGCCCACATTAGGTGTAGTAAAATCCCCAGGCCTTGCCCCTTTGATCATCGGGGTTGAGGAATCTGGGGAGCAGGAGCCGGTTCAGGAAATGCTGCCCTGGGAGAAACCGATGCAGCGTCGCGCTGGGAAGCGGGGAGACGAGCTCTTTGCAGCCCTCGCTGTGCTGGATTCAAGGTGATTTCCTATCTCTGAGTCCACTGGCTCCAGGCAGCTATGCTGGTGCACACGGGGAGGGCAGCAGGCCTGCGAGGGGCTGTGCACGGGGGAGCCCTCCCTCCCCCAAGGCTGATTCATTGATACCCTGAGGCGTGAGATTTCCATAACTGGGGTGGGGGGAGAGAGGGGGGGATCCATGGGGACAGCGCTATTTCCAGCTGTTTGCCAGCCCGTGTTCTCATTAGCAACCCGGTGGGCTGTGCCCGAGCCTGCACTGGGGAAAAAGCGGTATTTTTAGGCTGAGAAAAATCACATACACACAGTGCGTGGAGGGAAAGTGCTGACTCGGGCAAATGCAAATGCCAAGGATGCTGGGCTTGGGGAGGCTTTCTGTTTGCAATTGGCAGGAGAGCCAGCTTCTTCTCCGTGGGGCAACAGCAGGGCATGGTGCCTCTGGAGTCAGCTGCTCTCTGCCAGCCCTGCAGAACCCTGCCCATGTCCCATGGAACGAAATAACAATAAACCAGTGCACTTCTGCAGCAAATCTTGCCCAAGGTTTGCTCAATCAACCTACTCCCATAAACTCCCCATGTAGCTATCTATCCGAATACAGCCCCGTCTCTCTATCCCCATACATCTATCTCCATACACCCCATCTATCTGTCTATCCCCATTACCCCCCGCCCCTCACATTCATCAGCTTTGAATCTCACAACATTTTGCAAGTATCAATTACCTCCCATCGCCCTTGTAATGGGACATAGAGAGATCACGTCACTTACCAGCAAAATGCGACCACTTCTGGGGAGGACTAAGGTAGTACTCTGGCCACCCACAGCAACGCTATCTAGTTTGGGCCTGAAACCGTGGGGGTGGGAGGGAGATTCTAGGAGGCAGAATGTAACTGTGGGAAGTGGGAGGTGGACAAGGGCCTGTGTCTGATGCCCCTGCTTGTGTGAAGAGTTCTCAAGCGCTCAGGAGGGACCTCGGCTGTTGGCAGCTCGCTGCTCATCTGCAGGCAACATGGCACTTAGCCATGACCCACCCGGATGTCTGGGTGCCCCGGTCGCCTGGCTCTGATTATAACGGGTACGATCTGCAGACAGAGTGAAGGAGGAGGAAAGAGACCTGGAGAGTTGAGGTCAATTCTCCAGGGAGCTCAAATCCTCTTCCTCAATTTCTCTGTCGCTCCCTCCCTCTCAATCTCCCGGCTCAGCTCCCCAGCTCTCCCCCCTCCCCCCACCTTCTAGGGCTCTTGCATTCAGTCAGCCTGTGCTATCACTCGGAGGAAATTACCTTCCCTTTTAATAACTCTGTCTCGGGCTTTGCTGCCGGGATCCTCTGTGGGTGGAAGGGGGGACTTTCAGAGTCAAAGCTGCAGGGCTTGGAGTAGCTGCCAGGCATGGGCTGGAGCAGGGGGCAGCCCCTTCTTAGATTAGCCCCAAGAGGCCTCTTGGCTTCTATTAATACCTTGCGCTGCAAGGGATTTTCTCATAATCATAAAAGCCCTGGCTGTGGTCTTGGCACTTTTGGATCCCACTGAAACCCCCCAGCTGTTTCCTCTTTGCCCTCTCTGAGGCCAGAAACTGCTCAGAGCGGGGCCCCATTTCCCCTCCAGCTGGGGAATCCTCAGGCAGGGGCGTGAGACTGACTCCCCCCAGAGACTACTGGGAATTGCCTGCCCTGTGCAGGACTTGCTGGGATCCTGGGCTCCCAGCAGGCTTGGAGCTCGGGCCAGGTTCCTGCACAACTCAGGGAACCAGTGAGCTGGGTTACAAGCCAACCTGGAGAGCTGCAGGGTCACCTCTGGCTGGCTTTCATGCACCTCTCACAGATCTGTGGCCAGCTGGGGCTACTTGCTTGTGTTTAGGCTACTGATCATGGTCTCTTGGGTATTAGTAGCAGTGTGGCTAGAACTCACATCGCCCTGCTCCAAATACTCTAACTCCAACACCTGAGCTAAAGGACAGGTTTCAGAGTAGCAGCCATATTAGTCTGTATCCGCAAAAAGAAAAGGAGGACTTGTGGCACCTTAGAGACTAACAAATTTATCTGAGCATAAGCTTTCGTGAGCTACAGCTCACTTTCCACTGTATGCATCCGATGAAGTGAGCTGTAGCTCACAAAAGCTTATGCTCAAATAAATTTGTTAGTCTCTAAGGTGCTACAAGTCCTCCTTTTCTTTTTGAGCTAAAGGAGAATCCCTTCTAACCAGTAGCACTATAAGGCCTCTGACACAGAGTTAAGCTGTTCTGATCCCATCCTGTAGTTGGCTGTAGCCATTGATAAAAATCCCCCATGTCCTTCCCCGTCAGTTGATGACACAACAACACAGGTCATCCCAAAGTACTTTCCAGACTGCTTTTATCCCACCACTGAAATGCAGCCGCCTCTGGGGCAGCACAGGGCAGCTGCTTTAATGAAGGCACTGCACAGCCCTTTTGCATAGGTAGTGAAGGAGAATCATGTATCCCTCCTGCAGGGGGAGTTTATTAATCATCATCATAACATATTAAGAGCCAGGTGCTGTACATTTACTAGCTGTATTATGGTAGCACTTAGGAGCCCCAGCCATGAACTAGGACCCCAATTGTGCCAGGTGCTGTACTTTATTTATTAGGTGTATTATGGTAGCACCTAGGGTCCCCAGTCTCAGACCAGGACTCCTGGAACTGAGTGGCTAGGGGCGATTTGCTAAAGGGCTCAGCTCCAATTCAGGCAGGTGATCATTTCAACCCAGGGGCAGCAGCTGGGTGTTGAGCACTCAAAACTCTGGCCACTTATCCAGACTTACCCAGCTCCCTCAGGACTCCTGGGTTCTATCCTTGGCTCTGCCACCGAACTTGGGTATGTCCCTTCCCTGCTCTGTGCCTCAGTTTCCCTCCTCACCCTTTGCCTGTCTTGTCTGATCAGTTGGTGAGCTCTCCAGGGCAGGGCCTGGCTCTCGCTCTGTGTCCATACAGCAATGGGGCCCTGATCTTGGCTGGGGCCTCTAGGTGCTACTGTCCTACAAATGATTATGAATTAATCAATTATGCAAATTCTGGAAGGATTATTAAATCTCGGGCTTCAGGGCTGAAGCTGAAGCTGATCTCTGCCTATTTGGGCTCAGGATGAGAGCTCCTGTAGGGGGCAATTTATCTCGTGTCCACTTCTGGAGGGTTCTTACTCCTTCCTCTGGGATGTAGGACACTGTCAGAGCTGGGATACTGGGCTGGATGGGCCTCCAGGCTGATCCAGAGACACTGCAGTTAACACCCCTGCTCTGACTAATTAGAGCCTGAACTGCATCCTGACCCAGCACAAGCTCCCCGAGGCTGATTTGCAGGGGAAAGGATCTGTAGGATTTTCAGGGGAAAGGATCCTCTTCCCACCCCCTAAGCCATGCAGTCTCCTTGGTCCCCGGAGACCTACCTGCTGTGGGGAAAGCCACTTAGTTTCCCTGACACCTCGGTGTCTTTGCAGAATTGTTTGCAAAATATTATTTGGGTTGCTCCAGCCGGCCGTATGATAATAGACTTTCTAATGGGCCAATTTTTCCTACTCCGTTGATTTCTTGCAATCTCAGCCATCTCTAGAATGGCCATATTTTTCATGTGTTTGCTCTAACTGGTGCTTTCTCGCCTGGTGCTTGGTAATATTACATCAGCAGCCAGGCTGCCTTCCCCATGAAATGCATTAGGCAATAAAAATATAACCGGGGCAGAAAAATATATCAGGGAAAGGGGATATTAATGGGACGCCTGGAATGAGACTTGGATTGGAGTTTGGTGCCCGCTCGCCCTCTCCCAGTCAACGAGCCATCTACCCTGTTCCGGGGGTGAACTGAGGACTGAAATATGCAAGTGTCCTTGTGGAATGGATGGATCGCGAAGATGGCAAAGGAGTGTGCAGCTGTGTTGCTGGATATCATGCAGGTAGAAGGCACCTGCTGTATGTTCTAGGTGCATCCAGGTAGAACCACCTGCTATACTGTTGGGTGTTCTAGGTATGTCTAGGTAGAATCCCCTTGCTGTACTGCTCGATATTCTAGGTACATCCAGGTAGAACCTACCTGCCATGCTGCTGGATGTTGTATGTCTATGTAAAACTCACCTACTGTCTTGCTGGATGTTCTAGATACATTCAGGTAGAACCCATCTGCCGAGTTGCTGATTGTTCTAGGTATATCAAGCACATCCTAAAGCTACATTGACTTCACTGGATCACAGCAGCACATGGGGATGGAGTCAAGGACCCAGGTCCAAAAGCATTAGGCTGCACCCTCTTTGGAGAGCGCCTGCTGCTTTCACCTCTACAAAGCAAGGAATCCCTGAGCTGGATAGTCTGGTCGTCACCAAAGCACATGGGAATAGCCAGGCCCTGATATCCCAGGTTTGATCCCACACTCTCACAGTGAGGAAGAAGAAAGGGCATTAGCACTGAATCTGCCAGATCCTGAGAGTCTTAACAAGCCCCAGACCCTCTCCAGCCTATTTGCAGCCTGGCAGAGGGAGAGCAGAAGCCAGACAAGTACGTGGTGGAGTCCAGTGACCATCTCAGAGGCAGAGCGAGATGTCTAGCAGGGGGCACGGCAGCTGGGCTCTGACACTAGCCAAGGAGCAGCAATGAAGGCTGCTGGAAAACCAGAGAGGCACGAGGACGCCATGCCGGCGCGTCTTGCCAGCCTGATGGAGAATTGGGGACAGAGGGAGCTGAGAAAAAAGCAAAGGTCCCCAACTTAGGCTGCTAGAGATGAAACTGACCAAAAAAGTGTGAAACTGACCAGTCTCCATTTCCAGTGGGATCTAAGGAAAGAACCTCTGTGGGTCTGAGAGTGGAGGCTGGATCATCTCCAGCCCCGTCATTCCCACAAGGAAGGGCCCTTGTTTTTTCTGAAGACATGTGGGGCTGGATCTTTGGGTGTGCCAGCGTTGGTTTGCAGGGGCGTGGAGGTCAGAGGTCACATTATGGCCCACATTGGTCCTAGGACCAGCCGGGGAGTGAGTCGGGCCCTGGCACAGACAATGGTATCCCTGTGCCCCCGTCATGTTACCAGATGGGCCCTTCTGCACTGCTGGAGAATCCCCCTGTGACAGGGGTATCCCGCAGCTGTTTGAGGGGCTCAAAGAGAAGTAGTGCTACCAGAGAGTCTGATCCGATCGTGTCAGGGAAGGATGTGGCCAGGACTCTGTGCATGGGGTGCAGGCAGCGATGGGAAGTACTGAGCGAGGGAACTAGGCCAGGCACAGACCGGGAGGATTTTCATTAATTGATTTAGGTCGTTAATTGCTCCAGGTAGGCACAGTCAATGGAGCTGTTAAAGCAGGTGAAATTGGGTTGTTTTGCTCCTCAAACAGCATGTGTGTGTGTGCGCATGGCGGGGGGTGGGGTTGGTGGTGGTGTGTGGAGTGTGTAGGTATGGGGGGGCAGAGAGCAGGAGAGGATGTGTGCGTGAGCATGTGTGTGTGAAGGAGTATAAATGTGTGCAAAGGAGTATAAGTGTGTGCAGGTGTTTATATGTGCAGCTGTGTGTGTGTATGTGTTTGGGTATGTGTGCACATAGGTGTGTATATGTATGTGCATTCTGGTATGTGTATGTGTGTGTATATCTGTGTGCAGGGTGAGTGTGTGCGTGTATACAGGGGTGTGTGTATATGTGTTTGTGTGTTTGCAGGTGTGTGTGTGTATGTGCATGCAGGTGTGTGCATACAAGTGTGTGTGTATATCTGTGTGCATGTGTGTGCAGGTGTGTATCTGTGTGCAGTGTGTGTGTGTATACAGGGGTGTGTGTGTGCATGTGTAGGTGTGTGCAGGTGTATATCGGTGTGCTGGGTGTGGGTGTGTGCATGAAGGACTGTGTGTATATGAGTGAGTGTATGCTGGTGTGTGTGTATTTACATGCAGGTGTGTGCATACAGGGTGTGTGTATATATCTGTGTGTATGTGTTTGCATGTGTGCAGGTATGTGTGCATGCAGGTGTGTGGATGTATATCTGCGTGCAGAGGGTGTGTGTGTGTGTGCAGGGCTGTGGGTGTGTAGGTGCATGCGGGTGTGTGCATACGAGCGTAGGTGTGTATAGCTGCGTGAAGGGGTGTGTATATGCAGGTGTGTGCAGGGCTGCGGGTACGTATGTGCATTCACAGCAAGCACGGGGAGATGAGGAACACTTGGGCCTGCAGCTCTCACCCTCTCTGGTTGCTATCTGTTCCCTACAGCAGCTGGACCTGGCCACATACTGAGCAGAAAACCAGACCCTGTTCCTGCCACCTCCCACTGCCTCTGCAGAGCCCAGGCCCGGGGATCAGATCAGTGGGCTCCTCAAGGAGGAAAATTCCATTTTAACCCTCCCCAGCCCTAGCCGTCTGGGTGCCATAGTTAGCTCTGGTGAGAGGCGCTGGACCGAGAGCCCGGCAGCCCTGTGCAATCTGTGCCCTGTGCCAGGGCAGCCTTTTCTGACATGCTGGCCCTACCACGGACCCTCCCCCCCAACAGACCCCACGCTGGAGGCCCATCTCTGTGGCCCAGTCAGTCCCTGGACCCTCTCCATGGGCTGCCACGGTGGGGGATGGTTAGTGCCAGCTGTGGGGGTGGTTTTGTACCACAGATGCTGGGAACCAGATTAAGACCAAGCCTGGTTCAAACAGCTGCAGGATGCCAATAGGTTTCAGCTCCCACCAGCCAGGGCTAAATTCATGCCGGTGACCTAGAGGCGAAAGGTTCAGGGACCTGATGGATGGATCTCTGTGCCTCCCTTCACACTCCTCTGGCATTTAAATGCCAGGCTGCCATTGCTACTAGCCCATTAGGGAGTGGCTGGGCCATTATGGATCTCACTCCTGGCTTGCAGGACTGGGATAAGGGTCCAGGCCCTCTCTAGCATCCAACAAAGCCCGGAAGGGTGGCGTAGCCTATCGGACTTGGGTATGGTCCCCAGAGCAGTGACACGTCTGTGGAGCTTGGTCTGTCTGTTTCTATATAGTTAGTAAACACAGAGGTTGGAACCCAACCCGAGCCATGTGGTTATCTCATATTCTTCCCGGCGCGTCCCGAAAGCAGAGCCACAACAGATGGCCCAGCGATTAAGGCACTGGGCTGGGAGCCTTGGCTTCACTTCCTAGCTCTGCCATCGACTCCACGTGTGACCCAGCATGAGTCACAATGTCTTTCCGTGCCTCAGTGTCCCTCCAAGGAAGGATAGTGATCCTTCCTTTGTCTCTTTAGTCCGTGAGCAGCAGCTATCTCATTATGTTAGCTTAGCTCAAAAGCTCCCCAATCTGTACTATACTGATGATGGCCGTTTGGTGGCCTGGGTGAAATGAGTTTGTTGGGTCTTTGCTCCTAATAAATAGGTTTGGGTGTTACAAAGGGTACCTCTGGGACTCCTCATTCTCTTTAGCAGCAGTCCTGAGCAGTCAGGTCAGGGGTGAAGCCCATTGGCAAGGCAGCTGCAAGCCTGGGTGCCTCTCGCCAGTGCTGAAATAAATCAAGAAATGCAAGACTTTATCACAGGTTCGTTGCATCCTGGCAGGAATCCCCACTGGCTACTTTCAGGAGGGCTGTTGTATCTCCGGATCCCAGTCCAGAAGCAGGGAGCATGGCCTGTAAATCAAGCACACTGTCAGTGAACAATAATTCAGGCCTCAGTTGCTCTGTTCCAGGGGAAATGAATAGCTTGGAATTCTCTGCAGTGAGATTTGGCTGGCTCTGAAGCTGCTACAGAGTACGCTCAGCCAGAAACTTTCCAATTAATATTTGGCATAACCCTGTCTTCTCCCTGCAGTTAATACAGTGTGGCCAACTCTTGTGATAGTTGGTGTTTCCCTTCAATCCCCAGCTCCTGGAGTCCCGTGATTACACAAGACTTTCAGCTGGCATTTAAAAAAAAAATCAGTTTCTAAGCCCTTGTGGCTGCAGAGAAAAGCTTGAAAATGTGACCCTAAAGGTTCAGAAGCCAGAAAGCAAAGAAAAAGAACCCCAAATATAGGGTTGTTTTTTAACCTCGTGATTCTTAAGCCAGTCTCAGGACTTTCTGTGGCCAGATGTATAAGTTTTGAACATTTGAGGTTGGTGATATTATAGAATCCAAGTGAGTTCAGGGCTCCAGCATGCTGGGTGCTGCATGACACACAGCACGGGTGCTGCATGACACACAGCAAGAGACAGGCCCTGCCCCCCAAGCACTCCCAGGCTAGACAAAAGGTGGGAGGAGAAACTGAGGCATGGAGAGGGGAAGTGACTTGCCCAGTGTCAGAGGCGGAGCTGGCAAAGAAATGAAGGGGCCCCAGTCTAGAGCCCAGGCGGGGTGGCTGTGTTGCCCCTGTGTGCCCTGAACATGGATATTCCTGCATGAGAATTTACACTGCTCTGAGGTATTGGAGTTGGTGCCCACCGCTGCAGGGTTGATGAGCCATGGCGCCAATCCTTCCTGCTGCCCTTTCCCCATGGTTACCTTTATCCATGGTGTGGGCTCTGCGACATCACAGCGAATCGTCATGGAAGCCATTCTGATGTCACGGACGCAGGCCTGTGAGGTCATCGCTAAATGGGGCAGGCTACGAAACAGGTGTTCCCCCCCATCATACTCTCCCACCCCCTGAGGGGACCCCATTTCGGACTCCGCTTCTGTCCTGGGCCTCATGTCTGAGGCTGCCAGTGAGTGCAGCACTTGCCAGCTGCGCAGGGTGAGAGTTGGGCCCCCATTTGCCAACCGAAAACACTCAATTGAAAAAATCGCAACATTTCTTTGGAACGTGTCAATTTCATGAAATATTTTGGTGGGAAAGCAGGAGCACCTTTCATTTTGAAGTTCTCGTTTCTAGTCTATTACCATCAAAATGTAAGGCTCTTAAATGTATAGATCCCAAGGTGTGGTCATCTAGTCTGACCTCCTGTAGGATGCAGGCCCTAGGACATCCCTGAATGAATTCCTGTCTGAACCAGAGCAGATCTTTTAGGAAAACATCCCACATGATTTAAAAATTCCCCATGGTGGAGAATCCACCCGAGCCCTTGGGGAGTTAGTTCATTCCCCTCACTGTTGAAAATTTGTGCCTTATTTCCAGTCTGAATTTGTCCAGCTTTGATACTCAACAATATTTTGTTTCATGAAAAAAATCAGAGATTTTTGATTTCAGGATGAAATCCATTTTTGGAATTTCCTGCAGGATGGAAATTCTGGTTTTTGGCCAGCTCGTTAGGGTCTGGGTGTAGGCGCTCTGGCCTCTAGTGGTCACGGCTGATCATATCCACAAGTCAAGGGCGGCCAGGAGGTGGTAATCAGTGAGCTGGGATCAGAGCAAGAGTTACTGCCGGCCAGAATCAGGCTGGGATCTGAGATCAGAAAGCGAGGTGAGGTGTGAAGTCAGAGCCAGCCAGAAATCTGTGTGGTTGCCCAGACAACTTGCTGGGGCACCCTTTGGGTTATATAGTTAGCACGGGCCAATCAGAAGGCTGCAGAGTGCTGTCACTCTGGACCCTTTGGGCGGCATTTCCTGCGGTGCTTAGTCCCCACAGTCTTGGATGGAGCTCTGCATGGCCTCCTGGTGGCGATGTCGGCTATCCCCAGGCTCTGTGACCCGGGTTCCAGTCCCACAGAGCCTTACGTGGCTCTAGCTGGAGTTGTTTACAAAGGGGCAACTTACCCCTTCAGAACTGGGCTGAGACTCAGCAAACTCGTGTCACGCAACAGCCACCCCACCAGCCCTCAGGTGATGACCAATTTCCGAGCCTTAACTTGGATTGGAATCTTTGAGCTAGGGCCTCTTTTTCTCTGCCCTACCGCCCCAGCTGGTTCCCCGCACTGAGGCAGGGAGGACAGGACACGAGCGTGTGTGTGTGTGTGTGTGTGTGTGTGTGTGAAAGATGCTTCGCAATCGGCAGAGATGGGGGAGGAGACATGGTGGAAACATCCGACGCTTTAATGGGGATTTGGACGTGGGCTCTTCATTGGCAGGCGTTGCCTGGTAGTGTCTAGACAGAGCAATATGTCACTGTCTTTCACTTCACTCTGAGCAGTCATTTCCCTCTGTCCCCTCAGGCAGATATTGGGCAAGGGGTAGCAGGGGCCGCCGAGGGCGGGGATGGGGCAGCGGGGAGGGGGAATTGCTGGCCCTCACTGAAAACTCTGCAGTGCCAGGTTCTGAGCTAGCCATGGCTGGTGGGGGAAATTCACCAGTGCTACCTGTGCCTCGTGTTAGCTCTCTGCTCCGGGGTGAATTTCATGCAGAGGCATCCCTGAGCTGTTGCATTGTTGTGACCACGAGGGCAAGCTGCGGGATCCAGGGGGAGAGATGCTCCACAGGATGTCAGACCGGAATCTATGATCAGAACGGTGTCTGGCTGGCGCTGAAATCGATGAGATTCACTTTCCCCCTCTGCACCCACCGGTGTGTCCCAGCCCTGCCCTGTCTAGGAGCAAGAGGAGAGATCTGCCCCTTTGCTGGGGCTGCCGATGACAGGGCTCGGTTGTGCCAAAGTTGGACTCTGGGTGCCTGGATGGACACGTAACCAGCCCTCAGGAAGGGCAGGAGATGGAGGTCTCTGAATGGGCTGTTAGAGACGCAAGCTGGGTGGCCAGCAGATTGGAACATGCCTCCACATGAGCAAATGATCCCCGCTCCCTGGGCTACCATTTATCACGGTGCCGCCAACCCACCCTGCTGCTTAGAAATAGTGTGAGCTACACGGCTGCAGTCAGTCAAAGCAAGACAGGGCTGGTAGCCAGGGCTGGCCTGCTGCTGAGGCAGACACAACGGGCATGCTGTCCCCAGGGGTGTGGGCCATGGGGCTTTAATGTATGCAGATTATTAAGGGTAATATTACAGTAATGCCTAGAGGTCACAGCTGAGATTGGGTGCCCAAAGCTACCAGGTGCTGCACAGACCCAGAGTAACTGAGATCATGGCCCTGTCGTGCCAGGCGCTGCACAGACGTAGAGTAACCGAGATCATGGCCTTGTTGTGCCAGGTGCTGCCCAGATGCAGAGTCAGAGACAGTCCCTGCCCTGAAAGCTCACAGTCTGAATAGAGACAGTGTTGCCAACTCTTACAATTTTATTGAGAGTTCCATTATATTGGGTGTGTTTCTCAAAGCCCCAGCTCTGAGAGTCATGTGATTTCCTGAGATTCTCAGCTTTACTTAAAAGAAGTGGGAAGTTTCTAGCCCTTGCGGCTGGGAGGGAAAGCTTGGCATATCCTGCAGCCTCCAAAACCAGGCAGAACCAATCAGAACCTGATGTTTATTGTGGTTGTTAGAAGAGTCTCTTGATTTTGAAGCTGATCTCGTGATCGTGGGGCTGGCAACAAAGGGGGGATCGTGCCCCCCTTTCACAGACGGAGCAGCTATGTCCAGTATTGGTCTGAGCCCCATCACCACAGTAACCGAGCACCTCACAAGCGTTAATGTATTTAACCTCACAACCCCTGGTGGGGCACAGCTGTTATCACCATTGCAAAGGTGGGGAAACTTAGGCACAGAGTGGCCAAGTGACTCGAACAAAGTCACACAGGGAGTTTGTGGCAGAGCAGGGCCTTGACCCCAGGTCTCCTAAGCCCTTAGCTCATGTCCAGACTACTCACATGGAGGCCAGAGCAAATCCCCAGCTGCTCACTGCCTTTACCAGAAGGGGTGTTATTTCAGAAATTTTTTTTTTGCAAAGTTGTGCCAGCGTATAGATCAGTATATGTGATTATATGCTACCCTGCAAAGTAAGGAGGGAGCAAAATGTGGAGCATACAGAAAAGTCAGGGGGCGGGGGCAACTGCCTCCTCGCCCCATAGCAAGTGGTGCCCCTGTTTGCCAGTTCTGAGTGTTTGCTCTCAGGTCTCAGGGGATGCTGGACCCAGGCCACAAGGCCTGGGAGTGAAGGTGCCTGGGTAAATGCCCACACCAGACTGTGTGTCTGCAGCTGTGTTAGCTCTTCCCCCCAGACACCCTTGCCATGGGGGCTGCGGGAATGAGTGCTACCCTGGGGCCCTTGGGGGACACTGACAAATGGGTGCAGGGCTTGGGGAAGAAACTGGGGACCCTGCGCAGAGCTGCCTCTGGTTTCGGGGCAGTTTGGGTCCCTCTCTGCTCATGAGACATGGTGCAGGTTGTAACTCCCAATGGTCACCTACTGGGGATCAATGAGTTGCTAGGGCTGGCTTGTCTCTCATTTACCCCTTGCTGGGTAACCTGCCTGCTGCAAACGAGAGGCAGGACTGCACTGTGGTTTGGCTGCTAGCCATGGACTATCCCTGCTCTTCCACAGACTTCCTTTGTGACCCTTGGCCTGCCACGTGGCCTCTCTGTGCCTCAGTTGCCCTTCTGGCTGGACTACATCTACCACAGTACATCATGGTCTCCCTTCCAGTGCATCATGGGAGTTGTAGTTCTGGGGGCCTCATGCCCCCATTTGCCTCAATGGACCAGATTCTCTGGCTGAACTACATCTCCCATGATGCACCTCAGTCTCCCTTGAACCAATGCAATTGTGACGCAGCAGGGAGTGGGGCGGATTTGACCTGGGGATGTTGCAGGGGAGTTTACCTGGGATGGGAGACTTCCCTTGAGGGAAGATACCTGAGCCTGTAACCTGAGCCAGGAGGGGGGTTGCGGTGAGGTGACACCTTCTGCCCCGGAAACTGAACAAAGGCTGGAGAAGGACCTGGGGAGAGGCTGGGTGAGACAGCTGGAGGGGTTTTCAGTTTTGGATGTTGGCTAGGGTCTAATCTCCCTGTCCCCCAGAAGGGCCTGAATAAGGGATCCTGTTTATGTCTGCAAGCTCTGGTTTGAACTGCGTTCCTGTCATCTCTAATAAACCTTCTGTTCTACTGATTGGCTGAGAGTCACGGTGAATCGCAGGAAGTGAGTGGGAGTCAGGATTTATTAGAGATGTCTGGTTGCTTGGCCAGTCCTTCAGGTCACCCCCCATTAACACCTCAGTGGGAAAATGGTGGTGCACCCCCACGTCCTTAGGACCCTCCTTGGCCCCCCATTTCAGATGTACCCTCACCATGGGCACCTTGAATGGGGTCCCGCCCACCCCCATCAGGGTCAGGTAGGTGTTGGGCACCACCCGATCTGGGGCCACCACCTCGGGCCGGGCCAGTGTCACCTCAGCATCCATGTCCCAGTATCCATTGACCTTCCTCCCATCCACCTCCAGGGGAACAAGGCACTCGCTCTGCAGAGACAGCCCCGTGCCCATCCTATAAACTGAGAACCTTGAGTCTGGAGCATCCAGCCCTCCAGAGAAGTTGGTCTGGGACACTCCCCCATCCTGAGCAGTTGGAAAGCTGTCAACACCCCTGTCCTGGGAAGCCTGCCCCTCCTCTGGCTGGGTCCCTACCCAGTTAACCTGTGCGGGTTCGGTCTGCTCAGTCTGTCCTTGAGCTTGGGACACTGGATCCATATGTGGCCTCTCTGGCCACAGTGATAGCAGCTCATGTCCCACTGGTCCCCTCAAGCTGGTCTGTTGGTCCTGATGCCAGATGTTCCCCTTGGGAGGGGGTTCTCCATATTCCTCCTTTGGGAGGTCCCATGGTGACTCTCTCTCTGCATCAGGGTGAGCCTGTTTCTTTGGGACTCCTCCCTGCAACGCCCTGACCGGCTGTTCACAAACTCATCAGCCAGCCGCCCTGCACGTCGCAGGTTCTCTGGCTTTTTGTCCTCCAACCATAGCCTCAGGTCAGATGGGTACTGCTCATACAGTTGCTCCAGTACCATCAGTTTAACCAGGTCCTCCTTCGTCTGGGCCCCATCTGCCCACTTGAGGGCATATCCCTCCATGCGGGTAGCCAGTTGCAGATATGTGACCTCCGGGGTTTTATACTGACTCCAGAATCTTTCCTGGTACATCTCGGGAGTCAGCCCAAACTCATGTAGCAGGGCCTTTTTGAATCATTCGTAGTCCCTTTTCTCTACCCCTTCCATTTGGCTGTACATCGCCATGGCTTTGGGGTCCAGTAAGGGGGTGAGAAACTGGAGCCTGTCTGCAGGGGCAACCTGGAGCAGCTTGCAGGCCATCTCAAAGGCAATCAGGAATTCATCTATGTCCTCCCCTTCCTAACGCTGGGCCAGGATGCACTTATTAAAGTTCCAAGCCATCCTGGGTCCCCCGTCACTCACCACAGTCAGGCCTTGCTGCTCCTCAGCCTGGCCAACTCCAGCTCATTCTGCCACTGCTTTTCCCGCTCCTCCAGCTCATGCTGATGCTGCCTTTCACAATCCTCTCTCTCTTTTTCGCGATCCTCTTGCTCCTTCTCTCAATCTTCCAGCTCTCTTAGTTTTATCTCCCTTTCCTATTCTAGCCGCCTCAGCTCCAGGGATGGGGAGCTCCGCCAGGAGGATCCCCTGCTGGCTGCAGGGGTCAGGGTGCCCATGGTATTCTCTGGGATCCTACCAGCCCCTCCCCTAGGCATAGGTAGAAGGGGTCTCAGGCAATGTTCCCTCTAATTTTTGACAGGCTGTGTGCACAAAAATTTCTTCTGTGCAAATTGTTGTGCTTCTGTGCAAATTTTTGTGTGTGCAGTGTTTCGCCGTGTGCGCGGTGTTTAGGATCTGTGTGCATGCACACATGTGCACAGCTTAGAGGGAACAGTGGTCTCTGGATGCCCTCAGTAGCAGCCTGACCCCTCCCAGCCGGGTCAGGCACCTGGGCCCACCTTGCATCTGCCAGGCTGCTTCCCTCAGAGACAGGGATCGGTTCCTCCAAGTGATCCTCCTCCTCCAGCTGGGCAATCAGCTGTTCTTTGGTGAGCCTCCCAATGCACAGCCCCCTCTGCCTGCACAGCTTGACCAGGTCGCTCTTAAGGCGCTTATTATACATCCTCCTGTGGGCCACTCCTGGGCCTGTGTGCTCGCAGCTCCCCATGGTTTCCAGGAGGAACCCCTACAGTGCCAGCCCTTCTCCAGGTCACAACCTCTCTCCCAGAGTCAAGCTGCAGACTCCTCCGCCACTGAGACTGCTTGCCGCAATCCCCGGGGGACCCTGCTATTGCAGCAGTCCTCCTTGCTGGTCACACACTCCCAAGGGTTAAGCGTAGCTCCTCTGCCCCCCGAAACCGCTTCTCTCTGAATCTTCAGCATGCCCGGTCCTCGTCAATTTCCCTTCGTTTACTGCTCCCCGGTCACTAACTGCAGGAAGTGCTGTCCACGGGGTGCAGTAGATCCCACTGCTTCCACCAGTTGTCACGGCGTGAGGGGGAGTCAGGGCCCTGCACCCCCACTTCCTGCAATTCATTGTGACTCTCAGCCAGCTAGTAGAACAGAAGGTTTATTAGAGATGACAGGAACACAGTTCAAACCAGAGCTTGCAGGCATAAACAGGATCCCTTATTCAGGCTCTTCTGGGGGGCAGGGAGATTAGACCCCAGCCTTGGGGCTCCCTCCTCTTCCCCAGGCAACTCCCAAAACTGGAAACCCCTCCAGCCATCTCACCCAGCCTCCCCCCAGCTCCTCCTCCAGCCTTTGTACAGTTTCCGGGACAGAAGGTGTCACCTCACCCCAATCCCCCTCCTGGCTCAGGTTGCAGGCTCAGGTATCTCCCCTCAAGGGAAGTCTCCCATCCCCAATGAAACTCCCCTGCAACATCCCCAGGTCAAATCCGCCCTGCTCCCTGCTGCGTCACAGCAATGCATCATGGGAGATGTAGTTCTGGCCTGGAGAGGAGCGGGGCCCTGCATGACAGTTCCCAGGAGGCACCATTGAAGCTTAGGAAGACACAGATTCATGTCGAGGTGGATGGAAATTCCAGCTCTAGCGACTCTTCCCACTGAGGGCAATGAGGCTGCTGCCGTAGCTAGTGATACACATAGGCTCGTAGATCGCGAGGTCAGGAGGGGCTTCTGGGGCTTCTAGCCTGACCTGTATGGCAAGTGCTTGTGTCTTTGCTTGGCCTTGGCCTTGAGTCTGTTGCTCACAACATTGGAGACAAGGGGCCGGGTGTGGTGTAAAGCTGGAGCAATTTGGATCCAGGTCCATGGAATTGTTACCGCTGGGCCTGAGATCCGGATCTGGCCCCGGATGCAAACGGCTGCTTTAATCTCCCAGGGATGTTCAGCTCTCTGTTCCACGCTGTTAAGGAGAAAGGCACGGTGCTTGCACTTAATAATCAACACTTTGCAAATCGGTAACGACTCCCAGCCAAGGATTGCACCGCGCTCCACAAACGTTAATTAATTTAAACTCCTCTGGGGGAAGGAAGACTCCTTATCACCATTTTGCAGTTGGGGAAACTGAGGCAGGTGGAGCGGGACTGGGAATAGAACCCAGGAGTCCGTGCATTCCCGCCCCCTGCCTCAAGCCACAAGACTCTCTTCTGGCATTGGAATTATTTCAAGTTTCTCTCCAAATAGGATGGCTGAGCGTGGAGCCAATGTCTCCATGAGAGCTGCAGCCACAGGTGCTGGAGATGGCGGGGGAGGGGGTAGGTTCATTGCCCGCCCCCGCCCTTTTAAAACCTGGCTGGCAGGGAGCGTGCCATGAGCTGGCCCAGTTGGCCGGCACCTGGGTCCTGCTCTGCTCTTAGCTGCATGCTGGCGGGCAGGCCCTCATCTGTTGGCTATTGAAACTGCAATGGAGGTTCCTCTTGGTGCCGGGGACCCACTGGGTCTGGGAAGTGGGACGGACCCGTCACCCAAGGGCTTTGGGCTGGTCACCAGGGAGAGTAAGATGAGGGGGACAGGGGCTCTGGGAGGAGTAGGGAGCAGGGTCTCCAGGAGGAGGTGCTGGTGGGGGTGATAGGGACTCTGGGAGAGTCAGGGTGATGGGGGGTTGGGTCCCCAGAAGGGTGGGGCTGGTGGGAGGGGTAGAGGCTCTGGGAGGGAGCGTTGGGGGTGGCAGGGGCTCTGGGAGGGTGGGGATGGTGGGGGGGCAGGGGTTGTGGGGGGGAGCAGGGGGAAGGGGGAGCTGGTGGGAGGGGGCAAGAGCTCTGGAGGTGCTGGTGGCAGGGGCTGGGGGCTCTGGGAGAGTCAGGCTGATGAGGGGTGGATCCCCAGAAGGGAGGAGCTGGTGGAGAGGGAGGGGGTCCAGAAGGGTTGGGCTGTTGCAGGGTTGGGGGTTCTGGGAGAGTGGGGTTGGTGGGAGGGGCAGAGGCTTGGGGAGGGTGTGCTGGTGGTAAGGGGGCAGAGGCTCTGGGGGGTGCTGATAGGAGGGGCGAGGGCTCTGGGAGAATGAGGCTGATGGGGGTGGGTGGGTCCCCAGAAGGGTGGGGCTGATGGGGAGGGAGGGGCTCTGGGAGGGTTGGGCCATTCTGGGTGGGACTGAGCCCTCCACTCTTGCAGTTCTTCCAGCGCCTGTGGTTGGAAGCTGCACTGTGGGGGGCTGGGTTTTTTCCCCATGGAGGCCAAAGTGATTAATGGCTGGACAGGTGAAAAATACCCTCCCCGGATTGAACAGCTGTCATGTTCATCACCCGCCCCACCCTGCACCCCCGTCCCAGCCCTAGTAACCATGAGCTCCCTGATGCTGGGCTCTGTCTCCCCCTCCTTGGCAGGCACTGTGATGCTGGTGCCCCACCAGGCTGAATGCCCGTTTTGCCATGGCTTGATTTCTCCCATGGACGGGAGCGGACTCATTCTCAGCTCCTTGATCCCTGGATGGCAGCGGGTGGGGGGGGTGGTTTAAAGTGGCTCTGAGACCCCTTTGAGCTGCCTGTTTTCTAGGGCTTGTTTGGTTTCCAGGGCAAGTTAGAGCAGCCTCAGGGTTGCTCTACCTTGCACCCTGCTCCTCATCACTGCTATGGGAGCTGGGAGAGAGCAGAGGATAGCTAACGTGCTCTGTGCTTTGACTCCCCGCTGCCCCGATTTACCCCATAAGTGGGGGCTGGAAGCAGGGCGGGTGCCAACCCCACACCAGCTGGGGAGTCCCCTGTGCAGGAGGGATACTTGGCGGGGGGAGGGAGCTGTGTGTATGTGTGTGTATACATGCAAATCAGAGTCTGGAGTTGTGTATAGGTAATGGTGTGCATATGTATAGGTGCATGTGTACATACATGTGTATGCATGTACATTGCCTCTGTATATGTCAACATGTGTGTTTGCACATTTTCACGAGTGTAAGTGTGTACAGGTGCATGTGTGGGTCCGCTTAAGCATTTGCAAGTGTTCATGTGTGTCTACGTGTGTCTGTATATGCACTTGTATGTGTGCAGAGGTGCATGTCTTCGTGTACCTTTGCGTGTGTTCCCAGATGCCTGCATGTGTACACGTGCCTTTGCGTGTGTGTGTACGCATGTGCATTTACACATGTTCCGGCATGCCTAACCTAGGTGCGTGTGCACTCACGTGTGCGTGCGTGCGAAAACCTAGGTAGGCTGTTTGCCATGTGGCCTGTGCCTGATTGAACATGGGGGTGGATAAAACACCCCCCACCCCCGTGCTGCTGAGTATTTTGCAATAATGGAATTTATCAACCCGGTGAGATGCGACTGGCCTTAAAAATGTTTCGATGAACCTGGTGCCGCCCTGGAGATTGATGGGCCCTGGGCACATGGGTGATGATGCCGTGGGAAGAGCATTTGCATGTCTGCTGTTTTTTTTTCAAGAAATTTCATTATGGAAACCGTTTGGGATCCATCAGATATTTCTCCTCTCTGAATGAGAATAACACTGGGGGAGGGGGAGAGATCCTGGAGCTGCTGCATTTTTCATTCCAGAGTCTGTTTATTATTTGCAGGTAAGAATCCTCTTGGCGCATCTTTTCTCCAAGGGTGTCCAAGGGCCGAGAGTCAATGGTTGCAGCCTCAGGAGGGAGTTAGCCATTCTAGGATGGGGAAACCGAGGCAGTGAGAGATTAGGGGAATGTCTCATCCATGATCACACGACGAATCATTGGCAGAGCTGGGAGTGGAACCCAGGAGTCCTTGGACCCAGCTGTAGCCACTAGACCACACTCCCTCCTAGAACTGGGGATGGAACCCAGGAGTCCTGACACTCAGATGTAGCCACTAGACCACACTCCCTCTTAGAACTGGGGATGGAACCCAGGAGTCCTGGCGCTCGGGCCTTTTCTCTAAACACATCCTCCCTTAGATGAGCTGAGACAGGTGTGTGCCAATATCTTGCTTCCAGGGGCGCTCTGCCTGTGAGCTGGGTCTGGACGTAATCATCCCTCCGCCCCTGCCCCAGACTCAAGCAGTCTTCCCTGCAGGCCGAGGGAGCTGTGAGCCCCGATGCGCAGGTGTCCCCACCCCAGCTGGTGGCAGGATACAGGGCTCGGGCCGGAGAAGCGACCTGGCGCTGTCGCTCTGACCTCGGGAAACCTGCTTCCTGTTTATGGCACCTGTTGCCAAGTGAGGGGCCTGAGCTGGCCCCACTGCAATCCACCAGGAATTTGGCCATTGACACCTGGGGCAGCAGAATGAGGCAGGAAGGACACAATCCAGCTGGGTGCCTGGCGCAAGCTTGCCAGGTCTCAGCGGGTACGTCTACACTGCGATAGCAGACCATCGGCACCGCTGGCTCGGACTCACAGGGCTCGGGCTGTGGGGCTAAAAATAGATTTCAGAGTAGCAGCCGTGTTAGCCTGTATTCGCAAAAAGAAAAGGAGTACTTGTGGCACCTTAGAGACTAACACATTTATTTGAGCATAAGCTTTCTTGAGCTACAGCTCACTTCATCGGATGCATTCGGTGGAAAATACCTATTTGTTAGTCTCTAAGGGGCTAAAAATGGTAGTATAGGTGTTTGGCCTCGAGTTGGTGCCCAGGCTCTGAAACCCAGCGAAGAGGGAGAGTCCCAGAGCCCAGGCTCCAGCCTGAGCCTGAACGTCTACACTGCTCCTTTTAGCCCCACGAGCGGCAGCTGACCCAGGCCCTGAGGCTCGGTGCTGCAGGTTGTTGATTGCAGTGTAGACGTTTCCGGGGTGGCTGATCCGAGCGGGTGCCGGGCTGTGTTTCCCCCGCAGTGAGGCTGAAGGTGAGAGTCAATTCACAAGGCAGACGCTGCATTGTCTATCGTTCTTTGGGTGTTTGTCTGGTTTTGCCTTCTAGGGAATGGGAGCAGACTTTTCCTGTATCTCTAATGAAAGGATGCTGAGTGCTGTGTTCCCCATGCTGTGAAACTGGCTGATCTCTCTAAACCAAGCCCCTAACCTTCTTTAAACTGTTTAATGTCTAGTGACTAGATTATTTTGACACTGTGGACGGTTTGGGTCCCTTTATTCCATGTAAATTAATACACCCTCTCCTGTCCTTGCTCTGGGGCTGCCCCCTGCTAGCCCAGCCACGGGCTCCCCGCCACCAGCTCTGCTGTTGCCCCTCAATCCCGACCCAGAGCTCCTCCTGAAATGCCAGTCCTGAGCTTCCCACACACACAGCTATTTCGACCAAGGCCCCTGAAGCTGTGTGATCTTTTACAAAGATTGTATTTTTCCTGAAAATATCATTAACAATAAAAACCAAAGGAGGAATATATATATATATATACATCAGCTCCCTCCGTCTCTAAAGAGCCGCTTTTCGGAGCCATAATGTGGCATTTTTGAAGAGCTATTTCATGACTCACAACATTGAGTAAGTCCAGAAATTTCCAGTTATTTGTGGTTATTGGGTGAGTTTCCTAAATGAAAAAAGAAAATCTAGTTATTCAGCCCTCTTTTCCCAGACACAGCTGCCACCTGGCCACTCCAGGAGCCAGCGTGACCCCTAGGAAGACAGGCGGGTTTTTAACAGGTGACAGAGTGAATCAACATGGTTAAAATCCTAATGTAGACAGGGCAGGTTGTCGTTTGGCTTGCCCCACAGCTAAAACTCCGGTCCAGGGTATCCTCCTCTCACGGCTCCAGGAATGCAGCATCCTTCTGCTTGACCTTGACAAACGCAAGTTTACCTCACTCGCCTCCATTCAGCGGGCTGCTAACAAGATCATCGGCTTTGCCCATGTCACCACTTTTGCCACACCCCTCCGCGGGTTCCACCTTGCGTATCTCATCAAATGAGAGCTGATTGTCTTCTCTTCCAAGGCCTTTCACAGCCTGTCCCCGCCCAACCCAACGTCTCCCGCCTCAAAGCAGCCTCCAGCACTCACTCGCTGAGTTTTCAAACAATCCCCCATCCGTGCTTTCCCCGCCCCCATGCTGCCCTTCACTCTGGCTCCCTGAAAATATCCACCAAGTTATCTCCTTGACCTCCTTAACTCTCCCCTCTGCTGTAAGTCCTATGCCAGGAAAAACACACCCGTGTTCATAGGACGGAGCTGTGGGGAAGTGAATCCCGCCCCAGATAGGGTGTGAATTGCAAGCACTAGAACAGTGGTCCCCAAACTTTTCAGGGTCAGGCCCCAACCTTACCACTGTCCATGCTCCCCCCACCCTGCCCGGAGTCAGGACTGGGGCTTCAGCTCCTGGGGATGGGGGGGACAGACAGGAGTAACAGGGCCAAGGCTGGGCCGGCAGCTGGGGGCAGGTCTGGGGCCAAGGCAGGAAACAGAGATCCAAGGCTGGAGTGGGGTTGGGGCTAGGAATGGGGGCCAAGGCTTGGGGCAGGACCGGGTGCGGAGCCAGGAGCTGGACCTGCAGCTGGGGGCAGGGCTAGAGCAGAGCTGGGAGTGGAGTGGGCTGGGTGGCTGGCCTGGGCCCCCTTGGACCCCCTGAAAGTTCATCTGTACCCCACTAGGGGGACACTCCCCACAGTTTGGGGACCTCTGCACTAGAACAAGGGCATCCATATGGGGAGCTATTCTAGAGGATTCTGGTCAGTTTCCCCCTTGAGACATGCAAAGCCAAACTGATTCACAGTCGGGGGTCAGGTCCCATCAGAATCATGAAATCGGCTTAAAACCAGGGGATTTTCAAAACCAGTCCCTCATGGGATCTGCAGCTTGGCCATGTGGGTCGGAGTCGCATTTTCCAGTTTTCCTCTGCAGCCCGGGGGAGTCTGAGCTCCTGAGGAGGACACAGAAATGAGACCAGCTTTAGGTGAATCCTGCGGATACCCAGCTGAGATCAGGGCCCCCCTGCACCAGGTGCTGCAGATACACAGGGGAGAGACAGTCCCTGCCCCAATAAGCTCACGGTTTGGATGCACAAGGGGTGGGAGGGGAAACTGAGGCACAGACACTTGCCCAGGGTCACGCAACCGGTCAGTGGCAGAGCCAGGAATAGGAGCCCAAGTGTCCTGATGGCCAGCCAAATGCACTAGCCACCAGACCCTGCTGCCTCTTCTTAAAGGGCTGCTGCCTGTGTCAGCAGCACCTCCGGTCTTTACCCTCTGCTCAGGAGCGGGGAACCCATTCTCTGCATGGAGACTATGGACAGAACGGGCCACAGAGACGGAGCTCCTTTCTCGGCCACAGGGGTTGCTCCGGGTCATAGCTAAGGATCATTAGAGCTCACCCTGAACCACATCTGATCCAGGCTCCTTCCGAAAGGTGCAGGGCTCCTGTGATGCATCTCAGAGAGTCGGGGGCCCCAGCCTCCAAGCCACCTGGACAAGTCATGCCACTGCTCCCTGCCTCAGTTTCCCCATCCATAAAGCAGGGCTATTGGGAGACTCATTAGCGGCGGAGGGCTCAGGCCTCTTGCATGGTGCCCCACCGGAAAGTCAGTTTTGCCCAACACCTGCACAAGGACACCCAGCTGCTCGCTTTGCGCCATCCAGGAGCAGCGCACAAATGTCTCCTGCAGGAAACAGCCACTGGCACGTCCGCAGTCGACCAATCAGAACCTGCCTCCTGCTGTTTCTTTTTTCCACTGAGTCTTTTAGCAGGGGAAGAAAGAGCGAGAGAAAAAAGGTAAAATGCATCCAGATGGGAAAACGATTAAAAAACCAGATCTCTTTATTTTTAGCCTGTTTTTTCTCTCCGTCTGGCATTTTCTGGGCTGTGTTGCTAGCTGGGAGATGGGTAAAAACAGCCTTAGAGGAGAAGGGTGTGAAAAGCCAAATGCTTTTTTGCTTGAAGCCCTCGAGGAAAGAGAAACATAAACAACACAGAGAGAGAACGGCTCCACCAGCCTCCTCCTGGATTGGCCTCTTCAATCCAAAGCAGCTGGGCCGAGATGTGGGGAGAGTATTCAGGGTACTTCCCTGGAGCCCCCTTCTTCCCCCACAGAGACAGAGCAGGGAGTGAGGTGGGGGCTGCCTTTTAAGCTGGGGGGGGGTGGAGCTTGCAGATGGGTCAGTGGAAACAGCCCGGCTGGGAATTTGGGAGCAACCTGTCAGAGACTCAATTTTTGGAGCGGGTGGGGGGGGGGGGAGAACTGGTTTGAAAGAATTAAAATGGGCCAGATCCCAGCTGGTGTCAATTGGCCATAGCTCCATTGGAATCAGTGGGGCCAGTTCCACGGCTGCTGTGAATGGGCCATAGCTCCATTGACTTCCATTCAATCCATTTACACCAGTGTGGGATCTGGCCCTCTGGATTCAGTGCTAGGGAGGGTGATGGCTCGGTGTCCCCACTGCCCGGACTCGTCAGCAGGCACTTGGCTGCAAGCAGGGAACGTCAATGGGGCTGCTGGCATGTGCTACGGTTACCCACAAACCCCAACCCCTCACTGAGTGGGGCCTTCCCCTGGCACAGGCTCCCCAGCACTGGGGGCTCTGAATACTTCCCCAGACACAGGGTAGGGTCATCACGCCCATTGGGCAGATGGGGAAACTGAGATGCCAAGAGGCAATGTGACCCATAGGAGGTATTGGCAAAGCACAGGTTAGAGAATTCAGGAAGTCTGGCTCCCAGCCACCGCTCTTCCCCTTGCTTGTTCTAACCACTAGACCCCACACCCCTCCCTGGGGATAGAACGCAGGCATCCTGGCTCCCAGCGCCAGCCCACTAGACCCCATTCCCTCCCGGCTGCCTCTAATACAAACCTGTAAAGTTTCCAGATGAAATGTAGCTGGTTGGATGACCCTGATTTAGACACCAGAACTGCAGTGCCTCTACCCTCTCCCCCACTCCACCCTGCCCACTGTGGTTCTCGCCCCCCTGAGCTGGCTGGCTTTGCAGTGCCATAGTGGGGAGGTCTCTCTGGTCCCTGTTTCTCCCTCCCTGACTTGCCACATGGGCCCTGCTCTCTGGACCTGTTGGCCCTGCGGCAGGGCTGCAACTCAATCAGGTTTGCTCTATGTTACACACCCAGGGGTGGATCAGAGCCTGCTGCCCTCCTTCCCCCCAGAGCAGCCATTTGGATGCCAGAGCTTGGTGCTCACTTGCACTGGGGGGTGAACAGCTGGTCTGCTGCCTTCTGAGACACGCCCCCCCCCTCCGCAAAAACTGGCTGGGCCTCAATCAAGGCTGTATATATTAATGCTGACAAGGCCTGACGTGTTCACTACACCTAACACGCTGTTGAAGTGGACCCAAAAGGCGACATGTAATATTGCGTCAGCATGCTAATAACTCACTGATCATTAATAGTCTTGGGTGACAGCCGTATGTGGTGTGTACAAAGGGTTACGGACCGACACTAGAATGAGGTTCTTGAAATGCATTTGGCGAGCTATGCCTTGGCCCAGCCTGCCCCAGATGAAGGACCGGGTACTTGTTTGTCTGATCCGTCTAGTCATCGGGCAGAGATAACAAAGGGAAACAAAGCCACCACTCTAGTGAGGCGGGAGAGCATCTCTCGTGGGGATCTGACCCTCAAATAATAAGTTCTTTAATCAGCTACTTGTAGACAATATGGCTGTATTGGAAAAGCATAACAAGGAAGGTCTTTTATGACCACTCATGACCCACGGGTGATTAATAGCCTTGTAACGTGTCTGCACTAACACTACCTGAGGAATCATGGATACGCACTGACATTACGCTTTAAAGTCTGTGACCAAACAAAGGGAGAAACAGGTTTTCTCCCAGACAGGAGGAAAGGCAGCTGCCTGTCTCCTAAAAAACAAAAGGAGTACTTTTGGCACCTTAGAGACTAACAAATTTATTTGAGCATAAGCTTTCGTGAGCTACAGCTCACTTCATCGGATGTAGCTCATGAAAGCTTATGCTCAAATAAATTTGTTAGTCTCTAAGGTGCCACAAGTACTCCTTTTCTTTTTTGCAAATACAGACTAACATGGCTGCTACTCTGATACCTGTCTCCTGTGAACCCTAGGCCAAGTCTACACTACACACTTACTGCAGTATCACTATGTTGCGCCGTGGTGTGATAAATCTACCCCCCTGAGTGATGTAGTTACACCAACTTACCCCCCTTGCAGACAGCGCTATGGGAGAACATCTCCTACAGACATAGCTACTGCCTCTCGCAGGGGCAGAGTTATTAAGCTGATGGGAGAGGTCTACACTACACACCAAGGCAAATTTGTAGTGTAGACCTGCCCTAAGCGAGGTGTGACCAAACCCAATGGGAGCCCCATTTATATACAAATCATCAGGAGGTGGGGAGTCCCCAGGCAGGGGAGAACAGCAGGGTTCAGCCTGAGTCTGGGCACAAAACAGTGAATTTAGGAAGATATATGAAGCTATCCGGGCATCTATCACTGGATAGACACAAGGGGCCAGAGCTCTTGCAAGCTGTGACAGATGGATCCTTCAAGCAAAGGGGTCTGAAGTCCCTAGGGACTGAATATCATAGTTGCTGACTCCAGGGGTGCTCCGGGGCTGGAGCACGCGTGCAAAAATATAGTGGATGCCCAGCACCCACCAGCCGATCAGCTGTTTGGTGGTCCCTGCCAATCAGCTTTGTGGCAGTGGCAGGAGGCGTTGGCAGGAGGGTGAGGAGCAGGGGCAGGAAGAGGCAGAGCGAGGATGGGGCCTTGGGGGAGGGGCAGAGCAGGGGGGTGGATCAGACCCGGAAAAGAGAAAAGTCGGCACCTGTGCTGACTATAGGTGTGAAAACTGCTTCGGCAAAGATCCTTCGCCTAGGAAGACAAGGGAAACCAGCCCCTTGTGCTGGTGCAGAAGGGCCTGATTGAAAGTCAGCTGCAGGTGGGAAGGAAAAGATTGGTTCAAAATATACCTTGACCCAATCAAAAGGATGGTAGTGATGGGGAGGAAGGATCGGATACAGCAAAGAAGGAACGGGGCTTGCGTCCCTGCATCCCCTGCAATTCCACCTCGGCCCCAGGAACCAACGCCACCTACTTCCTTGCCAGTCATGCTGGCTCTGGGGAGAGGGCAGATGGCTGGGGTGGCACGGCACGGGGTGGGCGCTTTGCCTTTATTCCAGATCTGGGAGGGGAGGGAAGGGGGCAAAGGGTTTCAAGCTGAATTTCAGGTTGATTTGCATTTTAATAAGCGAGTCCCCCTCCCCCTTCTTCCCCTCTCCCCCCTCCCTGGGGGCCCGGTGTGGAAAATGAAAGCGGGGCCTGACACAAGAATGTATCAAATGTTGCCTGATGAGAAATTATAGCTACCGGGGTTTTAATAAAGTAGCATGCGGCCTCTCCCAGGACTGAGTTCTTCGGGGCTGGGAAGGGGGGAATTAATGTGGGGGCTGAGGAAAGTGGGGGGGTTGAGGGTGATACTCGGCGGGATTGATTCTCCTCTCCCGTGGGGTTAACAGGTAGGCCGATAGTGGAATCATCCCCGACTGACCCCCACGTAAGGGGAGGGGCGGTGAGGCCCCAAAGGGATGGGGAGGGATCTTGATTAGGAGATGGCTCCCCTGGGGTCCCTTCGGCTCCCATGAGCTGCATCGTCTCGGGGCACTTCCCGAATTCAGGGGTTTCTAGATGAGAAAAGCGACATATAGGGCAGGCGGGGCCAGAGCTCGGAGGAGATTCCAATTCCGGCCACATGTGGGGGTTCTCCTGATACACCAGTCCCGGAGTCATGGGGTGGATCTCGGCTTCTATTCAAAGGGAAGGACGTTCCTAGCACCCGGCATCGGGAAGAAAAGCTGGAGGAAGTGTTCCCTAAAGGCTCCGGACGCAGAAGTCGAATAGACAGAACACAGCATTGATTATCCAGTAAAAGCTTGGGATTTTTGAAGAGTTGAGGTTGGCAATACCGCAATAACCCAGGAGTCCTGACATCGAGTCCCCCTCATGCTAACCACCAGGCAACACTGCTCTCCCAGAGGTAGGAATAGAAGCCAGGAGTTCTGACTTGCCAGTCCCCTTGCTCTAACCACTAGACACCACTGCCCTCCCACCGCCTAGATTAGAACTCAGGAGTCCTGATGCGCAGCTCCCATCCCCATTCAAACTGCTGTCAGCCAGATTTTCTGAAGTGATCACGTCAATTAAAAAACAGCGGTGCCTCAGTTTCCCCAATGATGCAAAGGGGATGATGCTATTTCCCTGGTTCCTACAGAGGCTGCGAGGATAGAGGCATTATGATTGATGGGGGGCATTGGCTACTTCAGTGTGTGGACCGGTAGAGGTGATGGTCTCTGGCAAACCCCCAAAGGGACAAGGGGAGTGAAGACCCACCAGACTCATTTCACTTGTGGGCGTAGGCACCGCACTTGTGCAGGCTGGTTTGTTAAAGACCAGGAATCCCCAGCGCCACCTTGTTACATCATTAAAAACCAAACACACCTCCCCTCTCTCACTACTTTCCCCACTCAAAGAGTTCACAATCTAAACAGACCAAGGCCTGGGAGGGGAAACTGAGGCACAGCTCCTGGCCCAGGGGCAGAGTATCAGGGAAATAGAGGCACAGCATCTTGCTCAAGGGCAGAACAGCAGAACTGAGACACGAACACAAGGCGGCTGACCCCAAATCTAGTGCCCTCCCCATAGAACCATGGAGCACTGTTATTGAATTTCCCTGTCCCATTGGGGCACCCTTCATCCCCCCCGTGCCCCGTCCCCACTGTTTCCCAGGCCATGTGGATTGGGTATATGATTCTGCCATATGACTGAATTACAGGGCTGGAGGATGCCTCCTGAGACCATCCAGTCCCCTCCTTCACACTGCCGCAGGATTAAGTATATCTAAGAATACCAGGCTGGGTAGTGATGTCTCTTCCTGCCCTGATCTTACTTGAGTGCCGTAGGGCTTTGGCAAAGCGGGCCAAATGGACAGAGTCAATAATGCAGCAGCCCTGGCCTTGCGGCCACCCAGGCCCTAATCACCATTCTCCCCTCTCCTGCTTTTGATGAACTCCTTTCACAGTATCTCCAGGCGGCTGATCTGATCTCCTGTAATTTCCCTACTGATCTCCCGGCTGCTCCCTCTTTCATGCAGCTGATCAGATGCTATAAGAAACCTTTTTCATTCCCATCCCTTCTTCCTTAGCAGATAAGGAAGCACATTGGCATTTAGTGCAAAGAGAAAATAAACAAGCCCTGGCCTGGAACTTGCAATGGTGCTGCGTCATTTGGTAATTTACATGCCTCAAGCCCTGCGAGCCGAGAGATCTGTTTTTTATTTCCCATCTTCACTGAGAAATGAACAGCTCCGGGGTTTGCTTGGTCTAACATGTTAACTCTAAGAGGGAGCTCCCCCAGGGTTCTGGTTACACTGGCCAGATAATAGTAATAATAATAATAATACATAGCACCTGCTTTATAAAATAGGGAAACTGAGGTACGGGAAGGGGAAAGCAACTTATCAAAGGCTAGAAGGGACCACTGTGGTCATCTAGTCTGACCTCCTGTATAACACAGGCTGGAGAACTGCCCCAAAATAATTCCTAGGGCGGATCTTTTAGGAAATCGTCCAATTTTGATTTAAAAGTTGTCAGTGACGGAGAATCCACTTGCCCAAGGTCACCCAGCCAGTCGCAGAGCCAGGAATGGAACCCTGGTGTCGCATGCTCTATCCACTAGACCACACTGCCCTCACCATGCAGAAGAAACAAAGGTTTCAAAGGCAGAAGGCCCATTCTCGCAGCCCAGAACACCTCCCCCGAGAGAGTCCTGTTGCCTGCAGTTGAATTCAGAGCATCACCTTTCAGAGAAGAGACATCCGAGCCGCACTGTTAAAGTCTCCCAGTAAAGTAGGCTCCACCACATCTCATTTTACCAACCCCCAAATACTCCAAAATTGTGAGGCAGATCCCACCCAAATCCTGCTTAGAAATCATGAGATTTTAAAAACTTAATCTATCACAGGGCCCTTTTAAATTCACCTTCTGGCTTTTGAACCTTTTGAGCATCACATTCTCAAACTCTTCTATGTAAAAAGGTTTAGAAACTTAATTAGGTTTTTTTCCCCCATGAAAGCTGTGATTCACGTGACTCCAGGAGTTGGGGCTTTAAACAAAAACATTCTGGATATCCCTTGGGAAGTTCAAAAGGTTAGTTCTCTTTGTCTGGTGGAAAGTGCCACGTACGCCCAAAAGGGAGTGACCCACTTAGGTGACTGGTAAGGAGGCTCTGGAACCTTTCCTTTCTAGTTGACCAGTTCCAATTGTTATGCAGGGGGTTGGGCAGCTCCCTACGCTTGTGTCTTTGGTCTATGGGCAGTCAAGCCGTCCCCTGGAAGCTATTGGGTGTGATGATCAATTTCCATTCAGGCTAAGGGAGGGGGGCAGTTAAATACTCCTTTGTTTAGTGATAGCTGAAACAATGGAAAGCCACCACCCACGAACTAGAGTGGATGCAAGCCTGGGCAGTGCCTGGGCAGCATGCGGTCCAAGGAGTTCCCCAGGGGTCTGGTAAGAAATTCAGGGGAGAGGGATTGATTTGATGGCAGCTGTGCATGGCAGAAGGAAATAGTGAGAGAAGGCAGTGGAAAGCCAAGGAGACGGCTGGACCAAGCATGGCCCTGAGAAAAAGCTGAAAGAAAGAGAGCGAGCTTTTTGGGCAGAATGCTGGCTGAACAAAGACTAGGAATTGTGAGCAAGGAAATAATCTCCTATTCGAGTCTTCCTGTGTCCAGGGAACAAGGACTTTATGTACATTCCTTGTAATAAAGAGGATGGCTTCAAAAAAATACTTGCCTCCATCATCAATTTCCCCTCCTAACAGAAAGGACCTGCAGGACCCTGAGAATGGGCTCACCTCCCAGGCCAAAAGGGACAACACAGTCCAGTTCTGGCTGGTGGTACCTGTAAGTCAGGCCCATGTGTATTTATGGGTGGGTCTCAGTCCAGTTCCCAACAGGACAGGTGCCTTCAACACAACAGGCACTGCCTGCACTCCCTGTTTGAGAACAGATCAAGCTCTGGCGGGACCGTAGACGCTGGAGTCGGTGCACTGGGGGATGGTGTATTTGTATGATGCTCCCCAGTGCTCTACCTGTTCTCGGGGGATGAACAGAGGAGTCCGGTCTCAGGGTGGGGTGGGGGGTTTCTATCCGGCCTCTTTCACCAGCCCTAAATTTCCAAGTAGCCCAAACTCAGCAGCGGCAAGCGGGGTCATGGCCAGGACCAGCGTCTCAGCCCGCCTGCTGCCACTTTGCAAGGCGGGGAGGTGCTCCAGATCTTTGCACAAAGAAAGATGATTAGAGGCAGAGTTGAGTGCTGCCCGAAGCCCCTTGAATTATTCAGTTATTCAAACTGGAGGGTTATTAAAACTCTTCCGCGTGCAGCTTTTTTTTTTTTGTTTTATTATTTGGGAGAAGGGGAGTTCGCAGTGGAAGGGAAGAGGCCGGAGTTCGGTTCAGAGCAGCTTGCCCTGCGCGGGGAGGAACCCAGGAGTCCTGGTGGTTCAGAGCCAGCACTTCACAGCTTGAAAGATCCCAAAGTGCTTAATAAACTAAGATCAAAGGTTGGCACCTAAACCAGAGGGCAAGCCCCACAGCTGTCATTGGGCAACACTCCCTTCCCAGAGCTGGGAATAGAACCCAGGAGTCCTGACTCCCAGCCTCTACCCCTACTCAAACTACTAGACCCCACTCCCTTCCCAGAGCTAGGACTAAAGCCCAGGAGTACTGACTCCCAGCCCCGCCCCCCTGCTGTAACCACTTAGACCCCACTGCCCTCTCAGAACAGGAAGGAGAACCCAGGAGTCCTGTCTACCAGCCTACCCTGCTCTAACCACTAGACTCCACTCTCCTCCCAGAGCTGGGACTAGAGCACAGGAGTCTTGACTCCCAGCCCCCCTGCTTTAACCACTACACCCCACTCCCTCCCATAGCAGGGAGGAGAACCCAGGAGTCCTGTCTACCACCCTACCCTGCTCTAACCAGTAGTTCCCACTCCCTTCCCAGAGCTGGGACTAGAGCCCAGAAGTCCTGACTCCCAGCTCCCCCTGCTCTAACCACTAATCCCCATTCTTCCTCACTCATCTGTGTTGCAGAACATAGGAACCTGGTCCCCGTGTTGCAAAGCTGGGCCATCCACAACAGAACTGGCTGGTCCTTGCTGGAGCTGGGCAGGCAGGTCTCCCCTAATCTCTTCCGCGAGGCCTGTTTGAAACATGCCTCCGAGGTGCTTGGCCCTTTCTAAGCTCCCCTAGGCTCAGGACTGAAACCCAGAGAGCAGCCCAGACCAGCACCAGTGCCAGGACTCACCCAGGGAAGGTGGGGCTAGGCGAGCCCTGCGTGCAAAGATCTTGCGTGCTGAGCCCGGGGGCGGGGGGCTGCAGAGCCGCCCTCTGGATAGCAGAAGCTTTCCCTGCCCCAGGTGCAAACAACATTGGTGGAGAGCTGAGTTTTATTGCTGGCCCTGATCGGTGACCTTGGGCAAGTCATGGTGCCACTCTCTGCCTCAGTTTCCCCATCTGTACAATGGAGGTCGGTGAGCCTGGTCCTAGTTTAAACTTCTACTTATAACCCCGGGGGAGGGGGATCCAGCAGTGCCTGAGGTATGAGTCACCTTCACATCCAGCTTCCCCTCCCTCGCTTTAAAACCCTTTGCTCTTCTCCTGCAAGGTGGGGAGGGCGCTAGTGTCAGGGCTGACACATGCCATGGGCTGTAGCCTAGAGGGAAAGTCTGACATGGGTTATCACTACCTATATCTAGGGGCCTCACCTGAGAACCCGCCATGGTGCCCGGTGCTGTACAGACACACACAGGCCCTGCCTCTGAAGAGCTTGTGCTTTAAATAAACCAGTGTGGGAGGGGAAACTGAGGCATGGAGAAGGGGATGGAACTCGCCGAAGCTCAGCGGCAGAACTGGGGAAAAACCCAGCGCTGTCTTCTAGTCCAGTGCTCTACCCATTACACGACACAGCCTCCCATGGGAACCGGCTGCTCATGGTGGTGGGGGAGGGGGGTATTAGAGCATTTCCCTCACCCCAATACGAGGGGCATTGGAGACGGATCATGCTGGGATGGTGAACGGGACCTGGGCAGTCGGTGTAGGGCAGGGGCGGCGGGACAGGGTACGCGCTGAGGGGCAAGTACTGGGAGACGGTGGTGCCGAGCCCCGAGTGACGTTGGCATGGCTCGCTGCCGGGCGGTAAGAGTAAGGAAATCTGACCTTTCCCCCACTGTAATTACACCTCGGAAGGAGCTTGGGGAGGGGGAAGGAGATCAGAGCCCCACCCCCATCTCCGCGGTTTGGCATTACATCACAGGAGGCAGATGCTAGCAACAAGCCCCCCCCGCCACAAAGAGCGGTGGGCTGGACCCGCTGTACAAATTGAAACCATCCCAGGGGTTATTAACTGGGGAGGAGGGGGGTGAAACGCTGGAGCAAACCATGGTGAGCCCAGAGTCTTGGGTTCTCTTCATAGCTCTATGGGGGGAAATGGCATCCAGTGGGTAGAACAGGAGGGGAGACAGAGTCACGATTCCCGGGTTCTATTCCCAAGTCTGGGAGGGGAGTGGGGTCTAGTGGGTCATAGCTGGGCAGAGGGGTGATCTGGGAGTCAGGACTCCTGGCTGCATTTCCTTACTTGGCGTGGACGTGTGGCCTGCTGGGAGGGGGGTCTCTGGGGTCCTCTTCTTCCTGCTTTTCACTTTAGCCTGTCTGTGCCTCGGTTTCCCCAGCTCCACAATGATGATGAGACACCTGCCTGAGATTTAACTCCTGCAAAGCAGTTCAGTTGTTGTGACTCCCAGGGACAGGGGTGTGTGTGTGTGTCCTGGACCAGGCTGGGCATGTGTGTCTAGGGCCAGAGTCTGTGTTTCTCCCAGAGCCAGGTTGTGTGTGTGTATACAGGTATTGTGTGTGTCCATCCATGTCCCCAGGGCCAGGCCAGGCTGTGTGTGTGTGTGTGTGTCTGTGTGTATACTCATGGTGATGGTGAGGTGCGTCTACAATCTACCTCCAGCTGCAGGAGGCAGGATGGAGCCCAGATGCGGCGCTGGTTCATTTTGAGTCACTGTCTTCAGTCAGGTTTCAGAGTAGCAGCTGTGTTAGTCTGTATTCGCAAAAAGAAAAGGAGGACTTGTGGCACCTTAGAGCCCAACAAATGTATTTGAGCATAAGCTTTCGTGAGCTACAGCTCACTTCAGTAGCTCATGAAAGCTTATGCTCAAATACATTTGTTAGTCTCTAAGGTGCCACAAGTACTTCTTTTCTTTTTGCGTCTTCAGTCAGAAACTTTGGGGCCATTTCTCTTTCAGCCCATCCTGAAGGAGCTGCCTTATGTGTCACCAGTGCAGCAATGCCTGTCTGAGTTTGCAGCGAGCCTGAGCCCATCGCTGTGAGTGGGGGGAGCTGACCTGAGTTAACCAACACTGTGACACCTGCCTGAGTCTGCAGAGAGCCTGAGCCCATCGCTGTGAGTGTGGGGAGCTGCCCTGAATGTAACTGACACACAGATACCTGCCTGAGTCTGCAGAGAGCCTCTTGGGGGATTGGCATGGCCAGTCCCTTGGCAGAGGGATTCCCCTGCCCACTTGGTTTGCCTGACACATGATCGCCTGTGTCTCTCCTCCTACCCCCGTTCAGGATTTAAGGCCATGTCAGCTTTCTGTAATCACCAGAGGAGCCCTGCAGGGTTGGTGTGAAATTAACAAAAGGAAGAGAGGAGGGGAGGAAAAAAACCCTTCCTTGAACCAGATGGTTCCCAACCAAAATAGCCCAGCAATTAAAGCTTTAAATACCCTGGAACAACAAATTAAGGTGCTCAGAATAAACATGTATTTTCTGTGTGTCGAGTCTGACAAACAGCAGGCGAGGGGCCGAGGGCGCACCGTCTCCCTTCACCTTCCAGGCCTGATTCCCAGCTCAGGGCTGGCAGGAGGGGCTGCAATGGGAACAGGGGACAGAGAGATGGGGTGCCAGCCCTGGGAGGGGAGAGGGGTCTAGTCCTTGGAGGAAGGGACTGGTAGACAGGACTCTTGGGTTCTCAACTGCAGAAGGAGAGTGGGGTTGGGTGGTTAGACTGCTGAGTGGAGGATGGGATCGAGAGTCAGTTCACAGAGTCCAAGCTAAGACAGGACCATTGTGATCATCTAGACTGATCTCCTAGATTGCACAGACCAGAGACCTGCCCTGAAATAATTCCTAGAGCGGAGCTATTAGAAAAACATCCTGTCTTGAGCTAAACGTTGTCAGTGATGGAGAATTCACCACAACCCTTTTTAAGTTGTTCCAAGGGTTGATTGCTAAAATTTACACCTTATTTCCAGTCTGAATCGATGCAGCTTCAACTTCCAGCCATTGGATCCTGTTTGACTTTTGTCTGCTAGATTCACAAGCCCATTATCAAATATTTGTTCCCTGTGTAGGTACTTTTAGATTTTGTTCAGCTAATTAGATTGAGCTCCTTGAGTCTCTCACTATATAAATCTAATTCTTTAATCATTCTTGTGGCTCTTCTCTGACCTGTCTCCAACTTATCAACATTCTTGCTGAAATGGACACACCAGATCTGCACACAGGATTCCAGCAATGGTCACACCAGTGCCAAATACAGAGGTCAAATCAGTGATGATTTTATATTTTCTTCCGGGTCATTAATAAAAATGTTAAATAATAGAGAGCCAAGAACCGACCACTGAGGAATGCCACTTGAAAGACACTCGCTTGATGTTTATAATGAAATTTTGTGACTTATCAGTTAGCCAGCTTTAAATCTATTTAACCTGTGTCATGTTAATTTTACAGTTTTCCATTTTTTTAATGAAAATGTCCTGAGGTACTGAAATTAAGTGCATTACAGAAATCCAAGTGTATTATATCAATACTATTTCCTTTATCAACCAAACTTGTAATCTCATCTAAAAAGATATCAAATTAGTTTGACAGGATCTATTTTCCATAAACTTATGTTGATTGGCATTAATTATATTACCCTTCTTTAATTATTTATTAATCAAGTCGCATATCAGTGACTCCATTATCTTGCCTGGGTTCAACATCAGACTGACAGGTCTATAATTATCTGGGTCATCCTGTTTACCCTTGCTAAATACTGGCACAATAGTTTTCTTCCAGTCTTCTGGAACTTTTCCAGTGTTCCAAGGCTTATGGAAAATAAAAATGTATGGCCCAGTGAGCTCATCAGCCAGCTCTTTTAAAACTCTTGGAGGCAAGTTATCCAGACCTGCTGATTTAAAAATGTCTAACTTTAGAAGCTGCTGTTTATCCTCCTGAAATAGAAGTGGAATGGACAGAGTATCATACGAAATAACTGCATAATCTGCTTTTCTCCCAAATATAGAATGGTAATATTTATTGAACACTTCTGCCTTTTCTTGTTATTATGGATAATTCAACCATTTCTATCTGATAACTAACCACTACATTGCAAGAATTATTTTTGTTCTTCATACACTTAAATAACTCCTTCTTCTGTTCCTGAACTCTGCTTGCCTTTGATTTCTCCCTGCATCCCTTTGCTTCCCTTCTCAGTTTTCTACAATTCCCAGTTTCCGGTTTATATTCTGATCAATTTCCCCTTTCTGCCATTTGTTGTATATATATTTTTATTCTGAGAATGGAGTGGAATCTAATGGTGAGAATAAGGGACGGGGAATCAGAACTCCTGGGTTCTATTTCCAGCTGCAGAAATATGATGAGATCTAGTGGTTAGAGTGCTGGTGTGTGTGTGTGTGTGTGTAGAAATAGGAGTCAGGACTCCTGGGTTCTATTCTGAGCTGCAGAAAGAGAGTGGGGTAATGGTTAGAGTATAAGGGAATGGGAGTCAGGATTTTGGATTCTACTCCCAGCTCTGGGAGGGAAGTGGGCTCTAGTGGTTAGAGTGAAGGAGTGGTATTTAGGACTCATGGCTTTTATTCTTGGCCGTGGAACAAGAAAGTAGGGTCTTGTAGTTAGAGCACAGGGTCAGGGGCAGTCTGGGAGCCAGGATTCCTGTCACCTGTGTGACCTTTGCTGTGCCTCAGTTCCCCTTCAGTATGAGGGGATAATGCTACGCCTGCCTCACAGCGGGTTGGGAGGAACTAATTGGACCCTGTTTGCCGAGCTCCATAGAGATGCCAAGCACAACGGAGTGGGCTCTGTCTGAGCCCATCAGCTCAAAGAGGGCTCCCTTGGGAGTGCCTCTGCTCCAGCCTCTTCCTTCCTCGCCAGCCAGCGCCATGTGACCCATGCATTATTCATCCCTGTGGCTGCTCTCCCCGGCCCCAGGGGCAGGCTAAGTGTGTTACTCTGATTGCTAGTCATCTCCTGCCCTCGTGATGGATGAGTTCATATTCCGGCAATTACCTTGGCGGTGGCTGGCTGGGTCTCCTCGCTGCCTTGGCCCCAGCCCCGCATCACATCCATTTCCCCTGGTACCCCTCCAGTCCAGAGTGGCTGAGACGTGATACCTGGGCACAGGGAAGGGGTGCCCAGCCCTGGCCACCCAGGTAAGCTTCTCACTCCTCTGGTGCCCTCTGTAAAGTTAGTGCTGAGCAGGTGGTCCTTAGGAGGCACTCTCCCCTCCAAACTGGTGCTAGCCCAGCCTTCAGGTGTGGACCATAGGGGGGGCTGTGCTGCTGGAATTTCTACCGCGGACACCCTGCCCGCCTTGGATCATTACGGACCCCTGTGCACTGCCCATGTGAGTCAGGGTGCTTAACCCCCGTGTTCCAGCCAACTTCCAACCTGGGAGGATCACATTCGGTCTCCACAGGCCATTTCCCTTGCAGACTATATCTTTCACAGTCCAGCTGCTCTGGTCTACCCCAGAGCTGGCTGCATTTCAGTGCTGGGAGAGGAATTTCTGCACAGGGTTGGGTGTAGTTTTTAAATGACACTGGGTTCCACCCCAGAACTGGCTGCATTTTAGTGCTGGGAGAGCAATTCCTGTGCATCATTGTGCGTGGCTGTTAAATGGATGAGGCTACATCTGGAAATGCACAGGGGAGGAGAATGATAGAATCATAGAGTATCAGGGTTGGAAGGGACCTCAGGAGGTCAACTAATCCAACCCCGTGCTCAAAGCAGGACCAATTCCCAGTTTTTGCCCCAGATCCCTAAATGGCCCCCTCAAGGATTGAACTCACAACCCTGGGTTTAGCAAGCCAATAGAAAGATAATTTGCTGGGTCTAGAATGCACCTGAAAAAACACATCCTAGATTTAGGCTCCAGAAATAGAGGGGTTCTAGGTTTAGGTGCTAGAAGCGTTTGGATTCTGTAATCAATGGGAGGGTCAAGGTTCGGTTCTAGCTCTGGCATGTATCTAGCTTTGAGTTGTAGAACCACAGGGAAGTTTTGTTGGGGTTCTAGAACCAGTTGGGCAAATGAAGTGTATGTTCTAGAGCTGCTGGGTTGTTTGCAGCGCAGGCCTAGAGCCATCAGAGGAGCCCTGTCTATGTTCTAGAACCATTGGCCTGCTTTCAGACTAGACCAATTGTGTGATTAGTGTTCTAGATCAAATGGAATGTCTGGCTCCGGGTTCTAGATTGAAGGTCTAGATCAGTGGTTCTCAACCTATTTACCATTGTGGGCCACATCCAATACCTCCTGTACGGCCCTGAGGCTGTCACATGGGCCGCAGCTCTGTGCTGATTAGGCCGCAGGTTGGGAACCACTGGTCTAGAGCCATCCGGCTCTGGAAGCCACCAAGCTGTGGGCTGCTGCACACGTCTCTCTTGTTCTCCTGGAAGCTGGGTGAGGATCCTTTCCTGTCGGGAATCCCTGAAATCCACGGCCTGTGGATGCGGCAGGGGGACCAAGATGCACTGGTGGCCGCGCTGGCATGGTGATGAATGGCTCCTTGTGTCTGGGGGAGGTAGCGGGAGCCCCAGGGCATGTGGCCTCACATGATCTGTGTCTGGGGGGGGGCAGTGTCTAGGCTACTGCGACCTTTCAATGGGCTCTTTATCTGAGGCAGGGGATCGGAACTGCCTGGGGAGGGGCTGATTTCACAGCAGACCCATTAACTCTTGGAGACCAGCTCTGGGATTTTCCAGACACAGACAGCGCCCCCCCAGCACAAACACACCCGTCTCCCGGGTCTCCAAGCCACACTCCTCCCCATCCCACACCCCAGCCCCAGGGACTGCAGCATGCTGTCACATGGCCCTTTTCAGGGCAAATGGGCGTGGCAGGGAGGTGGCACCTTGTAGCTGGCACTCTCTTCCCAGCACCCCAAAACCCAATGGAAACAGCCAAACTCTGCCCTGTTTGGACCTGCCCTGGCCCAAGTCTCTGGTTTGTGACATGACCCTGGGGCTGGATCCTACGGGCTGACCTGATCCCTGGGGTATCGCACAGGGAGGTTGTGGGGGGAAGATAATGCTTTGGGGAGGCCTAAGAAGGGGTGAATCTAACAGGACGCGAGGGGAGAGTGGGATCCTCTGTGGAAGCCCGACCTGCTCAGCCTGCAGCCCTTTGCACCATCACAGTGGGTCCTGGGGCAGAGCCAGCCCCAGCCTGCCCCCCCTTCTCCCCACCCTCCACCTGCTAGCCCACCATGGGGAACGAATTTAACCCTCGATGTCTCAGTGGCCTCGCTCTTCAATGGGGGATGGCTCCGGGCAGCCCAGGGGGAACTGGCGAGGGGGGACAGGGGAAGGGAGCTGCAAGGAAAGTGGCCACAGCCATCACAGCCATAGAGAAACCGAGGCCGGATCCGGCCCCCATGGGCTGGGTGGATCCCTGGGAACCGCTCAGTCTGTCTGGGACAGCAGCGCCCCCCCCCAGGACCCAGCAGCACCTGCCCTCTGCAGTAGCTCTGGCTCTGTGGGTGCTCATGGGGCTCCCCGACCCTCTTCCCCTCCTGGCTAGCGCCTATCTGTTTTCTTTCCTGCTTTCTCTGTGTTATTGGTGTCCCTCCAGGCCGCCCCTGGGCACGGGATCTTTCAGGGGAAAAAGGCGTCAGTGGTTATTTACAGCTCTCCACGCCATCCAGCTGCGGTCCGGGTAATTAACAATGACCGTTAATTACAGATGCGATTAAATGGAGGCCAGGTGGTTATGCCAGGGCCAGGAGAGGCATGTGTCTGTCTGTCTACCTGCTCTCTTTGCTCTGTGCCACCAGCTCAGCCCCCACCCTGTCTGTGTCCTGCTTCCTTGGCTCTGTGCCCCCAGCCCAACCCTTGCCCGTGTCACTCTGCCACCTTGACCCACAGTTCCCAGGATGCCCTGGTGCCCGGCCTGGTGCCACAGGGTTTCCACTGGCAGCCATTGCCTTCAGGGCCAATTTATGGCTCCATTTTCTATTATGACCCCTGCTTCACAGCCATTGGGAGACGGTGCTGGCTGATGGTGGGGGGCAGGATAGACTCCCCTGGGGCAGGGGCGAAAACACCATTGCTGGTGAGACAGGAGCTGGGACAGAGGGATTGTGGATAGGACGGGGGGAGGAGTCAGTCCATGCTGTCGATGCCCACTGCTTTGACTCCACAGGTCCCCCCTTAGCCATAGAAATGTCTACGCTCATGCTCCCAGTGAGATCCTGTGGCAATGAGTTCCACAGGCTAACTGTGCAAGGCAACCCCCAAATTGACGACTCCCCCTTTCACATAAGGAAAACAGGGGTGGGGACTAAATAGGTCACAGGACCCCCCACCCCCCCCATTGATCATGCTGCACAGCTGGACAGATGCATTGTGGCCTATCTAGCACCAGAGGTTGGTCACTGTTGGGCTAGAGGTTCTCTTCCTGGCTCTGTTGCTGTATGAGGGTAGGTGAGTCCTTGCCCAGCTCTGTGCCTCAGTTTCCCCACTTGTAGATGGGGCTAAAGTAATGGCATCAGGAGAGATCCCCAGACAGCATCATGGGGAGCACTGCTGAGAAGCTCGGTTATCTCCCATACCCATGTTGGCAAATGCTGCCCATGGAGGAGCACCCACTGCTTGCCCTGGCCGCTAGTATCGGATCTGGCATTCCCTGTCTTTTTGGGCAGGACTATTTCCTGTGTGCCCACCCCCAGGTGGAAGGACACCCTGCCTCAGCGTTGCGCTTTGACTCTCGGAATAGTCACAGCTCTCTGGATGGAAGGAAACCCAAGATTTCTCTCCTGGGGGAGCGACACAGAGCAGGGCGGCCCCTGAGGCTGATTAACTGGAGCTGTGAACGCATTGGAGAGGAGGCTTTTAATATCCGGGGAGCGCCAGCCAGAGTCGGGAGGAGCGGGACCCACCTGTGCCTAGAGAAACACCTCGGGGTCTAGGAGGGCTGAATAGGGTTAGGGAGAGTGGGGCAGGCATATCCACCTGGAGGGTGGGAAGGATGTGGGCGGTTTGCCTAGTAGTCAGATCAAGGGAATGGGCGCCAGGATGCCTGGGTTCTTTTCCTGGCTCTGGAAGAGGATCGAGTCAGTTCTGGTTAGATTGATTAGCTAGTAATTGGAGTGGGAGAGTAGGAGTCAGGACTCCTGGGTTCTCTTCCCAGCTCTGGGAGAGAATTGGGGTCTAGGGGGTAGCTGGGGGCACTATAAGCCAGGACTCCTGGGTTCTCTTCCCAGCTCTGGCCCTGCCTCTGTTTCTCCCATAGTCAGAAGGCAGAGACCACCAGCTGCCCAGGGCCTCTGTTAATATTTGTCAGGTGCTGCTGATCCTTAGCTAAAGGTGTGGGGGGATGGGCCTGTGCAGCAGCCTCCCACCCGCGCCGTGAATTGGCTGGACGCTCTGGTGGTTGGCGAGTGGGGGCCGAGCTTTGGCACCCTTCCCAGTGGCGCTTTGCCAGGGCCCACGTCTGGCAACTCTAATGCCACTGTCTGAGGTTTTGAGCTAATTGCCATCAAATGCGAGCAGCCTTTGCTAGCACTTGGGGTTGAGGGATGGGTTTGGGAGCTAGGACTCCTGGGTTCTATCGTCAGCTGTTAAAGTGGAGCAGGGGTGGGGCTAGAAACCAGGACTCCTTGGTTCCATGCCTGACTCTGCCAGACTTCCTTCAATTTCTTTCTCTGTGCCTCGGTTTCCTCATCTGCAAAGGGGGCTACTCCCCCCCTCCCCTTACAGGGCGGGGGGTCACATTGGTAAAAGGCTCTGTGCTTCGGCCTGGAGGGAGCTCCAGAATTCCCCGGTACAGTCACCCCAGATGTTCTGGCAATGGATGCAGCAGAAATTATCTGCACATTTTGGCCACGACGGGTTTTGTGTTGTCCTCACATCCCCCAGCAATGTGTCGTGTTGGTTACATGGTGCAGACACACTCGGCTCGTGTGTGTCCCGGGGAGTGGGTACCAGGCAGACATGTGGTTCAGGGAATTACATGCACATCCTCAGCAGCAGTTGGCTAATCCCCGCTTCGTTAAACCAAACGGCACGGTCGGTCTCTCCCCACCTCTGGGACGCTTATGCCTGAGAAGTTCTGCCTCTCCAAGGGCCAGATTTGGACCCATTGACCGAAGTATCCGAGCACCTCACCGCCTCTAGTGCATTTAGCCTCACGGCGAGGTCGGGCCATGCCACTGGACCACGTCCTCCAAGGTATTTAGGCATGGGGAACTGAGGCAAAGGGGGTGTCTCCGAAGCAGACTGAGGCCAGGCTCAGGTTTGAGTCCCGCTTCTGTCAGTCACAAGATGACTGTGTCAGAGCAGGGCCTTGACCTCAGGGCAGCACCCTACCCCCTCCTCTCTGGTGCTTTATTCTTATGGGGCAGCCAAACCTCGGGCAGAGGGGCTGGCATCCCACAAACAGGGCTTAAAAGGTGCCTAGGCCCTTGGTACTGTGGGGAAACCACAGCCCCAGGCTCTTCTTGGAACTCGAGATAACTATTTGCCAATTAACAGCTTTGTAAATACTAAATCCAGGCATCCCCACACACAGGTTTGCTTCAGGCAAGGAACCAATGATGGAGTTTTACCCTTAGCTTACACGTCCAAGCCACGTGCTAGCTATTCATCTTCTGGCCGATTTGAGGCTGGGTCTCCTGGTTACTAGTGCAAGTGAGTGTGTGTGCACATGCATGCCCGTGTTTGCGTGTGCACGTAGGGAGCAATCGTGCCTGGGCCGGATGGGGTGGAACGTACGAGAATTGCAGCCAGGCCGGGCACTTTCCTCTCTCTCCTCGCCGCGTCCCCGTCTCGAGATCTCCAGGCTGAAGGTGACCGACGGCCCTGCCGGCAGCCCGGTTTGTTTCCTCGCTGCCGTCCCCCACTCGACGGAGATGCTGATTGTGGGAGAGCTGGGTTTGGGTTCGTGCACAGGGCTGAATAAGAACAGAGGGAGGTTTGCTGCTGCATCTCTAGCACCTCCTGCCGTGGGGTTACGTCCCTCAGCCAGCCAGGTCCAGGTGAGCGCAAGCTCCTGGCTGGTGATTAGTGCTGGGGTCAATGATGGAGCTGAACTGGGAGCCCCTGGTCCAAATGGGCTGACGTGGCTTGGTGAGAGGCTGCCGTGAGCATCATGTGTCCTCCCAGCTGTTTGCACCCACCTGACCTTTTCTCCAGCCCTCGCCATGGCGGCCTGGGGCTGGTGGTCTCTCGCTTGACCTCGCTGTCCCTGGCCTGTAGGACAGAGTGGGGCCATACTGCTGCAGAGAGGTGGGCGGCTAGACAGCCCTGAGCCAGCTGGTAGCCTCTCTCCATGCCCCCATGGGCTCTGCCCCCTGCTCCACAGGACTGGCTAAATCCTGGGGCTGGCTTTGAATTTTTGAATTGCCCACTTCTAGGGCACTATACTGATGGCTGTGCTACCGCCGCCATCACCTCAGTCATGCACCGCGCCAGCGTTAATGTCGTTCTCCTGGCAACCCCCCTGTCACGGAGTCCCCGGGCGATGCTCTGGAACTGCTCCCCAGGAAGCCAGGCAGGACTCTCGGGAAGTCTCCTTTCTGGGAGCAGACTGTCTGCAGGACACACGGCTCACCAGCTTCCACCTTCCTGGGTCTGACCTCGGAGCATTCAGCATCCTCTGCCCCTCCATGCACTTCCCACAGCGAGTCCGCCCAGGCGGGGTCCTGGGGAAGCCAGAGGGTCCTGCACCCCAACTCAGCACTCAGACGTGACTCTCAGCCAACCAGTAAAACAGAAGGTTTATTAGATGACAGGAACATGTTCGAACACAGAGCTTGTAGGTGCAGAGAACAGGACCCCTCAGCTGGGTCCATTTTGGGAGGCAGTGAGCCAGACAACCCCGTCTGCACTTCACTTCATGTCCCCAGCCCACCCCCAACTGACTCTCTCCAGCCCCCTCCTCCTCCGGGCTTTGTCCCTTTCCCCGGCCAGGAGGGCACCTGATTCCTTTGTTCTCCAACCCTTCAGCTCTCACCTTGCAGGGGGAAGGGCCAGGCCATCAATTGCCAGGAAACAGGGTGTTGGCCATTCTCTGTGTCCAGACCCCTGCACACACCTGCCCTCTAGGGCTCTGCAATGATCATACACCCTTATCCTGCCACCTAGAGACTTAAGAACTGCTTAGGGGAAACTGAGGCACCCCCACACTATTCAGAGGAAATATTAAGAACAGTCCCGCTTCGTCACACCTCCAGACAGCTGGGCAGTGTTGTTCCCCACCCCACCCCGCCCACGCACATACCCCATATACACGGGCAACTGAGGCCCAAGGAGAGCAGATCCGCACAGGCATTTATGCCTCTAACATCTATTGAAATCAGATCCCTTGTGTGGATCTGGGCTTAAGTGACTAGCTCAGGGTCACACAGGAAGTCAGTAGCAGAGCAGAGGGAATTGCCCCCGTGGCTCTGGAGTCCCATGTTGTGTTGACCCTGACCCCAATATCCCGGGGCTGTCCTGCAAACAGTGCCCTCTTTCGCCCGTTGGGTGGGGTGAGGGGGCAGTAGTCCTGGGATTCAGCTCATATCCCTATTTGGGCCACCACATCTTCCTGCCTCCCTCAGAGTCCCCCAGTGCTGTCCACAGCTGTTTGGAGCATCATGCTCCACCCCAAAGCTAGCTGCACCCCAGTGCAGTGCTAGGAGGGTCTGTGCTGTAGGGAACAGGGCGGGAGGCTTTGCCTGGGTGGGGGAGTGGGTAAGCAGTTCCTTGCCTAAGGGATGGAAGCCACTGGAGGAGATGCAGGTTTCTCAGGGCAGCTGGGAGCATGGGGGCGGGTTTCTTTGCTGTTTCTCTTCCCTGGCACCATGACCTTGAACACCGCCCAGACATGGCGCAGACAGACCTGATCTCTCTCTTGCGCACCTCTGCCATGCAATCTCTGAGCCACGTCTCCCTCCATCCGACGGCTGGGGAGCAACATGAAAGGCTGCAATTATCTCTCCCTGCCAGGACTCCGGCACTCCCGCCGGGACTCGGGGTGTCTCTCCGCAAGGAGCTGAGCGTTGATACCGGGGCCGCTCGTCACATTCACCTTGCTCAGGGATGGATGCATGCGGCGTCCCTGGGACAGCACTGGTCCTTGGCGCGGGGCTTTGCAGAGCGCTCTCCTCCCTCCATCGCGGGGCCCCTTCCTGGCCAAACTGCGGCACCAAGGACAGACAACGGGACCCCACCATGGAGACTCCGGGAAGGACCCCTTGGAAGTCAAGGCCCACAAGGACGCAAGAGCTCCCGTGATCTCAAAGCACATGGGTGTCATTAGCCCCATGTCACACACAGTGGGGATGCCGCCCCAGCAGGGCTGGGAACAGGACCTGGGTCTCCTGGGTCCCAGTCCTGTGCTCTGTCCACTAGGCCGCCCTGCCTCCACCTGTGGTTGAGTTAAAACTCCAGCAACCTTGGCTTCGCTAGGGCTACTACTGTAATATCCCTACTTATCCCTCCCCACAAAAAGGCTGCTCCCCTCATCATGACTCCATCATGCGAAGTAGTGGCTGCCCTGTGCCTACTGCCAGCCATCCCTGGCACAATCTCCCCCAACACGCCCACCCTAATCTGGCCTCCCTCCCCGCTTAGTGCCCAGTTTGTCTGCTAAGCAGCCCCCCGACCCTCCCCACCACGGGCACCTAACTGAGGAGAGCTACAAGGGCCTGGTGCGATAGGAACAGGCTCATCCATCCCCGTGAGCGCCGGGGCCATGCCAGAAATTTATGTGCCATTAGCACGTGTGTGGGTGAGAGCCACTAAGCAAAAAACCCACGGCCGGTGATGGGAGCCCAGCGATAGCGGTGACAGGGTGCTGTAGGGCAGGGACGGTCTCCCCACTAATGGCCCTCCCTCCCGGTACCCCTTTAACCGACTGGTGCAGGGACGGGAGACCTCAGTGGAGCAGCTTGGGGCTGTAGTAAGGGGGGATGAGTCACCAGGGAGTCCTGTACCGAGCTGGTTCCCCACCACTGGGAGTGTGTAACCTGGTGGATGATGACCCATTCAGCTGCGTCCTTTGTGCCTCCCTGAACACTTCAATTTACCCCCCCCCCCCACACACACACACCTTCTTCCATCTGCGTTCGGGATTCCCCTTCACTTCCTGCCTTGAACTGTTGTGTCGCATGGCTGTTCAAACAGCTGGTGTGTCCCACCCCAGCGCTGTCTGCTTTTCAGCACTGGATGAAGCATCTCTCCCCCCACCCCTACAAAATACCAAGTGCATCCCTGACACTAAAAAAACCCAGCCCTTCCCCAGGTTTTCTAAGCCGCAGTCGCTGTCACCCCAGCAGCCCCTGTAACGTGGAGAGCTGGATCCAGAGCGTATCGGGGGCTGGTTGGGTGAAGCAGCAAACAGCCGGGGCCGGGGTATGTATTCATCCACCCAATTAGACAGCTTCAGGAGAAAGAGGGGGGCGGAGGTGGGTCCCCCCAGCTCTCCAGGTGTAAGACAAAGCATCTTCGTCTGAGTCCTACCACCCCCTGGGACTGGGATCCGTCCCCCAGGCCCCCTGATACCAGCCCCCTCCCGGGGACAGCAAAGCAGGGCCCCTTGCGGGGAAGCACCTCTCAGTCACCAGCAGGCAGGGGAGGTGCGGTTTCGTAGCAGGCCGGCCGGCCCGGAGCAGTCAGGAGCCCGGTGCCCTAGGGCAGAGTCTTCCTGGCCTTGGGCTGGGGGGAGATGGGCTGGAGGGCTGCTCCCCCCATCTCCTCCCAGGGATGCACGGGGAGTGGGGAAGATTGGGAACAAAAATCCAGGGGCTGAGTTCTTGGTTCCTGACCTGTGCTGGAAGCTGCTTCTGGGTGGAGCCCCATTCCTGGACACCCTGTCCTCGCCTCGCCAGCCCTGTCCCCGGGGAAAGGCGCTAACGGGCACCCCGGCAGCGGCTGCACTAGCCGGCAATGAAGGGACCTGGGGCTGCACAGCCTTCGTGGATCCCAGGGTGGGGGAGCTAAGGCACCACATGTTGCACCCAGCTCCGGGGCGGCTCTTGAGCAGCGTCGGCCCCCAGCAAGGGGAGTCCTCAGTCCTACCCCCAGCTCCGTCACCAACCTGCAGCAAGTCACGCCCCCGCTCAGTGCCTCGGTTTCCTCTCCCACCCTGTGCTGGTGAGCTGGCAGGCAGGGGCTGTCTCTCACCCTGCTGGCGCAGTGCCCGGCATGGCTAGGCCTGCAGGCGCTACCCTCACAGTGGGAAAGGCAGAGGTTAATCCCCTGGGCTGGGATTTGGCTCGGATCGCAGGGTTCACAGCCTGGCAGCTGGGCAGCGTGCCAGGGAGCTCAGTTTTATGGCAGTGCTGGGCTCTGAACTGGTACATAAGAACATAAGAATGGCCCTACTGGGTCAGACCAAAGGTCCATCTACCCCAGTACCCTGTCTTCCGACAGTGTCCAATGGCAGGTGCCCCAGAGGGCATGAACAGAACAGGGAATCATCAAATGATCCATCCTCTGTTGCCCATTCCCAGCTCCTAGCAAACAGAGGCTAGGGACACCATCCCTGCCCATCCTGGCTAATAGCCATTGATGGACCTATCCTCCATGAACTTATCTAGTTCTTTTTTGAACCCTATTATAGTCTTGGCCTTCAGAACATCCTCTGGCAAGGAGTTCCACAGGTTGACTATGCATTGTGTGAAGAAATACTTCCTTTTCTTTGTTTTAAACCTGCTGCCAGATAATTTCATTGGGTGACCCCTAGTTCTTGTGTTATGGGAAGGAGTAAATAACACATCCTTATTTACTTTCTCCAAACCAGTCATGATTTTATAGACCTCTGTCATATCCCCCCTGAGCCGTCTCTTTTCCAAGCTGAAAAGTCCCAGTCTTATTCATCTCTCCTCATACGGCGGCCGTTCCAGACCCCTCATCATTTTGGTTGCCCTTTTCTGAACCTTTCCAATTCCAATGTACCTTTTTTGAGATGGGGGGACCGCATCTGCACGCAGTATTCCAGATGTGGGTGTACCGCGGATTTAGAGAGACAAGATGATATTTTCTGGTATCTAGCTGAAAGGGAAGAACCCCCTCCCTGAACCCCTAGCCCCTGGGGCAGTACCTCACCACGCTGCTTCCCTGGCTTTATTAACCCCCCTGTGCCCTGCGGGCAAATGCCACCTGGCCCAGTCACCCCGCCCCTCATTGGGCCCTTCAGCCCCCTACTGGCACATCTCCCACCCCCTAGTAGCTACAGCCCAGAACAGCGGGTGTGACTGATACCCCCGGGCCATTGTAGCTGTGGGACACCCCCCCCCCGGCCAGGTGGGGCACTCTGTGGAGGTTTGGGGGGGGCTCATTAGCTGACATGGGTCTCTATAAACACCCCCCCTTCCCATGCCCAGCTCCCCCCCACACTTCCTCTGGGTGTGAAAGCTCAGCCCTGCCCTGGGAAATTGCTTCCCCCGTCAAGCAGGAAATCAGTTTGTTCATTGCACTGGATAATGCAGCATGGAGACGGGGCGGGGCGGGGGGGGCACCATGCAGGTCCCTTTGGGTGGCCCCGGCCTTTGCTTTAACCCCATGCGCGCCAGGCCTGCCCCTTTGCCGGGCACCCCAGCGCATCGGGGCAGGCAGCCCCACTGGATGGGGGCGGCTTTCAGGTCCTCTCCCCTCTTCCAAACCCCCATTAATGCTGTTGCATATTCAGTTAGCACATTAGCGGGATTACCTCCATGTCTGAAGCAAGGGCCTTGGGGACCAGGAGCTGAGGGCCGTTCTGGGCACTAAACCGGGGGTCCCAGAGATCCTGGGGGCTATGGGGGGCTCAGCCAGGGAGAGAAGTGGGGGCTTAGAGCCGGAGCAGCAGGAGGGTGATTTAGGGCTGCGGGGGCCATGCCCGTCCCCATCTCCCCAGCCAGCACTGATTTCCCTGCCCTGTTTCAGTGGGAGACTCCACAGACCCATGGCCCTGAGCCTGCGCCCTTCAATGTCACTGATCACCAGCGAGGGCATGGTCCCGATCCTGAGTGCCCCCGGGTGCCCAGGGATGGGTGAGCATCTTTCACCGCAGGACCCAGAAGTGTGGCAGGGTGAGGGGCTGCGGGAGGGAGCTGAAGCAGGGCAGGAAATCGGACCCTCTCCTTGCTGGCAGTGATGCAGCCCCCAGCCCATCACTGTGCCAGCAGGCTCCCCGCCAGGCATCGGGCTTGGCACAGAGATGAAGGGTCTGGAGTGGGAAGAAAGGAGAGATAAGTGCCCATGGGGGGAGGGGGAGAGATCACGTGAGCCAGCGTCTGTCTGGCAGTCGGGGGGGGGCGTGAGATGAAGGAAGGGGGGATGGGGGGCCCATTTGCTCTACGCCACCCCAGAAAGCAGGGACGTATGGGGACGTGTCCATGCGGCAGTCCTGGGAAGCTGAGCTTGTGGGGAGGAGAGGTCACAAGTGCAAGGAGTTTCTGGGGGTCTCAGCCTAGCCATGCCCCACTGAATGGGCCATGGGGCCTGAGACCCCCGATTCCCCCTCGGCAGGGGGTGGGGCGTCCCTGCAAGGCAGGCCAGGGACAAGGCCCTTGCGGGAGGCTTGCGGCTACACAGCTGATCTGCAGATAAGCCCAGCACCCCATCCCCTAGCACCAGTGACCCAGTTTCTGCCCCACCTCCTGCCATGGTTGTGGGAAGGGTCCTAGCTGGGACAGTCATGCAGGAATCCGGCTGGGGCGGGGGGAGGAATCCAGCCGATCCCACCCCAGAAAGAATCCCAGCCCCCGTGGGGAAGAATGGTGCTCTGTGATCACCAGCCCACGCTGGGGCACTGGGCTCCTGTCAGCAGAAAAAGAGCCATGGGGGTCCTGCCCCCTGGTGCTGGCCTGGCCCTGAGCAACATGGGACCCCAGCCCCCCACTCGCTGGCCCCTGCAGCTCCATCCCAGAAAAATCTGGACCCTGGGGAGCGAGATCCCTCATGGTGATGGAGGAAGGAGGGGCAGGTTTGCTAGCACCCAGGCAAGCCTTGGGAGCCCAGCTCAGGGAAGGGGGATGCCTCCCCCCACCACGTTCCAGGGTCTGGCTTGTGCCAAAGGTCCCCCTTTGTAGGCAGAGGCCAAACCCTGGCTCCGGAGCAAGGTGGGGGGCAGTCAGCAGCTATTGTGGGGCAGGTGCCTGTGCCCTAGGAACTAGGATGAGACGCCCCCAAACTCAGACCCCACAGGGGCCTCCAGGCAGAGGGGGTTAGAGTGGAACCAGCCCCACTGGGCTGGAGGGATCTGAACCCTGGAGGCTCGGCTCCCAGCCTCAGCTGGCTTTGACTGTCCACCTCACCCTGGAGCTGGGGGGGGGTGTCGTCTGCTTCCCTCCCAGGGCCGGTGCCAGATCATTCACCCGACCAGGCCTAGGGGGCCTTGCCAGACACCGCAGAAGCCTACGGTACCCAGCAGAGAACGGCAAGTTTGTAACACCAATGACTGAGCTCCCAGGAGTCGCAGTTGCTTTGCCAGCAACAGAATCACGGGTCTGCTGGTGCCAAAATGCCCCGCGGGAGCGACCAGCCGTGCCCGCTGGCTGATTGTTCTGTCCCGGTGTGCGTCCACAGAGCCTGCAAAGAGCCGGAGGGAGGCTCGGGGGAGACTGGGAGTCAGGACTCCTGGGTTCTACCCAGCGCTGGGAGGGGAGTAGTATCTAGTGGTTAGAGCAGAGGACTGGGCACCAGGATGCCTGGGCTCTCTTCCCAGCGTGAAACCCTGCAAACAGCAATGACGGCTTCGCCCACTGCTCCAGGCCTGGCCCCCCCCTCGCCTGCTCCCCCAGCCGCATTCCTGCCTGCGTGTGCGTGGCCCCGGCTAGCCGCATGCCTGCCCTTCATTCCACAGTGCCCCCGCTGCATTCCCGCTGGCGGGGTCAGCCCTCACTTGCACCCAGCCCGTTGGCTCCGGTGCTGAGTCCTAGTGAGCCTGGATCCCCCCTCCTGCCATCGAACTACCTGCCCTGCCCGGCCCGGGCTCTGGTAACGGTCCAGACGCTGCAGCGAACCAATGGTATCCCTCTGCCTTCCACCACTGTGCCAGCCTCAGCCAACTCCCCCACGGACCCCCAGCAAATGATCCCATGACCCCACCCCCAGTTCTGTCGCTGCCCCTCAATCCTGACCCGCAGCCCCCTGCTAGCACAGCCCTGCCCCCTCCCAGTTCTACCGCTGCCCCACAATCCCGACCCACAGCCCCCTGCTATCACAGCCCTACCCCCTCCCAGTTCTGTCGCTGCCCCACAATCCCGACCCGCAGCCCCCTGCTAGCACAGCCCTGCCCCCCCCGCCAGTGCCCCTCAATCCTGACCCACAGCACGCTGCTATTCTGACTCCGGGCTCCCCCCGCATCTCCACCCCATCTCTGCTATTGCCCCTGAATCCCAACCCACAGCCCAGCCTGTAAAGGATTTAGGGCTCTCTTGCTGCGGGGTGCCGTGGGATTCTGGGCTAGCTGGAGGGGTACTACCAGAATGGGGGGGATCCTGGCTTAAGGACTAGAGTGAGGCCCCCCAAGTCCCATGGAGTCAGTGGGGTGCCAGGGCCCAGCTAGCTTTGCACCCATGTGATGGGTCCATGGGGACAGGCCCCGGCATTCAGCCCTGGTGGTACCAGCTCAGGGCTCCCCAGTTCAGCCTCACGGCGAGGGCAGCTAATGGGGAGCCCGTAACCCGTTTGGGCTGAGTCAGGCAGGGAAGCCGAGCACCCACCCTCTGCGGGGCAGGGGGCATTAGCTCTCCCCACACTCCCCTCCCCTGCACCTCCTAGGCTCCAGGACCCCCTCAGGCCTGGCAAGGACGGGTGGTTTTGGGGAGGTGGGTGCCCTGTTGCTCCTGGGGGCAGCCTGGCCAGGAGCCCCAGTGGTATGGGGCGGTGACCTGCTGCCTATCACAGGGGGATCCCTGGCCCTCGGAAGGATCCCAGTAGAAGGTGCCGCAAAGAGGGAGGTTCTTGTGCTGTCAGGGGGCAGGGAAGGCTGGTGCTGGGGCAGCGAGAGGGGTGGGCAGCTCAGCCTAGGTAGGGGTTGGGGGAAAATGCCTTTGCCCCTGTTGGTTGGGGGTGGGAGGGGCTGCTGGGTGCATCAAGGGATCAATGGGGCAGCATCGAGCTGATTTTAAAAAGGGGATCCCTGCTTCCGCGGGGGGGGTGACATTCCCCTGCCCCCCAACAATGATCCTGGGGGGGGTGTCAGCCCAAGAGCTCCCAGGGGTGGCGGGCATGTAGCACTTTCATTAATTGCACCCAGCTGGGTTCCCAGGCCCTGCCGTGTGAATCTGTGTGGGGGGGTACCCCCCCCCAGTGCTGCCTGTGCCAAGAAGCCGTTAATCTCTGGGAGCTGAGGCCTCATCTGTCTTTGCAGCTCAGTGGCTGGTTTTAATTAAAGGGGCTTTAATCTGCATGGCCTTGGGGGAAGGGGAGAGCAGGGCCTGCCAGGGAGACAGTGACAGTGGTGGGAAGGATGGGAATCCTGGGAGCTCTGCCCTCACTGATCCCTAAGACACCCCCCCACCCCATGAGATTCCCAGGGCACTTTAACCAGGGGTCGGATGATAATCCAGACAATGGCTGAGTTTGCTGCTGATCTGTGAGAGCCGGGCTTCCAGGAGTCTCTGCCAAGCCCAACTAGCTGGGGCCGGCCTCCTGGACCTCTGACTGCTAGGTACTCCCCTCCTAGAGCTGGGATAGAACCCAGGAGTTCTGACTCCCTGCACCCCTTGCTCTTACTACTAGGCCCCGCCGCCATCCCAGAGCTGGGGATAAAACCCAGGAGGCCTGGCTCCCAGGGCTTTGCTTTCCTCCCCTTCCCAGAGGGGGGAACAGAACCCCCCTTGACCCAAATGGATTTTGAATGCCCGAAATTTGAACAAAATCTTGGAAAATGTCCTGTTTAAACCTGAGCAGCTAACTTGGAGGAGGGGCCAAAATAGGTGGCAGGAGCCTTGCACCACTGGAGTCAACCTAGCCCCACCCTGACTCCCTGCACCCCTTGCTCTAATCACGAGGCCCCCCTGCCCTCCCAGAGCCATGTGATGATCCCCCTCAAAATCATGAGACCGTCTGAAAAATCATGAGATTAAAAAAAAATTAAAAATCAGTGCTGGATTCTGTTTCGCCAGTGCCTGGTCTCTGAGACTTTTGGGGTCAGGTTTTCCACCATCACATGGGCTAGAAAACTCCCCCTTTATATTTTATTGGAAGCCAAGCATCTCCTGAATTCCCATGACTCTGGGAGCTGGGGCTTTACAGAAAAGCAGGAGTCTTGTCAACATTATCTCTGGTACTTTTCTGGTGCCCGTTACTGCATAGCTGAGCACCTCCCAGTCCTTAATGTATTCATCCTCACAGCCAGCCCCGGGCACCAGGGCAGCTGCTTTTCTGGAGCTTACTGGCTAGAGCACTGACCTGGGACGCTGGAGATCTCTTCCCAGCTCTGCCACTCTGGTGGGTGACCTTTGGCAAATCATTTCCCCTCGCTGTGCCTCAGTTTCCCCACCTGTAAAATGGGACTAACAATACTGGCCTCCTCTGTAAAGTGCCTGTACCCGTCTCTGGTCTTCTCCTTGGCCTGTCAGTACCTTGTGGCAGGGACTGTCTGTTCTGTGTCTGTGCAGTACATAACCCAATGGGGTCCTGGTCCATGAATGGAGTATCTAGGCACTACTGTAATACACCTAATAAAGACCATTCAGCGCCTGGCACAAGGGGGTCTTACTCCATGATTAGGAGCTGTTCCGATACAGATAATAACAAATAATACCCATAATCTGGAGAAAAAGTGGTCAGGATCATTATTTTGCAGACGAGGAACTGGGCGTGTCAGCATTTCAGAGCTAACCCGAGCACTGCCCCTAACCGGAGTCCCGCCCAACCCCCCCAACACTCCACCCCACTTCTCTGGTGCACGCCAGGGCTCTGACATCGGCTACCCTATCGGGGGTCTAAGAGGCCACAGCTTGAGTTATCCAAACCCATCAACCACTAATGCACCCGCTCTATGCTGCTAACCCCCTGCCAGCCCCCGGCAGCTGGAGTGTTTTCGGGTGGCTGCTCTCACTCAAGCTTGGCTACCTTGAACACAGAGAACTCAGCGGGACCCCTTAAGGCTAGGGCTACACTCAAAATGTTTGCTGCTGTAATACTGTCACTGGGGCGGGTAGTGAGAGGATTAATTTATCCCATTTTTATGCCGGCAAAGGCCATGGCCTAGACACACCAGCAAAAAGTCCTTTTTGCCAGGATAGCATCTTTGGTCCTGGGAGCTGGTCTAAGCCCAGCTGCCTAAAGCACCTTATCGCAGGCGGGGTTGGGTGGTCTGGACTAGTGGTCAGAGTTGAGCAGCAGGTTCCCCCCCTACTTTGCACAGACACGTCCTGGAATGGTTTTAACCAGGGCACATAGGTGCCAGCTCTGTGAGCGTTCTAGGGCTGGAGCACCCACGGGAAAAAAATAGTGGATGCTCAGCACCCACCGGCCACCCGCCAATCAGCTGTTGGGTGGTGGGTGGGAGGCGCTTGGGGGAAGGGACGGCGTGGGGGCAGGAAAAGGTGAAGCGAAGGCGGGGCTGTCACGGGTTCCCTACCCACTCTGAACTCTAGGGTACAGATGTGGGGACCCGCATGAAAGACCCCCCTACGCTTATTTTTACCAGCTTAGATTAAAAACTTCCCCAAGGCACAAATCCGTCCTTGTCCTTGGATGGGTACTGCTGCCACCACCCAGTGAGTTAGACAAAGATTTAGGAAAAGGACCACATGGAGTTCCTGTTTCCTTAAAATATCCCCCCAAGCCCTTCACCCCCTTTTTCTGGAGAGGCTTGAGAATAATTTGCCAACCAGATAGGTAAACAAGGTGAGCACAAACCAGACCCGTGGGTTTTTAGGACCCTAAAAACCAATCAGGTTCTTAACAACAGAATTTTATTATAAAAACAAAATAAAAGAAGCACCTCTGTAAAATCAGGATGGAAGGTAATTTTACAGGGTAATAAGATTTAAAACACAGAGGATTCCCCTCTAGGCAAAACTTTAAAGTTACAAAAAACAGGAATAAACCTTCCTCTTAGCACAGGGAAAATTCACAAGCTAAAACAAAAGATACTCTAACGCATTTCCTTGCTATTACTTACTATGTCTGTAAATTTAGATGTATCATTCAGTAGGAACTAGATTACTTGCTTGGTCTCTCTCTTTGTCTCCCGAGAGAAAACACACACAAAAGCCAAAGCAAAACCCTTCCCCCCACAGATCTGAAAGTATCTTCTCCCCTTATTGATCTTTTTGGTCAGGTGCCAACCAGGTTAGCTGAGCTTCTTATCCCTTTACAGGTAAAGGAGGGATTTTATGCTCCCCTTTCTGTATGTTTATGACACGCCCTCCAAATCACAGACAGCACTGGACAGCCTGCACCTCGCTGGCTGTGATTTCTTCCTGGAGCTCTAGGAGAAAACAGAATTAAGAAGACACATGCACCTCTAGATATACGACTGATTATATAAAAACTCACAATATATTTCACATGTCAAGGACAATTTTAACCAGTTGATTCTGGGAAACTTTCATGGGAGAGTGCATCAGCCACTTTGTTAGAAGCTCCTGAAATGTGTTGTATTTTAAAATCAAAATTTTGGAGAGCGAAACTCCACCGAAGAAGTTATTTATTGTCCTTGACGGCATGAAGCCACTTCAACGCAGCACGGTCGGTTTGCAGGTGGAAACGCCGTCCCCAAATGTATGGGCGTAGCTTTTTCAGAGCGTAGACAATGGTGTAACATTCCTTTTCGCTGATTGACCAGTGGCTTTCCCTCGCAGACAGTTGGTATTTCCAACAACGTACTGGGTAAAGCTCTTGAGCTTAGCCCACGATCATCCTAGTGGCCATGACTAGTGGGGTGACAGGGGCGCTCTCAGGGGAAGGGGCAGAGCGTTAGCGGAAAGAGGCGGGGCCTTGAGTGGGGGCGGGGCCTTGAGTGGGGGCAGGGCCTCAGGGCGGAGCTACCGCCCGGAAAAATGGAAGTCAGCACCTATGCTAGGGTGCCTGGATCAATCGGGGCCCCAAGGGACGCTATCAGTCCCGCCCTCCCAGCTGGTACCTCCCGCAGTACAGGGTCTATGCAGCAGTGCCTGGAGCTTGGTGCTGGGCAGCCTTGACCGTCTCGGTCCCTGCAGGAGCTTGTGCCGCTCTAAGCTGCGTTCCCCAGAGAGGGTCCTAGCAGTGTCGATAAGGCCTCTGTTCTCCAAGGTGCTGAAGTGTTTGACTAACTCACCTTGACACCTATGGGAGTTAGGCACCTCTGTGCCTTTGAGAATCTGGGTCTAACCGAACAGGCTAAGGTCCCTCAGCGAGCGTGTGGCTGTGCGGGGATTTGAACCCGGGTCTCCCACCCTGACCACTGCACCTGCCTGCCTGAAGGCTGCTTCTCTTATTCCATCAGCAAACAGGCACCAGCCTGTCCCTGGCTGGCAGACAAGCCAAGGACTGACTGGGCCACAGAGTCTGAAGTGCCAGCCAAGAGAGGATCCTGCTGGCTCTGGGGACAGGCTCCGCTCTCCAGCCCCTTCCACCAGCCCCGAGGCTGGCTCAGAGCAGCGGGAGCGGGGGCTTTGGGGCCATGGAGAAGATTTCAGAGACAAACGAAGTGTCTCAGAAAAGCCAGGTGCTGTAATCTCCCCATCTTAAGGCCCTGAGACGTGCTGAAGTCGCATGGATCTCAGGGCTCTGCAGGATTCCCACGCAGACGTGGCTGGGAAAATCACCCAAATCCCCAACCCGTCGCTGGGGACTGGCCTCAGTGAGACCGGCTGGCCAAGCGGGGAGGGTGCCTCAACGGGAGGGGGCTCTGCCACTTGTGCCATGTCCCAGGTTACGCTGGACCTGGAGGCGAATGATCAGATATGAAGGGAAAGACCTGTTAGCAGCAGCTGTCATGGATTCGTCTGGGTGTGATGCTGAGGAACACGGGGTAGACGGAGGGAAGGCAGTGGTTACAGTGCTGGGGTCAATTCCCTGCTCTGCCCCAGACTGCCTCTATGAGCTGCGGCAGGTCACAGTCCCTGCCTGTGCCTCAGTTTCCCCATCTGTAAAATGGGGATGATGACACTGCCTTCCTAGGGAACGTGCTTGGAGGGCTCGGGATGACAGATCAAGGGATTATTGTCACGCGAGGGGGACTCCCAAGTGACGCAGCTGGGCAAACAAAGGCCCCGTCACCGGGACCAGGCTTTTACCCCCATCCGACCTCTGGGTGCCGTGCACAGAGCCTTGATGCACTCGGCTGTGGGGTGGCCATTGCTGTGGCCAAGGGATGGAAAGGGGCTCGGACCTCTGCCCTCTTCCCCTTCGTGTTGCTACAGGAGAAGCCCGGATCTTTCCCCACACACTCTGCTTCCCTCCAGCCAATGCCCCCCCTTGGGGTACATTGGGGGTAGGTCCGCCACAGTCTGGTGGGCCAGGCTGGGGTAAGCTGGGGGACAGGCCCTGTGTCTTGGGGAGCAGCCAGCCTCTCTGCAGCTGGCTGCAGAGATGGGGAGCCCCAGGCGCAGCGGAAACAACGGGAGGCTGAAGGGGAGCAAAGAGACGGCGGAGGGGAAGTGACGCTTTGTGACACCCTGGAGCAGCCCGGCTCCGAGAGGACGGACGGGCGGGTGGCAATTGCAACAGGCACAGATCTGGGCTCTGATCCTGGCTCTGCCACAGACTTCTTGGGGGAGTCTCTTAATCTGTGCCTCAGTTTTCCCAGGTGTAAAATGGGGCTAGTGAGCCTCTCGCTGCCCGGTTGGACTGTGAGCTCTCTGGGGCAGGGATTGTCTGGGCAGCGCCAGGGGTGTCACGGGCGGGAAGTTTCCACACAAGAGCTATTTCCCTGCCCAGCGTGAATTGGGGGACGGAGGAGGGGGGTGTCTGGCAGGCGTCAGAGATGCTCTCATGGCATTGCGTGACATGGTGCTGACAGGCGCCCCCTGGTGGCTGGGGCTTGTCTGTGCTGCCCCTGCTCTCTCAGGGTTTGCAACAGGGGTTAGCAGGTGTGAACACAAAAGGAACAGCCAGGAGCTTCTGGGTTTGCTTCCCAGCTCTGCTGCTCCCTTATTGGGTAGCCACCGGCCCTGTCCGTGCCTCAGTTTCCCCATCTGTAAAAGGAGGGGCAAGGGATAAATATAGTGCTTCCAAAGGGAAAGCGTGAGGGGTATGCTCCAGATCATTACTGAATGGGGGGGCAGTACTGGTGGGACTGCAGGCTAGTGGTGGTGGGGTGACCCTATTTGGGGTCTCTGGAAGCCTACCCCTCTAGAACCCCCAGCCCCGGGCATGGCTCTGTGTGGGGGAGACTGGAGTGATATAGCCCCCCCAGGCTGAGCTGCTCATTCGGTTCCTTTGTTTCTCCATCGCAAAACAAGAGCCACCTCCCCTCGGTGCCGCTTGCTTCCATCTCGGAAACCCGCTTCCTGCAGCCGTGGCTGGCTCGGCAGGGGATGGGGGCAGGAACCGAAATAAGTAACGCCGGCCCAGCCACCTGCAGGCAGAAACCCATGGGATTCACCCAGATTTAACCGGGAGGTAGGACTCATGCATTCTGATTCTGGCGACAGGCAGACAGTGTGGTCAGGCAGTGGTTACAGCAGTGGGGTGGGAGGGAGTCAGGATGCCTGGGTTCTATTTCTGGTTGCAGGCAGTGTGGTCTAGTGGTTAGAGCAGCAGGGGCCAGGAAGGAGTCAGGATGCCTGGGTTCTATTTCTGGCTATAGGGAGGCAGTGTGGTCTAGTGGTTAGAGCAGTGGGGGGCAGGTGGGAGTCAGGATGCCTGGGTTCTATTTCTGGCTATAGGGAGGCAGTGTGGTCTAGTGGTTAGAGCAGTGGGGGCAGGTGGGAGTCAGGATGCCTGAGTTCCATTCTGGCTGTGGAAGGGGAGCGTTGTCTAGCGGTTAGATGGGGAGATGGATGGTCTGACAGCTGGCGTACCTGGGCTCTCTCCTGACCTCTGGGAAGAGAGTGTGTCCTAATAGTCAGAGGTAGGTCCTGGAAACCAGGACTCCGGGGTTCTATTACCAACAGTGGCTTGGATCCTAGTGGTTAGAGCCAGGGAGGACACCTGAGTGTTGTGCCGGTTCTGCCAATCACATGCTGGGCGGCCGCAGACTGGCCACCCATTGGCTAACAAGGCCGAGATGACGGGCACCATCGGCACGTGGGTGATCATTACGAATCAGAAAGCTCTGCCAGTAATATGATGGCAACAGGTGGAAAAATCCCTCCCCACATATCTGCCGCCTAGCTCCTTGTGGGGGGCACAATGCCTCTGGTAGGTGCCTAGCCCCATGGCGGGGCCTGACGAGCCCTGGCTGGGGCAGCAGCTGTCACACAAAGAATCCCTTGCTGATTAATTCAATCCCAAAAGCCCAGATCCCAGCAGTACAACCAGCCCTTGCCTTTATACCGGGCCAGATCAGACCCCTGGCCTATCTCCCCACCCTGTCCTTCGCAGGGACCCACAGGCTGTGGCATGGATCCATCTCGAGGCCTGCACAGGGAGAGGCAGCCAAGCGCCATCTGTGTTTTGGCTACCAAGCCCTTTTGGCTTCAGCTCCTGTTGAAATCTTGTCAGCGACTCAGCACTCCGCCCCCAGCCGGGCCCGGGGGAGGCAGTTCTCCGAGACGTGGTGGCTGCATCCCGAAATGACAGCTCCTCCGGTCACGTCGGACCGAGTAAAGGGACGCAGGAATCGGCAGAGCTCAGCAGACCCCAGGCCCATTTCGCCCAGGCTCTGACAACATCAGATGCTTCAGAGGAAGGTGTCAGAGCCCCACAGTCCTATCTCCCCCCATCACATCCTGACCCCCATAATCAGAGACCGGCTTAACCTCGGAAACAGGAAATTCTCCTCACCGATGGTCTTTTAGTCGGCATTATCCAGGCTAACCTCAGCTCGTCTTGTCAGCCACATAAACATCCAACCCCACTCTGAATCATGCTGACTTTGTGGCCTCAGCGCCCATCTGTGGTGGTGAGTTCCGCTGGCTAATCCTCCGGGTGTGAAAAAGGCTCCTCTCTGACCGGCTCAGCAGGGCACCTTTCATCCACCACCCCCTTGTCCTGTTGTGAGACAAAGACAGAAGCCCTTGTTCTCCCTTTGGCATTAATGAATTATGATCATCATTATTGATCTGTGTGGCGATAGCATATAGCCGCCCCAGTCACAGACCAGGATCCCATTGTGCTAGGCGTTGACAAGACCCAGAACAAAGAGACAGCCCCTGCTTTAAAGAGACATGGCCAGGTTGACAAAGTATTTAGGCACCTAAAGCCGCAGAGAGCCATGTAGGCCCAGATCCTCAAAGGCTTTATGCCAATGGGAGTTAGGTGCCTAAATACCTTTATCAGCCTGGTCCTTACATGCTTTTTGGGCGCGAATGATGGGTCAGGAAAAGGTCAGCTCGAATGCACGGGGGGGAAGAAGTTTGGGGTGGGCAGGTGCGTTGCGCTCAGGGCTGTGGGTTGCCTGCCAGTGTGTCTGAGTCGCACGCATGGCCCTGAATTCATTAGCATCCCTAACGCCCAGGGAGATGGATGCCTTCACGAAGCCGAGCAGAGGCGAGGAATCAATGCAGTGGAAGCAACAGACGTATGGAAGAATGATTCCTTGCTGCTGCTCCGGCAGGTTGGGTGGGAGGAGATGGGCTCTGTGCCGCAAGGGCTCCGTGAGGATGAAAGGCGCTAAAAACCAATCTAATTAATAATAAAAACGAATGATTCCAACGTTCAAATCAGGGGAGAGCTGAGGTCAGACTGGGATGAGACAATGCTTAAATGAAGCAGCTGTAGGGCAGAAGACAAACAGGCTAGGAGATCTAGTGGTTAGAGCAGTGGGGACTGGGAAGCAGGACTCCTGCGTTCTGTTGCTGGCGTTCAGAGGGGAGTGGGGTCTAGTGGTTAGAGCGGAGGGGACGGGTCGGGTTAGAGCAGGGGGGCTGCAAATCAGGATTTCTGGGTTCTATTCCTTAACTTGGCACATAGCCTGACTTTGGGCAAGTCAATGGGAACCTCTTTAACCCAGCCTCTAAAGTGGGTTTAATGACACCTCGCTCCCAGGAACACTCTGATCTTTAAGTGATTGTGGAGTGCTTTGAAATCCTCTGATAAAAAGCACTGCCTGAGAGCAAACTTTTATTAGTACCCCTTACAAATATCCTATTTGGAACATTCATTTTCATAAGTTTTTTTTTTTCCAGGAGGCTTGTGGAACATCATCGGATAAAGTTTCAGTGCTTTTAAGTACAACAGAGATGAAAAATTCCACAAATGTATGTTTTGCAAACAATTTTCTTAGTCAAATTAAACCATAGCACTGAGCAGCTTGCAATAACAATTCAATTACACTTGAATATTTGTTAGTACAGGAGAGAGAGACAAAAAGAGAGAGGTGCCATTTCTGCTCCTTTTATTCTTGTTCCGAGAAGTCAGTAAAAGGTTTCCGGGACTTTTAAAACAATTTCATAGGGGTGGGTCTTAGTCTTTCTTCTCATGAATTCTCCAGTGCAAAGAGCAACACTTAGGCTATAAAAATCAAAAGCACCAGTGCAAAATGGGAAATACCTGGCTAGGCTGTGGGACGGCTCAAAAGGATCTGGGGGTAGTGGTGGATCACAAATTGAATGTGAGCCAATGATATAATGCAGTCAGGGGCATGCGCAAGGGGGGGCAAGCAGGGGCATGGACCACCCAATAATCATCAGGGGCACAGGAAGACCGAGCTCCTGCAGAAGCTGGGGCCGGGTGGAGGGAGAAAGGAAGACTGAGGGGGGACCTGAGAACAGTCTTCAGAGATGTTAAGGGCTGTTTTTAAAGATCAGTTGTTCTCCAGGTCCATTGAAGGTAGGACAAGAAGTAACGGGCTTCATCTGCAGCAAGGACTAGGAGCCCAGCTCTGGCGCTAGGTCCTGTACAAACCCAGAGCGAAGGGATGGTTCCTGCTCCAGCCAGCTTCCAATCTCAGCATAAAACAGGAGCCAAGAGGTGGCAACAGACAGGGAGTTTATACGGTGGGGTTAAAGGGAGAGCCATGTGCTGAGCCAGCTGGAGGGTACAATGCAGAAAGCACCCTGACTCCCTGTTGGGGCACAGCGTGTGCTCCCGTCCCCTGGGAGGTGTAGGGCCAGGCAGGATACAGGGAGGGGTGGGGGTGAATAGTCCTGGTTCTTGTTCTGCAAAGCCAATGTCCCAAAGTGCTCCTGGCCCCCAGCTTGGCGAGAATTGGGGTTGGAGAAGGACCCAAGGGGTGTGTGATCTGTGAGTGCCACCCTTGTGGCCCCACTTGCCCCCCACCAGTTTGGGGTCCCCCCTCCCCACACGGCTGGGTGCATTAGAAGAACCCAAGCACTGCAGACATGGAGGGGAGGGGGAAGTGGTATGTTATACACAGTGACGCCCGCCCCCTGATCTAGGGACTCTGGGAGATTCTAGCCTGGGCTTCTCCAGCCCCTTCCATCCCAATGGATTAACCCCGCCCCCTGCCCTGGAGCTACGTTGGTACCATTAGCCCCACTCTTCAGATGAGGAAACTGAGGCACGGGGCGGCAGTGCAGCAAGTCAGTGGCAGAGCTGGGAATGGAATCCAGGAATCCTGTTTCCCAAACCCCACCCCCGCTGTAACCACTAGACCCCATGCCCCTCACAGCATTGGAAATAGAACCCAGAAGTCCTGGATCCCAACCCCACCACTCGAACCACTAGACCCCCTTCCCCTCCCTTCCCCTCCCCTCCCCTCCCAGAGCTGGGAATAGAACCTAGGAGTCCTGGGCCCAGTCCGGCCAGCCTGTGGGTCTGGCTAATGGAGCGCATGTCTGAGCTTCGGGGAGCTTATGACAGGGAGATTGAAGGGATTTGGGGGTTTAAAGGCTTACGGAGCAGAGAGGCGAGCGGCCCCAGCAGATTGATGCAAGCCGCCCATATGGTCCCTCGTTAGCGCTGCCAGCCAAGCCAGCTGGAGGGGAGGGAGCAGGGCCTGCACTCCAACCACTGCGGGGGCCAGGAGGAGGCAGATGATGCTGGGGAATCCTGCCCCCCACCCAGTGCTCCCTAGTGCCCTCCCCTTGCAGATCGGACCCCAGGCTGGGGCTCAGCGAGCGCGTTAGGATCAGCAGCTCCCAAGCTGAAAGGGAGAGTGTGTCTGTGTGCGTGGAGGGGGGATTCCCTGTATTATCTCAGCCCCCCACCCTGTCTGTGTTGCATGGGGTCTGATCTGGAAGGGCAGGGAGCCACGTGAATGCAGCAAGGGAAGGGGCCACTAACCTGCCCTCCTCCTCTGCTCAAGCCTTTCTTCAAATTATCAGAGGGCTCTGGACATCCGCCCCTACCCCCTGCAGCCACTGAGCAAGGGGGAGGCAGGTCCCCAGGAAAGGGGCAGTGGGTTCCCCTGGGGAGAAGATAGGGGAGCAGCGGGTTCCCCTGAGGAGGCGGCGGGGGGGGCAGGATGTTCCCCTGGGGATACGACAGCACCTTGTGCTGGTTTGGCCATTTCTTCCCTATAGATAGAACTTAAGCCCCAGTAAAGAGATGATCCCACTTAGCTGGGACACAGGCTGCTGCGCGGAAACATGCTGCCCCCCCACCCTCGACAGGCCCTAGCGCTCGCATGCCAGCTCACCAGGGCCCCCGCCCCGTGTGCACACACGCACACAGACACACACACACACACAGAGCAATATGCAGGCTTTTGCGTGCACCCCCATCAATGCCCCAGCAACACACAGGGAGGCACGCACAGAACCCGCCCCCACAAACACCAACAGCAGCGGGTCACCTCCCCCCACCCCTGATGCAGACCTGCAGGAGGCATCTCAATCCACAGACATACGCTGCCCTCCAGTGCAGCCGGCCCTAGGCTGGTAACATACAGACACCCCATTACACAATGCCCCCTGTGCAGAGGCACTTGCTCCAACTCCAGGGCTGGGATAGCAGGGGCTGTGGGTCGGGATTGAGGGGCACTGGCAGAGCTGGGCGAGGGGGAGCCCAGGGCTGGGATAGCAGGGGGCTGCAGGTCAGGATTGAGGGGCACCGCCAGAGCTGTAATGGGCATTGGGGTCCCAGCACTGGAAGGATACAATATAAGGGCACTTCAAGGCAGGACTCCGGTGCGTTGGCAGAGTGGCGGGGTGCGGACGGCCAGCTGGCCGGGGGCACTATGGGCCAGCCTGTCCGCTTGCTTGGAGCATAGTGGCCTGGGGCAGAGCCGCTCCATGGCTCCCAGATGGAGCCTCCCGGAAGCCCCACTGGTGGGGGGGGCACTACAGAGGGAAATCCAGGAACCCTGGGCCACCTGAGGCTTAGCACAGACCCTTTTATACAGGGAGGGGAGGAGGGCGGAGCCAAGGGGCCTGGTTCCACCCAGAACACAGAGCCCCGCCTCCTTTCCGCATAAAAGGCCGTATCCAGGACGAGGCGCTGGGCTTTGGGTGTAGGGTCGGGCAGCTGGTGAAGCAGCTCCCAGGGCTGGATGGTGCAAAGAAGGGGATCGCTGCGGGAGGGGGACCCTGATCCCCCCGGGCCATCTGCTGATATCAGTGAAGGGGTGCCGAGTATGGATGGATCTTAACTGATCCTGGTCCCTCCTGAGGCAGCTGCCCTGGGGTACCCTCCCCCCAAGGTGGTGTGTCTCCCATCCCCCCTTTGCCAAGGCTCTGCCCATCCATCTCCCCACCCCCCCATCCATGCCTGCAGGTGACTGTCAGCTGCCTTCTCATGATGCATATTTAATGCATCATGATTTTTTCCCCACCTCCCTTTCTAAGGGGCCACTGTGCAGCCTGTTTTCTCTCTGGTTACTGTAAGTGTCTCGGCAGCGTAATATTAATAGATGAGCGTAATATAACCGAGCCATACATAGCACTGCAGCTGTTTTTGCCGGAGCGCTAATTGCCTCTGCATTTAATTGTTTTCGCGTGATGGATGGGGATAACGATACCGGGAGCAGGAGGGCCTGGTGTGGTTTTGTTCTTGGCGGCGCTGGCAAAAAGGAAACCATGTTTCCAGGCTGAAGTTGGCGGTTTCCTGCCCCTTTCCCCCAGCAGATCCCGCTTGGTCGGGATGCTGGGGGCTGGGAATTGGAGCCAGAGCCCGGCTTGGAGCCAACACTGGCTGGCACCAGCCGGGGCGCGTGTTTGCTGGCCCTGGCGTGAGCTGAGTTTGGAGGGGCTCTGCCCGGTGTCCACATTGCAAAAGCCACCATGGCAATTGGCCTTGTCAGTGCCTCAAGCAGGGACCCAAGGGCCGAGCGAGGCCCTAGAGGCTGAGTCCCTTGTGTTGGCATGGAGGCCAGGTGTGGGTGAGCAAGTGTGTGTGAGTAGGGTGGTGCATGTGTGTATGTGCAGAGGGTGCTATGTGGGTGTGGGGGGGACACGTATTCATGTGTGCATGGGTGTGCCTGTGTGTAAGTACATGGGGTGATACATGTGTGCATGGGTGCAGGTACATGTGGCGACATGTGTTGAAGTGCATCAGTGTGGTGCATGGGCGAGTGTGCGTGTGTGTTCATGGGGATGTGTGCATGTGGGGACGTGTGTGCATGTGTTTAAGGGCATGGGGGTGCAGGATTGAAGGGGTGGCACAGGAACCAAACAGCCATGTCCCAGCATAGCTGGCGGCTCTGGCCAGGCACCCTCACCCGCAGTGGCTAGAAGGAATTAAGGGTCGGGGTGCAATGAAGCCACCCTGCCTTTCCCATATTGCTGAATGGGTGGGAGCTTCCCAGCTACACCTCGGCTCAGTGGCAGGGGGAGATCAGGGGTCACCGTACAGAAAAGGGCCCCGAGCCAGTGAGATGCCGTGGATGGAGCTGGAAATGGTGATAATACAGCTCCTCCGCCTTCCACCGCCTGCAACGCTGCCCCCTGCTGGGAGCAGAGCTGCTCCAGCATGTCTCATAAGCCCTATACTGCTAATGGAAACAGAGCAACTCCCCCCGCCAACTGAAATGGCTAAGACCCCAGAGCCCTGCCCCGAAGCTGTCCAGTATTCCAGGTGGCAAAGTAGAGTCCACTTAGTTGGGAGATTAATACATCTGGTCTTTCCTTTGCTCCCGCGGAGAGTTTAAACAATCTAATTAGGTTCCTGGAAACAAGATTAGCTGGGGCTGGTAATTCAATTCCACCCCCAAGCCCATTCCGCCTTAATCTCATTGCCATCCCCTCTGCTCCAGCGCTGACAGTGCCAGCTGCCAGGTTTCCTTTGTGTCCTGCCAGCCCGGCTCCCAGAGCTGCACTGTGTGTGTGTATTCTAGGCACCGCTCCTGCAAGGCCTCTAGTTAAGATTGCCTGACATGACCCATTATAAGGTCTTGGTTGAAGTTGCTTATAACTTTGCTAAATGACAACTGTCTGGCTGAGGTTTCCCATGCCAGGCGTCCGCTGCAGGGTAAATTTTTGGGGAATGTTTCAGCTAAAATGGTTCAGCTGTTTCCCTGAATGACACTAGCAAAAAGAATACATTGTTTTGGCCCATCTTACATGTTTCATTGAGAAGCTTCAGTCCCCTGCCCACCTGCGCTTTGCAGGGGGTCACCCTGGGGCCCGGGATGTGCCTTTTGCTCTCTCTATGAAAATGTACACCAAGGAAATCTCAGTTTGCACACGCTCAGTGCAGACGCAGGAAGAGTTTGGGAGCAAAATCCATCCTAGTCTCCATCCATGTGCCCTCCCCACAGAGTTATGGACAACCTTAATTCTGCCGTTTCCGAACATTTGGGGGCTTGACTTTGCCATGGCAACGCTCTGCGCACGTAGCTTTTGTGTGCAAGGTGCACGTGTGGGCAGATGTTTTATTTACATATATATTTGTCCCCTTTAAAATAGTTCCCCATCTAGGTCAATTACAGTGTCACTGCAGAGACAGCGGAATTATCGCATCGTCGGAGGAAGCTCGTAAATCACTCGGGGCCAGGCTGTTTATGATCCATGTATCTTCCCAAGATGCTAATGAACTCCCGCAATGCACCCTCCGTCTCCACGGCTCCCCTCTGCTAAATCCTCCACGGTGGCTGCTAGGCGGAGCTCGGGGACTAGCAGACAGAGACATGGCCCTTGGCTACCCAGCCTCAGGAGTGGAGGAGAGGACGGCAGGTCAGTCAGGCTCTGACCAAGGGGCAAAGCAGCTCTCTGCGCCCCTCTGGAGACATGGGCCAAATTTCAGATTCACTTGCTGGGGATGCCAAGGGCCTGATCTGCCTCTCCCTGTAACCCCCCCCGGCGCCAATGGAATTATTCCAGATTTACACCGGGCTCAGGAGAGAACCAGCCCCAAAGATTCCAGCCCCCCAAGAAAGCTGTGTCCTGACTGTTTACTGACCAGCCCAGGGTCTATCCCCATAGCAGAGGAAGGCCCAGAGCCACAGAGTTTGACCCCTGTATTGGGAGTATCCAGCTATGATGGGGTTTGGAGCGTTACAGGGCTAGGAGAGGTTCTCCGGACCCAGAATTCAGAAGCATTTGGGCCGCTGGCTCTGGTCCAGCTCTAAGGGACAATAGACTCATCAGTGCTTTTTGCTTTCATGCTTTGTTCTCAGAGCACCTTATGAAGGAGAGTGAGTACTCTTATCCCATTAGCTTAGAGGGGGAAACTGAGGCACAGGGAGACGGGAAGAACCTGCCCAAGGTCACAGTTTGAGTCAGTGGCAGAGTCAGGAAGGGAACCCAGGAGTCCTGACTGCCAGCTCCTATTGCTCTAGCCCACCAAGGCTTGTTCCTTTGGCCTTTGCCGGGAGGCTGCCCTTGTTCCAAAAGGCACTGGAAAAAATGGAAAGATCCACCGCACCACCGTTTGTCCGGAGGGGGCCCCAGAGCTGGCGCAGGGTGGACGGGAACTGCAGCTCCGAGAGGAGAGCAGCCTTGGCCTCAGTGCTGAGGGGGTTGGCTGGCCTCGGCTGCGGCTTTTGATGAAATTTGCCCCCCCGGGTCTCAGCGAGACTGGCTGAGCCGGCCCTGCTTCCGGGAACGCAGTCTTTGCCCCCCTTTTGTGGAGAATGTGCCGCAGCTCCAGGGGTCCCGCGGTGGAGCGTTGCCCTGGCAGACAGCGGCTTCGGCATGTCTCCGGGGGAAGTAGTGGGAAGGAGAATTCCAGGGACAAGAGGTGACAGGGGCAGAGAGATGACTTGGGATGGGAGAGGCCAGCACAAGGCACCTCCTCCATGAGCCTCCTGTCCTGTACCAGCCCGATTCAAAGCCCCTGCAGAGAGTGCCCAGCCCCGGCCCCACTCTGCGGGGACAGCCCGCTCCTGACGAGCCTTTCGCAACCAGATCCACTCGCCCCGCGTATTTTCTCATCCTGCGTTGGCATTGGGGAACACATGAGCCAGCGGGAGGCAAGATCAGAGAGAAGCTGAATTTGAGGGCCCCGTTATTAGGGGCATGATGGTAGCACCCAGAGGCCCCATTGCTGCCCAGACTCAGAGAGCTCCCTCTCCCCGGAGAGCTCCCAGTCTAAACAGGATCCTTACCCCGCGTCTACAGATGGGGGAAACTGAGGCCCAGAGAGATGACGCAGCGCGGTCGAGGTCACCCTCAGGCTCAGTAGCAAGAGTTGGGACTTCAACCTAGATCTCCCACGCCCCCATCCTTACCCCGCTCCCTGGGCTGCCATCGCTTTAGGTGAATGAGGACACAGCCCCTCTCCAATATTCACACCCGCCCAGCCCACTGTGGCCTGATCCCCTCCTTGCACTCGATTGCTGCCCTGCTCGTTGTTTAACCGTTTGCTCTCCCATCCCCCCAAGGGGAGAAAATCTGAATGGCCGCAGAGCTAGATGAGCTCTGCCAAGGCCGTCCTCCCTAGCCCATCCAGCTGGTTCGGCAGGCCCCCGGGGGAACCCCAAGCAGGAGTAGCCAGCCCTGGCACCTGGGACCTCTTCATCGCTATGACCCCCAACCTGCAAACTGTGCTGCCTGGCTTGCTTTATTCGTCGTCCCCGCCCCCCTCAGCCCCCGCCGCCAACCCGCCCGCTCAGACACGATGCCCACGAAACAATCATTGTCGGGGGATTTTTCATCGGGGGGTGGCGGCTCGTCAGCGCGGAACAGGGTCTTGACAGGCGGACAAATGGAGGCAATTGAGGAGCCTGCTGCGTAGGGCTGTGCAAGGCGGCTGCTGATCTGATTGTTTGCTGAGTGATTGCTCGCTGGGCCTTGGGCTCCAGATCCATTTAAAGGGATACGGGCCATCTCGGGAGGTGTGATCCCTCCCCGGCCAGCTCTCTCAGCCCTCCCCTCCCCAGTCTACTGCAAGGGCTCTGGGCCCACATCCGGAGTCAGAGAGATTTTGGCATCTCACTCCAGGTTGAAATCTGTTCTCCTGGGATGTGGGCGATCTGGGACTCCCTATGGGCCAGATTTCAATATCTATGGGAGTTAGGCACTGAAATACCTTTGAGGGCCTGAGGCAGGGTCCATGTTGTCCTTACTCTGGCCTCCATCATTGTAATTCCAGAGCACCTCCTAGTCTTTAAAGTAATTATCCTCACAGTGCCACTGTGAGGTCAGGCAGGCCATTATCCCAGTAGCACAGCTAGGGAAACTGAGATAAGGAGCAATGATGGGCAAGACTGTTATAGGTATTTAGCACCCAGCTCCTGTTGATGTCAAAAATCTGTCTCTAGGTGACTCGCTCAGCGTCACACAGGAAATTGAACACATCTAATGCCTAGGGCCAGACAAAATTCACGGCCATGAAAAATGCATCACGGACCGTGAGCTCTGGTCTCCTCCCCATGATATCTGGTCTTTGGTGGGCTTTTACCCTCTACTATACAGATTTCACCGGGGAGACCAGTGTTTCTCAAATTGCAGGTCCTGATCCAAAAGGGGGTTGCAGAAGCTCACAAGGTTATTTCAGGGGGGTCGTGGTATTGTGGCCCTTACTTCTGCGCTGCCTTCCGAGCTGGGTGGCCGGAGAGCGGCAGATGCTAACACAGGGCCCAGCTCCGCAGGCAGTAGTGCAGAAGTAAGGGTAGCCGTACCACAACCCCCCTACAAGAACCTTGGGACCCCCTCAATTCCTTTTTGGGTCAGGACCCCTACAATTACAATGCTGTGAAATTTCAGATTTAAATAGCTGAAATCATGAAATTCATGATTTTAAAAATCCTATGACCATGAAATTGATGAAAATGGACCCTGAATTTGGTAGGGCCCTACTAATGCCCTAGACACTGGCCAGCAGCCTTCTACCCCCTACTTCGCATGGCAGATTCCCTCTCACAACTCTCTGGGCTTCCCTCTCTGGTCTATTTAAAGGGACACAGTCGGGTTTTTTACTCCCCCTCTCCCCCCCTTGCCTCGTGCAACTGCAGGCCAGAGCTATCATTAAGGCCCGACTGTGTTGGTAAATAGTGCCCCGCCTGATGTCTGGCAGGTGTCATTTCAATCCAACAAGGAGGATGGAGGGGGCTTTCCCAATTCCCCACCCCGCCAGCTCCCATTTCTACCCGTGCCAAGCAAGAACTAACACACGACCGGAGCAAGTTGCACCCGCGTTTGCAGGGTGCCAAACCGCTGCACGCCAGAGAAGCAGACTCTGGAGCTCCTGGGAGGGCATGCCTGCCAGCCTGCACAATGCTGGCATTGCGGCCTAGTGGACAGAACACTAAATAGGCACTTAAGAGACCTGCTTTCTATTCCTGGCTCTGCAGCTGGCTGACCTGGGGCTTCCCTTTCTGGGCCTCAGTTTCTCCATCTGTGAATGCCTTTGTAACAAGCGTGGCAATTTACCACTGAAAAGCCCTCGCTAAGAGCAAGGCCCTGCTATTAATACCTTGCTGAAAAGCCCCTCCATGCTGCAGGAGAGGTGAAATATGTAGAATTACCGGGTTGTACCAGCCAAGGACAGTATTTTGTAGATTTGCTGGAGTGTTGTTAATTTCAAAAGGCTAAATGCCCATTAATCTGCAATATTGGACTTATTTTCACATCTCCACTGGCCCGGAGCTTCATCGACAAAAATTAAAGGGAATATATTTCGTTTGGAACCCCCTGTCGCTGCTTCCATTTCCTCCTGCAAGTACCTTCGTCGGGGACAATTAATTCTTATGGGAAGGGGGCCAACATTTAATTATCTACATCAAAGAGATACCCTTGTAAACAAACAGCGCTGTTACTTACTAGCCAGCTGGGCTCATTTGCCTTCAGCTGGGATCAGAATATTTTCACGTTTGCCATGAAATGTCTGAGTCAAAAAATGATGGGGGAGGGAGGGGGGGAAATCTGCCCATCAGCGTCTTCAGAAGTTAATATCCTGCCGGGCTTTAAAGGAGCCGTGGATTGGTTGCATCAAATGCTGTAGCGTCTAAGGCTGATTTTGCACCATTTTGTGTGTCCCTTTGTGACAAAGTGGGAGATTTTCTTGTTTTTTCCTTGGTTTTTTCAATGGTTTGCATGCAGAGGGGTGGGATGCAGTTTCCCTGGGTGTAACTGGTTTAAGGAGAAAGAAAAGGAGGACTTGTGGCACCTTAGAGACTAACAAATTTATTAGAGCATAAGCTTTCGTGAGCTACAGCTCACTTCATGACATGAAAATTTTTTTTTCCACCAAATGCATCCGATGAAGTGAGCTGTAGCTCACGAAAGCTGATGCTCTAATAAATTTGTTAGTCTCTAAGGTGCCACAAGTCCTCCTTTTCTTTTTGCGAATACAGACTAACACGGCTGCTACTCTGAAACCTGGTTTAAGGAGGTGATGAGAGAGGGAGTTTGTTGTCACAGAGAACCGGTGAGGGAACTTGGGACCCCAGCCAGTGACCCCAGCGACTGGCGACCTGGTGACCCGGAGGCCCAGCTCAGGAGTCACAGCCGGTTCTGGCCAGTGGGAGGACAATGGGCTGTAGAGATAGGACCCCGTGACCTGACCGGTGACCTGACCAGCCGGTTCCAGCCAGAGGGGGCCAGAGGAGAGGAGAGGAGGCCCCAGCGACCCTGTTTACCTGGAGAGAAGACAATGGACAGAGGTGGGGCTTGGGGCCGGTGAGATCAGATGCCCAGCTGGGAAGCAGGGGGGCTCTGGGCTGGGGAGAGAGGGAGCAGACTGAAGCCACCTGGATTCAGGGGAGACCTGGATGTGCTGTGCTGAGGGAGGCCAGGCCTGAGGGCCCTCAGGGTTTGCCATGCTGTGTTCAGATGATCAATAAACCCTCTTGTGTTACGCTGGCTGAGTGTCACTCCGGTCTAGAGAACAGGGGTTGCATTATTCCCTTTGGGAGTGGAGGCCCTGGGGATCCAGAGCAAGTGGATTCCCTGAGGGGGCCCACGGCGAGAAACAGGTGTGCTAAGAGTCAGAGAGGTGTGGCTCCGGGAGGCGGAGGGGCTTAATCCCCAAGAGAGAGTGGACCACCGAGAAGGGCTGTCTCACTGAAGGGAGTTCCCCCCACAGACCGCATGGGGCCAAGAGTGGGCACGACATGTGAGTCCATGACACCCCCTTTGTGTGGCTTAAGCTTCACTGGAAGGTGCCTGTTTAACAAGCCCTGGGGTTGGTGTGGAAGTAGTGGACTGAGATCCAGGACTCCTGGGTTTCCAGATTCAGCTCCGTGTGGGATCATGGACTGGGATCCAGGACTCCTGGGTTACTACCCTCAGCTCCAGATGGAGCATGGATGGGGAGCCAGGACTCCTGGGTTCTGAGTATGAACTCTATGTGGGAGTGTGGACTGGGAGCCAGGACCCCTGGGTCCCTAGTCTCAGGTCTGGGTGGAGAACAGACTGGAGCTAGGACTTCTGGGTTCCCAGTCCCAACTCTGCGTGGGCTAGTGGTTAGAGCAGGGAACTACTTGTAAGTTCTATACTCAGCTCTGCCACCGTTTCACTATATGGCCTTGAGCAAGTAACGTCCCCATTTTGTGCCTCAGTTTCCCCCTTTGAAATAATGGGATGATAAATTCCTCCCTCCAAGAGCTGTGAGATCTCAGGATGAAGGAAGCTTGACAGGGGCAGCTTGTGACTTAAGACTTCCCAGAGGGAAGGTCCTGGACTCCAGGCTGTAGGCGCTCTCCCCAGAGGATCGCACCCTCAGCCAGCCAGGCAGCTCCGAGCTCCCTGAGCTGAAGGGGAATCTCCATGAGCAGTAGAATCATAGAATCATAGAATATCAGGGTTGGAAGGGACCTCAGGAGGTCATCTAGTCCAACCCCCTGCTCAAAGCAGGACCAATCCCCAACTAAATCATCCCAGACAGGGCTTTGTCAAGCCTTAAAACCTTAAAAACTTCTAAGGAAGGAGATTCCACCACCTCCCTAGGTAACGCATTCCAGTGCTTCACCACCCTCGTACTGTAAAAGTTTTTCCTAATATCCAACCTAAACCTCCCTCACTGCAACTTGAGACCTTTACTCCTCGTTCTGTCATCTGCCACTGCTGAGAACAGTCTAGATCCATCCTCTTTGGAACACCCTTTCAGGTAGTTGAAAGCCGCTATCAAATCCCCCCTCATTCTTCTCTTCCGCAGACTAAACAATCCCGGTTCCCTTAGCCTCTCCTCATAAGTCATGTGTTCCAGTCTCCTAATCCTTTTTGTTGCCCTCCCCTGGATGCTTTCCAATTTTTTCACATCCTTCTTGTAGTGTGGGCCCAAAACTGGACACAGTACTCCAGATGAGGCCTCACCAATGCCCAATAGAAGGGAGCAATCACATTCCTCGATCTGCTGTCAATGCTCCTACTTATACAGCCCAAAATGCCATTGGCCTTCTTGGCAACAACGGCACACTGTTGACTCATATTCTGTAGCCCCTAGGCCCTTTTCTGCAGACCTGCTGCCTAGCCATTTGGTCCCTTGTCTGTAGCAGTGCCTGGGATTCTTCCTTCCTAAGTGCAGGACTCTGCACTTGTCCTTGTTGAACCTCATCAGATTTCTTTTCGCCCAATCCTCTAATTTGTCTAGGTCCTTCTGTATCCCATCCCTACCCTTCAGCATATCTACCTCTCCACGCCATCCTCCAGATTGTTAATGAAGATATTGAACAAAACTGGCCCCAGGACCGACCCTTGGGGCACTCCACTTGATACCGGCTGCCAACTAGACATGGAGCCATTGATCACTACCTGTTGAGCCCGACAATCTAGCCAGCTTTCTATCTACCTTATAGTCCATTCATGCAGCCCATGCTTCTTTAACTTGCTGGCAAGAATACTGTGGGAGACGGTATCAAAAGGTTTGCTAAAGTCAAGGATCAATATGTCCACTGCTTTTCCCTCATCCACAGAGCCAGTTATCTCGTCATAGAAGGCAATTAGATTAGTCAGGCATAACTTGCCCTTTGTGAATCCATGCTGACTGTTCCTGATCACTTTCCTCTCCTCTAAGTGCTTCCGAATTGATTCCTTGAGGACCTGCTTCATGATTTTTCCAGGGACTGAGGTGAGGCTGACTGGCTTGTAGTTCCCAGGATCTTCCTCCTTCCCTTTTTTAAAGATGGGCACTACATTAGCCTTTTTCCAATCGTCCGGGACCTCTCCCAATCACCATGAGTTTTCAAAGATAATGGCCAATGTCTCTGCAATCGCATCCGCCAACTCCTTTAGCACTCTCGGATGCAGTGCATCTGGCCCCATGGATTTGTGCTCGTCCAGTTTTCTAAATAGTCCCAAACCAATTATTTTTCCACAGAGGGCTGGTCACCTCCTCCCCATGCTGTGTTGCCCAGTATTGAGGTCTATGACAGTATTGGGGGTCTATGACACTCAGAGGAGAAATTATGGTTCCCTCCAGCAGAGGGCAGTGGCGACGCACGTGCCCCAGCCAGGAGTAAGCGCTGGCTTCTGTTCAGAGCCCTGCAGCTGCTGGCACACGTCTGTGGCTCACTCTGCCCAGCTCACCTGTGCTCCCTCCTCTGGGACGCGCCTGCCTCCAGCAAAGTATATTGGGACGTGAAAGGCGTGTTGCTGGAGCAGCGGCCCACAGATCTCTGCAGTGTAGGATGTTGAACACTCATCCCCTATTCATGCTTCCGTCGGGTGTGCCCAGCCCAGATCCAGCAGTCACCGAGAAGGCTGGGTTCGTCCCGTGGTGAGCTGCTCATTCTGCATGTCTGGATTGCTGCTGGCTCAGCAGTGGAGAACGACGAAGCCCCAACCACAGGCCAGTGGATTCCCATAACAAGCCAGTGCCCCTGTGTATCCTCCATGCCTGTGGGGGCCCAGCCGGAATCCTCTCTGACGCTATCGGGGCAAAGTGCTCCAGCACATCTGGGGAGCAGCTGATTTCCTCCCCCTCAAGTTTCATGTTCGATCTTGATTCAGGCAGGCTGGAAAAACCCACAGCGCCAGAGTCTGCCACCAAAGCTCATCTGACATCGCTAGCCTGAAGCTGAACTGGTTTACAGCAGCCAAGGAGACTCTGGCCCCGCCTCGCGTCCCTCCACCCTTTGTGTTGTTATTATTTACTTCCAGTAGCATATAGCCAAGATCAGGGCCCCATTTTACTGGGTGCAGGAGAGACCCCGACCAAGATCAGGGCCCCATTGTGCCAGGCACTGCACAGACCCCGACTGAAAACAGGGCCCATTGTGCCAGGTACTGCACATGCCCCAACCGAGCGCTGGGCCCTGTTGTGCCAGGCGTTGCAGACATAGGGGGAGAGACTGTCCCTGCCTCCAAAAGCTCACAGTCCAAACAGACAAGGCAAGGAAAGGAAGATTATCCCCATGTTGCAGGTGGGGAAACTGAGGCACAGAAAAACACTGTGACTTACCCGAGGTCATCCAGGAGTCTGTGGCAAAGCCAGGAATGGCACCCAGAACTCCTGAGTCCAATGCCTTAATGACAAGGTCTTCCTGGAGAAATGGCCAACCTTGTGACGAAACTGCATCCAAAAAAAAAAGACGCTAGAAGAAGGTTATTTAGATGGCGAAGCCCTTGAGAGGTAGGAAAAGTCAGCGTTAGGTTTGTCTGGGCACCGCTTTGGCCCCCTTGCGCGGCCATCCTGAGCTTCAAACGAGGCACGGGCCTGGTGCAAAAAACCCAGCACAGATGCTGCCGTGAAATACTGCCCAATAATGCACATGCACCAGAGGTGCTTCAGCAATCGTAAATCTGGCATCCCCTGGCTTTCGAGTACTTGGCTTTGCCACATAAATAACGGACCTTCTCTGGACAGGCTTTTTTATTCAGGGAAAAAACAAAAGTTCCCGTGTGCAAGGGCGAGCGCCCCTCCCCGCACGCCCTGTGTCAGCGAGAGAAGAGTTTCTCAGCCTTTCCGATGCCAGGGACTGGTATACTGGCGCTGCCTTCCGAACCTGCGTCAGGGAGATCTCAGGGACTGGGGCCAGGCCACGAGAAACACTGATCCGGAGGGTTTGAACCCTGAGCTTTCACCATAGGCTGCTACCACCTGAGCCCCAGGACGTCTGGCAGCTAGCAGCAGGAGAAAGCTATTATCCCCGGTGGGGCCAGATGCCAGAGCTGTCTCTCCCCGCACCCGCCCTCCTACAGCTTTTCCTATCTGTTCTCAGTGCAGTGGCTGCTGCTGCTTTGGTGTCGACACCAACCCGGCCTTAGAACGGGTCATTATTTTGCCAGGCTGCCAACAGGTCCCCTGAGGGAGGCAAGCACGGAAGGGCACCGGTGATTTCTGACCCTTTATATCTCAGCAAAAGCTGAGAAGGAAATAGCATGGGACAAAGAAAAGGCACTTCCTTAGCCCCAGGGTGTTCCCAAAGCCAGCCCTCAAAGGAATGATGGAGGTTCCCGAAAGCTTTTGTAATGGGACAAGTTAGACAACCTAAATACAGGAGTATTTACCTAAATACCTGCTCTCCTCTAATAATCAGCTCTGATGCCCCCTGCCAGGCTTCCCCGCTCCCCCAAGCTTTTAACGCTTAACATAACCTGAACCAACCAAACATGGACATTGCATCATTTCACTGGAATTTTACACCTATGAGGAGAGACCGCACCCGAGTCAGGCAATCAGCACCTGTCTCTCCTGTCCGGTCTGGCCTAGCTGTAAACTCCTCAGGGCAGGGAGCTGTTTCCTGCCCTCAGCACCTCTAGGATCAGCACAATGGAGCACTCAGAAAACGCTAATGACTAATTAGAGACTGGGAGGCAGGGGAGCATGGTGGGGGGAAGGATAGCTCAGTGGTTTGAGCATTGGCCTGCTAAATCCAGGGTTGTGAGTTCAATCCTTGAGGGGGCCATTTAGGGATCTGGGGCAAAAATTGGGGATTGGTCCTGCTTTGAGCAGGGGGTTAGACTAGATGACCTCCTGAGGTCCCTTCCAACCCTGATATTCTATGATTCTATGACAAGAGCCAAAGCTTCTGGAAGTCCTGACCCTCCCTGTGTCCACTGGCTGAGATTAGAAATACTCCCACCAAGGCAGCTCTGTTCTCCACTGCCCTGGATTTTGGGCCTGATTCGCCCTCCACCTACCCCGTGTACAGCCAATTGCCCCCATGCAAAGTGGGTGTGAAACGCTACCCGCACCACTGTGCAAAGCGTGGGATGGCAGCAAATCAGCTTTTCCTCCCTGACTGGGAGCCCCCCCTCCCCGACCAGCTCTTGCCAGGGAAAAGCCCGAGGATCTTTCAAACCCACGAGGACTTGGGTATGTCCCACCAGCTCCCCGTGACTCCGGAGTGTCTCTGCAAGGAGTCTGCCAAGTTCCCGAGACCCGTCCATCACCAGCGAGGTTCTAATGCCTTTTGATGGGCAGCCTGCTGCATGCGGGTGGTCGATGGATGGGCTTTGGCAGCAGGGATGAGGGCGGCTTGCAGACATGTCCAGAAACGCACGTTTCCCTTCAGCTCCAGATTAGACGTGAGAGGCCTGGAAAGCCATCAGTCCCTGCTAGTCATATTCTCCCGTCAGCCGTCTGCGCTGCAGCAATACATCCTCCCCAGGCCACTTCAGTCGCTGCCCCATCGTGAGCCCTGGCAGATGGAGCCGCTTGGCTGGGCAGATGCGCGGGAGCAAATCGCTCCTTGGCTAACCTGCGTTGTTTCCGTTGATGTCAACGGAGCTAGGCCAGGCAACGCCAGCCCAGGAGCTGGGCCCTGTAGGAGGCAATCGGGCAGCTGGGGTGAGGCCAGGGATTATTCTTTGCAGGGCAAATCTTCAGCTGGTGCAAAGCAGCAGGTGCTAGCAGTGGCCAGTGCAGTCTAGTGTGTGTTAGCGCCACCCCCCCGGAGGCCCGATCCACAGGTGCTATGATTCTGTCACAGCTACCTGCTGGGGTGGTTGGTCCTGGTGAAGCCCACATGAGCCGGGGTCTTTGCTTGTTACGCAGGGCACCTGGAGATGTTAATATCGTCCTTGTTAGTGTCACTGCTGGTCCCATTTTAACGCCTGGTTGTTTGTTCCCCTGCCCCTTGCGCAATTAGTTACTCCAGTGCAAGGTGGGAGCACAAGCCTTCCTGTTCTGTTTCCCTCACGCTGGGAGCCAGCCCCCTGAGGGCTTTTGCTCCCCCTCCACACACAAATCACTGGGACTCTGGACTGAGAAAGGGACCCGGGATCCGGGAGTAGAACCCAGGTGTCCCAACTCCTAGTCCCCACCTGCAACAATAAGACCGAGTGCCTCTGACCAGTAATAACGACGCTCAGCACTTATGGTGTTTTACGCGTTCAAAGCGCTGCACAAACATAAACTAATTAATGCTCCCAACCCCTGTGGGAAGGAGGTGAGAGCATCTTTTCATCTTCAAAGCACTTTACCGCCTTCAGCTAATCCTCGCACACTCCGGGGAAGTCGACAAGTGCTGTAAGTGTCATTGCTGTCATTAGCTTTCTTTTGCAGATGGGGGAGGAAACTGAGGCACGGAGTAGTGACTGGCCCAAGATCACCCAGCCCATTGAGCGCAGAGCTAGGAATGGGACCCTGGAATGCTGGCTGCTACTGTCCAATACGGGATGCCGCTCTTTATAAGTGCGTCGGTGTTAAATAGCCAGCATTTGTCTGCTGGTTACCGAAAGGGGCAGGGAATTTAACAGCAGCCCACTGGGGAAATGGGACGGTTGAATGGGCAGCTCTTCCCTGGTTAACGCTGAGCAGGCTGAGGCTGTCAGGCAGCATTCACTAGTGGTTAAATCAATGGGCTTGGAGACAGGACTCCTGGGTTCTTCTGCCAGCAGCTGATCTTAAACAAGCCCCTTTCCCCTCTCTGTGCCTCAGTTTCCCCCAATGCTGACGTGCCTGCCTTGCAAGGGGGTCTTCACAGTTTATGGGCCATGGACTGCAAAGTGCAGTGGGGTCCGACAGTCAAAGCTGTTTTAGAAATGCAAAGAGCTACAGGGGCCAAATGATCTTTTTCCTTCCCATCTTACTGAGTTAAATGCCAGACCTTGCTGGTGCTGCTTTACAACAGGGAAGAAGAGCCCTGTGAATGCCCCCATCCATCACACATGGCAGCCACTAAGCCAGCCAGCAGCCTGGGGCTTGAGCCAGAAACAGAGCCAAACGCTCAGGGCTTGAGCTAAGGTGCCAGCTGCTCTCAACCCACCACCAGCGACAGGGGAATCCGGCAGCAGGGACCACGTAACACGTATCTCAGAACGACCAGTGGGTTGCACGCACTGCGTGATCAGCTTCTGCTCTCTGGTGTAAATCCAAAGTAATCTGGAGTGACTCCACTGACTCCCCATTTACAAAGGTGTAACTGAGGTCACGCTGGCCCTTGTGTATTAGTGAGAGCATAGACTTTCAGTCCCAGTGGTGGAAAACACAGTAACCTCATTGAGGTCACAGCGGCCCCCTCCAGATTCACACCAGTGTAATCCCCTCTGATGAGTGTGGGCAAGCCCCCTTGAGTGCGGTGACACCAGCTGGGTGAACCGACATGACTGACTCAACTCCCTGCCACTCACAGGCCCCAGCATTACGAAAAAAACTCCGGCTCCAGAATCCCAAGGGGACAGGAAACCAGAACAAAGGGGCAGGAAGTGGGTTTAATTAAAAAAAAAAACAAAGCAGCCCTCCACAATCCAGCTTCGGTGTGCTCAGCCTGCAGTCTGGGCATGTGGCTCCCAGGAATGGCCCTGGTCCGCCTTTGGAAGGGTTTAGTATTATGTATATTATAGTAGCATCTCGAGGCCCCACTCAAGAGCCAGGGCTGCAGAGCACGGCAGGGACACATCCGTGTGTTCCAGGCTAGGATTTAAAGGTTAACTAACAGGGTTTAAAAGTCAAGTGTAGACGCATTGACGCTGGATTTAATGCGTGCTAGGCAGCCTTTCCCAGTGGCTGGAGTACTGCAGTGGGAGTCTGGGGCCATGGGTTCTATTCCTGGCTCTGCCACCTGGCCTGCTGGGTGACCTGGAGCAAGTCTCTTTCTGTGCCTCAGTTTCCCCGTCTGTCAACTGGTGATAATGGCACTGACTGCCTCTGTAAAGTGCTTTGAGATCTGCTGATGAAAGAGCTGGGATTATTAAAATGGTAGAGCTAAAGTCATGGGGAGAGCCTAGCTTAGCCTATGTTTTGGGCCCTACCAAGTTCACGGTACATTTTGATCAATTTCACAGCCAGAGGGTTTTAAAATTGGTCAATTTCATGGTTTCCGATGTTTACATCTGAAATTTCATGGTGTTGTAACCATGGGGCTCCCGACCGAAAAGGGAATCGTTTGTGTGTGTGTGGGGGGGGTCACAAAGCTGATGTAGGGTGGTTGCGGGATTGCCACCCTCACTTCTGGAGTCCGAAGACAGCGCATCCAAAGAGCTTCCTGCAGCTGGGGAGGTACCTGGAGGTGGGTCTGATCTCCCCCCAAAGTTGGCTACGCAGAGGAAGAGGAAATCCAGTCCCTCTCCAGCCCAGCGGACTAGCAGCTGGGGCCTGGTGAATGGTAGAGGCTCCTGGCGGGGGTGCCCCCAGCTCTGCCCCTCCCCCCACCTCTCCGATAGCTAGATTTCACAGGGGAAAGTCTGATTTCATGGTCTGTGACATGTTTTTCCTGACCGTGAATGTAGTAGGGCCCTACCTATATTACAAGCAATGTGGCTTGGCTCCACTGGACGGTTAAAACACATTGGTAACAGCCCTTTAATCCTTGTCTAGACAAAGCCCTGGTGACAGACAGCCTTTGGGCCCACAGAGTTTGCAATACAAGCAAGAAGAACTATCAACTGCCTTTTACAGATGGGAAACTAAGGCACAGAGCGGGTAAATGATGTGCCCCATGTCACACAGAGCATTTGTGGCAGAGCCACAGTTTGAACTCATGTCTCGCAAATGCCAGCCCTGTGCTTTAACCACAAGACCAGACTACCCTGCTAGCAGAATGCCACCCGCGTGGATCCCAAGGACACTGGTGTCCGCACCGATTGAGCTGATCCAGAGCAGGGGGAAAGCCAATTCACTCCATCAGCTCCAAGCCCGTGCAGCCACTGAACGGAGGCTGCTCCCAAATGCCACAGAGACCCCTCTGCGCTTGCTGCTTTGGATGTAAATGAGCTCATTGCGTTCATTCCCCTGCTCCATAAGCAGATGTGTGGTGTCCAGATCAATTAGCTCCTCTGACAGTCCCAATCAGCTGGGCCCCGCAGTGTCAGCCAAGGGACCCAGCTGGAGGCCACTCGTGCGCCAATCCAGCCACAAACCACCGAGCGGGGGGATGAGGCGGGCGAGGAGCGTGGCCACACTAACAAAAGGCTGATTAGCGATCAAGAGCCTGTACAAACCCTCCTTCGTTAGGCTAGCCGCACGCAGAGAGCTTCAAAGACCGATGCCCCCAAATCGGGGGCTGTTCATTTCATTTCCTCGCCCCCTCCCCCACATTCCATGCGGTTCTCCCAGATCAGTTCTAGGCAGGGGATACGGAGCAGCTCCCCAGCCAGTGCCAATGGGCCTGGCACCCTTGAGGTCAAAGGACCCGATCCCCAGCTGGTGTGAATTGGTACCGCTCTATCAGAGTCAACGGGCCAGATCCCCAGCTGGAGTGAATGGGCACCGCTCTAGCAGAGTCAATGGGCTAGATTGCTGCGTGTGACACTGAAGTCAAAAGGCTCTAGCCCTCCCTACGTTGCAGGGTGGGGACAGAAACATCTCAGGTGCTTCAAGTCTGCAAGGAACTCTCCGCCCAAACCAAAAATCTGTCGGTGCTTTAAGAAAAGCAGTTATATAATCTGCTTAAAGGAATTGAATTTGTATTCCCGGCGTGGCCAAGATCCATACTGGACAGACAAGGGAAGACAGATAGATACAGAACCAGAGTGAGATAATGGTGGAGGGATGAGAGAGATCAGCCTTTGGTGGGGGAGTCAAATAATGACTAGATAGAGAGATAATGGACAGAGCGATAATGGGGGGGGGGCGCTGGCTAGGTGGAGAGGTAGCGAATGAATGGAGAGGTAATAACGTGGAGCTAGCAGATGGATGTGTGCTGGGTATTGATCTGACAGTTTAATTCATTTGAGGTCACCGCGATGGAAGGTCACGGTGGAGCCTGAGTGTGGGAGAGCAGCCGCGTTTTCCCAACAGATCAGGGCTCCTCTCTGAGTCCGGGTCGGAGATAATTGGGTTCAAACCTTCCCCGGGGGCGGGAGACGGGGGGGGTCAAATGTACATGACGCCCATCTGTGGCAGCCACTCGAGCTGAGCCAGGATTGCTGGAGCACACCGAGGCTCTCCCCCACAGGCCTGTACGCAGCCTCTGTGTGGGAGAGGAAGGAGGGGACAGTGGTTAAGGCACTGGGCTGGGACCCATGAGACCGGTGCTCAATTCTCAGCCCCATGAGTGAGTCACTCCATCTCCCTGGACTGTGTAAAATGGGGTGCATGGTCTAGTCCCTCTGTGAACTGCTGCCCCTCGCTCTGTGGGTGTGGGGCAGCTGGCACGATGGGGCTAGCCCCCTGCCATGGGCTGCTGTAACACACAGAATAATGACACCCCTGCTCCTGGGCTGGAAGGGGATGATGTAGAACGTCTCACTTCGCCTGGGTCAGGGGAACCCCCCACCTGCCCAGTGTCTCTGTTAATGGAATCCAGGGGGTTATATCATGTCCCATGGCAGGGGCTCTGAGTGCGTGGCGTGTGGGGAGCCCCATCTGTAGCAGATTACACAGCAGACCTCAAAGAGCTCAACGAGAGAGACCACGGGGAGTGCTGAGCTCCCATCCTAGCTTTTGTAGAGCAAGGAGCTGGCAGCCAGGACTCCTGGGTCTATTCTCAGCTGTGGCGTTAGAGGTTAGAGCAAGGGTTCTGGCAGCCAGGACTCTGGGGCTCTATCCCCAGCTCAGGAGAGGAATGGCATCTCGTGAGTAAAGCGGAGTTGCAGGTGGCCTGGGAGTCAGGACTCCTGGGTTCTATTCTCAGCTGTGGAAGTGGAGTGGGGTCTACTGGTCAGAGCAGACGGAGCTGGGACTCAGGAGACCTGGTTTCGATTCCTTGCTCTGCCTGTGATCAACCATCTGACCTTGGGCAAGTCTCTGCCCCCTCTGAGCCGCAGTTTCCCTCCCCGGTCCAATGAGCATAGTGCCACTTGGTGTCTCCGGGGAGCGGTGAGGCTTGGCAAGTTCGGAGCAGTCTGGCGCAGAGGGAAAGCTCTCTGCCAGTACGCAGCATCATGGGCAAGAAAGCAACGGAGTCCTGGGAACAGCCCCAGGGTGCCCGTGCTGCTCCAAGAGAAATGTGAGGGCAGCTGCCCTGGACCCTTTCCTGTCCTGCCGCACAGCCCAGCTCGCTCCATCGGCCTTAGTTCTAGAGATGAGGGGATTTTCCTGCTGGATGGAGATGAACATTTCCACTGCCGTGTTTATTAACGATTCCAAGCTGCCGGCGCCTCACCCCCACCCCCCCGCGCACCGACGCAGGTAAGTGCCAGCTGCCTGGCACGCCAGCTCCCTCCTCGCCGCTTTTAAATACCAGCTGCAAAGCCTTTTGCCGCGGCTGCCGGGTTCTCCCAGCCAGGCCGCTCGCCACTGATGTCCAGCCCGAGCTGTAAATCAAGTTTGAAGGGAAACGTGCCTCTCCTTGGAATCGCCTGGCGTAAAGCTCAGGCTGCCACCACAGCCGGCCATGGCACGGGGAAGGGTGCAACGCCAAAGCCCGGAGTCTGCCTGTGAGAGGCCAAGATGCCGCTAATGGCAAGTGCAGGTCACCGAATTGGCGGCAGCCCGGGAGAGCAGTGGCAGCGTAGCAAGGCACGGTTGCTGTTAGCCGATTCCCCTCTCTGCACAGGTGTAGCCACACGGACGGCTGCAATCCAGGGCAAACCCTCCGCTCAGGCAAGGCCTGAAAGCAACTCTTTGGGTAGCCCCTGTGCAATGAGTTTGTGGGTTCTCGGCACAGATCCTAGCCAGTTGGCATCCAAGTCACAGATGCCATTGGTGCGGCCACCTCCCCTTATCGGCAGCGGGGAGAGCTGTTGCCCCTTTGATCCCAGCAGTTTGCCAATATCTGGAGTCTGGCCAGGCTGTTTCCAGTAGGAGGAGAATTGGAGGCTGTGAGCAGAGATAGTCTTTGGTGCAATCTGTATTATTTACAGAGGGTGGGCACAGAATCCTGTCCCCCTGAACGCAGGAGAAACGAACAACAGCAGGGAGTCTCCTTGTTCTGAAGTCCCCACATCTGCTCCTCTAGCAGCTCTGTGCCCAAGAAACCCAGCCTGTCTGCTTGCTCTCAAGGTCACACAACTGCTTCCCCTGGTTTATAGCAACCAACACACACAGGCTGTGTCCCACCTCCTCACCCCCGGCCTCTGGACCCAGAGAAACCCTTCAGCCCACACAGCTCAGCTCTGACCTACCATGTCCCTTGGGGGCTGCCTCCATTGTGTGGAGCTCTTGCTGCTACCCACCATTGGCAACCTAGCCAAACATGAGCCTGGCTCCCTGGGCTTTATCTACTTTCTCACAGCGAAGTGTGTGGACGGAGACACACTACAACAGGGAAGAAGTCTGTACCGAGGCACCGGGCTGAGCCAGCAACGTGTGGTCTGAGGACACACAGGAAAGAACCTGAGGGCTTTGTGTGTGAAGGGCGGGGTGGGCTTAAATCCATCTCAGTGCCCACATCAGACCTCCAGTGTAGACGTACCCAAAGGGGCTTAGTTGTTCCTTCCTTTGAGACTGAAAGAGAATCTGGGATTGCCTCTGGATCAGAGAGTCCCCTAGTGGGGCAGCCCTCAGCCAGGCACCTAAACCCCATTGAAATGCATTTAGGTACCTAATTCTGCTGGGCTGCTTTAAAAATTCCAACCTAAAGCTAGAGTTTAACAAGGCTATAAACCCTCAAGCTTCAGGGCAGGACCCCACCTCTGACTGCCGGGGCCAGGAGGTGACGTTCCCTGGGGGCAAGTGCAACCATTGCTGCAGGGATGCTTATATGTCCCTTTGCAGCAGCTGTTGTCAGCCACTGTGGGAGATGGGTTCGCGAGCTAAACCGGCCCATGGGTCTCATCTGGTGTGTTAGGTTGGGGGAGACGGAGCTAGATGGACCCATTGGTTTGATTCTGGCTATTCCTGTGACTTTGAGATGGAGCTGCTGAGATTTCTTCCCATCAGAAAAGCTTTTTCAAGCAAGGCAAAGCTACTTTTCAAAGGGGACAAACATATTCTGGGGGAAGGTTCCGTTTTTCATGAAAATGAAATGTTTCCATTTGATTTGAATCACAATGGGAAATTTTCAGGGATTTGTTCGTTTGGGTTTTTTGGGGGGGATTCTATCCCATTTCTTCCTTTCCCTCCCCTTTTTTCCAGTGTGGGGGGGGGAGAAGGAGAGAGAGGGATGGGTGGGCACCCCCCATGCCCCTCTTACTCCCCCTGCCCCCAAAAGAAGAAATTATTTGATTTTGATTTGACAAAAAATTAAAAATTCCCAGGGAAAGATTTTTAAAAAATGATTTTTCCCCATCTTTTTTGAAATTTTTCCCCAGAAAATATCTTCCAGCCAACCCTTTGGTAAGCACATCTGACCTCCAGTGTAGACGCACCCAAATGGGCTTAGTTATTCCTTCCTTTGAGCCTGAAAGAGAGTCTGGGATTGCCAGATTCACGAATCAGGATCCCCAAATTATGAGATTGGCTCAAAAATCTTGAGATTCTTTATGTATATATATATATATATATATATATATATATATATATGTATATATAAACTCTGGAGAGACAATATAGGTGAGATACTATCTTTTATTGGACCAACCTCACCTACCTTGTCGCTCTCTCATATCCTGGGACCAATACGGCTACAGCAACACTGCACACATATAAATATTGGGTTATTTTTTATTTGCCTTCTCGTTTCTGCGCCTTTTGGTCACACCCAAGGCATGTTTTCAAGATCTTCTCTGCCACCACAAGAGCTGGAGACTCGGATTTTTAAAAAACAATTTTAGCGTCTCACCCCATGCCTCAGTTTCCCCATCTGATGCGTGGAGCCAGTGATACCAACTTCCTTTATAAAGCACTTTGTGCTCGACTGGTGAAATGCACTAGGTAAAAACTAGGGATTATCATTAGACTGGCCCTGGTCACCATAGTAAAGCTGCAAAGCTGGGGTTCCCACCTGCCTCTGGGTTCTGGGGGCTTCAGAAACACACTGCAGATCACGAGACTTGGCAGTGCTGAGCCAGGCTGCTGGGGGCAAAGAGCTGGCCATGGAGTTCCCTGGCAGCAGCAACGTTCAAGTGTCTCTATTGTTCTCAAGGCCTCGGAGCCGCCAGCGGAATTGAAGGGAAGTGGCTAATATCAAGAGCCCTTAATACACACACGTTGCTTGATCCTGCAGTGTCACCCCCTCCCTTGCAGTTAAGCAACCATGTCTGCCATGGGTTGGGAGAGCTGGGAGTTTTTTCTGGGGCAGGGATGTCTTGAGCAAGCCCAGGTTGGGAATGACACATCCACCCTCCGACTCACCCCTGCCCGCCCTCCACCTAACCCTGCTTGCTCAATTTGTTGACACAGAAATGTGTAATAATTACAAGGGCCCAGGGGCTGGGAGGGCGGAAGAACAGCAATCTGCTAGCCGCAGCCTGGCAGAACGGGGTGGGATGGCTCAGAATCCCTAGGAAATGAGGCCGGCTTGCTCACTCGGGCTGCTGGCTAAGCCGGCTTGCTGTTCTGTTTGGTGCAGGTTTTTATACCATGGTATCTGAGCATTAAGCCCCAACACTGCACCTCCATCATGCGTCGCTTGTTGTCTCATTCTCTGCTGCAGAAGGGGTGAGCAGCTGGGGGTTGACAAATACTCCTCACATTGTAAACGCTGCACTGTCTCGTTGGCCCGCATTTATACAGGGTCCATGAACAATGGTCCATGACTGAAGCTCCTAGGCACTACCGTAATATACCTAATAAATAATGTACAGTGCCTGACACAGTGGGGGCCAGGTGTGCAGCCGGAGCACCCAGATGCTACCGTAATACACCTACTAACTAATATACAGCACCTGGCACAATGGGCTCTGGTCCATGACTGAAGGTCTGAGGCACTGCCGTAATACACCTACTAACTAATGTACAGCACCTGGCACAATGGAGTCCAGCTCTGTGACTGTGGCTTCTAGGTGCCACCACAGTACAAATAATAATCAAAAGCAGACTGGCTCATTTCACAGGTCTGGCTAGTCCGCCAGCCACGCCCCATGGAGATGCTCCTGATTTTTCCCAGGGTGACAGAGGAATCAGGTCCGGTCTGGAGACAACTCTTCATCCAGGATGGAAGCCCCAGCGCCCTATGCAGCAGACAGGGCTAGGCCCTCTGTACGTGGGGGGTTTTTAAACTAATTTATTTGTGGGGAAAAAGTGTCCACCGATGGGGCCTGTGATTGGTCACCTGAGTCATGTGGTTTTGTTTCTGCTCCCTCATTGGGTGACTGAGGATGTTTTTTTAATTAAGACTTCCTAGCTCGGTTCTTATATGCCCCCCCATCACCGTTGTATCTGGGCGGCCCCTCCCACACGGGGATGAAAGCATGCGCTGGGCAAACTATCCTCTCAGTGCTCCCTGGGAGGGTCATTTTACATCCCTTTTACAGTGGGGGAAACTGAGGCACAGACCTGTCGCCTTGCCACAGCCCTGAGCTTTGCACAGCTGTTTACACCCATGGAATGTGTTGCCCTTCTGATTGGCAGCAATTCACCCCTGCTGTGCAATAGGGAACCGAAGCAAGATGCAAGCAACAGGGAACCAGGCCCGAGATTCAGTAAATGGAGCCCAGAGATGTGAGCATTAGATTTCCAAAGGATCTCAGGGCCAGACCTTCAAGACTTAACAGACCCTAGTGGAGCCAGATTTTCCATAGTGCCCAGCAGCTACCATAGGCACAGCTGTGATGTGAAGAACCCAACCCCAGACATCCTGCTTCCTCTGAACAACGGGTCATTTACAGCGATGCCTATGTAATTGGATGTTTTGCTAAAAGGTCTGCTCCAGGAACTACTTGGGGGCAGTTCTTTGTTATCCAGGAGGACAGACGAGTTAATCTGTGGAACTTCTTGCCAGGGGATGTTTTGAAAGCTGAAACTATATCACGGTTCAAGAAAGAACAAGATAAATTCATAGGGGATAGGTTAGTCAGGATGGGCAGGGATGGAGTCCCTAGCTTCTGTTTGCCAGAAGCTGAGAATGGATCGCTTGGTTATTACCTGTTCATTCCCTCTGGGGCACCTGGCATTGGCCACTGTCGGGAGATAGGATACTGGGTTAGATGGACTTTGGTCTGTCCCAGTATGGCCATTCTTATGTTCTTATGATCACAGCAGTCCCTTCTGGCATTCAAATCTATGACCCTATGAATACAGCAGCTGAGCTCTGCAGAAAGTCTGGCCCTAAATAACTTGCCCAGTGTCAGGCTGGGAATCTGTAGCTTTGTTGTCTCCTTCTGCTCCCTTGTCTATCTGTTTGCAGTGTTGCTGTAGCCAGGTTGGTCCCAGGGTCTGAGAGAGACAAGGTTGGGTAGGTGACAGCTTTTATTGGACCAACTTCTGTTGGTGAGAGAGAAAAGCTTTCAGGCCCTACAGACTCTTCTTCAGGGTTGGGAGAGGTACTCGGCGCGTCGGAGCTAAGTACAAGGTGGAACAGAGTGTTAAGCGTAAGCAGTTAACACATGTTGCAAGAGACCCATTAAGGGGCCGTGTGCAATTGACATCTCTGCCATTGTAGGCCAAAGGAGGGTCATAGATTCATAGATATCAAGGTCAGAAGGGACCATCATGATCATCTAGTCTGACCTCCTGCACAATGCAGGCCACAGAATCTCACCCACCCACTCCTGCAATAAACCTCTCACCTATGTCTGAGCTATTGAAGTCCTCAAATCTTGGTTTGGGTCAGTGGGTTACAGATTGTTGGACTGAGACATGACTCTGCCCAGGCCAGAATTTTTAGTGGCCAGCACCGTTGGGAGTTTAAGCTCCGAGACTTGCCTGGTGTCTCTTGGCCTTTGGAAGCTCTTTGAGGCAGGGGCTGTGTTTGGTCTGTGCTAGCACAGTGCCCAGCCCATTGGGGGCCCAGGACCGAGCTGTAGCAGGAACTGGACCCAGCTGTTCTGAGTCACCGTTCAGCATCAAGACCCTCCCTCCTTTCCCCAGCAGGCCCATACAACTCCTCTACGGGGGCACAGGGCCAAGGAAAACCAAGGCCGAAGGGCAGGGGGAGCTGCCCAGTGGGGAGATCTCAGCATTGCCAGCCGAGGGGCGGCTGTGGCAGCCTGCCTTCATTCCAGATGTCATCCCACATTGCAGTGGAGGGAGGTACCAGTTGTTCAAAGAGACCTTCCCGAGCTCTTATTCCTATGTTGACCCCAAGATCAGAGGTGGGACCTTGTCTTCCCAGAGCTCCCCATCCACATGTCCTCAAGGGGGCTGGAGAATTTTTTTGCAGGGGGTGGGAGGAGGGGAGAAGATCAAGGAAATCAACATCCACGGAGTAGTCCCCAAAGCCCGGTTCGGCGCCCAGCCCCCATCCCATCCCGCTTTGAGCTCATTAGTTCCGGCTGGCGCTTCCATTAGCGCTGATGGTAATTAGCGTGCCAGGGAAATCATGTGTGGCAGGCGCTGGATCCCACCGGGACCCCCACATCCTAATCAACACAAAGTTTTTTCTGAGTCAATAAATAAATAAGGCAGGCGGATTATGATGCAGGCAGGCCTGGGGGGTGGGGTGGGGTCTGAGCTGCTGGAGAGGGGGGGCATGGTGGGGAGTTGGGGGGTCTGAGTGGCTGGGGGGTGATGGTGGGGAGTTTGGAGGTCTGAGCAGCTGGGGGTCATGATGGGGAGTTGGGGGGTCTGAGTGGCTGGGGGTGATGGTGGGGAATTGGGGGGATCTGAGTGGCTGGGGGGTCATGATAGGGAGTTGGGAGGTCTGAGCGGCTGGAAGAGGAGCATGATAGGGAGTTGGGGTTGGGGTCTGAGCAGCTGGGGGGAGGGGTGTCAGGCCTATCCAGTCCCTTTGCCCTGTTATGTGAGCTCTTGACCCTCTCCCACCAGCCCCCCAGGCAGGGCAGGGTCACATACCTCCTTCACCCAGCATGTTTCAGATCCCAGAGGGGGTTGCTCAGTCCTGGGCTGTGGGATTCCTCCCCTTGCCCCAGGCAGGACGTGGGGCCCCAGGGGGGGGTCAGAAAGAGATGGATCCCTTCTGCCAGCTGCAATCCAGGTGAGCTGCCCTCAGAGATGGGGTCTTCAGCGATCATGGGGGCTTCCCACACCCCAACTCCAGTGATCTTCCCCATCTCTGCGGGCCTGGAATGTGGCTGGCTGGGATTCATCGCTTTCTGATGGGCCCATCATCATAGTGTCTGGTCATCACATGAGCATGGGCCTGGCACTCCCACATGGCAGGGATTGAGAAGCTACTAGCTGGGAAAGATTCACCAGAAAGACCTTGGGGGTGGAATCTAGTGGTTAGAGTAGAGGGGCTGGGAGTCAGGATTCCTGGGTTCAATCCCAAGATCTGGTAGGGAGTGGGGTGTAGTGACTGGGGGGTGGAGCGGTGGAGTCAGGACTCCTCTTGGGTTCTATCCTCAGCTATGCAAGTGGAGTGTGATTAAGCTGTTATAGGAGGGGAGAGAGAGCCAGGACTCCTGGCTCTGGGTAGGCAGTGCAGTCTAGTAATTAGAGAGGGTGGTGGGATTGGGAGCCAGGACTCCTGGGTTCTATCTGCAGCTCTGGGCAGGCAGCATGGTCTAGCTGTCAGAGCAAGGAGCAAGAAGCCCAGACGCTTGGGTTCTATGGCCACGTCCGGCTGGCCCTGACTCACTGGGCAAACCTCCCCCTTTCTCCATGCTTCGGCTCCCCTTTGGTAAAAGGAGGAGACCAACACTGACCTCCTGGGGCTGGCAGAGCGCCCCCGATCGGCATGTGTAAGCCCGCAGGCTGAGCGTTATGTTACCCGGTCTAGTGCCACCAGCCGCTGCAGCTACTTCTGATCTCACCCCCGCCAGCAGGGAGCGCCCCTGGGTAGGGGAGGGAGAAGACAGGGGGTGTCTCAGATCCTGGAGCAGAGGCAACAGGGGTTGAGGGAAGGGGGTGAGAGAGTCACCACCTCTGCAGCAGCCCTGTTCTCGAATCACCGCTTTGCCGAGCTAACGAGCAAACGCTAATTGCTGGAATTAGAGGAGCCCTTTGCCTGGGAGGTTGCAGGGAACAGCAGCTTCATTTAGGAGGCCTTTCCGTCTTTCAACAGATGAGCCTGGGGTGCTTATTTGCATCTCACTACCCAGAATGCCATGCTCTTCCTGCAGGCTCCTCCTGGTGCAGGGCTGCTCTAGAGAAGGGTGGCCTTGTGATGGGAACCGAGTTATTGAGCAACCAGCTACAGCTTCTTTCAGTCAGGGATCTCAAAGCACAGTGAGCATTGATTTACAGTGCCTGGTTGTGTGTTTGGTGTCTTACTGAGGCCACTTAATGGGTGGAGAAACTGAGGCACAGGAGGAGCGTGTTTTGCCCAAGGTGCCACTGTAAATTAGAGACCAGGGTGGGGATGGAACCCAGGAGTCCTGATTCCCAATCCCAGTGGCTCTAACTCTGTCTCTCCCCCCAGAGCTGGAGGATACAATCCAGGCATCCTGACTGCAGTCTACCCATTCCTATGTCCAAAGCAGCCTCTAATTGCTAGGGCCTCCATTTTGGGGCACCCAACTGGGGACCCCCAAGGGCTTGCAGCACTCAATGGGATGCTTGAGGCCAGATTCTCACAGGCATTCAGCGTCGGATGTGCCTCTGTTAGGAGCCCTGGGCCCGAGTCCCTGCAGCTCCCACTGACTTTGCTTGGAAGTGGGGTAACCCAGCATCCCCGCTCCCTGACACCGGCCGCTCGTGCCAGCGAGGCCTGGTTAGTATTTCAATCAATAAAACTTGGTTTATTTCTTCCAAACCAAAATTGTTGGGTGTAAATCATCAGGCTGCGGCTACAGATTAGTAGGTGGGCTTCCCAAGGCTTAGCTCCCAGCTTGGTGTCCTTTCTCTGTTCTCCTGGACAGAAAGACACAAATAATTATGATGTGGGGGGCACAGAATCCCTGGCACCAGGGTAGGGGGAAGAGAATGGGAGATGCTGGTATGGGGGGGGTACAGAGAACCTGCTGTAGAGGGTGGCACACACAGGAGATGGAGAGAGGCAGCGGACCCCCTGTGAATGCAGGGAGCTCAGCCAACAGATGCTGTAAAGCATGTAAACCCCCAGTGATATTAATTATCACCTCTCAATCCGCAGATCTCACAGCGCTTTACAAAGCAGGGTGGTTTTCAGCCATTGTATAGATGGGGAAACTGAGGCACAGAGCAGGGAAGCGACTTGCCCAAGGCCACCCAGTGGCAGACCCGAGACTAGCACCCAGGTCTCCTGATTCCCAGTCCAGTGCACTATCCACTAACCGCCCTAATTTGAGTGTAAATCATTAGGGGCCTGATTCAAAGCCCACCACAGTCAATGGGAAAGACTGGCCTGGACTTCAGTAGGGTTTGGATCAGACCCTAGAGCTAGAAAGCAAAACAGACTGGAAACAGAAAGGGAAAAGAGAACGGGTGCCGGCTGAGGGGAGTGCAAAAAGTGAACCCACAAGGAACCCATGGGAAGGAAATCGGCCAGTTCAGAGTCTGTCTGAACAACCCCAGGGTGATCGATTATGTGGGATAGACTATTTTTATCTTGGCACTTTTCTCCCTCTTACATTATTAGTGTTCTTAGGTCTGTTACAGTAGGACCACACTGTGTCGGGTGCTGCACAGACACAGAACAACCAAGATCAGGGCCCATTGTGTCGGGTGCTGCACAGACACAGAATAGCCGAGATCAGGGCCCATTTTGTCGGATGCTGCACAGACACAGAATAGCTAAGATCAGGGCCCCACCATGTCAGGTGCTGCATGGACACAGAACAACCAAGATCAGGGCCCATTGCGTCGGGTGCTGCACAGACACAGAATAGCCGAGATCAGGGCCCCATCATGCCAGGTGCTGCACAGGTTCAGATCTATCTATCCTTGCAGATGAATTCGCACACAGGGCAGCAGCAGGCCTTTAAAGTCGCAGTGACAACCACACAATCCTAAAAAATGGCTGATCTTTTTTAAACTTTCTTCTCATTTCAAAACCCCAGCATCTTAGGCTGCTGTGGTGCTAATTACACTGGCACTTTCTACCCAGGCAAACGGAGCAATAAAAAACCCAACTATAAACACACACACACACAATCCAAATGTATTCATCATCTTCGTGCTTTCTGATTTTAAGAGAGATCAGGAAAACGGTGGCATGGTTTAAGATCTTCTGAATGAAAATAGTTTCTTCCTAGATTTATTTATTGGCAGGGGCATGCACAGGAATTTAAATTTGATTGCTTTTAGAGGGGTATGTTCTGTGTCCTGCCGCAGCCCCAGGGGCTGGAGGAGCTCGCTCTCGCCACCATGGCCCCAGGGCTGGAGGAGTTCCGGGCCCCCGCTGATTCTTGGCCCCTGCTTGGCTCCCCTCTTTGTGCAGGCCCCTGTTTATTGGGAGCAGGAGCTTCACGTATTTTTATTTATTCAATTCCTCCTCCCGCCCGCCCCTGTTACTGATGCTACACTTAAAAAAAAAAAAAAAAAGGATAGAGAGAGAGAGAAATAATTGGCTAATTAGCACCCAAATGCTTCTTGGAGTGACAGATGTTTTACTTAGCACAAGATTTGTTGTGTGTTTATTCCTCGCACTCTCCAGTGCACCGTTTGTGGCCTCCCGTTGTGTGGCACTAAACCGGGACTCCTCTGTGCACCAGGAAGAGCTGTGCTAGAAGAACACATTCTAGCCATGCGTTTCCTTGCTACCTGGTCAGGTGTCTCTCTGCAGAAGAGCTTGGGCAGTGCCAACATCTTGCCAAGCCAGCCCAGGCCAGCTTTGCAGTCTTGTCCTTTTAAAGCAGTGTGAGGAAGGGGGCGGGAGCTGGGTTTTCACACACTCTCTGCCGCTTGCCCATTTCTCCTTGGAGATAATGCGTCTTCCCACAAGTTGCTTTCTGGTTGGCACAGCCTCGAATCTAACTTGGGATAGAAAGTGTGGGTGTGGGTGTTTGCACACGCATCAGGGAGAGAGAGAGATGTGTGTCTTCACTACAATCATGTTTACACTAGGAAGAAGGTGTGGTTTTAACGTGTTAGCTGGTGTGTATTAACTAACACATGTTAGCAAACATGAATTAACTAATGTGGCAGCTGATCTGTGTTCATTAGCTTGTGTTAGCTGGCATGTATTATCTAACATACATTACCTGGCATGTATTCACTAACATATTAGCTGGCATATATTAACATTATCTGACATGAATTAACTATGTATTAACTAGCACATTACCTGACATGCATTAACTAACATGTTAACTGGCGTGTATTAATTAACACATTAGCTGACATATATTAACATGGGATCTGACATGCATGAACTAACGTGTTAGCTGGAATGTATTAACTAACACGTTAGCTGGCATGTATTAATTAACACACGTTAGCTGGGATGTATTAGCTAACTCATGTTAGCTGGCATGTATTTACTAACATGTATTAGCTGGTATGTATTAACTCACATGTTAGCTGACATATATTAGCCAATACATGTTACAATCCTAACCCCACTGAAGTCAATGGCAAACCTCACCTGTACTCATTGGAGCCAGGATTTTAGCCCTAGTGCCGAGAAGACATGCTGTAGCTTTAACAAGTTAGCTGGTCATGCTACACCGTAGGCTCCCTCTAGGGCTGGCTCCAAGTGGCTTAAGACATGTTAAAATACACACTGCCCTGTCTACACTCGGGTTTTAACATGGGTCCAAACACCCCGTTTCCTAGTGAAGACAAGGCTCTGGGATAAAAGCTTTACAAAACCTGTATCAATAGCCTAGTGTACCCGGGGAGAGTTCATTTCACACCTTTGTGCACTGGCATTGACCCCAACGCAGCTGGGCCATCGCTGAGCGGCTCCAGGAGTCCCAGCCGCTCTCCGGGGGCTCAGCACCATTCGGGAACAACCCGCCACCGAAGAGTTGGCAGGAACGGGGCAATCTCGCCCGCAAAACCGACGGAAAGGGGGTTTCGCTTCCCTCAGGCCCTCGGCCTGGATGGGCAGCTCGACGGCTCGTCGGAGGGGAAACGTCCCCCTTTCTCTCGCACTGGGGACAAGAGGAAATTCCGCAACGGCGGAATATTGCCGGGGAGCGGAAACGTGGCGCTTCTGCCCGTTTTCCCTGGGCGAGGGAGAACTTTTCACAGGGCGGCACTGAAGGCCAACACCTCCGGGCCCCCTTTCCATCCCCCCCCGGCCCCTCTTTCCTCTCCTCCCTCCTTCTCCTCCGGTCTTTTCCTCCCCCTCCTCTGATCCCTTCTCCTCCCTTTCCTCCCCCCTCCCTCGGGGCCATGGGCACCACCCTGGGGACGGGCCTACAGCTCCCCCTGGCTTCCCCCTTCCCTCTCCCCGCCGGCTGCCGGGGAGCGGCGCGGGCTGCGGGCGGCTGCCAGGGCCGGGAGCAGGGGGGAGGACTCTGGGCTGGGCCGGGGGAGGGGAGCGGCAGGGGCTGCGCGGAGATTGGCGCCGGCTGCCGGGGGAGGGCCGGCTGGGCGTTGAGCGGCGAGCCCGTGGCAGGCAGGGCTTTGTTATCCCCCGCCTCGGCCGTCGGGGCGCAGGGCCGGATTATAACTCGGCTGCGGGGCGCCAGCTCCCCGCACGCCAGGGGATCGGGCCCCGGACGGGGCTGCAGGGACCGGAGGTAAGACCGGCGGGGGGAGGCTGCTTCCCTGCCAGGATCGGGGGCTGGGGTCGTGCAAAGAGCCAGCCCCCGCTGCTTGTGCCCGGGGCTGAGCGGAGCCTGCCCTGCCCGGGGCGGGGGGTTGTCCGGAGTTAGCGATTTGACTTGCTCCGTGGCGTGAAACTTCTCCCACAGGCGTGGGGTGGGGGGTGGGGGGCGATCGGAGCCGGGGGGGTTCAGCCTGGATGTGTGTTTGTGTGTCTCTGTTCTGCAAATGGGGGGAGGAGGCAACCCACCTGGGCGGGGAGGTGCGCGCATTGACACGGCAAACGGAAGCCCCTGTTTGTGTTGGGGGTGAGGGGCAGCAATGGCGGGGGGGGGGGCGAGGACACTGGCGGGGGGAATTATTGCATGGGGGAAGGGGGGCTGCTTGGCAAGCGACTTGCGACTCGCATCCTGTGTCCAAGAAGTCTTGTTTGGAAACCAGTGGGTTGCAGCCAAGGCTCACACAGCTGGGAGGCTGTCTCTGAGCCGAGCTTTTGGGGGGAGATTGGGGGGGGGACATTGAGGGGCTGCTGCTGACCTGGAAATCTGCCCCCTGCTGGAGGTGTCGAGCTGGCTTCTCACCTGCTCCTAGAGCGGGGGGCGGGGTGCCGGAGCGCTGGCTGGGGCAGCAGGGTGCACCCCTCTTTCCCCCCAGGATGCTTAGGCGACTCCGGGCGTGCGGGTCCGTGATCCCGGGGGTCCCACGGGAGTTGGCGAGCCCACCGGCCGGGCAAAGGGGACACGGCACTTTGCATCACCAAGGGCTAACGCCAGCGCTAGAGGGGATGTTGTAGGAGGCGGTGCGTTTATAGAGGACCGTCTTCCCCCCCCCCCGCAAAAAAAACAAGCTGTCAGGGGTACCCCGCTTCGCCCAGGGCTGTCCCCCCAAATCCCTTCCCCGACACAAATGCAGACAACCCTCGTGAATTGTGGTGACGGCACGTTTCCCCGCCACCATCACCAGGAGCGGTGGCGAGCAGCGTGTGCAGAAGTCCGGCTCGCAGGCAGGGAAGCTGGCTGGAAAGTTTGCAGTTTATTCATTATTTTTATTCCCCGGGTGTTGCCGTTCAGCACTGTAGCGTGGGGGCGAAAAGAGCCTCTGGGGCCGGCACCTCTGCACCGATATGGGGCGGAGGGGTGAGGGGAATTCAATCCCCTTCCTGTTTTGCAAGCGCAAGTTTATTTTAATCCGTTGCCCTGGCTCGGACCCCTGCCCGTTTGGGCAGCTAGCGAGGCTTGGCATGCTCTGCGAGCCAGGCTGCTGCAGTGGACAGAGCCATCTGGGTGTCCCCGTCCCCCCCCCCCAAACCGGGGATCTGGCACCCCGGGGATTGCGGGGTGGCTGCTCCTGGAATGGGCGGCGGGCTCAGTGAAATCCATTCGGGGTCTGATGGCTGCTCTGGAAACCTTGGAGGGCGAAATGCTGCGGGGGGGGGGGGGGGGGCTGACATTCCTTTAGTGCCCTGTTCTCATTGGTCTCAATCGGGGAGGGGAATGGGGGGGCAGATGGTATTTTGGGGGATCCTGAAATCAAAGGTGGAACTGACTCTTTCCCTCCCCCTAAATTCCAGGATTATGGATTTGCTCCCAGATTGCAACCCTATGGCACAATAAAACTCCTCTCTCGACAGGCTCAGATTTAATTTCAGATCCTCTGAATGGTGTGTGTGGAAATCCGCCCTGGAAAAACAAAAACAGTCTCTTCTGGTTTTTTAACCCTTTCTGACCGTTCCTTCTCCTCCCGCCAGCTGCCACGCTAGTGCTGGCAGCCGGGCGACGTGGAGGACGACACCTGGGACATTGCCGGTGATGCCTAGGAAGGAGGCAACTCTTTCCACGAAGGGCCCTGCCTGGTGTGTCAGAGGCGAGGGCTGGAATAGATCCTCGCTCGTTTCCTTAATCACTTGGCGTCGGCAGGCTGCAGTGTCGGATTCGGAAGCAGTTCTCCGCGGATAATGCCATGCCTGGCACACCGAGGGGGGCGGCACTGGCACAATGGAGCGAGATTCCTTAGGACTGCGTTTGTACAGCGCCGTGCGCATCCAGCCTCAGTTACTCCTATTTAAGAGGAACGGGCTCTAACCAAGAAGGAAAGCGAAAGCTCCCATCATGGGGCTGCTTCCGATGGGGCGGTCAAACTGAATCAGGCTCCTTGAGCTACTGAGCCCCCTGGGTGTGACACACCCTCTTTTCCAGTCCCTCATGCTACGCCCCAGGTTTGGCCCCTGTGAGGTGTAAATAAAAGCATTGTGTAGGTTTCATTGTGATGCACGAGGCTATAAGTGCTGTTATTTGCTATCTGGATTATGGTAGCGTGTGAGAGCCTGCAGACGTGGACCAGGACTCTGCTGTGCCAGGCGCTGTACATTTTTATTGCTATTAGGTGGATTATGGTATAATTTAGGAGCCCCAGATAGGGACCAGATCCCCATTGTCCCAGAGACATTTGCTCGGCAATTGGAAAGGTGTGAAAAAAGTTCATGCATTCCAAGTTTCATGGTTTTTAGAGCCACCAATTAGCAGCTCCTCAAGAATTTCAGTCTTCCAATCAGGGAGGAGCTGCGACACCATGTGATTCAGAGGTGCCCAGCTGCACACCTCAAATGGCAGAAGGGAACCATCTGAAAGCAAGGCTGGCGGCCAAAACCAATTTGTCCAAAGTGATTTGCTGACGAAGAGCAACCCGGGACAGGTCGCGAGCCCAGAGAGGGCAGAAATTCATGGCTAGAGCCCTGCGGGGGTGGGCATTCCCTTTCACGAAGGCGTGAGATGCTGAAAGGGGTTTTTTGTTCCAAATCTTCTGATGGAATATAGTGGGTAAGATGCTAATCTGGGACTCAGGATGCCTGGGTTCTAAGCCTGGCTTTACCACTAGCCTGCTGGATGATTTTAGATCAGTTGTGTCCCATGTCTGTGCCTCAGTTTCTCCTCCTCCTCTTTGTCTCTTCAGACTGTGAACTCTTTGGGGGCAGGGACTGTCTCTGCCCCTATGTCTGTGCAGCACCTGACACAATGGGGCCCTACTTTCAGTTTGGGCATCTAAGCACTGCTCTCTTGCATGTAATAGCCCATATTATTCCTAATGGAAAGTTAGAGTGACTCTGAGGCGTTTTTCACCATGTCATAGGAAGCGGCTTATGCTGTGACTGCGAATCATGGATCCCAAATCCGATTAGCCTGTGGAGGTATGAAATATATTGTAACAGACACCAGAGAGGAGCATTATGTCTTATGAACTGGTGGAGAGACTGCCCTCTCCTGGGTAGAATGGGAATGCCTCGACTGCATGTCATAGGCCCTGTACTGCTCATTGTAGAGCTGCAATGGAGCATCAGTGGGAGCTTAGCTTGAGTGTCAGGACCCTCTAGATCTTGATCTGTTGGGAGCCCGAGGAACAACTAAGGGGGTGAGGGGTGGGGAGGGGGAAGTTGCTCCCTTCTGTGGCAAAGCTCTGAGGCTGCAGTAACTTTGTGGAGTTACCGCTGGTGGTGGGGCATAAGGGGCTGGGAAATCATGGCACCCCGGACGTGTGTGTGTATATGTGTGTTATCCCTCCCCATCCAGGTGGGCAAGAGTGGGGCGGAGATCTGCTTCCTATGCCCCACAGATTCCACCCCCTACCCTGCCCCTTGCTCGGACGCAGATGGATCCCAGCACAGACCTGCTGTGGGGCTGCGGATCCCTGGCCAGGGTGACAACTAGTTCCTGCTGTAGCGTAGGCACCACACTGCCCCCCTCCCCTCTGTTGCTGAAGGTCTGGGAGGTGCAGCGTGTGCTGGTGCAGCGTTGGAAGGATGAGGGCTGGCTGAGTCCTAGGGGTGCAGCCCCGGATTCCGGCTCTTTCATTGTGGCTCTCTGCAGGGATCTCTCTCTCATCCTGGAAATTCAGGAAGCAGAGCCACTCCTGCCCCTCCCCCAACCCCCCTTTAATTATTATTAACAATAAAAGATGGGAAGAGGCTCTGGAGGAGCAAGTGAGGGGCTGAGGGTGCCCTTCCAGCCCCGATCGGAGCCAGCCAGTGTATGGGGGGGGCAGGGGATTCTCCCCGCTCCGGCCCCCTAAGATCATAGCTCCTGGGCTATTGAGGCCAGGGGTGGGGAGCCGGAAATATCCCCTCCATGCCCTCTGAGCCCATCAGGGATTATGACTGGATGTGGGGATTGGCTGAGAGACCCCCTGAGACTCACTCTGTCTTGCCAGCTCCGTCTTCCTGCCGGGGCTGTTCAATCTCTTGATTGGCAATTAGAGCTGTGGAAATCAGCTGTTGTCAGACTAGAACAAGCTGGTTTAACAGCCCTGCCCCCGCCCACCCCATCTCTGAAGTTGGGGTGAGTGCCAGTTTGGCAGCCCTGGAGACTCCCACTCCACCAATCAGGGACAGCCCAGGAAGCATCTCTCTCCCACTCTCTTTGCCCTGCCCTGAAGGGACCCACTCTCTAGAGGGGAGTCAGGCTTGTGATCGTGACCCATTCTGCCCTGGGCCTTTCACCAAGGAGACCAGTGAATGCCAAGCAGGGTGGCGCCAGTTGCCATCTGCCTGGCCACGCGGCTCACTGGGCCCGGGACTGACACCCAGCAAACTCGGTTCACGCAGAGGGGTGCAGAACAGTGCCCTCTCTTGGAGGCTGAGGGACGCTGTATCTCCCGCGCTCAATCCAGCCAGTTCTCCCTGGCCCCTGGGGCAGAATCTCTCTGCTGCATTTGGGGCCTGCACCCTGGCAGGATGGGGTGACACAGTCATGTGTGGATGGACATGCCTGGCAACGATTGATTTCCCCAGTGCTCTGGTCCCGTGGTTGCCTCTTCGCCAGGATCAGAAACAGCAGCACGGGCACTGGGGCCAGTTCCTTAGCCTGCGTCCCAGAGCCCTTTGTATAGCAGAACGCTCCCTGGCTTAGTGTATAGGAGCCTTTGACATAAGCTCTGAGCCCTTCCTGCTCCAGGAAAGGGAATTCAGTTCTCCTGTGCGAATCCCCCGCCTCCACCCCTTTGTGGTTTCCATTAGAGACAGCGTTTTTCTTCACTTCCTGTCCCAAATGGGCAGGCGAGGAACCATTGGGACAGATCTGGGGGAGGAAAGGGGGATGTGATGCAGTGCAGCAACTGGGTTCTGTTCCTGGTCTTGACCAGCCTAGTGACCTCGCGGAAATCATTTCCCTTCTCCATGCCTCAGTTTCCCCACCTGTGAAAGGAACATAATGATTCTTACCCGCCCATGTAAAGCATTTAGAGATGGATGGAAGGATGAAAAATGCCCCCGTGAGAGCTGTTAGCACTGTGGGTGTTTTAAGGGTTAAGCAGTGGCGGTGCTCCACCCCAGAAGTGGCTGCACATCAGTGAGAGAGGAACTGACTCCCGTGTCTGTACTGTGAGCAGTTTTATGAAACACTGCCCATTGTATAGGTGGGGCCGTATGCTGCCCTGTCATTGTAGGGCCCCCGTGAGGCTGGGGCTGCGTGTGCTGGTTTGTTTTTGTAGGGTGTGCTTGTTTTTGGGTGCGCCACTAGGGGCCTTTCCCTGGGGACAGGCTATCCCATGGCTGCAGGGTTTCTTGCAGCTGATGCAGCTGATTCTGATCCATCTGGCCCAGTATATCCACTGACCAGAATCAGCTGCATCAAAGCAAGAAACCCTGCAGCTGATTCTGGTCACTGGCTATACTGGGCTATACTAAATGTGATCCCACCTGGTAATTCTCTGTGTATGCTGGTTTGTAATGATAGGGTTGCTCCTGGGCCATCAGGCCATGTATGCTGGTTTGTTATTGTAGGGTCTCTTATGAGTGCCGATTATCAGCATGCTAACAAAACAGCGAGGTGTGCTGGGATGCCACAAACCCAGGTCCTCACTGTCCTGCGGAGGAGGTAGGGGTGTCTGTCTCTCCCCGCCCCAAGATAACTGCAGCTCCTAGCCCAAGGAGACACAGGAGAGATCGACCTACTGTCCTCCCACATTCACCAGGAGACAGAGCTTTGGTCAATAACCGGGCCTGGCCTTTCCTCCCCCAGGGTGTCCATTGTGAGGTCAAATCCCATGCCGCGCTTGGAGCTCAAGGATGGAAAGAGCCGAGCAGAGATTTCCATTCACAAGAGACGCTCTCACTTGTTCCTCTGGAAAAGTATGGGTTAGTTCCTCCTCCTGGGGCCCTGGCACAAGATCTATCATCTATTTTTATTTCTAATATATATATATATACATACATATATATAATCTATTTCCTTCAGCTGTTAATTATAGCCGGCGTGCCTCAGGCTGGAAACAGAGCACCCTGAAATGATTCCTCCTCTCTGCCTTTTGTTTACATGCTGGTTTGTTATTGTAGGGTCGCATGTAACTGCTGGGTCTCATGCTTGAGAATTTTAGCATGGAGTGGTGCTTGTAACGCTGGGGCTCTCTGTGTTGGTTTGTTTCTGTGGAGTCACCTGTGTCTGCTTTGCTGTACACACCAGTTTTATAACTATTATTATTATTATTATTTATTAGATGTATTATGGTAGCATCTAGGAGCCCCAGTCAGGGACCAGGACCCTATTGTGCTAGGCGCTGTACATTTGTATTGAAATTAGGTGTATTATGGTCCCAGTCTGGGACCAGGACCACTGGACACTCTCCTTTTTATTGCTGTTAGACGTATTATGATAATGTCTAAGAGCTCCTGTCCTGGACCAGTATCCCAGTGTGCTAGGCGCTGTACATTATTTATTAGGAGTATTACAGTAGCTCATAGGAGCTCCAGTCCTGGACCAGAACCTTGTGGCGCTAGGTGCTGTACACACACAGAACAAAGAGATGGTCCTTGCTCCAAAGAGCCTCCAGTTGAGATCAGCACTGAATGGCTGGAGCTCTCTATAACAGTTGTTGGGTGACTCCGAGGCGCTGGGCTGCGCCTCCTTCTTTATTGTTGCAGGGTCTCTCTAGCGCTCTGCAGCACCCGCTGGCTTTATTATTGTAGGGCATCTTGCAAATGCTGGCTGGGGCGCTGGTTTGTTAGTGCAGGGTGGCTGGGGAATGCTGGCCTGCATGCACTGTATTGCTGCGCCTTGTCGTGCAGCCTGTTGTTTGTTATTGTAGGGTCTTCGGTGCGCTTGGGGCAAATCCTGTCACTGGGAGGTTTGCCTGAAGAACGCTGTTGGCGTTTGGCTTTGTTTTAGCATCTCCAGCCCTGTGATGAGTGCTGGGGCAGCTGCTCTTTGCCACTACGTCCCTGAGCTGTGGGGCAGAGAAACGCAGGGCTCCTATGAATGCAGGGGGAAATGGAGCAACATTTGGGCTGTGTGGCTCTGGTGCCTCGCACCATGTGCAGTCACTGGCTCTTCCGCAACATTACTGCCAAGCACTGCGCATGCCGCTTTGATACGGTAGGGTACTTGTGTGGGCCTGGGGCTGTGGTGCCAGTTTGTTATTGTAGGGTCTCTCATGGGCTGTGGGGCTATGATGCTGGTTTGTTATTGTAGGGTTGCTCGTAAGCTCTGGGGCTATGATGCCAGTTTGTTATTGTGCTTTGTCGTGGTAGGGTCGCTACCCACCGCACACTCGCTTTGCAGCAGTGTCAGGGGCTGCACGTCGTGCAGGGGGCACCGTGACCCAACCCCACTGAGCTATTGCCCTGCTGCACTCAGGCACCACCTGCAGGCTGGGATGTTATGATCAGCACAATCCTGGCTTGCAAAAAATAAAGGAGCAGAATTATCTTGGCATGTTTAAGCTTTTAAATGAACAAAAGTTGCCTCTGATGAGCCCCTACCCTGCTCTCTGTTGCTTGCCAAGTTGTTGCTTTGCTCCGTTTCTGGTATTTACAAGCCTTTAAAAACAACCCCAAATTAAAATAAGTGAATTGATTATTTCCCCCAGCCCTGATTACCGGCTGCAGCGGCTGGAATCTCTCCTACTAATGCTGCCGCTTCGGCTTTAACAAACAGCGTATAAATAAAGATCTCTAGTCCGGCTCTGTGGGTTACAATTATGCTCCCCCTTCCAGCCTTATCAGGGTGACCTTTCAGGGAGATGGCAGAGTGCTAGATGCAATACAAATGTGTTCTCGGGCAGCAGCCTCTGCAGACGGGTAGGGGGCAACTTCACCCCATTGATTTCCCCCTCCCCCCTGCCCCCTGGGGTTTGCACTGGGAGTGAATACAAATATTTCGCATTGTAATGGGGCCAGTTAATCTTAGTGCACGGTTATAGGGTAGGAATGGAACAGAGGAGCGGCCAGGGTGGTGGGGGGAAGGGGCAGTGCGTGTGCAGAGGCAGGGATCTAGGGGAGCGGCCCAGGACCCCCCTGCAACCCCCCACCGGCAGCAAAAGACAGGAGTGACTTGAGGGGCGGGGCCTGCTCCCCTGCCACACCCTGCAGCCCCATGCACTCTGCTCCCCCACAGCCAGAGGGGCAGTGCAGGGGGAAGCCCTGGCACTGCCCGCTGGCAGGCTGCACTCCCTGCTCTGGGGTTGGCGTGGAGATGAATGGGGACACTTGGCTTTCCAGGATCCAGCCCCAAGCTGCGGGAAATGTAAATAAGCAAATGTGCATCTAAATATTTGTCCTTGGTGAGAAGCTTGGATGTGATGTGGGGGCCAGGATTCATAGTGGGTGGGGACTGAGAACCCATTCCCTGCCCCATGGCAGGGTTGCTTTGCTATTTGACAGGAAACACCCCTGCTTTACCCTTTCCCCACCCAGATCTTCTCCTGAGATCAGTGGGAGATGGGCCATCAGGACTCCTTTTGTTGCCAGCTCCGGGAGGGGAGTGGGGTCTAAGAGTTAGAGCTGGTGTGGAGTGGATCAAGACTCCTGGACTCTGTTCCTATGTATGGAAAGGGTTGTGGTCCAGTGGCGAGAGAAGGGGACCATAACAAATGGGCAAGTGTGTGACCCTATAATAACAAACTGGCATGCACACACTCTCAAATAACAAAGATTTGCTGCATTTAAAATAACAACCTGGCATCGGATTCGCTTCTGTAACCAGCTTGCATGGGCATAACCCTCCAAATAGCAGACTGGCACGTACGTAGCCCTAGCATCACAACTGGTGTGTGTGTGACCCTACAATAACAAACCTCTCTGTGCACAATGGGGAACGTGTGTGACCCTATAATAACAACCTGTTGTGTGCACAGTCCTCCAAAACAGGTGTGTATGTGTGCAACCCTCCAATAACAAACCGCTGTGTGTGCACAACCTACCATAACAATGGCAGACATGCATGACCCTACAATAACAAATTACTGTGTGCACAATCCTACAATAACAGCTGGATGAGTGTGCAACCCTACAATAACAAACTGCTGTATGTATACAACTGTACCATAAAAAGGGGTGTGTGTGCTTGTGTGTGATTGTACAGTAACAAATCACTGTGCACAACCCTACCATAACAGCTGGGTATGTGTGCACCCCTCCAATAACAAACTGCAGTGTATCCACACAACCCTACCACAACAATGGGGTACATGTGCAAGCCTACCATAACAAGCCAGTGTGTGTGACGGAAATAACAGCTTTCAGTTCCCAGCTTCCCCATGCAAAGCTGGGGATGGGGGCGGGGAATGAATGATTGTAACACTCCAGATCACGCTAGGGACGGGATGTTTGTGTTAAGAGTCATGGGAAGAGCTGGGCCGACTGCAGGCGAAGGGGGAAATCTTTCCCAATCTCACGCTTTCCCAGCCCCTGCCGCGTCCCCTCCCGCCCTGGGAAATGGCCAGCAGAACTTGCGGCCGGGGGGTGGCTTTCGCTGGTGGGAACTGAGCCATTGTGGGAGCGTCTGTGCTGCGTCCGCAATCCAGTGTGGCGAGAGGGCGCTTGGCTTCAGAAACCAGGGCCCGAGGGATCAATGCTGCTTCACACCAGCCAGGGATCCGGCCCCTTTGCAGGCCTGCATCTCGCGGAATCGTTTTTGCCCGTGCAAAATGCTGCCCAAGTAGAAGAGACGTGGATCACACACACTGGGAGGTGGGGAGAGGTGAGGGGTGGGGATCGTCCTTGAGGTGCAAGGGGCACCGGCAGAGATCAGGCCCTGAAGCTCCAGGGGGATTGGACACTGGGGTAATCAGATCCTGGGGCACGCTGCAGGATCAGGCCCTTGATGTTGAAACATTCCCGATTAGTATTAAGCCCTTAAAGATAAAGGCGCAATAAAACCCCACATGGCAGTCAGGTTGAAGGCGCAATAATACCCCACACGGCAGTCAGGTTGGAGCCTCTCGGTGGGTTACAGAAGATGTATTTAGTGGAGGAGGCCGGGCGACACTTTGAATGAGAAAACCAATCGTTGTTCCAAAGAAGAATGAGGAGGTCAGCAAAAAGGCCAGGCAGTTACCGCTTCCACAATACTGCCACTGTATTTGCATCCCACTCACACTAACAATTATTCTCACACCCACTGAGGAGATAGTGTGTCGGTGGGTGCTCGGGCCGCTGACAACAGAGTGAAGGACACCTGGTAACCCCCTTGGCGTGTTAATTGGAGCGCGCCTCTATTTTAACAAAACTACTCCTGTGATAAGCCATCATCCCACTAATGAACATCAAACTTCCCCACACCCTAGTCCCCTTTCCGCCACCTCCTGATTGGGGCTTTACAGGACACGTCATTTGAAATAGCATCTGCACCAGTTGTGGGCAGCTTTGTTGTAGCCGTGCAGGGCCCAGGATATCAGAGAGACACGATGGGGGAAGGCATATATGTTATTGGACCAGCTTCTGTTGGTGAGAGAGATGAGCTCTCCAGTTTCCCCAGAGCTCTTCTTCAGGGCTGGGAAACTTGCTGAGGGTCACAGCTAAATACAAAGTGGGGCAGATTGTGTTTCAAGGGGCCATTCGAGGTAAAGTGGCCCCTTAACGCCCCTGCAGTCCTAGGGGGGGAGGCAAGCAGCTGGGTGGGGTTGTTAGTGGGTCACAGACCCTCCCTAAAAGTGTGTGAGGGGGGCACTGATGCCCAAACTGTGGCCCCATTCCATGGTGCGATCTGGTGCAGGGTCTTTGTTTGGTGAAGGTGGTTTTGCGTGTGTTAAGGTGTGTATCTCAGACTTTCTCCTTGGAGCATATTCTCTGGTACCTGAGGGCCTGGCTGTAGGTAACAGATTTCTTGGTGTGTTTGGGGTGGTTCCTGGATCTATGAAGGTAGGTGTGGCTCACGATGGTGTGGTGTGAAGGGGCGGGGCTGACGGGGTGGAGGCGGAGCAGGGGCAAGGCCTTGGGGGAAGAGGCGGGGCAGGGGCGGGGTCTCGGGGGCCCAGTTACCAGCCATTAGAAAGGTGGTCAACCTATCCATTACTGAAGCTGATTGTCATGTCCAGGAACGTGGATGCTGGTGTGGGAGTGTTCCTGAGAGAGTTTAATGGACGGGTGGGGGTTGTTGAAGTTGTGGGACGTATCATGGAAAATATCCTCCATGTGTCTCAGGTGTATCATTGGTTTCATGGTACATTTGTCCAGAAATATGTGTTCACTACTTACGCTAAACCATCTGTTCCGCCTTATATTTCGCTGGGACTCTCTGAGTACGTTTCCAGCCCTGGAGAAGAGCCTGCGTAGCTTGAAAGCTTGTCTCTCTCACCAACAGAAATTGGTCCAATAAAAGATATTCCCTCCCCCAGCTCGTCCATCTGCACCGGTCTCCTTCCCATACTATCACTATAGATAGCGGTTTAATAAAACATTCGCAGTTCTTAAAAACACTCGTTAAAAGCCCTGCAGAGACCAGTTATAACCAAAACAGAGCCACAGCTTACCCTCGGGTCTTGTCCTTGTCTCCAGCTCATTTTTAACTTTCTCACTCTACCGACCTCAATTTCCCACACTGCTCGAGTTCGGCTAATTTCTACTTAACCTAGGCTACACCTGAGGCACCTGGGGAGTTTGGGTACCTGCTGCGGGTTCCGGAGGAGTTGGGGTGATCGAACCCAAGGGCACTAATTTGGATTGCAGTTGCCAGGTGTTTTCTTACAGCCAGACACTCCGGTTGTTGTCCCCGGTTCAGCCCCGGTCAGGGCTGCGGTGGTTCACTGTGGGCCCTGTCTCTGTGGCTTTGGCTACACTGCAATGAAAAGCCCACGGCAGCAGGTCTCCAAGCCTGGGTCAATTGACTCAGCTCGTGGGGCTAACGGTAGCAGAGGAGACGTCTGAGCCTAGGTTCCGAGACCCCGCAAAGTGGGAGGGTCTCATAACCCTGAGACGGGTACCGTGGGTCTGTTATTGCAGTGTAGACGTATCCAGTGTGACCAGACCCCTGTTGCCAGGGCTGGCCCTGCTGTGAAAGCCACGCAGTTGGCGTTGGTGGCCCTTTGAGCTGCGTGTGGGGACAGAGTGAGTGGGCCAGGCTGATGACAGGCACAGTGGAGTCGTGCCAGTGTGGCCTTGAGCACTGCATCCCGTCATGCGGGTATCAGCTGGGCTTTGCTTATCTGGCACCTTGCAAGCCAGGGGCACCAAAACAGCCACGGCGGGCAGGGTTGGCTGCTTTTACAGAGGGGACAGGACTTGTTCCCGGTCACACAGGAAATCATAGAGCGAGAACCCAGGAGTCCTGAGGGACAGGCTCATCTACTTTAACCACTAGACCCCACTCTCCTCCCGGAGCTGGGAATAGAACCCAGGAGGCTTGACTCCCCAGTCTCCCTTGCTCTAACCACTAGACCCCACCTTTCTACCAGAACTGGGGATAGAACCCAGGAGTCCTGACTCCCAGCCCCCCTTGCTCTAACTACTAGACCCCACTCCTTTCCCAGAGCTGGGGGTAGAATCCAGAAGTCTGCAACACTACAGAGGACAAGGGGTGGTGAGAGGGCAATTGTAACAAACCTGGAACTTGCTTTTGCCGAGGGCTGGGGCAGAGGGACGGGTGGATCGAGGAGCTGGATGGGGGTGGGGGGAAAGCCCCCCCCATCCTGCATGGAGGAGACTCAGCCATGTGGGCGAGGTTTGATCAGAGCACCCACCCTTCCCTAACCCTGCAGCCCTGAGGCTCCAGCCTCCCTGCTGAGCCTGGCTTGTCCCCAGAGATGATGGCTCTGCTGCTCTGCTCTGCCGGTGTTTCATGCCTGCCTTGCAGTGGGGTGAGTGCCCGGGGGTGGGGGGTGTGAGGGAATCAGGCTCCGTCTGTGGCTGATGGGGGATAGCAGGGAGGGGTGTCTCAGCCATGGTGGGGATGGTTCCCAGACACGCTCCTCTGCTCCGAGGCCCTGGGCCTGCACGGTCACTGCCGCTTGCTGCTTTGGGCTAGTGCCCAGACAAAGGGCTTGTGGACAGATCTGGGGCCCGTTCCGGCTTCTGCTGCTGACTTTAATTGTGACCTTGGAGGAATCGCTCAATCTCTCCAGGCCCCACCTGTGGGACAAGGGCACTTCCTGTGTCTGTAGAGACCGGGAGCTCTTCAGGGCGGTGACTGGCTCTCACTCTCTCCGGGCAGCGACCTGCACGACAGGACCCGGCTCTCAGTTACTCTGTGTCTGGGCAGCACCCGGCACAATGGGGCCCTGATCTCGGTTACTGTGTGTCCGTGCAGCGCCTGGCATGGTGGGGCCCTGATCTCGGTTACTCTGTGTCTGGGCAGCGCCCCCCACGATGGGGCCCTGATCTCGGTTACTGTGTGTCCGTGCAGCGCCCCCCACGGTGGGGCCCTGATCTCGGTTACTCTGTGTCTGGGCAGCACCTGGCATGACAGAGCCCCGATCTCGGTTACTGTGTGTCCGTGCAGCGCCTGGCATGACGGCCCGTGATCTCGGCTAGAGCCTCTAATACTGATAATAATTCTAACGGTTGTTGCACCCCATTTCTAGCTGGGAGAGATGGGGAGTGCTGTGGGGGGGATTCAGAGCGATTGATTTGTGTCCCCTCCTTTGTAGGCACTCGGCCGACGGCCTGGAGAGACCAGTGCTTTGGCACCGGGAGCAGCCTGGCCCGAGCCCATTGTTTATGGCCATGGTGTCCTTAGGTTTGGCTCTGTCTCCTGCCAGCGATTACCTCATGCTAACTGCTCACTTTAATTAGAGTAGGGGGGCAGCTGCCAGGAACCCCCCGTGCCTTCAATCCAGCGACTGTGTGAACAGAAGAGCTGCCTGAAATCGCCTCCCCTCCACGCCAGCCTCCCTGGGGGCTGGGCAGGGGCAGTGGAGTGTGGGGAGAGGCATTTGCCCTTGTAACAAACCACGGGATCCAAGCAGGTAGCAGCAGCCAGCTTACAAGAGTTGCAGAGCCCCAGGCTGGAGCTGTGGGGGAGTCAGGGGTCTGCTATTCGCTCCCGGGCAGGCAGGCAGGCTGTCCCCCGCCCCGTCCACCCCTCTGCTTCTCTCCCTGGGGTGAAGGCTTCTGATGCAATGGGTTGGAGCTCAGAGCCACAGCACTGCTCGAATCAGGATGTCTCGCTGTGTTATTTGCTTCCTGCAATTGTCACAGACACTCTCAGGTCCCTCCCTTCCATCTAATGAGGCTGAGAAGGGGAGACGATGGTACCTGACATCCGCTGGGATGATTTAGAGCCAGGCCTGGCAGAGCAATCAGATGCTGCCATGCTGCAGCCCGGAGCAGAGGCCTGAGCTGACTCCCTCATGCTGCACCGATGCCCTCCCATCCCCCAGAAACTGGGCTGAAATCCCACAAACTCATCCCACTTGCTGGGCATGACAGGGTTCCAGGTGCGAAGGGCTAATTTGCTAGCCTGATCCAGCCTTTGTCTTCCTGGGTGCCCTAAAAGGTTGTGCAGCGTTGCGGGGTGGTTGCTAAACCACTGATGCGCTCCACCCCAGAGATGGCTGCATTTCAGTCCCAGGCAAGCAATCCCTCTGCACGCTTAGCAGGTCGCTCTTAATGTGCTGCTGTGCCCCACCCCAGCAATTGCAACTTTTCAGCGCTGGATGAGCAATCCCATTGCAGCATTGCTGTTAACCAGCTGCTGTGCAGCACCCCAGAGGGGGCTGCACTTCTGTGGCAGGGGAGGTGATCCTCATAAGTTAGCATTCTGGGCTCCATCAGTATATAATCTGCTCACCATCTGGCCACTAGAATTGCCTTCTTGGATACTGTGTCAATCTATCTAGAGCCTAGGCATCACCGCTGCTGCCTGGTGGCTGGAATCAGAACTGCTCAACTGTGTGTCATAAGCCCTGGACTGCTCAGCCTGTGGGGGATTCTCTTCTAGCTCAGGTGACAGGAGGAGCTGAAATCTAACCCCATGGGCTGGATACTGTTGAAGCCCTGGGTTTGTTCCAGCAGCTGCCCCCCCGCCCCATCTGTTCTGCTGCAGCCTTCCCTTGCTCCACCTGCCGTGGCTTAATGCCCTTGGGGAAGACTTTCAAAGGGGGAGAAGATCCCCCCGTTAAACCAGATTGTGCTGGAATAAAGCGCCTATTGCTCCAAGAGCACTTCCCGACTGGTTCTTAGGCTAGGTCTGGAGGCTCAGGCACAGAGATGGCTGCACGGCTGCGCGTGGGGGGTGATTACGGCTGGCGTAGCCACCCCACTAACTAGGGCCATGAAAGAGTGACTCTGTATGAGAGTACCAGGCCAGGTACCCTGCCTCCTCCTCCCGGCCCATTTCACACAAGCCTGCTCCCGCTCCCAGTGAGGTCAGTAGCCAAACCGCCCCAGGCAGCTGTCTGTGTCCATCCATAGAGTGTGCGAGCACCTCACTGCATGTCCTGGCTCACAGCCTCCCCCCTCCACTCTGGTTCTAATCACCACCCCACTCTCCTCCCACGGATAGAACCCAGGAGTCCTGACTCCCAGCCATGCCCTGCCCTGCTCTAACCACTGCACCCCACTCCCTTCCCAGCACTGAGAAATAGAACCCAGGAGTCCTGACTCCCAGCCAACCCCCCGGCTCTAACCACTGCACCCCACTCCTTTCCCAGCACTGAGAAATAGAACCCAGGAGTCCTGACTCCCAGCCACGCCCCCCTGGCTCTAACCAGTGCACCCCACTCCCTTCCCAGCACTGGGCAATAGAACCCAGGAGTCCTGACTCCCAGCTCTCTGCCCTAGCCACTAGACCTTGCTCGTTGCCAGAGCTGGGAAACAGAATCCCGCAGCCCCAACTCCCAGCCCTGAACCCTGCCCACTGCTCCGGCCTGCCTTCCCCCAGCTGAGCCTGCTCCGATTTCCCCTTCCCCGGGGGACTGCATTAGGAACATCCTAGCAGCTACCCCAGCTCACCTTTCTAACAAACGGAGGGAGCAGGGGAGCCGTCCCTGGGATGAGGCCGGCCCCCGCAGCTCAGTTCATTTGAGAGCTGGGGCCGTTCAGTGGGGTTTGATTTCCCTCCCGGGATGGAGCGCGCAGGGCTGGGTTTCCGGGCGGCTGGCTGCGCTGGTGGGGGGCAGGGGGTGGCTGGCGCTGCAGCGGAACAGCCACATTTAATAATTAAGATGTTTGATGAAATCTATCGCCTGCAAAACGCAATCGACATAGGCAGCAGAATGCAAACAGCCCCGCGCGCTTCCCCAGGGGGGCGCTGGGCACCGCTCCCGTTAACCCTTTCCAGGGAAGTTGTAGAGGGCCCTCCTGGCACGGATCCACAGGGCTGGCCTATGCTCTGGCCTGTACCCAGGCCCTTGCAAGTGATCCCTTTCGTAGGCTGGGACCCCAGGACCCTCAGTTCCACAGGGGCAGGCCAGGGGCTTGCAAGATGCTGAGACTGGCCCATTGGGCACCAGTGATCTGGGTCTCTCTCCAGGGCCTCCCTGCAGTGAATCCAGCCCAGCGAGACTCCTGCGGGGCGCAGTGCTCTCAGTGGGTACCTGCAGCCACCGCGGGCAGCTTTCTTCCAGGATGGTTTATTAGTCGCCTGGCTACAGAATCTGAAAGTCCTTAGGCCAGCAACCAGAGACAAAGGTGAAGCCATGGGCCATGCTGGCTAAGCCAATGCGATCAGCCTGCCACGCTGTCGCACGGACTCCATTGAACTTCATCACCTCGGCTCAGCTTCCCCGGGGAAAATCGCCTTCCTCTGGGCTGCAGTTTGCTTGTGGGCAAGTTCTGGATATTGACCCTTTTCGGATTCTCTGTTGGCCCCTTTGGTCTGCCCCGGACAGAGGGGCTATTCCGCCCATCCCCCATCTCCAGCTCTGCTGCAAGAGTACTGTTAATCCCTTTGCGCCTGCTGAGTAGCAATGCAAAATGGGGGGGAAACTGAGGCGCGCAGGGGCTTCAGAGCAATATTATGGAAAATTTCCATTTTGCCCTGATAATCCATGAGACACGCATGTGTCTGCGGGGCCAAATTGGCAAGGCTCCCCCTAAATTAGCACTGTGGCGTAGACCAGGCCTTTGGCATCATCCCCAGCTGGTGATAATATTAGGTGTATTACGGTAGTGCTGAGATGACCCAGCTGAGATTGGGGCCCCATTATGCAGGGCGCTGCATGGACACAGAGTGGGACATGGTCCCTGACCCCAAGGGTTTAGGCCTAGATGCCTATGGGAGTCAGGTACCTGAATACCTTTGAGGATCTGGGCCTCACAGGCTAAATAGACAAGGAGTGGGCAGGGAAACTGAGGCATGGAGCAAGAAAGGGCTTACGCAAGGTCAGTAGGAATAGAGCCCAGGTATGCTGTCTCCCAAGCCACTAGGTAATGCTGCCTCCTTGGCCTGCAAAGGTTTTATTTCCCTGGGTCGAAAGCCTGTGGTAGTTAGCAGTGGGGAATCCCCCTTGCCATCTGGCCCATGGAGAAGCAGCCACATCCCAGGTGCTAGCAGAATTGCAGGCGACGGGGTTAAATTGCCGAAGTCAGAGTGACTCAGAGCCCCAATCAAATCAAATTACCACCCAGCAGCCCATTAATCTCCCTCACCCGCGGTTCATCTGCATTGGCTGCCGTGCCCAGAGGCAACAAATTAGACACTATTTATCAGTAAGCGGGCGAACGGATTAATCAGTATGGCATTTACGGCCCCGCTGGCTGCAGGAGGAAGAACCTAAACGGTAACGAAATTGTTCCAAGTTCCCTTCAGCAGCGCGGCGGTGACCCGTTTGGGTTCAGCCGGTGGCAGCTCTCCCATGGAATGGGCGCTCAGTGGCTGGGTGGTGCCAATGGAGTCTGGCACCAGGATCTGCAGGAAGGGGGGCATTGGAGGAGGTGGTTGTTCTAACACCCCAATGTGGCACTTGGGGGCGCTGCTGCTGGTGGCTGAGCCCTGAATAGCAGTGCTGGATGAGTAACCAGCTAAGGCACTGGGCATAGGGCACCTGGGTTCTAGGCCTGGCTCTGGCAGATCTTCTGCCTCAGTTTCTCCTCCCATCCTTAGTCCGTCTCGTCTGTCTAGATTGTTAGCTCTGAAGGGCAGGGGGTTCTCTCACTGTGTGTCTGGGCAGTGCCCGGTGCAACGAGGTCCTGATCTCAGGACCATAAGACCAAGGACTGAAGAGTCCATGAGGACAGCCCTCCTCTGCTGGCAGCCATGTGGGTAATTCTAGCTAACTAGCTTCCCCTTAGGGTGTTATCCTGCTGCCCACCTCTGAGGTGTCTGGGCACCTTCAACATAAAATCAGGAGCAACAGCAAAGCCCCTAATGGACTTGATGGAGTCTCTGGTTCTTCTCCCTTTCTGGGGCCAGAACTCTGCTTAGGGTAGGGTTTGTGGGGGGGTGGGAAGGGATTGGTAGGGTTGGGAGTAAAAGGAGCGTTTGTCCTGTGGCAGAAAGTTTCCCTGGCAGAGGAAGGTGGTGCGACACCTCCTAAAGATAGTCAGACTCTGGATCCGCCTGGTCTCCTCAGGGAGTTCAGTCTAGATCTGGGGGAACTGTGTCCCCAGCTCTCCCGCGCCCCGGCCTGCCTTGTCCCAGAGCCGCTCAGCTGTCGCGGGTGTGTGTCGATGGATATTCACTCCCTGAAATTGCTGAGCCGTTTGTTGCTGCGAGAATTAGGAGCAGGGCCTCAAACGGGCGGGGGATGCTGAGTGGGGCTGGTGCAGGGACTGGCGCATGGGCTACGCACGGTGGCCTGAGCCATGCAGGTGGTGGGCAGCCGTGTGCCGTACCAGGCTGTCCATTGTCTCCACTGTTGTGGAGTTAGGGGGACGCAGCCTGGAGGTGACAGAGGCCCAGGGCACCAGGGCCGGGAGGAAGGGTGAGCTGGAGACCAAAGGAATAGCTGCAGGATGGGGGCAGGTTACCCAGGGTTTTTAGAACCCACAGCAGGGTAACTTCACTGTTTCACTCAGGCAGAGTCAGGAAATCAATCAGTGGGAACACAGCAATTCCATCTGATAAAAGATTAATGCGAGTAACTGTGCGCTATCTAAAATGCAGTTTATGAGATTTAAGCACACACAGGCAGAAGCAACAGGTTTAGAACACTCCAGATATTTACCTTAATTCTGGAACAATATTGGGTAATTAACAGCGGGTTCGCAGTGGCCAGTTGCTCACCCACTGGGGAAAAACCGGTGTTATGAAAAACATTTCTCAAAATGACTTCAGAGAACGGCTTTGAAGTCCACTATATTAGCTAGCTTTTATAAAAGACACAGGTTACAATCACCCCTAGAAAATTATTACATTTTAAAATTTGTAATAAATGTTTAATATTGAAGGCACCCAGACATAAGGATTTTTATTTATTTAATTTATTTTTACTTTTATTTGTTCACTTGTTTTCCCCCTTTTTCCATTCTAATTAGCAGAAACTGCCAGCTCGTTTTGACCTTGCCTCTAAAAGCCTGCTTTCCAATTAACTCTCTACTATGTGGTGTTTTATTTGATTAATTTGTGATGGCGGAATGCACATAATATGGTTGCAATTAGCTTGATTACAATCTGAGGTACACACACCCCTTAATCCGGGGTAACAGGGAGCACCCGCTGTTAGGATCCAGACTGATCTTGCCCTGGAAAACGTCAGAGAACTTCAATCTTCAGCCCCTCCCCTTCCCCAAAAACGGTGTTAAATTCACCCCCAAATATGAGAATGATTGGGTGGGCAGGGGGAGTGTTAGTCCTGATTCCAAATCCCCTGCTCTAATCATTATACCCCACTTCCTTCCCAGAGCTGGGAAATAGAACCCAGGAGTCCTGACTCCCAGCCCCCTGGCTCTAACCACCAGACCCCACTCCCCTCCTTAAGCTAGATATGAAATCCAGGTGTCCTGACTGCTAGCCCTGTGCTGTGCCCACTGACCCATCCTGTCTCCCGCAGCTCTGCCCTCTTTGATTGCCCTCTCCCCTGCTAAACTCCCAGGCTTCAGCCAGAATTTTCACAAGAGCATTGCACATTGGATACACGTTGCTCTCCATACGTGGTCGTGCACACACACACACACACATGCATGCACAAATGCATATGCGCACATCCATACATGCATGTGAATGCACACGCACGTTTCTGCATGCCCCTTCTGAAGATCTGGCTCCTGTTGGGGGCTCAGCGCACTTGGCCCCCAGACCCCGAGCCCTCATGGGAGTCAGGACCATTTCTGTCTCCCGCTAGTTACAGCCCAGAGGAGGTTGGAAAGCTCGGGTTCGCCTGTGGCTTCTGCTCTTTGTCTGCACGTCACTGTGCTGGGGCGGGCAAAGAGCCAGCGTGGTCAGCTCTGCTTTTGGCTGGAGCCAGCCTGGGGCCACCCAGAGCTGGTCACTGCCCCTTGGGAGTGGGGGTGGAGGGGAGGGGGAATGCTTGAATTCCTCAAAAAGGAGAGGGAAAACAGCTGGTCAGTTTCAAAAGGAGCTCAGGAAGGATCAGGGCTCCAGCCAGTTAGGCCCGGGGTGGGGACTGCCCCAGGGACACCTCCCTGCAAACCCCCACAGTGGGGTGCATCCTCCAGCCTGGGAAACCCCCGCTGTCATTGCACAGCTCAGCCCCACGGAGCATGGCCCAGATCCCCAGCAGGTGTAAATGGGCATCACTTCGTTGGAGTCAATGGGCCAGATCCCCCACGGTGTAAATGCGTGTCACTCCATTGGAGTCAATGGGGTCAGATCCCCCACAGTATAAATCAGTGAAGTCAATGGAGCTATGCTAGCTTGTGTCAGCTAACGATCTGGCTCTGTGCCATGCCCATTAAATCAAACCTGCATGTGCTTAAAGCACCGGGGTGTATCTCTGAGCTCAGGGCCCAGTGCCCCGGCGGGTCCCATCTCAGTTGGGACTTCTAGGCATTAGTGGAATACAAATAACGAATGCAGGGAGCCCGATGAACCGTGGCCCGGCCGCTTGGCAGTTGCCTACACCAGTGCAAAGTGGAGGGTGAGGTTGGGAGCGGGGACTCTCTTTGCCCTGATGCAAACGACTGGCTGACCACAGGGCAACAGAGCATTGGACCCGCTGAGCCTAGTTCAGGGGACAGGATTCGGGGTGGGAGGGCAGCTGCATGAGCATGCAGGTATCCATGCACGTCATAGCTTGTGCATAGAGATCGGTGCTCTGTAAGTGTGTGTGTGCATGTGTGTGCGAGAATGTGTGTGTGAGGGTGTGCACCACGGTAATCAGTGCAGCTCAGCACCTCTGGACTGGCTTTGACAAGTGTCGTGCCGGTGAGGTCTGGGCCACGGTGCAGGCTGCAGTCCAGTGTCGTTCCCGTGCCCGAGGCGAGCCATAACTTACCCCATTGTTTACTCTCCCCACACCAACAGTAGTTAGCTGTGATACATTGTGGGCTCTTTAATAATTAAGAAGAAAGTTGGCAGCCCTTAAAATGGCCCGCCGCCTGCGCTGGGATTCACACTGGGGCTGTTACTTCGCCCTCTTAGAAGGCGTGACTTCATTCTCTTCAGTGATGGCTTCCAAGTGCCACCTGCCACCCACGCCATCATGTGCACACAGACACAAACATAGAGACCTGAGGGCACGAACAAATGTGCACACACACACACACACACATATATATATATATATATATATATATATATATATATATATATATATATATATACATGCATATGTGCCTGCATCCACATGTACATACCTGCACACATGTGCAGGCATCCATATATACGCTTGTGCACATACATGCACCCGAGCACACACATGTGCATGCACACCGATGTACATGCACAGCCATACGTGTGCACATGCATACACATGTGCAAACACACCTGCACACACAAATGTGGACACATATATGTACATGTGCATACATCCACATGCACACTCATGCACATACATGCACACTTGCAAGCATCCACATGCAGACTCATGCACACACATGCAAGCATCTGCATGTACACTCTTGTACACGCACACATGTGCAGGCATCCATATGCACACTCATGCAGACACATGCACCTGAGCACACACATGTGCATGCACACCAATGTGCATGCACAGAGCCATACATGTGCACATGCATGCACATGTGCAAACACACATGCACACACAAACAAGCACACATATGTGCGTGCACACACAAGCCCTCCTCTCCTGTGGAGCAACCCCTCCGTCTTCCACCACATTGTGCAAAGCCGAGCTGGCTTCCTCCTCCGTAGCGGTGGCCTTGCCAGCCTTGAGCTGTGTGAAACCTGCGTCGATGTCAGCCATTCACAGCTGCTACAGGCAGCTGCAGTTTGGTGCAGAATGGGCATTGACCATGGCAGTCTGGCATTTTGTCAGGGGCAGGTGCCACAATGGAAATGGGGCTGCCAGCCAGACAGTTCTGCCCTTGTTAACCCTTTGAGGCCGGCGGTCATTGGGTAGCATGGACTAGTGATTAAAGCATTGGGCTGAGAGTCAGGACTCCTGGGGTCAATTCCCTGCCACATGTCCTGAAGCAAATTACTTTGCCCCACCATATCTCAGTTTCCCCAAGATTGCACATACCGGATACACTCCCCTCCCCCATCCCACTCACACCACTCCCTGCCCTGACCCTTGGCATTAATAGTGATTTATTGTCTTGAATTTAATTATTTACGTTTCAAATAATAAAGGCGCCTTTAGGAGTCCTGATCTCATTAATGGTCCAGTCGATACAATTGCATGGATGCTTAACGCCCGGCCTCCTCCAGGTTGCTCCGGGCACTAGGCACGCTGACCGCTCAGTTGGGATGAGGGCGGGCAGGGGTCTGAGCTGGGGGGCACTCACCAATAGGAGAAGACAGGAGTGGGTCTGACCTGGGGGGGGGGGGCACGCACCCAGGGACGGCACGGCATAGCAGCTCCGAAGTTCTCCTTTAACTAAAATCTGTGATGTGCCCGGAACTTATTGCCTTCGAACCCAGGAGTCCTGACTCTTCTGGCTGCAAGACCATGCTCCTTTGAGGAACCCAGGAGTCCTGACTCTCCAGCTCCTCCCTGCTATAACCACTAGAGCCCGGTCCCGTCCCAGAGCTGGGATCACAGCCCAGGACTTCAGGCTCCCACCCCGCACCCTGCCCCTCCATTCCTAGAGCTGGGAAGAGAACCCAGGTGTCCTGGCTCAGCAATGCTCAAAGGCAGGAGCATGTCCTACTGAACCCCCCTCCCCCACACAGCTCCACACCCCCTGCTGGGGCACTGCACTAGCTCAGAGAAGAGCGCCCCCTGCTGGGGCAGCAGCTGCGCTATTCCCCACCTGTCCCCAGTACCACACAAGGGCATTGGCTCAGCACTGCCCCCTGTTGGGTCTCCCCCGCCAGGCTGCACTTGTATCGACGCCCCCCACTCAGCACTGGGAAACACCAGGCTCCAAAGAGTTAACGGGGCCAGGTCTCCTCTCAGCAGCAGCCTGTTGGCTTTGGCTAGGGAGCCAGACCAGGACAGGGGCTGCTGTGGTTTCCTCTTGTCACACCACAGGAATCAAGCACTGGGTATTTGACAAGAATCAGGACTCCTGGTTCCCAGCCCCTCCACTGAGACCAGTGGACCCCACTCCCCTCCCAGAGCTCGGAACAGAACCCAGGAGTCCTGGCTCCCAGGCCCCACTTTAACCACTAGACCCCACTCCCCTCCCAGAGCTTCATTCCCAGCATTGGGCTGGATGTCAGGACTCCTGGGTTCTATTTCTGGCTCTGCTCTGCCCTGTTGTGTGACTGTGGTCACTGTGGGAGGCAGGATAAAGGGATGGATGGACCCTGGTCTGATCCAGTCTGGAAGTTCCTGTATTTCCTTCCATTAAAACACATAGAGAGTGAGCCCGTAAGAACACCCCACTCATTGCACTGATGGCTGCTGGCTCAGTTGTCAATGAGAACAAGTAGCCTGGTATAATGGGGGGGGCCCTGCTCTCAGTTGTGCCAGGCACTGAACACACCCCACAGGCTCTCAGACGGGGTTTGTGGAGCGCCCAGCACAACGGGGCCCTGCTCTGGGCCGGGGTCTGTGCAGTGCCCGGCACAACAGGGCCCTGCTCTGGCCCGGGGTCTGTTCAGCGCCCGGCACAACGGGGCCCTGCTCTTGCCCGGGGTCTGTGCAGCGCCCAGCACAGCGGGGGCCCTGATCTTGGCAGCATGACCATAATACAAATATCAACAGCCAGTGCCCTGGATCTCACTGCAGCGGCTGCTCCGCAGGCTGGATGGAGATCGGCCCCACGCTCCCTGGCCTTGGGCTGGCCAGCACCCAGGGACTTCCAAGGGGCTGGTTTTGGCGTTCGCACATGGTGTCACGCTCCATACAGCAAACTCTATAGGGGGCAATTACCTTCTGCAGAGAACCGTCCGGGAGATCAGCCAAGGGAGCTGGGAAGAACATGAAGGGGGAGGCAGCTTAGCTGGGTCGCTGAGCCCTGGACATCCTTCACTCCCCCAGGCAGCTTAAACTCTTGATGCCCCTGTGCAGAACGTAGATCATGAGTGAGGTACCAGTTTCTCCAGCCGGGGCATGTTTCCTGGAAAGCCCCTGTGTGATTCTGCCCGGTGGTTCCAAGCTAAAGCCCGTACAGGCCACTAGCTCAGGTTCTCTCCGTTTCCCCACCGTGCTCTGCACCTCTGGAGTCCCCCGTCCCCCTCGCCACGTTTCACTGCAGTACCGTCCCATTGCACTGTCTGACTGTTGTTTGGGATGCTGTGGTAGCACCAGCTGAGATCAGGGCCCCGTTGTGCAGGGGGCTGCACAGATGCAGGGTGAGAGACAGTCCTGGCTCCAGAGAGCTCACAGCATGTGCAGAATAGACAAAGGGTGGGGGGCAGGTCTCCAAGCTCTTAGTGGCAGGGATTCTCCCTTAGTTCAGATCAGCTCAGTGTCCAGCGTAACGGGGTCCTGCTCTCAGTCGGTGTTTGTGCAGCACCCGGCACAACGGGGCCCTGCTCTCGGTCCGTGTCTGTGCAGTGCCCGGCACAACGGGGGCCTGCTCTCGACCAGGGTCTGTGCAGCTCCGGGCACAAAGGGGCCCTGCTCTCGACCAGGGTCTGTGCATCGCCTGACACAACAGAGCCCTGCTCTCAGCTGGGGTCTATCCAGCACCCCACACAATGGGGCCCTGCTCTCAGTTGGTGTCTGTGCAGCGCCTGGCACAACAGGGCCCTGCTCTCAGCTGGGGTCTATCCAGTGCCCCGCACAACGGGGCCCTGCTCTCAGTCAGTGTCTGTGCAGCACCTGGCACAACAGGGCCCTGGATCCTCTTGCAGCGGCCGCTTCCCCAGGAGCTGGCAGGGCCCAGCGCGGGCAGCGGGCAATCTGCCCCCAATTCCCTGCTCTGCACAGAGACTGGCTCCCTCCTCAGGATTTCCCACACATGTTAGCAATCAAGGCCGATCAGACCTTTCTGAGGGAGCTGGAGTGGAAAGCGCAACAATTACACTCCTATTATACCCCCCCTCTTGCTCTTTCTCTTAGGGGACCCCCCCCATGCATTTCATTTCCTCTCCACTGAGCCCAATTAAAACGCCACGTTTCCGTCACGGATCTGATCTGCTTTCGTTTCCCTCCGACACGGCCCAGTGAGCCTGGCAATCTTGGGTTTGCAGTGGGCAGGGAGGGGGGGTGAGAATATCCCTGGTCCCTGGGGGCAGGCGCGGCCATGCGGCCGGTCTGAGATGTCAGAGCGACGGAGAGAGGGAAATTGACTGGGAAAGAGGCTGTGGTCGCAAAGCTTCAATTGTACCTCATCTGTGTCTGGAGAACTTCACTAGTCCCACAGGGAGCAGCTGAGCGCCTCGTGAGTCCCTGCCCAGCCCCATGCCCTCCGGGCACTGCCCAAGAGCCAGCCCTTTGGTACAGGCTGGGAGCAATGGGATCTGGCAGGGCTGGGATAGCATGGGGGGCGGGGGGTTGTGGGTTGGGACAGAAGGGCACTGACAGTTTGATCGGGGCCCCGAGACTGGAACTGCGGCATGTGCCCCAGGGTAAGAGCAAAGCGTGGCAGCAGGGCTGCCCAGGGGAAGCTTGCATTGCCCCTGCCTGGGGCTGCCTGCGGGCACATGGGCCACATGCCCACAGCTGCTGAGCCAGCATGCTCCCTGACCTGCTTGGAAGCTGTTCCTAACCTCCCCAAAGCGGGCGTAATCCAGATCCAGCTCTTGGCGTTTAACCAGGAAGCCTTGGCGCATCTGCCTCTGGGCGCCGCAGCCAGCGGGAAGACTTCGTGGAGTTTCTCTGTGCCGTGCAAATGAAGCGTGGCCGCTCCTGTGACACCCGGGCAGCCTTCAATCAGGGAAACAAAAGGCCTCTCTGACTCTGCACTGAATCTCCCCATTCATCCCGAAATCGCCTCTTGCATGGGACACTGTCCCATGCGGGTCGGCTGATCCCCAGCTCAGATAATGCCCCTCCTTAGGGGCCGCATGGCCAGGGGCTCAGAATCACCCTGCAGCTCAAGGCCTCTCTGAAGCCGGCCTGGTAACATCCTGTGGCCTCTGTCTGAGCAGCCAGGTAGGGAGAGAGCAGCTGGGGCAGGCGTGGGTGGATCAGGTTTTGGGTCACACGCTTGCCCGCCTAGAAGGCTGGAGTAGCACGATGCGGCCCATGGGGAGCCCCGGATCGAATCTCGGTCGGGGAAGCAGCTCGTGGCTCCGCATCCGACTCGTGGCGCTGGTCGTTGGAGCTCCTGTTCAGGGGGCGGTGGGCGCGGGCGGGAGGCAGCTGAGAATTCAGTGGCACCCGGAGGCAGGCAGGGTCGCTGTGTGTGCCTGTCCCCGTCCACCCTGCCTGCCTGTTTGTCCCTCCGTCCGCCCCTCCGCTGTTCTTTCCCCAGGCAGAGCAATTTGGGGAAGCCCCCTTTCCCGGCTAGGATGCTGGCTCTGCCACTTGGGCCTGACTGCGATGACCAAGCGGCTTGTGTTGCTGGGCTGGCATCGCTGCCTCCCCCGTCCTGCTGGCCCTGGCACCTTGGGGGTTTGGTTACGCAGTCAGGGCTGGACACCCTCTTCTGCTCCCCGAGCCGGTTTCCAGCCCCCTCTCACCCGTTCTTCTCAACCCCGTAACCCTTTCACTGCCGGTCTCCTCTGCACCCTCCCCACCCAGACCTGCCATTAGCCCTCCATCCATTCGGGGCAGGCGGGGGCGTGATGGGGCAATCTGCGCTCCCCCAGCTCCTTGTTAGCACCCGCAGCACCACCTGGGGAAGCCCCGCTGGCTGTCGCCACCTGCTGGAGGGAGAGCATGTGGGTGGGTCTGATGGGGGGGATATTTATAACCTTGCTCAGCGGCACATCTGCAGCCGGATTGCAGGGCTCGCAGCACAAGAGCCTGGTTCCTGCCCCCCAACCCCCCGCCGAGGCCGGCTATCTGGAGACCCCCTGCCCCGCCGTGCCCTGCCCGCCATAGGGATCTATGTCCATTGATGCAGGGCTCTCTAACAGGGCTATTTCTGTCACGCCGCTGAGTTTGCTTCCTTTGGAGTCACCGTCCGGCTATAAATAACTCTCCCCCTGCTCCTCCCTCGGGAGCGTCTGGTGGGAGCTCCATCCCGGGGCCATTTCCCCACTGGGACTAGGGGCACATGCTGGGAGGGGGGGTATGTGCCGAGGGACAGTGCTGAGAGTGCCTGGCTCAGAGGTACCAGCCGGCACGAGGTGAAAGGGTGGCAGATGAGGGTGGGTGTGCCCAGCCTGTGGGGCAGGGAGTGGGCGGCTCCCAGGGGTACCTGTGAATTATGTGAACCTGAGCACAGCCCCTGTGCGTGTCCCTGGCCGCACCCAATCCTGTGCTGTGACCCATCAGCCCATGCTCAGTTCCCAGGTTTAGCTCTGGGGGTTCGGGGGAGCTGGGAGTTCCCCTGTGGATCAGGCTGTCCCCTGACGGCAGACGCGGGGGTGGCTAACCTCTACTTTGCTTCCTCTGTCTGTGTATATGGGGGTTGCTCTTGCGTGTGCATGTACACATGCGTGTGCATGCCTGGGGCACGTATGTCAACCACAAGCTCCCAGCCTCGCCCTCTCTGATCAATGGCACCTGATCCAGGGGGACCCGTGCCCAGTGGGCAACTCGCCCAGTGCCAAAGCAGAGTTGCACTGCCCTGTGATGCCCAGGTGCTGTCAGGCAGACACTGTCCCCCCTCACTCAGCCTAGCCAGGCCTGTCACTCTCTTGCTAGAATTCTTCAGTTCGTTAGTGATTAATTACCTTGGGAACCAATGGGCTACTTGGGCCATGGAGCAGACGGCAGGGCTGGGGCACTGTGCCCCTGTCAGTGCCATAATCCTGGTTCAGTGCCCTCCCCATGCAGCTGACTGAACACAGGTCCTCGATACCCCCTCTGTGCTGCCTGGCTGACCTTGTGTCTCACCTCCCTCCCCTTTGAATTGTGTCTCCCTCCAGCCTTGCCGGACCCCCCAGAGTCGCCCAAGTGCCTGGCCAGCCCGGCCGTGCACAGCTGCCCCACGGACCCTGGAAGCTGAGGTAAGGCCACAGCCGGCAGTAGGGTGTTGGGGGGGGGCGGCATTCTCTCCTGTGCTCTGCAATGCTTCCTCCTGACCAACAGGGGGTCTCTTCCCCCCACAATATTCAGGCTGCAAAGGGGCGGAGGCTGGCGCTCTCTGTGGTGTCCCAGGAGTGCTCTAGGCATATATATAGGTCAATAGTTAGGAGATAAGGTGCCAGCTGCAGGCACCTGTTGAGTATGGAGCCCAGCTCCTTGCAGGATCTGTGCACCTTGGAGGATTGTGTGTTTGGTGCCAATGGCTTCCTCTGGCAGCTCTCCTCAGGGGCGGGGCGGGGGTATTTCCATTGCAGTTTGATGTCCCGCCTGGCATGGGGTCTCGGACCCAGCGAGCCAGGATCTTGGGATGATGCAGAGCATAGCACAGGAATGGGGCAGGGTTGGTGGTTCAAGGCCGAAGCAGAGGGGATGTGGCAGTTCCGAGTTATTCACGGGGTGCAGAGCTGTGATCTTGGGTTCCCAGTTCAGATTGTCCCACAGTCTTGGAGTTTGGGCGCGGGAGGCTTGGATGCAGGGCTTCTGGGGCAGCTGGGGAGTTTGGTTTTGCCCCCTATGGCCTCTGGCCAACTCAGTGCTTCTGGCTATCTCAGCCCCGATCTCTCCCACCAATCGCCTGGGCCAAGCCCTTCCTTATCCCATCATGGTGACGTGGTGGGAGACCTCTCCCCGGCCTGGGTAACATGGCCTGTCACTTGCACGCAACCTTGCCTTGGCCAGGGATGGGGTAAAACTGGGGCCTCGGTTAGGCCCAGGGAAGAGCTGGAGTCCAGAAGCCGCTGTTCCCTGCTTTCTGAGGAAGGAGTGATTGGCTGGATACTGGGGCTTTCGCCCTGTGTTGTCTGCCCTGCCCTGAGTCAGCCATGGGGTAGCACTGCACTGGCATGGAGTAATAACTCACAGGCAGAGTAAGGTAGCTCCCATGGACTTGAAGGCTGGAGACACCCAGCCCTCCCCTGCCCTGCGCCCTTCTACAGCAGCCAGCCAGGAAAGTCACCCTTCCCCATGCAGCCTTCGCGCAGCATCCCGTGAGAACGGCTCTGGGAGCTGGAAATAGCATGGCACCTTCCCCCTGCTCCTAACTGTCCTGAACAAACCAGCCGGCTGATCCGTGTGGTCCAACAGACCCTCTGGGTGGTGCTGTCGATCCACAGGGCGCTGGCTGCTGACAATAAGCTAGGGGGAGAGGTAGATATGCTGTAGGGTAGGGATAGGGTCTAGAGTGACCTAGACAAATTGGAGGATTGGGCCAAAAGAAATCTGATGAGGTTCAACAAAGACAAGTGCAGAGTCCTGCACTTAGGACAGAAGAATCCCAGGCACTGCTATAGGCTGGGGACGGACTGGCTAAGCGGCAGTTCTGCAGAAAAGGACCTAGGGGTTACAGTGGCCGAGAAGCTGGATAAGAGTCAGCAGTGTTCCCTTGTTGCTAAGAAAGCTAACGGCATATTGGGCTGCATTAGTAGGAGCATTGCCAGCAGATCGAGAGAAGTGATTATTCCCCTCTATTCGGTACTGGTGAGGCCACATCTGGAGTACTGCGCCCAGATTTGGGCCCCCCACTACAGAAAGGTTGTGGACAAATTGGAGAGAGTCCAGCGGAGGGCAACGAAAATGAATAGGGGGCTGGGGCACATGCCTTACGAGGAGAGGCTGAGGGAACGGGGATTGTTTAGTCTGCAGAAGAGAAGAATGAGGGGGGATTTGAGATCAGCCTTCAACTACCTGAAGGGGGGTTCCAAAGAGGATGGAACTCAGCTGTTCTCAGTGGTAGCAGATGACAGAACGAGGAGTAATGGTCTGAAGTTGCAGTGGGGGAGGTTTAGGTTGGATATTAGGAAACACTGTTTCACTAGGAGGGTGGTGAAGCACTGGAATGGGTTACCTAGGGAGGTGGTGGAATCTCCATCCTTAGAGGTTTTTAAGGTCAGGCTTGACAAAGCTCTGGCTGGGATGATTTAGTTGGGGATTGGTCCTGCTTTGAGCAAGGGGTTGGACTAGATGACCTCCTGAGGTCTCTTCCTCTTCTAATATTCTATGATTCTGTGATTCTATGACTGGCAAACACCGCACTGCACTGAAGGTCTGAGATCTAAAAGCACTTTACAAAGTTACCGTCGTTCCCATTTTACAGATGGGTAAACTGAGGCACAGAGACGCTCAGGCCACTAATTTCAAACGTGGCCACTGCTTTGGGTACTGGATGTGAGGCAGCCAGGGTCTGGTATGAACAGAGTTCACCTGCCACTCCGATTCGGGCACCTAAAGAAGGGCCGGATAGTCAATGGTTCCGAACACCCCACAGATCCCTGGTGTGCTGGAATACTCAGACCCCACATCTGCAGCCCAGTGGGCAATACTGCCCCTAAAACCTCTTAACACAGGCAACCAGGATTAGAGGCCACTTTGGAAAATGTTGGCCTCATTGACTTGTTGATGGCCAAGCTATAAATGAGTATGAGCAGTGGGATCCGAACTGGAGTTAGTCTAGAAAATTTTTATGAAAATTTTTTTGCTGAAAAATGCCAGTTTGTCAGAACTGAAATTGTTTGTGGGGAGAGGGTCAGATGTGGGCAAATTTCCCAGCTTGAAATTTTTTTTGAAAAAAAAAATTAATAAAATAAAATAAAATTAAATTAAATTAAAATAAAGGCTAGAAACTGTGGAAATGGGACATTCTGATATGTTCCAAAGGAAGAGTTTCATATTTTGTTTTGTTGTTTGAAACACCTTTTTGTTGCCAAGTGTACCGTAATGTAGGCTTTTAAAAAAACGGTTCCACGGAAGGGAAACGTCAAATACGAAAGAAAACGGTTCAGAATGATGAAAACAAAAGGTTTCGATTGCCCCAGACTGAAAAGTAATTGGTTCATGGCACTTTTGAGATTTCAGAGTAGCAGCCGTGTTAGTCTGTGTGTGTGGTAACACCCATTGTTTCATGTTCTCTATGTATATAAAGCTCCCCACTGTATTTTCCACTGAATGCGTCCGATTAAGTGATCTGTAGCTCATGAAAGCTTATGCTCAAATAAATGTCAGGTTTCAGAGTAGTAGCTGTGTTAGTCTGTATTCGCAAAAAGAAAAGGAGTACTTGTGGCACCTTAGAGACTAACAAATTTATTTGAGCATAAGCTTTCGTGAGCTACAGCTCACTTCATCAGCTCACGAAAGCTTATGCTCAAATAAATTTGTTAGTCTCTAAAGTGCCACAAGTACTCCTTATCTTTTGAGATTGGGATTTTTCATCTTAATTTGGGATGGAAAAAAAATTCAAAATCATGCAAGTTCTTGTGGGATGGGAAAACAGATCCCCCCACCCAGCTCAGCAGGGTCTTTTTCAGTCTGACACGGGATCCTTTCTGGGGGAGACTGAAACCAACAACCTTCCACCCAGCCTTTTACCCACTGATCTGTTCCAGCACATCTGGCAGCTTTTCCAGGGGAGCATCCCTCCGCTACTCCCCTGTCTGCTGTGGCCTTGGAAGCAGCGGGATGGCAGCCTGTCTATCGCTGTACTTATGGCGCCAAGGCCGGTGTGTGGGGGCAGGGACTCCGCAGCCGGAACGCAGCATCGCCAGTAGACAAAGCACAGAGATGCCCTTAGGAAACGGGCATCAGCTTTTTAAACAAGTCAGATTGGTTGTTTCCACCCGCCCCTTTCCCTAAAAGAAATGAAAGTGATAAACTGCCCCCACACACACACACTCGTCCCTGGCTCCGTCGATGGCAACGGGTTTTGGGCTCATAACCATAACCCGTTCCAGTTTCCAGAATAAAAGTTGCAGGAACAGAAATGGGGCCCCTTGTGCTCAGTGCAGACTGGCCCAGGGTGGTGCCCAGCATGGACTGGTCCAGATCTGGCCCAGGGGAAGGAATGCCCAGTGTGGACGGAGGGTGCTGAGTCTGGACTGGCCCTAGGCATGCGGGTGTATGCCAGGCGTGTAGTGACTGGTCCCAGGTGCTGTTGGCACCAGCTTGCTATGGGGGTGCAGTGATTCACACTAGCAGAGTGAGAGGTGTCTAGCACACCGCTGGGCCAGGGGTGCACGCTCCTGTCTGTGTTAATATTGGCACTGTGATGTAACAACGAGGTCCTGACCTCTGGGATCTCTTAGGATCTCACTATCCCGTGGTGTCCCAGCTCAACTCCGCCTGCAGGCTTTCGAAACGCCCCTCCACTTCCCAGGAGCTGCGGCTGGAGACAGGGGCCCAGATCCTCTGCTGATGCAAACCAGCTCATTTAAACCCCTTTGCACCTGCTGTGGATCTGGGTCCAGGGTCACTTTTGTCACCTCCTGTCCTCATGGCAGCGAAAGGGGGACACGTCCCCACCGCGCTTCTGGCAGCAGTGCCCAGGGCTTTGATGCTTGCCAAAGATGTGGCGTGTGTGTCGATCAAAAGCAATTACAGCCCTGCCCAGACTGAAACTAACGAGTCCCTCCTGACTCCCCTTCCCGGTCCCCCCGTTCGGTGCCCCCCCGCAGCCAGCTCCTTCCTGCTCACAAATGGATCCGAAAGCAGAGTCACTTCTCCCCCTGCATAAATTACTCCCAGGCGGTTTCTGTCAGGTTCATATTCTTATTCGTAAAGGCGACGGGGACTGAATTATTTATATTTTAATTTCCAATGCAGCCAGCCGAGGGCCCGGGGGAAGGATGGAGGGGTGCACAGGGTGGACGAGTCTGGAGAGCAGGCCAGGATCTCACCTGCTCAGCAGTGTGTACCATAGCCCCTGCACTGCCAGCAGCTGGCAGGGATTCTCCTTTAGCAGTGGGGAGGGGCTATGGTTTGGGAGACAAGGAGGGGCAAGGGGCAGGCTAAGCAGGGGGAATGGGGAAGCTGAAATCACATAGTGGGGGCTGCCACGCCTGGTCAGCTCATCGCTCCATCGCACCTCGGTGTCCTCCCTGTCTCCCTCCAGTGGCTGGTTCATGTGTAGCAGTTTGGCAGAGGGTTCTTTAGCCCCACAGCCAGAGGGTCTGAGCTCCAGAGGCTGTGGGTTCAATCCCAGGCAACGAAGCAGGCGAGGGGAAGCAGCCAAGTCAGGCCATGGGGAAGCTGTAGGTTGCAGGGGCTCTCGGGGCTCCTGAGGGGGCACAGTGCACCAGGCTGGCTGGGCTCTCCTAAAAGCTGCAACTGGATCCAGCTGTTCCCCCCTCCCCGCCCCTGAACCCAGGGCCCTGTTGCACTGGGCACTGCACAGCTACTGAGTGAAAGACAGTCCCTCCCCTGAAGAGCTCACAGGCTGAACAGACCAGACAGACAGTGGCTGGGAAGGGAAACTGAGGCACAGCACAGCAGAGTGACTTGCCCACAGTCACTGATTCAGGGGAAATCCCCTTCTGACACTGTTCAGTTGGTGGTAGGCTCAGGCCCTAAAGCTGAAGGGTCCCTAGTCCTTTATAAACCCCTTCTTCTCTCTAATGCAACAGTGGCTGGTCCCATTAGCTGTGGACCCTGTTCAGCCCTTGGCCTCAAGGACATCATGTGGCGGGGAGTTCCACAAGTTACTCATTAGAAAACATTTTCTTTCCTCATGCTGAGCATTAGTTGCCTTTTAACTTCATTTGTCCCTCCCCCTACTGCGAAGGGAAAGGATGAATCCAGCCCCAGTGCAGGGGGAGGGGGCAGTTTTAAGCCAAGCCGCTCCCTACGATCTCAGTGATATATTAATGCTTGGGGGAGGATGCATTTGACTCATAGGGTGCAGGGCTGAGTGTGAGCTGGGGGGGGCGGAGGTCAGGACTCCTGGGTTCCATTCCCACCTCATGTGAAATAGGGGTTGGAAGCAGAAGTAAAGCTGAAAGAAGGAGTCTCTATTGTGTTGTACGGACCTGGTTATTAGATGCCAAGACCCAGCTCTTCCTTCGACCCAGCGTCGCTGGCCTGGAGGAAGCGGAAGAGCCAGCTGGAGCGTGGGCTAAAATTAGCCACCACTCCGAGACAGCAGAATATAATGTGGGACTGATGAGATGTCATACATTAAATTTACATTTTGAATGGCCCAGGGTAAGAATTATATTGGCATGTGAGGGCCTGGGTTTTAATTGGCGTAATATTTCATTTAATTACATTGTCTATTTCAGACACCCGGCATCTTCAATAGTAATAACGTTTCTCAATAGAGCGCCATTAAATCTGTGCCATTAACTCAGCATTAGCTCCTTTAACTGCTTGGTGCCTGCTTGGTGAGTGGGGCGTATTGGTCAGGGCATTGCAGCTGCCTGCAGTGGGTGGGAGCTAGACCCCACTTTCTGTGACCTAGTGGATGGAGCACTGGACTGGGAGCCAGGATGGCTGGGTTTGATTCATTGCTCTGCTACTGGCCTGCTGGGTGAATGTGGGCAAGTCACGTCATTTCTCTGTGTCTCGGTTTCCCCTCCTGCCTTTTGTCTGTCTGGTGTGTTGCGACGGAGCCCTGGGGGTGTCTCTCACTAGGTGCATGTGCAGCGCCTGACGCAACAGGGCCCTAATTTGGGCTGGTGCTGCTGTGATATGAATAATAAAGGAAAGGGACATTGGAATGGGTAGAACTTGGAGCAGAGAAAGAGCTCAGAGGGAATGTGGTTTAGTGGTTAGATCAGGCAATGAGCTAGGACTCCTGGATTCTGTCCCCAGCTTTGGGAGGCAAGTGTGGGCTAGTGCTTAGATCTGGGAGCTAGGACTCCTGGGTTCTATTTGCAGCTCGGTCACTGACTTGCTGTGTGATCCTTAAGCCAAGTCTCTGCCCTCTTGTGACTCAGTTTCCCCCTCTGTGATACAGGGTTATTTATACCTGACTCCATATTGGATTTAGACCTGACCCCTGGGTGTGTTTTAAGCATCTTGAGGTCCTGGGAGGGGCTGCTGAGAGCTTCATGGTGACTGAAGGATAGAATTAGGGGTCAAAAGCCCCAACCCCCAGCTAGAGCTGAAGGAGAATCCCCGTTAGCAGTGACGGGAATCTGACACACAGGCGAGCAGTTCTGTTTCCATCCAGCAGAGGGAGCTGGTGTGCCCATTGCATCTCCTCCACCTGTCTCTGGCCCTGGGGTCCGAGCAGATTTTGTTCCCTAGCGCCGCAGCCCAGAGTGTAGCTGAGACCAGCGGCCCTGGTTCTCCTGGCCCCTGGCGGGGGGCTGCAGCGTGGGTGTGTGGGGAGGTGGAACTCTCACTGCCTTTGCCAGCAGGAACGTGCTTAATGGCCAGTGTTGTTTGTGAGAGGGACTTTGGGGACAACAGCCTCGCAGACATGACGGGCACCGACCCCTCGCTCCCTGCGCTTGTCTCCAGCCTGCAACACTGAGCTGCCGAGCGTCAGAGCCTTGATCTGTAAACAGGAACATTTAAAAGCTTTATTTCTTCTTTTCCCACAGCGTTAAAATGAGATGGGAATAGAACCCAGGAGTCCTGGCTCCCAGCCTGTCCCCATTGCAGCCACTAGACGCCCCCCTGCAGAACTGGGGCTAGAACCCAGGAGCCCTGACTCCCAGCCCCACCCAGCAGTCTCCCCCCTCCCAGCCAGGGTAGCGGCTGCCGAGAAGCAGGTCTGCATTCTTGCCCCTTTTCATGCCCTAGTGACGGGTGCCCATCAAATGCCCCTCCTCCACGCCCGTCCCGTCACGCTGAGCCCCACCTGCACCAAGGCCGTGGCATCCCCTACTCTCCCGGCACCTGGCACCGGCCCAAGGCTGCTTGGCGCATCCCCGTGGGCTGCCGGCAGCATTAGGCAGCCCCGCCTTGCCCCTCTCCCCTGGCGCTGTGCCCCGCCCGGCTGGGTCGGCGTGAGGCCATGACACTGAACGGCGGCTCGTTTCTGGAAAAGCCCTGGGCACCGGGAAGTCGAGCGGCCTCTGGAGGGCTTGGCTGGGTCCCAGCTGCTGCGCAATAGCTAGGAAGGAGGTGGCGGGCGACGGGCTGGAGAGCTGGGAATGGGAGGGATCTGTGGGGCAGCCTGATGGGGGGAGAATGGCATCCTGATGCAGCTCCAGGTTGGCACAGAGACCCAGACCGGGTTCCCTAGTGCTCACCCCACTGGGCTGAGACACCAGGGCTGGCAGCTGGGATCTGTCCCGTTGGGCATGGAAAACCTCCCACCGTGGGGGAGCCCTCTCCCTCCTTGGCCCAAAGGCAGAGTTCCCAGCCCCACCCCGTGCCCAGCCCGGAGTGCCCCAGGGGCTGTGCTAGCCACAGGCAAGCTAGGCAGCTGTCCGGGGCTGCAGATTTCTGGGCCGTTGCCTAGGGTGGCAGATTTAGCCCGGCCACCCAGCCATCCTGAGCGGCACGGTGACCTCGTGTGCCAGGTCACCAGGTCACTGGCTCAGAGCTGAAAGGGTGGCATGCTGCAGCCTTGCCTTGAGCAACCTCTCTGCAGGCTGAGCACATGCACCCCCTGTGCCCACCTTGGCATCAGTCTGCCTGGCCCGGTGGGTGCATGATGCTCATCGCGATGCCCAGCGGCACACAGCAGGGGCGGGTGCCCACTGGGCCTGAGGATTCTCTTCCATCACCCGGAGAGAGCCTGGGGGTGGGGGGAATCGCAGCCCCGGGGACACAGCCCCATAGAGGGAATGGGGGAGGGGCTTGCAGGATGCTCAGAAATGGGGCTCCCAAGCCAACCCCTTGGCCGAGACCAGCCTGCACCCACTGGCCTGCTGGGGGGAAGTGGGAGCCGGTCCCACCTTAACCCCATGCCGGGGAGGGCAGCTTGTGTCTTCCTCCCCTGGGGGGGATAGCAATGACGGAAGAATAAACCACAGCACAGCCGGGTGGTGGGGGAGTTGCCTAGTCCCTTTGCCCAGGGCTCCCCCCCGCTCCCCAGTCCTGGCAGGGCAGTTTGAGAGGCTCCTTGGCCACATCTGGGAGCAGCCAATGGAGCCACAGGCTGCTGTGGTCTGCAAAACACAGGGTGATACGTGCCTCCCCAGCCCCAGCCGCAGCCTCTTGGGCCAGGGGGCTGTGTCCCGGCTTGTTCGTTTTGTCACTGAGGAGATGCTAAGGGCTGTGGAAACCAGGGATCAGTGGGGCAGGGTTAGAGCCAGGGGGAGCTGCTGTGCTTGCCAGCTCCAGCCCGGACACAGGGGTCCCTGCTGGTTGACCCATTGATGGGTCGCCCCTCTATTGTGACCCTCAGGCAGGATTTAAACCCAGGTCTGTGGAGAGGAACGACCATTGCTTTAGCTCAAGCTACAGCTAAACCCCTGCTCTCCCCCACCTCTACCCTATAGGTTGACCCACAGCCTCTACGCTAAGCCAGAGGTGGGATCTCCCCAGATCTGGCATCTCCATAACCCGGCCCGAGCAGCCCGACTTCAAACCCTCTCAGCTCACTCTCAGCTGACCCCTGGATGCTTTTCAGTCATTTCCCCTCCCAGAGGCCTTGCTGGCCTAATGCAGTGATGTCTTGAAAGGCCAGCCCGTAGACAAGGCAATGTGGCCTACCAGGCAGGGTGCTAGGCAGGACACCTGGGTTCTTTTCCCACCTCTGCCACTGACCAGCTCTGATCTTGAGCAAAGCACTTTCCCTCTTGGTGCCTCCATTTCCCTTCCCGCCCTGAGGAGCCTGCACTCTGTCTCTCACTATATGCTTGTCCAGCGCCTGGCGCCCTGGGGCCTGGATCGTCACAGATTCCAAGGCCCGAGGGGACCATTGTGATCATTTACTCGGACGTCTTGGATAGCTCGGGCCAGAAAGCTACCCCAAAGGAATTCCTAGAGCAGAGCTGTTAGAGAAACAGCCAGTCTTGGTCAGTGACGGCGAATCCACCATCTGTTCTGATGGTTAATAACCCACCTGTTAAAAACATGCAGTCTGAATGTGTCTAGCTTCAGCTGCCAGCCATTGGATCGTGTTCGACCTTTCTCGGCTAGACTGAAGAGCCCATTATTAAATATTTGTTCCCCATTTAGGTACTTATACACTGTGATCAAGTCATCCCTTAGCATTCTCTTTGTTAAGTTAAATAGAATCACCTCCTCCTGGAGTCTGTCGCTGTAAGGCAGGTTTTCTAACCTTTTAATCATCCTTGGGGGTCTTCTCTGACCCCTCTGCAATTTATCAACATCCTTGAACTGTGGGCACCAGAACTGGATGCAAGATCCCAACAGCGGCCTCACCAGTGCCAGATACGGAGGTAAAATAACCTCTCCGCTCCTACTCCTGATTCCCGTTTATACATCCCAGGATTTTAGCCCATTTGGCCACAGCATCGCACTGGGAGCTCACATTCAGCAGGACCCCCCTTCCCTCCCAATCTTGTTCAGAGTCCCTGCTTCCTAGGACAGAATCCCCGTCCTGTAAGTATGGTTTGCGTTCCTTGTTCCTAGATGTATGCATGTGCCCTCAGTTTAGCCAGTGATCCAGATCACTCTGTATCAGTGACCCGTCCTCTTCATTATTCACCACTTCCCCAATTTTTGCATCATCTACAAGCTTTATCAGTGATGATTTTATGTTTTCTTCATTCATAAAAATGTTAAATAGGGTGGGGCCAAGAACTGATCCCTGTGGGACCCCACTAGAAACACACCCCCTCAATGTTTTGAATTACATCTGGAGATCTATCAGTTAGCCAGCTTTTAATCCATTTCATTTGTGCCATGTTAATTTTATATCTTTCCACTTTTTTAATCAAAATGCCGTGCAGTACCAAGTCAAACACTGTACAGAAGTTTGTCTGTTACATCAACACTATTACTTTTATCAATCAATCTTGTAATCGCATCAAAAAAAGATCAAGTTAGACAAGATTTATTTTCCATAAGCCCATGTTGATTGGCATTAATTATATTACCCTCCTTTAATTCTTTATTAATCGAGTGTCATGTCAGCCACTGCATTATCTTGCAGGGGGCAGTGTCAGACCGACAGGCCTATAATTACCCGGTCATTCCATTTATCCTTTTTAAATATTGGCACATCAGCAGCTTTCTTCTAGTCTTCTGGAAATTCCCCAGTATTCCAAGATGTATTGAAAAGCAATATTAATGGTCCAGCGAGCTCCTCAGCCAGATCTGTTAAAACTCTTGGATACAAGTTATCCAGACCTGCCGATTTAAAAATGTCTAACTTTAGTAGCTGCTGTTTATCCTCCAGAGATACTAGTGGAAATAAGAGTCTTATCTTCTGTTTTTCTCCTAAATACAGAATAGAAAAATTAATTGAACACTTCTGCTTTTTCTGGATTGTTCTTGATAATTCTACCATTTCCATCTACTGATGGACCAGTATCATTGTTAAGATTCTTTTTTTCCCTAATATACTCTAAAAAACTCGTTATGGTCCTTAACTCTGCTGGACATAGCAGTCTCCTTGTGTCCTTTGCTTCCCTTATCAATTTGCTACAGTTCCTAGCTTCTGATTGTCACGGAGTCTCCGGGTGATGCTCTGGAACTGCTCCCTACAAAGCCAGGCAGGACTCTGGTGAAGTCTCCTTTCTGTGAGCAGACTGTTTTCAGGACACACAGCTCACACAACTTTCACCTTCCTGGGTCTGACCTTGGAGCCTTCAGTATCTTTTGCCCCTCTGTGCACTTCCCACAGCGAGTCCGCCAAGACAGGGTCCTGGGGAAGCCAGAGGGTCCTGCCCCCCAACCCTGCAGTCAGACGTGACTCTCAGCCAGCCAGTAAAACAGAGGTTTATTAGACAACAGGATCACGGTCTAAACCAGAGCTTGTAGGTGCAGAGAACAGGACCCCTCAGCTGGGTCCATTTTGGGGGGCAATGAGTCAGACAACCATGTCTGCACTTCACTCCATGTCCCCAGCCAGCCCCCAACTTCCTCACTCTCCAGCCCCTCCTCCTCTGGGCTTTGTCCCTTTCCCGGGCCAGGTGGTCACCTGATTCCTTTGTTCTCCAACCCTTCAGCTCTCACCTTGCAGGGGGAAGGGCCAGGCCATCAGTTGCCAGGAAACAGGGTGTCGGCCATTCTCTGTGTCCAGACCCCTGCACACACCTGCCCTCTAGGGCTCTGCAATGATCATACACCCTTATCTCACCACCCACATACTTAAGAACTGCATAGGGGAAACTGAGGCACCCCCACAATATTCAGAGGAAACATTAAGAACAGTCCCACTTCGTCACACTGATTTAATTTTGTTACTAACAACTTCCCCTCTTTTCCATTTTATATATATTATTTTTTTATTTTTATAGCTGTCTTCACTTCCCCTCTAAACCAGACTATTGGCTTTTTTTTAACTAATACAGCCTTCTTCCTTGATTGTGAAATTGTGTTTTCTTGGGCATCCACTAAAGCGTTCTTAAACAATTCCCAAAGATTGTTCACATTTTTCTGATTAAATTATTCCTCCCAGCTAATCTGGCTCATAATTGTTTTCAACTTTGTGAAACTGGCCCTTGTAAAGCACCAAGTATATCTATTGCTGGTCTGGACTTTATTCTGTGTGTACATTATAAATGTGATCAAGTCTTGATCACTTATACCTCAGTTACCATTAATTGTTAGGTCTGTGATCTGTTCCTCTTTATCTGTCAAGACAAGGTCTAATATAGAATTCCCCTGTGTTGGCTGCAACGTGTTTTGAGTTAGGAAATTGCAATCTATAATATTTAGAAATTCCAAGGATGTTTCACAGCTGACAGCATGAGACCTCCGGTTTGTGTCACTCAAACTGAAATCTCCCATGATCAGGCAGTTCTTGTTTTTGGTTTTTTGTTACACATTTTAGACAGGTGTGTAAGGAGTTGGTTGCCCTGCTGCCTAGTGTGATCAGGGGGCTTTCAGGTGCACTGTAAACCAAAGTAGGAAAGGGGTAGCCGTGTTGGCAGGACACTTAACTGGGACCTAGGAGACCCGCTTCTATTCCCACCTCCAAATATATATATATATATGTATATATATATATATATATATATATATATATATATTTAAATTATGGTGTACCTCAGTTTCCCCACCAGTTAAATGGAGAGAAAGAGGACCTTAGCAGATAAATCCCAGAACTCTCCACTTGTTTATTGCCGTAGCGGTGGGGATCAGCACCCCACCCAGACATGCAGCCCACTTCTCTACCTGTGGCACATTAATTTCTCTACAAGTTCCCAGCCCAGGTGACGCATCCGCAGTTAGAGATGATATTTAAATTGCAGCAAAGCACCAATTTGAGGCTGACACAAATTACCACTGAACGGGCCTGCGGGAGCGGTTGTTACTGGCTGGGTCCTCTTTGACGCAGAGCTTAATTGTCTGCCATTAAATTTGCATTAAACCACAAAATGTTGCTGAATGAGAGATGAGGGTATGCGCGGGGGGGGGGGCAATTCTCTGGCCTCTTTGCCCCACCCTGGCAGCATAAAAGGACCTTGGAGTGGGTGGAAACAGCCTCTCTGTGCACCAGCCCTGCTGCTAGCCCCTGCTCCCAGCCCCGCCAGCATTGGAAGTGTGGTCAGAGCACACTGCGCTCTGGCTGTTCTCTGTCCCCGAAGGGATCATGGAAGTACACAGTAAGTTAGAGCCACCTCGGGACTGCTCTAACTTATATCCTGGCTGGGCTGCCTGGATACAGGTGTTCAAAGGGGGCTCAGAGCAGCTTCCCATCCCCATGTCCGTCCCTGTCCCACATGCAGGAATGGGACACCCCCTCCGAGAGTCAGGCCTGGAAACTGCAGTCCAGGCTCCCATCTCCCCTCTCGGGGATGATAAGGGAGCCATGGGGATGAAGTGAGCTGTAGCTCACGAAAGTTTATGCTCAAATAAATTTGTTAGTCTCTAAGGTGCCACAAGTCCTCCTTTTCTTTTTTATGGGGATTTGAGCACTGGAGAGGAGATGAATCTTCCCTCTGCAGGGCTATGACCTTTGTCCCCATCATGTTCCCATGCTGTTGGATGGGAGAAGCTGCCTTGGGAGACCGGGGCAGCTTGAAGGTGGGAACAGGTCCCGGGGCTATCTTTGTTACTGTGCAAGCACTGTGCATGGTTGTTACCCTGTGGTCACAGACACCAGGGACCAGACCCACAGGTGGGGTAGCTGCCCGTTAGCCTTGTGCCTGCTAAGCATCATTCTGCAGCTGCCCCTCCTGGGGGCTGAGCTGTTGCAATGTGAGGAAAGGACCCTAGAGAGGGTGTTTGTGTCTCAACAGCCTTTGTTCGGTGGGAGAGGCGGGACTGAGAGAGGGAAGCAACTCACCTAGGGCCACACTGGCAGAGTGAGGAAATAGGACCCAGGAGTCCTGGCCCCCCACCCCCGCCGCCTGGCTCTAACCATTAGACTCCATTACCCTCCCAGAGCTGGGACTAGAACTCAGGAATCCGGGCTCCCCCAAGCTCCTTCCTCTAACCATTAGACCCCATTCCCCTCCCAGAGCTGGGAACAGAACCGGGCCCTGCTCTAATCATTAGTCCCCAGTCCCCTGCCAGAGCCTGAGAATAGACCCCAGTCCCTATCCCATAACCTCTAGCGGCCCAAAGCCTGCTCTCCATGCTCACAGAATGAGTTCCAGGAGTGCTGGGCCATGCCAGCGAGGGGCTGGGGGAAGCCGGGGGGCGAGGGGAAGAGGCTGAGCCCAGCTTTTCAGCAGCAGTGTAATTAACCGCGCTAATGACGCGTGTGGCAGCGACAGCAGCGCTGGGATCTTTCTTTAAAAATAATAGAGCGGAAAAAGAACTGATGGATTCAGAGAGAGGGAGAGGTGGGGGGGAAGGGTGAGACCGGCTGTTGCGGGGTGGGCCCGGACTCCTGGGTTCTCTCCGCAGCTCTGACACAGTCACTGGCCTAGGGATCCCAGCCACCGGTTGCTGGAAAGCAGCTACGTCCAGGCCACGGCAACAAGCAATAACTGGAGCTGGACTGAGGCCAGAGCTACTGACTCCTCAGCACCTGGAGGATTTCGATCCGTGGCCTCCTGTTTGGGTCTCAACGGGGCAGAGCAGCCAAGCCAGCCGCACGTTGGCACCCCCAACCCAACCTGTCTGCGCACCCTCCCTCCCTCCAGCTCTGATGCCTTCCCTGCCCCCTTGCCAGTTGCCTGGAGCCCCTCGCAGGACCACCTGGAAGGCAAGACAGTATCACAGGATGGCACCCGGCAAGCTGGCAGCTGTAGAGAGCTCAGGTTGGTGGGGGGGAGCAGGACCCACTCTGGGGGTGGGAGGAGGCACAGCCTCAGAGGCCTCATGCCAGCACCTGCACCCTCAGCTGATGGCAATGGAGCTTTGCCAGCTTACGCCAATGGGGGCTACAGCCCTGGCGGCGCCATCGGGCATGGGGAAACCTGTCCCAACGGGTCCTCTTTATAAAGGGTTCATAAATGGTGTCCTCAGAAAGTTTAATTGATCCCTATAGAGCCGAGTGACCAATTGCTATAGGTCGTGTCTAGCCATCTACAACCCCGTGGTGCCTATAACACGCCTGTGACACACCCCGGCACGCCTGCGACATGCACACACAGCCTCCAGCCCTCCCTCATTCCCTGTTTAACCAGAGGCCTGAATTCCAAGGCCAGAAGGGACCGTTGGCATCATCTCATCTGACCGCCAGCGTAACACAGGGCTTGGTCTGCCCTGAATTAATGTGGCCAAGCTCAGGTGGGCCCAATCCAACCCTCCCGCTGTGGAAAGGCTGGCCCGCCGGCGCCCACAGGGGGCAGGGAAGAGCTCAGACCTCAAGTGTGTGGTGGGATTATTGCACCCCTGTGGCTCTTCCCATGCACTGCCATGGTGCAAAGGCTGCGTAACCCCTGGGGTGTGTGTGTTGCAGCTTCCCCCCTTTGTGCCTGGTCTGGCACAGCTGTGTCTCTTCTCGCCTCACCTCGGGAGCCTTCGCTCAAGCGTAGCAGCTCGTGCGTTTTGCTTCAGTGGTCTCTGGTTCAAATCCCCAGCACGTTGGCTGAGAGGGTAAATATCTCTATTGCCGCAGGGGTGGCGGATTGTGCGGGGAGACGTTGCATAATGCGTCGGGGCTGTGCAAATATCCCTGATAAGGGAGACAAGCATTATTGTCATTGCTGTATGGCGGGCTGCCCTTGGAATTCACTCCCCAGGAAGGGTTGCTCCAGGCCTGTCTCTCTAACCTGGCCCTGGTGGTTTGCTGTTTTCCTGCTCGGGCTGGGTGATCTGTGCTGGGAGATGGGGTGATGCTCATCTGGCTGGGCTGGGGTATATTGCGATATAGGCCCAGCTGGTGAAAAGACCCGATCGTATGACGAGAATGGGTGCTAAACTACTGCCCGGTGGTGTGATTTGGTCAGGCAGATCTTAGGAACCGTATGTGGGTCCTTTGAATGCCCTGGCTCTGCCCCAGTGAGTTGCCCTGTGATGCAGGGAGAGGAGCTCACATGCCATGGCCCATTCCATCCTTGGCCTCTCTGCGGTGCCTGACCACCAGGGGGCATAGTCAGAGCTGGGTTGTCACCCACTGGTGCTGTGGGGGCCGAGCCCTTCTGAAAAATCAGGGCCTTGTTATTGGTACTGCAATAGCATATTTGGGGGGTTGGGGGGCACATTGTGCCCGGCGCTGTACAAACACACAGACTGCCCTAGCGCCAAAGAGCTTGCAGTCAAAATAGACACAGCCCAGGAGAGGAAACTGAGGCACCGAGCGGGGGAGTGAGTGGCCCAAGATTGCAGGGCTGTGTCTGGAACTCACAGCTCCCACAGCCTAACCTAGTGCCCCACCCACCAATACACACAGCCACCCTGATTCCTCTGCCAAGGGTGGGCCTCCATGGAAGAGGATGACTGTGCCCCATCTAATCATTTCCATGGAAGGCAATGACCCTCCCAAAGATAAAGTTTGCCTGCTACTCGGTTATTATGAATATCTATTAGATGTATTACGATAGTACTAAGAAGCCCTGGTCATGGATCAGACCCAATGGTGCTAGGCGCGGTACATTACCTATTAGGTATATTACAGCAGCACCTAGGGGCCCAGTCATGGACCAGACCCCATGGTGCTATTAGGTGTATTATGGTAGCACCTAAGCACCCCAGTCACGGCCCAGACCCATGGTGCCAAGTGCTGTACGTTATCTATTAGGTGTATTACGGCAGTGCCTAGAAGCCCCAGTCATGGCCCAGACCCCATGGCGCTAGGCGCTGTACAGACCCAGAACAAACAGACGGTCCCTGCCCCAAAGAGCTCACAGTCTAAGACAAGAGACAGCAGATGCAGACAGACAGAGGAGCCCAAGGATCCAGTGGGCAATCTCCAGCCCTAGCCTTGGAGGTGAAAGGCCCCGTGAGCTGTCCCCATGCGCCGGAGCCACCCTGTCTCCCTCCACCGCTGTCTGGCAGCCCTCCCATTTATCACTGCGCCAGGCTCATTCCTTGCCTATCTATAGTGCCACCCAGGCAGGTGTCTTTCTCCCAGACAGATGGCGTGACGGCGCTGCCGTTTTGACAGTTTCTCAGCCTATCGGGGGGTCGTCCTTCGCATTTGTGCTTTTCCCCGCCCTTCCCTTCCCTTTGGCTGGGCTTTAAAATTGTGACACGTTTTTATGGCCCAACGGGGGGAAAAAACCCAACACCTCCTCCGCCCTGCAGAGCTAGACTGAGATCGGTCCGTGCTCCTCCCCGGGTACCATGCGGGGAGCCAAAGCAGAGAGGCCTTTGCTTAGAAGAGAAAAACTGTCTCCAGTTCTGACTCGTGGGGGCAGGTTACCCTACCTTCTGGAGGGCTTTCTGTAGGATCTAGTGGGTTTGAGTAGGCCTGACCAGCAGGACTTCTGGGTTCTAATCCTAGATCTGGAAAGGTGCGTGGCCTAGTAGGTAGAGCAGGAGGGACCATGAGTCAGGACTGCTAGTCTCTTCACATCTGTGAGAGGGGAGCGGAATCTAGTGGTCAGAGTAGGGTATACTGGGAGCCAGGACGCCTGGGTTCTATTCCCAGCCATAGGAGGCAGTGTGATCTAGTAGTTAGCACAGGGGATGGTGACTCAAGACACCCAACTCTGCTGATTCCTTGCTGCATGTGTCTGGGTAAGTCGCTTCCCATCTCTCAGCCTCATTTTTCTCCATCTGTCAAGTGTGACAAATGATCCTTGCCCACCTTTGCAATCCCCCGGTGTGTATCGCTCTGCAGCCCATGGTCTGGGCCAGCCGCAGCCGGGAGAGCTGAGTGCTGGCTACTCTCTGCCCTGGGATAAAAAGAAACCTTCTCTCCATGTGACTCACTGTCTATTTTTAAATGGTGTTGAAAACATAAAAGGGCCCCTTCCCCATCAGTCTAATTATAAATCGGCTGGAACGTCAAGTTTATCAAATCCGCCCCGGCCTCCCTTTCACCTCCTGGGCCGCGCCGACAAAGGAGAGCTCTGAGTGCGCCCCGCTGGGATTCTGGGAATGGTGCCGGTCGAGTCACGGAGTTTGTGGAAGAAATTAATTTTCAGTCTCTATTAAAAATGCGGCTTTGCGGTCTGTTTCCCCCCTGCGAAATTCCCGGCTTTTCATATATTGTGCTGGCTTCATGGCACCTGGTTTGGAGCCTCCCATCAGTATCGGCTCCTCATCGTAATGGGATCCAGGGAAGGGCTCTGGCCAGCTCTGCAGAAGCAGATCTCACTGCCCATCGTGCTAGCCCAATATTGTCTCCTGGTTTCCTTGTGCTCCCCCGGCTGTCTCCACCTGCTGTCTCTTGTCTTATCCTAAGGCTATGGCGACACTGCAATCGTGGGGTCTGATTGCATCATATGTAGACGTACCCCAGCTAGATTTCCTGGGGCTTGCTCAGGTGCTAGAGCAGAGAAGCCCTGGCAGCAGCTGCGCAAGTCCCCCCACCGACTGGGTAATTGCTTGGGCAGCTAGCCCACGCTGAAATCCATCCTGCCACAGCTTTGCTAGAGTAAAGCTAGCTTGGGGATGTCCACACAAGCTGCAGTTACCCCCGAGGCATCCCAGACCTCAGCTCCTGTTTGTAAAATGAGGATAAGGTTCCTGCCTTTCCCGTCCCTTGTTGTGTTTGGGCTGGGACCCCTCTGGAGCAGGGATGCTCCCTGCTCTGTCTTTGCAACGCCTGGCACATTGGGGCTTGGATCTCAGCTACGGCCATGCTTCTCTTAAAAGAAATCAGACCGGATCCACGGAGAGCTCTGTGCATTCTGACACCCTTTAACAGCTCCCTCTTTTCCACAGATCTCAAAGCACTTTACAAAAGAGATCAGTACGATTATCCCCATTTCACAGATGGGGAAACTGAGGCACTGGGTGCCCAAGGTCACCCCGCAGGCTAGTGGCAGAGGTGGGTCTAGAACTCAGGTCTCCTGAGTCCCAGGGTAGCGATCCACCCACTAGGCATCACTGCTCAAGGTTAACAGTAAAGCCGTCCTAACTGTACCAAAGCTTCTGCAGGATGGTAACCTAGGCGCTCGGCTGTCTCCAGGCAGTGACGTACGGCTAAGCTGGCAAGCCATGTCAATGGAGTGATTTGACTCTCCCCTCATTCAGTGCTGTCTGGAGGTTCATAACTAGCGTTCTCTGGTGTCCTGGCTGCTGACAGGCAGTGAGCTTGGCGGAGCGGGGAGGGGTGCGAATTCTCATCTGAGTCACTCACGAGTGAAACATATGATCAACCCCGGCGCAGTGTGTATTTTCATTGTAACTCAATCACCAGGAACAAGCGCTGGGAGACAAGAAAAGCAAAATGCAGTGAGCCTCCCTCAGGACCCTGCTGAGACTTCCTGGAAAATGCCAATAAACGGCCCATTCCCAGCCGGGCCTGAGGTTTGCTGCATCCATCTCCCCCTATTACCAGGGAGCAGTTTAGATGCAAACAGAGAAACCATGCAGCTCAATGGCTTCCCCAGCTCCTGCTGCTAATTCTTGGCTCTGAGATCGCAGCTGCTCCATTTCATGGGCTGCAGGGCAATTAACAGGGTTCGGGAGAAATTGCAGCTGGTGGTTTAAGGGTGACTTAAATCAGGATTTCCTGGTTTTTACAATGGCTTAGTTACCTTATGGTAGCAACATTGTGCCGGGCACTTGACAGATGTGGAGCAAGAGACAATCCCTGCCCCAAGGCCTTCCCGAGCTAAATAGACAGATGCAGGGGAGGGGAAACTGAGGCGCGGAGAGAGGAAGCGTTCTCCAGCCCAAAGTTATCCAGCAGGTGACTGAGCTGGGATAAGAACCCAGGTCCCCTGCATCCACTGGGAGCCTGGGGCCTCTTGTTGGCTGTGGGGGGTGATAAGTGTGGTTGAGCAACCGGACCTGGGCGTGAATGGAGTTTTTTGATGTGGCCTGGGTGTTCCCCTGTTGGCAAAGGGCTCCTGGCTGCACTTTATGCTCCTGTGCATCAGTTCAGCTTTCTTCATGATCACGAATCCAAGCCAACTGACCGTACCTCCCTCCGCTCCAGAGTCCAGGTCCCCCCGCCCCACTTTGGGGGACCATGCATCGGCTCCATTGAGTAAACGGCAAGGAGTAGTGGGGCATGGCTGAGAATGACGCCCGACATTGGAGGGCGTCTTCAGGGGGCCAGGTTCTTCCCGCACCAGCCCCTCCCGGCTACTGCCCAAAAAAGCGACCTGCAGAGCCGCCTGGCAGCCTGTCTTTGTTCTAACCCGGTGCCTCATCACAATCAAATTACAGCTCCCAGCTAATCAGTCCCAACTTCCAATTAGCAGGTGATTGGGATGGCACAGCTCGTCATAATTAGCAGTGCAGCAGGGAGCTCGGGCTGATGGGAGGGGATGGGGTGCTGGGACTAGCAAACCTGCTGGTGAGCTCAAATCATTCCCCTCTTCCCAGCCCCTGCTCTCCCTCCACGCACACCCCACCCCAGCTCCCCATCTGAGCAAGAATTAGGTTGCTGTGAAGACACAGGGACCAGATCCTGATGCCTGTAGGTTCTCCAGGAAAACCCATCCTGGTAGAGAAGCATGTAGGATAATAGGTGGATGGAGAGAGGTGCACGTATGGCACTGGATGGATGCATGGATGGATGGATGGATGGATGGAGAAGCAGGTATCCTGAGAGGTAGCTTAGATGAGTGCATATGGAAATGGAGGGAGGGGTACGTCTCATGATGAACGGTACATGTGACACTGGACGGACAGTGATGAAGGGAATGGAGCAGTATGTACAGAACAGAATGGATGGAGGGAAGAAGGGCATGTGTGTGTGGCACAAGACTGAAGGGAGAAAGGGAAAGCTGTGAGTCACAATGGATGTATATATATAGGGAATTATGGCATTGGACAGATGGATGGAAGAATGAATGGAGGGGTGTGTAGGTGATGGAAGGGATGGTTGGATCTATGGCGGGTTGTGTAGATGATGGAGGGGATGGATGGATACATGGATGGGCGCGTAGATGATGGATGGATGGATACATGGCAGGAGCGTGTAGGTGATGGGAATGACAGCTGTCGTCTGCACTCCCACAGATATTGCCTGCATCCAGGAGGTGAAGAGCAACAGGAGGTTGGGGGGCTGACCCTAGACCAAACCCCGGGCACCCAGGTGTGGTGGGTGCTGTGCTGCTCAGCTGCTAGTGGGCTCTGTGTGGGGGCAGATTCACAGGGCAGGGGCAGTCTGGGGCCCGTGCCCAGGGGCACTCTGGGATTCACAGCAAAAGGGAGGCCAGGGTTGCAGCCCAGGTTCTCTTCTCCAGGATCCAGGCGGGTGAGTGGCTCCAGCCCTTCCCACTCAGCAGGTGCTGCTGTTGGACTGCAGAGCCCACAGCCCGGGTGGCCCATCAGCATGGCCAGCACCGCGCCAGGACTGATCAGCCAGGGCCTGGCATCTAGACTGCAGGCGCCATCCCAGCCTGGCCGCGCCAGGAGCCAGAGCTGGAGCTCGCACATGGCTACGGGGCTGTGTCCTTGAAATGGTGTTCCATTTGTTCCTCGCCCCCTCCCAACTAGACACCCCCCCATGCATTGCCCCCGCAGCTGCACATACACACACCATGCATTGCCCCTGCCTGACTACACACACACACACACACATGCATCACCCCGTCCCAGGTAATCCCCTCCATGCATTGTCCCTGCCCAGCTACACACACACACCCCACGCCATGCATCCTGCTGCCTGGATACACACACACTCACACATGCTCCTATTCCTACGTTCACTGACACACACCCACACACACTCTTGTTCTTGCACACACTCTCATCCCAGTTATTTCCATACTCACACCCCTCCTGGCTGAGCTCTCCTCCCTCAGCTCCACTCCTTCTTTCTTTCCCTCTCCTTCCCTGGTCCGCTCTGTCTCTCCCCCCCTTTCCTCCTCTCTCTCTACCTCCACTCAGCCTCCCTCCATCTCTCTGTCCTTAGTGCCTAATTTCCTCCTCTTTTCTCTCCTTCCTTCCTTCCTTCCCCAGTGCTGTCCCCGCTCCCGCGTGGCTAACCCCTGCTGCACCGAGCCAGGATCCCAGCCCCACTGCCCCCCCAGGTGACACTCCCTATAACTCCGGCATAATCACGGCTAATCACGGCTCACCACTCCGGCATGACCGTGCCAGGTTATTTATAAAGCCTGGCACTTGGCTCCTGGCTGGAAAACCGCCCTGGAACGGGTCCCCTCCAGCTCACCCCACAAGCCTCGCTGTAACTGTTGTTTTCTGCCATTGTGTTGGGCATTCATTGGGCTTTGTCAGCGATTTCCCCCTCCCAGGGCAGGTCTCCGACTCTTCCCATGGCCCAAAGGGAAAAGGGCGCAGCGCCGAGATAGCAGGTGGTGTGGAGCAGTGGTTAGGGCAGGTGACTGGCAGTCAGGACTCCTGGGTTCCTATGGCCAGCTCTAGGAAGGGAGTGGTTTCTCATGGTTTGAGCAGGGAGAGGGGACTGGGTGTCAGGACTCCTGGGTTCTATTTTCGGTGCTGGGAAGGAGCTAGAGTTGGGTCTAGTGGGGGTGGGGGAGCTGGAAACACTCGTCCGGAAAATAATTTGTTTTCATGTTTTTCCTTTTAAAACAAGTCTGTCAGTCCATCCATCTGGGGCTCTGCTCCAAACTGCTGCTGAGCTGGGCTTTGCAATAGCACCCCCATGCCCCCCCCCAGTTGGCTAGTCTCTACCCCCCCTTGCCTGTGGTCTGGGAAGCCCTCCGGGGGCATCCTGCCTGCGTGAGAACTGCCACCTCCCTCCCGGAGGATGGGGAATTATCTCGGGTTCACCGCGGTGACTTTCCGGGGACGCTGAGCTCCATCCTGGAATAACTGGAGAGATTTCCCTGAGGCTCCCGCAGGAGCCAACCCACGTCAGCCCCCGTCAGCGCCGCGCTGAGCTGACACCAACACCTGCCTCTGCTCCGGGGCATTGGCTGCCCGTGGCACCCAGGGGGGGCCCAGTGGGCAGGGCCTGCTAATTAGCAGCCCAGAGGATGGCTCTCCTGGGGTGTGTAGCTGGAGAGAGTCCCCACCACACCTCTCACACACACCCCTTGTACACACACCCCTTTTACACCCTCATGCTCCTCACACACACAGTCCTTGTACACCCCCCCCCACAGGTCATACACCCCCCTTATACACTCCCACGCCCCCTCTCACACACAGCCCTTATACACCTTCACATTCCCTCACACACAGCCCTTGTACACCCCCACACCCCGCACACACACGCAGTCTTTGTACACCCTTCCACAGAGCCTATATACCCCCTTCATACACCCCCACACCCCCTCTCGCACACAGCCCTTATACACCTTCACATCCATTCTCACACACAGTCCATGTATACCCTGACACCCCTCACACACCCCCTTGTACACACACCCCTTTTACACCCCACACCCTGCACAAACACACACACACAGCCCATACACCCCTCTTATACACTCCCACACCTCCTCAAACACACACACCTTATACACCCTCCCATCCCCTCTCCCACACAGTCCTTGTACAACCCCACACCCCTCACACACGCCGCCCATCTACACCCCCTCACACACACTGCCCTTATACACCCTCATAGACACCCACACCTCCCCCACACACAGGCCATACATCCCCTCACACACACAGTCTGAACACATATCCCTTATACCCCTCCACCCCCACACACATAGCCCATACACCTCCCCTTGACATCCCCTCATACACAGCCCTTTACACTCCCACACCCCCTCACACACACACCCTGTACAACTCCCTTTACACACCCCCACACTCCCTCACACACACACACACTGTTATACACCCCTCACTCACAGCCTGTACACACACACTTATACATAGACTCACACACCCCTTTCATACCTGCCCACAGGTCTACACACACAATCTTTACACACATATAAACCCTTACACACATATAAAATAGATACACACACGCACGCACTTTATATACCTCACACACACAGTTATACACAGACCCCCTTACGCATCTCCCACACCTGTTCACGTATAGGCATGCACACACACTGGTATACACAACCATTACACACACACACACAAGGGTCTACATAGCACACACCCCTTACACATGCACTCACACACACAGGTATACACTCACACACACATGTGCCTTCCACACGGCCCAGTATCAGTGGGGCTGGAACAGCTTTTACAGTGGGGCTGCTGTATCTGGGTTGTTATTACTACTTCATGCGGCAGCACCTTGATGTAGTTCTAGCATTTGTCCTGCAAGGGGTTAGCCATGATCCAAATGAAAGGGGATTGGGGAAGAGGTGTGGGTCACCTGGCATAGGGGGAAGGGAGAGGATGGGGTTACTTCCCTCCCTCCCCCCCCCCGCGCTCTCCCCCCTCTGATCTCTCCCTTCCTCCCCTCACAACCCAGATCTTAGGCTGCAGCTCCCACTGTAACTCGACCACCTGCTCCAGCTGCTGGTCCCTAATGCTTGCCAGCCCCATGTGCGAGCTGGGCCGGGTCGGGGTCTGGTACCCGCTTTATAACCTGGCCTGGAGAGAGCTCCAGCCCGCAGGACAAAGTGAGGGTTTGGGGGGAGTGTTCATGCCCCTGCCTGTCCCCGCTGGGGCTGACCCCATGCTCCCAGAGCACCCGCCTTGACCGGGTATTCTGGGTGCACCCTGGGCAGGGCTTTCTGTGCTCCTGCCTGGAACAGGCCTGAGTTTTCAGCAGTCCTCAGCATCCCCAAATCCCAGATGGCTGCTTGTAGGGCCCCTTGGCATTGGGCGTGATGTCTAGTGGTTAGAGCGTGGGGTGTGGGTGGGCTGGGAAAGCCAGAGCAAAATGAAGAGGCCTTAAAGCAGGGGTAAATTAAGCTGATGCTCCCTTTATGGACCCTTTATGCTGCCAGAGGGGCATGAAGGAGACTTAATGTAAATAAGAATCAAGCTACAAGGTCTGGGAGTCAGGACTCCTGGGTTCTCTCTCCAGCTCTGGGAGGGGAGTGTAATCCAATAGTTAGAGCAAGGATGTAGGAGTCAGGGCTTCTGGGCTCTAGAGAAGGGGAGTGTGATCTAGTGGTTATGGGTTCTTTCCCAAGATTTCCAGCTGACTGGCTGTATGACCTGGGGCAGTCACACACCCGCCTCCCACCTGCCTCAGTTTCCCCATATGTATAACAAGGAGGTGATGCCTTCGCAGGGATGCTGTGGGCTTTAGTGAGTCAATGCTGGCGAATCGCCTGTGTCTTCCTCTCCCTCCAATTGACCTTTTGGCTCTGCTGTTACCAATAGACCCTTACATGAATTTTTTGTTGTTTGGGGGGGGCGGAGGTTGTGGGTGCGGATTGACCATCTTGCTCCCATTTGGCCTTACGGCTTTTCTGGAGCCTGCCCAGCCTGGCTCACGGCACCCGTGTGCTTCCCATTCCCTCCCCACTGTGCCTGGTTGGCCCGACCCAGTGCCAGCAGTCCTGCACCCCAAGCATAGGGAACGGATGGTCCTCTCTGTCTGCACAGCACCCTCCTTTTCGAGCCCTCTCTCTGGAGGGATTAACCCCGTCGTTCCTGTGCCATGCCCCACTAGGCATCAACCTGCAGCAACCTGAGGGGGGGCGCTAGCTTAAGTTGAGGGGGTGTCTGGAAGGCAGGGCTGGAGCGCATCAGCAGGGAGGCAGAGCGTGTGGGAAGCTCACCCGGCACAGCCCCTTTGCCCACCGCGCCCTGGCTCTGGGGTGGAGCGAGGGCTTGTGAGGCACGGGGGGCGCCTCCGTGTTCTGGAGATGAAGAGGAGGAGCTGAACGGTGCCAGCACCGTGGGCTCCGAGGTGGATGTGACAGTGACAGCCATGCCCCCCCGCCCCCGTCTCCGCAGGGCCTGCCGATGGGCGAGCGAGCGATGGTCCAGTCCTAAGGCCCAGCCGGTTCTGCTCTGCTCTCGGCTGGGAAGGCCACGAGGATGCCCCCCTCCTGCCCTGCTGCGGCCGCTCTGCTCCTTCTGCTGGGCCGATGCCTGCTGCCGTCCGCGCTCTCCTTCCCCAAGGACCTCGCTCCCCTCAGCACCGTGGGCCTGCCGAGTAAGCCAGCCCGGTCGCTCCCGCCACGCTGCCCCCCGGAGCAGGGAACCCCCGGCTGTCGAGCCACAGGCCTGAGCTGAGACCTGCCACGCTCGGGTCGCCCGAGTCAGCTGCCTGCTGGACAGGACAGTGGGTGAGCCACGTAGTGGCCACAGCCGCTAGACCACATGGCCTGTGGCTGGGACCCCCCCCCCGCACCAGCGGGAGAGCAAATGGCGTGTTCCCCGCCTGGGCTGGGGTGTCCAGCTGGGGGTGTCTCCCCAAGTCTGGAATGAACCCCTGGGAACGGAACAGGGTCTATCAGTGGGGGGATGAGGTATGAAGGGCACTATGGGGTTCCCCTCAGCCGCTGTCCCCACTCCAGTTACCCTCCCCCTGCCAGTGATGGGATGTCACTAGTGGCCATCGTGCTGGGGCGGGGATCCTGTGCCGGGGGAGGTGGAAGTGTATAATGGCCGCCCTTGCTCTCTGCCGCCAGCGACATCCCCCTACCCCTGCTTCCGAGGCCTCGCCGGCGACAATGACACGGCCCAGCTCGGCCTGGACTTCCAGAGGATGCTGCGGCTCAACCAGACGTTCCTCATTGCCGCACGGTGAGTGAGAGAGAGAGAGAAAGAGAGAGAGCCCCCATGGGGCATCGCGCCGGCACACCTCACGTGCAACGTGGGGCCCCTGCACTCCTCGCCCAGCCGCCGGTTTACACAGGCCCCTCGCCCAGCCATGTGTGCACACCCCTCGATCAGCCGTGTGCATGCCCCTCGATCAGCTGTGTGCACAGGCCCCTCGCCCAGCCATGTGTGCACACCCCTCGATCAGCCGTGTGCACGCCCCTCGATCAGCTGTGTTCACAGGCCCCTCGCCCAGCCATGTGCACGCCCCTCGATCAGTTCTGTATACACACCCCTCAATCAGCCATGTGTGCATGCCCCTTGATCAGTTTTGTGTACATGCCCCTCGATCAGCCGTGTGCACAGGCCCCTCGCCCAGTCATGTGTGTACGCCCCTCCATCAGCCATGTGCATGCCCCTCAATCAGTTCTATGTACACACCCCTTGCCCAGCCGTGTGTGCACGCCTCTCGCCCAGCCGTGTGTGCATGCCCCTCGCCCAGCCCTGTGTGCATGCCCCTCGATCAGCTGTGTGCACATGCCCCTTGATCAGCCATGTGTGCATGTCCCTCAATCAGCTGTGTGTACATGCCCCTACCCAGTCATGTGTACGTACACCCCTCTCCTAGCTGTACCCACACCCCAGCCCAGCTACATGTGTGCACACCCCAGCCTACACCCTCACAACTACAGCACAAACCTCCCCTGGCCCTCGCAGAACCACAGTGTGAGCACAGCCCTCCCACACACCCACAGCCACGATACACACCTCACGTGCCCCTTGCACAACCGCATGTGCACACCCTGCCCCACACCCCAAAGCCACAGAACATACCTCTCATGCCTCTCACACAACCACATTTGAAGTGAGCTGTAGCTCACGAAAGCTTATGCTCAAATAAATTTGTTAGTCTCTAAAGTGCCACAAGTCCTCCTTTTCTTTTTACAACCACAGTTGTGCACGCGCCCCTCGCCCAGCCACAGTGCGTGCATCCCCTCCTACACGCCCCCCCAGCACAGTACACACCTCACCCAGCCCTCGCACAACTGCAGGGTGTCCATGGCCTCACATACCCCCCAGCCACAGCGCACTCCTCTCCCATCCCATGCAGGGTCCCAGCACACAGCTTGCACTCCCCTCACACAACCAGAGCCCTCTCACACACCTTGCACAGGACACCGATGCACAGACACCATCACAACCCCCCTCTGCCCCCAGCCGTGGTCCTTTTGCCTCCTCACATGTTCGGGAGATGGTCACGTTCCCTGCTCTCTCTCCATAGGGACCACGTTTATGCCTTTGACCTCAGCCAGGCCCCAGAGGAGTTCTATCCCGAGAGGGTAAGGAGGAAGGGGAGTCGCGGCTGTGGTACGGGGGTGGGTGGCAGGGACTGTTTGGCAATCTTCCCTCATGTCAGAATGGGGTGTAGTGGTTAGAGCAGGGGGCTGGGAGCCAGGACTCCTGGGTTCTGTTGTCAGCTCTGCAAAGAGAGTGTTCTTCTGCGGTGAGAGCAGGGGGGCTGGGAGCCAGGACTCCTGGGTTCTATTTCACCTCTGGGTCGAGGGGTTAGAAGAGTGGCCTGGGCATTCTTGGCCCACCCTGCTCAGAGTTAAAAGCTGCTGGCCAAAGCTGTCCACAGGGCAGCCTGTGACCTCAGCTGCCGTCCTGCCCTGCCCTGCCCTTCCTTAGCTAGAGGCCTGCGTGGTCCCATGCTTCCCCCCCCCCAGGACACCTTTGTGCCCCTCCTAACCCCCTTCCTTTGCCCCACACCCCTTCTCTAGCATCTCACCTGGAAGACCCAGGACATGAAGAACTGTGCCATGCGTGGGAAGCTGCGGGTAAGAAATGTGGCTCCACCTCCAGATGTTCCCGTACAGATGTTCCCTCGTAGGCCTCCCAGGGAGAGGGGGGAGCTGGAGTCTGAAAATGCCCCTGTGCAAGTTCTGGAGTCTCTCTCTCGCCCATAAGAACGGCCCTACTGGGTAAGACCAAAGGTCCATCTAGCCCAGTATCCCGTCTTCCGGCAGTGGCCAATGCCAGATGCCCCAGAGGGAACGAACAGAACGGGTGATCATCAAGTGATCCATCCCCTGTCGCTCATTCCCCATGGGTGTCTGAGCTCCTATAGCGGGGGCAGCTCTGGGCGCCTGGGAGATTCATCCCCCCTTCCTGGGAGATGCGCTCTAAGGGCCCAGTCCAAAGCCCATGACATCTACAGCTTCAGTGGGGTTTGGCTCGGGGCCCCACCCCCCAGCATTGTGCCATGCCCCGTATGCCCGTCAGAGGTTGCCCTCCACCCCAGGGGTGGCTGCATTCCAGTGGTGCTCTAGGCACAAGCATCCAAAATGTTTTGAGATCCTCCAGGCTGGAAGGGGCTAGGGAAATGTGACATCTCCTTGTTCCCGTCTCTTTTCCTTCTCACTCATCACTTAACCCAGGTTCCGGTGCCGGGAGATCTACACGCCCGCTCCACCCCAGGTGACTCACTCCCCATCCCCAGCAGAGCCAGCTGACCACTCCGCCTGCTTTTCCCCTCCATGCCACCTGATCACACTTCCCCTATTCCAGGAAGCCCACAGCCACCCCACAGACCCCTCCTTCCCAGTGCTAGGCAAACCCATGCCTCCCCCTCCCCCGATGCCAGGTGACCCCCACTCCTTCCCCAATCCCCTTTAATTTGGATCATGGCTACCTCCCCCGCAGGACGAATGCTATAACTACATCAAGGTGCTGGTGCCCAAGAATGATCAGACCCTCTTCGCCTGCGGGACAAATTCCTTCAATCCCATGTGCCGGACCTACAAGGTGAGGGCCCCAGCCACCCGTCCCCCGCACTGGTCTGTCTGCAGCATCACAGAGCCCCACGGGGACCAAGCTGAGCTCATGCAGGGGCTGAGGTAGTGGGGCTTGGGGGTGGATGGACACTGGTTGCTGGCTGGATCCCTTTCTCACTTTGCGCCCTGCACATGCTCAGGGCTGTTCCTGGTGGCCCACATGGCTGGGCAAATCTTGTTAGGCTCCAATGAACTTCCAACGACCATGCTGCAGGGGCTGGCCCAGCTCAGCAGGCTCTTAGGTTCCAATCCAGGCTCAGGGCTCAAAGGCTGGGCCGGCAGGCGGCTGCTGGGTGACCCCCAGGTGAAATGAGTTTGCTAGGGCTCAGCCCAGGTGTCCAGGACTCAGAAACCAACCCCTTGGGGGCAGCCTCAGCAGAGAGGCCAAAGAGTGAGTGGGTTCCACAGACTGGAGTCTCCCCCAGGTCAGGTATGAGCGCGCCTTGTCCGATTCTCCCAGGGTCAGGGTGGGGCAATGCCTGCTGGGAGCGGGAGGCCCCATGGGCCGCGTCTCCCTATCAAAGGTGATGGGTGGCCATCAGCTACGTGGGCAGCACTCAGGCCACCCAGGGCCTGTGAGGGGCAGGCCAGCCCAGCCCTCCCTTGGCGAGGCCCCATGCATCGCTGTGGCGTGCTCTCCGGTAGGGCCCTGGGGTGGTATTGGCATGGCTCATGAGTTCACCTTGGCCCTTGGTTCCCAGATCAGCAGCCTGGAGCAGGAAGGGGAGGAGCTGAACGGCCAGGCCCGCTGCCCCTTCGATGCCAAGCAGACCAACGTTGCCCTCTTTGCAGGTACGCTGCCACGGCCTCGGTGGGTGGTGGGACACAGGCTGAGTGGTGCAGCCAGCCTCCGGGTGCTGTGCCGGGATGGGGGGGTGACAATCAGGGTCCAGACACCCCATGGGGAGAACAGGGGGTCTGATCCCCACTGAATACACAATTGCACAGGCAGAGGGGTTGCCCTGTACGGAGGAAAATTGCTTCTCCCTTTGTTTGGTCACAGACTTTAAAGCGTAATGTCAGTGAGCAGCGTAGTCCTGTAACGTGCACCCTCAGCTGACTCAATTGCTTATTCTCTGGGGTTTGGACCCCTGTTCTCCCCCGGGGTGTCCGGACCTGGGGGTAGTTCTGGGGCTGCAGGGGGGGTCACGCACAGTTCTGACCCACACAGGGGTTTGCATTCTGACACCCTGACGTTGGGGGGTGTGGGGTCTGTCTATCTATCCCCATACACCCCTCGATCTATCTATCCCCACACGTCCCCTCTATCTATCTGTCCTCATACATCCCCTCTATCTATCTATCCCCATACACCCCTCTATCTATCTATCTATCTATCTATCTATCTATCTATCCCCATACATCCCCTATATCTATCTATCCCCATACACCCCTCGATCTATCTATCCCCACACGTCCCCTCTATCTATCTATCCTCATACATCCCCTCGATCTATCTATCCCCATACATCCCCTCTACCTATCTATCCTCATACATCCCCTCAATCTATCTATCCCCATACACCCCTCTATCTATCTATCTATCTGTCTGTCTATCTATCTATCCCCATACATCCCCTCTATCTATCTATCTATCTATCTATCTATCTATCTATCTATCTAACTTTCAGAGTAGCAGCCGTGTTAGTCTGTATTCGCAAAAAGAAAAGGAGTACTTGTGGCACCTTAGAGACTAACAAATTTATTAGAGCATAAGCTTTCGTGAGCTACAGCTCACTTCATCGGATGCCCGATGAAGGCATCCGATGAAGTGAGCTGTAGCTCACGAAAGCTTATGCTCTAATAAATTTGTTAGTCTCTAAGGTGCCACAAGTACTCCTTTTCTTTTTATCTATCTATCTATCTATCTATCTATCTATCTATCTATCTATCCTCATACATCCCCCCACTGCCCCTTCGATGCCAAGCAGACCAACGTTGCCCTCTTTGCAGGTACGCTGCCACGGCATCTATCTATCTATCTATCTATCTATCTACCTATCTATCTATCCCCATACACCCCCTCTATCTATCTATCCCCACACACCCCCTCTATCTATCTATCTATCCCCATACACCCCATCTATCTATCTATCCATCCCCATACACTCACTCTATTTATTTATCTCTGTATCTAATCTTCCCTTTACTCTCCCTCCCTCCCTCTCACTCTCTCTCGTTCTTCCTTCCCTCTCCCAGATGGGAACCTGTACTCAGCCACCGTGGCAGACTTCCAGGCCAGTGACGCGGTGATTTACCGCAGCCTGGGCGAGAGGAGCCCCGTGCTCCGCACTGTCAAGTACGACTCCAAGTGGCTGCGAGGTGAGGGGGCCGGGCCAGAAGCCGCGGGGAAGCCCTGGATGGGGGCGGGGGAACAGCAGGAATACATCGTATTCGGGAGCCTTGCCCCCAGGCCAGGATTTGCTTGGAGGTGTCCCAGGGAAGCAAATGACTCATATCAAGGGAACTAGCAGGAACCTTAGCTCTAGCAGGGAGCATAGATAAGTGGTTAGCGCAGGGGGCTGGCCGCCAGGACTCCTGGGTTCTGTTCCCAGCTCTGGGAGGGGATTGGGGTCTAGTGGTTAGAAGAGCGGGCAGGCAGTCAGGACTGCTGGGTTCTCTCCCCAGTTCTGGGAGGGGAGTGGGGGTCTAGTGGTTAGAGCAGGTGAGACTGGACTTCTGGATTCTATCCCTGGCTCTGCTACTACCTCCGGCAAGCCCCTTCCCCACCTTTTGCCTCAGTTTCCCCCGTGTGTAGTGGGGATAACATTGACCCAGCCCTTGGCGGGGAGTGCTCTGAGGCTTCCTGAATTAATAGCTGCAAAGTGCTTTGAGCTCCTTCTGTGGCTCCTCCCGACTTCGCCCCCCTGTCTCTGCCCCTCCCCCCAGAGCCCCACTTCCTCCACGCCCTGGAGTATGGGAACTACATCTACTTCTTCTTCCGGGAGATCTCCATGGAATACACCACACTGGGCAGGGTGAGTGCTGAGCGGGGGCCGAGGGGACTCAGCGTGGCCAGGCCCCAAGGGATGGGATACAACCATGGTGGGTAGGGATTGGCATGCTGATGGTCGGGGGCACCGTGCCCTTTGGGGCTGCCTCCTGGTGGCACCCACAGCCCAGTATGGCCATACCCTGGTCCCTGGACGTGGTAGCGCCCTGATGGCCAAAGGGGCCCATACCTAGCACCTCCCAGCCTCGGCTTTGCAATGGGATCAAAGGTAGCTGGGCATCTAAATCCCATAGACAGAAAAGATGAGGGGATCCCTGAACCCTTTAAGCCACTTTCTAAATCCCTGCCCTGTTGCTCTCCATGGGGGGATGAGCAGGATTCCCCATTGCTCTCGATGGGGGATGGGAGGGATTTTTTATTGCTCTTGATGGGGGGGATGGGAGGGATTCCCTGTTGCTCTCAATGAAGGGTTGGGAGGGATTCCCCATTGCTCTCCATGGGGGATGGGAGGGATTTTTTATTGCTCTTGATGGGGGGATGGGAGGGATTCCCAGTTGCTCTCCATGGGGGGATGGGAGGGATTCCCCATTGCTCTCGATGGGGGTAGGAGGGATTTTTTATTGCTCTTGATGGGGGGATGGGAGGGATTCCCAGTTGCTCTCCATGGGGGGATGGGAGGGATTCCCCATTGCTCTCGATGGGGGATAGGAGGGATTTTTTATTGCTCTTGATGGGGGGATGGGAGGGATTCCCCGTTGCTCTCAGTGGGGGATAGGAGGGATTTTTTATTGCTCTTGATGGGGAGATGGGAGGGATTCCCCATTGCTCTCCATGGGGAGATGGGAGGGATTCCCCATTGCTCTCCAGGGGGCGCATTCTCAGTGGGAGCTGCTGGGTACTGAACAGCTTTGAACAGTCCACCCCCTTAGGCTTGGAGCCCACTGTGTGCCCATCACTGTGGCCTCTGGCCAGGCCCTGCTTCAGTTGAGCCCCACAGCAGGAAGAGAACACTCCCCCACCCCCCTTAATCTGAGGCAGCGTAAACACTCAGCCCAAAGGCGAAGCCTGGCCCCGGCTGGGCCTGCCGCAGGGCACCTCAGCCTGGCTGGAGCTGGGTGTCAGCGCTCCCGGCAAGGCCAGCCGGCTCCTCCCCGTAACCAGTGCCCTGCCCCAGCAGGTGATCTTCTCGCGGGTGGGCCGGGTGTGTAAGAACGACATGGGGGGTTCGCCCCGCGTGTTGGAGAAGTACTGGACCTCCTTCCTCAAGGCCCGGCTCAATTGCTCCGTGCCCGGAGACGCCTTTTTCTACTTTGACGTGCTGCAGGCTGTCACCGACGTCTTCCAGGTCAATGGGCGCCCCGCCGTCTTCGGGGTGTTCACCACCCAGTCCAACAGGTACCGCAGCCCCCCTCCAGCCCTGCCAGCTTACTCGGTGGAGCGGGACCTCCTGGGCCCTCCTGCTAACGGCCCAGCAGCACCCAGGGTGCCAGGCCCTGGAGCATGGCGCTGGGATGCCATATTCCTGCAAGGCATCGTGTGCCTTCAGGGGCCTTCTGGGGGCGCTGGGGCTGGGGCTGGGGCTGGGGCTGGGGGGGAGGAGTCTGAAGGTGTTGACAGGAGAGGATGAGTTGGGATCTACTCCCCAGCCTGGGAAGGAGGGAGCTGGCTCTGCTGCTGGCTTCCCATGTGACCATGGATAAGTCATGTGATTGCACCGTGCCTCAGTTTCCCCTTCAGTACAATGAGGATAAGGAAACGTCTCTGCCTCCCTGGGGGGTGGGAGGATCAATCCATTCCTGCCAGTGGCGGGTTCCGATGTGGAGCAGAGGAGCCTGCTAGAAAAGGCTGAAAAGGGCAGGTGCAGATCTGTGGGAGGGGGCCCGGATGTATAAATCCCCCTGCTGTGCCTCCCCCATCGCCCTGTCACTTCCTGCCTGCAAAGCCCATTGGGATTCTTTATAAATGACCCTGTGATAACAAGTGGTGTGCGTAGCCCAGAGACCCTACAATAACAAACCAGTGTGCACAGCCGAGAGACCCTACAATAACAATCCGAGCTGGGCCCAGCAGCTGCTGAGTGGAGGTTGGAGCCACCAGCAGCCCCACTCATGCCTCCCCTCATCTCTACCACCCCCACAGCATCACCGGCTCGGCCGTCTGTGCCTTCTATCTGGACGACATTGAGCGAGCGTTCACCGGGAAGTTCAAGGAGCAGAAGAACGCGGATTCCTCCTGGACCGCAGTGCCAGAGGAGAAGGTGCCTAAACCCAGGTAAAAAGCCCCCTCGAAACGGAGCAGGACGTGTGTGGGCTGTTACTGGGCACAGCCCCTGGCCTGGCCTTCGAGGCAATGGGCCAGAAGCCAGGATTTCTGGGTTCTATTTCCAGCACTGGGACTAGGGGCTAGAACAATGGCCTGGACATCAGAGCAGAGGGTTGGGAACCAGGACTCCTGGGTTCTTCTCCCAGCTCTTGGAGGGGAATATGGTCTAGTGGTTGGAGCATGGGCGGGAGCCTCTTCGGAGGGGAAGGGCGGGAAATGGGATCTAGGGGGTTCTACCCTGGCATCTTAATTATGTAGAGATGGACACATGGTTTGGTTAACACAACATTGGCTCCCTTGGGAGGCTCCCCAGTCCAACCCTGTGGATGGGACTGGGAGCTGGGCGTGTGGAGCAGCTGCAGGATGGGGGGGCACTGCTCCCAACCCGCAGCCAGCTGAGGTGCCACCCCTGGGCCGCCCATGCCTACATCTGGATTCTCTTTGTCCCTACAGGCCAGGCAGCTGCGCCAGCATTGGCCAAGCGGCCGGCTACAGAACCTCCAACGAGTTCCCTGATGAGACGCTGGCCTTCATCAAGTCCTACCCGCTGCTGGACGAGGCCGTGCCCTCCGCCAAGGGAAGGCCCTGGTTCACCAAGACCACTAGCAGGTACCACGTGGGCGCTGGGGCTGGAGGGGCAGCTGAGGAAGGGCCAGTGCTTCCTGGGCAGCCAGTAGGTGGGGGACCATCAAGCCCAGCCAGGTCCCACCTAACCCATTGCCCAGGGCTGGGTTCTCCTGTACCGGATTCACTCCCATCTATCCCATCAAGATCGTCCTCTGCCCTCCAAGGCATTGTCTCATCCTATGGTGAAAGGACCCCAGGGAGGGGGCTCCCAGCCCTTCCTCTGGGAGCTGATGGTGTCCAGACGTTTTCCCTGCTAAATTGTCCTCTGGCTCCATTTCAGCTAGGGTGACCAGACAGCAAATGTGAAAAACCAGGATGGGGGTGAGGGGTAATAGGAGCCTAGATAAGAAAAAGACTCCAAAATTGGGACTGTCCCCATAAAATTGGGACATCTGGTCACCCTAGTTTGAGCCCATCCGCCCCAGTCCCTGCTGGCTCACCCTGAACAGCCCCGTGCAGCCTGATCCTCCTGCCCACAAGGAGTCAGAGAAGGGGAAGTGCACCAGGCTCTGCGTGGGATTGAGGGGCAGCCATAGTGGCAGAGGCAATCGACTCCGGTCTCTTGCGGCTGGGATCCTTTGGGGCCAGTAAACTATTACCAGCAAATGGTCTTTGGCCAGTGATCCGTGAGAATAAACCAATAGGGCCCTGGCAACAGACCGGCCTCTGCACGTGTACTGATGTGTGCAGATGTGTACGTGTTTGCACTGGTGTGTTCACATGTGTGCACAATGGTGTGTGTGCGCCCCGCCCAGATACGGTTCTGTGCGTGCCCATCGTGCACGTGCATTTGCAGGTGTGATCACTTGTGCACAGGTATGTGCGTGTGTCTGTATGTTTCTCCCCTGTGCAATAGTGCTTGTGCAGGGACGTGCATTTAAGTGCACACACGTGGGCATGTGGGTGCACGTGCGTGTTCATGCGTCTGAGTGTCCAATGGCTTTCAAGTCCCCTGGGCTGCCGCACCAGGCTCGTGCCCTGACCTGGCTCCCTGCCACCCACCACAGGTACAAGCTGACCCAGCTGGCAGTCGACACAGCCGCTGGCCCTCACAGGAACTACACGGTGCTGTTCCTCGGCTCGGAGGATGGGAAGGTGCTGAAGGTTCTTACTGGGACTAAGGAGAACTCCAGCGTGGAGACCCTGCTCTTGGAGGAGATCAGCGTCTACAGCCCGGCCCAGTGAGTGCAGCCCTGCGGGAGGGGCGCCTGGAACGAGAGCTGGAGACCAAGCAGAGCACTCGCTAGAGAGAGTGGGACCTACTGGTTAGAGCAGGACTCCTGGGTTCTAGCCTCAGTTTTGGGGACGCAGGGTCTAGTGGATTAGAGCAGGACTCCTGGGTTCTAGCCTCAGTTTTGGAGACACGGGGTCTAGTGGTTAGAGCGAGGGGGAGGGGGATCTCGGCTTCAGGGTTCTGTTCCTGGATGTGGCTGAGTGATTAGCAAAGGGACCTGGGAGTCTGGATTCCTGCGTTCTAGTCCCCTGTGCCACTGACCAGCTGTTTATCCTGGGAGTCTTGCCATGCCTCAGTTTCCCCACCTGTCAAACAGGGAGAGCAATTCTGCTGCACCTGTGCTCTCGTGGAAGGAGGAGCTTGGGGCGTGGGGGCGCAGGCTCGGTTTTGACTCTGGCTCTCTGTGCTTGGCCCCAGGTGCAACGTGAAGAGGGAGGACAGGCGGATTGTGGGCCTGGAGCTGGACACGGCCCACCAGGCCCTGTACGTGGCCTTCTCCAGCTGCGTGCTGCGTGTGCCGCTCAGCCGCTGTGACGCCTATGGGAGCTGCCGGAAGTGAGTGGGGGATGGGCCATGGGTTGGGTCCCAGCATCCCGCAGTGCTGCTGCCCCATGGCATGGAGGGACCCTTCCCAGCAGAGTCCCGAAGGTCCAGCAGGGCCCGGGGCTCCATTCACACAGTGCGCTTGCTGTGGGGGTGAGAGGGAAGGGAACTGTGTGTGTGCTAGGTGGGAGTGTGTGTGTGTGTGTGTGTGTGTGCGCAGGGTGTACAGCATGTGTATGTGTTTCAGGAAAGTGTGTATCTGAGTGTCAAGGAAGTGTGCACATGTGTGGGAGGGGTGTTGGGGGAAGTCTGTGTGTGTGTGTGTGCAGGGCATGGCGGGTGTACAGCATGTGTATGTGTGTTGGGGGAAGTATGTGTCTGTGTGTGTGAAGGGCATGGGGGTTGTACAGCATGTGTAGGTGTGTCAAAGGGAAGTGTGTGTGTAGGGTGTGTGTGTTGGGGAAGTGTGTGTGTGTGTGTGTCGAGGGCAGAGGGTGTACAGCATGTGTATGTGTGTCGAGGGGGAGTGTATGTGTTTGTGAGTAGGGTGTGTGTGTTAAGGAAGTGTGTGTGGGGGGGGGGTCGGGGGGTGTACAGCATGTGTATGTGTGTCATGGGGAAGTGTGTGTGTGTGTTAAGGAAGTGTGTGTGTGTGTGTAGGGTGTGGGGGTGTACAGCATGTGTGTGTGTGTTGAGGGGGAGCGTGTGTGTGTGTGTGAGTAGGGTGTGTTTGGACCATAAGCAGCCATTGGCTCTCCCAGTGCCCCTGCCTGGCCCATGTCCCAGCCCCGACAGGTGTGAATGTCCGACCCAAGCCAGTTCCAAGAAACCCAGAGCCCCTGCAATCTCTCTCTGACCTTTCCATGTCCTTTATCTGGCAATTAAAACCACCTATAAAAAGCCCCCAGCAAAGCCCTGAGCAACCCCCCCTCCGAGTCATCAGGAGCAGGGATAACAGCACACGGAGCAGAACTGGGCTGGCATTAAAAGCATGGGGGCCTGTCTAGTGGTTGTGGAGGAGGAAGGGAGCCAGGACTCCTGGGTTCTATTCCCAGCTCTGGGAGGAGACTGGGGTCTAGTGGTTGGAGTGGAGGAGGGGGAAGGGAGCCAGGACTCCTGGGTTATATTCCCAGCTCTGCCAGTGATTTGTGTGATCTCGAACAGGTCACTTCTGCTCTCTGAGCCCCATTTTCTACATGGCTGAAACTGGCCCTCTGGGGGGCTGCCCGGGGGCGGGGGGTGATGAATTTGTGTCTCTGCAGCACGTGTTACCAGCTGCGTCATCTCTGCACGGGCTAGTCGTTGCTGCTTGGCGCTCTAATCCTTAGCGCTTCCGAACTGCCTAATCCCTGCAGCTCCCAGTACCGTTCGCCTCATTGCACAGAGAGGGGTCGGGCAGACGGCAGGGCCGGGAGCAGAACCCAGGAGTTCCCTGCTGCCTCGCATTCGTAGTTCCCCTGCCCGGTGCAGCCTGCCCGCCCCAGCAGCACCCCTCATCCTCTGGGTGGGAGGAGCTAAAGGAGCACACTGGACATCCTGGCCCTGCTCTCATGCCCGCGTGTCCCGGGATCAATTCATCAGTGACATGGGCATCGAGCCAAGGTCTGATCTGACACTGAGGGACGGCCCCCCACTGACTTCACTGGCCTTGGATTGGGCTGTAAGTGAAGGCAGAATCAGGCCCCAGAACGCACCAGTGATCCATGTTGTTTGATTTCCTGACAATGTCCCATGCCAGTTGTTTTGGAGGCAGATAAACCACCCCACACCCCATATGAGCATTAACTACCCCTGGGGCCAGGAGTGGGGGATTACTTCCTGGCCCTCAGAGGATGATCTGATGCTAGCTAGCCCTGTCATAGACTCATAGAATATCAGGGTTGGAAGGGACCTCAGGAGGTCATCTAGTCCAACCCCCTGCTCAGGGCAGGACCAATCCCCATTTTTTGCCCCAGATCCCTAAATGGCCCCCTCAAGTATTGAACTCTCAACCCTGGGTTGAGTAGGCCAATGCTCAAACCACTGAGCTATCCCTTGCCCCTGTCCAGGCTGCTACCATTCATATTACTTAAGCAGATGGCTGAAGAGATCTGGGAGCCGTTAGTGACTATCTTTGAGAACTCATGGAGGACGGGAGAGATCCCAGAGGACTGGAAAAAGGCGAACATAGTAGCTAGCTGTGAAAAGGGGACTAAAGACAACCTGGGGATTACAGACCAGTCAGCTTAACTGTGGGGTACCTGGAGAGATAATGGAGCAAATAATTAAACAATCAAGTTGCAAACACCTAGAAGAAAATAAGATGAAAAGTAACAATCAACATGGATTTGTCAAGACAGACCATGTCAAACCAACCTAATATCCTTCACTGACAGGTAACAAGCCTTGTGGATGGGGGGAAGCGGTAGATGCGCTGTAGCTCGACCTCAGTCAGGCTTTTTATACTGTCTCACGAGACCGTCTCGTAAATGAACTAGAGAAATATAGCTTAGTGATGACTCTACTATAAGATGGGTGCACAACTGGCTGGAAAAGTGTACTCTGAAAGGAGTTATCAATGGGTTGCAGTCAAGCTGGAAGGACGTGTTGAGTGGGGTCCTGCCGGGATCTCTCCTTGGTCTGGTTCTAGTCAATATCCTCATAATTGATGTGGATAACGGCATAGAGAGTACACTTATGAAGTCTGTGGACATGCCAAGCTGGGAGAGGTTGCAAGCGCTTTCGGGGACAGGATTAGAAATTCAAAATGATCTTGACAAACTGGAGAAATGGTTTGAGTTAAATAGGATGAAATTCAATAAGAACAAATGCAAAGTATTCCACTTAGGAAGGAACAATCAGTTGCACACATACAAAATGGGAAATGACTGCCTAGGAAGGAGTACTGCGGAAAAGGATCTGGGGGTTATAATGGATCACAAACTAAATATGAGTCAACAGTGTAATATGTGGCAAAAAAAGCGAACATCATTCTGGGCTGGATTAGCAGGAGTGTTGTAAGCAAGACGGGAGAAGTACTTCTTCCGCTCTACTTGGCGCTGATAAGGTCTCACCTGGAGTATTGTGTCCAGTCGTGGGCGCCACGCTTCGGGAAAGATGTGGACAAATTGGAGGAAGTCCAGAGGAGAGCGACAAAAACGATTAAAGGTCTAGAAAGCTTGACCTGTGAGGAAAGATTTTAAAAATTGGGTTTGTTTAGTCTGGAGAAGAGAAGACCGAGTGTGGAACATGAGAACAGACTTCAAGTCGGTAACAGGTTATGATAAAGAGGAGGATGATAAATTATTCTCCTTAACCCCTGAGGATAGGACAAGAAGTAATGGGCTTAAATTGCAGCAAGGAAGATTTAGGTCAGACATTAGAAAAAACTTCCTAACCGTAAGGCTAGTTAAGCACTCAAATTACCTAAGGAGGTTTGGGAATCTCATTGTTGGAGGTTTTTAAGAGCAGGTTGAACAAACACCAGTCAGGGATGGTCTAGATAATATTTAGTCCTGCCTCGGTGCAGGGGATTGGATCAGGTGGCCTATCGAGGTTCTGTCCAGCCCTGCATTTCTGTGATTCTGTGTCTGATCTGCTTCCCAATCCATCACAGGAGCTGCTTGGCCTCCCGCGATCCATACTGTGTCTGGCTCCGGCCAGGAGCGTGTGTGGCTGTTGGACAAGAAATCAGGTGAGCGGCTCTGGTTAGAGATTGGGAGGGGTGGGGGATTTCCCAGGGGTCTGCAGTCCCCGGTCAGTGTCTGCGCACAACACAAGGGACAGCTGTTGAAGCAAACCAGATGCGGATTTCAAATGTGCCCTGACACAACTCAGCTGGGGGATGGAAGAATTTACCGTATGTCCCTGACTAGCTGCCCTGCCTCGGCCGACTCCACCAATCCCTGAGCCTGTTACACATTGCCCACCCGGCGTGCGCTCATGTGCACCAGTCAAATCAGGACAGTGGCCTTTCACCCCCACTTCAGGGCAGCAGAGAGTCCGGCTCAGATTCTCCTGTCCTCTCCCCACCCCTCTGCACCGGTCTCCTTCACACCGTGTCGCTCCTCTGCATCTCTGGTGGGCGGGGTCGGCCTCTCTGTCACTGCCAACTCTCGGGCTCAGTTCGAGTCGCTCTTGCCCTGGCTCCTATCCTGGAAACCCCCACGGAGCTCGGCAATACGGAAAACTCTCCCCAAGCTGAGTCCCGAGGGTGCCATGAGGAAAGCCCCTTCCCAGCAGCGGGGGTGTAACACACACACGCACACAGCTGTGGCGAGTGTGATCCAGTTGTCACAGCTGGTGCACACCTGTTCCCTGATTGCACAGTCATTTTCCCCAGCGCACAGTGGGTGTGACAGGCTGCCGGTGCCATCTGATAGCACCCTGCTCTCTGTACCCGCCTGTGTTATCCATGCCTGGCTATGGAGAGTCAGGCCCGAGGCCCCCTCTTTCCCCTGCCCATGTGCTGGCAAAGATGGTTAGCAGAGCTCCCCTTCCCCAGCCCCACCCTCCCTGGAATGCCCAGCAGCTAGGTCCCCTTGGGAAGTGTAATGCACACGGTGCTGGGCACCACCCGATGCCAAAGCTGCCTCGCTCCACCGCTCTGGGGGTGGGGGGGAGTCGTGTTCTGTAGCCTGGGGGAAGAGCCAGATTCTGCTCCGGGTCAAAAAATTCAGCTTTGACCCAGGCAAAGCAGGGACTCCCCCATCCCCAGCCATTGGCCTCACGTCCTTGGACATTTCAACTCCTCTCTTTTGAAAAAACGGTCGGAGAGGCTTGGCTTCCATCCCAGGCAGGATAATACATTTCTGAGCCTCGAAAGGGGATTGTCTGGTCAGCTCTGGAAAGGGTCCGAATGGTTTGGTAGTGGGGGAAAGACAAAAATCGAGGCTGCTGGTTTGTCAGTGCCTGGGATCATGCGGGTGTTAGATGGTTTACGGTGAAACACTTCAGTGTCGACATGGGGGGGGGCTCCAATCCCTGTCGTTAATCTACCTCCCCGAGTGGCAGTAGCTACGTTGAAGGGAGCATTCTTCCATGGGTCTAGCAATGTCTGCACCGCTTCTGTCACACCCCTGAGTGGTCCCATAGCTGGGTCAACCTAGTGTAGACCAGGCTTCCGAGACTGCTCCTGCTCCCTCCTGCTCTCTTCTCTTCTCTGAGAGCACTATGTCACGAGCGCAACCAGAATTTTGCTAAGGACAGGGCCCAGATTACCTGCCCAGCTGCCCTATCTTTGAGTGTGGCTGTGACTCTGTGTGCCAGGTAGCGATGCCATGCTTTTAGATCGGGTCCATCTAGCCTTCGGTCGTCTGGTCCGGGGCCACTTGGATCCCACCCCTCATTGTTCCCCTATCTTACTTACACTCCCTCCCTCTTGGAGAGGGGTCAGAGAAGAGCCACAAGAATTATTAGGTTGAGGATTGGAAAACCTTATAGTGAGAGCCTCAAGGAGCTCAATCTGTTTAGCTTAACAAAGAGCATGTTGAGGGGTGACTTGTTCCCAATCTAGTGGTACCTAGAGGGGAACAGAAATTTGATAATAGAGGGCTCTTCCATCCAACACAATCCAACGGCTGGGAGTTCAAGCTAGACACATGTGGACTGGGATTTTTAACCGCGAGGGTTATTAACCATTGGCCCAGCTAATGATCCGGCAGCGTGGGGAACTCTCCTTCGCTGGACATTTTCAGATCAAGACCGGCTGCTTTTCTAAAAGACCTGCTCACATTCAACTCAGACCAGGAATTTATTCAGGGAAGTCCAATGGCTGGCGGTCAGCCAGGAGGTCAAACTAGATGATGTGGGTGGGGCCTTCAGAGCTGAACATCTCTCCGTGTGGGTCACCCCCCATCTCACCTGTTCTGTAAGCCCCACAGCCTTCCCCTAAAGAGATAGGTCTGTGCAAGTGCCCCCATCTCACAGATGGGGAAACTGAGGCATGGAGAGCCTGGAATGAATGGAGAGAATCAAATGCAGGAGTCTTGATTCCAAGTTCCCCTTTTCTCTAGTGACTTGGCACCACTCCCCTCCCCAAACCAGGAGCAGAACCCAGGTGTCCTGACGCCAAGTCCCCCCCTGCTCTAACCAGTAAACCACCTCCCCGAGTGGCAGTAGCTACGTTGAAGGGAGCATTCTTCCATGAGCACTTCCGCAGAGGCACTGTCTATTCCATACAGGGTGTTTTATGGGGTCCTCATGACCCCACTAGCCCATCGCAGCCACAGGCTGGATGTTGTTTGCGAAGTAGAAGCCTTAATGCCGGGGGGGGGAGAGTGTGGACCTGAGAGCAGCCCAGCTCTGCCATGCGGTGACCCTGCATCCAGAAGGGTTGGGGGCGGGGGTGATAGTGTGAATGAGAGCAGTGGGGAGGGGGGTCCTTTTATTGAGCCTTATTTGCCTCTGAGCCCAGGTTGTAGGGGGTAGGATAGAAGAGGCCTCTCCTAATCGCCTCTCACCTGAATTCCAGATCTCCTGGGTTCTTCACTCTAGCTCCTTCCTGGTGGCCTTCCCTGCTTCCCATCCCTGCCCCCTCCTACCTTTGGCACGAGACTAAGACCCTAAACATCCATGCGGTCAATTGCATCCGACATCAACCCAACTAACCAGCCAAGGGGTTGACATTACAACAAAGCCATTACAACAAAGCCCTGCACGTCAGGCTCCTCCAAGCAGAGAGATGGCTGGGGCTTGAGGGGGGGCTGCTTCGGAGGAGGCTCCCTTGCCTCTAGCTTTATCTCTGTATGTTTTTTTGGAGCCCCGATTAACGCGCGGAGGGTTTAATCCTTCACCGCCCTCTCCCTTGGTTTCCTTCCAGGGCTGGATTCGAACAAGATGTTGAGAACGCGGCCAAGCAGCAGGGGAGCTGTCAAGGTAGGTGAGGCCAGGGCCACCTCCCCCCCGCAGTGGCAGCTGCAGGGGCAGGAAGCGCTGGGGGTCTCCGTGGAGGAGAGACGGGATGAGTCAGCATCCCGGGCTGCCCATAAAACAGCCCTGGCCAAGCAGAACAAAAGCGGCCGTGTGCCCCCAGAGGCCCAGCTCTGGCAGCCTGGCGGCGGGTGAAGAGCTGTGGCATGAGAGCTTGAACTTCATCTGAGGAAAGAGGAGGAGGGGGAGGCAGCAGCCATCGTGGTTTCTTCATCACTGAGCCTCTTTAAATTGCAAAAAGGACAAATTCCCATCCGGTTTGCAGCCCCCTGTGATATCGCAGGTGTGGGGCCGGCAGGGGGCTGGGTTCTGCCTGTTGTGGAGAGATGCAAAATTTGGACCTGGATTCTAGGGGGGGAAATCCTCGTGTTTCCATCCTGGGGCACTGGAGGGATCCAGGAGGCAGGGAAGGGGGTATGGGGCCTTTCGCTGCTAGGAGGCTAGCACCCAGCTGGGCCCTGGCCGGGGCACTGGCTGGCTCAGGGGAGCTAGGAATGGGCTATGGGGACTTGCCTTTCTAGGCCTGTCACCTCCCAGGCTCTGGTTCTGACCGGGTGGCTGTTCTAGCTGTTCTTGCTAAAAACCCCATGAAGTCTGTGGCAACTGAACCCACAAGAGCCCCAGTTTGCAAACCAAGCTCCAGGTCTCCCTGGCTGGGAATGCTGGGACCCGTGGGGATCCCCCAGATCCTTAGCGGTGTCGCTCCAGTGGATGCTGCTCAGACGCAGGGAGTGGGTGGACCAGGTGCTGGATTAATCCCTGAACCCGCCTCCCCTGCCCTGTAGTTTCCCACCCTGACATTCCCCCCAGTTCTGCTGCAGTCTCCCCATTCCTGCCCCCTCTCCCTGCTTTGTTCATTGTTGATATCTAGCTACCGCTCTCTTCTCCTTTCTGCAGACGCTGTGACCTCCATGGGGAATCACAACAGTGCCAGTGACTCATCATATGGTCAGTGACCCCCCTCTTCCCCCTCTCACTTTCACCCTCCCTTCAACCCTGCTGCCCCCCCAATCCCTCACCCCCAACCCTCTGTGACATCTCCCAAAGCTCTGGGAAGGGACAGGCCCTACATGGTTTACTACTCATCGCGGTTCTGCTCTCACCCCACACCCCGGGGCCGGGGAGAGTTTGAGGGTGGGTTACAACACAGAGGGCTTATCCCAGTTCCACTGAGACCCCAACCTCGGAACATCCCATGAGCACGCCATGCTGGGACACAGTATTGAGACATCCTTTGAGGACAGGACAGTGGGACAGCCCATGCAGATGCCATGTTGGGATGCCATATTGGGCTGCCCCATAAGGACTCTATATTGGGATGTCACATTGGGGCATCTCATGCGGATAACCCTTGGCAACGCCGTGTTGGGGAACCTCAGGGGGTTACCATGTTGGGACGTTACATTGAGACACCTCATGGGGATGCCATGTTAGGACGTTACATTGAGACACCTCATGGGGGAGGCCATGTTGGGACACCTCATGGGGAGGCCATGTTGGGACGTTACATTGAGACAGCTCATGGGGAGGCCATGTTGGGACACCTCGTGGGGAGGCAATGTTGGGACGTTACGTTGAGACACCTCATGGGGAGGCCATGTTGGGATACCATGTTGCGATACCACTTGGTGACGCCATGTTGGGAATCCCCTGACCTCCCAGAGTATTAGCATTGTGCCACTGGCCAGGACCCCCTGTCTGCAGTACCACCATTGCTTCCTGTTGGATAAGGGTAACACCCTCCACGAATCCCTCTCAACATCCTATAGGGGCAGTGACAAGCTCCCTCAGGGCCAGGCCCGGTGTCTCCTGCTCTGGGAGTCCGGGCCTGCTGAAGCCTGGTGTCCAAAGCTGGCTCCCACCAGGCCCGACCACGTCCAGACAAAGAGCTCCCCAGCCAGTGAGGCTTGGCAAGTGGGCAGTTGGGGTGCCGGGGAGCCACTGCCCTGAGCGGAGCTCATGGGCAGAGGCCAGAGGGTGCCCTCCATGGGTGCCGGGGGTTGCATCACTAGTCTGTCACCATCCACACCGACATTAACCGCGTCCCCTAACCACCATCGCTAACCCCATCACCTCTCATCACCCCACCCGCCATCTCTGCTCGTCATCACTCAGAACGTCCCACATCCCCCTCCGCTGTGGCAGGGACGGAGCCGCTGATCCCTAGGGCTCCGGCGAGAGGTTGGGAACCCAACGGCTCACGTCGGGACTCGCCACGACAGCCCTCACCCCTAAGGTCGTGCTGTGAATCCAGCGGGCCAGATCCTGGTTCTGTGGGCAGCAGCAGAATTCCTCGCACACCCCAGGCAGCCAGGACCCGACCTGTTCTCCCCCCGGGCCAGGTCTGGAGGAGAAAGCAGGGGCGGACAGCTGCATGCATAGTCACTGTTTGAAAGCAGCCAGGAAGGGGCACAAATAGGAGCTGGGTTAGATTGCAGCAGGCGATGCCCCCTGGCATGGGGTGGGGGCTGAATCTGTCCTTTGGAGCGTTACAAAGAGCCATGGCAGGGGGCAGAGCGCGGGGCTGGTGTCTCTCTTTCTCATCTTCTCACTTCTCCGGACTGGGGCTGAGGACACAGGGCCAGCCATGCGGCACCGCAGCAAGTGAGGTGCTGGGCCCAGGCTCTGAGTGTGGTGCTCACGCCGGGTGCTGTGTACACGGAGCTGGGCACAGCCTGGGCAGGTGCCATGCAAGCTCCTCCTGGGCAGTGCTGGGCTTTCCCCCACCCCATCCACAGCTCTGCCGGTGCCCTTCAATCCCGACCCACAGCCCCCTGCTATCCCAGCCCTGGGCTCCTCACCCACAGCTCTGCCAGTGCCCCTCAATCCTGACCCGCAGCCCCCTGCTATCCCAGCCCTGGGCTCCCCACCCACAGCTCTGCCAGCGCCCCTCAATCCCGACCCATAGCCCCCTGCTATCCCAGCCCTGGGCTCCCCACCCACAGCTCTGCCGGTGTCCCTCAATCCCGACCCATAGCCCCCTGCTATCCCTGCCCTGGGCTCCCCCCACAGCTCTGCCGATGCCCCTCAATCCCAATCCGCAGCCCCCTCCTATCCCAGCCCTGGGCTCTCCCCACTGCCCTGCCAGTGCCCATCAATCCTGACCCACAGCCCCCTACTATACCAGCCCTGGGCTCTCCTGGGGCTGTATCACAGGCAGGGCTTCTGCACCTAGGCCCACCTGCGGTGATCAATGAGGCCAGGACTGAATGGAGCCCAGCGAGTGAGCTCCTCCTTCCTGCTCCCTCAAGGGGGGTCTCTCCAGGGCAGGGCCCGGGCAGGGGGGCAGGGCGTGGGGGAAGCTCTCCCTGCATATGCTTTGTGCAGAGCCGGCGTTGGTCTGTAGGGCTCCTGATGCAGCCACCAGTGGGATGGATCTGGGAGGGGGTATTTTACCATCCAGCAGGGGTGCTGGCCTACCTGCTTTGCCGTGGGCCTCTGGCCCCTTGTGCTGGCGCTGGGAGTCACTGGTGATAATGCAGTAGGTGGTGGGGGGTGATCCAGCCCTCCAGCAGGTTGGAGCGGGACTCCCTACCCAGATCCCGCAGGGGTGCGGGCTCAAGCTGCCGTCACCAGCCTGCTGTGTCCGCCTGACGTTTTTCTTTGTCGCCGGCAACGCAGGGCAAGTCCGACCCGCTGGCTCCACCGCCAGTGCTGTGGCCTTCCCGGCGCCCACGGGCCGTACCCAGGTGGGCACGGCCCGAGACGCCCACCCCGCCCCTGGCGCCGGCGACCCGCGCTCCACCTTACGCGTGGCTGTAAACACTCAGGGTAAGAGGGGATGTGGAGCTGCATGACGGGCTGTCACCGGCACCATTAACTCAAGCCCCGGCTGCGGTTCCCCAGAGCGAGGATTAACCCACGGGAGCATGGCACCTGTTTGCAAGCGGAGAATAACCAGCTCTCTCCCTTTCAGTGGTGTTCGGTGGGGGGGGGGGCAGCTTCCCTGCGGCGCATAACCCGTGATGTGCAAGGAGAGGGGCAGGATCGGGAGGCGAGGGGGTGTGTGCATATGAGAGTGGTGTGGGGCCAGACTCAGGGCCCGTCTAGCCCAGTGTCCCATCACTGGATGCTGCAGGAGGGGCGGTGAATGCCACCGCAGGCGGGGGTGCTGCTGGACCGGGACGGGGATTAGGTGACGCAGCAGGGTTTTCATCAGAAACTGAAACTTTTTGCAAGTTTGCGTGGGATGTTCTTTGGGCCAGGCTGGGATTTCACTAGCTGGGGGGAGAGAAATACAGAGAGAGAGAGAGAGAGAGGCCAATAGCCCGGTGCCCACTGCGGTCACTTGGCACACGGAGATCTACGGTCAAGTCCCGGCTCTGAACCTAGGTCTCCCGCATCCCAGCCCCGATCACTGGGCTGCTGGCTGTTCTGGGGAGGAGCGGGTGCCACTCTCACTGGCTGGGTTTTTGTGAAGAATGGCAAAAGGGTGCGGGGTTTGCCCCAGGCCATGCAGGGGTCATTCTGAAATCCTGAAAATTGTCAAGGGTCAGGAGAGAGAGTTCCCACCGGGCTGTAGTGCTCTGTGTGTGACAAAGAGAGAGAGCTGTGTGCACAGGGTGCTGTGGGGGGCATGTGCACAGGATGCTGTGGGGGGGCGTGTGCACAGGGTGCTGGGGGGGACGTGTGCACAGGGTGCTGTGGGGGGCATGCGCACAGGGTGCTGGGGGGGCGTGCGCACAGGATGCTGTGGGGGGCGTGCGCACAGGGTGCTGGGGGGGCGTGCGCACAGGATGCTGTGGGGGGTGTGCACACAGGGTGCTGGGGGGGCGTGCGCACAGGATGCTGTGGGGGCGTGCGCACAGGGTGCTGGGGGGGCGTGTGCACAGGATGCTGTGGGGAGCGTGCGCACAGGGTGCTGGGGAGGGCGTGCGCACAGGGTGCTGGGAGGGGCGTGCGCACAGGGTGCAGGGGGTGTGTGTGCACAGGGTGCTGTGGGGGGCATGCGCACAGGGTGCTGGGGGGGCGTGTGCACAGGATGCTGTGGGGGGCGTGCGCACAGGGTGCTGGGGGGGCGTGTGCATAGGGTACTGTGTGTGTGTGAGGTGTGTTTACAGGGTGCTGTGTGTGTGTCGGTGGGAGCTGTGCACATGTGTTGTGAGAGGTGTGTACGTGTGTGTGTCACGGAGCAGCTCATCCTTAGCTCGTCTCCCCTCGATCCCCCAGGCCACACGCAACAGAGCCAGTGTCATGATGGGGAAACAGGCGCAAAGAGGGGCCGGGACTTGCCCAGGGTCCCAGAGGGAATCAATAACAGAGCCAGTCTCACACCCTGTCCCCAGCACAAGTCAGGACTTCTGGATGCTGTTCCAGGTGCTGGGTGGGAGGTGGTTAGAACAGGAGACTGCCCGGTGTCCATGCTGCAGTCGATGGGACCTTTGGCCCCACTACCCCAGTGTCCTGCCCTCTGCCATCAGAGCAACCGCTTGGCACTTGCTGCTGCTCTCTTAGTGCCAACAGGGAAGGAGCCATTAGGATTCGGGTCCTGGGGCTGGGAGTTGTGCTGTACAGACAGATCTGCAGCTGGTAAAGACTGGGGTAACTCCTCTGAAGTCCAGTCCCTCACCCCCTCTAGGCATGGGGCTGCACCTCCCCCCACCAGAGCCTGGGAGAGAACCCCGGAGTCCTGACACCCACTCTAACCACTAACCCAATGCAGGGACCCAGAGCAGAACCCGGGCGTCCTGACCCGAAGACGGGGGAGCTCTGATGCCTTCCCCCACCTGAGGCTGGGAGGGGGTACGACGGGCTCCAGGGCTCTCAGTCCATCCCTCCTGCCTCATGCAGAACTCGCCTGCCGAAGACAAGAAAATGAGTCCAACCCTTTGGAGAGGGGAGGCACAGATGCCCTTTGCCTGGGAGACAGCTGAAGGGCCAGAGCCGAAATGGCTTTTAAAATCCAAGCCGACTGGGGCATTAGGACTAATGTCTGTTTAAAAAAACCAGCCAGACACACGCCAAGCTATGAAAACAAAGCCAAGCAGCGAGAGACGTTGCTGCTCCTGGCAGGAGGGAAGGCAAGAAAATAGCCGTCAAATTGCAGCCAGCACTCGGAAGAGGGCTCTGGAGTGAGCGGAAATGGGTCACAAAAAGCAGCCAGATTATCTTCTCCTCCCCCCCGCTGCAGATGAAAGGCTTGTCTGGCTGTATCCAGTCAGTACTGGCACCAGGATGGGCAGGGGGAAGGACCACGGATTGCTGGCAGCTCCAAGCCCTGGACAGCAGCAGCAGCTGGGTACCCCAGCAGGGTACTGGAGGATCAGAGGGGATGATTTCAGGGGACCTTCCCCCACCCCCCCCAGAAAAAACGGCTCATCACACACGCCCCTTATATATACTGCCTGGAAAATCAGTGGCGGGGTTGTGGTCTAATGGTTAGATCACGGGACTGGGATGCAGGACTCCTGCGTTCAAATGGCTCTGGGAGGGGAGTGTTCACTTGTGGTTAGAGCCGATAAATGGCAGTCACGAGTCATGGTGTCTGTTCACAGGGAGGCAGTGGTCTCTAGTGGTTAGAGCAGAAGGGCCTGGGAGTTGGGACTCCTTGGTTCTAGTCTTGGTTCTGGGAGAGGAGTGTGGTCTAGTGGTTAGAGCCGGGGACGGGGAGCCAGGACACCTGGATTCTCTTTCTGACTGCTGCGAAGGGCTTGTCTGTATGGGAAAGTTATACCAACATGAGATAAGATGGGAATTTAAACCACTAGAGAGATACCAGGATACCCTCCCTGAGAAACCTGTATTTCTTTTCGGCTTGGCATATATCACTTTGGACAGGGATTATGCTAAACTGAAAAAAAAGCCCCTCGTACTGGGATAAAACGTCCCCTCATCAGTTATATATAGCTAGCATGGTTTGAATTCACACCTGGTCTACACATAAAATGCAGGTCGACATAGCTGCATCGCTCAGGGGTGTGAAAAATTCGCAGTCCTCCGCTCCGAGGCTGTGCCAGCCTAAACGCCGGCCTAGACGCGGCTAGGTCGGTGGACGGATGCATCAGTCAGCTAGCTACCGCCGTTCAGGGAAGTAGTGTTCCTACAGCAATGGGGAAACCCCGTCTGCCACTGTAGGAAGCATCCCCACTATGGTGCTACACCGGCATCACTGGGCCATGCTTGCATCCATCGTATGGACGAGTCCTGACAGTGGGATAATGTTCCTATGTGAACAAGCCCTGACTCAGTGTGTGGCCTGGTCTCTGCCTCCCTGTGCAACTTCGCTTCCCCGGCCATCAAGTATGGGAAATGGGATACATCCGTCCCTGGTGTAGGCCAGGGACCGAGCAGAGATCTGACTGTGACCCTGGATGCCTCTCCCTCGCAGGGCGCCCGTGAGGCTGAATTCATGTGAGCAGGGGCTGGCAGGGCCAGAGCAGCAGGGTGAGCAGTTCTGCATGGGCACGGCATCTGACCCCTGCTAAGTCAGTGGGGCGGGAGCCCTGAGGGGGGTGTCCCAGTGTATTGTCACTGATGTGACCTTCTAACCAGGAGTCAGTCGAGGACAGCTGTTGTCACTGCTCCCAGAGCCAGGCGAAGAGAGCGGCTCCTGGTGAGCCTTCCCCAGCGCGGGGCCTGTCCCCAACTCAAGGGCCTTCTGCAGCAAAAGGAGGAGGGTGTTTGGTGCCATTCTAGGGAGACTGAGCAGAGCCCAGGGTTGTTAATAACCGAAATCTCTCAAAGCCTCCGAGAGTGACTTTACTGCTACAGTTTTCCTTACTTCAGCCCCCTCTGACATGCAGCCACCTCTGGGGTGGAACACAGCAGCTGTTCATAAAGGACCAGTCACTCACCACTAACATGCAGCCACCTCTGGGGGGAATGCAGCAGCTGTTTAACAGACCAGGCTGGGACACAGAAGAGAACGTGCAGAGGTAGGGTAGACAGTAATTATGCAGATTAGCGTTCAGGCTGGAGAGGGGGGTTAACCTCCTGACACTAGCTGAAAGTGCCTCAGGATCGTCACCAGCCACAAAGGGTTATGCCTCCCCTGAAATACTGCAGCCCCCTGGTCACTGGGGTCAGCGCCCCTCTTGTATCCACCAGGCTCTTTGCCGAGGGTAGGGAGGGAGGTCTCCCCTCCAAGCTCCAACCTCCCCAGCCCTGTGGAGCCGGGACCCCAGTGCAAGGCAGCTCAGTGCCAGCCCCTGCCTTCCAGGTGAGCCAGCCACTTTCCATCAGCAGCACTTCCTCTACCTTGCTTCCATTGCCCAGGGTTACTCATTGCTCTGCCTTGAGCTGTAATGGACGAGGGAATGAGATGGGAGCCGAGCTCCCCCGTCACCCTTCTGCTAAACCTGGGTGCCCCAGAGCTCTTCGCCTGCCCCATGGAGTTTATCGGGAGGGGTGTCAAGGAAGGGTGAGCTTAGACATGAGCCTGATGCCCAGACTGTAACGTCCAGTCTGAGATGCCAGTTCCACCGGCTCTTCATGTTTCCCTGCCCAGCCATGCAGCCCCAGTGGCTTCCCCGGTTAGCCATGCTGGGACAGGCTCCGCAGCGCAGATGGGCGGCACCAGCCCCTCTGCGTGCGAGCAAAGGGGCCTGCCCTGGGAAATAAATCAGAGCTGGAAATGGCAGGTCCCAGGGCAGACCGGGGTGCCCCATACCGCAGCCTCGGATAGCCAAGTGTGCCTAAGGCAACCACAGTATTCCCCCCCCTCCACATCCCTATACCTCTCCCTGAAGTGGGACATGTCATTAGGGTCAGATTCTCAGCTGGTGTGAATGAGCGTTGCTCCATCGGAGTCAGTGGGCCAGATCCTCAGCTTCTGTAGCACGGTTGGCTCCGATGGAGCGATGCTCATTTACAGCAGCTGAGGAACTGGTCCCTTGTGGCACGGGGAGACGAGCTCGGCCCCATACAGCTCGTCACTGGCAGGCTGGGGAAGACGCTTGCCACACTCATAAAAAAGCATCTTTCGCTTGTAAATTGTGCTTTCCCCACTGCAGGGCTGAAGTTCTGAACAGCCAAAGGAGGGGGTTCAGACCCCCGGGAATTTGAAAGCACAGATTCCCTTGAACTTTGGCTGAATAACAGATTGGTTCTGCACAGACACGGATTTCCTGTGTCATTAGTCAAGCTCCCATTTTTAACAAAATCAAGAGGGTCCCTGTGTCCAGCAGTCCTGCCCCTTGCACCCCACGACAAAATGCAGCAGATTAAAGGGATACGCTGTCTTCTCTTTAAAGGCCTTGTGTGGCCTGGCATTTGTAAAGCGGGCAGCACGTGGGCGGGAGGGAGGGAGGGCAGTGGAAGGGGGCTATCATAAGCTCGGAGCTGCAGCTGTGGTAAGAGCACTTAGCATGTGCCCCACAGGGACCCAGCTCAATTAACAACTGTGCCCGTTGTGTCTCCCCCTTTGAGCACAGAGCGAACAATAAAATACAATCACCTAAAATGAAAGGCATTGGAGCTGCAGGGCTCCTAGGTACCAGTGGGTTAAAAGTCTGTGGAGAAGGGGCTGTGGGATGGATTGTGGACCAGTTCCAGCCTGTGATGTGGCGCTTTGGTGTTTTCCCAGCCAGGGAGCAAATTCTTGCTCGATGGAGCTAAAAAAAAAAAAAGAAGAAGAAGAAAGGAAAAGAAACCCAGATCTCTTCCAGCCTTCTCCCCTTCCCCCCTTCAGGGATTTTTAAGATTATACAGCCTCAGCCCAGTGGAAAGGCTGATTTCAGCAGGGGCTGGGTTGGGGGTGTTAACTCCCAGAAGCTCGGGTCCAAAGGAGCTGTTTTGATGGCTTTGCTCTGGGGAGATGTTTGCCTTTGGAAGATGCTGGCCGGACGCAGTTCCAGTCCTCCTTCCCTCTCGGCTGCTTGAATAAAAGAACTACAGATGTCCAACTCTCCCAGCCCAAGTAGAAAGAAATGGCCCGTTTCCATGGATACTTTATTACCCCCTTTTTTTAATGGAAAAATCATTTTTTCCCTTGACTCACAGGGTTTTGTACCTGGTCACAATAATCAGCCCCCTCCTGTCTCTTTCATTTCTCACGCCATGTGTGAAAAATTCAAGGCATGAATGGGAAGATGGTGCCTTTTTTCCTGACCCCTGTGGTAACATAAAATGCCAGTAGTCTGGCCGAGCTGTGGGAGACCATGCACAACCACATGACTTAGCGTCGCGATTCCCCCACAGTTCATTTGAACCCTGCCGGAGCTTGGGAGGAGGAGTCAGGACACCTGGGTTCTATTCCAGGCTTCGAGGAGTAGGGGTCTGGGAGTCGGGACCCTGGAGTTCTGTTCATGGCACTGACAGGAAGTGTTTTCCTAGTTATAAGAGCAAGGGAATAAAAGCCAGGACTCCTGGGTTCCTTCCTGGCTTTGGGAAGGCATGGGGCCTCAGGGTTAGTGTGGGGATCTGGAATCCAGGACTCCTGGGTTCCACTGGTGGCTCTGGAGGGTCTGGTCTATGTGGTCTGGCAATTAGAGCCAGGGAGGGAAAGAGGATATTTTTAGGAGACAGAAACATGGATCATGGCTATTTGTTCTCTTGGTCGACTGACCAGCTGTTGGGTGAGTGTGAGTACTGGGGGTAGGGCCCCCCGATCCTGTGGTCATGCGCCAGTCCCTCCACACGGGCAACATCCCCCAAGACAGTCGTTGTTGCTGCATGGAACGCGTTACTTGCCGCTGTCACCCGCACACGCTTTCCTGCCGGCTGACCAGCTCCTCCTGCAGCTCCAGTTCCCCAGTGGCACAAATGCTTCTCGTTTAATTTACTAACGGCACGGAGTGTGATTAGTCCCTCAGGGCTGGGGAAGGCTGGGCAGGGCGCGTGTGTCTGGGCAGCATGCTGGCCGGGCCGTCGGCCTGGCCTGCACAGAGCCCTTGGTGTCTTGCACTGTTTCAGGACAGACCTGTGCTCATCACGTGCTCTTTGGGATAACTGCAAAACAGCACAGCCCTGCCGCTGACCCCCATGGCCCCAGCTGGGTCCCCGGGCTCTATTCCCCTATTGCCTTCCCATGGGAATCTCCAGAGTGGCTCAGGATGGGGCTCTGTCTAGCTGCAATCTCCTCTTGCCCAGTGGCTGGTACCAGCTGCATCAGAAGAAGCTGCCAGGATCCTGCAGCGATGGGAGAACCTGCCCCAGGGAATGCTCCCTCCTGACCCCACGAGTGGTGGCTGGATTATGCTCTCCAGCTTGAGGGTTTCTCCTGCCTCTGAGTCCTGAACCCTCCCTTCCCTACACCCATCTTCCCAGCAGGATCCACTTGAGTCTCTCCACAAGCTGCAGGGATGGGACGGGCCCCGTGGCTGCTCCACCAGTCAAATCCCGCAGGTCCCTCCCTGCTGCCCCACTCGCCTTCTCCCTTTGCTACCCGGCACCCCCAGAAAGAGCTAAACCAGCAAAGACCCACAGGAGCCACACAGCCAGCCTGCGGCTCAGGGCAATTTATACAAAGCGGCCCAACCCAAAGGCTTTGGAAGCCAGTAGACAAATTATGGACAAACTATCCCCATACCCCCCTCTCTCTATCTATCTATCTATCTAACTACCCTATACACCCCCTCTAGCTAATCTCTTTTCTCTTATCTCCATGTCTTTCTTGGGGCCCAATGGTGACCCCCTCCTCAGTCCCCCTTGTTGGCCTGATAGCCAGCGGGAGCAGGGAGGGGGAGAGTCCTTTCCCTCTCTCTCCGTATCCATGTTTCCTGCTCTCACTTTTCTCTAGTTTTCCATTCCTCTGTCTGGTCTTTGTCTCTCTCTCTCTCTCTTTCTCTGCTGCCAGCTTTCACAATTAGCCATCCAGCAGCCTGATTGCTTTCCCTGCCACTCTGTGCTTTAGGCCACTCATTGCTCTCCACAGCCGCCTGCCTTCTGGCTGCCCTGGGCTCGGCTGCTCCATTCCCTGTTTGGAGCACACAGCTTTGAAATTAATCAGCTCCCTCCATACGGTGCCATTAGAATAATGCCTCAGCGGCTTGCAAAGGGGAGGAAAAGAATAAAGGAGCAGAAACAGCTGCAGTGGCCCAGCTAACGGGATGATTGAATTTCAAGGGATTTTCCCACAGGAAGCTGACACGTTGCCGTCCCTAACTGGAGCAACTGGGTAAACTGGTGAGGATCCATCACTTCAGCCTCCACCAGAACCCACTCGGGTTCTTCAGGCCTCCCCCGGCTGCTGTTTTTCATCTTCTCTCGGCAGTATTTCTTCCCTCACCAGAGGCAGGGACTGTCCAACATCCCCCATGTTCCCCCAAGATTTCCATCCATATTGTTTGTGAGCCCAAAGTTCAAAGCAACAACATCCAAGATGAAAAGGAGGACTTGTGGCACCTTAGAGACTAACAAATTTATTTGAGCATAAGCTTTCGTGAGCTACAGCTCACTTCATCGGATGCACCGATGTATACCGGAAGCTGTAGCTCACAAAAGCTTATGCTCAAATAAATTTGTTAGTCTCTAAGGTGCCACAAGTCCTCCTTTTCTTTTTGCGAATACAGACTAACACGGCTGCTACTCTGAAACATCCAAGATGTGGAGTAACATCCAAAACTTGAGTCGGTGCAAGGTTTTGGCGAAGCCAGGGGGAACTGCGTGACATTATCTGGCCTGTGGCCATACGGAAGGCCCAGCTGCATGATTGAATGGTCCCTTCTGCTCCTAACACCTCTGACTCTATGACCTTCAGATGCTCATCTGAACCCACAGCCTGAATCCCCTCTTCATTATATCACTGTGACTCTATTGACTTTAAAGAAGTTGCTCCTTCAGGTGGCCTTCTTGGCGTGCCCCTCACTAGAAATAAGAACCCCCTCCCTCTCCCACCCCGGGCACCCTTGAAGTTTCGCACTAGCTCAGCTTTTCATGCGGGACAGCAGCCACTGGGCCAGATTTCACCCCTGGGCAAAATCAAAGGAGTTAGTTCAGGCATGAATCTTCCATCTTGCACCTTCATTGACTCCATGTTGGCCATCCGATTCTGTTCCCCATCCCATGTCATTGCCCCTTTCTGCAGTCCCAGAGATTATTCAGCAGGAGCACAAATTTGGCGATTTCCTTGGTTTGTCCCTATTTCATTCTGAGCAGAAAACAAAAGAGGAAAGGAGCCGTGAGCTAAAGTCTCCATCCTCTCCGAAATGGGCCCCGATCTGGAAAGGGTATTTTACTCAGCTCCAGCCCACAAAAAGGACATTCCCACCCCAGCCAGTTCTTCTGAGACTCTTGAGGATGTTGATGGATTGATGTATTAACCTCCCATTGAACTCTCTCTTTGTGTTCATGTGTTGTGTTTCTAGGCGTGCGGCAGGACTCCGAAGACAAAGACAGCTCCAAGAGCGTCCATTTCACCTTCCTCATTGGCTGCGTCTTTGTGGCATTCGTCCTCGGGGCCTTCTTTTCTGGCCTGTTTGTCTCCTGCTACTGCAGCCACGTATTCCAGAAGAGCAAGCACGTCAGCAAGGACCCCGAGAACACAATCCAGCGCCCCCTGTCCCTGCGGAGCTTGGCTAAGATGAACGGGCTGCTGGACAACCCGTCCAAGGATGGGCTGACAGAAGCCTCCTCTCCGAAACTGTACACCACGCTGCTGCCCAGTGAGAAGGAGCCGCACAACGGGACAGGAAAGGCCGGCATGAAGGAGCACCCGGAGCTGTCTGGTTTGCCCACACCCGAGTCCACCCCGGAGCTGCCCATGAAGGCCATCAGGAACCAATGGGAGAAGAACCAAAACTGCAACAACGCCAAGGAGTCGCAGGGCAAGGGCCACCAGTTCCCCGGCCCCGTCTCCGGTGCCCAGGTCTTCCAGTTCCCCGGCGCCATGGTACTGCCTAGCAACCTCCAGGGCTACGACCCATCACTGGCCGGCTACCCAGAGGAAAAGAAGATCCCCAACGCAGAGCGGGTGCTGGTGCGCCACTCCCAGTGCTACCTGCCCAAAGGGGTGGAGGTGACGACGTTGGAGGAGCTGCTGAAACACCTCCATGAGGCGAGCGGCTCCCCGAAGAAGCTGCTGAGCCATCAGCCGGCCGTCAGCCCCCACGTGGCCATGTCCTTCGCCAACAGGGTGCAGCCCAAGATCCCGGACACCGAGAGCGCCCCCTATTACAGCTCCTCCACCCTCCCCAGGGACAGCTTGCCCCGGAGGCTGGACGTCCCGCCCGACGTCACGCCACAGTCCTGCCTGGAGAAGCAGCCGCTGCCCAGGTACCCAGCGCAGAGGCACTCGCTGTGCTCGACGCAGAAGCTGATGAACCTAGCGGTGGGTGGGGGGCTGATCTCCCGGCAGCACAGCCTGAGCCAGGCAGCCCGGCAGCACCCGCCCCCTGCGCTCCTGACCCGCATGCACTCCACGGGCACCCAGGTGCCCCTCGAAGGGCCCGGCGTCTTCCAGAGCTCACTGCCCAGGCCCGGTGGCATCAAGAGATCGGCCTCCATGAAGCCCGACGTGCCCCCCAAGCTGCTCTTCATGCCCTCATCTCCCATCAAGCCGGCCGCCCAGTTCAACTACTGACTCAGCCAGCATGAGCCAGGGGGCACTGCTTGCCGGCTCCCCCTGAGCCCCCGTCCACTCCGGGTTGGGGGACAGGAGAACAATCAGCAGTGGCCGGGCAAATGGCCTCCCCCTGCCCCCTGGATTTGTAGTTTTGCCTCTAAAAGAGCATTTTTTTTAACATGCATTCAGCACAGATCCCCTCGTAACGCCCGAGCAAAGGGGCTTCAAGACCATGGGGCAGGCAGAGAACATGTCCCCCAGGCCCCCTGCCATCACATCCACCCCCCATGAAAAGCTGCCAGGGAGTGACACTGTCAACCAGCTGCCTTCTTTCCCGCTCAGCCTGTTACAATTTGCGGGGAGGCAGGGCCAGTGGCGCCCCGAGAGACACAAGCGCCTCCTTGCCATCGCCTGCGGCTTGTCAGCGCCCGAGGGAACGGAAACCAGGCCAGCCCGCCACGCCCCAGCTGCCTTTTGCTTCTAAACAACTCCAATAACCAGCTGGGGTGGGACGAAGGGGGATCGCGCCTCAGTTTCCGCCTCCCCCCAGCTCCATTAAGCCCCCGGTAACCTGCCGCTCACTGGTTTTATTTATTAGACGAAACTAATTTAAACACCCAGGCCCTGTTGTAGCATCGGTCCGTGCTGGAGCCAGAGGTTTGACACCCGGCGGCGTTAATGTCGCAGCGAGGCTGACTGCGTCCCATCACTGCGGCCAGGCAGATTTCAGAGCCCTCAGCCCGTCGTGGTGCAAAAATCAATTTTGGGGGGAAGCTCAGAGAGCTCCCAACCCGGACAGCGACTTGACAGGGTTGCAGGGGGCTGGGAAGCCTCAGACAGATGGCCCTACGAGCCTTGTGGAATATATATATAAATACTGTACATAGCTATAAATATATATATCTATCTTTCAAGGTAACTTCACATAAGAGAAGTCAAATTTATCCTACCGTGTAGGAGAGCGAACTGTGCACAAGCTAATGGTGCTGCAGCCATGTACATGCGGTGTCAGGACAGACACAGCCTGCGCTGATGCCTGAATTATATCATCTTGTCATGCCCCAAGTCTTGGGTGTTTTTCTGGGTGTGGGTGGACAGGGTCAGTTACCCCCCAGTTCGCTGTGTACCAGAGCGTTCAAAACAAAAAACAAAAAAAAAAGGAGTTGGTACCGCCAGAGAGCGCCAGGGTTCAGGCTGGCGTCTGATCCTCTGGATAAGTGCAGGGGGGATGTGTGGTGGGGATTCTCAACGGGGGTCCAGGTCTGATCCATCTCACTCTCCCCTCCCCCCACTGGGGTCTGGGTCTGATCCATCTCACTCCCTCCCCCCCACTGGGGTATGAGTCTGATCCATCTCACTCTCCCCCACTGGAGTACAGGTCTGATCCATCTCACTCCCCCCATGGGGGTCCGAGTCTGATCCATCTCACTCCCCCACACTGGGGTCCGGGTCTGATCCATCTCACTCTCCCCACAGGGGTCCGGATCTGATCCATCTCACTCCCCCACACTAGGGTATGGGTCTGATCCATCTCACCCCCCCACACACTGGGGTCCAGGTCTGATCCATCTCACTCCCCCTACGGGTGTCCGGGTCTGATCCATCTCACTCCCCCCCCCACTGGGGTACGGGTCTGATCCATCTCACTCCCCCCCCACTGGGGTACGGGTCTGATCCATCTCACTCCCCCCATGGGGGTCTGGGTCTGATCCATCTCACTCCCCCACAATGGGGTCCGGGTCAGATCCATCTCACTCCCCCACTGGGGTCCAGGTCTGATCCATCTCACTTCCCACACAAGGGTTGGGGTATGATCCATCTCACTCCGCCCACTGGGGTATGGGTCTGATCCATCTCATTTCCCCCACTGGGATACGGGTCTGATCCATCTCACTCCCTGCTTCCCCCTACTGGGGTACAGGTCTGATCCATCTTACACACACTCACACACACACACACACCCACACCCTGGGATATGGCCTGATCTATCTGACCCCCCGCTGCATAGGGGTGCGGCTCTGGTCCAAAGCCCAGGTCAATGAGAGGCTTCCCATCGCCTCCAGCCTGCTTTGGATCCAGCCCCAAAAGCTAGAATTTCAGATGTGTCAGCACCCAGCCACCCGCACTGAGAACAGACGCCCGCTCCCCCACTGAGAACAATGGAGTATATCACACACACACACTACTATTGAGAACAATGGCTTATTCTTTGCCCCCCCGCGTCCCCCTGTAGAGAACAATGGCTAGGCTAACTCGGCATAGAAAACAATGGCGAATCCTCCCGAGAACAATGGGAGCGGAGCACTCTTGGAAATCTGGCCCTACACAAGGTACTGGGCTGGCAAGAACCAGGCCATGGGAGCACTCGGCTTGTCCCAGCTTCATTCATGGGTAGGAACTGAAACCTGAACCGTGGGTGCGCTCCAATTTTGGCTGAACGCAGTTGGGAGCAGGGTTAATTTATACCGAAATGAACCCCCCTTCTTCCCAGAATCAGAGTGAAACCAGTTTGACCGGCCCAGTACAGGCTCCTGGTGTTTAGCCAGCTCTTCAGGCCCAGAGGAGTGCCACTGAATTCGAGAGTGTTAGCCGGTGTGAAAGAGTCTTTGCCCAGTGGAGTCACGGCAGATTCACACTCAGCTCAGAAGCCAGCCAGTGCTTTTAAAGCAGAGCGTGTGGGGGCAGAGGGGGAACCTTGCCGGTGAGTGACTCCCAGGGGGCCGTGCTGGGATCCTCAGCAGAGCTGGATGTGAAGCAAAGGCCACGTCTTCTGGACAGGGCACCCGATGCCAACCCAGTTCACTGCTGGAGTAAAGAGAACTGAATCTGCAGGAGATCTAAAGGGTCTGTCCCGGTTAAGGGAATGTGGGGCGGTCCCGTCTACACCATGACTAAGTCAGGGGAACCAGGTACAAAGGCAGACAGGAGATCATCTGGTCCCTCTACCTGGGCTAAATTCTTAGCCTGCCTGCGTTAGGGGACCCGGTAAGACCCAGTCTCACTACAGTTTTGTGCCACATAACTCATTGCAGGGTGATGCGCCATTGGTTTTTAATGGCCAGGTGCCTGCAAAGAATGGGGCAGGGATTGCCAAGGGGTATGTTGAAGGGGAAAGCCCCCGTTTCCCGGGAAGGCTGCTGCTTATATTCCCGTGGCATTCCTTCCCAGCATGCACTGCTGTTGAGTCTACAACGCCCGCCAGTCCTCCTGGACTACAAGTCCCAGGATGCTTTGCCAGGCCCCCGTACCGGCTCACCCGTCAGGGCTAGTCTCTACGGTTGGTCAGCTGATCAGTACAGGGCCCATCGACCTCACCTGCAGGGCATGCAGTGGTGGCCAGGCGAGAATGAAATTACACGCGCCCCTGCCTTGGCCTCTGGTGGGGCCGGGCCGCCACGCTAGAGGGCCGATTGGCCTGCTCCGGTGGGGCAGTTCAGCAGCTCTGAGTGCGTGTGTCGTGCCCCGTGTCGAGGTGCGATCCAGCCCAGCACGAGGGTGTGTGCAACCCTCGGTGCCTTAGACGCTCTGCTGCCGTGACTCACAGCCCGGAGTCCAGCCGCCAGTGCCCCTGTGCAGCCCTGGTTCAGCCCTCTGACCAGCCTGCCTGCAACACGACAGCCCCACCCTGGTTTCCACCAGCCTGGGTTACGAATGCACCGTGACCCAAGGGCTGCCAGGCGTCCAGTTTCCGACCGCAACGCCCGGTCAAAAAGGGACCCTGGCGGCTCTGGTCGGCACCGACAACTGGGCTGTTAAAAGTCTGGTCGGCGGCGCAGCGGGGGCCCGGGGCTAAGGCAGGCTCCCTACCTGCCCTGGCTCCGTGCAGCTCCCGGAAGTGGCCGCCAGGTCCCACAGGGAGGCTCCATGCACTACCACGGCCCCAATTGCTGGCTCCGCAGCTCCCATTGGCTGGGAACTGTGACCAATGGGAGCTGCGGGGGCGGTGCCTGTAGGTGCGAGGGCAGCGAGTGGAGCCTCCCTGGCTGCCCCTGCACCTAGGAGCCGTAGGGACCTAGCAGCCACTTTCTGGGAGCCACAGTAAGCACCGCCAGGACCCCACAGCTCCTCCCAAACCCTGCCCCAGTCTGGAGTCCTCTCCCGCACCCAAACTTCCTCCTGGAGCCGCACCCTGTACCCTCTGCCCCGGCCCTGAGCCCCTCCTGCAGCCCAAGCCCCTCATCCCTGGCCTCACCCCAGAGCCCGCACCCCCAGTCAGAGCCCTCACCCCCTCAGTACCCCAATTCCCTACCCCAGCCCAGTGAAAGTGAGTGAGGGTGGGGGAGAGTGAGCGACGGAGGGAGTGGGGATGGAGCGAGTGGGGGCAGGGCCTCTCAGAAGAGGCTGGGCCTTGGGGAAGGAGTGGGGCAGGGATGTTTGGTTTTGTGCAATTAGAAAGTTGGCAACCCTAGGTGACCCCAAAACACCGCTCCCCCATCCTGCATTACCCCCTGCCCCACTGTCTGCCCCGAAGCGCCCAGCCCTCTCCTGGAGCACGCTGAGCATTAAGGTCCTTGTGCCTCCTTTATAAAGATAAAAGCGCAGCTTATTCCTGGCCCTGGAAGTAACGAGCCCGTCAATGCAAACACAGCACTGGCAGGGGTCGGATTAAATTTACAACACATTGATTGACAAAAGCTGAAGGCTTGAAGTGAGCCCAAGTACAAGGGATAAAGATAAAACAGTGGTAAGCAAATAAAAGTGACTCCATGGCTACGTCATAAGCTCCAGCCTTGGGTCAAGGCTGATTTCCAGCCTATCCTTTTCTTCCCAGCCATGGCCGACCTCTCTGTCAGGCCCATGCTCAGAAGTGGAAGGGGCTGGTTTCCCTTGTCTTCCTAGGTGAACCATCTTTGCCTAAGCAGGTTTCTCACCTCTAGTCAGTGCCCAGGGACTTCAACCCCTCTTTGCTTGAAGGATCCATCTGTCTGGGCTTGCAAGAGCTCTGGCCCCTTGCGTCTGTCCAGATGCCCGGATGGCTTCGTATATCATCCTAAACTCACTCTTTTGTCCCCAGACCCTCTGCTGTTTTCCCCTGCCTGGGGACTTCCCACCTCCTGCCGATTCGTATATAATTGGGGTTTGCATTGGGGTTGGCCTCACTTTTGTTAATTTCATTGGAGACAGGTAGCAGCTGCCTTCCCTCCTGTCTGGGAGAAATCCTTTGGGTCCAGACCTTACAGTGTAACACCAGTGAGGAGCCATAATTCCTCCCCTAGTGTTAACACAGACATGTTACAATATTCATCACCATTAGCGCTAATAGGAGAGCTGACTAGCTACTGCAATCAGTTCATTGACCTGCGTGTCATTTGCAATTCTGCCTCCCTGTCTTTATCACCCAGTTAACCACTGCCATGCGTTCGCAGATGAAGTCCCTTCTCTCCTCCCTGGGCAGGGAAGATTTCATGCTGTCCACCCCCGCTGGTGGTGGGTGCATCGTTACCTCTTCCCCTCGTTAGTTTGATGGCTTTGTTTATCTTTTATACCAGTGCCCCATCGTTGTGTCAGCCTGAGCACCAGGCTGCTCAGTCAAGCAAATCCACAGTCCTTTGTCGAGGACAAACCTGTTCTTTGCCTTGACCAGGGCTCGGCCGTCTGGTTTTAAACACGTTCCAATGACATCACAGGGAGAGAATTTTATGTAACGCGGTCACAGAGATTTTACAATGACAGCATTGACCGGTGTGTTAGCGGTTTTCACGATAGCTCACAAGGCAGATTTTGTACAAATAGCCTTGCAGTAGCATGTACAGGGCCGTCCTTAGGATTTCTGGGGCCCTACGCAGCATCATTAAACTGGTGACCCTATGTCAGCGCAACTGGTACATTCGGCTCTGTGAATACTGGTGCCCCTATACTGGTGCCCCTACGCCGGCGCATTCGGCTCTGTGAATACGGCCCCTGCCTTCTGCCTAGTAAGGAGACTGCAGCGTGCCCTGGATGTGCGGGAGCTGACCCACTCTTAGCTGCTGTCCTGGTCATAGGTGCGGACTCCGTGGGTGGGTGCTCCAGGGCCGGAGCACCCACAGGGAAAATTTAGTGGGTGCAGAGCACCCACCGGCACCAAGCTCCCGCCCGTCTGCCCCCTTCCCCCCCATGCCGCTCATGCATCGGTGGCCCCACACTTACCAACTCCTCCCCCTCCCTCCCAGCACTTCTGGGGCGCAGCAAACAGCTGATTCGCGGCGTTCGAGCTCCGGGAGGGAGGGGAGGAGCGGGTTTGGGGTGCACTCGGGGGAGGAGGCAGGGAAGAGGTGGGGTGGGAGCTTGGGGGGAGGAGTGAAGTGGGGGCAGGGCCTGGAACAGAGCGGGGGTGGGGGTCAAGCTCTCCCCAGCAAGATGAGAAGTCAGAACTATGGTCTCCGTGGTGCCCCAAATTTTCGGTTGCCCTATGCAGCCACGTATACTGAGTATGCCTAAGGATGGCCCTGAGCGCATAGGGTGTGAAGACAGGTGCCTAGGGTAATACCCCATCGTCCCCCCCATTCTAATCAGCTTCTGTCCGAGTCATACACACACACACTCAAGCAATGTATTTGGGGTACAGGCACCTCCAGATCTGCCAACCCGGCTAGTAGGGAGTGGGCTGCATGCAACCATAGGCACTCTGTGCCTTAGTTTCCCACTCTGAAGAGTGGGGACCGTGGTAGCTCAAGCCCCACGGAGCAGAGCTCTGCGAGTGCTGCTCAGTGTGACCCCAGCCTGCCTTAGCGATGGGTTTTGCCCAGGATGGGGGGAAGGAAAGGAGCGGTGATCACACCTTCCCAGCCCAAGGTCTGGCTGGGATCCTTTTGTCACCCTGTTTTCTGAAACTCCTTTCCCCAGCGGTGGGTTCTGGGTGATTTGCCGGTCCCATTATGAGCTCCTGTAGGGCACTTAGCCCAAGGAGGCTGGCACTCCGGAGATCTTACCTGAAATATCTTCCAAGAGCAGAGACTTTTTTAAAAATAAGCATGTGTGAGCGAGACACGACATATCTAATTGGCTGGCCTTGGCTCGACGAGTTAGCCGAAAACTACTGAGCACGAGTGGAAGCGATTTGTCCAGGCAGCGAATTAGATACTGCAGTGGCAGCCAGCCGGACGTACTGAGCCTCATTTGCCCCAGCGATTTAATGTTCCAGCAGTTCTGGGGCAAATGTTCTGGGGATGATTTCCATAGGGAAGGCCCAACTGAGGCAGCACATACACACACCCACACATCATGGGGAATCCCCGCTGCGTGCCCCTCTGTAGCCATGCCCACGGGCTATGGCCCCACCGGTCCAGGGGGGCGGCAGTACAGCAGCAGGTTTCAGAGATAACAAACGGGGTGGTTCACACCTCTTGGAGCTGAGGAGCTGTCGCAGGGTCTCTCTGTGCCCCAGGGCAGCCCCCTTCCAGGGCCTGATCCTGTGATGGCCGCAGTCAACTGCTGAAGCCAACAGCAGCTGTGCACCGGGGAGGACACAGGAGCAGGGCCCCTCCGGCTTTCTGGTCTGGCCAGCATTATCCTGGGAGATCCCTTCTGCAGCCAGCGCTGCCAGGCCTGGTACAGCCTCCTCCAAGGTACAGCCTCCTCACCCCTGCTCTGCTGTGGAGCCGGCAGCTAATCCCAGCCCCGTGCTGTGGAGCAAGAAAACCATTCCAGCTCCTCGCAGTCTTAAATGTATTCAGCCTCCCAGCCCCCAGCCCCACCCCTGAGGTAGGACTATTGTCCCCAGGGGACAGGTGGACACTAAGGCACAGAGAGGCTAAGGCTACGTCCGCACTGGGCACTCGTCTCACTCAGGTCTGAGCCCTGGCCCCGCTGCTCAGTCTGACCGTTGTCAGGACGCATCCAGGTCCCAGGATCCTGCTGGCAGCAGGTCAGAGCCCCAGGCCTGCTGTGACTCAGGTCTGAGCCCTGTCATTTCGCAGTGCGGATGCAGCCCAGAGGCAGAAGGGCTGCGTAGTGCAGTGTGGATGCGTTAGCTCAGGCTGGGAGACCTGGGTGCAGCAATAGGCTCCTAGCGCACAGCCGGGGTCTGACAGACCCGGAGCCATAGTGAAGTGCAGACAGACCCGGAGCTGAACAGCAAATTGCACCTGGGTCCCCCTGGGCTCGTGCCCCGCTCGTGGGCCATCCTGCCGCTCCATGTGGCACAGTCCATGCCCACTGGCGGGAATCGATGGCAAACGAACCATCAGCTGAGCGATGATGGCGCGGAGGGCAGCTGGCCCTGCTGCAGGGTGACCTTGCTGGAGGCAGAGCAGCAGGGCAGGGGGTGCATGCTGCTTTGGGAAGGGAAGGAGCCGCCCGCCCTGCTCTGACAGTCGCAGGAGGGCTGGTGGGGGAAGGCAGACCCATTCCTGAACCCGGGTGTGTGTGAACATAATGCAGTCAGACCACACCCCATCGCCCCCCCCCCCAGACCCCAGGCCATGCAGCAGCTGCCTGCAGCCCTCCCTCACCCAGAGTCTGGGACGTCAGCTCAGGGAACATTGCCCCAGGTCAGCAAACAGGCAATGCGGTATAATGGATAGTGCCCTGGCCTGGCACTAAGGTGTCTATTCCTAGCCCTGCTGGTGAGCTTGGGCAAGTCTCTGTGCCTCAGTTTCCCTTCCCACCCTTGTCTACTTAGACTGTGAGCTCATCAGGGCAGTGACTGTCTCTCATGCTGCGGCTGTGCAATGTGTCCCTGATCTCAGCTGGGACCACTAGATGCTATGTTAATATGAACATAAATATCAGACATGTGGCTAAGCACTTGGGCTTCCCAAGCCACCACCCGAAAGGCAGCTAGCTCTACTTACGGGAAGCACATAAATAACCTGCGGAACCCACTGTTACATGATAAACAAAGAACTGAGCAAGATTTAAAAAGAAAGGAGTGAGAGGCATGTCCAAAGAAACAGCGGTGACGCTGTCTCAGCTGAGACACATAGTCATGAGCTAGGGAATTTGCAGCTGCCCTGAACAGGCTGTGTCTATTATACAAACTACAGACACAAAGTGGCTTCTGTGCTGCTCAAGTTCCAACACTGTCTCCTTTGTTTACCAGGGCTCACACCCTCTACAGCAAACAGAGTCCTCTAGTGGCTGAATAATGCATTACTTGCAAACCTCTCGGCATCCATCCTCAAGCTTCAGGGCATAAACTGATCCCCCGCAGGAGGTCAGGAAGAAATGTTCCTAACCTGTTTTCTTCTCCCTGCTGGGTGTGGAGCTCAGCTGATCAGTCCAGTCTGCTCTGGAAAATAGTTTCATGGATTTTAAGGCCAGGAATCTGACTCCCTGCATAATACAGGCCACCCATACAAAGCTGGGAGTGGGAAGTCTCCGTGTTTTTGGAAAGGGGAAACTGAGGCACAGCATGGGTAAATGATTCACCTGACAAGTCAGAGCCAGGAATAGAACCCAGGGGTCCTGCTTCCAGTCTCCTGCTCTGATCTGCAGGCCCCCACCCCTCCCATGGCCTCAGACAGGTGGGCATAACAGTAGGAGTGCCTGACCCAGTGCCAATAGAACTGCACATCCCCACATAGTCAAAGGTGAGAGGTGACTCATCTTCCTCAATACAAAATTACACACACAATCCACACACCCCGACACATAGTCACAACTGATATACAATCACAGACACACACACACACAATCCACAAACCCCGACACACAATCACAACTGATACACAATCACGCCCCTACCCGCCACAATCACACACCTCCCAACACATCATCATTTTCACCCACAGTTACGCCCCCAAAACACATATTCAGACACATAATCGCATTCCAGTCCCATGTCCCCATAGTCACACCTCCCAACACAAAGGTGTACACCTTGCCCACAAAAGCAGCCTCTCCGTGCAAAGACCCACAGAGAACTGGGGGAAACAACTGATCATGCAGGTGGAACCGACTAGACAAATGCACAAGGGTCCCACGTTGCAAGGAGTGAAACACTTTTCTCTGCTGATCATCCAGGCTTTTTCCTGCGTGCCTCACATTTTGAGGGAGCACCCAGAGCCCCTCACTGACATCACCCCCTCGTGCTGCCCCAAAGAATCGACAGCCCGGAAACAGAGCTCAGAGAAGGGACTTGCCCAAGTCATGCAGCAGGCCCCTGGCTCAGCTGGGTAGGATCCAGGTGTCCCAGCTGCTACACTATCGTGTACTGCACAACGCCACACCCAGGTCTCTGTTGCATCCCCATTGGTTCCAGCAGCCCAGCGTGGCCCATGGGATCAAGCTTTGCAAAGGGCTCAGCCCATGTGAGCTCAGGGGACAGACTTGTCCCCACACACACACACTTCTCAGGGTGAGCTGCTGGGGGCTGAGCTAGCACGCTGGAAATCTTCCCCCTCGGTTCTAAACGCAGGCTGTGTCCCCTGTAACTCAGGGCAGGATACAGCTCAGGCAGCACCCAGGCTGGGGAGCAGAGGGTGAAACACGGCTGCAGGTGGTTGTATTTTCCTTCCCAGCCCCCCATTCAGCTCCCTGCCTCCCCCTGCTCCAATCTGCTTTGGGTTGTTTTCCCAGCAGCTCCGCTAACAAGTGCTATTTATAAAGTCCCCCCCTTCCCCCCATGCCCGAACGCTCTTAGATTTTAAATGGCTTAGTTTAAAATAATAAGAGGAATGTATATACACAGCAGTGCGACTCGCTGGCTAGTGGCCAGGTGACGACTATCGAAAGCAGGTGTCCCTCGCTGGACGGATCGCAGCCAAATAAGGCCAGGAACTGAGCGAGCCTCGCCAATTTCCCATCTCCTTTCCTGTGGCCAGGGCCAGAGTGGAGGGCTAGATCCTCAGCTGGTGGAAATCAATGCAGCCCCGTGGAGGAGCCCCGCTGATTTAAACCAGCTGAGATCTGGCCCAGAACCTCTTGCATGTGCTTGCACTGGTTGTTCTTTAGCTGTCCAGGCTAATGGGGCATGTCTGCCCTTCGAGGGCAAAACAGACAGCTACACTGCACAGGGTGGGTTGTTATTGTAGGGTTGCGCCTCAGCATGGGACTGAGCCTGTCTGTTTTTGTAGGCTCATCCATCAGTGCAAGGGCTGTGCACGCTGGCTTGTTATCGTCAGACTACTCGCGAGTGCTGAGGCCACGAACGCCGGTTTGTTTTCATAGGGTTGTGAGCAGCGATGGGGCTGGTTTGTTACTGTAGGGTCAGTCGGCGCAGGGGCCGTGCATGCTGGTTTGTTATTGTAGGGTCATCCGTGTTGCAGGGGCTCGTTATGGGAGGAGGCGCTCTAGGGCTAGCAGGGGTATTTTTGCTGCTCCCTCGCTGGAGTTCTGTTTCAAAGGAGAGCGGTGGCTCGCCATGCGTCACCTTCGCCTCTTACAGCGTGGCTGATTAATATTCTGCGGCGGGAGGCCCAGCTGTCACAGCTGAGGACTGCAAGTGGAACGAGTGGGCTCCAGAGGATTGGCCTGGGAGCATCCTAGTTCATAAATAATCTGGGACTCACTGCTCCTTCTTAAATATTTGAAGCAGAGTTTTTCCAAAGGCAGTTTAAGTGCTCCTTGCATAATTCTGTATTTAATGACACTTCTGATAAACGAAACGGATTCAAATCCTGGTGTGGGATTCAGAGGGACTGGCAAAGAAACAGCCTCAAACCAAGAAACCACCCCATCAGCATAGCTAGGCCTAGGTAAACACAGATTTGTTATTGTAGGGTCTCCTGCTCAGTCTGGCTTTATTGTAGGGTAAAAATTGTCCCAATGTGCCCAAGCCTCATTTTCAAAAATAACTAAGGCCAAGATACTTAAAGGTGTGTAGGTTCCCTATTCCCACTGATTTCGCTGGGTGTTAAGCTCCTAAATACACAGGGGTTAGACACCTAAATACCTTGGAGGAACTTGGCCTTAGTACGTTTGAAAGTGGGACTTAGGCACTTTGGAAAATGTGACCCAGTCTAGTGATTAGGCCACTGGACATGACACCTGGGTGCTGAGCCACATTTTCCCACTGGAAATGATCTGCCCCACGCAAATGTCCATTTTCATTCAAATTTTCAATTTGCCGATAAGGGCAAATTCAACTGAACAGCATTGTGTTGAATCCACATTGCCAACCCCGGCACGGTTTCGTCCGGCGTTCAAATGGCATTTCATTTGGCTCTTTGGCCGTTTCAAACCATTGGTTTAACCATTTCACTTGGGGGAGTTTTAGATTTTTTTCATCCACCTTTTCCAGTGGAAGAGGAGGGAGGTTAGAGTCGGGACAGGAAACAATTTTTTACACTTTTTTTGAACTGAAAAAAGCGTGAAGAAGAAGATTCCAAGGCCGTAAGGGACCACTGGGCTCATCTCTTCTGACCTCCTACGTAACCCCGGCCAGAGACCTGCCCCCAAATAATTCTAGAGTGTAAAACAGCCAATGGGAGCTACTTTCTCTCCTTTTCATAACTTCTCCCAACCATTCTCCAGTGGCAATAATAGACAAGGGCGTATAAACCCCAAAGCCCCAAACCACAATGGAAGTGGACGTTTTTGATTTCCCCAAATAAAACATTTTAAAGCCGAAACAAAACCAAAAATTTGTCCCTTCCTAGCGGACTGCCATTGTGACATGTTCCTTTTCCCGATGTCCCACGATAAACTGGGGTTTTCCAGTGGGAAAATCTTGCTGGGGGATTTTTTCCAGTGTCCCAGCTGGCTCTAACACTGGCCTGCGGGGTGACCATGGGCACTTACCCGCTTTATGCCTCAGTTTCCCCTGCCACCTTTTATTTACACTGTGAGGCCCAGATCTTCAAAAGTATTCTGGTGCCTAACTCCCATGCACCCTTGAGGCTCTGGGCCTAAGCACTTTGTCTCTCACTCTGTGTCATAGAATCATAGGTTAGGGTTGGAAGGGACCTCAGGAGGTCATCTAGTCCAACCCACTGCTTGAAGCAGGACTAATCCCCAATTTTTGCCCCAGATCCCTAAATGGCCCCCTCAAGGATTGAACTCACAACCCTGGGTTTAGCAGGCCAATGCTCACACCACTGAGCTGTCTGGGCAGAGCCCCGCACGGTGGAAGTCTGAGCTCAGTTGGCGTTACCAGAATACACCTAATTGTTCTCTCCGGAGGGCTGGTGACACACATTTCCTTTGTATTTTTAAGAATGGACAGCAGTGAAATACTTGTCTGGAGAAACCACAAGTGTTTCCTAGGGCCTGGGGATCCCAGGGAATGAGGTGTGGAGCTTTCTGCCACTGGTTTTCCAATCCGAGTCTCTGCTGCAGGGCCCAATTTCCCTGCACCCTGCCCCTTGTGCACTCCAGATCCCAGTGGGTGGGAAAGGCCACCCGAGCCAGTGGCTGGCTGCCTATGCTGCACTGCGCAGGGCAGGGGAGAACCAGGCCCTTCACGAGCCTGCTGCTGACATGAGTTTGCAGGGTCTCAGCCTAGTTCCTCGTGCACACAGGCCAATGGCACACAGCCGTCACTCCAGCTGGCTCCCTCATGGACAGCCCCAGCAGAGAGGCCAAGGATCCAATGGGACGCAAAGGCTGGCTGCCCTCAGGCCTCGCTAAGGGGGTCCAGCAGGGCAGAGCATGGGGCAGACACTTCCTGGGGCTAAGCAGACGCATCCAGCCGGCAGAGCCCTCGCTGGAGATGCAGCTGCAGGGAAGAACGACCCGGCCAAATTTACTCCCTGGCCTGGATGGGGTGTCATTGAGTCCCCATTGTGCAACCTCCCCTCCCCAACATCCTGTGACACTCCTTGCCCCGCCACCACCTGCCTGCAGGAAGCTCTGCTGTGAATGCAGCTATTGCGGCCCATTCATCGCCCAGCCGGGGAAGGAACTGCTCCAAACAATGCATCTACATGGGGAACAATGCCTGGGCCCCGGGCACTGGGCAGCCACGCTAAGAGCCATTGTCAGAGCTGATCTGGGAGAAACGGGGGAGGGGAGGACCCCAGTACAGCCCTGCTGGGCTCCCCATGAGCCTGTGCCCAGCTACACACGTCTGCAGCTCTCCTGGGCCCCATGCACTGAATGGCACCTGAGGGCTCACTCAGCCGTGGGGTGGGGTGGGGACCAGCCTGTTGTTGTGTGTGTGTGTGTGTGTGTGGGTGGGTTTGTCTGTGTGTCGCTATGGGTGTCTGTTGCGTGGGCATTGGGAACAGAGGTGTTTGTGTGTGCGGAGCTGGGTGTTTTGTGGCTCAGAAAGGAAGGGGGTGTGGATGTGGAAGTGTTGGTGGGGGGAAGGGTGTGAGTGTGTGTGGAGCCGGGATGGACAGGTGCGTGGCATTGGGTGTGGATCTACGGGGAGCGCTATCGGGCCTGGTGCACCAGGACTTTGCACTTCTGGGGCAGAACCTGACAACTGTTCAATAGCTGCCCCAGCAATATCAGGGAGTGGCAAATACTGTGCCCAGGGATGGGGCTGTCATGCAGAGGAATAGGGTAGTATCCCTTTAAATAGCCTGTGAGCCTTCTAGCCGCACTCACTGTGTTCTGTGTTTTAGAAGCTGCCAAATAGCAGCCAGAGCAGCGGTGTGACTAGGCGTGGCACATTCGAATGTAGGTAGGGTGACAAGATGTCCCAATTTTATTGGGACAGTCCTGATATTTGGAGCTTTTTTCTTCTATAAACGCCTATTATCCCCCATCCCCTGTGCCGATTTTTCACACTTGCTATCTGGTCACCCTAGCTGTAGGCAGCATAATCCTCCTTGTCCCTACCCCTTACCTGGTGCTGTGCCACCACAGAGTTCAAAGCACTTGGCCACGGAGCTGGGGATCGTCATACAAATGGGCAAACTGAGGTACAGAGCGGAGCCGTGACCTGCCCAAGGTCACCCTGTGACGCACTTGATATGATTTTATAAAAGTATGCTGATGAGTGAATATAATGTAACTAAAATATGCTTCATGCAAAAGGTCTCTTGTAAGGTATCATTACAATGCTTATAATCCACTGATTGTGGCCATCCTATTTGTATAAATGTATCACCTGGACCAGTCCACACAAGAGATCCACTTCCTGGACACTACGGTGCTAATAAGCGATGGTCACATAAACACCACCCTATATCGGAAACCTACTGACCACTATTCCTACCTACATGCCTCTAGCTTTCATCCAGATCATACCACTCGATCCATTGTCTACAGCCAAGCTCTACGATATAACCGCATTTGCTCCAACCCCTCAGACAGAGACAAACACCTACAAGATCTCTATCATGCATTCCTACAACTACAATACCCACCTGCTGAAGTGAAGAAACAGATTGACAGAGCCAGAGGAGTACCCAGAAGTTACCTACTACAGGTCAGGCCCAACAAAGAAAATAACAGAACCCCACTAGCCATCACCTTCAGCCCCCAACTAAAACCTCTCCAACGTATCATCAAGGATCTACAACCTATCCTGAAGGACGACCCATCACTCTCACAGATCTTGGGAGACAGGCCAGTCCTTGCTTACAGACAGCCCCCCAATCTGAAGCAAATACTCACCAGCAACCACAGACCACACAACAGAACCACTAACCCAGGAACCTATCCTTGCAACAAAGCCCGTTGCCAACTCTGTCCACATATCTATTCAGGGGATACCATCATAGGGCCTAATCACATCAGCCACACTATCAGAGGCTTGTTCACCTGCGCATCTACCAATGTGATATATGCCATCATGTGCCAGCAATGCCCCTCTGCCATGTACATTGGCCAAACTGGACAGTCTCTACGTAAAAGAATGAATGGACACAAATCAGATGTCAAGAATTATAACATTCAAAAACCAGTTGGAGAACACTTCAATCTCTTTGGTCACTCGATTACAGACCTAAGAGTGGCTATCCTTCAACAAAAAAGCTTCAAAAACAGACTCCAATGAGAGACTGCTGAATTGGAATTAATTTGCAAACTGGATACAATTAACTTAGGCTTGAATAGAGACTGGGAATGGATGAGTCATTACACAAAGTAAAACTATTTCCCCATGACAGGTTTCAGAGTAGCAGCCGTGTTAGTCTGTATTCGCAAAAAGAAAAGGAGTACTTGTGGCACCTTAGAGACTAACAAATTTATTAGAGCATAAGCTTTCGTGAGCTACAGCTCACTGCATCCGACGAAGTGAGCTGTAGCTCACGAAAGTTTATGCTCTAATAAATTTGTTAGTCTCTAAGGTGCCACAAGTACTCCTTTTCTTATTTCCCCATGGTATTTCTCCCCCCCACCCCACCCCCCACTGTTCCTCTGATATTCTTGTTAACTGCTGGAATTAGCCGACCTTGCTTGTCACCATGAAAGGTTTTCCTCCTTTCCCCCCCCCCTGCTGCTGGTGATGGCTTATTTTAAGTGATCACTCTCCTTACAGTGTGTATGATAAACCCATTGTTTCATGTTCTCTGTGTGTGTATATAAATCTCTCCTCTGTTTTTTCCACCAAATGCATCCGATGAAGTGAGCTGTAGCTCACAAAAGTTTATGCTCTAATAAATTTGTTAGTCGCTAAGGTGCCACAAGTACTCCTTTTCTTTTTGCGAATACAGACTAACACGGCTGCTACTCTGAAACCTGTATCACTCTTGTATCTGAAACTACAAATATGAAATATAATTCTGAGGGCCTATTGTAGTTATGCAAAGGGTGGGCCGCTAATGGTTGCTTGGAATCTTGGTGGCTCCCATCAGCCAGGACAATTGACTGTGGATGGCTCCGTTTGCAGGCAGGCCTTCCTGTGAGTCAGCTGGGAGGACTGAAGGCTTGGGGTCTCACAGGACATGTGATCATGTCACCTGAACTGGAATCCATCTTTAACCTAGTGCTTTTCCGCTGAGAAGGAGGGGTGGGAACCCAGAGGGACAAAGGATTCCCACCGTATGCAAAAGATATATAAGTGGGTGGAACAGAACAAGGGGGGTAGCCATCATGAGAAATCCCCTAGCTACCACCTGAGCTGGAACAAGGGCTGTACCAGGGGAAAGGATTGTGCGCAGTCTAGAAAGGTGTCCAGTCTGTGAAAGATTTCAGAGTAGCAGCCGTGTTAGTCTGTATTTGCAAAAAGAAAAGGAGGACTTGTGGCACCTTAGAGACTAACAAATTTATTTGAGCATAAGCTTTCGTGAGCTACAGCTCACTTCATTGGATGCAGTCTGTGAAAGAAACTTATTGAAACATCTCTAAGGGTGAGATTTTATCTGTATTCAGTTTTATTACTGTATTAGGTTTTATTTTATTTTGTTTGGTAATTTACTTTGTTCTGTCCGTTACTACTTGGAACCACTTAAATCCTACTTTCTGTATTTAATAAAATCACTTTTTACTTATTAATTAATCCAGAATATGTATTAATACTTGAGGGGGGGCAAACAGCTGTGCATATCTATCAGTGTTATAGAGGGCGAACAATTTATGAGTTTACCCTGTACAAGCTTTATACAGGGTAAAACAGATTTATTTAGGGTTTGGACTCCATTGGGAGTGGGGCATCTGAGTGTTAAAGACAGGCATACTTCTGTAAGCTGCTTTCAGTTAAGCCCACAACTGTTAGGGGACGTGGTTCAGACCTGGGTCTGGGTTTGCAGCAGGCTAGCGGGTCTGGCTCAAAACAGACAGGGAGCTGAAGTCCTAAGCTGACAGGGCAGGAAAGCAGGAGCAGAAGTAGTCTTGGCACATCAGGTGGCAGCTCTCAGGGGGTTTCTCTGATCCAACCTGTCACACACTCAACAGGCCAGAGCCAGGAATTAGAGCCCAGCCCCCCACAGGTCTTAGGGCCCTATTGCCTAGACCAGGGGTCGGCAACCTTTCAGAAGTGGTGTGCCGAGTCTTCATTTATTCATTCTAATTTAAGGTTTCGTGTGCCAGTAATTCATTTCAATGTTTTTAGAAGGTCTCTTTCTATAAGTCTATAATATATAACTAAGCTATTGTGGTATGCAAAGTAAATAAGGTTTTTAAAATGTTTAAGAAGCTTCATTTAAAATTAAATTAAAAGGCAGATCTTATCAGTTTAGTGTGATCCGTGCCCTTGATTTTCCTTGCTGAGTTTTCCAATGTCTGGCATGTATTTGGATACTTTAAGCTGCACACAGGCTTCTGAGTGATCAGTTGTTAACCGGCTCTGAGAGGGACAGAGGACAGATTCAATGTGTTAAAATACCTGTTCACACAGGTATGTGGATCCAAATGCTGAAAGCATTGCAAACACAATTTTCTCCAAACAGTTAAATTTCACTGGCAGGGATGTCCAGCGGGTCAGAATAGAGACCCCAGGATCTCTCTCGGTAGCTTCAAGTGCACTCCACAGATCTCCAAACTTTGATGCCCACATTTCTGAGCTTTTTAACTGAGTGAGCTGCATTTCAAAATCTTCAACACCCATCCACTGAAATACAGACAAATGCAAGTCGCTTTCGTTGAACTTTTCAGGTTTAATTAGAAAAGAAAGCATTGGGCCAAACCGCTGGCAATCTTGAAAGCTGTCAGAAGATTCTGATTCCAGTTCTTGAATGTACATTTCAATCTCAACGTCAAACGCAGTGCGCTGTTCCATGTGGTGTGATAGATAAATCAGATAAATAGATAAATCAGGACTTAAAAATATCCCAGTACAGTGGCGCTGCAACAATTTTTAAGTTGGGAGTGCTGAGCTGCTCCCCCTCCTGTCCCTGTCTGCACCCCTCACTGTCCCAGGCTGGGCCAGTGGGCCACAGCTGGGGGTGGCAGCAGAGCCCCCCAGACCAGTGGCCAGGACCTGGGCAATGTGAGTGCCACTGAAAATCAGCTAGCGTGCCGCCTTTTGGCACACGTGCCATAGGTTGCCTACCCCTGGGTTAGACCACACCAATTAACTATGTCTTGTCTGGCGCCTTCCTATCATAAAGATGATGTAGGGAACTAACGCCACAGTGTGTATGGGGGGGTGGGGGCTAGCCCGGGTTTCAGCCTGGCCTGGGTTCTGGGAACTTTTATTTGTCCCACTCCTAGAACAAATCCCCCTTGTATGTTGTAAATGATTTTGGGTCAAACCTTTGTGTCTCGCTAGCACACCCTGGTGGTGAATCCTGTGTATTACATGCTCCAATTGGCTCCACATCAGCCCTTAGCCGCATCACACGATGGCTCGCGTCCTGGCCGACGTGGCTTCCCCGGCGGCCTCGTGCCAGGCTGGGCTGGGAGACAGGCCGCTGGAGGCTGACTCGCCTGACCTGGCAGCCGGAGCTTAGCTCGGGCAGCCAGTGCTTCTCCGTCACCCCGCGCCCTGCACAACCCCCAAACGAAGACTGGGCCAGAGGCAGAAGTCTGCTCCCTGGATCCGCTGCTCCCTGCGGGGAGATCCAGCCATCCCTTCCGTGCCACATGCGCGAGACCCCGGTGTGTGTCGTGGGCAGAGCCTGGGGCACAATGGCAGATCCATACCTGTACACAAATGCACGCACCCACATGCATAAATATACATCTGCCCCCCCCCACACAAAACCCTTCGTGTCGCACACGTGTGCCTCACACGTCCCGGGGCACAGCTAGGCCGCTGTTCTGGGTTGAGCAGGAGCAGCACCAGGTACTGGGGCTAAATCGGAGTCAGCCGGGAGCTTCTGAATGGGAGCCAGCCAGGGCCATTGGAAGTAGTTTTGCCATAAAAGGAGCAACGTCCTTGTTCCAACAGCCTCCCCTAGTGGCTAAAGCTGGTTTAGGCCATGCTCGCCCGTCTAATTCAGTGGATTCATTGCACCGTAACACCGATGGATGTATTTTTTCTGCGTGTGGAATATCCCTGGGGAGGATGGAGCAGTTTGCTCTGCTCTGCAGTCACCACCCGCTGGTTTAATTATTGATCTATCGATCGTGCACCATGTTACTCTCTCTGCACTGACTGGGAATGTTTCTCTGCCCGTGTTTCCTGTCTACTTTCTGTGTCGCCTCAACCGTTCCACCGCCAGCTGGGGCAGGTGGCTCGATTCTGGGAAGGAGGGCAGAGCTGGTGGCCTGTTGCTTGGGGAAATACTGGGAGACGGAGGCACGTGTATATATGTGTGTGTGTGTGTGTGTGCGTGTGTGTGTGTGTGCACGCATGCATTTGTGTGTGTGCATTTATATTTGTGTGTGTGTGCATGCATTTCTGTGTGTGAATAGTACGTGTGTGTGTGTGCGTGCATGCATTTGTGTGTGAGCATGAACATCTGTGCTTGTGCATTGTGTGTGCATGCATTTCTGTGTGTGACACATTTATGTGTGCATGTGTGTGTGTGTGTGTGCGCATGCATTTGAGCATGTGTCCATTTCTCTGTGTGTGCACATACATTTCTGTGAGTGTGTGCACATTTGTGTTTCCCTGTGCGTGTGCATTTATGTCTGTGTGTGTGTGTGCACATAAATCTGGTAACAATTACTGCAAGCTCTCCGGTGCTGTGACTGTGTCTGTTCTCTGTCTGTACAGTGCCTAGCACAATGGGGTGCTGCTCCTTGACTGTGCTACGGTAATACACAATTGATACTAACAACGGGATGTGTTATGGTAGCGCCTGGTCCTGGGTGCTACCTTAATACACTTCATGAGGAAGCATTAAGGTGGCGCCAACTCTGCTAGAGGATCTGAGCATGCGGGGAGGAGAGCCCGGATCGAAATAGGACGTTGTAGACCCTGTCACAGAAGTACCAGACATGTCCATCCCCTTGCGGTGGCGCGTGGGAATATCCCAGGGACTCCCTGTGGGCTCAGGACTGGCCTCTCATCTGTTCCTTGATGATCTAGGTCAGAGGGGGAGCAGCAAAGTGGCAAATCATGCAGATTCTGCCAAATAATTCGGCTTCCTCCTGGCTAGAGGCATTTCAGAGGGACCTGACCAAGCCAGGCAGCACAATGGCAAACAAAACAGTGCTTCGGCCCGTGATAGAGGTCAGAAGGAACCACCATGTGCCATGCTGGGTTCTCAATGCGCTGTGGATGTCGGAGGAGTGGGTGCTACTACAGGCAGTCCAGTTTACAGGCAGTGTAAACCTCTGCCCCGTCCCATCCAACCAAACAAACCAAGCCTTAGGCTGTCGAAGGATTGAAATACGAACCATCGTCTAATCCCGTTATGGAAACCAGCAGATCGCTGTGACCTGCAGTGTTGCGTTGGGTTCTGTGAGCCCCGTGTCAATTATAATTGATTAATTATTGTCTTAGAGAAACCAGAACTAGGGGTTCAGACAGGAGTGATGGAAACAATCAGTCAACATGCTTTAGCCCAAAGGGCAGCAGACTAGGAGCCAGGACACCTGGATTCTAATCCTGGCTCTGCTACTGAGTGAGTCACTACCCCGCTCTGTGCCTCAGTTTCCCCTTGTGCCCTTTGTCTCTTTATGCTGTGAGCCCTTTAGGGCAGGCATGATCAGTTAGGGTGGAATGTGCATATGTATGTACAGCACCTAGCACATTGGGGGCCTCTGGAGGCTGTTGGGGTCTGATTAACACTAACCTGTTCCCTGGTAGTTCCCTTGGTCCTTCCCTCGTAGTTCTGTGTGGGCTCTCCATGGCCCTGGCGGACTCTGGTGGGTTCTCCGCTCCCGTGACATGGATGGAACCTTCAAACCCAGCCTACGACCCGCAACATTCACCCTTTACAGCTATAGGGAGAATTTGATGGGCCAACAGACCCCCCTCGTGGCCAGACAAACTCAGCACATGCTCATCAGCCCTTGGACTCGCTGTTGTCTGTTAGTTCTAGCCAGGTAGCCCCCATAGCCCCGAAGCCAATTCAAGACCCCATTGTGCTGTGAAGACACAGAGTGAGAGATGGACCCTGCCCTGACAAGCTCCCAGGCTCAACGGACAAAGGGTGTGAGGAGAAACAGGTTTGTCACCGGCAGAGCCAGGAATAGACTTCCAGCCTGTGGACTCTCTGTGGCCCATGCTGCCTATTCCTGTAGGTCCCACTTAACCGGTAGCCCCAGCCAGGATGTATTGGGATGCTCCACCCAATTTATATCCTAAGGCTCTGGCCAGTCCAGTCTGGCCATTCTCGAATGACGGGGCTTCCAGGGCTTATAAACGCTAGTCTTCTAGCTCAAGCAGTAGAGCTTCATTTACTCAGCTCTGAAGACCCTGAGTTTGAATACATTGGCACGAGTTGTTGTTTTGCTAGTTTTTACCATCCGTATTTGGGTAGCACCTTCCCCAGTCATGGCCCAAGACCCCAGTGTGCCAGGCGCTGTAGGAACACAGCACCAAAAGACACTGCCTGCCCCAAACAGCTCAATGCCTGGTCTCTGTGGCTGTTCAGAAACCATTTTTGCAGCCCCAGCCCTAGTGCATTTCCCTCCATGCCCCGATCTCTCTAACCTTCATTTGTTTCACTTAGCGCAGACCAGCCATCATAGCCAGCCTGCACGTTTTTTTTCAAATACCCCAAAGCTGGTCATTTTGTTGTTTAAAAGGGAAGAATTATTTGAATCTCTTCCCACCTCCCACCCCGCTCACCCAGGGGCAAATCAATGTTCTCTTCCGCTCCTAGGCGCACATATTGTGATAGATGCAGCATTCACAGTAATTGGGATAAATGGCAGATGCAAAACCCTATTAGGAAGCTGAAATCTGTACTGGGCTGGGCACCACGAGCTACTAAATTCTAAACGAGTGCAGCGCTCAGGGCTCTGCTCCACACTGGAAGCAAGGAAGAGATGGGATGAATGCCTGCGCTCTTGAGGGTAGCTTGTCTCCAAAGGATCCCAAAGCCCTTAGGATGGGATTGCCAAAAGGGCCTAAATTCCATTGCCCCTTGGAAAATCCAGCCTTGCTGAGCTGACAGGCTAACTACAGGGCTGTTGCGCCGTATCTGCTGCAATGAGGCAGCCTCTGTGGTGGGATGTGGCCGGAGTTTCACAGTGCAGAGTGACCCTTTGGGACAGGAAGTGAAAAGGAGCTGACTGGTGTGGGGGGTGCTGGGGGATGGAACAGATGAGCGGGGCTGGAATTTGGGTGGGATGCTGTGATGAACCCTGAGTGCTGTGGAAAATCCTCCTGGTCTTTAATGCTGATTAGTCCCAGCTGCATGCTAATTGCTTCCCAGGAAGATGGGTGACCAGGCCCTTGACCTGAAGAGCTCACAATATAAACACACTTCAATAGATCAATATTGTCACAATTCAGGGCAACTGCCCCTGTGTTCCCCTTCTAGAGTCCAACACGGACAGCCACCAGGCAGCTTCGAACTCCCCTGGCTGGCACCTGTCCTAGCAGAGACCCACATCTCTTTCCCTCCTGACCGGGCTTTCCAGCTCCCTGATGATACTGTGGATTCACCAGCCAAATCCGACTATCTCAGCAAACCTGCTTTGCGTATCTGCTCAGAGACAGTGACAGGGTAATTGCTGCAGCTAGCAGGTGAAACCCAGCCTTTCCTGTACAAGCCCAGGTATTCGTAGGGTAGAAGCACTACAGAGAAAACAATACAACCAATAAAAGAACTTACACTTAGAGCGTGATCATGGGAGACTTTAACTTCACTGATATAGACTGGAGGTAGTAATAATAATAGGGCTCAGATTTTCCTAGATGCGATAGCTGATGGATTCCTTCATCAAGTAGATGCTGAACCGACTAGAGGGGATGCCATTTTAGATTTGGTTTTGGTGAGTGGTGAGGATCTCATAGCAGAAATGGTTGTAGGGGATAATCTTGGTTCAAGTGATCATGAACTAATTCAGTTCAAACTGAACCGAAGGATTAACAAAAATTAATTTGCAATTAGGGTTTTTTATTTTAAAAGGGCTGACTTTCAAAAATTAAGGAAATTAGTTTGGGAAGTGGATTGGACTGAAGAACTTATGGATCTAAAGGTAGAGGACGCCTGGGATTACTTTAAATCAAAGCTGCAGAAGCTATCGGAAGCCTGCATCCCAAGAAAGGGGAAAAAATTCATAGGCAGGAGTTGTAGACCAAGCTGGATGAGCAATCTCAGAGAGGTGATTAAGAAAAAGCAGAAAGCATACAGGGAGTGGAAGATGGGAGGGATCAGCAAGGAAAGCTACCTTATTGAGGTCAGAACATGTAGGGATAAAGTGAGACAGGCTAAAAATCAAGTAGAGTTGGACCTTGCAAAGGGAATTAAAACCAATAGTAAAAGGTTCTAGAGCCATATAAATAAGAAAAAAACTAAGCAAGAAGAAGTGGGGCCGCTAAACACTGAGGATGGAGTGGAGGTTAAGGATAATCTAGGCATGGCCCAATATCTAAACAAGTACTTTGCCTCAGTCTTTAATAAGGCTAAAGAGGATCTTAGGGATAATGGTAGCATGATAAATGGGAATGAGGATATGGAGGTAGATATTACCATATCTAAGGTAGAACTGAAACTCAAACAGCTTAATGGGACTAAATTGGGGGGCCCAGATAATCTTCATCCAAGAATATTAAAGGAATTCGCATCTGAAATTGCAAGCCCATTAGCAAGAATTTTTAATGAATCTGTAAACTCAGGGGTTGTACCGTATGATTGGAGAATTGCTAGGATACACAATGGGGTGCTAGGATGTATTGGGATGCTTCACCCAACTTATATCCTAGGGCAAAATTTTTACCTTTTGTAAAACCAAGTTGTATTTTATCCCATTTACCATTGACTTCAATGTCCTTAACTATTTTCTCCTTCAAAATTTTTTCCAGGACCTTGCATACTACAGATGTCAAACTAACAGGCCTGTAGTTACCTGGATCACTTTTTTTCCCTTTCTTAAAAATAGGAACTATATTAGCAGTGGATCTAATTTACCTAGATTTCTGTAAGGCATTTGATACCGTGCCACATGGGGAATTATTAATTAAATTGGAAAAGATGGGGATCAATATGAACATTGAAAGGTGGATAAGGAATTGGTTAAAGGGGAGACTACAACGGGTCCTACTGAAATGCGAATTGTCAGGCTGGAGGGAGGTTACTAGTGGAGTTCCTCAGGGATTAGTTCTGGGACCAATCTTATTTAATCTTTTTATTACTGACCTTGGCACAAAAAGTGGGAGTGTGCTAATAAAGTTTGCAGATGATACAAAGCTGGGAGGTATTGCCAATTCAGAGAAGGATCGGGATATCATACAGGAAGATCTGGATGACTTGTAAACTGGAGTAATAGTAATAGGATGAAATTTAATAGTGAGATGTGTAAGGTTATGCATTTAGGGATTAATAACAAGAATTTTAGTTATAAGCTGGGGACGCATCAATTAGAGGTAACGGAGGAGGAGAAGGACCTTGGAGTATTGGTTGATCATAGGATGACTATGAGCGGCCAATGTGATATGGCTGTGAAAAAAGCTAATGCTTTTTTGGGATGCATCAAGAGAGGTATTTCCAGTAGGGATAAGGAGGTTTTAGTACCATTATACAAGGCACTGGTGAGACCTCACCTAGAATACTGTGTGCAGTTCTGGTCTCCCATGTTTAAAAAGGATGAATTCAAACTGGAGCAGGTACAGAGAAGGGCTACTAGGATGATCCGAGGAATGGAAAACTTATCTTATGAAAGGAGACTCAGGAGCTTGGCTTGTTTAGCCTAACTAAAAGAAGGCTGAGGGGAGACATGATTGCTCTCTATAAATATATCAGAGGGATAAATACCGGAGAGGGAGAGGAATTATTTAAGCTCAGTACCAATGTGGACACAAGAACAAATGGGTATAAACTGGCCACCAGGAAGTTTAGACTTGAAATTAGACGACGATTTCTAACCATCAGAGGAGTGAAGTTTTGGAATAGCCTTCCAAGGGAAGCAGTGGGGGCAAAAGATCTATCTGGCTTTAAGATTAAACTTGATAAGTTTATGGAGGAGATGGTATGATGGGATAATGTGATTTTGGTAATTAATTGATCTTTAAATATTCAGGGTAAATAGGCCTAATCCCCTGAGATGGGATATTAGATGGGTGGGATCTGAGTTACTATAGAAAATTCTTTCCTGGGTATCTGGCTGGTGAATCTTGCCCATATGCTCAGGGTTTAGCTGATCATAGAATATCAGGGTTGGAAGGGACCCCAGAAGGTTATCTAGTCCAACCCCCTGCTCAAAGCAGGACCAAGTCCCAGTTAAATCATCCCAGCTAGGGCTTTGTCAAGCCTGACCTTAAAAACCTCTAAGGAAGGAGATTCTACCACCTCCCTAGGTAACGCATTCCAGTGTTTCACCACCCTCTTAGTGAAAAAGTTTTTCCTAATATCCAATCTAAACCTCCCCCATTGCAACTTGAACTTGAATGATCACCATATTTGGGGTCAGGAAGGAATTTTCCTCCAGGGCAGATTGGAGAGGCCCTGGAGGTTTTTCGCCTTCCTCCGTAGCATGGGGCACGGGTCACTTGAGGGAGGATTCTCTGCTCCTTGAAGTCTTTAAAGCACGATTTGAGGACTTCAATAGCTCAGACATAGGTGAGGTTTTTCGTAAGAGTGGGTGGGTGAGATTCTGTGGCCTGCGCTGTGCAGGAGGTCGGACTAGATGATCAGAATGGTCCCTTCTGACCTTAGTATCTATGAATCTATAATCAGCTCACCAGAGATCCCCACAAGTGTCTCCCACCAGGGCTTGCCAGGCGAGGCCTCCATAAGGCATCTCTGGTGTGGTCACAGGTTCATCCCAGCCTCAGCTGCTGAACTAGCACCTAGTTTTATAGGCCAACTCATTCCAGCCCGTCTCTAAGGATTGGGGCCCTCTGTGGGCCAGAGTACCTGTCCGTTCGCTGCTTTTATTCACTCTTGGGGCTGATCAATAGCGTTAACCCCATCTGGCCTAGTGGTTAGGGCAGCGTGCTAGGATGGTAAAGACCTGGCTTCAGTTCCCACTTCTCTGAGCTGCTGGTGAACTTGGGTAAGTCACTCTCCCCGCTCTGTGCCTCGGTTTCTCCATCCTTTAGCAAGAACTTTGAGATCTAGGAATGAAAAGTCTCCTGGTGCAAACCTGGTGCACTTACAGATGAGATCACATTGCTTCAGGCATGCAAGGTAAGGAAATCAGGAACACCCAGGGTACAACAAACACAGCTGGGATTTAAACAGCCATCACCAGCACAGTGAATGAGCTGAGAAATGGGCGCAGAAAGGGGAAACATTTGAAATCAATAATCATCAGAAAAAAGTCCATCTCCCCCCACAAGAAAAAGAGAGGAGTGGGGCTCCCAAAGGAGGGGGGAGAGGGATTGGCAGCTGGGGGTGGTGACGGGGTTCAGAAGCCAAGTGGGACAGCTATGCTCCCAAGGGATGGGGAAGGGTGATCAGCAGCCAGGAGCTAATTAATTATACTCCCCCTCCCCCCATCCTTGCTCAGCTCCAATTTTTATTCCCATGATGCACTGGGGATTTGGTGCGGCCCAGGTGACTAACAGCTCTGGGGTTTGTGCCCAGATGCCAGGGTGATGGGCGGGGACGTGTCACTAGAAAGGGCTGGGTAGATTCGAATCTCGAGGCTCTGTTTCCCACTCTTGCTCGCACTGGGGCCAATCGTGAGCCAACACAGGGACGCGGGGTGAGCGGGAGGAGAACCACCAGGCACTGCCCCCCACTCCCACCCCTACCCCATGCAGGCTGCTGTTGCTGGGACACCCCCCGCCCAGCTCATGCTCCCGACTGCTGGTAGGTTCCCCGCCAGGCTCAGCGGCAAGGAGCTGGTCCTCGTTCAGTTTCATTCTGATTAAATATGCTCGGAGGGGAGAATGAACCAGAACCATTCAGATCCCACTGCCCACCCCCCAAAGTTTATTTGCTGTGACGAACTCCAGAGCCGCTGGTGGGAGTGCAGGTCCCTGGCTCCAGGACTGGTCTCTTCTGGCATGGAGCCACTTCAGGCGATGTCAGGCTAAACTCCCGTGTCTGGCGTCACTGTCTCTGGATTCCCCCCTCGCTGGGCTACAGTGCAATCTGTGATTTTACATGGGCCGTGAACTGGGTGGGTGGAGAGTCACCGGTGCCCCCAGCCCTGCTCCCTTGAGAGAGAAGGGACCAGGCTGGCTGCAATGAGCACAAAGGGGGCTTCTTTAGTGAAGAGGCTGCTGGATACAGACAGGCCCCGTGGTTCCCTCTGGCTCTTGCAGGCTCCCTCCAATCCAGGGCTGGCTCCTGAGCTCTTGGAATGGATGATGGCTGCACTACGGTCACCTGCTGCTTTCCCCAGCGTGGTCGGCCTGGTCCCAGAATCCTGCGGCTCTCAAGGGGGTACGAGGGCTCAGACGCACCCCACCCCCCCTCCACAGCGCTTGGCTGCAAAGCCCTGTTAAACCAGCCCCCACTGCAGGGAGCTCCCCAAGTGGCCCGGAGGTGATGGCATGGCCCTCAGCCCATGGGCCGAGGCCTTCCAGCTTTGCAGGTGAGCTTCTGGGCTTTTGCAGATGAGCATCCCAGCAGCTGGCACGTATGTGTCCCTGCGGGAGGGCTAAGAATCGGGCCCTTGTGCGCGATCAGGAGTTCCTAGGGGAAGAGGCTGCATCTCCCTTTCTCTAGGCACCTAGAGCCTCCCCCGTCTACACTCCTGCAAGAAACCCTTTCCCCTGGGCACAAGGGGTTTGATCCACCCCCCGCCCCCAGGGCCATGGTGTTGTGGCTCGCTCCAGGAGCGGGTGCCCACATGGCTGAATGTCGTGCTTGGGGATGGCATGGGAAGGAAGGCAATAAAGGCTGGGGAATTCCTGAAGAGTTGCTCAGCACTGCTGGTTAGCAGCACCACACGCTGCAGTGTTATCAAAGCCCCATGAGGCCTGGCTAGGCCACCTGCATCTCCAAAGCCTCCAGCATGGTGTGGGAGGGACCGTGGAATTGCCAGCTGGTGTCATGTAGTGGACAGTGCACTGGACTGGACCTCAAAAGGGTGCTAGTTCCACCCTGCTGGGTGACCGTGGGCAAGTCACGTCCCGTGCCTCAGTTTCCCCTCCCACTTTTTACCTGCCTCGTCTGTTTAAACCGTCTCTGTAGGGAATTCAGTGGGAGACTGGATCAGCGTCGACTGCCCGTGTGTGCTGGTAACACAAGCGCTGGCACCGGGTGTATATGAGAGGTAGACGCACAGTGAGTGAATCTGGGTGGCGGTGCCAGAGGCCGGAGGTCTGGGTGGGAGTGTGTGAGAAGGGGTCTGTGTTTGTGTTGCGGGGCTTAGGACTGGGCATGTTTGTGTCGACCTGTGTGTGTCTCTGGTAGGTGCGTTTGTGTTGGCCAGCATGTAGCACGTGAGCTTAGGGGGGATGGGGTGTCTGGTGTATGTGTTTGTGTGCAGATGTCTGGCTTGTGTAGGTGTGAGAGGCGAGGTCAGTGGTTGTGTGGGTCTGTATATGTGTTCTTTGTGTGTATGTGCGGCGGGTGCACGTGAGGGGCATGGGGCTGTGTGGCAGTCATGCATACGTGCTTTGTGGGGGTGGGAGGGTAGGTCTGTCTGTGTACGTATTGTGATCGGTGCATGGTGAGGGGTCTGTGTGTGTAAAGTGGGGTGGGGGGGTTCAGTGTGTGTGTGTGAGAGAGAGAGTGAGAGAGAGAGGTGGTGTGGGGGGGTTGTCAGTGTATGTGTGAGGTGAAGGGTCTGTGCGGGGGGATGGTCAGTGTGTATGTGTGGTTTGTTGGTGTGTGTGAGGCATGGGGGTCTGAGCATATGTGGGATGTCAGTGTGTGTGTGAGGTGAGGGGGCCTGTGGGGGGAGAAGTTGCTCAGTGTGTGTGTGAGGTGGGGGGCTCCATGTGTGTGGGGATTGATCAGTGTGTGTGGTGGGGGGGGGGGGGTGTGAGAAGGTGGGGGGGTTCTGTGGGGTGGTTGCTGAGGGTGTGAGGTGGGGGGGTCTGTGGGTGAGTCGGTCAGTGTGTGTGTGAGGTGGGGGGTCTGTATGTGACGGGGGTGTCAGCATGTGTGGGGGGATTGGTCAGTGTGTGTGAGGTGAAGGAAGATTGTGGGGGGGCAGTGGGGTCCATGCTGACCCGTCAGTGGGTGAGGGGGTTGTGGTTCTGTGTTTGTTGTGCAAATACCCCGCCCCTGATGTTCTCCCCTGTGCCCGCAGGCCCACTCCCACAATCCCCTCTCCGTGCATTCCCAGCCCAGACAATGCTGCGGGGGGCTCCGTGCCACCCTACACGGCAGCTGGCAGAGCCGGGGATGCCAAGGGCCCCGCACAGAGCTATGGCGTTCCTGCTGGAGCCCCCTGCATGTTCAGCCGCTTGGCACCCACCCGCCCGGGGGTTGGCAGGTCTGGGCATTGCCAGGGGCAGCACTGGCCACTGGGCACAGAGCGTGGGCAGGGACGCTGGCTCGGGCATCACTGGATTAGTAGCAAATGTGTTACCTCGGGTGTCGCTATAGATACTGGTTGCCATGGGCAACCGCTTCAAAGCATCCCAGGCATCGCTGTGCACGTGAGATCGAAGGCGATCAAGCTGCTGTCTCTGAGAAATGGGCAGAGGGGCATGGCTGGGAGATCAAGGGGGCGCGGGGTCCAACGTCGGCCAAGCGTAGGGTTAAACTTTGGGGACCTTCTCTGGCCTGTGTTATCCAGGAGATCAGATTGGATGATCACAGCAGTTCCTTCTGGCCTTGGAGTCCGTGAACCTATGAACCGAACCCATCCCGCGCTGAGCAGCCAGCGGCGTCTCCGTACAGCACCCTGCAGCTTGGGCACCAACAAGTCGGAGAGGGAACTGCCTGGCAGGCCATCCCCGCTGCTCAGCATCCCCGTGGGCCTTGCTGCCAATGCAGAGCCCCTGGCCGGGGTGGCAAGGGACTGCGCCACACATGGAGTTCTGCGCACCGGCGGTACGTACCAGCAGTGCCCGCGACTGGTTCTTCCTGGTTCTTCCTGGGGTGTGTGGCTCTCTCCTGCGCCCCGGCCCCACTCGGTTCTTGTGCAGGGGGGCGGGATGGAGAGGGGCAGGATGCTTGATCTCGGAGATGCTCATGTTCCGGAGTGGGACACAGTCATCGATCCTCCCAACTTCCAGGCGGTGCGCGCTGGGCCGGACCCACCCTCCAAACCCCTCCTGCAGCTGAACCCCCTGCCCTGAGCTCCCTGCTGCATCCCACATCCCTTCTGCACCCCAACCCCCTGCCCTGAGCCCCCTGCCGCACTCCACACCCCTCCTGCACCCCAACCCCCTGCCCTGAGCCCCCTGACACACCCTGCACCCCTCCTGCACCCCCTGGCGGCAGGGAGGGTGTGAGGTTGGGGTGGGGATTTCAGGGAAGGGGTGGGAAGACGCAGAGCAGGGGCGGGGCCTCATGGAAGGGGTGGAGTGGGGGCAGGGCCGGGCCAGCGGGGGTGGGGGTCAGCGTTGCGGCCCTCGGGCCAATATACCAGTCCTCATGTGGCCCTTGTTTTCATTTGAGTTTGAGACCCCTGGTATATACTGTATATAGAGAGAGGCTATTTGTCCATACATTGTATTAATGGGGAGAAGTATGTGTTTGTGTAGGCTATGTGTGTGTCTATATCCAGTACTGATGGGGAGAGGGGGTTGTGTGTGTGTGTGTGTGTGTGTGTGTGTGTGTACAGGCATGAACAAATTGTTGGGGTAGGACGGGCCATGCTCTGTGTGTGTGTGTATACACGCATGTGTGCAGTGCGGGGGTGCACAAGTCTGCAGGAGCAGGCCAGGCTGTGTGTGTGTGTGGTGTCTATATCTTGAACTGATGGGGGGAGGCAGGGAGGCCTGGGTCCCTAGCACAGATGAATGCAGAGCCCCTCCTTAGCTTTCCCACACACCTCACGGCACCTTGTCACACACTGAGCCCTCATCTATCAGCTCGCTCCAGCTTACATGCTGGCCTCCCTGCCGGACCCGCAAGGGATTTACTGTACTTGCTGTTTTGCTGCCCTTGCCTCCCTGCCCTCCTGGTAAGGTCCTTCCACTCCAGCTGTCTCTGTGCGGCACAGGGTCCGGCTGGGTCTTGCATGGTTTCTCACTAGCCAATGGGCTTAGGGGGGCAGATTCTGCTCCGTTTCCCTCAGCATAAACGCACAAGGACCCCAAAGGTGTCACTGGTACTGCCCCAGATTTGCCCCAGCAAACAGAGAGCAGTCTGGCCTTGAATGGGGGTGGATATTGCCAGCCCTTTTGGAGTGAGGGGGTTGATCATTTGCAGGAATTGGGTGCAGGTTGGAGTCTGGATGCAGAATCCCAACTGGGCAAGTCAGCAGCATTGCTGTCTAGGAGTTTGAGGTACCTGTAGATTGCCCTGGTCCTCATTTAAATGGAGGGGGTGCAGCGGGAGAGAGTGAGATCGGGGGGCCCTGGGGATTGCTGTGGGAGGCACTGGCTTGGCTAACACATATATATGTACACACAGCTGGAGACTGGTTTGGCCCCTATTCAGGTTTTCCCAGGATCATCCCATTCGTGAGCTAACTGAAATCTGCCGGGTGCTCGGTGCACACAGCCCAGCTGGCCAGGGTCATCCTGGCTGTCCCATGCTTTTTGTACTTCCGAGGTGGCAGCCTGGCACACGCAGACACCCACAGAGATGCAGACACGCGCACAGAGGCAGAGACACACGCAGAACACACATACCCACGCAGATGAAGGCATGGACAGAGGGAGACACGCGCAGTGTGCACACAAACACGCTCGGCTGACTCCCCCCAGTGACACCTGCTCCCCCGCTCCCTGAGGGTGTCTGCCCTGTTAATGACACCACACTGCAGCAGCCTTGCGGTGGGCTGGTACCAAGGGATTGCCCTGTATAAGGCTGGTGCTTAGAATAAGGGCTGGTCCTCCTGCCCCTGGGTGCAGGATTTAACCCCATGTAGGATGGATGCAGGGTCCCGGAGGAGGTTGGCCCATGATGAAATGAGTGAAAACGCAGCCCCAGCCCTTTGTGGGGAGAGACACACATTCAAATGTACTTTCAAAGTTGGGGGAGGGGTTATGGGGTGTGAATGGGGGGAATCTCTGCTCCTCAGTCTGGGCTTGCAATGCCCCCTGCTAGCCTAGTCCTGCCCACTCTGCCCCACAGCTCAGCCAGTCACTCTGAGTTCCCAACCTGATGCCCTTTCCCTGATGCCTGCTATCCTAGCCTTGGGCACCTCCCACAGCTCTCCTGATGACCCTCAATCCTGACCCACAGCCCCTTGCTATGCCAGCCCTGGCCTCCCCTCACAGCTCTGCTGGTGACCCTCAATCCCAACCCGCAGCCCCCTGTTATCCCAGTCCTGCCCCCACTGCTCCGCTGGTGCCCCTCAATCCCGACCTGCAGCCCCCTGCTACCCCAGCCCTGGGCTTCCCCCACAGCTCTGCCAATTCCCTTCAATCCCAACCCACAGCCCCCTGCTATCCCAGCCCTGGGCTCCCCTCACAGCTCTGCTGGTGCCCCTCAATCCCGACCTGCAGCCCCCTGCTATCCCAGCCCTGTGTGGCTGCCCAAGTTCTGCCAATGCCTCTCAGTCTCAAGGCTCAGCCTTCTCTAGTCCTGGACTACCACCCCTACATACCCTCCAGCACTACCAATGCATCTCGAGTGTGACCTGCTGCAACCCATGTTCACTCAGTCCTGACACCCCCACCTGCCCTTCACACCTAAGCCATATTCACACGTGATCTTCTAGAGCAGAAAGCCCAGCATATTAGCCCACTGTGCACTACCAAGCCCCTTCCCGTGGCCACACTTCCCCATCCCCCACTGCCTGCTTTTGTTAGACAATGCCACAGGGTCCCTTGTGCCTCTCTCCCGCAAACTCAAGCCCAGAGCAGGAACCAGATTTTCTATTTTGTAGGAAATTCTGTAATTTTGAAAAAACATTCTGCTCCCAAATGGAACGAAACCAAAAACATTTCAAAAATTCCAGGGGGACAAAATTCCAACATGCTTTTATTTTAGGTTGTTTGGAATGTTTCGTTCCAATAAGACAGAAAGGTTTTGTTCTGCTTTTGACCCTTTAAAATGTGTTTTCAATGATTTATTATATAGAAAACAATGAATTTCATTGTGAAAAGTCATTTCAAACTGAAAAATCAAAATGTCCCCATCCACACAAGTCAAAACAGGGTGTTGCAATGTTAGCAAACACTTCTTTTCTCTTTCCCTGCAAAAAAGCTAAATGTAATCAAAATCTACACGTTCTTGGAAAGGTTTTGATTTCAAGGGAAAAGGCATTTTTTGGTCTTAAAACAAGTTTGGACAAAACATTTTTCACCAGTTCTACTTTCAAGCACTGCTTTTTAAATCCATGGTTCGCCCATATCTTGAATATGGCCTGCAGATGTAGTCACCCCACCTCAAAAAAAGATCTGTTGGAGTTGGAAAAGGTTCAGAAAAGGGCAACCAAAATGATGAGGGGTCTGGAATGGCTTCCACATGAGGAGAGGTGAATAAGACTGGGACTTTTCAGCTTAGAAAAGAGACAACTAAGAAGGGATATGATACAGGTCTATAAAATCATGACTGGGGTGGAGAAAGTGAATAGGGTAGTGTTATTTACTCCTTCTCATAACACAAGAACCAGGGTTCACCCTATGAAATTAAGAGGCAGCAGGTTTAAAAGAAATGTAAGGAAATACTTCTTCACACCCTGCACAGCCACAACCTGGGGAATTTGTTGCCAGGGGCTGGTGTGAAGGTCAGAAGTATAACTGGGCTCTAGAAAGAATTAGGTAAGTTCATGGAGAAGAGATCAATTAATGGCTACTAGCCAAGATGGTCAGGGATGCAACCCTATGCTCTGGGTGTCCCTAAAACTCTGAGTGCCAGAAGTTAGGACTGGACCTCAGGGGATGGTTCACTCGATAATCACCCTGTTCTGTTCATTCGTCCTGAAGCCCCTGGCACCAAGCACTGTCAAGAGACAGGAGACTGGGCTAGATGGACCATTGGCTGACCCAGTATGGCCGTTCTTATGTTACAATGATAGAGCAAAGGCAGAGGCAGTGAGACTTACGGTACATCAACACAGCAGCTGGGTAGACATATGTGCACCAGCTCTGGTTGAGCTAGCATGCTGAAAACAGCCATGTAGGCCCAGGTGGTGCAAACAGCGCGGCGGCTGTCAGTCTGAGTATATACCTAATGTCTCGGATAGGATCGTACTCAGGGCGACTAGCTCCTCCCACGGCTTGCACCACTGCAGCTGCCCTATTTTTAACACAATCAGAGCTAGCGCAGGTATGTCTCTTCCAGCTGGAAATGATACTTCCAGAGCGACAGGCCCATAGGCTGCGGGGAGATATCGCTGCCACTGGGCTGACTTAGGAGCCAAAGGCTAAAAAGAGTTGGCTCAGCCGTACTTAGACCTGGTGGAGATCTAGGCATGCCCAGCAAGGAGGAGTTTGACTGCTAAGCAATGATGAGGGGGGGTAACATGTATTTGAAGGCGCTGAACCCTAAGATAGACCAAGATCAATGGGGTGAAATTAGCAAAAGGAAAAGGTGATTATCAAATGTTATGGCCACTTCTAAGGTGCTCATTACATCACACCCGAACACTGAAAATCAGGCCAGACTCCCTGACAGGAACAGGTATTAAGATGCAATATTATAGCAACTAGAGGCCCCCCAGCGGGATCAGAGGCCCATTGGGGTGGGTGCTGCAGAGACATAGAGTAAGAGACAGTCTCTGCCCCAAAGAGCTTACAGCCCGAATAGACAAGGGATGGGAGGGGAAACTGAGGCACAGAGAGATGACCAGAGCCAGGTGACCTGAGTCATGGGCCAGCGTTCCACTCACTAAAGCACACTTCCTAGGTAAGCAGCAAGCACCCCATCACTAGAGATGGTTACACTGCATGGAAACCATCCTGCACTGGCCAGCTGGGAACAGGAGAGGCTCTGGCCTGGCAGAGACCTCTCCTCTGACACAGTAACGTTTTGCTCATCTCTAATCCCTTCCAGTGAGCGGAGCTCGCAGCAGCTAGCAGCTGGGCTGTGAAGAGAATCTTGATGGAGAGGCAGCATGGCCTAGTGGGGAGGGCACTAGTCTGGGACTCAAGAGATTCAGGCTCTAGTTGTGACTCTGCCACTGGGCTGCTGCATGACCTTGTCCAAGACACTTTGCCATCTCTCCCTTATTTGTTCATTTAGCACTCCTAGGACCCCCAGTCTTGGATCAAGACCCCACTGGAGCGAGGCGTTGAATAAACACCCACTGAAACTTACACTGCAAACTCTTTGGGGCTCTCTCATTTTCTGCACGTGACACTGGGGCTTCTCAATAATGTTTTGGAACCATGCTTCTGGGCTAGCACCCTACACTCCTTCCCATGCAGAGACAGGCCTTGGAGATTACAGAAGTACTTTAGATCCAAGCCCCCTCAACTCCCACTTTTCCCTAAGGCTCTTTAGGAGAGTTAGCAACTGTAGGGAAAATTACCAATCAAATCTTTAAGAACCCTGCTTTCAGGGTGATGGGACTAGCTGCTCTGGAATCTGCACAGTTCTGTGCAGGCATTCGTGACTCATTAATCTCTGGCTGAGGATGGATTGACTCACTGGCTGGCGTTTGTTGACTGTACACAAAATCATTTGTGCGGGTTGTAATTAAGGGCCTGAGCCTGCAGTCTTTCCTCAGGCATCTTGCAGTCTGCAGGATTTGAGCCAATATTTGGTACCATCAGTGGACTTCTAGCAAGGATCAGACCCTTGTAAAGCCCCCACGACTCTTTGGGAGGGGCCCAACCAGTGCATTGTTACACTGAAGGCAGTTGTTTGCGGTGTTCTGGGCTACACAGATGTTGTCATTTCTTTATTAGGGGTATGACAGTAGCAACTGGAGACCCCAATCAAGAAACAGGGCCCCCTTGCACTAGCTCTGTAACATAACAAAAGGAAAATCTCTGTCCCAAACAGCTTCCAATCAGAGCTAGACAAATGCCTGAATTTTTGGCAGTTTTGAAAAGTTGGCGGGACATTTCATTTCGGATCAGACTGAAAATGGAAATGTTTTGAAATTTTTGGCAAATCATAAAGTTAAAACACACACACATACACCCACCCTTATTTTGGGTCAAACACAATGTTTAATTTGACCCAAAACAAATTGCTCCACTTCCAGTTTCAAACACTTTTATGTTCTTAATTTAAAATAAAATTAAAAGAAATTGACAAATAGAAAGGTGTTTTGAACCAAAAAAATTGAAACATTTTGCAGGGGGAGGGATGCAACTTTGTTTTGTTTTTAATGAACAATTTGATTGAAGCTCCATGAACTCACGAAACAATTTGATGTCACCAAACCTGCATCTTTTGCTGAAAAAGTTATAGTTGAAAGATGTTTTTCCTGCTCTACATACCATCAACGCTGGGCCAAATCCAACCTCCCCAAGGCAGGGGAGTAACGATTAAACCCAGAGGCACGTCGGTCAGTAGTCAGCACAGCCAGGGCTATGGATAGGTACTGACTCTAGCCTTCTCTAACCAAGAGAGTCAGAGATGGAACAGGTTTCAGAGTAGCAGCCATGTTTGTCCGTATCCACAAAAAGAAAAGGAGGACTTGTGGCACCTTAGAGACGAACAAATTTATTTGAGCAAAAGCTTTTGTGAGCTACAGCTCACTTCACTGGGTGCATTCAGTGGAAAATACAATGGGGAGATTTATATACATAGAGAACATGAAACAATGGGTGTTACCACACACACTGTAATGAGAGTGATCATTTCAGGTGAGCTATTACCAGCGGGGGGGGGGGGGGGGGGGGACCTTTTGTAGTGATAATCAAGGTGGGCCATTTCCAGAAGTTGTCAAGAACGTCTGAGGAACAGTGGGGAGCTGGAGGTGGGGAATAAACATGGGGAAATAGTTTTACTTTGTGTAATGACTCATCCATTCCCAGTCTCTATTCAAGCCTAAGTTAATTGTATCCAGTTTGCAAATTAATTCCAATTCAGCAGTCTCTCGTTGGAGTCTGTTTTTGAAGCTTTTTTGTTGAAGGATAGCCACTCTTAGGTCTGTAATCGAGTGACCAAAGAGATTGAAGTGTTCTCCAACTGGTTTTTGAATGTTATAATTCTTGACATCTGATTTGTGTCCATTTATTCTTTTACGTAGAGACTGTCCAGTTTGACCAATGTACATGGCAGAGGGGCATTGCTGGCACATGATGGCATATATCACATTGGTAGATGTGTAGGTGAATGAGCCTCTGATAGTGTGGCTGATGTGATTAGGCACTATGTTAGTGTCCCCTGAATAGATATGTGGACACAGTTGGCAACAGGCTTTGTTGCAAGGAGAGGTTCCTGGGTTAGTGGTTCTGTTGTGTGGTGTGTGGTTGCTGGTGAGTATTTGCTTCAGGTTGGGGGGCTGTCTGTAAGCAAGGACTGGCCTGTCTCCCAAGATCTGTGAGAGTGATGGGTCGTCCGTCAGGATAGGTTGTAGATCCTTGATGATGCGTTGGAGAAGTTTCAGTTGGGGGCTGAAGGTGATGGCTAGTGGCGTTCTGTTATTTTCTTTGTTGGGCCTGTCCTGTAGTAGGTGACTTCTGGGTACTCTTCTGGCTCTGTCAATCTGTTTCTTCACTTCAGCAGGTGGGTATTGTAGTTGTAAGAATGCTTGATAGAGATCTTGTAGGTGTTTGTGTCTGTCTGAGGGGTTGGAGCAAATGCGGTTGTATCGTAGAGCTTGGCTGTAGATAATGGATCGGGTGGTGTGATCTGGGTGAAAGCTGGAGGCATGTAGGCAGGAATAGCGGTCAGTAGGTTTCCGGTATAGGGTGGTGTTTATGTGACCATCGCTTATTAGCACCGTAGTGTCCAGGAAGTGGATCTCTTGTGTGGACTGGTCCAGGCTGAGGTTGATGGTGGGATGGAAATTGTTGAAATCACGGTGGAATTCCTCAAGGGCTTCTTTTCCATGGGTCCAGATGATGAAGATGTCATCAATATAGCACAAGTAGAGTAGGGGCATTAGGGGATGAGAGCTGAGGAAGCGTTGTTCTAAGTCAGCCATAAAAATGTTGGCATACTGTGGGGCCATGCGGGTACCCATAGCAGTGCCACTGATTTGAAGGTATACATTGTCCCCAAATGTGAAATAGTTATGGGTGAGGACAAAGTCACAAAGTTCAGCCACTAGGTTTGCTCTGACATTATTGGGAGAGCATATGACAGCCTGGCCTTCCAGGTCCTGGCAGATACTTGCTTCTGCTATCCTGTAACCAGCCTGCTGGGGAGGCACGGAAAAGTGGGGTAGGGACTTTGGCCCTAGGGCGCATATAATGTCAGAGCCAGGGGTGGAACCCCAGTGTCCTGACTCCTAACCCTTAGAATCCCCTCCCCTCCCTGAGCTGCGGGGAGCACCCAGGAGCCCTGCCTCCCAAGCCCCCCCCCCCCGACTAACCACTAGCTCTGAGAGGATGTCTAGTGGTTAAAGCAGCAGGGGAGGGAGTCAGGATCTTATTCCTATCTCTGGGACTGGCGTGGAAACAGAACCCAGGAACCCTGACTGCCAACGCCTCTTCCACTCCACACACCAGTAGTCACCGGTCCCCTCCACCTAACCCCCCAATAACTGGCTTCTCTCCTACTTTACTGGAGCTTCTTACACTCAGAACACTTGACAGACTCCCCTGGCAGGCGGGATGGAGCACAGACCCAATGACATTTCCCCATGGATCCCTGCTGGGGTTAGGCGAGATTGGGTCTAAACACACCCCGAACAACCTTTCCCCAACCCTTCTATGCCCAAACCAAGCCCACGGCCCAGGCTGTCGGCGTGGAAAGACGAGCTGATGCTAAAGGCTGAGATAAACAGCAGAGCACAGGCAAGGGCCCTGCATTAAATGGCTTGTCTCCCCCGTCCGCCTCCCCACAGCGCTTTACACCCAACAAAATAGCACCGAAGAACGATAGAGCCCCATTGCCTGCTCGGTCATGGAGCTTTGGGATCTCGTTTTACTTACTAATTTTCAGTCCCCTTTAGAGATCGGTTACTCGGAAGTGTCCGCGGACCTTACATTTCCATGCAGCCCGTGTCTCCAGTGGGGTGTATGGGAGGGTGTCTGTGATATGTAGCTATAGGCTATTGTCAAAGGAAGCTGAGGGAGACAGGTGCCTCAAACCCCCTGAATTGCCCTTCGAGTTGAGTTCCTAACTACCTTAGCTCTTTTACTCTCAATCACAGAGGGGTGTGCTAGGGTATCACGTGTGTGTGACAGCTACGCAGAGAGCGTGTCTGGGTGTGCTAGCGTATCGCGTGCGTGCGATAGTTGCGCACAGAGCACGTCTGGGTGTGGGAGACAGGCATTGTTCTATATCAGGGGATAATGGCTTATGCCCAGAAGATACCAGGTTTTTTTTTGTTTTTTTTTTTTTTTTTTTATAGTTTAAGGCCATGTACCGAAGTAAAATCACCTCCCCACTGTATTTGCCACTGCATGCATCTGATGAAGTGGGCTGTAGCCCACGAAAGCTTATGCCCAAATAAATTTGTTAGTCTCTAAGGTGCCACTAGGACTCCTCATTCTTTTTCCCTACCTCTGCTCATTCCTCCCATTTATATATCCAAGGATCGCATCAGCCTTTTACCCCAGCATGACACTGAGAGTACGTGGCCAGTGCTTGTCCACTGTGCTCCCTAGATCCTATTCTCAGTCTCTGCTTTACAGCAGACTACCCTCCCCCTGTAGGCATGGCTAGCCTTCCTTGATCCTCAGTGGATACCTTTGCATGTGGCTGTATTAAAACAGTTTGGTGGAAAGAACCCAGCTTACCAAACGATCCAGATCGCACCATGTGACTGCTCTGGACTCACTAGTATCCACCGCTCCATCAATCTTTGTGTCATGTGCAAATTTTACCAGCAGTGATTTTATGTTTACTTCCAGATCATTGACGAATAGCCTAGTGCAGATTCCTGCTGAACCCCCTCCAGGCGATGAAGATTGGCCATTGACAACTACTTGGAGATCTGTCAGTTACCCAGTTCTTAATCCATTAAACTTTTGCCTGATTTAGATTACATGGGGCTCTTTTCATAATAAGAATGTGGTGCTGTACTAAGCCAAACACCTTACAAAAGTCTGTCTATTACATCTACGCAGTTAGCTGTAGCAGCCAAACCCGTATGCTCCTCAAAAGATGAAATCAGGTTTGTTTGGCATGACCTATTCTCCATAAAACCATGCTGAAGAGTATTAATTGTACTGCTATCCACTAACAGAGGATCAGTTGAATCCTGTATGAACTTTTCCATTATTTTGCCCAGGACTGAAGCGAAGCTAACCAACTGGCCTACCCGGCTCATTCCAAGTAGCACTCTCCCAGTCTTCTGGAATTTCCCCGCTGTTTCAAAATTAACAGTAGCGGGCCAAAGAACTCCTCTGAGACCTTAGTGTCTCCTGTTGCCACAAAGGAGGTTGCATGGCCTAGTGGACAGAACAAGGAATCAGGAGACCTGGTTTCTATTCCCAGCTCTGTCGGGAGGGTGGGGGGGAGGAATCTTGGGCAAGCCTCTTTCCCTGTGCCGTGCCCCAGTTTCCCCATCTGCAAAATAGGGCTAATGATACTGGCCCTCCAAGCAAAACATTTTGCTGCTGAAAGGTGCCAGATAAGAGCTGGGGATTATAATTGAGGGAGTACGAAGGCAACTCTAAATTACCCAGCGGCAGTGGCCATGATAAGCTGTTACCCCCAGTGGGGTGGAAGAAGCCAGGAAACCCCACTGTTGCCCCATTTCCTCCCTCAAGCTGCACCTCTTCCCCAGCTGCTGGGCTTGGAGGTAGCAGAAGGGCCATGATGGCTCCCTACACTGCAGCGATCCTTAGAGCTGGGTACAGGGCCACTCCCCACCTATACAGGGCAGAGGAAAAGGTGGGAGCCCCATTGCCAGGGATGCTTGAAACCAGGCTGAGCAAAGCCCTGGGGGACTAAATTGCCTAGACTGAGGATGGGGCTGCTTAGTGCCCTGGGGATCTATCAGTGAGAAGGTTCTTTCTGATTGCAGGCCCAGTAAGTAGCCAGTGACGACCCCCCGGGCCCGTCGCTCCTCACCATGGCAGAGGACGTCCTCAGCACCACCCTATCCGTGCTGGGAGCTGCCCTGCCCATTCCGACCCCGTCCCTGACCTTAGAGCAGAAAGCAGCCTTTATCTTTGTCTTCTTTCTCTTCATCTTCCTGGGTCTTTTGATTGTCCGCTGCTTCCGGATCCTGCTGGACCCGTACCGGAGCATGTCCTCCTCCACTTGGATGGACTACATGGAGAAAGACACTTCCAATTACCGCCTCCCCTGAGCATGGGCCTGGGGCTGCAGGGGGTTCTTTTAACAAGCGGAGAGGATGGATTCCCATGACCCAGGAGGCCCAGCCTGCATAACTTGCCAGGAAAGTGAGAGCACTTTCAAGGCAACAAGCTACCTGCACATAGGAACACTGGTGGCAGTTGCCCTGAGGTCAAAGCAAGCCTTTAAGCACGTGCCACTGGCTGGAAGGATGTGACCGCAGGCCCTGACCATCAGCCCTCTGACTGCTCATGCAACACCCCAGTCAAGTCCCACTAGGGAAAAAAGGAAGCTTTGTCCTTCCGTCAGGACAACAGATGGTGCCTGAACTCTAGCCCCCATCTGGGTTACACAGGGCATGATGTTCTCCTTGGCTTCTCCTTCCCATTGCCAGCTGTGATGGCACTCGTTCTCGTAGCTCTGAGGTGGACTGATGGATGCAGTATGTACACCTGTAGAGTCTCGCTGGCCCACACAAGGTTAGGGAGGGACCTGAGAATGGCCAACACTCCTGCATCTAGAAGGGGAGAAAATCTGGATGTGGGAGTTGGCCAGTTAGCAAGAAGTCACAGTCATCCCACAAGAACGTGAGGAGTCAGCGGTGGTGTTGAACCTAATCCAATTAAGGAACGTTCTATTCTACAACCTCTGTCTTTGTGCAAGAATCACAAGGATGGGGACAATGAAATGGGATAAGAATCAACAAGTCAAACCAGACAGCGGTTTCCAGATTTGATTACCCAGATACCTACTGAGGTCATCAAGCTCTAGAGATCTAGGGACTTACATCTCCTCACAAGTCTCTGAGCAACTCTGATAATAGCTCCCTTCACTAATGAGCAACACTTGTCTTCACATTGTAACTTGACAATTAATTCCCAGGTGGTCCACAAAGTACTATCAAAAGCAACAACTTCTGTTCTGTCCACAGGTTGGATGTATGCTGCACAGATAGGAGTAGCCGTGGATTGGTTTTCCGCCCCAGCCCTGTGTTACTCTGTGTTACTTTTGCTCTTCCAACTATTCACAGCGAAATGTCGGGGCAAAATTTTTTTTTATGTTTATTGAGTACAGTTACAAATGACATGGCTGTTCTTTGTTTTGATGGTTTAATTTCTTTTTTTTTTTTTAAACCTGAAACCAAAAGTCAAATCTAGATGCTTAAAACCCCTCTGAAAGGAGTGGTTTATCAATAAAGTCCTGGTTGTTCTAAAGCTGCCTCAAGTTCTTGGTTTCTAAACAACACATTTCAGCTCCCTTCCGCCGAGGCTCTCCAAAGGGCTTTACCACAGTGATGTGTTATTTCACAGATGGGGAAGCAGAGAGACAGATTGAAAATGTTGTGCCCAAGTTCATGCAATGAGAGAGCACGCTGGTCTTTGAACCTAGATTTCCTACTTCCCAATTCTGGGTTTACACATTATATACCATAGAGGGTAAAAGAAGGAGAGATGGTTTTCATAACTTTTGCCCCCAGTTGTACTGGAGCACTATGTGGATATCAGCTAACATCCATGTGAGAGTAAAGGGGTCCAACTGCAGGGCTGGGGTCTTCTGCTGACTAGCTGAATCATTGGTTGGTAGCAATACATTCTTGCTTGCATTGCATTTCCAGAAACCACTCAGCTCTGAGGAGCAGTATCTGAATATTTGTGTGTGATTTCTTCCCCTTGAGTCAATCATTTTCTCCAACTGCTTTTTAGCACATTGGTGGGCAACATTTGCAAACCTTTTACAGTGTGAATCTCAGTAGGCCCTAGAAAACAAACATCTCTTTAGCTACAGAAAATAGCCCAGTCCAAGCTGGATTTCTTTGTGGTGCTAAACGCTCATGATTGTTGAGGTTTTTCTTAAAGGCCCAGTTTCTGGAGTCAGGTGAGGGGATGTGGGAATCTCAGCTTTAGATTTTTTACATATATATTTTAAAAGGGAAGTTTCTAGCTCTCCTTATTCAAGAGAAATGCTAAAAAATATGAGCCCCTAACTACTCAAAAACCACAAGGCAAATAAAAAGCCCCCACCCTGTGTATTTTAAAATCTCATTATTTTAAAGCCAGACAGATGATTTGGGAGGGCCTGACTCCGGTTCTTGAAAGCTTGGGTTGGAAATGCTGCTGCACCGTTTAGATACAAACCCATGCCTTAGAGGCAAAAGGTTCCCCTCAAATTACCAGTCGCCTGAGCTAGCCAAGATCATCCTTCTTGGAAGAGCACAGTCGACTGCATAAATGCTGGCACCATTTGTCTCTGTCTAGTGGAACCTGGTCTTCTTTTGAACAGTGGATAATTGTTTCTCTTCTGCCCCCCGGAACAAAGGGTGGTTGCAGCAGAGCATGATTCATAGATGTTTAGTCCATGATTGGGGCTTGTAAGGGGTGAGGGATTTGGGGCAGTGCGGACACCCCACAAGAATTCTGGGGCAAATAGGCACAGGAGCACTACTTACCCCTCCTTTCCAAGGTACATGCCAAGAAGCATATGAGTGGATCTGGTTGAAGTAGCACTCCCTGCCCCTTAAACTCAACTGCCAGTGCACCGTTGGGGTGGTCTTGGGTGGATGGGCGGGCAAGTGGACTTCTTAACCCTTTCCCCTCCTGCAGCTGCACTGACTCCAATGGTGAGGTGGGAAATGACTTACATTTTCAGTTCTGCTACCCACCCCGCTGCTTCCACTGCAAGAGAGCAGCCCTGAGGTTCTAGCTGATCTGCCCCTTAACCTTGGTTCCCCTCCACTGCTGGATCCTACAGCCTGGTCTCCTGGATTCTGACTGAATGGATGTTTGGACTGCAGAGAAAAGACTAGTTAAGACCAAAATATTAGGAACCATTTCACACGCATTTGGGGTAGGATCTCTTACCATTTGGGACTTCTGGGGTGAGGTTCAATCCCAAGGTAAAGAGTCATGCAGGCTGTGGCAGCACCACACTGGGACAAAGGCAGGTGCTTTACAGTAGTGCTTCTTCTCTTGGGTTTCTCTATCACCTATTGACAAAAGGTATGAAACAATGGTGAGGCGCTGACCTACCTATCCTCCCTTTCCAACATGAATCAGCTGGGCAGGAGAGGTGTACAGACATACTGTAGCAGGAAGCCAAAAGCCTTTTTGCTTGACGCTGCCTAGACTGGAGGCCAATCCTGGCTATTTTAGTGTTCTGAGCGAGCACTGGTTTCCTTGAAATCTAACCTCTTAACGGTTTGTATTGATGGAGGGACAGGAAATGCCTAGATCAGCCACCCTGCGCTTTTCATCTTCTGGCAGCAAGCTGCTACTCTTCAGTGGTTTCTCAGGAAAAATAATTATTTTCAGTTGAACGTCTAAGCTATTATAAATCAATGTGGCAGCAGAAGTGAAATGGGTCATAACTACCCACAAAATGTGGGTTGTTAGTCAATACTTCACTGCAAAAGAGGCAAAACACCTGGAATTTTAAAGATTATTCCTTGTTCTCTCATTGAGCAGACAGCCTCTCTGAAACCAGACAAATCCAATACTAGGGAGGGCATTCTAACTACAGGTGGCTCCCCAGGGTTTAATCTCTTCTGAGCAAAACAAATCATTTCCATCAGATCAAAACCATCATTTAAAACATCAGGGGCAGGATTTATTTTCTGCAACCTGGATCCATTTGTTAGGAATCAACAGACATTTAGAAGTGTATGAAAAATGAGATGCACAGAAATCTATTTCTTAACAAACCACACTAGCTGTCACATAGTCTTTCCGTGAAGTCTTTCCTTGCAAGGAGGTTGTGCAGCTGCTGCAGTTATCAGTTACAGAAACGCCAAAGGCTCAAGCTTGCTCTATTGCTACACAGGTGTAAATCTGGAGTAACTCCTCTAAAGTCAGTGGCTTGACACCTATGTAACAGAACAGAATGCAGCCCTCAGTCTAGTACTGAAGTCAAATCACCCATAATCATGCAGAAATCCACATGTAATAAACATGTTAATATACTTTGATTTGCAGCCTAAAAGTGCTACAGAAACTGTCTCGAGAGACTCCCTCTCTCCACATGGTACACTGCCACAGTTCAGCTCTGCAGAGATTCTTGGTATAAACGAGAGGGCGTTCTCTGTGAAGCAGCCTTGATTTTGTAATTCATTCCCCACTCCTGCTTTGGTCCCCCAGAGCCCAGATTTGTTGACCTGCTGCAAAAGCCGCATTTCCCCGTTCTTTGTCAAGACTGTAGAGGAGAGCGTGGGCTAAGGATTTTAAACATTTGAAGAAATAAATACATTAGATTATTAAGCCTCATGGTACAGCTGTGAGAGATACCAGTTCTATACAAAGATAAAAACCTCATCAAAACTTACTGCGCAAATCCATGGGGGAGAATGGAATAGGGATCAAAACTTGACTCCTACTCTAAAAGGACTGTAACAGCCTGAGTATTTTGTGGTAGGGTAGATGAAATAAATCTCTTCTCCCAGCACTGAGTGGAATGTGAAAATACAACCCTTTTGTGCATCAGATAGGGGCACTAGTTCTGACCCCTCTGACTACTGGGGAGGTAATCTGGTAGCATGGCTGTATGTTTTAATACTGCAGAGATTTTTGATCACTTTGTTCCTCTTCGACAGTCCAAGAGGAATGTGGAGATCTGGAATTGCTTTACTCATTACTAAAATACAGCCACCTCTGGGGTGGAACAGAAAAGTGTTTAACATCTCACAGCAACACTAAACAGTTTGCTACTGAAAGTTGAGAAATACACTCATAGGGGAAAAAAGTCCTATGGGATTTTTAATCACAGTACCAAAACGCTGAATAAAGTCTCAAATGCAGATACAAATGTTACAGTAACCCATACTGAATGTAAGACAAAGGCAAGCATATACATGACTGGCATTTTATTAGGAAACATAGTACAAAAATGTGTGTATATATATATATATATATATATATATATATATACACACACACACACACATACACGTTTAAATTTAACATTTGAAAACATTCTAAATATAAAAAGAATACTTAAGCTTTCTAAAGGCATCCTGTACATAAAGCTATTAAGAATTTTACAATTCTGGGCACTTAAATGCTTAATCACAGTGCTAATTGGATTTGTAATGGAGTTTTTGCAATGAAGTGGCAAATAGCATTCTGCCATACTGATAATAAATATACACACAACCTCTAGGATGTTAGAAATTCTGATCTGATACGAGTAAGGTTGCAGAATCTGAGCACTTCTCTCTAGAGAGCTGCAAGCCTCAAGATAAGCCAGGGAACACTCGTCAGGCCGTGCAGGTGGCAGAGTAAAGGAATACTCCAAGAGATCTTTGTTAAGTGACTGAGGGTACGTCTACACTGCAATAAAAACCCCACAGCATCAAGTCTCAGAGCCCAGGTCAACTGACTCAGGCTCACAGGATTTGCTGCAAGGCTAAAAATTGCAGCACAGATGTTCGGGTTCAGGCTGGAGCTATGCCACATACTCAGCAATTTTTAGCCCTGCAGCCTGAGCCCAAGAGAGTTGATCTGGGCCAGCCACAGCCATGCAGGGGGTCTTTTATTGCAGAGCAGACATAACCTAAGGCCTTGTCTACATGGGGAAGCTTCCCAGCATAGCTGCAGTGGAATAACTGGTCTGGTATAACTCCCTGTGAGGACACTATTCTACAATAAAAATGTGTCCACACAGGGAAGTTATACCAGAACGGCTTTAGTTATTCCCCTATGGAAATTTCCCATCTGAGTACATAAGAGCTTTTTGGGTGGGCATTTATTGTTTAAAATCTAAAGGAATCTAAGAGTTTGGATAAAGTTTACACAACCTGCTTAATGTTCTTTTCCTCTCCCTTGGAGAAGTTTTGCCAAGTTTAAGTCACTGTTTAGAATAACGGAACCACTGATGTAGAAATAGACATGGGGCACACAATTCAACTTCTATCCCAATTACAACCAGATCATGTTCACCTCATATGAGGAACGTTAAATGGATGTAAATTAAACTAGATTGCAGATGAAAACCTAATCCTTACTGTCAAGACTCAGGCAAATCTCATGGATTTCAAAGAGTTTTACCTGAGCAAGGATTGTGTGTACAGACTCATTGAATTGCTAAATGTTTTGTTTCCATTCTGGGATTCTTTTCCTTTAGGGTAACGTTTAGTCACCTAAAAATATAATATAAAAAAGGAGAAACCAATTAAGTTAAAAATAGCACTTTTGAATCATGTTCATTTGAAATCAGTCAAATTTCTCCTGTCTCTCCCACTCAGAAATGCAAATCCAAAAATAAGACAGAACCAGTAAATTGGTCTCTTGAGTTGGAAATTCAGGCAGGTTGTGTGGGAGGATTATGTTCCTTTTTTAATTAAGTGCTATGTACAGACAGCTCCCTTTCTGCACACAAGCTAAGATGAAGGGCTTATTTTAGGCTTTTAAACTTTTTGTAATCCTTTATCGCTCGATTAAAAATCTATGAGGTTTGGAGGAGATGAGCTAATGCAGGCCTTGATCCTGTAAACATCCAGGCATAATTGCCGTGGACTATTCACCTGCATAACATTACTCATATGCACAAGGGCTGGCAGGATCTGGGCTTAAGACAAATCTCTACATTTTTTCCCTGTCCCTTATTTAAGAACCACCCATAAAATATCTATGTAGCTTCACCTAGGCTTGTGTTAACCAGAATATAGCACTGTCTCTCTGTTCAAAAGCCAGCGTTCATCATATAACTGCCATGGATAAGGGCATACAAAAGTTGGAAATTGTGTTTTTGAATGCTGGGCATCTATCATGTGCTGCAACCTTAATTCAGACATGGTGTGTGAAAACTTCTAAAATATAAACATAAAATAGTGAATTTTTTACACCATACAACATTAAAAGAATACTGTGCTTTTTTCTTTAAAAAAAATTGACTCATTTTTAAATCCCAGCCCCCTCAAACAGTATATTCAGAATTTTTTTTTTAAAATAACGAAAGAGCGAGAGTGTGTGCGTGTGTGAGAGAGAGAGGCGGCATTCTGTTTCCCAGTAGAAGGGTCTTTTAAGCAAAATTGAAACACAGGGGAAACAGTTAAAATGACTATACACAAAGTGCTGTCAAATGCAGACTTTTTTTTTCCAGCTTTTCAGTTATTGTAATCTTAGGTCTTACAAGTAATTACAGTAGGCACAATTTTCAGGCAAATGTAATTTTAAACTTGACAGTGTCCCTTTAAATCTGTAAACATTTTGTTGAATCAAATTCTCTCTGGATTACCCTTGTGATGCAATTTCACAGTGTACAATAAAGAATTTCAGCTCAGACAACTAACATGTACAGAAAACAAACCAAAGGAAATTAATGTATTTTCCAATTCAGAGGAAACACTGGTTCTGTTTTATAGTATTGAAGTATATAGTGACAATGTAAAATAATTAGGAGTCCTGTTTCTTTAAACTTTCATTAATTTAAAAAATCCATTATTAAAGCCTTCCTCAAAACATCTTTTGGAAAAGATATAAAGTCTTTTATAAATAGTTACACTGCTTATAAATAAATGCACTTTGATACATAAAACCAGTAAGTCCCATGGTAGTTTTTACAATACGAAGAAAGTAGTTTCATAAGTCTTTCCTAACGCAGTTAGTGAAAACAACCACTAAAATACTGTTAAAACTTAGCCAACTGTTTTAAACAAGAAACACCACACCACATACACAATTTCTGCTTGGACTGGACTGCCAGGGCATATCTTTAAATTGCACAATATTTCAGAGAAAAAAACCCAGAAAATGTTTCTGAAATTTATGGACTGTAAAGTTTTAATTGCACTACAATAAGTGACGAAAACACAGCCAAATTCATCTTGGTAACTCCATTGATTTTAGGGGGCTTATAGCAGGGGTGACTCTGGGCCATTATGATAAAAGAAAGATGAATATTGGACACACTTTCTACTTTGGGTATATGCACAAATGGTGCAACCACCCTTCTTATAGGTTATGGCCTTAGAATGGATATATAAAATGTGAGTCAAGATGGCATTGAACTCAGTGTGCTGTGTTACAATATTGACACTGCTGCTATAATGTCTTTCTGCAGGATGGCAGATTACACTCTTACCTGTACGTTCTGCAAATAGCAAGTGTCCATAAGACTATAGGTTATTAAACACTTTCCAACAAACTGTCATAACTTTGGCTCACATTCCCCCCCTTCCCCCTCTCGATCTTATAAACCAGTTTCTTTCCTATCCCCAATCAAGCTGGGAGAGGACAGACAGCATGTTTTGCTGAATCTTGCTTTTCGATTTTTAATTGTTACATCCACCACATCTCCAAGGAGACACTTCAGAATTTGGTGAAATGCAACTTTCCAAAAAGGACCTCGTTTCATTTAAATTCTTTATAATGGCTATTTTAACTGGGTTTATATCGCTGACCAGCCTTTGCTTGGCTTGTCCTTTCTTAGATCACTAGTTACGGTAGGTATTGCATTCTGTGAGTTGTACAGCATCTATTGCAACACGTCCTCAAACCCAGTTGAGGAATCTGGGCACTACCAAGCTTCATAGAATGATATTTTAGCCATGATTGGCTTTATCAAAGAAATTTGGCTCTTTTTGTTTCTCATTCTGAAGTTGTTGTCCAAAGCCGTATGCTTGATTCTAAAAGTCTGGGCCTCTTCACTGTTACCTTCTATCCACAAGACCTAAATAGAGGACAAATTTAAATAGAAGAGTTTGACACTCCTATCTTCTACCAACAAAGAATCAAAGTCCCTCTCATGGCTTCCACTGAAACTGCACAGAAGCAAAGATTTGATCAGAGTGACTATGTAAGATCCCTTAGTTACTGATTTAGTTACTCCAGCAACCAACAATCACTTTGGGGGAAGATGGGGAGCTCGACAAAATAAACTATTCCTAAAAAGTCCATCCAGACAAGGAGAAAAACTCCCAACAGTGAAATCAACAAGGAAATTATTCCAAAGCCTAACTGGCAGATACCCCAGTTTTGTGCCATTTAACATGAGACTGAGCAAAACCTCAGAAAATATAAAGAAAAGGAGTACTTGTGGCACCTTAGAGATTAGAGACTAACAAATTTGAGCATAAGCTTTCGTGAGCTACAGCTCACGAAAGCTTATGCTCAAATAAATTTGCTAGTCTCTAAGGTGCCACAAGTACTCCTTTTCTTTTTGCGAATACAGACTAACATGGCTGCTATTCTGAAACCTGTCAGAAAATATAGTAGCTCTGTATTGAAAGGGATATGGACTCGTAACCAAACAGGGTTGGAAGAGACCTAGCTTCTATAATTCTTTCTTTCAAATGAAAACTAAACAATGCTCATCTCCTAATCAGGAAACATCTCTGTTCAGAAGTAGTCATTTTTCTAATAAGACTACCAAATTAAAACTATTTGATTTATATTAGTCCATCATTACCATGGATAGTTCTTCTTCCTTCATTTCTAAAGGCACAGTGTACTATCTGCACTATCTAAAAGAAGCTTTGCACTGTAAGCGTATGTACAGAATAAATACAACTTACACATATACTCTGCAGTGTGGATGTATACACCAAATTCTGCTCTATTTCAACCATTCAATCCAAGAGGAGACAATGAGGATGCATGGGTGTAATGGTAGAATTTGGTACAATATATATAGATGGAGAAGTTTTAAGCCAAAATGAATGGTCAAAAATAATTTATGTGAAAGATTGAAGCACCTCACATTTCTCGAGTGAGCAGAGGCAATTCATTTTGAACAGGAAATGGATCAAATGTTTGGATGCAACTGCTTTAGAATAGATCATTATAGGATTCAAGCTGCTAAGACAGGCTGAAGTTACACATTTTTTTAAATGTATGCCAATCTCATGCTCATTAATGCGAGAGACTAACAGTACTACACAGAGCAAAACCTGATTCAAATAGGCCTCCACAGCTCCTCCCAAGACATGACCTGCAATGTCACTGTGATCAAGTTGAAACCATTCTTGAGCAATCACTATCCTATGAACTTGAGCTATGCGTTTCTGATGTGAACCAATCTCCCCTACACAGAGGCCAATTCATTTTCACTTATGACCATGCCCAGGATTACAGTTCAGTACTCCAGAAGTTAATATCTTTGTAGACTAAAAAAAGTCTGCACCATTCATCTCAAATATCCTAACATGGGCATGTCTGCTACAAATAAAATGTAATGAAAGAGGTATCTGTATCAACACAAAACCACATTATCTGGACACATACTGCTGGAAATAAGGGAAAAAACAATACAAGACAGACCTTTGCAACCATGAAATTGAACTACCACCATGAATACGGCCAATCCTTACAAACAGCAGAACTTAAGCAGGAGAGACTGCATTATGCAAACTGAAGCCATGAATTTAACGATACTTGCCTTGAAAAGGGAAGACAGATTTTTCAAAACTTGTCAAGAAAGCAGTATCAGTTTCTGTGGCATGTCAGTTTTTCAAGATAGAAGTGATTTAATACTTTCTAAACTCTGCAGCAAACTGGTCAGACTACATTCTTGTGAAGTTTTTCCTCAATTTAAATTGCTTTACTCATGATCATTTATTAAGACTACCATACCATAAACAATAGTTCCCACAGTTAATCATAGCACTTCCAATAATTTTGCTTCAGTCCTGTACCAGAAAAGACAGACAGTTCTGCATTTGATACACGTCTCTCACTTTAAAATACAATCTCCAAGCCTGCAACTGGCAACACAGAGGTAACTTCTTTACTCTATGGGTCTGCAAGCAAACAGTAAAAAAAAAAAAAAAAAACAAAAAAACAAAAAACAAACATTTAATAGTAAGATCAGTCACTTGTTTAAAAAAAAAACCCAAAACCAAACATTTTAGTATATTTAAAATGGACAATTTTGATTAGTAAAGATGTGAGATGCCTACCCACTTCCAAACAGAAACATATCAACCTCCCAGACTGTCTTAGAACACAATTTCAGAGACATTTTATTTTGCGTATATAAACAGAGTTGGTGCCATTGCATAGCACAAAAATGCTAAAAAGAAAACCTGACCAAGTTTCATAAAACTGAAGGGTCTAATTTTTACCTGGTAGCGCTTTAGGTAGTCAAGGGTTTAGATGTAGATAGCTCTTTCAAAGACAGACCAAGAAAAGGCAGTTTTAATATTCCCTGATATGTCAAATTACTTAAATGCTAAAGAGCTCATGCAAACTTAGCCTGTGCTTTGTTCTTGTAGGAGTACTGTATTTTGGATTCATTTTTGAAACAAATGTTATCATCTACAGAGACCAATCCATTTTCCACCTTCTCTCAAAGGGCTTTGGAAGATGTTGTCAATAGTGTTTTCATTTCAGCAACGACGTTTGCTTTCCAATAAAAGCCAGCTTTTTAATGAAAAGTTTATACCCCCAAACAGACTGTTTTTGTGAGACTCCAAATTGTGGTTTCCAATCGGATAACAACTACACACAAGGGTGCAAATATGTCATTGCATAACATTTGTTTTCAGTGCAGTAAATTCAGGGCAGCTGAGTGCTATTACCAGCTACTTTGGCAATGAGGTACTTCTCTTCTCCCCCACCCCCACCCCTCCCACATTATAGACTTATGTCACAAAATAGGCTTGTTGGTCACTTGCTGGCTAAATTTATTAGGGTACTTTTAAAAATACCTCTCTCTCTCAACATCAAACTATAAAAGCACCTTTGGCTTTGTGTTCAAAGCAAATTAATGTTATGAGCTGCAGGAGAGATTTTATCCCTCTGAATGGGACCACACAAGCAGCTGAGTTCTTCAATATTCCAGTTGCATGGAGGGCTTTCAATAGACCCCTTAGCTCACAATGTTGCTTGTCAACAGCATCTCCTTTAAAATAATGTTTTTTCCTTTTAAAACGGAGTTGGTAACCCACAGGTTATGCCGTTACAGTTTCCACAGCAATGTCAGTAGGCTGCTCCGTTTCCACCACAGTGGCTGCAGACCCTTCCATTTCCTCCGATGATACCACAACTGCATCCACCTCAGCAACCTCTTCAACCACTGTAAGCTCAGCACCATTGGGCTGCTGTCTTGCCATGGCTTCAAGCTTTAGCCGATATTGCTCTGCTTCTTGTTCTTTCTTCATTAGCTGGCTTCGATATTCTTGCGCCTTTCGGTTTGCCTCTTGCAACTGCTGCTGTAACGCTTCCCTTTCGTTATTGTCCTACAAAACAAGACAGCCTCTGACTAGTGCCCAAATGAGTCAGCAGCTTGAGTCTGTATCTGGGATGCAAGCACTAATACACAATACTAGATACAGGTAAGAAAGGACAGACCAAGTGCATAGAGAGATAATGGATGTCTCAGAGCATAGGGATACAAAGCCTTTTGTCTCTACTCATTGATACAACCCAGCCCTGCATCCGATGCATCCGATGAAGTGAGCTGTAGCTCACGAAAGCTTATGCTCTAATAAATTTGTTAGTCTCTAAGGTGCCACCGGTACTCCTTTTCTTTTTGCGAATACAGACTAACACGGCTGCTACTCTGAAACCCAGCCCTGTTTGAGATTTATCACCTAAGGGCTGATTACTGGCCTATGTTAAGTGAAATCAAGTTGCACAGGGTATATGTTAAGGCACAATCTGTGTGCTGGTCTTTTCAGCAAGGTAGGATAGGAACAGTTCTCTAGTATAAGTGACCCCGTAAGAATGGATTAGTGGGGTTTCCATATTTCGTTATAATCAAGATGCAAAAGCAACAGTGTTGGCAACTGGGAAGAGGGATAGAGAAATAGACTAAACAAAAAAAGAACCTACAACACCTAGTGGCCCCCAAAACCAAAAGTTAAGTTCTGCCAGCAAAAGTACATATCCTTCCAAATGGAGGGTGCTGGATAAGTTATCTGACTTTCTTTAAAACTGCAACTGGAATGTGAAGAGAGATCAGTCTCACATTGGGTCTTATCACTGCAGTTTTAGAGGGAGTTTGAAATAATACAGCAGAGTACAATGCTTCAACTCAATAGCCTGGGCTCAAAAACTAACTGACAAGATTACACAAAGAGCGACTTGGAAGAGAATCTTCCTTCCACCACCAGTGACTCAATTGCTAACACTACTTGCCCCGTGGCTTCACGGGCAGAGCACTTCACTGCCATGCAGGAGACTTGGGTTCTTATTTCCTGCTCTGCCACTGGGTGACAGTATACAAGTCACTTCCCCCTCTGTTCCTCAGTTTCCCTCCCCTTAAATGGGGACAATGATACTTACCTTCTCTGTAAAGCATCTGATAGCTACTAATGAACAGCACTACATAAGGGTTAGGCAGTATTAATGTATTGCATATTAATAACTGATCATACAGATTGAGCAGAAAGAATGGGAATCATCATAGTGAGAGTTTTCAGAAATGGCAAAGGCATGATCATTGACTAAATTTAAAATCAACTTGGGCCACATCATTTATATTTCAGAGTAGCAGCCATGTTAGTCTGTATTCGCAAAAAGAAAAGGAGTACTTGTGGCACCTCAGAGACTAACAAATCCGATGAAGTGAGCTGTAGCTCACGAAAGCTTATGCTCAAATAAATTTGTTAGTCTCTAAGGTGCCACAAGTACTCCTTATCATTTATATTGAGTGTTATTTTGTAACTATACTTGAAACTCCACATACTCAGTTCAGTGGAGACTGATACTTTAGACTGCACCCACTTTCTATGAAAGTTTAAACAGGAACTTTTACCTGGTTTTCCTCCAAATCATTTACATTTGGGTCAACTTTTTGCTTCTTCACTGGTGGATGTTCTTCCTCTTCTACATCATCATCTTCTTCTTCTTCTTCAATAACAGTCTCTTCTGCAACCTGACCAGCAGGTACAGTTAGAACTACAAGTCAAGGAATATTAAATGCAGGAAATGAATATACAATGGATTATAGATGCTTTTGTACATAAATCCAGAGACAGACTACTTTGAAATTAATGTAGGAGAGAGGTGCTGCTCCACATAGAAGTGGTGGGAAACAATCAGCAATTCCTAATTCCTAAGATTCTCCCAGCTAGTTCCAGAGCCCATTCACCACCTTTCTTCTTGCTGTAGGAAATAGGATGTCTTAATGCAAGATCTGAACAAGGAAACATAACCCATGACTTGATCAGAAGCTCTACGTCCACCAGCAGAGGATTTACAAAGCTTGTTACTTCTACATTTCAACTAAGTGGAAAATGACAAATGGAGCACTCTGGAAAAAATGTGTGTCCAATTCTAAGAGGTGCTGAGGGCATTCTCAAAGCACTCTGCATCTTGCAGGATCATTTCTTATATGTTCCATTTATTAAAAGGTGGTGAATGGGCTCTGAAACTAGCTGGGAGAATCTTAAATCAGCAAAGGTGAATGTTTTTGTTAAAAACACTCCCTATTTTAGGGAATACTATAGTTCTTTCATCATCTTGTTCTTGTCAATAGTATAGCAATTGAATTAAGAGGGTACATAAAACTTGTAAATATTCCAGATATGAACTACTGTGTTTTTTCAAAACAGTTCTAATCAGGAACATTGACAGACAAGCTACAGATCAATAATTATGTGTAGACATTTGGAAAATAATTCTGAATAAATTTGAGAAAATTGCTTTCCATTCATGGACATTTTGTAAACAGAGGTGAAATGAAAATAAGTAAGTAATTCATTATGACTGGTCTGCCCATCTCTAAACTACCTATAATTTTACATAGGTGTGTTGGTTTGTGAAACTGACAGATTAGGATGGTCTAAGGCAATACAATTAGAGTAATGGGATGAAAAGGTATACTTAACCTGACAATCAAGAAAAATGTCTTAAAACCAAGTTCTACTTAGACTCTGGAATAATCACCCAATGGATCTTGGTAGAAGCACAACTGGTTGTGTTATTTAAATCCAGATTGGACAGGACACATACAATCATGTAGTAGGAAACAATTCTAGCCTAGCTGGTGGAAATGCACCAGATAACCTAACAGAATTTATTTATGGTAAATATTTATTATACATGTTTCACTCATTTAATTCAACTATTAATATTAGTATAAAAACGTAGCACTGTGCTCATCTGTGTTAAAGTAGAATGATTATGTAACTAGCCTCAGTCATAAACCTTAATTTTCCTCTCCATTCTTTTAGAGAGATCACTTGGAAGGTACGAATTGTAGCAGCACACTATGAGCAAGCTGAACTATGTAATGGCCTCATCATTTTTCCTTCTCCTTCCCCCACCATGCCTAGTTTCCTGAGATTCACAGACCTAAGTCTAGGTCTATACATCTACCATAGCTATTTTTTCCCCCCCTAACATCAGGAAAGTCTAAAACTGGCTTACAGTTTTCTAAACTCAGCAATCTCTTACCTTGCTGTCCATCTTGCATGGTCACTAAAAACGGCTGGCTGATACCACTAGTAGGAATGGCTGTTTGGAGACTGCCCAGTGGAACGCCATCTGTTACTATCGTAATGACTCGTTGGCCTCCACTACCAACCACCTGCTGTATTGCAGAATCTACAGAATTTGCTTCCACTATTTCCTCTGTGTTAGCTGGAGAAAGCAGAGCAAAACTCTCAAGTTAGCTTTTTCTTTTTAAAAAAAATAAGCGTAGAATAAATGAGTCAATGTTTACTGCACAAAAACCCCAAACACTGAAGCATCTGGTATGGAGTAATCAGCAAATGTTAAAAATCTAAAGTGGACAAAATAAAATACCAATACAACCCCAGCAACTTTTCAATGGTAAAAATAATTCTCTTCAGATACCTAGATGAATTTAAAGCACCAGCATTCACAAATACAAATACAACTAATACAGTAAAAAGTACTCAGTCTCTGAAAAAGAAAAAAAAAGGTTCAAATGTTAAAGATTATTACACAAGGTTTGTTGTTTTTTTTTTTAAAAAGATGGCCAACTTGATAATTCTAAAGTCAACTGGTGGTTTTCACACTCTGCACACTGTAAATAAATCAAACCAGTGGTTCTCAACCCACGACCCAATCAGCACACAGCTGTGGCACATGACATCCTCGGGGCCATGTACGTACTATATATATTGTGTGGATAAAGCCCACATAACAGAGAGCTGCATATGTGGCCCATAATGGTAAATAGGCTGAGAATGACTGCCATTAAGCATCACAAAATTTTTTTTTAGAATAAAGTACTGTAGAACCCCATTTTACAAACTAATTGGGGACTAAGGAGTTCATAAAGTCATAAAGTTCAATTTTATGAACATCTCAAAATTACAGCAGGCACAGTGCATAAATTGCAATTTGGTGCTGTGAATTATTTTCTTCTTGTCCTTCAAAACCACTGCAAAGCAATTTCCAATACACTGATAGCATCGGAACAAAGGGGTGACAACTCGCTCGACATCACTTTTATCATTATTATTATTTCCCACCCCCCCACACTGTCAGGAAAAATGGGTCATGTAAATGGTTGTTCGTGATGTTCATAAAATTGAGGTTCTATGGTATGCATAAAAAGAACCCAAATGTTACCAAGGCCTCAAGAAATCCTAACACTTGTTTAAAAAAACAAAAACAAAAAAACCGAGGCTTTGTAAAATCAGGGGGAACACACAAAATATCGATGTGGCGATAAAATCATTCCAAAATACCTATTTTGTAAAACTGGAGTTTGAAAAAATATCACTGTCCATATTTGTGTAGTAAGGAGCATCTGACAGAGTTGTGTTCTATTCTATTTGTATAACACTTAGTTGGACAGAACAATTCTAACAGGATCCAGGTCAAAACAGGATAGAGTAAAAGAACGGTTAGTAAAAACAACTTTGGTGTTTCATTCAAAGGAGCAACTATAGTCTGTAGAAATATCTATGAGCTATGATAACAGATAAATCTATTAGCCTTGCAACTACTGCCAAATATTATATCACTTTGCAACTCTTGAGTTATGCTGAATTAATTCAAATCCTTTTTACAAGCTATACTTAAGTAACCCAATTTCTTTATTATTTCTTGCAAATGATGCCCTAGGGATTAAATGTATTGATGTCAACACCAGATTCATTCCACCTACTTGTAGATCTGTTTGAATTGGAAAGGGGAGCAGATGCTTCAGCGAGGGCTGCAAGCGTGGCAAGCACAGAGGTTGTTGAGTTTGAAAACTGCACTGTAGAGACACGGGAATCACCTGTTTTGAGGAAATGAAGGCCAGTGAAGGAGATCTGCAGTCGCAGTATTCTGCTATAATATTAAACTTCACTAGAAACTGTACAAGCAAAAAAAAAATGCTGCCAAAAACCTACTGCTCTACTGGGGCTGTTTTTCCAGCCTACAATTCATAACTAGCATACATAACTTCAAGATCTGAAACACTCCCACATACTTTTCTTAGAACATGGTTGAAATAAGTACCTTATATTTAATATTCATTTCATTGGATTTAAAAATAAATGTATTTGAAACAATGCAAAGGAATTAAATTGAGTAAATAGATGCAAGCTAACGTCACTTATTCCAGCATTGTCACAAAGATCACCTACAAGTGGCCAGATGGTAATCCACTGGGCTATCAAAATCCAGATTTTGGCACCACACTTAGCTTTCATTTTGAATAGAAGTGAACAATGTTTTCAAAAGCCACACATGATCAAAATACAAGGCCTCACCAGCACAGAATAGACGCACTCTGACTGAACACAGGCTGAACACATTAGCATTATGCAAAAGCAGTTGCTATTCATTTAATTATATTTATCTGACTTTGCAGTCTCACATTAATTTCAATTACAGAATTGCAAATGCCAAACTTTTTTTTAAAAAAAAAACCTGTTGACATAAGCTAATTATACAACCTAAATTCTTTTACTGAGAGTTTTTGCCAATCTGTAAAGTATTGACTCCATTCAGTATTGCTTTTTAGAAAACACATTTTGTTTGTTACAAATCAAGTTTTTTCTTGAAAGCTAAATCAGTCGATTATAACCACTTCACAATTTCAACATATGGTTTGAAAACCAGCTTCAAAAAATAAGCCAGTCAGTTGAAACGCAACAAAGGAACTGGTGTAAAGACTATCAGAGTCGGCATATCAAGTTCTTGGACTGCAGATTCGGCTTTGTGCAAGGAATAAAAATCATCCCAATTCCAGTGCGAGAAGCTACTTCCCTCAACTGAGCACAGTAACCCATTATACTTGGATACAGTACTGACTGAACAGAAGAAAGAAATCTAAGTGGGACCAAAATTAGTATATTCAATATGCTATTTTCAGAAAGTTGTAACTGTTATTTATGAACAAAATTTTTCATGCAAGTAAAACAAATTTGTCCTCATTAAGGAATCACATCAGCCACACTATCAGAGGCTTGTTCACCTGCGCATCTACCAATGTGATATATGCCATCATGTGCCAGCAATGCCCCTCTGCCATGTACATTGGCCAAACTGGACAGTCTCTACGTAAAAGAATGAATGGACACAAATCAGACGTCAAGAATTATAACATTCAAAAACCAGTTGGAGAACACTTCAATCTCTCTGGTCACTCGATTACAGACCTAAGAGTGACTATCCTTCAACAAAAAAGCTTCAAAAACAGACTCCAACGAGAGACTGCTGAATTGGAATTAATTTGCAAACTGGATACAATTAACTTAGACTTGAATAGAGACTGGGAATGGATGAGTCATTACACAAAGTAAAACTATTTCCCCATGGTATTTCTCCCCCCCACCCCACCCCCCACTGTTCCTCTGATATTCTTGTTAACTGCTGAATTAGCCTACCTTGCTTGTCACCATGAAAGGTTTTCCTCCTTCCCCCCTGCTGGTGATGGCTTATCTTAAGTGATCACTCTCCTTACAGTGTGTATGATAAACCCATTGTTTCATGTTCTCTGTGTGTGTATATAAATCTCTCCTCTGTTTTTTCCACCAAATGCATCCGATGAAGTGAGCTGTAGCTCATGAAAGCTTATGCTCTAATAAATTTGTTAGTCTCTAAGGTGCCACAAGTATTCCTTTTCTTTTTTCATTAAGGAATCTGTAGTTTTAAATAAACTTTTTAGTCACCTATGAGCAAGAAGCGGTACAAAAAGTATCTTAACTGGTGAAAAAAGTTAAACTATTACTTGCTGTGATTGAAGTACAGTCTCTAGTGCCCTCTGTGGGCAAATAAGGGAAAAAAGTTAATGACATGGGACCAACAAAACCTTATCCCCACAACAGACCAGGAGTTATTATTGACAGGAGTAAAGTTTTAGAGTGTGGCACCCAAAAAAACCAAAATGGGGGAAAAAAAAGATACATTGGCCTTTTCATATTTTTAACATTAACTGAGTACATATATTGCAGGAATGTCCTTGTTTTAGGGAAAGGTGTGACATTATCCATGTGAAGCACTGTTAATCCTCAGGTTGTTGGGTTTTTTGGGGGGAGGGAAGAAGATGAGGAGGGGAGTGTTAATTATGGGATTTGTCAATTTATTAAAGGAGTAAACCACATGGAAAGTTTCTACTCAAAGTAAGTTCAGAGTCTCACTGAAGTCAATGGGTCACACACAGGATTAGGGTGCCACTTGTACCGATCCAATTGCAGCACTGGGCCCTTTGAACTGAAAACAGGAAACATCCACATTTGTAATATTGCTCCAAACAACTCTGGCAAACACTCATGCATGTGAACAGTCCCATTAGCTTCAAAAGTTACTCACATGCAGAAGTGTTTGCAGGGTCAGGCCCTCAACTTGCTTCATAAACCTTGTATTTAGAAGCCTCCTTAAGACTGAAAAGAAACAGTAGTTTGGATTTCCCAAATATAACAAAAAACAACAGGTTATAAAGTCTCACGTAAGGAAAAGAATTTATATTTGGCCTTAAATGAATTTTTCAGACAAATTTACGGAAATAACTAGCTTCCTCATTTTTGTATATTATCTCTAACCTATTGGCTAGGAAAAAATAAGTTGAGTAATCTGTATACCCAAGATACAGTCTCTGCAATGATTTTTCATTTGTTTCCTTATTTGACAGTCAAATACACAAGATGACTCACTCTGCTCTTCCAGTTAATAATAAAACAGAGTATTGAATGAATCCTTGACAAATTTAGGGATTAGGTACCAAATAGTGAATATCTTACCTAATCAAATTTTACTAGTGAACTGGCATTCGCCACTGTCAGAAGACAGGATACATACTAGGCTAGATGGACCTTTGGTCTGACCCAGTATGGACTGTTCTTATGTTAACTCTCAGTGCATTGTAGTTTGAGTCCTTAACATTTTCCAAGTTATGAAGGTTCTATTTTATTGCTTATAATACACACTGAGCCAGATCCTCAACTGGTGAAAATAGCAAAGCTCTCTGCTGACTCAATGAAACAAGCTTTTTATGCCAGCTGAAGTTCTAGCCCATTATCTTTTACAGGTAAAGTGTATATATTGGTGCATTCCAATATGTTTTAAAGATCTTTCTCTACTAACTTGGAACAACTGCCTTCTACAATTCAGAAGACTGAACTGAGAGACGCAGCTTTCTAAAAACCTTTACACAAGAAATATTTTGGAGAAACATTTTTCGCCTACATGTTCACAGAATCTTACCTGAGGTTGTTTTGGTGTTTGCTGAAGAAACAAAACTAGCAAGATTGAGAACGTCCCCTGATGCAAGGATAAATGGTGAGGCAACAGTCACTGTATTTGTGACAGGATTTGATCTCTCTGGATTCATGTTCACCTGATTCTGCATTGCCTCCTTAAGAAGAAAATGCAATTAGGCTCACATTTATATCTCATCTCCAATAAGAGAAATAATACTTGGCACCCATACAGCATTTTTGGGGCCTGATTCTCTGCTGTTCTGCACCTTGTGTAGTCAAATAATTGTATTTGCTTTGCACTGGTGCAAAAGTAGGTATAAAATACTACCAGAAATGGCAGTGTTTTATACTAGTGTAAATCAATACACAAGTTGCAGGGCAACAGAGAACCAAGTCCACTATCTAAATAGCCTTTTCCAAACATGAACTAATCAACCTTGTAATAAAATTAAAATAATCTGCTTCTTCCATTCCCATTTCCCAGAGGCATGTTTCCACAAACATTTCAACAACAACAAAGCCAATTCCATGAGTTCAGAAGCAGAGTTTCTGAAGAACTGTGTGCATGCAAAGAAAAAACTAATGCAGCTCAGAAATTTGGGACATTATTCTCCAAATCTACTATCTCAGTGATGAAGAAACTAATATCAATTGACATTTCAATATTTTATACAAGTTACCACAATTCTGATTCAGGCATGCAAAATAAAAAGTTTCTGTAGGAAATGTTCATTCTCATCATACTGGCAAACACTGTAGGCAGATAACATACTTCCCCTGTAATTATCAGCAAACATTTTTCTTCCTTAACCCACCTGCAGCATTACCAGAGTCTCTGCATTGTTCTTGTCCAGGGCTATATCAAAGGCTGATTTATCAAATTTGCTGAAAGCGTGAACATCAGCTCCATACTTTATAAGCAACTCTACAACATCGCGATGGTTGTGCTCTGTTGCCCAGTGCAAGGCAGTCATCTTTAACATGTCCTTGGCATTTACATCAGCACCATTCTGAGAGAAATAAAAGAATTGCTTTCATCTACTGTATTTTTTTCAGTGCATGGCCTCTCCCTGATTCAAGAGAAAGGCTAAACAAAGGGTAGGATACACAAAGGTACTTCAGCACTTAAATCCCAGACTTAGGCAGCTAAGTCCCAGTTTTGGTTCCACTGGAATCCACAAAAATCCTGCTAAACCCTACAGGTGCCTAAACTCACTCAGTGCCTCCTTTTGTCAGAGTAAGAGTTCCCTGGGCACCTACAGTTCCTGCCTCTGGGTATGTGCACAGCCCTCTGAGCAGCTGGATGCCTACCTCCCACCAAAGCCCCAGCATGAACATGGTTCGAACAAGGGGGAAGACAGACATTCAGCTGCCTAAGACACATGCAGGGCTTGATCCAGCAGGCATGCTCAGAAGTACTTGAGGCACAACTCCAAGTGACAGGTTCCCATTCATAGACAGATGCCTCCCTGCAGCCCAAAGTCAGGCACCTAACTCTGATAGAAGAGCAGAGCATAGCACCCCCCCCTCATTAGCGTCTCCCATTGGTACCTTAGGGTGGAGCTGCCTACCATGCTGGCTTTTGTGGATTGCATTCTAACACATCTATCTCCCCTCATTCATTGTATGGAATATAGACGCCTAGCCCAGCTTTGTGGATCACAGTGTTGTTCCTGTAAGTGCCACCATCATGCTCAGCATTGCAATGTCTAAGTCCCTTCATGGATCCTACCCAATGTGCTGTCAAATATGTGCATACACGTGTGCACATACCACTTAAGAATTTAGAGATTTGCTTTGGTACTAATCTCTTACAATTATACTCATCCTAGGTATTATTTTTTACAACAGGTAAAACAATTCAGACAATAGGATTCTTTAAGTAAACAGTGTTGCTTTAACGTCATCCTGAGCTATGTGCTTCCTGTTCTCCTGCACAGGCATCACACTGTTTTAAATCAGCATTTCTCAAAGTGGGGGTCCCGACCCAAGAGGGGGTTGCAAGGCTATTGTCAGAGGTTCATGGTATTGCCACCCTTCCTTCTGTGCTGCTGCCTTCAGAGCTGGGCAGCTGGAGAGCTGGCTGCTGGCTGGCTGCCCAGCTTTGAAAGCAGCGCCATCAGTAGCACCACAGAAGGAAGGGTGGCATGATATGGGGCTGTGGGTGTTGTCACAGCATGAAATAGTTCCAAAGAGGGGCAGGGCGTCAACAAAAGAAGTCTGCAAACCCCTGTTTTAAATCTCCTATATTTATCACTAAGGGCTAGTCTACACAGGGATGGGATGGTATTCCAAGAAGAAGGATTGCTAGGCAGAGATTGGCTCCACCTAACAAAGAGGGAAGAGCATCTTCGCAAACAGGCTGGCTAACCTAGTGAGGAGGGCTTTTAACGAGGTTCACCTGGGCAAGGAGACCAAAGCCCTGAGGTAAGTGGGGAAGTGGGATACCAGGAGGAAGCATGAGCAGGATAGCGCAAGAGGGGAGGACTCCTGCCTCATACTGAGAAATCAGGATGATCAGCAAGTTATCTTAAGTGCCTATACACAAATGCAAGAAGCCTGGGGAACAAGCAGGGAGAACTGGAAGTCCTGGCACAGTCAAGGAATTATGATGCGATTGGAATAACAGAGACTTGGTGGGATAACTCACATGACTGGAGTACTGTCATGGATGGATATAAACTGTTCAGGAAGGACAGGCAAGACAGAAAAGGTGGGGGAGTTGCATTGTATGTAAGAGAGCAGTATGACTGCTCAGAGCTCTGGTGTGAAACTGCAGAAAAACCCAAGAGTCTCTGGATTAAGTTTAGAAGTGTGAGCAACAAGGGTGATGTCATGGTGGGAATCTGCTATAGACCACCAGACCAGGGGGATGAGGTGGAGGAGGCTTTCTTCAGGCAACTAACAGAATTTACTAAATCACAGGCCCTGGTTCTCATGGGGGACTTCAATCACCCTTATATCTGCTGGGAGAGCAACACAGCAGTGCACAGACAATCCAGGAAGTTTTTGGAAAGCGTAGGGGACAATTTCCTGGTGCAAGTGCTGGAGGAACCAACTAGGGGTAGAGCTCTTCTTGACCTGCTGCTCACAAACAGGGAAGAATTAGTAGGGGAAGCAAAAATGGATGGGAACCTGGGAGGCAGTGACCACGAGATGGTCAAGTTCAGGATCCTCACACAAGGAAGAAAGGAGAGCAGACTTTGACTCCCTCAGGGAACTGATGGACAGGATCCCCTGGGAGAATAACATGAGTGGGAAAGGAGTCCAGGAGAGCTGGCTGTATTTTAAAGAATCCTTATGGAGGGCACAGGAATAAACCATCCCGCTGTGTAAAAAGAATAGTAAATATGGCAGGCGATCAGCTTGGCTTAACAGTGAAATCCTTGCTGATCTTAAATACAAAAGAGAGGCTTACAAGAAGCGGAAGATTGGACAACTGACAAGGGAGGAGTATAAAAATATTGCTCAGGCATGCAGGAGTGAAATCAGGAAGGCCAAATCACACTTGGAGTTGCAGCTGGAAAGGGATGTTAAGAGTAACAAGAAGGGTTTCTACAGGTATGTTAACAACAAGAAGGTGGTCAGGGAAAGTGTGGGCCCCTTACTGAATGGGAGAGGCAACCTAGTGACAGAGGATGTGGAAAAAGCTAACGTACTCATTGCTTTTTTTGCCTCTGTCTTCATGAACAAGGTCAGCTCCCAGACTACTGCACTGGGCAGCACAGCATGGGGAGGAGGTGACCAGCCCTCTGGGGAGAAAGAAGTGGTTCGGGACTATTTAGGTTTCAGAGTAGCAGCCATGTTAGTCTGTATTCGCAAAAAGAAAAGGAGTACTGGTGGCACCTTAGAGACTAACAAATTTATTAGAGCATAAGCTTTCGTGAGCTACAGCTCACTTCATCGGATGCATTTGGTGGACTATTTAGAAAAGCTGAACGAGCACAAGTCCATGGGGCCGGATGCACTGCATCTGAGGGTGCTAAAGGAGTTGGTGGATGTGATTGCAGAGCCATTGGCTATTACTTTGAAAACTCATGGTGGTCAGGTAAGGTCCCGGATGACTGGAAAAAGTCTAATGTAGTGCCCATCTTTAAAAAAGGGAAAGAGGAGGATCTAGGGAACTACAAGCCAGACAGCCTCACCTCAGTCCCTGGAAAAATCATGGAGCAGGTCCTCAAGGAATCAATTTTGAAGCACTTTGAGGAGAGGAAAGTGATCAGGAACAGTCAGCATGGATTCACCAAGGGCAAGTTATGCCTGACTAACCTAATTGCCTTCTTTGATGAGATAACTGGCTCTGTGGATGAGGGGAAAGCAGTGGATGTGTTATTCCTTGATTTTAACAAAGCTTTTGATATGGTCTCCCACAGTATTCTTGCCAGCAAGTTAAAGAATGGGCTGGATGAATGGACTATAAGGTGGATAGAAAGCTGGCTAGATCGTCGGGCTCAATGGATAGTGATCAATGGCTCCATGTCTAGTTGGCAAGTGGTATCAAGTGGAGTGCCCCAAGGGTCAGTCCTGGGGCCGGTTTTGTTCAATATCTTCATTAATGATCTGGAGGATGGTGTGGATTGCACCATCCTCAAGTTTGCAGATGACACTAAACTGGGAGGAAAGGTAGGTACACTGGAGGGTAGGGATAGGATACAGAAGGATCTAGACAAATTAGAGGATTGGGCCAAAAGAAATCTGAGGAGGTTCAACAAGGACAAGTGCAGAGTCCTGCACTTAGGAAGGAAGAATCCCATGCACCGCTACAGACAAGGGACCAAATGGCTAGGCAGCAGTTCTGCAGAAAAGGACCTAGGGGTTACAGTGGACGAGAAGTTGGATATGAGTCAACAGTGTGCCCTCGTTGCCAAGAAGGCTAATGGCATTTTGGGCTGTATAAGTAGGAGCATTGCCAATAGATTGAGGGACGTGATCATTCCCTTCTATTCGGCATTGGTGAGGCCTCATCTGGAATACTGTGTCCAGTTTTGGGCCCCACGCTACAAGAAGGATGTGAAAAAATTCGAAAACGTCCAGTGGAGGGCAACAAAAATGATTAGGGGGCTGGAGCACATGACTTATGAGGAGAGGCTGAGGGAACTGAGGGGGGGAGGGATTACTCAGTGGTTTGAGCATTGGCTTGCTAAACCCAGGGTTGTGAGTTCAACCCTTGAGAGGGCCATTTGGGATCTGGGGCAAAAATTGGGGATTGGTCCTGCTTTGAGCAGGGGGTTGGACTAAATGACCTCCTGAGGACTCTTCCAACCCTGATATTCTATGATTCTATGAACTGGGATCATTTAATCTGCAAAAGAGAAGAGTGAGGGGGGATTTGATAGCTGCTTTCAACTACCTGAAAGGGGGTTCCAAAGAGGATGGATCTAGACTGTTCTCAGTGATACCAGATGATAGAACAAGGAGTAATGGTCTCAAGTCGCAATGCGGGAGGTTTAGGTTGGATATTAGGAAAAAACTTTTTTTTAACTAGGACTGTGGTGAAGCGCTGGAATGGGTTACCTAGGGAGGTGGTGGAATCTCCTTCCTTAGAGGTTTTTACGGTCAGGCTTGACAAAGCCCTGGTTGGGATGATTTAGTTGGGGATTGGTCCTGCTTTGAGCAGGGAGTTGGACTAGATGACCTCCTGAGGTCCCTTCCAATCCTGACAGTCTATGATTCTATGATACACTGGCAACGCTAAAGCTCTGCTGCGGCCGCGCTTTAACGTGCCTTGTGTGGCTGCAGCGCAGAGCTGGGAAAGAGCCACCTCAATGAATGGCGCGGCTCCTACCACTGGAGCACTGTTTACACTATGGCTTTACAGCACTGCCATTTGTCGCGCTCAGGGTGGGAGTTTTTTCACACCCCTGAGCGAGAAAGTTGCAGCGCTGTTAACTGCTAGTGTAGATAAGTCCTAAATTAAGCAGTGATTTCATTGAACAATTCTGAGGTTTCCTTCGAAAAGTTTTTTAAATGATACTTAAGAGGGGGAAGAAGTTTTGTATTTCATCCTACCAATAAAAATATTTAATTGGCATTAATCTACCAATAACTTCTTCACATAGAGAGAAATGCCTCATAAGGGACAGGACATTACAATGTAATTTATATTCTGCAGACTGATGTACAACATCTCACTTACCCTAATCAGCAGTTCTACAATATGTGTATGTCCATCAGCTGCAGCCATATGCAATGGTGTCCTGTCCACTTTGGTTCGAGCATCTCTGCTAACACCTGCTCGAAGCAGCACTTCCGCTGTCGAATAATGGCCATACTGGGCCGCAAGGTGAAGAGGTGATGTCCCGAGCTGTATATTAAAAAAATGTTTTAAAAAAAGTTCTGTTCAACGTAGGTGTGGAAGCACATATTTATCTCCATTAATGCATTCAACAATTTTAAAGAACTACAATTACACTCCCACCACATCCCCCACAGTAGGGAAGGTACAAACCCCCAAGTGCACAGGGGCAAGGGGAAAAACCAAGAGCGACCTGACCAGAGAGCTGAATGTCAGGAAGTGGTAGAGGGCTGAGTGTAATGGATAGATCACAATGGGGCCTTGAGAGCAACTGCTGGCAGAGGGAACCCAATGCAGAGGGATAACCGTGGTGTGCTCTGCCAGAAGGGGGCAAACCAATCAGCAACTGACCCTGCAACAAGCACAAATTATATAAATGAATGGTTGGGATTATAGTCTGTGTGTAGAAAGCAAACAAAATTAGACTGTGACCACTTGCTCTGAGGCAAATGTTATGTTAACAAATAAACTGATCACTGAACTATAGTTCTGTCAAATGAGATCAGATATACAATTACTTTAAATGGAACATTTAAAACATATACACAAAAATTAAAAAAGGCGTTAGTTGCCAATCAATACAGGTGTCTTAGTGCTCTAATTCCCTCTTCGAAGCTTTAAATTCAGTATTTAAATGTACTTAGCAAGTTAATATAGTTTGAAAAACATTGACACTTAAGGATCACTTTAAAGAAGACTTAAAAGGAGTGAACAAACACCTGCACACACAAGAACAGGTAAAATATTGCTCAACGTTCTGTAACAGCAGCACCCAAACTGGCTACACTGGCAACGTACCAGGAGCATGAATGCCATGCGTTGGCCCCATCCGTAACTATTTAGACCCATACTTAGCTTTACTACTCAGGACTAGTCCCATTTACTCCAATGGGGCTACTCCATGATAGTAAAGTTCTTGCAGGAGGCCTCCTGTGAATAACAGGGATCAGCCAACGTTGACCAGCTTTCAGGATCAGGGCCTAAATCTGCATAAACACTTCAAAAGTGTATGACTAGGAATGCTTGTTGCTTGCATTTCCCAGCAATGAAACGTCACAGTTAATCAGTCTGGTCGTCATCACACAGTTACAGAGAGAGGGTGCCCAGGAGCTTAATTAGGACTCTAAGATTATCACCTACCCCCCTCAGGCTGCCCTCAAAGGATCTGTTCTATATTTTAGTTGGAGTAAATACCTTTATGGAAAAAGTAGCCTTTTCTATTAAAAACATACCCAGTCAGTGGTGAAAGGGGCACCATTTGCCATTAATGTTCTAACTTCATCATCTTGCCCTTTGCGAGCTGCTTCTAGCAACCTCTTTCCGAGGTCCACTAACGACATCTTTATACATGGGAACAAATATTTTCAGAAAGCTGCATTTCAAAACAGGAAAAAAAAAAACACTTTAAATGTGCAATGTGACTAAAATATCATCAGCTAGACTAGGACATAGATGCACACTGGAAATCAATCTATGCCAGATATGGCCAATAAATTACTTGATGAGTTAAGTGTTTATGAAACTATACATATTTTTAATGTTCAATACTTGCAACATGATAGGAATGCAAAATGCAACCCTGATCCTGCAACTGCATCAGCGGATACAGACCAATGGTTCACATGTATCCGTTTACTTCAGAGGCTCAATATGGACCTGAGTTGAAGTCTACCATAGCAACAGCAACACTTAGTATATACAGTATTTTACAAAGATTAATTACTTCATCTTCACAAACACCCCACCCCACGAGCTAAGGGGCTGGTATCATTGTCCTCATTTTACAGCTGGCAGTCACTGAAAAATAAAGTGACTTGTCCACGTTCATAAAGTTAGTCCATTTTAGAGCTGGAAATAGGAACTCCTGGGTTTTAGTCCTGTGCTAAGTCTACTAAGCAACGCTGCCTCTGTTTTTCAACCTATACTTTAAAGGTATAATAAATATGGTAATCAGGGGGATCTGAAGTTCTTGTCTGACACAGATACAGTGGCATTTCACTCCTATGAAGAACTGACCTGAAGCCTAAGTATTAATTTAGGTGTGAGACTCTTCAAATGGCTACAAGTGAATGTCTCTGCATACCAGTACTGAACTGCATAGTTCATCAGTGAATCCATCAGGTCTTTAACTGAGATAAAAGCTTTATGAAAAAAGTTATACCACTTTATTGAACAATTCAACAGAAGTGTCCAAATATACCATAAATAACCCCAAATAAGTAAAAGTCAGTAAAATAATCTTTTAAAAAACTTAATGCTCCTCAAGTAACATAACCAATATAGAATTTCCCCATGTAAAAAATGTCCCATTTTACAAGACAGTATTTTAAACCTAAATGACAATTATTATATGCAAAATATTAAACATAAAAGGCAGGAGTGTGACAATTTTTAGCTCTGTCATAAAGACCTGATGTTCAGGGAAACAAACTTGAAAGAAGAAAAAAAATCCCTGCTCTATTTCTAGTTGTTCATACAGCTTGCATGACATCTTAAAAGGGCCACTTTAAATAAGCTCTGCACCATGCTAAAGCATTCTGTATTCGTTGCTGAACCTTTCAGGTACGACCCCATACCCACAAACGCTCGCATACGTTTAACTTTGGCCCAATCCTACAATGAGTACAGGCACCCACGTGCGGAGCTCGCTACAGGATCAGGGCCTTTCTGTACATAAGCATTGACTCTGAGGAGATTATGCACGCGTGTAAACACAGGCAAGTGTTAGCAGGATCAGCATGGCCTTAGCTTTACTTACCTTGATTCTTGGTAGGACAGCCTTTATTTCTAAAAAAGAAAAGTAGTACTTGTGGCAACTTAGAGACTAACAAATTTATTTGTTAGTCTCTAAGGTGCCACAAGTACTACTTTTCTTTTTGCAAATAGAGACTAACACGGCTGCTACTCTGAAACCTTTATTTCTAAGGTTTCAGAGTAGCAGCCGTGTTAGTCTGTATTCACAAAAAGAAAAGGAGGACTTGTGGCACCTTAGAGACTAACAAATTTATTTGAGCATAAGCTTTTGTCTCTAAGGTGCCACAAGTCCTCCTTTTCTTTTTGCGACTACAGCTCACGAAAGCTTATGCTCAAATAAATGTGAGTCTCTAAGGTGCCGCAAGTCCTCCTTTTCTTTTTGCGACTACAGCTCACGAAAGCTTATGCTCAAATAAATGTGAGTCTCTAAGGTGCCGCAAGTCCTCCTTTTCTTTTTGCGACTACAGCTCACGAAAGCTTATGCTCAAATAAATGTGAGTCTCTAAGGTGCCGCAAGTCCTCCTTTTCTTTTTGCGACTACAGCTCACGAAAGCTTATGCTCAAATAAATGTGAGTCTCTAAGGTGCCGCAAGTCCTCCTTTTCTTTATTTCTAAAGCTCCTTTAACAGTCTTCTAAGCCCCAATCCCGCAAACACTTTTACACTTAACTTGAACAGCTCGGTTGAGTTCAATGTACACAAAACGTTAGTCGTGGGTGTAAGTATTTGCAGGGCTGGGGCTTAACGCTGGGGGTTTGGAGTTATTTTAAAACCTCCAAAAGCCCGCAGGGTCTCTCATCGCACTTTAACCTAACTCTGGAGTCACAACAGAAATCATCCATCAGGAGCCCGCCATCCCATTCGAGGTCTCTGGGGGATCTGAGGCCTGAAACGTCCCTCCTCTCCAGCAGCAACAGGTGTCTTGAGAAGAGCTTCAGCCAAAAAAGGCTTTTTCCACCTTCCTTGTGGGGACACGAGGCGACTCCATCCCCGCTGATTCGTTGCCATTGATCCTGGGTCCACGAGGAGCTGCCCCCACCTCCACGGCGCTGCAACTTCCCTGCCAGCCCCCCAACCCCACAGAAGTGGGGACCCCCCCCCCACGGGGATTCCCCCCTTCTCATCCCACAGCGAGGAGCTCCCCAGCGGCGGCTCCCCCCCCCTTAGCCCCAACCTCGGGGGGAAAGGGGGGGGGAAGCAAAGACCTCAACCCCCAGCCTCCCCTCCAGGCAGGGTACCCCCGCTTCTCCCACACCGACCCCCCCCCAGGGGCCTCCTCCCCCAAAGTGACCCCCCCCGTAAAGTGAGCCCACTCCTCCCCCACGGAGGGGACCCCCCCTGCACACACTCACCCTTGGGAGGCGGAGGCGGCCCCCGGCGGCGCCAGCGTGGGCGTCCCGGGCGGGGGGGGGGGGCCAGGGTCGCTGGGGTTAGCTGCTTTTAACCGCCCCCCCTCTGCTTGGGAGGGAGGGAGACAAAATGGCGGACGCGGAAGTGGAAGGACCCCCCCCGCGTCCCGCGGCGGAGGGATACACGGAGTGGGGGAAGAGGCCGGTCAAAGCCTGGAGACGCTCTCGTCACACGGGGCCGGGGGGGGGCACAAACCGTTATAGGGGGACGGGGCCGTAACAACGGGGGGGAAATCAGCCTCTCGATTCACGGCTGTATCCCTCCGCCACGGGCCCCCTGCTCCCGGGCCCTTAAATTAGCCCCCCCCCCCTCCTCCTCCTCCTCCTCCTCCTCACGGGTCCGCCCCGCGCGGCGGCAATTGCAGCGCGGGGTAACTCGAGCGATCATGATCGATTCACTGGCTTGGGGAGGGGGCAACCCCACCCCCCGCCCGCCGGGATTATTTTTTTTTTTTCCGGCGGAGGGATTTGACGGAGTTAAGAGCAGGCGGAGGCGTGAGCGGCCGGGCGCCTTCGCTGTAGTCCCGGCCGGGCGCCCGGTGGACGCTTTAGGCGCCAAGGATGAAAGTGAGGCGGCTGGTGCGCGTGGGCCGACGGGTTTCGGGCGCCCCCCCCCATATGTCCCCACCTCGCCCCCCTTGCACACCCCCAGAGTTGCCCTCAGCCTAGTCCCCCACGTACCTTACCAGCTGCCCTCAGTTCTGAGGTGCCTACACCTGGAGGGGGGTCCCTTACAAGTGCTCCCCGTTTTGGGGGGGGACCCCCACACCAGGGGTGCCCCCCATCTTAGTGCCCACCCTATAGAAGCCACAAGCTCAGAAACAACCTGACCTGGTTCAGCCCTTCCTCATCCCAGGGTGAGCAGGTGGCTTGTAAAAGGGGGTGAGGGGCGTGCATACCGTTGCCCCCCACAATAATCGGGGCCGCCGCTCCCCAAATGAATTTGACTCCCAACCCCCTGGAAAAAAAAACAACCCAACGGTGAACAATCATACGTAGAGGCACACAGAAAAATCCTTCAGCCTGAAACCAGAAAAGACCAAAATGATTCTTCTTGTTGCTCTTACTCATCTATTTTAGTGGTGCCGAGAGACTCCAATTAAAGATCAGGAACCCACTGTGCTACGTGCAGACAGATACCGAAGAAGACAGTTCCCGGCCCAGGGAAACAGGTTCTTGGAGGACAGCAATGATTACACCTGCTCAGGGGACCAGCTGGAGGAACTATGGTATGGGCCCTGAAGTGATGTGGGGCTATGAGAGATCTCATGTACTAGGCTTGGAGCCAGGGCACTTTGCATGGGTTGGAGCGAAAAACAGAGCCCATCCTAAGGCAAGTGTAAGAAAACTGAAAGGTCTCGTCTTCAGTAGGGAAAATAGTGTTTACTCAATTTAGCGAACTCGAGGCGAAGTCCTAGTGAAGCCAAAGCACAGAGTAAAAATCGTAAATAAATCAAATTGTACCATAGATTCTCTCTGGATAGAAATTTGATGCTTGAATAATAAGAGTATAGCAGTAGGAATATTCCACTGATGACCTGACTAGGATGGTGATGGTGATTGTGAAATGCTTTAGGAGATTAGAGAGGCTATAGAACTAACTCAGTAATAATGGGGGATTTCACAACTATGTCCATATTGGAGGGGATGCAGAGATGAATGCAGAGATAAATGACTGCTTCTTGGAGCAGCTATTTCTGGAACCCACAAGGGAAGAGGCAATTCTTGTTTTAGTCTTAAATGGAGCGTAGGATCTGGTCCAAAAGGTGAGTATCGCTGAACCACTTGGTAACAGTGATCATAATATAATTACATTTAATATTCTTATGGGGCGAAAAACACCAAAGAAGCCCACCACAGTAGCATTTAACTTCAGAAAGGGGAACACCACAAAAATGAGGAAGATAGTTAAATGAAAATTAAAAGGTACGGCCCCAAAAGTGAAATGCCTGCACACTGCATGGAAACGTTTTAGAAACACCATAATAGAGTTTCAAATTAAATGTATACCCAAAATAAAAAAAAAATGCAGAATAAAGTAAAAATAGGCAGTTTGAAGCAAAAAAAAATCCTTTAAAAATTGGAAGTTAAATCCTACTGAGGAAAATAGAAAGGAGCTTAAACTTTGGCAAATCAAGTGCAAAAGTGCGGGCCAAAAAAAGAATTTAAAGAGCAACTAGCCAAAGACTCAAAAACTAACAGCAAAAAAACTTTTAAGTATCTCAGAAGCAGGAAGTCCTCCAAACAAACAGTAGGGCTCCTGGATGATCCAAGTGCTAAAGGAGCACTCAAGGAAGATAAGGCCATTGTAGAGAAGCTAAATTAATTCTTTGCATTGGTCTTCACTGCAGAGGATGTGAGGAAGATTCCCACACCCGAGCCATTCTTTTTTAGATGATAAATCTGAGGAACTGTCCCAAATTGAGGTGTCAGTAGAGGTGGTTTTTGGAACAAATTAATAAACAGTGAGGAGTTACCAGGACCAGATGGTATTCACCCAAGAGTTTGGAAGGAACTCAAATACGAAATTGCAGAACTACTAACTGTGGTATGTACCTATCGTTTAAATCAGCTTCTGTACCAGATAGCTGGAGGACAGCTAATGTGACACCAATTTTTAAAAAAGGCTCCAGAGGCAATCCTGGCAATTACAGGCTGGTAAACCTAACTTCAGTGCCAGGAAAATTGGTAGAAACTATAGTAAAGAATAGAATTATCAGACACATAGATGAACACGATTTGTTAGGGAAGAGTCAGGATGACTTTTTAAAATAAAAATTATGCCTCACCAATCTATGAGAATTCTTTGAGGGGGGTCAACAAACGTGATCAAAGGTGATACAGTGGATATAGTGTACTTGGACTTTCAGAAAGCCTTTGACAAGGTCCTACACGAAAGGCTCTTAAGCAAAGTAAGCAGTCATGAGATAAGAGGGAAGGTCCTCTCATGGATCAGTAACTGGTTAAAAGATAGGAAATAAAGGGTAGGAATAAATGGTCAGTTTACATAGTGAAGAGAGGTAAATAGCAGGTCACCCAGGGATCTGTACTGGGACCAGCTTAATATATTCATAAATGAGCTAGAAAAAGAGTCAAAATAGTTAAGTCCAAAGCTGACTACAAAGAGTTACAAAGGGAAAAACTGTGCGACTGGGCAAGAAAATAGCAGATGAAATTCCATATTGATAAATGCAAAGTAATGCACATTGGAAAACGTAATCCCAACTATGCATACAAAACGATGTGGTCTAAACTGTTACCACTCAAGAAAGAGATCTTGGAGTCATTGTGGATAGCTTTTTGAAAACATCTGCTCAATGTGAAGTGGCAGGCAGAAATCCCAACAGAATGTTGGGAACCATTAGGGAAGGGATAGATAATAAGACAGAAAATATCAATGCCACTTTATAAATCCATGGTACACCCATATCTTGAATATTACATGGAGTTCTGGTCATCCCATCTCAAGAAAGATATTTTAAAATTGGAAAAGGTATAGAGAAGTGCAACAAAAATCATTAAGAGTATGGAACAGCTTCTGCACGAGTAGAGATTAAAAAGACTTGGACTTTTCAGCTTGGAAAAGAGATCAGTGAAGAGGGATGTGGTAGAGATCTATAAAATTGTGAATGATGTGGAGAAAGTGAATAAAGAAGTTTTATTTACTCCTTCACATAACACAAAAACCGAGGTTTGCTCAATGAAATTAATAGGCAGTGGGTTTAAAAGAAACATAAGGAAGTACTTCACACAACACACAGTCAACCTGTGCAACTTCTTGCCAGGGAATGTTGTGAAGGCCAAAAGTATAACTGCGTTCAAAAAAGAACTAGATAACTTCATGGAGCATAGGTCCATCAATGGCTATTAGCCAAGATGAACAGGGATGCAACTCCATGTTCTGGGAGTCCATAGCCACTGATTGCCAGAAGCTGGGAGTGGATGACAGGATGGATCACTCAACGATTGCCTGTTCTGTTCATTCCCTCTGAAGCATCTGGCACTGGCCACTGTTGGAAGAGAGGTTACTGAGCTAGATGGACTAGTGGTCTGACCCAGTATGGATGTTCTTAATTTCCCATGAGTTAGCAGGTCAAGGTAAATATTAGGCTCCCCCCATAGCTTTAACCCAAACGGCTTACCTGTCCAAAAATCATAAGACAATTCAACAAGTTAATGATTAATATTTGGAGGATTTTCTTGCCATGCTGTATTAGGAGGAGAACATCACCAGACAGACATTTAAATTGTTTTATTTAACTAAAACAACGACGTTAAGTGTTCTGGATTTTTTTTCTTCAACAGCAAACATATAATATTTTAACAAAACAAGCATATGTCCCTTGCTTCTCACATTTATCTTCAGAATTTTTCTCCTTGTCCAGATCTATTCCACCCCCAACAATCTTCTATTTATTGAACTTTTTGAAACTTTGCACTTTTAGAGAGAAATTAGGGATTGACTCTGTGTACACAAATTTGCAGAGGGACAATAGAGTTGAGATTTGTTATTTCTTACCTCTATATATTATTTATTTATTTAAAAACACTTTTGCTGTTAAGCATGTTACCGCTGGAGACACAAATCCATAGTTTGAGAACTGCAAAACTAAGCATCTCTGATGGTATCTTCTAGACTGAGCACTGAGTCCCATTGGGTAGATAGAAAGATTAACCTAAATAATCTGTACAGAAGCCTGTGGAACCCCATAAGATTGGGTCCCTAATCCATGAACTATTGGAACTCATTTACAAAACTTTTCTTAAACATACATGAATATATTGTCTCATACTATAGAATTAGAATTTATAATCTCTGTTCCATGATGAGCTATAATGTTTGAGCTATAATGTATCTTAATTAAAATTGTTTAGATAAAATGTTTTTTGAGGAAAAAACCTATCAAAAAATCCAATTTAAATAAAAAAACATGATTGATTTTTTCCACCCTGGTTTCATTGCCGGTGAGGAAGATAAGTCCCCAGGCACCATGTAGCTGGAGTTGGTTATCTTTTTTCTGTGCTCGGCACAGGAGACTGCTTCAAGGCTGGGGCATAGCCCAGACCCTGTGAATCTGAGACAACCCCCAACCTCTCCTGCACTCCCAAGGTCACTTCCTCTTCTCACAACCCCTGCTCCCACAGGATGACCCTGGAGCACAGCTGAGCTTTCAGCAGCTTTGCACAAACCTGGTTTCTGGATTCTCTCCCTTCAAGGCAGAAAACTAAAGGCCTCAGGGGCTGGCAAATGACAATCCCCAGATGTTCTGTTTGAATAGAGCCCGAAAGCTCCTTCGGGGGGAAGCCCTGGCTGTGAAACTGGTCTAATGCCTTTACCACTGACCTCCTCTCCTTTATAAATACTCCAGGCAAGAGACTAGCTGATCCAGAATTCTTTCCATTCAGCCTTGCCTCCCAGCCTGGAGCCCCAGTGCTTTCAGCCAAACCCCTGGCTGTTGCAGGCTCCTGAGGTGCAGCAGATCCCATCCCCATGTAAATAGATCTGTCCTGGTTTACAACGCCCAGTGTGCGCGCTTGGGGTCTGCCCATCAATCTTTGGCCCTGTGCCTGACCGGAGGCAGATGGACAATCTGGAGCTTATTCAGGGGGAGCAATGGGAAGGGTCAGTGGGCTGGAGGGAGGAAAGATTAAAAGAGCTAAATTTGGAGGGAATGCTCACGTGACAACTGAGACAGGGATGCTGTGGGAGCCTGCGAAGATCTGACAGGCCCTGAGCGCCATGGAGAGAAAGGCATTATTAGCATGACCAACTGAGAGTCCCTGGAACAATGGGAAGGTGTCAAGGAAGGGCATGTCCAGGCTGAGTCTCAGGGGAGCCGGCCTGGTGGGTAGATGTAACATCTGGGGAAAACATATCCCAAGGGGCGGTGTCAGAGCCCCATCCTAAAGGACTTTATTGCCACATGGAGACCTGCTGCAGGGAGTAGCAGGCAGGAAGGGGTGGGGAGATCAGGCATGTAACCTGTGTCCTGCTGCAGGGGAGAAGAGAGAATCATAGTAATGTTGGGCTAGAAGGAACCTAGTCTAGCTGCCCATGCGAGGCAGGACCATGTAAACCTAAATCAGCCCTGCCAGGGGGTTGTCCAACCTGTTCTTAAAAACCTCCAATGGTGGGGATTCCACAGCCTCCCTTGGAAGGCTCTTCCAGAGCTTAACTACCCTTAGAGTTAGTCCTAATATCTAACCTAAATCTCCCTTGGTGCAGATGAAGTGCATTACTTCTTGTCCTACCTCTCGTGGACATGCAGCACAATTGCATCCTCTTTATAACAGCCCTTAATGTACTTGAAGACTGTTACTCGATCCTCCCTCAGTCTTCTTTTCTCAAGACGGAACATGCCCAGTTTCTTTAATCTTTCCTCACAGGTCAGGTTTTCAAAACCTTGTCGCTTTTGCTGCTGTCCTATGGACTCTGCAGTTTGTCCAGCTCTTTCCTAAAGTGCGGTACCCAGAATAGGACACACTACTGCTGAGGTCTCGTCAGTGCCAAGTAGTGTGGGACAGTTACCTTCTATGTCTTACATATGGCAGTCTTCATACACCCCAGAGTGATATTAGCCTTTTTCACAACTGCATCACATTATTGTTTTATATTCAGTTTGTGCTCCACTATCATCGCTAGAGTCTTTTCACCAGTAATCCCACCTAGCCAGTTGTTCCCCATTTTTGTAGTTGTGTATTTGATTTTTTCCTTCCTAAATTAAGTACTTTGCACTTGTCTTTATTGAATTTCATCTTGTTGAATTCAGACCAATTCTCCAATTTGTCAAGGTCATTCTGAACTCCAATTCTGTCCTACAAAATGCTTGCAACTGTTCCCAGCTTGGTGTCATCTGCAAATTTTATAAGCGTATTCTCCATTCCATTACCCAAGTCATTAATGAAAATATTGAATAGTACCCGGACCACGGACTGACCTCTGCGAGACCCCCCCACTAAATACTGCCTCCCTGTTTGATGACAAACCATTGATAACTACTCTTTTGAATATGGTTTTTCAACCAGTTGTGCACCCACATTCTAGTAATCTAATCTAGACCATATTTCCCTAGTTTGCTTATGCAAATGTCATGTTGGACTGTCAAGAGCCTTACTTAAATCAAGATATGACGGGAAGGAAGCTTCGAAGCTGCTGACGTTCGATTTATTCTCACACAGCCCTCACTGCTCAGTGGGGCGATCCCAGAATCCCTGTTATCCAGACCCAGACGCTCAGATCACCTCAGTCTCTGACTGATTGGCTGGGGCACCTGCCCTTCAACTGCTCACTACTCTGCAGCCTACCCAATGGAGGGAGCTCCCTGTGCCTTTCTTCTCTTCTTGCTTATGGTTTTCCAGCCCTGGCTCTTTGGAGCGTCTGCTGTCCGGTGTGGTGACTCAATGCCACTGAATACCATGAATCCCTGTTCAGGGGACATAGGAGGGGGAATTGTAAAGGGCTGGGACTGTAATTCTCTGCTGCACAGTGGGGCTATGGGACCCAAATCACTCCTGTGAGTGAAAGACTCCAGCCTGGGAGTCGCTAGAGAAGGGCTGGGGGTTATTACGATTGTCCAGAAAACCCCCTTCAAGTGACAGGGCTGGGATACAGGGCTGAAAGGGAGTGGGGGGACGGGACTTGGTCAGTTTCCTCAAGTCTCCTTTGTCTTCTGTGTTAGATGCGAGTCCGTTCACAGTATCTTGTCTCCCAGTGACAATGAACGGAATTCTGGGAGAATTTGTCATTTTCCCTCGCCTCAATCCTGGAGCCTTCAAAAGCATCATCTGGCACAGCCCCTCCCCTGCTAATGCTAAAGCCTATGTGTCACAGTTATACTTTATAACTTTAGCAGTTATCACCCCAGGGGCCCCTGGAGCGCTGCCCCACGTTTCAATGGAGGACGAGAGATATCGAGGGAGAGCAAGACTCCACAACCAGAGCTATTCGCTGGAGATCAGCAACCTGATGCTGGCAGACGTTGGCATGTACAGCTGGGAGACAGCAAGTGCAGATAGCAATATCTTCTGTAGCTATGACCTGCACATCCACAGTGAACGTGTGGAGGGGAGATGGGATTTGCACTTAAAATAGACCCCAGCTCTGCAGAAACCCTGTAATGCTGTTTCAGCACTGATCAGCATCAAAGTGATGGCTGGGCTGGGCTTGCTGGTAGCATAAAATTTTTATAGATTCCAAGACCAGAAGGAACCATTGTGATCCTTTAGTCTGACCTCCTGGATAACCTACCCCAAAAGGATTTGCATTTTACCCAGAGGAGATCATCTGGCACAGCCCCTCCCCTGCTAATGCTAAAGCCTATGTGTCACAGTTATACTTTATAACTTTAGCAGTTATCACCCCAGGGGTCAAAAATCATGAGTCAGGACCCTAAGATCATGAGATTATGTTAAAAATAATAAATTTTGGAGTGGAGGGTTAGTTGTCTTCTGGCTTTGGGGCCTTTAGGGTCTCACTTGCTTCAGGCTACCAAGCTTTGCCCTGCAGCTATGAAAGCTACAGACTTATTTCTTTTTTAAATGAAAGCTGAGATCCTCCTGCACTAGGAGGATGAAAAAATACAACACTAAAAATCGTAAGGCTTGCTATAACATCACAAGAGTGGGCAACTGGGCCCCAGAAGTTTAGTTTGGGTACAGCAGAGCAAGGTCAGCTCTTATAGAAAGTGGCCCAGTGCAAAGGACCAGGGCGTAGGCGGTCTGGCCTAGTGATCACAGCTGGGCTAGTGCCCACAGGTTCAAGGATATCCATGAAGTGGTAATCAGCAAGCAGGGATCAGAGTAAATGCTGAAGCTGGGCTTGGTAGGCAAGAGTCAGACTCAGGCTAGGGTCAGAGAGTAGAGATCAGAGATAGTTACCAGACTTGAAACAGGAGGTGAGGGTCGGGTCGGGTCGGGTTGGGTCAGGCCAGGGTCAGATCAGAAAGCAAGGTGAGGTGTGACATCACAGCAAGCCAAAAATTTATGTAGGTGCCCAGATAACTTCCTAGTCCACCCTCAGTTTAAATAGTGAGCCTGCACCAATCAGAAGGCTGCAGGGTGCTGTCACTCTAGTCCCTTCGGGTGGTACTTCCTGCAGTGCTCGATCTCCCTAGTGTGCCTTGAAAATGGCTCTCTACTGCCTCCCAGTGGCAATGTAGCTGTCCTGGGCTCTGCAAAGCTGGGTTCTAGTCCCACAAATCCTTACAAATCCAGCCTCTGTAATGCCCTCACAGAACAGAGAGTTATAATGACTGGGTGCCATTTGGAGCGTTGCCCCTTGGGCCTGAGCGGGTTGCCATCATCCAGGGCTGTTTCTGCTAGGAGGAGAAATTGACGCTCCATGGGAGAGGTTCTCTGGTGCGATCTTGCTTATTTGCAAAGAACGTCCATAGAGTCATATCTCCCTGGCTGTAGTAGAAATACAGAAGAGCAGGTAGTTCAGAACCCCCACATCTGCCCCTCCAGTGGGCTCCGTGCCCAAGAAGTCCCATATCTCTGTTCCCTCTCAGAGTTGTCACATTCACTCCTCCTCCTCGCTTTGTGCAGCTCAGGATGCTACCTTTAAAAGATTTGCTGACATACTTGTGTCGGTCATGAGTGTGAAAAATCCTTCTCCTAACTGCCATAGCATTGCCGGCAAAAGGTTTTGTGTTGACGCTTTTATGCCAGCAAATAGATCCTGTTGCTGGAATAGTTTATGTCATCAGGTGAGCTAGTATAAGCGAAGGAACTCTTGCTGATATAAGCCACTTCTCTGCTAGGAGGGTTGGCAGGTGTGCCTCTTCTGATATAGCCTTGGTGGCAAAGTCTTTCTAGAGTAGATAGTGCGTAAAACACACTCCATCTGCTGCCAGTCTCCTAGTCCCTGCATCTACAAGCAGAGAAACCCCTCGGCCCACACAGCTTAGCTCTGATCTTCCTTGGGCATTCCCTATATTGTTTGTAGCAGAGGTTTTCGATATAAAGGGGCTGGGGGGCTCCTTCTGTGGAGCCTGAAATAGGATGTTTGGCCTCCACTGGTTTTAAGGGGATCTGTGATTGTAGATCAAACACGCCCCCCATGGCAGCTGTTTGCACCTTTCAGAGCATTATGACAATCTTACCTTAAAACGCAGGCGGATAATGATTTTTTTTTTACTTTTTAACACTGAAAGTCCTACAGAATCAGGGTCTGCCACTGGAGGGGGGCTCAGCTAACCTCTGGGAGGCTGGCATTGTTCTCACCCGTGGGAATCAGTCTCTAAATGAGAGGCCATTAACTCTCGGGTTTCAGCACTCCCCACCACTGTAGCCTCTGGCTGTCACAGGGAGGGCCCTGCAGTCGGTTCTCTCCACAGCAGCCTCTGTGCAAAGTTATTTTGTATTTCCCACCCCCAACCTGGGCCCCAGAGCGACTGTCGGAGCTGGAGATCAGGATCCAGTCTGTGATGGCTGGGAACGGCACCTGCAATGTGATCTTCACCTGCAGCGCTGGGGAGGAGAACGAGACCATCAAATACATCTGGACACGCCCAGTAGGGGCCCCTGTTTTCTCCATTGAGGAATCTCTGCTGGTCCAGCACAGACTGGGAGACAAGGACTCTCCCGTCACCTGCACAGCCATGAACCCCGTTAGCAACAGCTCGGCAAGCGCCTCCCCCAAGGCGGCCTGTGAAGGTGACGCTCGCTCCATCCCTCCCCCTCGAGCGCATGCCGCACGGAACGGTCTGTGCAGGGCTGGCTCTTATATATACACACTGCTGCTCTGGCTGGGTTCTAGAGCACAGTGAGCACCACTGGAGGGCTCGCAGGCTTTTTAAAGGGCTACTTCCCAATTCATCCTGGTGCTAGGCAGGAAGATCTATGGCTGGGGGTTCTGAGCATTGTGCTGCATCTGGCCCAATGGGAACAGCTGGGCATCTGCGTCCCATCCCCATCCAGGCTCTTCGGAGTCGGAGCTCCCAGCACCTGGTGCAGATATGGGTTTTCCAGACTGAGGAAATCTCCTAACCATTGATTTATTCCTTCAGGTCCCAGCCTGCCCCAGGCCACGTCACTGCCCTACTGCCATGCCAAGGGGATCCTTGTGTTGGGGGTGCTGGGAACCCTGATGGCTGGATCCTCACAGTGAACGTCCTCGCCGCGCGGGAGCAGAGACAGCACTGAGAGGAGAGGAGCTTCCACTGTGGCGCTGAATCCATCCTGACACTTCCCACACTGCCAGACAGGGGGATGCGGCAGCGGGGTTGGCTGTGGTTCCCAAAGGGTTAATACGTCCTGAGCGGGCAGAGGAGGAGCAGCAGCTGCCTACACAGTGCTGAGGACTCTGAGCCCAACATGACTCCCTGACCCGTGCCCTGCTGCTGTGGGGCGTAGGCTGGGGAGTGACTCCGGGTGGGAGGGCGTGAATTTCTGGGGGATGCCTGCTCCCACTTTTCCTTGTGACCAGGAAAGCCCCAGGGAAATGCAGCTGGGCTCAGAATTGGGGATGGGAGGAGCCATGCAGAATCAGATCCAGGCCCCATTGTGATGCTGCCTGGGGGTATCCACGGCTGTGGGCACCTCGCTACCACCTGCCCTTCACACAAAGCAGCCTTGTCTGTGCCTGCCAGGGTCAGCTCTGCTCCCCAGCTCCATCAGCCCTCCCCTCTAGGCCTACACAGGCCCTGCTGTCCCTCTCCTGCTTAGCAGTAGCCACAGACTAACCCCCGAGAGCTCCCATTGTCTCCCTGGAGCATCCAGCCCCTGCTCCACTGGACACTCGCAGTATTCACTGATCAGCTGCTTCCAAATAAACTATACCAACTCCACCCCACATCACCACTCTGCTTAACACACAGCACTTACACTTTTATGTCACTCTAAACAAGTCTAAGTTTATTTAACAGAGCACAGAGACTCCGGTCATAGCAAGTAGAGAGACTGGAAACAAATGGCTGCATATGTCATTAAATCATCACACATTCTAGAGCCTAGATTAATAAAATAGCATAATGTCTAATGAAGTATTGTTCATGCAAATCTCATGCCTAATAAAATATTGCTCACCCAAAGTCCTTGCAGTGTTTTCCACCTGTGACCCTCCCTCCAAGAGACATGCATGCTGTCAGTTTGCCTCCTCGGGGAAGGATTCAGTTCATCCTTTTGCATGCCGAGACAGACCAGACCAAGCCTTTGTCTTTATTCATAAACGGGACCCTCCCGCCCCCTGCTTGTTTCTCTTGTAGATTTCACAGTCTCTCAATTGGCATCTGGCTCAGTGTGCCAATAGGCGGACAACACAGTCCTATGGCCAGACAGGGAGATAAGTGTCAGTTACCGCCTACCAGATAGGAACATTTCCAAGATACATACCCTCGTGGACTCCAAGCCCTTACGAACACAATTTTCTGCACAGATTCATAACTCCTTTAACAGTATGAGAACATAATCACAATTATGGTGATCACTGGCTCTTGTAGAGACCTCATGTGCCACCTGATATTGGCAGATACCTGATATTCGGCTGGGGATCCTTGTAAAACCCTATGCACCCCTCTTCCAGTCAGCAGCAAGGGGTCCCTAGGTCCTATTCATCTGCTTCAGCATCCCCTCTCTGACAGTGACCATGCTGAACGCCGGGTCTTTGTGGCTAAAGTCTTGGCCTATTCCCAAGGATCTCTACGATTCAGTCATCCCTAGAGCTGTAGCCTAGACTGCCTCCCCTGCATAGCTCCCTTGCTCTGTCAATGAAAGCAACAGGGGGAGTGGGCGCCCACAACTGAGAGCCTCCCAGCCCATTCGGGAAGCTTCGTATCCAGGATCTCTTGGGGGCGGTGTTAGAATTCCACCCCCTGAGCGTTCCACGTCTGGTTACTCACAGACACGTCTGTTCAGTGAAAGGTTTAATTCATCTGCTAATGCTAGTATGCAGACTTCTGGGGAGGAGCACACCTGGGCAGAAGAACAGTGGAGAGCTCTTTGCAGAGAACACACCAGTAGGGGGCAGAAAACAATTCTCCTGGCTCATGGCCTTCCCAGCATTTTGACTGCTGAGTGAAACCTGCTTTAGCTGGAGCCTTTGAAGCCTTGCAAAAGCTGTTAAAGATTTTGTTCTCAATAAATTCGTCGAACTACCATACTCGATACATTGCTCATGTCCTGCCCAATCTTGGCTTACCCACTGCCACTGTCACTATAAGACATTACAGAATTAAGCCATTTGTATCTATTGCCTGCAAGGTGTCTGTTACTACCAACCCTCTTAACCAGATCTCCTAGTGGTACCGTTTGGTCATGTGTCCATGTATGGTCTAATTGCTGGGGTGGAACTGACTGCCACCTACTATGGGCAGCTGATATTTTTTGCATAAGAAATGGGCAGAAACTGCTTTATCAGGAGGAATGAAATCACCTGCTTTTTGATTCCATATCCACGTTTCTAATTTTCTCTTTATGGCGCAGACGAATCTCGGGCATTGTCCCATAACTGTAAAATGGAAACTCCCATACACAGCACCCCCTAGTGCTGCACTGAAGGTCTGTCTCTGCTTAGCTGAGCTCACAGCAGAGGAAGAACAAGTGCAGCCCACACTGGCACGGCTCTCTGGCCTTTAGATTGCATGTTTTACAGATAGGAAAACTGAGGCACAGAGCAGGGGAATGACTCGCTTAAGGTCACCCAGTAGGCTAGTAGCAGAGCTGGGAATAGAACCCAGGTCTACTGAGTTCCAGTCCGGTGCTGTGTTCACTAGGCCACACTGCTTCCTACACCCTGCTTATCTGCACAGTCTCCCTAAGCTATTGGCCTGCAGGTCCCTTCTACTCTGGCTCCCCCACAACCATTCCTGGTGCCCTCCCATGACCAGGATCTAATGCTTTCAGTTCCACCTACTATGCAGCTCCCCACTCTAGCTCCTACCACCTGGCATCCTTGGTCTCCACAGAGTCCTCAGCTCCTTCCCACTGCCCCTCCTCCCTGGCCCCTGACACTGCCTCTGCTTCTTCCAGTTACTGTCACTGTGGATCCCGCTGTACATATGCACATGCCTCATGCATGGAAAATCAGGTTCTTTCGAATTGCAGTGTCTTTCAGTGCTGTGCATGCCCCCTATGGCTTCCCCTGTTCCTGTGGAGGTGTGTCATACCCGGAGTACAATCCAGACCAATGAATAGCTGTGTCAGCCTGGGGTGCCCTTTACACTGCTTTGCTGTTGTAACCTCCAGGCTGGACTGCTCACAAACAGCCTCCATCATGCAAGTCACTCCCAGCGATGTCTGGGTGCTCTTACCAGTCTTGGTTGTACTGCAGAGTGACCCCAACTCACTCCCAGTCTTAGATTTCCCCCCAGAAATGTACGTCCTGTACTGCCCAGCCCTCTCCCGGACAATACAAGTTTATATAAAGTCAGTTATTGCTTTAATAGAAAAAATGCACATAACTTGCCACCCCAAATGGATTTTCCCAGAAACTTCAATTTAAACACACTGGATTAGATAAAACAATAAAACAAACTGCTTTGCTACAAAGAGAGAGCTTTTAAGTGAATACAAGCAATGAGGAATTAAAGTCAGAAATGATTATGAAAAATAAAGATAAGAGGTTTACTAACATCTAACTTAACAAACTATCAGATTCAAGCAAAATTTCTCACCACATGCTTTCAGCAGTTTTACTGGCCAAACTATAGGTCAGGAACCTTTCCCAGAGTCCAGCAAATGCTTCTTTTGTCACTTCAGGTGCAGTGAATGCAATGGGCAGGAGTGGGGGTCCCGTGATGTGTTTGTTCCTCCTTTTTATAATTTCAGTCCCTCTCTTGAAAAACATTTCCAGCTAGGCAGTAGGGGACGAAGAGTCTGTGTGGAAGGATGTTCCCTGCTGCTTTTTTCTCACCTGTCTGAGCTTTCTTTGATTCCCTTCCTGCTTGATGACTCTGTTTACTGCTTAAATGCAAATTAAGTAGAGTGAGTGGCCGAGGCCGTGTGTGGCAGAGCAGCGAGTTGTTACTTGTGTTCAGTATTGTTTCTCATTCAGATTTATCAGGACTGGGTCTCCTGAGGGAGTTTAAGGAAGAGGAAGGATAGGCCAGTGCTTAGAACACTAGCCTAGGACTTGGGGAAGACAATTCCCTGCAATGTCAGACTCCCTGTGTGACCTTGTATAACCCACACACCTTCTGGGTGTAGTGTTCTGTCCCATCTAGTGGCACCAAGACCACTTAGAGAGAGAGAAAAAATGAATCTGCTCTACAGCCTTAGCTAACAGCCAGTCGGGTTTTAGCTCTTGCGGTAAAGGCTCATGCACTAAGCTCCAGAAGCCCCAGGTTCAATCCCGCCCATTGCGGACCGGGGTCTGTCAGTGTTACACTTGCACAAGTCACTTAGCTTCTCTGTGCTTCAGTTTCCCATCTGTAACATGGGGAGAACAGCATGGCCCTGCCCCACAGGAGTGTTGTGAGGATAAACACATTAAAGCAGCGGTAGGCAATTATTTTTTTGTCAAGATCCAAATTTCTTGTCAAAGGTATAGTCAAGGTTCAGCCTCCGGAGAAAATAATAATTAAAAAAAACCCCCAATGATAATGATAGAAAGTAAATGAAAAGATTTTAAGGTCTGTTCAAAAGCATCTGGAGGTCTGGATTTGTCCCACAGTCCGGCTATTGACTACCCCTGCATTACAGGTTGTGAGGTGCTCAGATAGAATGGCAAGGGTGGGGTGTCATATTGGTAGACAGCTTTGGGCTGCATTTTAGCAGTTAAAGAAGACCTGATTTGGTGTTTCTCAACCTCATGCCATTTAAAGGAGAGGCACATAGGGCAAAACTCTACCTATAAGAGTTGGCATATTTGTTTTGAGCTGTCACTCCAACCATAAGTAGCTGAGCTGGGGTTAGTGCTGGATTGACATCGGGGATAACATGGAGTCTTTTTGTCAAAGAATCCTCTTAGTAAACTGTTCTGATCTTTCCACCACCCTTTGTGGGTAGTGGGGACTGGAAGAAAATATGTCTGAAGTCATTCTGTGGCCTCAACACTTGGAGTTCGGAAGTAGTAAGCCGTGGTCAATAGCTACTTCTTCCAGAATGCCAGAATGAGGCTTTTAATTTTTTTTTTGACCTGCTGAGTTATAGGGCTAGTGAAAAGCAGAATTTCTACAGCTGATTATTAATATATTACAGGAGCGTCTGGAGAGTCCAAGCAAATCAGGGCCCCATTGTGTTAGGTGCTGTACAATCATATGGTGAGAGGCAACCTCAGACTCAAGGAGCTGACTAGCTAAATAGACAAGACAGATAAAGAGTGGAGGGTGAAACAGAGTCACAGAGCAGGGAAGTTATTTGCCTAAATACCAGTGGTTTCCAGAGAGGCATGTCTCTTTTTCAGACATCCAGTGCCATTTATACAATACAATACACAACGCACACAAGCAGCTCCTAAGCACCTTTCTTTGTAGCTGCCTCATCCCTATAAACCGGAGTAACTTTTTTCTCAACATGCTTTTCTGCGGGCTAGCCCTTTAAATTTGACAGAGCCAAATACCAGCAGCCCTAAAATGGTGATTTGCCACTGCACTGGGTTGCTGGCTGCTGATTCTTCTTCCTTTCCAGTTGGTATGTATTAACCCTGGTTATGTTTTCCTCTGCTTTTTCCCTTCTTATTTCTGAGAAGCTGACACATTCTCACAGTAGATTAATGACAATTCAGACCTTAAGGCCCTGATCCTGCTAGAACTGACTAGTACAGACTTAGACCCAGCTGGAGTCACATATGGGTCTCTGTTATAAACAAGGAATATTTGACCACAATATTAAAATATGTATTTTAAAAGAAATGCATATGGATCTACATAATAATTCTTAGCTCTTCTTAGCACTTCTCAACTGTAGATCTCAAAGTGCTTTCAAAAGAAAATTAATGTAAATATTATTTATCATCTACCTAGGGCCTGATCCTCCAAAGACTTAACTGTAGATCACAGAATCATAGAAATGTAGGGCTGGAAGTCCACCTCCCTGTGCTGAGGCAGAAACCTAGGACTTTCCCTGACAGGGGCTTGTTCAACCTGTAAGGGCTGGTTTAGGGTTAGTTGATCTGGAGGACTGCTTGCAGTACCTAATGACAATAATGCCTAGTGCTTATATAGTTTAGTTTAGTTAAACTCATGTCTTTGTCGGATTAGAGAATTAGATTGTGAGCTCTTTAAGGCAAGGATCATCTTGTCTGTATCGCTGTGACTATGACTTTAGCGCATTGGGACCTTGCTCCCTGCTTGGCGCCGCGGGCCAGACACTCTCAGAATAGAAATAAATAGTAATAATGATCCCCATATTACAGATGGGGAAACTGAGGTGCACAGGCAATGACATGCCCAAGATCAATGGCTGAGCCAGGAATAGAATCCAGGTCTCCTCATTCCCAGCTAACCCATCAGCCCTCTTTATAAACAGCAATTAATAACAATATTCCTAAGGCTAATACAGGCAATAGCAAGAGAGAAAATCTGCATCAGGCAAACCAACGCATTAAAACTGTATGGTTTCATAGTAGCAGCCGTGTTAGTCTGTATTCGCAAAAAGAAAAGGAGGACTTGTGGCACCTTAGAGACTAACAAATTTATTTGAGCATAAGCTTTCGTGAGCTACAGCTCACTTCATCGGATGCATTTACATTTTATTTTATTTGCTGTAGCTCACGAAAGCTGATGCTCTAATAAATGTGTTAGTCTCTAAGGTGCCACAAGTCCTCCTGTTCTTTTTTTAAAACTGTATATTATTGTGCATGGTTTTTCTTGGCCCGGTGTTGACAGGTGTTCGGCACTAGGCCTGTTTTATTTAGATCCTAATCAATACAAGGGAACGTTCATCAGCTGCGTTCCGTGAGCCGCTCCAAGAGCGGACCCTACTTTCCAACGCGCCCATTTGCCCTTAACAAAGATGGTAGCACTCTCCCATTCTCTTCAGTAGTGTGAAGTCAGATGCCGGATGTGCCCGCCCGTCTGCCCTCTACCAACATGGCGGCCGCCTCCCCTTTCTCATGCCATTGAAACCACCCACGAATACCCCGGATGGAGCCGCCAGCCTCCCTCCACAAAGATGGCGGCCGTGCCCCATTCCTTCCTGGGGCGGTGAAGGAAGGCGGCGGGATCCCGGATGTGTGCAGCCCCTCCTCCTCCACCGCCGCCCCCCCCGCCCACTCGGGAGGAGGTGCCGGTTACCCGGATGTTGCTCCTGCTCTAGCGGCAGCGGCCGCCTCCCTCGGACGGGGAGAGAAGCTGACGGATCCAATATGGCCGCCCTGATCCTGAGGAGAGAGTGAGAGGCCTAGGGAGCTCGGGGCAGCCCCCCCAGTCCGACAGCAGCAGCCCCTGGGGGCGGGGAAAGGAGGAGCGGGGGGAACCAGCCCCTGCAAAGATCCAAGCTCCCCCCAGCTCCTGCCACCCCCCCGGGCCCTGGGTGTCCTGTTCTCCGGGGGGAGGGGCAGCCTCTAGCTAATCCTGGGGGGAGGGGAGCACTTGCCATAGCCCCCCCTGTGCCAGCTCCCACTGAGCCCCACCTCCTGGGGTACGGGGGGGATGGGGAAGAGAGGGTAGAGAGCAGGCAGCTAGGAGGGTCCCTGGGTTGATCATTTCTGGGGAGGAGCGAGTCATTCATTTCTAGCTTCCCATCAGCCCTCTTTCCCTGGGATCTTTATTTTTGTTGGGGGGAGGGAAAAGGGCAATAGAGTTGGAGAGAGACGCATGACAGGCAGGTGGAGAGTCTCAGGGTGGCTTTTTCGGGGGGGGGGGGGGAATAAGCTAGTTAAAAACATCCACATTTTCCAGCTTCTAATAAACCCAGTTTTCCTGATTTATTTTTTAAATGGGGAGGCAAGATTAAATGTGTATATTGACGTGTGGGAGAAGAGGGGATCGTCTCTGGGGGAGAGAGTTGCAGGAAATTAAAACAAGACACTTTAAAAAGCCTTTTCTCAGCTTCATATTAAACCAAATTTCCCTGGCCTAGGAAGGGAGAGGAAAGGGGGTCAGGGACAGGAAAGCAGGACTAGAACTGCATATTGAAATGTGGGAATTGCTAGGTAGTTATAGCAAATATTAGTTAATAAAAAAGGAGGAAAGAAGCAATCACAGGTAAAAAGCAAGCTGTGTGATGACATTAAGCATCTTCAGATAACCCTGTTTTGGTGGGTTAGTTATATTTTGGGAGCTTATTCTTAATTTCTGGGGGAGTCAGATTTTTAATTTTTTTAATATTTAAAAAATGTAGGAAGATACAGCTGTACAAAGTGGGGAAGAGCCTTAAAGTTGAACAGCTGCATGGCCAGTTTTCTGAAAATTTAACACCCAATTTCTAAATCTCCTGCTTTTGGAGAGGGGTCTGTTCTTTGGGGTAAAGTAGTATTATGGGAAGAGTGTGTGTGGGGGAAGACAAGCACTAAAAGTAACAATCACAATTAAAAATAAAGAAGAAAGTACAGGTTGAATTTTCAAGTATTTTGGAGATTCTAATGACTTTTTTTCTTGGTTATTGTGGTAGAGTCTTTAACTTAAATTTCCCAGAAATTCAGTTAGTTCTAATAAAACTAGAACAAAATAACGTGGGAGCAGAGGAAAGTAGACAAACCCTCCTTTTTAAAAAAAAAATATCTGTTTTTTGCAAGAGTGGCAAAGGAGCTACTAGTAATAAGGAAACAGAGAAGCATCAAAGCTTTAGAAAAATGATGTTTTTAAAAGAAATGACCTAGAGGGTGCAGGATAGATTTTGGATCTTCCCCTCCTCCCCTTCCTTTTCTCAGTGGGGTGAGGTAGATGGGGAGATTTTGGCATCAGAGTTGTTAGGAAAATTCTTTAGGCAAGACTACCTGCTTTAATACCACACTCTGATGATCTAACTGTAGAAGTTAGGCTTCCCTGACACGAGAGACATACTGTAAAATCATTCACAAAGAGCTTAAGCTGTTCTGCTGGGTTTTTTGTTTATCTAAAAAGTAAAGTAAAAGGGAGGAATAGAAGAACTCTTCAAAAATTCTTGTTCAGCCCCATGTTCGAATCAGTGCAGTAGAGCGGATATAAACAAGACAAGAAGAGCTTCAAATTAAGGTTGGTCTCTGTTTTGTCTGTATTTATGTATCATTTTATAATATGCTAGTGTTTCATCCACTTCAGTTTGTCTTCATGGGAGGTTCTATTAGTCCATAAGTGGAGATATTGTGCCTTGTGCTGGCTTCTGTTGTGTGAACTAACTTAGCCTCCAACTGCCCAGCTGATGTGTAAAAGTTTCTCACAGGGTCTAAGCCTTAAACCATTGATTCATTTAAAACTGAACATGTGATTTGAGGGAGGGGTGTGAGTATGGATCTCAATCCAAGACATGATACTAATTGCTGGGACTGAGTCCAGTTGCTCTTGGTTTATCTTCTTACCAGCCTTCTAGAATCATAGAATAAAGGAGAATACTAGAAATTCCATGACTTGAAACATTTAAAACTAGACTGGATAGTGCTGTAAATGAGCATTTCCTAAAGTGTGGTATTACACCTCCCTGGGGTTGTCTGAAGCTTTGTGCACATGTGTGTGAAGAAGACATGTACCTTAAGGTGGGTAGGCTTTTAACAACACATGGCACGGTTCTGTAATGAGTTTCATTTTCTTGATGGTGGGATTCAGCTTCCAAAAGTTTGAGAAATGCTGCTCTAGATAAATACGTAGCAGAAAGTTCTGTCCTGGAGATGAATGGGAAGGGAGGATGGATGAGAAGTGACTTAATATATCGGAAAAAGAAAAGGAGTACTTGTGGCACCTTAGAGACTAACAAATTTATTTGAACATAAGCTTGTTAGTCTCTAAAGTGCCACAAGTACTCCTTTTCTTTTTGCGAATACAGACTAACACGGCTGCTACTCTGAAACCTGTTAATATATCGGACATGTCTGACCTCTTTGCTTATATAAACAGGTTTTTGGATAAGGTTGGCTAGACTTGAGAAGTTTTCACAGTGTGGTCCAGGTGATAGAGTACCGGACTGGGAGTCTGGAGATGTAGGTCCAATTCCTGGCTCTGACGCTGACCTGCTGTGTGACTGTGAGCAAGCTGCTTCACCTTTCTATGCCTTAGGTTCCTGATCTGTAAAATGGAGATAATGATACTGACCTCCTTTGAGTTTGCTGGATTGGGACAATGCTATATTAGAGCTCAGTAGTGTATAAATAGCCAAAGCGCTGTTCAGAACACTTGTTTTTCAGAAGAAACTCTGGATTCTTAGTTGAACTTCCATGTAGCCTTAGACTTGGGGTCCAAACCTGAATTGAGCCTGACATTTGGCTAGATCCATCTTTGAAGCCCACTCATTTAAACTAGCGTGTTTGGTTAGTTCTACTGCCTGTGGCTCCTTAGGCCCTGCCTACACTATAACTTTTAACTGAGTGTGTAACTAGCCCTCTGTTTGGCTGTAAACATAGCTTGTGTCTATGCCCAACATGGTTATATTATAGTTAATAACTCTCTGGTAGCTGTTACGCCCTTGCCAGCAGCCTGGGCTACTGCGTGGCTGTTTTTCTCTAACTATTCTGACAAACTTAATTTGCTTTGTAGATGGATTCCCTCACTGTGCTTGTGCTTCTCAATTGGCTGGTCTTATCCTCCCAGTTTTCTGAGTGGTAGGAAGTATCTGAGTGCATTTCTGTATGTCTTACTCATCTGTGTGTGTGTCCTCCTGGCACTCCATCCATTGCTAAGGCATTATAGTAGAGCACTTGGATACTTTGCTGGTTAGTGGTATAAATACCTGAAAAGAAAACTGCCTAGTTTTCCCATGATACGCTGACACTATGCTGCCTACCAGTGTTTGTAGCGTGGATGTGCAAACAGGATGGATATGTGGTTGTGCTGTGGGAATAAAAGCCTGTTGCGTGGCCACAACCATTTTTGTTCTAACCTGGTTAGATAAGGGTGTCGTGACCAGGATACAAAACCATGGCTGCCGTTATAGTGTAGACAGTATTTTAAGTTGTTTGGCATTGGAGTCGGAATGGGCGTGTCATATTGAAAGCCATCTCTGCACTGAAGAAGAAACTGTTGAAAAGACTACTTTAAAACAGTGGGTCACCCCAACAGGGTTACAATCAGTTTGTCTAACAGTGTAAACCATCTTTAAAAAAAGAAAAGAGTACTTGTGGCACCTTAGAGACTAACAAATGTATTAGAGCATAAGCTTTCGTGAGCTACAGCTCACTTCATCGGATGCATGTTTAAAAACTTTGGCTACACTAGTTCCTTCTCTAAGAGCCCTTCTCTAACCCCTGTCTGTGCTACAGATTGAACCATGTTGATTATAACAGGTTACTGACACACTCATGACCTGGTAAACAGTTCCCAGCTGTACTAGAAAACTTGTAACAGTATTTGGCAGGTGAATAGCACAGGTGCAACAGGCTTTTTAATAACTAGCCACTGAGCAGGACTAGCTGATGTTGAATGCCCATGTCCTGCCTGCAATACAGCTTAGAACCCCAGTAATTCAGTTTCAGCTGTTAGCTGTGTAACACACATTGGGCTCAATCCAGTTCAATGCAACCACTCTGTGGCATTTCTGCCAACGTACAGAAATCTCCATACTGTATCAGATCAATGGTTCCTGCAGTCCAGAATCCTGTCTCTGGCAGTGACAAATACCAGTTGCAGAGGAAGGTGCAAGAAACTCCATAGTAGACAATTATGGAATAATACAGGTTTCTTTGAAACTCCGATTAGTGATTGGCTTATGCCTTGAAGCAAGAGTGTTTATACCCCTGATATTTAAAAATAATCCTATCTAATGTGCCTGATCTTGTTATCTGTATACATGTCTGGTTCTTTATTGAATTATTGTTTGCTTGTCCATACATACCATGCTTCGCAGTTACATTTGTTTGCATTCTGGCAAAAATCAGGCAGTTCTCCCATCTTCCCTCTCCAGATACCATAGGTAGAGGATTGTGGGTGTCTTTCAGAAGATATAGTCCACATTGGGGTATCCCGTGCTTAGAAGCCTGAGAATTAAGAAGACTTGCTAACCTTGTTATACACTCATTTAAGTATTCTAGTCTACGTGGCAGAAGAACCATCCAAGAACCTGATTGCAGCAGGCCTGACGATCATTTTGTTGTTCATCTCATGAGCAGGGTTGAAACATTATGCCATGTGCACAGTTGGGAACCTTGAGTTAAATATGTTTAAGCTTGGCATGATTCAATTTAAATAATTAATTGTCGGTAAATGTCAATTTCATCGATACACAAAAATCGATGGGAAAAAAAATCCATCAATAACAGCTAGTAAGCGTGGCCTCCACAACATCTTGGGCCTGTAGAGATCTGGTGTCCCTGGCCCGGAGCTATTCAGGGAGCCCTGTGCAGTCCCCTGTCATGGCTCTGCCTGCCCGCTCGCTCGTTCACTCATGGCTGGGCGTATGGGGCCTATTCAGCAGTGGGATGGTCTCTCCAGTGGCTGGGAGCTTGTCCTTCTCTTCATGAGCCTGGCCTGGGGTCACTGCTCCACAGCCTTTCCTGTGCCCGGGTGTCTCAGGCCCTGCTGTTAGCACTAAGAGCTCCCTACAGCCCCGCTGTCCATACTGCACTAATCCAACCCCCCCTTAATTTCCTGCAACTGCAAAAATTAAAATGATTAAAAATGAAAAATTCTTACAAATAAAAATTATTGTGAAGCTTTACAAATAAAAACAATATTAATTGTCAAAATTACAAAATAATCAAATTTTGTCAAGTCTAAATATGTTGTATATAGACACTCAAAGGCTCTAGTGTGATTTTTAAAAACAACCTATGCTATTTTTTTTCCTGCTTTATGATATAGAAGGCCTTAAGTTAGCACCTCCTCCACCCCACTCCCAAAAAAAGTTTTGCTTTAGAAAGATTGGGAATGCTAACTGTACAGTGTCTTTATTTGTACTGGGTCTCAGTGATGCTGGATGGGAATGGGCCAGAGACACAAAAATTGGGTCACTGGTCAACAGCTCACAAACCAGACAAATAAGAAGTGTCATTCACATACCATAAATTAGCTTTCAAGCAGGGCATTTGAAAGACATGCTGATTCATAATATGGAACCAAGAGAAGGAGGATTCTTGATGCTGGAACTTATGGAACTTGGATACAGACAAAAAATACTGTATTGGTCCCTTTGAGTAAAGAATTAGGGAGTTTATGGTGGTTGTGATGGTCTGGGAACTTGAAGAAAAAGATAATCCTTGAGGAAAGAGACATTTTTAGTATTATAAGAATAAATAAATGCTTCTGTCCCTCCAGAATTTTGCACTTACATAGTTAATTGCATTTAAAAGGGAAAGGCATATGTTTTTAAAAAGACCTTGTCAACTTAATCAAATTTTCAAACAGGGGTTTGACTTTTTTCATGTACTCTGATTTCAAGCAATATGTAAGGGCAAAACAGTTTTGCAAAAACTTAAGTATGAGAGTATGTGTTTGGACATATGACTTCAACAGGACTATTCACATGCTTAAGTTTTTGCAGGATTAGGGTTTACGGTCCTGATCCTGCAAAGACTTTTTCCACATGCTTAACCTCATGCACTGGTGTAGTTTCACTGAAGATTAGTGGAACTGTTCGCAATGTGTAAAGTTAAACATGTGCATAAGTCTGATGGATTGAGACCTAAGATTGCCATTACTAAAAGGGATAGGGTTGGGGGGGGTGTATATAATGGTACTTTGTCTAGTGTCAGTTGAAGTATTTCCCCTGTATAGTGGGCTTCCTCTGTTTTTGTGAGTCTTTCACTCTACAACAGATGGAGAAAGCAATGTGTTTTAAAACAAAAAAACTAATAAAGTGTGATTGTAAAACTAAAAGAATAGGCAGGGCTGACTCGGGACTGGTGGAGAAGCTGAAACTATCTAAACTTTGATTAGATTTCAAAGTTGATGGTGGCCCTTTTAAAAATATTCCTTGTGTGTTACTAGTAAATTCCTGAATTATGAAAACAAGACTTAAAAAATACAATTTACCCTGCAAGAGGTAGAGCGTTAAGGTTGACTTTGGAACATTAACCTTCCATTTTCTGAGTTTTATGCAAAATCTCAACCTCAGGTTTGCACTTGTATAGCTTTTAATATACTGCGTGCGTGCAGTTTTTATGCATAAAGGATAGCGTAGATCTATTACTCCATGGAATAATTTTTTGGCCATTGTCTTAATTTAAAAAGTGAGTATTTTGAGAAAACACCCCAGGAATCTGTGTGTAGTAATAATCTAGTCTCCTAATACTATTTGAATTGATCTATTGTAGAACATATGGGACTTAAGTAGGGTTGTGGTTTTTTTGTTTTTGTTTGTTTGTTTGTTTTTTTTTGGCTGTTCAAGTTACTTATACCTATAGCTTTCTGAGTAGTGTGGAAGGGGAAAAAAAAACAATAACAACCACCCCAACTCCTTCATTTGAATAGATGTGTGTGGGGGTGAAATAAATGTTTATATACTGGCTATTAAACTCAGTAATAGCTAGCTAGCCTGTGATGCTAGAATGATCACAAACTTTATATCACGTGTGCAGGTGTAGTGGTGTTTTTGTAGCCATGCCATAACAGGCTTGTCTGTCTTGGTTACAGTGAACACAGTTGAGTTGTACCTGTACATCCATTTTCTGCAGAATATAGCCATGTGGCTCAGATAGATGCTTGCAAGTACATGCAAGCTGTGTGTGTTTTTGTCAGTGCATTCTGGGAGAACCTGGGCAGCTGTCTAGTGCCTCAGTGGGACAGAGTGCCCAGAGGATATGTGTGCATATAGTGTGAACAGCCTGTGGACAGCGTGCTCCTCGAGCATGAAGAGCTGGGAGGAAGGGGGAACAGGCAAACCACTCATACTTGCTCACTGCCAGTGGTCTTGCGTATGCTGCAAAATAAGTGCTATGAAGTGTTTACAGGAAAACAACGGAGCATGCCAACAGCATATTAAAGGGATGCCATCAACTTAAAATCACACTTCTGCATACAATTTTTACCCATTTTTGTTACAAATAATAAAACACCTAAGATCACTGAGTAAAAGAGAAGAACTCTTCTCTGTTTTTGCCATTTTGCTTCATGTATCTTACAGCAGTTTTTATCGTTCACTTTCCCTGTTTGTGTGGGTCTTTCACACAACAGCAGGAGAGAGAGAAACATGTTTTAAAAAAATCTCTAAAATTGGCTGGAAGAGTTAAGACACGTAACTACTACTTTGTAATTAAACTTTTGAAACTGGCTGCCTCTCCAGTTGACTATGTCCCTTTAATCATGTAGGGTGTGGACACAAACAATTGGAGCAGATCTTCACCTGGTTTATTTTGGCAGGAAGCTATTCCAGTTTGAGGAGCTGGACTCACTTCCTCTCCTCCCTCCAAAAAAACATGCCACTTGCTTGTTGCAAACTTGGGTTAAGAACTGTCCTGTACACAGGGTTTTAGTCTTCAGTGAGAGAGCGTTTCCCATCCATACACCCACACCTTCAATCACAGAGCAGCTGTAAAAGATCAAAGGATTCTAGTCCTTTATACATATATGCTACTTTACAACAAAACAGGTTGCGTTCTCCTAGTTGGGTGACTTTGAAATTGGAGGAGAGCAGAGTTGGAGGGGAAGTGGAGTGTCTTCTATCCTGTACACAATGGAAGCCCCTGATTAAAGCAGCCTGAATACAACAGACTTAAATGTTGTTCTGGGGTATTGCAGCAATGAGAAGCTGCCTGCTGGGACTTCAAGAGACTGGAGTTTTTGTGCTGAATTCTCATTTTTGTCCAGTGTGTACAGCATAGAATTTCCTTATGCTTATTAATTTTTTTTTAATTTTGCACTTCATTTTCCAGGTGTTTGGTACTTGTGTATATATAAAATGTACACACATGCCTTAGAATTCTAGAGTAAGGGGTTGTTAATTTAGTTTATACCTCAAGCATAGGTTTTATAAATCCTAATGTCCCTAGAAATGTCATGAAAACAAAAATACTTATTTAAACAAATTGTGTGTATGCATATGTATAATTGGCATTCAAACCTTGCCCTGCAGTGTTGGATTCCCAGATTCAGCATCAGGCCTACAGCATGGGAACCAGGAAGTGAAACTTGAGTGAAGTGAGCTGTAGCTCACGAAAGCTTATGCTCTAATAAATTTGTTAGTCTCTAAGGTGCCACAAGTACTCCTTTTCTTTTTGCGAATACAGACTAACACGGCTGCTACTCTGAAAAGAGTGAAACTGAAGTGCCCATAATAAACAAACAGTATAAATGGGGGGGGGGGAGAGAGGAAGCAAGCTAGACTTTTAGAGTTGGTTTTTTAAAATATGTTTGTAAAACATGGAAGGTAAGTTATTTTCTTGATAGTGCCCCTTAAACTGACCTGAGTGTGTGGAGGCTGAGGAGTGCAAATTATGTACATAGGTGCTTCAGGATAGAACTTTGGTTGCATGGGCTATTCCCCATATCTAAAATGATTAGTGTTGCCACTCTATTCTTTTGTGTTATTGCTGCTACTGGTGGATTGTGGGAAAGAGAAGGAGGAAAGTGTTACTGTGTAAGCTGCTAGATGCAGTCTAGCTAATGAATTCGGCTGAATGATACTTGACACTGCTTTGGTGTCATCTCTGTAGAGATCTCAAAGCATCTCACAAACACTAAGACTTATGACTGAGGAAGGCGAGCGTCATTCTCACTTTTTTGTAACTGGAGGAAACTGAGTCACAGATTATGAGCCTACATCCAGTGAAGTCAGTGGATCAACTCCATCAGCTTCAGTTGGGTTGGGATCAGATTCTAAGTGACACACACAAGGTCATGAAGCGAGTGTGTGTGGATCCCTGCTTGCTATCACTTCATAGACAGCCAAAGTAAAGAATATGTGATGGGGACGATATGATCCTAGCTCCTGCAAGCTAGGCACTTCTACCTTCTGCACTAGCTCTAGGCAGCAGAGAGGGAACTACTATAGTTAATCCACTTGGTCATGAAGAGAAGTTGTCACACAACAAGGTTGGCTTGCCCAAATGCAGCAGAAAGAAACTTTATACTACATCCAGCATGTGGAAAGGGTATGTATGTTAATGATGTGGTTCTTTAAACTGCTGTAGTTAAAGCAGTATGACCTTCCTCAGTGGATGTGGTTGTATTGGTACAAAGGTGCTTATACCAGTATAGCAATCCCTGTGTGGAAAGGGGAATAAGCAATACTGGTGTAAAGTACCTTTATATTGATATAACTGTGTCCACACTTGGGGTATAGTGCTATAACTATTTTGGTTAAAAATAATCAGACCCCTGACCAAAATGGTTATACAAATATAAAACCTGTGTAGTCCAGGCCTAAAAGTTGGAATATATTGTTGGCCTCTAAATATAACATTGATTGCTCATTTTGAAAAATGCTTTTGGCCACTTTTGTTACAGGAATTAAAAAAAATCACTATCCATTGCAGTCTTAATATTTCACACTGTTATAGCACCTTCTACCCAAGGATCTCAAAGCATTTTGCCTTAACCAGTTAAACTTATTGGTGTCCTGTGAGTTGGGGAAGAAGTATTTAGAGATTGGTTTGCTTACTGCTGAAATGCACTCATTTCTGGCGTGGAACATGAGTGCACTTTAGCATCCTGTATCAACAGCACACAGCACTTAAGAGCAGAAAGTGAATGAGCTTAGCACTTGCAGCTCTTATATCTTCAAAGTGCTGCACAAACATTCATTAAGCCTCACAACAACCTGTGAAGTAGGTCAATATTGTCATCCTCATTCGTGAGTCATTGATGGAGCCAGAAATAGAATTACGATTCCTGTCTCTCCATTCATGCTTACTCCATCAGGCCATGTAACCTCTCAGAATAACACACCTTGGCAGTGCCCAGCCTCATTTTGTTGAAGTCCCCCCCATTCTGTGAGTTGGTAGATGGGTGCCCTCTTTCTATATCCCCTTTTTGTACCATGCTGTGATTAACTTCTTGTTCTGTCCTTTTTTTTTTTCTAGTTGTCTCCATTGCCTCCATTCTCTAAAAGGCTATGTGCTACTCAGGGTGATCGTCCACTGACTCTTTGGGTTTGGACCTTGTTTTCTTGCACCTGAGTCAAGTGCCACAGGACTAGAGATTGGGGGATGGAAGGGAAGCATGATCAGGTCAGCAGCTGCCTGCAGCCCTATGCGTGTGAGCTGCTTCAATGGCCAGCTGCAGTGGGGGGGAAAAGACAGGTGGTTTTCTAGGAGCCACCACCTACAGTAAGGGGAGCAGGTTGCAGTGGATGGAGAAGATGATCCAGGGTTCTGCAGTTTTCTCGGCCTCCACTGCTCTTTTCCTTTCCCAGTCTCCAAACTGGTTTGATATCCCTGGGCCTGCTCTCCTAAGCAAGAAAATGTTGCTGTATCTGTGGGTTGAAACCACAAGGCCAAGTTAGGAAGACTCCGTAGTTAACATCCTGACTCTTGTGAAAGGACTGCTCAGGACCTTGGTTTGACGTGTCGAAGGAAAGAACAGGAGGAAATCTTGGACAATGTAAAGAACCTGCATTCTTCGAAGGAAACAAAAGCGGTTTGATTAAATGAAGCTGCTTGATCTCCCCAAGCTGGCAAATTGAACATCTCTTGATGTTTCACCACTTTTGGTTCTCTTTTAAAATGCTGTCTCTCTTCAGCCCACCACTCATTTGAGAGGGGTCTCTTTCCCGTGGCTTTTTTTACTGCTTGCTTTTACATTCTGTCACAACCTCAGACACATATCTCTTGACTTAGGCTATGTCTTCCCTGCAGAGCTAATTCAGGCTCTTATTTGGCTGTTTCCCCTAACCCCCATCCTGCCCACAATCACATCCCTCTCATCTGTGCTTGGTGCTTTCACAACTTGGGCTGGCTGGAAGCGTAGGGTAGAATTCTGTGCTCCTTTCAACTGGGCTGATAACCTGCCTGCTTTGCAGTGAGGATGCAAGCTAAACCACTTGAGTGTTTCAATGCTCCTCCAATGCTTTTCCATAGTTTCCCTCTGTGTGCCCAGAAGGACAGACAAGTTCAGTGGGAAAGAATCATAGAGCAGCTCAGCTTATTGCAGCACAAAGAACCATAGGATATGCCCCTTAAAGTCCTAGTATCACACACGTGGGTGAGTTCAGCACCAGTGAGGGTGCAGTGATTTGAGCAGGGCTTTCTTTGGTTGCTCACACCCGTGCTAGGCCTAGGTGCTGATCACTAGAGTTAATTGTGCAGTGAGGACATCCCTGTAGACGTTTCTGATGGTAGGGGTGTCAGTGACCCTGATGGAAGACCTACAGTTGAAGTGTAAACATGAGTTAACTTACACTTTCTTTATTTGAAAAGAGTGTGTGCGCGTGCGTGTGTGTGCGCTTGCCCGCACATGCCTGTGTGCACATGTACACTTTTAATTGGAGCGTGAGGATTCCATAGCAGCCCTGGAAGAGATTAATTCCCAGACAGCATGAAAAGTCAGGAGTTCCTCTGTGGTACAGATTTTTGACAGTTAAAGGATATAATGCTATCAGTCCCCAACTGTTAGGCAACTGTGCTTCCGCATGGTCATATTCTTGCTGTAGGTGGGCCTGAGAGACAGGAGCAGGAGGTGGAAAGAGGAGATCTCTTTTCTAAGATTTTAATTGGCAACATATATACACTCCCTTGGTTGAGACTTTGAAACAACTTTTTCTCTATTGTTTGATCTTTACTTTTAACAGTTGCTACATCTAAGTCCAGTGTGTACCTTGTAAAAGTACAGCTCCTTCAGGAGAAGCTGCATTTCAAAAGAGATAAGCAGGGCTCCTGATTTTAGATTTTAACCAATAAAACATCTCTTCCCCCACATACACACAAGTGCAGTATTTATTCAATAAATACCAGAAGTGGTTACTCAATTCATATTGACTTCACCTCTTTTTCCTAGTGCAGTTAGTTTATTTATGTGATGTTCCTGCTCCTTGGCTCATATCTAAGGGCTTGTCTACACAAAGCAGTAATACGGTCTATGGGGATTGATTTCTAAAGTGCACAAAGGTGTTCCACGTGAATTGGTCTGTATAGACCCTACTGGTTCGCGCTCGTAACATAGTGCTGTTTGAAACAGTACTACATGTGTATATACAAAGAGAGATCCCTAAAACCCACTGATTTTTGGACAGCTACATGGAACTCAAATTAGTTTTTTAAAAAAATATATACATCTTCCCCCCCCCCTCAATTAAATTAATAAACTCCAAAAACCAGAAGCCTTCAATACAAGCCTTTTTAATGTCTTTAAAATGTTTCTCTGTCAGTTTTTTACAGCATTATTATTTGTGTTCCCACAGTGTGCTTTGTGCTCTGCAGTGCCTGCTTCCAATCTAGTGCAGTCTGTTGAAACAATTCAGACATGTGCAGTTTTTTTTCCCCATGTAGCTTAGCAACTATGGAGGACAACCTTCTCTGAAAGGGGGTAGGCAAAAATAAATCATAGATGCCTCCCATCAGAGGCCCAGTGCAGCAGGAGGCAGAGATCGCACTGTGTGTGACCCAAAATTGGACATGCGAAGCATTCTCTGCCTACCCCAAGCAGCCTACCTTGCCTACAAATATCCATGCTGATGATGTGCAAACTTCATATTGGGTGTAAAAGCTATGTAAAAATAATAGTAAGTTTATTTTTTAAAAGACGAGTTCAGAAATTCACAGCTGTGGCTGTCTTGTCCTGTGAGAACTTTTCAACTCAAAATTGTCCTAAAACTTAAATTTTTGCTTTTAAAAAAACCAACCTGTTGCTTCTCTTCTCCCCCCCACCTCCACCCCAACAAACCTTCCCTTGTAGTGAGAACCTGGAAGTCGAGCTGATTCTAAACAAAACCATAACTGGCTAAATGGGGCATATGTCAAGATGAGAGAAATGCAAAAAATAATACTGCAGAAAGAAGGACCAGGAAACTGGGTTTTTAAAAGATTCAGTTTTAATAATCTAAGGTGGAGTTTTAATATTGACCGGGAACCTATTTAAAATACGATTAAATTCAGTCCCATTAATGTACTTAAATATTGACAGGGCCTGTCTTTATGAGGTCTCTTAACGCTGAACAATCTACCATGGGCAACTTTCCTTAGCTATGTTAGTGTCCAGGTATCCTCTCCTGTGATCACTTTCAGAGCATGAGTAGGTAGATAAGGTTTATGTTCTCAAAGCTCTGAGAATTCCCTCTTCTCTCCTCACCTGCCCCCAGATTGGGGGCTTGATACAACCTCCTTGTTGGAACAAGTCAATGCGACTTTTAATCAGCTATGGAAATGAGAACATTAAGATGAAGACACCTTCCAAATCAGCTGCTCTAAACTGACAGCCCCTGTCACCGTGGGAGTAATGTCTGGCCATCAGACTAGGGTATCTGGCATGGCAGGGTTTTGACTCGTAGGCCAATAATTCCCAGCCTTTTGGGGCAGTTTTATAGCAGGAGAGTGTGCGTAACTGAATGATAGACAGGTGACATAGACTAGTCTAGAGATTCACTGAAGCAAGAAGGGGTCACAAAAGTCTGTTCCTATCTGATTTTAAAAGTGAAACAGGTTTGGGACTGCTTAGTACCTAAACTGGTTCTTGCCTAATACTTGACATATTGGGCTTGCTGTTTCATTGTGATACCAATGGCTGCTCTCAATGATTTTGTATATTTGATGGCCTTTATTGTAAAAACCCTGCTCATAGGCCTTGGATGGGGCCATTAAGCAGACTCTGCTTTATCTCCATAGTTGGATGCACTACTGTTAGATGCAGGGGTCGTTGCTGGAATGGAAAAAGCTAACTGTTCACTTGATTACTTGCTTGGATTCCTTTCTGTATTCTACACTAACCACTTCAGGCATTGTAACTTGTATATATGCTTGCTAGAAGGTATTTGGGATCATAATAGTTAAAGATGGTATCACAGAAAGGCTGGTCCCTGTAAATGAAGTAGGTTCAGTGCCCCTGTGCCAGGACAGGCGGTCCCATTTGGCTAATTAAGAGTGCTGGGCAGTATTAGGCTGTTCAGCTTGGGGCTCTTCGGTATTAGGAAGGGGAGTCTCCCTGAGTCAGAGCAGACTGGTTCAGTCAGGAGGGTAGTGAGAGCTGCCAGGGGACTGGAGGAGTCCAGATAGGAAGCAGGAGGCATTTCCTGGGAAAAGGCTGAAGGCAGGGAGAGCAGCAAGACGGGTTTGCTGGCTGGCATCCCCAAACCAGAGAGCAGAACTGAAGGAGCACCATAGAAAGTTGCTTGCTGGCTCTAAGATGGAGGGGTAGGGGAATGGGGGTGGGGGATGAAGGCAGGGTAGTAGTGGAGGGGCTTACTCACCGGGCCAGAGAGCTGGACCTAGCGGAACCATGAGAGAGCTGGGGGAGTGAGGGATGCTTCCCTGGCGAGAAGGCTCCCCAGCAATGAGGTTGTGGGGGTTCCCACTGGGAAGGACAAGGGTGCTCTCCAGTTGGAAGGGTTAGGGGGGCTATTCTGGTACAAGGAGAGGAGAGCCAGGGTATGGTGAGAGATGTCAGGGCAGTGCTAGGGAGCTGGAGTGTGCTGAGGTCTGCTGAAGCTGTATTTGATGCTTTGTCTAGACTGTGGTGTTGTGACTTATGTGCCCAAGGATGTGTGTGTTTCTCTTGTAATATGTTAAATGCACAAGGCTTATGGGAACTAAGAGTCTTTGCACTGTTTCTGGCGACTCTGAAGGAGGGAAGCCGAGGCAGGTGTGCCTGTCATGCCACAGCCTGTCACAGGAGGGCACTCAAGGTGGGGCAGCCTGATGACCGATGAAAGACTTGCAATACAATTAATTATATTCCACCCCTTGAAGGGTTGGATAGAGTTTGTGCCATACATTTTGCACCAAGTCTCTCTCTCTCTCTCTCAATCTAAGTCTTACACATGTGCAGGTGGCAGGATGACAAATTACCAAGCAGGGTGAGAATTGAATCACATGGTGTGAGTGGGAGGAGGAAAAGTTAAACCACCTTAACCTCCATAAATGAAATGCTTCAGTTGTGCTAGTATTTAGAGAGGGGAACTAGGTGTCAGGGCTCCTGGGTTCTCTTCCTAGATTTGCCACTTGTCCATTGGATGGCCTTGGGCAAATCGCTTACTCCCTCTATGTGCCAGAGTATTCCTCTGTAAAAGAGACTGCACCTTTCTCAGAAGGGAAACTGTGAAGCTAAATTAATGTTTAAAATACTTTGAGATGCTTAGATGAAAAGTGATATAGCACTTTATATTGGTCTATAGATATGTTCATGCTAGCCATTCAGATACCATGGGAGTAGCGTCAGTATCTGGCTAGATACCTCATGGAAAGCTTCTCTCCCCCCTCTCCTTTGTGAAAAGCTGGTTAAACACTGTTTTTGCATTATGTCTTGAAGGCCAGTAGACTGGTCTCTAGTGAACAGCAAGATGGAGTGATTTCCAGCATCTTTATAGTAGGAGGAGTTGGTAGAGGAGATCAGATACAGGGCTGGTGATCAGGACTCCTTGTTTCTATTTCCAGCTCTGACACAGACTTGTTGTTTGGCCCTTGAACATACTCTGAGCCTAAGTAATCCCACTTTCCAGATGGGGGAAATATAATCCTGCCTGGTCACCGTAGGGACTTAGGTGAAAAGCACTATATAGAGAGAGGTGGGAAGTATTGGTATGAATATTATGACTCTGAGCACAGACTGTTCCTGATGCAGGAATTCAGACCACAATTTTCATTTAAGTAACATGTGAAGAGTAATTAGGGAACAAACCAGCAAAATTCTTGATTAAAGCCTGTTGGACCTCTTTATCTTCCAGGGTTGCAGGGCTGCGAACAGCCCCCCAATCCTTTGGAATTGGGTGGCACGTGGTGGGATCAGCCATCGTGCAGGATGGACACCTTGAAACGGAGTCGAGCACAAGCCTGGCCAGAGGAGACTGGGGACAGAGAGCATGGACTCTATAGTTTGCACCGCATGTTTGACATTGTGGGCACTCACCTGACCCACCGGGACGTACGTGTGTTGTCCTTTCTTTTTGTGGATGTGATTGATGACTACGAGAGAGGGATGATCCGCAGCGGCCGGGACTTCCTGCTGGCACTAGAAAGGCAGGGCCGCTGTGATGAGACCAATTTCCGCCAGGTGCTGCAGCTGCTGAGGATTATCACGCGCCATGACCTGCTGCCCTATGTCACGCTGAAGAGGAGAAGGGCTGGTAAGTCATCTGATCTGTGTCCTAGGCTGCTCTTAGTGCTCTATTGAGAGCTTTAGAACTCTGTTGGCAGTTTAAGTCAAGCTGCTGCTGCTTTGTGTTGCTGAGAAGTGAGATGATAAAAACTTGTCTGTGGCTGTCCAGTAACCATGTGGGCAATGGTCTGTGCTGCCGTGAGGGACAACCTAGTTGAGTTTTGAGGGCTGTTAAGATAACCTGTCCCATCAGAAGGCAGGGGTAGACCATACAGTAGAACCAGAGTTACAAACACCAGAGTTATGACCAGTCAACCACATACCTCATTTGGAACCGGAAGTATGCAATCAGGCAGCAGCAGAGATCCCCCCCCACAAAAAAGCAAATACAGTGGAGTATTTTGTTAAACATAAGGTACTAAAAAAAAGTTGACAAGATAGCATTTTCTGTTCTTGTTTCATTTAAATTAAGATGGTTAAAAGCAGCATTTTTCTTCTGTTTAGTAAAGTTTCAAAACTATATTAAGTCAGTGTTCAGTTGTCAACTTTTGAAAGCACTACCATAATGTTTTGTTTGGAGTTATGAATATACCAGAGTTACGAACAACATTCATTCCCGAGGTGTTCATAACTCTGAGGTTCTACTATATTATGAAGTTGATCAGATCAATGAGCAGCAGCAGAAAAGTGTCCTGAAAGGAATCCCTACTGGTCCCCATGAGCCTAAAGCATAATGGGGATGATGGAGGACATTGAGATTTGGAGGGGATTAGTGTACTGTTGTGAGATGCTCAGACAAGGAACGTGGGGGAGCTGAGATGCAGATGCCTGCCTCTTTCCTCCATTTCTTTGCTTACCAATAGCAATACCATGCAGGATTTCAGTGACTGATTGTCACCCTGAGAAGATACAAATTGACACACTTGAGAAGCAAAGAAATCCTGAACTATGGTAGTCTGGTTATAGTTCCCACATGCAGCAGGGTCTTCCATTTTCTCTAATAGCAGAGAGCTGTAGTATGGTCTCCTGTTGCTAATGCTTTGTTACTCCTACAAAACAAACCACTAAATATCTGTTAGTACTTGGATAGAGTTAGGGCTGCATATTTGCCATGTAATCATGGATCATCTTTTTTAAAACAAAGCAAAATTAAGCTACCTTTATTCATTTATTTACAGAAGTTTTGGGGAAAATATTCCTTTTTAGACTGAAGTCTCTCACTTGGTGCTGTTCCAGTTGTGAAAGTCTTTTGGGGAAAAATGGAATAAGTTCAGTTGGTTTTGATGCTTGTATGTGTAAGGTGAGGATAGGAATGGCAAGCACATGCTTGGGAGCTTTCGTGATACAAATTGTTTTCACTTCTCTTGCACTCAATTCAGAACTGGGTGTTACAAACTCCAGTGCACTGTGTACCTGCTGTCTTTGATGATGACTTGATATTCACTACACTGTGGGAGGGAAGCATTTTGAAATGTTAATAATGTCCTGGTTATACCCTCCCCTTGCTAAGCCCTGGGGATATGCACATTGTAAGTAAATCAGGGTGAACTTTGAAATAGACTAGGGTGCAGGGGTGTAACTCTCTGAGAGTGAGGCTTCAAAAACACATTTGTCTTCCAGGGTCAAAGATAATGTGTATGGGGGGCTAGGACTGTTTCTCAATCCCTCCTTCTTTCCTTCATCCCACAAAAAATCTGTTCAGAAGGGGTTAATGACCCTTCTGCTTTCTCCTCTGCCCTATCCCATAACCTGCTTTCATACATTGTGTGCTCTGCACACTCAGCATTCTGCAAAGCACTGGTCTGGGAGATGTATTTGAATGTGGGATGTAATGAACATTTCAGTAACCACCCAGTTACAGTGATTCTCCCTTCCAGATCTGAGCAAATTAACCTGTAGGGTCTCAGCCACACCACAACTCTGTACCAATTTTCCAGCTTCCAAACCTTCCTGGATCAATGCCATGCATCCATGGGCTGTGTACTGCCTTAGAGCATACCAGGATTCCAATGCTTGGCCTAAGAAACTTTGATCCAAATTAAACAGAACCTGAGAGATCCACCTGCCAGAAGTGGGATGGAAACTTTCACTTATAACAAGGAAAGATTGTAATCAATTTTTTGCAGAATTTAAACTTCCATTTTTATAAAAAACAAAACACAACTAGCCCTTATAGTTGCAAATGTAAATCAACGTAATTCGGGCTGAGTCAGCTGCTTTTGGCCTTCCTAAACCACCATGAAATTGACATGTCTCTGATCAGTTTTCAGAGTGAAAATGAAAACTGACCTTAGACTTGTCAATTTCATGCAGCCAAGTTTCTGGTCAGTTTGCAGAGTGAAATTGACAAGTATTTGATCAGTTTTCACTGTTGTTCATAGCACTATGGACAGCAGTGGCATTTCATGCTACTGCTTGGGAAAGCTGTGAGCAGCTATATAGGCAGGCATAGAAATGATACACAGGTGGAGGGAAAAGGGGACCAAAAACAGGCTGGGGGAGGTGTCAAGTTAGTAACTACAGCCCAGACTTTCTCCTGAGCTGGTTGTTCCCAGGCTTTCTCCTAGCAGGACACATCATGCTCTCCATCTCATTTGCCTGAGAGACTTTAAACTTCGATACTCTTGATTTGGAGCTAAGGAGACCCACCTGGTCTGGTAACTAGGGTGAATCAGAATAGCTATTTGTCCCCATGAAAACTCCTAGAACATGACACCTGGGTTCTCAATAGCTCTTGCTGCTGTCTATATTAGTCTCTTAATTTAATCTGATTACTTTTAGCTGTGTCACCTTGTAGCACCCTGAAGAATCCTCCTCCTTCTTTAGTGTTTAGGCAAGGGTTAACATTAAAAATTGATGGCATTCCAGTTATCATATTATGGTGTTGTCTTGCCTATATGGCAACTGTAGGTAAACGTTGACAATTTAAAGGTATCCACTATAAATCAGCGTATATTACCTTTCTCTGAGAAGGACACCCATTTGCTCTCTGTTCATTGACTTGTCTTCACAGCATTGGTAGCTCAAGATATAACTTAAGTGTTGCCTCTCACCCAACTCCTGCCCACACCCACAAATGTCTTGCTTGCGTTAAGTGGTCCTTTAAGCTCACGCTAGATGGCCTGTTGGGGATGAGAGTTGGAACTGGAGTGCTGCTGAATCTAGAGCTGGGGGATGCAGTGACTTGAGTTACAGCTCCTCAGCTGCTAATCCAATCATTCTGTGTAGTGAGAAGAACAGGAGTACTTGTGGCACCTTAGAGACTAACAAATTCGTTAGTCTCTAAGGTGTCACAAGTACTTCTGTTCTTTTTGCGGATACAGACTAACACGGCTGCTACTCTGAAATCTCTGTAGTGAGTGTTTCACAGTGTGGCTGCCCACACTTGAGCTAAGCTAGTTTGAATGGTGTGACTGGAGGGTATTAGTAATTCAAGCTAACTGTTGCAGTGAAGACAAACCCTAATAGAAGAGAAGATTGGGAGGAACATATACACCAGCTCTTAATTTTTCTTGACAATAAAATGTTGGAAGTAGTCGTCAGCATAATAGACAGTTTCATTTCCTCAATAACATATGGTAAACCTGGAAGTGAATCAAAGAGCTGTGATGAGCCGAGTGTCAACACTATTTTTTTTTTAAATTGGTATTTTGCCATATAGTGTTCTAACATAATGGTTATACAGATGAAAGTAGATTTGCATTTACCCGGAAAGTGAATAGAAGAGCTAAGTTTACTGCACCTTTGGGAAGAAGGGATGACTGTGGTCAAGGCACTGGACTGGAACTTGGACATCTGGGTTCTCATCCTGATGGCCACAGACCTTGACATTGGGCAGGTCACTTAATCTGTGCCTCAGTTCTCCATCTGGAAAGTGGGGATAAGGTTTTTCGTCCTGGTCGTGGTGGTGTGACGATAAACTCCTTTGTGTTTGTGAGGTTCTCAGAGATTGCTGTGCTGAGGGACAGAGCCATAGAAAGCCTCTAAAGAAAAAGTAAAATAATTCAGCTTTTTATCAATCGTGTTTTAAGGCTTCCTTCATTATAGTGTCTGGGATCCACCTTTCCTTTAAGTCAGGAGGAGCTTCAATAGGAGGGCAAGTATCTTTCCTCCATCCTGGGGGGGTGGCCTTCAAATGTTAAGACCTATTGGCCAGAGGCTCATAATAGAACTCACAAGCTGTGTCCATAGTCAGCAACCTTGGAGTAGGGCTGGGCTTTTCATTCATGCATCATTCCTGAACTTCATTGTGTATGGGGCCCTCCTCTTTTGCTCATGCATCATCCTCTGGCCAGTGAGTAACTGGCAAACTTTTAAGCCCTGACATAAAGGCTCCAGTGACTTGAATGTGCAGCCACACTCAATTATATTTCATTTTTCCTTCCCCTGTTTGGGTTTTAACCAACAAAATTAAAGGGAAAAAAGGAAAGTTTGAGAATTGAAGCAGACTGAAATCCAGAGTTAGTTCCCCCACAGCAGTGTTAACCATATTAGATATATATGATATATATCTTAAATTAGATATATATTAGATATATACATAAATTCACAGTACAAACACTTATGCACATTGTGACTGAATTAATATTGCTTTGAGATTCCCTGAAGACACCTGGATTTTAAAAAAAAAAGTTAAATAATGATTTCATTAGTTTCAGGTAATTCATGTGTCCCAGAACTCCCCCTGCCAGTTTTCTGAGCATTACAATAACTTTCAAATTTTCATTAAATGGTTCTCTTCCCTCTTGTGTGACAAATCCAAACAAATAAGCAGTAACTGAGAAATTGAGTGTGTAAAAAAATGCTGAGAACAAGTTTTTTTTTCTTGATTTTTGTTTGTGTTTGCGGTGTACGGGGTCTCTGATATTGGAACAATAGTAGGTAAAAATTCAGTGAAGCGTGATGCTTATTTTAAAAAAATCTAAACTGAAGGTCTCTTCTGAATTTGCACATAAGTTCTCACATTTTACATTTGTACAAACAGCACTTCTATTAATCTTCATCTCTATGTCCTGTTGCATGGCGGATTGATTGAAATCATCTGTTTCAATCTAATTTTGCATTTGTACTTTTTAAACTCTTCTCTTCCTAAAGATTCTCAAAACTTGTTATAATTAATTACATTTTTGTTCACCAGCACAACATTGTATCTATACACACTTATTTAAGCATTTATATAGCTTAACATAAACTTATTCAGATTCATAATTTTTGTGTTTTATTGTTGGAAAACAGTGAAACATTTCTTATTTACTAGATTAACTTTTTTTACTGATTGTTGAGCTGCATTTGGAGGGAAATTGAAATGGAATTAACACACAAAACCAGCATTTTAAAATTATTGGTTGAATTAAATTATCTTAAATGTGCTGTATGCATAAGAAAAAACTTATCAAAGCATTTACCATTTAAAACTGATTTATTAAACAAAGGACATTTTTATATTTAGTGAATTGAACTAATTGTTTTTGGTCGACATATCCTGCAATATTTTAGAACTAGTAGACCTTATCCTCTCTCACCTCATTTTTATTTATAGGCTGGAAGAGGGCAACGTGCTTTTTTATTAACACTCTGAATGAACTAACTATTGAACTGAACTGGTTGAATAAACTGGAATGAAGGAAATAGAAGAGGCTGCTGCTGCTGACAAAAGCTGCTTTAGCACTTCAACGAACTCTATTTCCAGATACTCAGCCAATGATTTCCAGATCTTGAGCCTGTGATTTCCACCAGTTCAGGGTTTGACTTTCTTTAAAACTTTGGCAGCATATGTGTACTGCTTGAATATTATTTTTATTTAATTTAAATGATTTTAGTAGTTTAAAGTAAGTTTAGGTGTTAACAAAGGATGTTGTAATTTAAATTTATTTAATTTGAATTTTAAAAATCAGAATTTTTCATCAATTTTGATAGTCTCCAGGTTGTTTTCACTGGCATAAGAGGATAGTAACTATGCTCAATGATTGCACTCTGATCTTGCATAATAGCAGTTTCCTGCCAGTCTCCTCTAATACAATTTTGAAACTGGCTGGAATCAAATGCCTAGATCAATGGTTCTCAAACTGTGGGGCATGGAGGAATGTTCATGGGGTCATGCGGTGGGGCCCAGGCCAGTGCCCCCATGGGGAGCAGGAAAGGGAGTGCCATACTTCCAGCCCTGCTCTGCCCACAGGCCCGGTTCCACCCCCAGTCTAGCGCTTCCCCAGACCTGCTCTGCCTTTAGCCCCTGCTACTCCCCCATTTCCAGTTCTGCCCCCGGCTCCGCCTTCAGCCCAAACTCCACTGCTGAGGAAGCCTTGGCTGTGCATTAATGTGTGAAGGAAGGGGGCGACAGATTCCGTTAATAGTAAGGGGGGGAGGTGCACAACTGGAAAGTTTGTGCACCACTGACCCCAGACTCACGTGATCTTACTATGTTTCAGTCCACTGCTGCATGATTCATAGATTCCAAGGCCAGAAGGCACCATTATGATGATCTAATCTGACCTCCTACCTAACACAGGTCAGACAGCTTCCCCAAAATAATTCCTAGAGCAGATCTGTTAGAAAATACATCCAGTCTTGATTTAAAAATTGTCAGTGATGGAGAATCCCACTACAGTCTTGGTAAGTTGTTCCAGTTGTTAATTACTCTTACCATTAAAAATGTATACCTTATTTCTAGTCTGAATTTGTCTAGCTTTAGTTGCCACGCATTGGATTGTATTATACCTTGCTCTGCTAGACTGAAGAGCCATTATTAAACATTTGTTTCCCATGTAGGTACTTATAAACTATAATCAAGTTACCCTGTAACCTTCTCTTTGGTAAACTAAATAGATTGAGTTTCTGGAGTCTGTCACTATATATGATAGGTTTTCTAATCCTTTAATCATTCTCATGTCTCTTCTCTGAACCTTCTCCAGTTATTCAACATTCTTCTTGAATTGTGGGCACCAGAACTAGGCACACTATTCTAGTGCCAAATACAGAGGTAAAATGGTCTTTCTGCTTCTACTTGAGATTCCACTGTTTGTCTCCCAGATCTCATTGTGTCTTTTGGCCAGTGTCTCACTAGGAGCTCATGTTCAGCTCATTATCCACCATGACCCCAAATCTTTCAGTCTCTCTTCTCAGGGAGAGTCCCCTATCCTGTAAATATGGCCAATACATTCTTTGTTCCTAGATGTATACATATACATACTGTTTGCACCCATTTATTAAGTGGTCCAAAGAGAAATAAGGAAGAGTTCTGCAATTGTTGAGCATACTTAAGTCTTTCATCTGAGATTTCAGGTTGTAATGTGGACAAGCCAAATGGGTGGCCAAGTCTGAACTCTGTGGGTAGCCTGGAATATACTGGGTTAAGATGCAGAGGGAACACAACTACTAAGTATCTTTAAAAGTAGGTAATAGATTCAGAAACTAATACAAAATTTGGTCAGCAAATGTAGGGAGTGTAAGTCAAGGATGAAAAGTTCATTCAGCTGAGGACCTGTGAGAATAGACTGCGCTGTTCTATACATACTGCTTTCTGGACAGGACACACCTGCAAATGAAGGAAACTGAATCATGCCCTGAAGCAAGGAAAACTTGGATTAGTGATTCCTTGCGAATGTAAGAGTGGAACCTGGGTGAGATTTAAATGAGAGGACTGTTATGGTTATCAATAGATTGCTCAGGCAATTAGGCTATAAGGAGGCCTTTGGGAAGTTTGACCACTGGGAGGCATTCATGGACAGAGGACAGTTCTCAAGGGATGGACTCCACCTGAATGGGGAGGGAAATAGACTTCTGGGATGGGGTGGGCACAACTCATTAAAAGAGCTTTAAACTAGGAACTCAGAGGAGACTGTTGGGAGATGCTCATGTAATCTCCACGCCTGATTTTAACATTGAGAGGGAGGAAAATCAAGTAAGAGAAGATACATTAATGAAGAAAGGAACAGCCATGAGTGGGAGAATGGACATTAAGAGGAAGGATAGATAAGCGATACTGGCAGTGGAATGACTGTACCCAATTAGGTGAGGAATGTGGGCGAAACCAAGCAGCAACTGCTAAGATGTTTGTAAACCAATGCAAGGAGCCTGGTAACAAAATGGAGGAACTAGAACTACTGGTGCAGGAAGTGAAATCAGATTTATAGGGATAAGAGAGACATGGTAGAATAGTAGTCATGACTGGAAGACAGGTATTGAAGGGTGTATGCGGTTCAGGACTGGAAGACTGGTATTGAAGGGTGTATGCGGTTCAGAAAAGACAGAAATAAAGGCAAAGATGGTGGAGTAGCACTGTATGTTAATGTTGAGGTAGACTGTAAAGAAATGAGAAGTGATGGAATGGATAAGACAGTCTGTTTGGGCCAAAACCACTTTGGGGAAGAAAACGTCTAGAGGTTCCCCTGATATAGTGGTTGGGGTGTGTTACAGACCACCAGGATCCAATTTGGATCTGGATAGAGACCTCTTTAATGTTGTTACTGAAATAAATACTATGGGGAATTGTGTGATTATGGGAGACTTTAACTTCCCAGCTATAGATTGGAGGGCAAATGTTACTACTAATAGTATGGCCCAGATTTTCCTGGATGTGATAGCTGACAGATTTCTTCACCAAATAATTGTTGAACAAACGAGAGGTGATGTCATTTTAGATTTGGTATTGGTGAGTAGTGAGGACCTCATAGAAGAACTGGTTGTAGAGGACGACCTTGGTTAGAGTGATCATGAGTTAATTCAGCTTAAACTAAAGGGAAGGATACACAAAAATAGATCTAAAACAAGGGTCCTGGATTTCAAAAGAGCTAATTTTAAATGAATTAGTAGGGAAAGTGGACTGGATTGAAGAACTCAGGGATCTGAATGTGGAGGAGGCTTGGAGTTACTTTGGCAAAGTTGCAGAAGCTATCTAAAGTCTGGATCCCAAGCAAGGGGAAAAAATTCATAGGGAAGGGTTGCAGATCAAGCTGGATGAGCAAGAATCTCAAACAGGTTATTAATCATAGAATATCAGGGTTGGAAGGGACCTTAGGAGGTCATCTAGTCCAACCCCCTGCTCAAAGCAGGACCAATCCCCAGTTTTTGCCCCAGATCCCTAAATGGCCTTCTCAAGGATTGAACTCGCAACTCAGGGTTTAGCAGGCCAATGCTCAAACCACTGAGCTATCCCTCCCCCCCCAAGAAAAGTCTACAGCACCCGTTATTCCCAGGAGGTCTCCCATCCAAGTACTAACCAGGCCCGACTCTGCTTAGCTTCTGAGATCTGAGGAGATCGGGCATGTTCAGGGTGGTATGGCCGTACAGAAAGCTTTCCTTGGTGGTTCCTCCCATCTTCCATTTCTTGTAGGCTCTCGTGGAGTCAGAAAGTGTAGAGATAAAGTGAGAATTGCCAAAAGCCAAGCAGAGTTGGACCTTGAATCAAAACCAATAATTAAGGGTTTTGTAGCCATATAAATAAGAAAACACAGGAAGAAGTGGGACCACTAAGCACTGATGATGGTGTGGAGATTAAAGATAATCTAGGCATGACCCAACATCTAAACAAATATGTTGCCTCTGTTTTTAATTAGGCTAATTAAGAGCTTAGGGGTAGTGGCAGGTGGTTAATGGCAACAAGGATATGGAGGTAGAAATTACCATATCCAAGGTGGAAGTCAAACTCAAACATCTTAATGGGACTAAATCGGGGGGGCCTGGATAATCTCCATCCAAGAATATTAAAGGAACTGGCACATGAAACTGCAAGCCCAATAGCAAGGTTTTTTAATGAATCTGTAAACTCAGGGAGCATACCCTATGACTGGAGAATTGCTAATATAGTCCCTATTTTCAAGAAGGGGGGGGGGGTGATCAAGAAACTATAGGCCTGTTAGTTTGACCTCAATTGTATGGAGGGTCTTGGAACAAATTTTGAAAGAGAAAGTAGTTAAGGACATGGATGTGAACGGTAATTGGGATAAAATACAACATGGTTTTACAAAAGGTAGATTGTGCTAGAACAACCTGATCTCCTCCTTTTGAGAAGTTAAGTGCTGTGTTTTTGTTTTTGTTTTGTTTTGGACAAAAGAAATGTGGTAGATCTAATCTATCTGGATTTCAGTGAGGTATTTGATACAGTTCCATGTGGTTTCAGAGTAGCAGCCGTGTTAGTCTGTATTCGCAAAAAGAAAAGGAGTACTTGTGGCACCTTAGAGACTAACAAATTTATTAGAGGATAAGCTTTCGTGAGCTACAGCTCACTTCATCGGATGCATGAGCTGTAGCTCACGAAAGCTTATGCTCTAATAAATTTGTTAGTCTCTAAGGTGCCACAAGTACTCCCTTTCTTTTTAGTTCCATGTGGGAAATTATTATTTAAGTTGGAGAAGATAGTGATTAGTACGAGCATGGAAAGGCGGATAAGGAACTTAAAGGGATGACTATAGTGTGTCATACTGAAAAGTGAACTGTCAGGCTGGTGGAAGGTTGCTAGTGGAGTTCCTCAGGGATCGGTCTTGGGACCCATCTTATTTAACATTTTTATTACTGACCTTGGCACAAAAAGTGGGTGTGTGCTAATAAAATTTGTGGATGACACACAGTTGGGAGGTATGGCCAATGTGGAGGAGGACTGGATTATTGTACAAGATCTGGGTGACCTTGTAAACTGGAGTAATAGAAATGGGATGAAATTTAATAGTGCCAAGTGCGAGGTCATGCACTTAGGGACTAACAACAAGAATTTTTGCTATAAACTGGGGGTTTATCAATTGGAAGCAACAGAGGAGGAGAAGGACCTGGGTGTATTGGTTGATCACAGGATGATTATGAGCCATCAGTGTGATGCAGCTGTGAAAAAAGGCTAATGCAGTCCTAGGATTCATCGGGTGAGGTATTTCCAATAGAGACAGGGAAGTATTAATGTTATGTAAGGCGCTGGTGAGACATCATCTGGAATACTGTGTGCAATTCTGGTCTCCTGTGTTTAAGAGAGATTAATTAAAACTGGAACAGGGCAGAGAAGGGCTGCTAGGATGATGTGAGGAATAGAAAACCTACCTTATGAGAGGAGACTCAAAGAGCTTGACTTCTTTAGCCTAACCAAAAGAAGGATGAGGGGAGATGTGATTGCTCTCTCTGAATGCATCAGCAGGATGAATACCAGGGAAGAAGAGGGAGTTATGTAAGGTAAGCACCAGTGTGGACGCAAGAACAAGTGACTATAAACTGATCATCAACAAGTTTAGGCTCAAAATTAGGATCCAAGGAGTGAAGTTCTGAAACAGCCTTCCAAGGGGAGTAGTGAGGGACAAAAAACCTAACTGGGTTCAAGATTGAACTTGATACGTTTATGGAAGGAATGGTGTAATGGAACGGTCTACGATGGCATGTGGCTCATCAGTGTCTGCCAGTTGCAAAAATCCCCAATGGCCAGAAACGGGACACTCTGAGTTATTACAGAGAATTCTTTCCCAGGTATCTGCCTTGCAGATCTTGCCCATATGCTCAGGGTCTAACTGATTGCCATGTTTGAGGTCAGGGAGGAATTTTCCCCCAGGTCAGATTGGCCAAGAGCCTGGGGGGGAGTTGCCTTCCTCTGCAGCATGGGGCACGGGTCACTTGCGGGTTTAAACTAATGTAAATGGTGGATTCTCTGTAACTTGAAGTCTTAAACCATGATTTGAGGACTTCAGTCAGAGGTTAGGGGTCTATTTGGTGACTGGGTGAGGTTCTGTGGCCTGTGATGTGCAGGAGGACAGACTAGATGATCATGATGGTCCTTTCTGACCTTAAAATCTGAGTTTGAGTGCGTCACTGGTTGAAGCCTTGCACAGGGCTAGGTCATCTGCATACCTTACGATGTGCTTTTACTCAGACGCTGCATTGCCTGGTTATGGTTGTTAACTTTCTAACAAAGGGTTGTGTGTATATGCGTGTGACATGTAACGCCCAGTTAAATCTGACCAATCATTAGGTCCTCCAGCTTCTAATGAGTTGGGATGATGTAAGTAATAGTGGTAGTAAATCCAAACAGAAGTGCTTCTGTAAGTTCTTTTTTATAAAGTCATTGGTATGCTCTCACGTTTTGAGTATTTCGTTTTAAAATATGTCCAGCCAAAGGGAGTCTGATCTTAAAGAACAATTAATAGTTCTACACGCTGCAGTTCTTGATGTGCTGTTTAATTTGAAAATGGGTTGTTGCTTTTTGTTAGGTAATGTCTATCATTTTTGCAAACTTAACTCAATTAAGTTTGGGAATAAATATTAGATCATCACTATTAGGGCTAGAAAAATCTTCTTGTCCTGGGATCCAAGCCATCAACTTTTTTAGAATCTAAGGTTTAATTTAAAAAAAAAAAATCTAGCCATTACGGTTGGGAAGAAAACCATTCAAAATGTGAATGAGCGCAGAGCCATGTTCCTGAGACTGCTCACAGGTCCACGGCCTCAACTGCTGCTTGTAGATTTCTCAAGTAGCAAAGTGAAACTGACAACAGTTCCATTGCTGCTCTTCAGAACCCAGTGGGCAACAGTGAAAGTGACGAGAATGATGTTAAATTGCCTTCTTGGGAAGGCAGTCTCTGCATTGGAGCTCTTGCCCCTGGACCTCCTTTGTGTGAACCCTTCCTTCACCCTGAAAAATCTTTCATGTTGGCCTCTGGCAGGTAGATGTAAAATTTCACACCCTGCTTTTGAACAGTTCCCTCTGCCTTCATGTTAGTGTCTGCTAGATCAGCAATGGTCTCCTCTGCCCTCCTTTAAAAAAAAAAAAAAAATACATTTTCCTCTTTTCCAGTGTGCCCAGACCTCGTGGACAAGTACCTAGAAGAGACGTCCATTCGTTACGTGATGCCCCGAGCTCACAGCGACGCAGAGCATGGTCTCGCCCCGCCCCACAAATCAGGTCAGAGTTCGGTACTGCTGCCTCATACCAGAGTTTCACTGGAATCCTTGGTCGTAAGCAGCTGGGATCTCCTAAGATTTACACATCACTGTGTTGTAGGTTAAATGTGGATTATCGGAACTGTCCTTTTTCCCCTTTGATCTCCTTGCTGCATCCCTTTACTTCCATGCAACTAAACTCTTAACATATTGAAGCTGATGCATATTACACCCTGTTTAGAGGTGCTCTAGTTTAACCAGAAGTTTTGGGCAGGAATTGCTGAGGGAAATTCTCTGGCCTGTGTTGTGCAGAGGTTGGATTAGGCGATCATAACTATCCCTTTTGGGTTTTAAAATCTATGAATTTATAAATGTTTGTAAAGCCAACCGAGATCTTCCAATGAAAGCTCTAGAAAGGGAAACTGCTACTTAGCAGCAGTGCTTGCAGCAACCTGGAGTCCTGGGCCCCCAAACTGTGGTCCCAGGTTGTCCCAAATGCTCACTTTTTTTCCTGGAAAAGTTCAAGCCTGTAATTTCTGGCTCAGAAATGTCACTTGTTACAAGTCCAGCTCACAGTTGTGATTTCAAGCGTTGTTCAGGGTGAGAATTAACTTTTCAGCTTGTAGAACACGCTCAATGGAAAAGGTTCATGAACTTTTCAAGTGAGGTTCTTTCCATGGCAAATGGAGTGTTTTCTTCAGCAGGCTGTTGGAGGCACCCACTACTCTGTGAAAGACTTCTGCTCAGACATAGTCCTGCGTATCCCAACACAGTTTACGGTGGAAAAATATTATGACCAAATCTCTACTTCTAAAATCAAAATATATTGTTACCCTCCGAAGAGGACCCAGTGTGACTCCATGTTGCTCCTCTGTGATTCCAGACCAAGTGTGCTCTATTAACAAGTTAGGGAGGGGGGAAAAAACTTCTAACTGCTGGTATTGCAAACTCCTCTTGGAATCTGAAAATCAAGCTGCTGCTGCTTCTGACCTTGACCAGCAATTATGATTCTGCATTTGGCTGTGCTCAGCAACCAGACTCCCAAAGGATGAGCCAGAGTGTGAATTCTAATTCTTTGGGTTTTGATTAAATGAACATTAAGGGCAAAACCATCCTTGCTATTGTACTTTGCTACAATTGCTTAAAATGCGCAATATAACTCTGACACACACAGGGAATGAGGTAGCAGTGTTTTTACATAGCCACTTTCAAAAAGAACACATGTACAGGCGCTCCTTGGGTTCCAGAGGGTTGTTTTCCTCTGACTATAGATTTTAGGCCAAAATATGCTTTAACCCCGCATAGGAACAATAAAGCAACTCCTTGTAGATAGGCTGCATCCAAAATGCACTTGCTTGCTGCTATACTGGAGCCTGCCACTAGAGGGTGCTTGTGACACTTCAAGCTGGTTCCGTGGCAACACAGCTAAAGGCTCATTCATGGAATCAGGGCAGAAATGATATTGAAACCGACTAAAAGGCTCTCGGTGAGGAATGAAATCCCAGCAGGTGCAAAACAGAATTTAAGGAGCGTCATTTCCTCAAAATGATCAAATGTTGCCTTGGCAGGTGTCTCTAACTTTAAGCTCTGAGGCTGAAATTTTCAAACGTAACTCTCCGAGCATACGCCACCCAAACACCTCAATGGAGGGTTAACTGCAATAACAGCCATGCGTTGAATTCAGTGAGCAAAGTCTTAGCCTCAGACACCCAGGCCTGTCTCTGAAATCCTGTCATTTTGTTCCAGAGCAGCAGGTTGCTGTGGTATGTGCCGCCGCCCTCGATTAGCCAGAATTATTTTTCTTGTCCCATTGTGCTTGCTAATGTCTGCCTCGGCACTGTCCCAGCCTGTGCTATGATCTTGTCGGAGCTTGCAGACTCTGCAGGCTTGGGAGAGTGATGTTAAATGTTCAGAAGGTGGTGCTTTTTCCTCAGTGGGTCATGCTGTGAAAAGCACTGTGCTTCTGGAGGAATTTCTTTTGCATGAGATGCCAAACTGCAGTCCTGACCATATGTGGCCATTAAATATGTTCTAGCACTCTTAGTAAGAGCTGGAGTGCTAACCTGGCCAAATGCCATATGTTCTGCTTCCTTAAATTCCTCCCTGTAGTTTGAATTGGGGATAACCTGGAATGAGAAGTGCAGAATGCTCTAGTGAGCAGCGTTGTGAGCTGTTAAACAGCTACCATGCCCCACCCAAGAGGCAACTGCATTTAAGTTGTGGTTAAAAGTGATCATGGACAGTAAATTAGACTGGTGTTTGCATTGTAATATTTGACCAAAAAAGATGAGTGCAAGTTTGGGCAGCATGAGCACAGGTATCACTAAGCAAGAAAGTGACCATCCGTCTCTCTGGCTCAGTTCTCTCCGTCTTTGGGTATTGATGCTGTGTTTCCAGAAAGACGGAGGGAGGCTGGGGAGAGTTGAGAAGAGCAGCAAAATCATCTGGGAGTTGGAGGGTTTGGCTGGGTGGGGGTGACGAGGAGGAGATCGAGTGAAAGCACTGGGCAAGGCTGGGGCATACATCTGCTGATCTTTAGAAGCTGTGCACAGCAAGAAGGGTGAGGAATTCTCTAGGGTGCTGCAGGGGTCAGGGCTAACTGAACAGCTTCCATACTGTAAGGAACTTCCAGACTGTTGAACACCTTCCCAAAGGAGAGGCTGCAATCCCCATCGCTGGAGACCTACAAAACTTCCCACAACAAGTGCTCTGCCATGGCGGGGGAAGGAATACATGGGAGCTGAGAGGCTTCATCTGTCTTTACTTCGTGTGATATTGTTCCCCCTTGGAGAAGCGATGTGATTCCGGGCTCTATTTACCCTTCCCTTTCTAACCCCTGGCTCCTCTTTCTCTGCATTAGTGCCTCCCCATCACCCTGTGGTCTGCCGCTCCTCCGCTGGACCTCCAATCTGTACCAAGAGGCCTGGCCGTGGGAGAGCCCTCCTCAGTAGCCAGCATAAGAGGAGGAAGTCAATGACGCCAGATCCTAAAGAGAAACAGACTTGTGGTAAGAACTTGTGAGGAGCCTAAGTTCCTGGAGGATAGGTCCATCAATGGCTAATATCCAAGATGGTCAGGGACACACCACCATATCCAGGTGTCCCTAAACCTCCAACTGTCAAAGCATCTAACACTGACCACTGTCCGAGACAGGACACTGGGCTAGATGGAACCCACTGTGGCCATCCTTCTGTTCTTATGCCTGTCGGTGGGTTTGTGGGTTACGCACTGGGGTGCTGGGAGAAGTTCGTTCTTCCTCCTCCTAGGGATGGGTTTTATTTCATATGGTCATCTTGCCTGGCTGGTAAAAAGCTCTGCGTCCCCACTGCCCATTACCCAACTCTCCCAGCAAGGCTCAATGGGTGGGGCAGAGTTCTATTATTTTTACTTTGCAGATAATATAAATTAATACTAAGTTCCTGGGGGGGGGGAGGAGAGCTGAATTGAACACCGTGCTGAGGTCTCTAAACATTTCTGGAGCATTTTGATGCCTGTATTTTCATCCATCAGCATCCAAAAGATGCTGAAATGCATTGGAACAGCCTGACAAAATTCAGCTTTGCTTCAGATCCGGAGTTCTGGCTCAGCCTGTTACAAGGTTATTGGAAATTGGAATCTAGCCCAGCCTGGAACTGGTCAAAAGCTTTTTATTTTGATTTTGTTGTTGGGGCACAGGGGAGTAGCTTGGGGGCGGGAGAGAGGGTTGGGGTCTTTATTTTGGACTAGGGAGTTAAATTTTATTCCCCTCATTGTGCGAAGAGTGGAGCTGGCTGATCTTGTACCTGAGCTTGATAGTTTGGCACCTGTCTTCCAAAGGCTGCATTAGAAGAAATTAAGGAAAATATCAATAGTCTGATTTAAACAACCCAAGCCCATTTTGTGTGTGCAGCTGGATCATCAGCCATTGGCGGGGGGGCAAGGGGGAATGAAACCTCCGACTATTGCCTCCTAAACTGGCGTGCGCAGGAGGAGAAAGAGAAAGTCCAAAGAGTAGGTTTAGTAAAAATTAAATATCTCAATGCAATTTCTAGACCGGAAAGAATCCATTGTGCAGATGCTCACAATTCAAACCCTAGAAGTCACAGGCACCTTAAGGGTATTGGACATAATAGGAGGAGCAGTTATGTTGATCAGCAGCTTGAGGTTTTTAATCTCCCATCCTTGGAGTTTTTTAAGAACAGGTTACACAAACACTTGACAGGGCTGGTCTCCTTTACTTGTCCCTGCTGCATTGTGTGGGGAGGGCCTAAATGCCCTTTGGAGTTCCCCTCTATCCCCCCATTTATAGGAGTCTCTAGCTGTCACAAGGGCTAGATTATTTTAAAAAATAAAACATTGGGACTAACATGACACTTGCAGAATGAAGAGTGACAGTTGGCTTGTTGTTATATCCCTTTTACCCAGCGTACCCACAGTGGGGTCCTGGTCTGGCTTGGTGCCTGTAGAAATTTCTGGAATACAAATAATAGATGGTGAACCTCCAGTTTCAGGTGGTGAATCTCTGCCTGTACAAGAAATCAACATTTGTATAATCTCAGCCCCCGCAAAAGGGTTTTTTAGTCCCGGTCTGAATGAGAGGTTTCAGAGTAGCAGCCGTGTTAGTCTGTATTTGCAAAAAGAAAAGGAGTAATGAGGAATCTCTCCAAGGGGTTGAGAAGCAGTTGAGGTCTTCATTGAGATGCTAAACGTTGTGTGATGGGAGTTGGGTACTTACAGCATGGTCAAGTTTGGAAGACATGGCATCAGTAGACCCCCTTCTTTACTCTGCTTCATTGTGGGGATGACAGTCTCCTTGGAGATCAGTAAGTTGGGAGGGGCTCCTGGCCATGAGCTCTGTCGCTTCAGCTCTTCCCAAGGGGCTTGGAAAGGCTGCCTTCGATTGTGACGGCAGGACTTAATTCCAAACTTTCCCATTGAAAGTGAGGTGCAAAAACAAGTCAGCTCCTTTGATCTCCTCCAGATGACCCTGAACGGCCTTAGCTCTCTGCACAGGCAAGAGGAGATCTTCTGCGATGAGTGAGATTGATTGGTCATGACTTCCAGTTCACTGGTGCTGTGGCATCTGGGCACATGATATTTAAACAGCCCTCATGAGACAGCATTAATACCACCTCCACCTGTCAAATCCACCTCCCAGCAGTGAGCGCAGCCTGGGGCTCTGAAGGCACTGGTGGGCAGTTTGCCAAAAGGAGTTGGTTCCCCGGCCGGGGACCCTCTGCTATCTCCACTCTTCAAGCATGATCACCATCTAGGGACTGTCAGCAGAGTGACCTCTGCTGTTTGCAGCCATTAGTACTGCCTGGAGGAGAAGTGGTCCCTAGGCCAGGTGGGTCCCACACCACCTGGGACTGGGTAGGTTAAATGTACACCTTCCATCACTCTCTGAATCAAGTGAGAAGGTGGCAGAGTCCCTGGAGCACAGGAGACTGTGCGGCCAGCGGGTGCCTCTAGATGGGAGCTTGTTGAGATAGTCCCACCTGGAGGTGTTGACAGGTGAGGAGAGCGTGTGGCCTCTTAGCCACTCACACATAAACCTGTTTGAGCCACCACTACTACCTGCAAAGCCAAGAGCAGCCCAGAGTCCTGGCCTCTGGCAAGGGGTGACGTGTCTGCAGCATATGGAGCAGGCAGAGACCCCATCCCTCTTCTCGCTGTGCCCTCCCCACCAGCCACATGGCTCCATTAGCCAGACTGAGACAGCTCGTTCGTGCCTGTCTCACCTGAGCCTGGAGACTGCGCTGCATGACTCTGAGAGCTGTTACAGCTGGCCCTGCCCCCTTGCCTTCCCCCATCCTCCTCCTCCATACGTCGACCAGGACTTGGGAGTGGAGGGCAGCAGCCACTGTCAGAGTTTGGCCCATGTTTTAATTCACGAGAAAAAACGGGCCATGGTGCTGCCGTGGTGGGAAAGCTGGTGCTCGACGACAACAAGGCCTGCTCGGTGCACTTGGGCTCAGTTAGACAGCGCCATGAGCTCAGAGCTGGCAGTCAAGCTGACCTGGTTTGTCCGTGGGAATCTGCATGGGCATGTGGACGTCGGGGCACAGGTTTGGATCGCACAGCTGATGTAAATCAGCAGAAGGGGTTGGGGCTTTGGAGGAGACAGGTTGTCGTCTCTGCAGCGCACTGGGTGGTGATACTGAGCTGGGAATCTGAGCACTCTGGGTTGGGTTTTCGGAAGAGCTCAGCTCCTGGTTAGGCACCTATAGAGAAGGGCTTGTCCAGCAGCTCCTGCTCAGGGGGATGCTGTAGGGGTGCTGCTGGCAACAAGCATAGGGCTGGGCATGAGGCCCTGCCCTGTCAGCTGGAAACAGACCAGCTGTCATTGATAAATGTGACTGTTCATTGTCTCTTGGTTTTCGTGGTGGTGGTTCTGACATCTAGGCACACAGCATACGGGAGAGGCAAGACTGGGTCCAATAGCCAGGACCTGTGGTCCCACCTCCCAACCCACCACCAGAGCCACCTCTCCACAGCTGATGCTTGGTGACAGACGTATGGGGAAGTGCAGAGGGCGTGGGGAAGGAGCGGTGAGCTAGTGGCCACTCTTGGGTTCTAGTCTGAGCTCCGTTCTTGGCTCTGGCCTTGGTTACATCCCTCCCCTCTGCCATCTGGACAGGGCAGCTACCCCTTCCCGGGGCACAGAGCCTCCTGTCCCCAGGGCAGAGCGCTGGGATCCTCAGGCAGAGGGGGGTTGCAGTGAACTCGCTAACTCCTGCCCTGCCTTCCGCCCCCAGACATCCGCCTGCGAGTCCGAGCCGAGTACTGCCAGCACGAGACGGCGCTCCAGGGCAACGTCTTCTCCAATAAGCAGGATCCCCTGGAGCGGCAATTTGAGCGCTTCAACCAGGCCAACACCATCTTAAAATCCCGGGACCTGGGTTCGATCATCTGTGACATAAAATTCTCAGAGCTCACCTACCTCGACGCCTTCTGGCGCGACTACATAAACGGCTCTTTGCTGGAGGCCCTCAAGGGTGTCTTCATCACGGACTCGCTCAAGCAAGCTGTGGGCCATGAGGCCATCAAGCTGCTGGTCAACGTGGACGAGGAGGATTACGAGATTGGGCGCCAGAAACTCCTGCGGAACTTGATGCTGCACACGGCCCCTTGACCCTCCCCCGGGCTTGGCCTTGGCGGCTCTTTGGGAGCCAATCGTTTCATTTCATTTTTTTTAAAAAGGAAAAATCATTTAAATACCCACCGTACACCCCCCCCACAACACCACCGCCCCCCAGCAAACTCCTGCCACGTGCTGTGTAACTGTAGGACCTGCCTGAGCGGGAGGAGGGCTATGCTGCCACTTAGCCAGCTCTCTGGTGGCCCCAGCCCAGCCAAGAGTACACGATACCTGGGGCAACCTGGAAAGCAACTCCCTGCTCTGCTCCAGGAGCCTGGCCGGAGGACGCCGAACTGCCCAGCGGTAGGAGGAAGGAAGAGCTACCGGCAGGAGCGCTGGGTGCTCACCTGTCCTGTCCTCCCCCCCGGTTCTCTTGTGCTGGCTTTTCTTTTATACGGTCTTCTTTTTAAAAAAGGCAGAACTGTCATGTGGCACCGGGGCCCTGTGCGCGTGGGGGACGCGGGGCGGAGATGGGCTGGGGAGGTGGGACTCTTGATTATTCACTTTAATAAAAATGAACGAGTGCAGCGGGAGCTGTGTGTGTGTGGAATGAACAGCATGCGGGGGGGAGGGGGCCTGTGGCATTGGCCTTCCGTTGCTGGGAGCCCGTTTCCACTAGTCCACTTAGCACTCAGCTGGTGATCCGGCAGGGGTGCCCTTTAGCCAGTTTGGGCATCTTTCCGGTGTGGGATGGTGGGGAGGGAGGCTGAGCTAAGGCGATTGCTGTCCCAACCCCTGGCGGGGTCCTGGGGCATCGTCTGCTCTAGGCTGGGTGGGCTTGTTTCAGGAGTCACATCTGCATGAACGGAGCCCATGCTGTTAATCTGCCTCCAGAGGCAAGAACTAACTGTTGGGTCAGTGTTTCCTTCTCCTAGCCTGCGTGCCTTTGTTACCCCCTTCCCTGCAATCCTCCCCTCATCCTTGCCAGGCCAGCATCTGCCTCTGACCCCAGAGAGGAAACCTGAGCAAGGGGCTCCCTGCCCATCTGATGCATAGAGTTGGTCCAGCCACAGCTGCTCTCCTCCCCAGAGCTGAGAGATGCTTGCAGGCCCAACAGGAGAGTTCTGCACATGGAGATGTGCATCCTCGCTCCCTTTGCCTGCAGGGTGGGAACGCATGTGGACAGGGCCAGGCTTTTGGGATGTTCAGGGGCAGTGTCATGGCAGCAGGGCCTGGGGGTGGTGAATACCCAACCCTGGCCCGTGTCACAGATGATGCCCCAATATCTCCCTCTTGGTACTACGAGGCCGGGCCCAGCAGCGGTGAAGATTCCTCTGGCGGTGGGGTTGGCTGTGTCCCCTGGGCTGTGCAGTAGGGAGGGATGCAGTGGGGCAGGTTGTAGAGTAAGGCTTTGGCACAGGGCCCGTTCCCAACTGGGAAGAAGATGGCTCCTGTTTGATCCTACCCCATAACGGAAGGTTTGAGAGTGGAATTTGTTCCCCCTGCCCAGATGTACAGACTCCAGCTGGGAACCTAGAGGTGGTGGAAAAATCCAAGCAGGGGCCAATGGGGGTGGTGCTGCCTGGTTTGCTCCCAGTCAGCTCCTTGGGGCTGGGTCTTGTCTGTCTGTCTGTCGGCACTGGACATCCCAGGAGGAAGGAGCTGCTCCCAACAGGCAGGACTAGGAGGTGCTGTCCTGCATTAGGCCTGTCTAGTTACAGTGATGGCTCTGGGGCCAGCAAGCTGGCTGTTTGCAAAGCACCTGGCACCTCAGGGCTGCTGTAATACAGTCTCAGGGCTGGCCCTCTGCCTGCCCCTCCCTTATGATCCCCATGGCTGAGAGAGCCCTCACCCAGCATGGGGAGTGGGGCTGGCTAAAGCAGTAACACACTAGAGGCTGCAGTCCAAGCGCCTCCCGCCACTGCATGCAGGATGCCACAGGCCACTGAGCGACCTGGGCCAGTGGCTGGCTTAGCTGCATATTTTAATTTTGGGCTGACTTACGTTACTTTTTGGTAACATGCCTCTGGGCTTTTTCCCTCCTGCTGAGCCCAAACGTGGTGCCAGGGCAGACATAGTCAGTTACATGCCCGCTTGGTAACATCATGTCAGGGATACAGTGGGCCTGGGGCTGAGCGGGCTTGTCAGTGAAATGGTCATTCTCAGTACCAATCTTCCAGGAGCCACGAGTGTATTTTAATTGGAAAATTCTCTTCCTCCCCAGTTCTTTTCCTGGTAACTCAAGTAAACACGCCAGGATTTAGGAGCCTCAAATCTAAAGCAGCTCCACAGAATTCCACACTGAGTTGAGGGAGAACAAATGGGTCTGAGGGTTATTTTTTCTGCATTTGATTTTCTTCCCACCCTCCCAAATCTCCGCTGAGCTGCAGGATGTTTTCCATATTGGCCCAGATGCGCAAAGGTATGCAGGTGCCCAACTCCCATGGGGAGATACACACCTCCATACTTTTGAGGAGCTGTGCCTTGAAAGACTGTTGGAAGCCAGGTCAATGCACATGGGGTGGAGGAATGTTTGTTATGGATTGTTGCCTCCCTACCCGGACATGGGCAGAGGGATAAGAAAGAGGGTGTTGAGCTTACCGAATCCCCGTCCAACGAAGATGGCATGTGATAGGCCTGCAGGCTGCAACCCTCATGCCTTGATGGGATTGTTTGGTGTGTGTGTGTGTGTGTGTGTTGATGCATTTTCTATCCACAGGCTGTCTCAGTTGAGAGCGTGTAGACCCCTCCCTACCCACACACACCTCCCTGTTTAAGGACAATTCTGGCACAAACTGTGTAATTTCTGTGACTCTTCTGTATTTTTTAAACTTCCAATATAACAGTCATAATCCCCGTGTAGCTTTCAGTTTTCTTGAAATAAACATCTACTGCATCTCGTCTGCTTCCTTACTGCACGGCTGCTGGGTCGGCCTGACCGGCTGCTGCTGGGTCAGTTCCGTTCCCTTCTAGCTGTTTGGGGTGGTTTGTTTTGAGTGTCGCATCTGGCCTCAGGTTTTCCATTTCTTTCCAGGGTGACCTTGAGCTCTGCAGAAGCACAGGTGCCTGGGAAGTGCAACGTTCATCTTGTTTTTAAGATCCCAGCTGGCCTAGCTCAGCTAAGCCCCAGAGCGATGTTACCCTGCAGTGCTGTGGCTGGGCCCCTGGTGTGCTTGGCCACCCTCGGTGTGGGGCTACTAGTCCTCCCCCTTTGGGTTTTGTAAAGGTGGATCCTTGTTGTTGTGTCACATCTGCACTTCAAGTAAAGGTGCTGTGCTGGGAAAAGAAGCCACGAGTAGCAGGGGCCCTGGGGGTTAAAGAATGCCCCTCTTCGCTGCTGAATTCAGCTCCAGAACCATTCTGCAATGTCTCCTGAGTCTGCAGCCAGCCTGAACTGCCCCACTGGATTTAGATCAGCCTGCAGATGATGTAAGTGTGGCCTTGATTAATTGCACTGGCTCAGCCACTGCACCCAGCTAGGTTAGGGCTGGACCCCCTCTCCCCCCATACAGGATGCTCACTGCCCCCCCAGTCAGTTCACAATTCTCTATTACGAACTGAACCCTCACATTCTTCCTGGGAGGAAATCCAGCCTCGGCCCTGGTTTATAGATGCAAACCGAAGGGCCACCGCAAAAGGACCGTCCCAACAGTCGGTCTCACTGTGAGTGCACCTGCCTGAACAGACAGGTACTGGTAGTGTAGAAGAGGCTGGGGAAGTCACTACAAGCTGGGCATAGGAGCCAGAATTCCTGCTTAACCATTAGAGTGACGGTCCCTTTACTGGGGTAGGGAATGTTTTTCCTGCTAAACTGTGGGTCTTTGGGCCTTGCTCTCCATCAGGCCAGTGGGCTCGGAGGAGGAAGTGATACACAAGAGGGACAGTAGCTTAGATACAAGGCAAAGCCACCATGAAACGCTGGGATGGGAGACATTGCTGGGGAGGCACTGGCTGCCTGCAGAGGGGAGATAATAGCAGGGAGGGGGTCCTGAGCTGTGAGAGAGAGGTACAGTGGGAAGATGATCCAGTTCTCCTGCTTCACCCCAGGGTTGTGGCCAGCATCCAGCCCTCTGCACTGCCTATTACCTCAATTACTAAGTGTCACTTCTCCTTTCCCCAGCCGCCTGGGTCTCATGCTAACATGGAGCTTTTCACCTAAAGATTGCAGAGCATGTGTCATTGCACAGATGGGGAAACTGAGGCAGAGGGGAAGGGACCTGCCCAAGGGCTCAGAGCAGCATTGTAGGGGCTATAACTAAGGTGCAGTTCCCTGCTTCAAGACCCATGAGCTCTAAAGGTGAAGTAGCCCAGGCCAATCCATCCCTTGCTGAGGCCAAAGGGGGGAATCATGCACACCCTATATGCTCAGAAGTAACAGACTTCTTGCCCTCTTAGAATTTCCTAACTAGTTATAAACAACAGGGGAACCGCCCAGGGTGGAAAGCCCCTCTCCCTCTGCTGGGAAAATTGAGCCCCACCCCACCTCAGGCAGGAGTGGAGCAGGAGACCATGGGGCAGTTTTAGGGCACTAAAAGAGGAGACTAAGGGGGGGGAATCTGATAGAGGTCTATAAAATGAGTGGTGTGGAGAAAGTGAATAAAGTAAAAGTTATTTACTTGTTCCCATAATATAAGAACCATGGGCCACCTAGTTCTTATATTATGAATTGGGTAGCAGGTTTAAAAGGAAGTTGTTCTTCACTCAGCACACAGTCAACCTGTGGAACTCCTTGCCTGAGGAGATTGTGAAGGCTAGGACTATCAGGGTTTAAAAGAGAATTGGATAAATTCACAGAGGTTAAGGCCATTAATGGCTATTAACCAGGATGGGTAAGGAATGGTGTCCCTAGCCTCTGTTTGTCAGAGGGTGGAGATGGATGGCAGGAGAGAGATCACTAGATCAGTACCTATTAAGTTCACTCCCTTGGGGGCACCTGGCATTGGCCACTGTCAGAAGACAGGATCCTGGGCTGGATGGCCCTTTGGTCTGACCCAGTGTGGCTGTTCTTATGGCAGGGAAGTAGCGACAAGGGCAGCAGGCAGGACGCCTCAGGAACTGGTACAGCTCGAGCGTTTGCTGAGAAGGGAACGGGTCTGACACACCAGCTAGCCCCAGCCTCCCCAGGAGGCTCTCCACTGCTCCGTCTCTGAGCTGGGGTTTTACCAGCAGCCGCCTCACTTCCACTTCCTCCCCTCTACCTGCTCAGCTGCTGGAGCCCACTGCGAATGCTCCTTGCACGGGGTGGCTGCCGCATCAGCTGCTGCCTGGAGAAGCCAGAGGCCCAGCTGCAGCTGCTTCCTTCACCCTTAGGAAATGCTCCATCTTCGCTAGGGCCTGACAAGGCAGCACCAGCTGGAGCAGGAATTGTTGGGGGATGCTGCAGTTCCATGCTGTCCCCCCAGAGGGCGCCTCTGCCCAGCACACACCAGGAGAGCCCTCAGCCCAAATCAGTGGGTCTGGGCGGGGTGGGATGGGGGGAGGAGGTGATACCGGGAGGGGTCTGTGCGGGGTGGGATGGGGGGAGGAGGTGATACCGGGAGGGGTCTCTGCTCCCTGCTCTGCCTCCTGATTACGGAGGATGGCAGGGCTTGGCTGGCAGTGGCTGATTTTCCTGGGGGGCAGCCCCTCAGGGAGGCGGGGGTTTCTTCAGCACAGTGACCCTGCCGTACAGATCAGCCCGCCGGTGGGTGCAGACTGGCATCTCCCGGCGGATGCGGCGCAGGTAGCCCAGGTCGATCTCCGCGTAGCACAGGCCCGGCCCCTCCTGGCACTGGGCGATCACGCAGCCCCAGGGGTCCACCACCATGGTGTGGCCGTAGGAGGTGCGGCGCTCGTGGTTCTTCCCGGTCTGAGCTGCTGCCACCACGTAGCACTGGGTCTCGATGGCGCGGGCCCGCAGCAGCGCCTGCAGCAGGGCGGACAAAGGGGCAGGGCAGCTCACCACGGACGCTCTCTTTTAAGCTCCACACCAGCCAACCCTACCGGCTAGCTCCTAGGCTAGTTTTGTGCTGCTGAAAAAGGCAGGAGGCTCCAAGCCCAGGCTTCCCACATATCATCCCGCCAGTGGGTCTCAGCTCAGTCTCAGCTGGAAGTGCTGCCTATAATTAAGGTTGCCTGACACTTCCCATTCCGAGACCCTGTTTTCAGTTGCTTCTAACTTTGTCAAACTTGAACTGTTGGGCTGATTCCCCACACCAGGTGTCAGCCTCGGGGTGAACGCTTTTGGAAAGTTGCAGCTAAAACGGCTCAGCCATTTCCGAAAACGGGATTAGGAGATATATGGCTTTGCCAGAGTTAAACGCATTCTCACCACTCTTTCACTGAGCGGCTCTAGTGCCCAGAGGCTTTGGAGCAGGGACTGGGTAAATGGCCTTGGGGCCATGGAGGTGCCTTTTGCCATCACCTGGAAAACTGGCCCAAATCTGGTCAAGTTATGAGCCTCTGAAATATTCTTGTTAACTGCTGGAATTAGCCTACCTGCTTGTCACCATGAAAGGTTTTCCTCCTTCCCCCCCCTGCTGTTGGTGATGGCTTATCTTAAGTGATCACTCTCCTTACAGTGTGTATGATAAACCCATTGTTTCATGTTCTCTGTGTGTGTATATATAAATCTCTCCTCTGTTTTTTCCACCAAATGCATCCGATGAAGTGAGCTGTAGCTCACGAAAGCTTATGCTCTAATAAATTTGTTAGTCTCTAAGGTGCCACAAGTACTCCTTTTCTTTTTGAAAAATCTCAGTTTGCACATGCTCAGTAGAGACTTCTTAGAGTGGACAGCTAAATTCTCCCCGCACTGAGTATGTTCCAGCCTCCCCCACCCCAGCTCCTACATGCTCCAGCCTAGGGATGCCAGAGCTGAGCGGGACTTTCACTGCTTGTTTCTCCTGGAACTGGGGGCTCGTCTGGCATCAGAACTGAGAGCATGGGCACCCAAGAGGAGGAGGGATTGGAATTTGGAGTGGTGAGGATGGGGGCTGGGCGGGGCAGAAGATGGAGAGAGGAGTAAGAACAAGAAGGGGGAAAGGGGCAGGATCCAGGACAGGGAGGGAGATGAATGGGGGAGGGGAAGGATTGGGCATTGGTAGGGACTGAACTCAGGGCTGCCAGTACCAAACAAACACACAGACCTCTAAAGGAATCCCCCCCTTCTTATAACGGTCAGGAGCTGTTCTAACGGCTCTGTGTGTTACACCCGTGGCCTCATACACACAGGCTCTGCATTGTCCGTGTCACTGTCCCTGTCCTGTGACAGGCAGTCACAGCTGGACTCACCTCCCAGTGGGCGGAGCCTGTGGTCACTGTGAAGGCTGATGGGTAGGTGAGAATCTCTGCCCCCTCCTGAGTTAGCGCCAGAGAGATTTCTGGGAAACGCAGGTCATAGCAGATGGCGAGGCCGACCTGGGGGAGGAAGAGGGGTTCTTTGAGCCGGCGAATGACACAGAGATCACCATGGGTGCTGCTAGTGATGGGCCTCAACCAAGCAAGGGCCACATCTGCCCTGAGCCCCAGAACTCACCCCCATGGCAGCTCCAGCCCTGTTTGCACAACAGCTGCCACCAAAGTGTGTGTGGGGGGGAAGGGGGAAGGGCAGGGATCCAAGGACCTGATTGTGCCTGCTGCTCCCCAGACCCCATCCTCCTCCACCCCAAGGATCACTGGTTTGGCCCTCTTGGGAGAGGGATTCGAGGCAGCTCCATGATGTGCATCAGCTCAGTGTGTAACAGCATTAGCACATTCAGCTTGGGCCACCTCATTGCAAGGAAGGCCTAACACAAGAAGAGCAGGGAGCCATGGGAGGAGAAAGCCAAGTGACTAGGGCTATTTCACTGGAGAGAAGGCCAACTAGGTTCCCATTTACTCTGTGCCCAAACACCCAGGGGTGCTAGATGCATTGTACAGGCCACCCATGGAAAGTTGCAAGAATATACCTTCTAGATGACCCACGGAACTCACTATTGCAGGATTTCACTGCAGCAGACATTGGCAGGGATCAGTCGGGGGCTGGAGCCAGGATGGCACCTGCACTGATATTAGCAGGAATCAGAATGACGTGGACCACGGGTCCTCATGCTCCAGGGGTTACTGGGGGCCAGGCATAAAGCCACACTGCACACCAGGGTGCATCATGGTTACTGTTGGGGGAGGGGTTGGGCATGCTGTCCCCGCGGTCTGTCATGCGTTAGTGAAATAAGGGAACTGGTTCTGACACACCGCTGTATCTGGAAGCGCTTACCTGTACCAAATATGGTGATGGCAGCCAAATATTCAGCCCTGTGAGATGCCCCCCCTCCCGCTCCCGCTGTGGCAGGGAAACACAGAAGCCAACACAGGTTACTGGGGCTCCTGGTTGGGTCCAGGGCTCCCCCAGCCTCAGTTTGCAATAGCCTCCCCCAGTGTGCTTTGAACTCTCATTTTCCATGGAACAATCCTACCTGGGGCAGGCAGTGGTCAGGGGCCCTGAGTAATGACCCAGCCAGACCTCAACTCCCAACGGAAACATTTCTGAATTCTCAAAAATACTCGCCAGACGGGAAACCTGTCTCCAGCCCAGCCCTAGCCAGAGCTGCCTAGGTGACCAGGAGATGCCGACTCTGAGGGCTCTGTTTCGGCAGCCATGGGAACTGCTGCCATAAGGCTCAGGCTCAGTGGCTGTGGGAACACTGCAAGGGCCCAGCTCTGCTCTCAGCTACTCCAGGGTAAGTCCAGAGTCAACCCCGCTGTTGGTGCCATCGCTCCAGATAGACAGCGCCAGGCTTGGCCTGAGAATCTCAGATCTTAGATCACCCGGCCCTGTCCAGACCCTCCTCCCCGCCACACCCGGGCTCCTACCTTCCCAGCAGGGGTGCTGACGGGCAGCACAATCTCAGGCCCGGGGTTGGTGAAGTTGCTCTCCTTCATAGACACTCGCCCTTCCAGGTCTACATCGCAGAGGTGGGTCTTCCTGTATGTGGCCACGACATGCCCTGGGAACGAGGGGGGAGAAGAGACCACCGGCAGCATGGGCATCTGGGGAATCACTAGGAGAAGGGGGTTAGGGGAAAGGGCCAATACTCCATGCTCTGCAGTGCTGGCCAGATGAGATCTCCAAGTGCTTTGCAACCCCACCTCTCCACAGTCTCTGGGTCAGCAGGATTGTCCCCATTGGAGGCAGGGGGAAGGGACGTCCACAGCAAAGGACAGAGTTGGGGACAGAACCCAGAAGTCCCCACCACTGCTCTAACCCATTGGACCCCACTCCTCCTGCAGAGCTGGGGATAGAACCCAGGAGTCCTGACTCCCACACTGCCTCCTCCTTGCCAGCTTGGATGAATTGCGGGTCTGGTTCATGCCCTGGCCCCGAACTGCCAGAATGGGTGTGATGCTGTCTAAAGGGGAAGGTGGAAGTCTACACTAATATGGTCACCACTTTTACAAAAGTGTGATAAATCTTGTTGAAAGTATGTATTGTGAGGTATCATTGGAAAAGTTGTAAGCCGCTGAGTATTATCATCCTGTTATAATGTATGTATTAACACTGAATGGGGAGTTATGAAATTCTGATATATATTTGTAACTCAAACATGTTATATGTCTGAGAAATGCCCACAGGCTGGCTCTTCAGGTATAACAAAAGAACTGTAAATAGGGGCCTCTGCATGTTGCCCCGAAGACCCTCAGACTGTATGTGCACAGGAGGTGCCAGCAAAATTTGTAGTTCACATCCAGGACTGATGGCAAAGCATGTACACCATGGAACTGCCTGACCCATGACACAGCCAGGATTTTTCCAGTTAAGATATAAAGAGGGAGACCAAAGGCCCCCTCACCACCTCTTTCCTACCTCATCTCAGGACTGGTGAATTCTAACTGGGGAAATTTCAAATAAATGGACTGAGGTCCCCAAAACTATTTGACCAACCAGGGAGACTTATAGACAACTAGAAAAGGAGTACTTGTGGCACCTTAGAGACTAACAAATTTATTAGAGCATAAGCTTTCGTGAGCTACAGCTCACTTCATCGGATGCATTTGGTGGAAAAAACAGAGGGGAGATTTCAGAGTAGCAGCCGTGTTAGTCTGTATTCGCAAAAAGAAAAGGAGTACCGGTGGCACCTTAGAGACTAACAAATTTATTAGAGCATAAGCTTTCGTGAAGTGAGCTGTAGCTCACGAAAGCTTATGCTCTAATAAATTTGTTAGTCTCTAAGGTGCCACAAGTACTGCAAGGAGAGTGATCACTTAAGATAAGCCATCACCAGCAGCGAGGGAAAGGAGGAAAACCTTTCATGGTGACAAGCAAGGTAGGCTAATTCCAGCAGTTAACAAGAATATCTGAGGAACAGTGCGCATTGGCACCCTGACAGCAGGATTGTCTGGCTATGTAGACTCCCTCCTCAGGCCCTACGTTACCAGCACTCCCAGCTATCTTTGAGACACCACTGACTTCCTGAGGAAACTACAGTCCATTGGTGATCTTCCTAAAAACACCATCCTGGCCACTATGGATGTAGAAGCCTCTACACCGACATTCCACACAAAGATGGACTCCAAGCTGTCAGGATCAGTATCCCTGATAATGTCATGGCTAACCTGGTGGCTGAACTTTGTGACTTTGTCCTCACCCATAAATATTTCACATTTGGGGACAACGTATGCCTTCAAGTCAGCGGCACTGCGATGGGTACCCGCATGGCCCCACAGTATGCCAACATTTTTATGGCTGACTTAGAACAACGCTTCCTCGGCTCTCGTCTCCTAATGCCCCTACTCTACTTGTGCTACATTGATGACATCTTCATCATCTGGACCCATGGAAAAGAAGCCCTTGAGGAATTTCACCATGATTTCAACAATTTCCATCCCACCATCAACCTCAGCCTGGACCAGTCCACACAAGAGATCCACTTCCTGGACACTACGGTGCTAATAAGCGATGGTCACATAAACACCACCCTATATCAGAAACCTACTGACCGCTATTCCTACCTACATGCCTCTAGCTTTCATCCCGATCATAACACACGATCCATTGTCTACAGCCAAGCTCTACGATATAACCGCATTTGCTCCAACCCCTCAGACAGAGACAAACACCTACAAGATCTCTATCATGCATTCCTACAACTACAATACCCATCTGCTGAAGTGAAGAAACAGACTGACAGAGCCAGAAGAGTACCCAGAAGTCACCTACTACAGGACAGGCCCAACACAGAAAATAACAGAAAGCCACTAGCCATCACCTTCAGCCCCCAACTAAAACCTCTCCAACGCATCATCAAGGATCTACAACCTATCCTGAAGGACGACCCATCACTCTCACAGATCTTGAGAGACAGGCCAGTCCTTGCTTACAGACAGCCCCCCAACCTGAAGCAAATACTCACCAGCAACCACACACCACACAACAGAACCACCAACCCAGGAACCTATCCTTGCAACAAAGCCCATTGCCAACTCTGTCCACATATCTATTCAGGGGATACCATCATAGGGCCTAATCACATCAGCCACACTATCAGAGGCTCGTTCACCTGCGCATCTACCAATGTGATATATGCCATCATGTGCCAGCAATGCCCCTCTGCCATGTACATTGGTCAAACTGGACAGTCTCTACGTAAAAGAATGAATGGACACAAATCAGACGTCAAGAATTATAACATTCAAAAACCAGTTGGAGAACACTTCAATCTCTCCGGTCACACGATTTCAGACCTGAGAGTGGCTATCCTTCAACAAAAAAGCTTCAAAAACAGACTCCAACGAGAGACTGCTGAATTGGAATTAATTTGCAAACTGGATACAATTAACTTAGGCTTGAATAGAGACTGGGAATGGACGAGTCATTACACAAAGTAAAACTATTTCCCCATGGTATTTCTCCCCCCCCCCCCCCACTGTTCCTCAGATATTCTTGTTAACTGCTGGAAATAGCCTACCTTGCTTGTCACCATGAAAGGTTTTCCTCCTTCCCCCCTGCTGGTGATGGCTTATCTTAAGTGATCACTCTCCTTACAGTGTGTATGATAAACCCATTGTTTCATGTTCTCTGTGTGTGTATATCAATCTCCCCTCTGTTTTTTTCCACCAAATGCATCCGATGAAGTGAGCTGTAGCTCACGAAAGCTTATGCGCTAATAAATTTGTTAGTCTCTAAGGTGCCCCAAGTACTCCTTTTCTTTTTGCGAATACAGACTAACATGGCTGCTACTCTGAAACCCGTTATAGACAACTAGCAGATTTAACATCCTGCTATCATTTTGGATAACATAGTTTGATCCAACTTTTATTTCCTTTGGCCTTTTAGTAACTCTCATTCCTTTTTCTTAGTTCATAAATCTTTAGTTAGTTTACTAAAGGATTGTCTTTGGTCTAAGGTCCTGAGCATCCACTGATCTGTTTTAATAACCTTTGCTCACAGACGTCTAGTCTGCCTGGGTGGTGATATAGGCTGGAATGTCTACGGGGACTGTCTGCGGCTCCGGGTTAAGCTAGTATGGCGATCCAGGAACACACATTTGTTGCAGCTCTGGTTAAATCTAATTCTAGACTATACCCCGAGTGTGGGAGTATCCGCCTAGTTTTTGACAGTCTGACCTGAGATTGGCCCTCTCAACTGTGACCCATACCGGGTACGGTGACAACGGACAGAGAGCGGTGACGCCTTCACATCCATCAGTTACCCCACAATGGTAGGGGCTCGGAGCCAGGTCAGTGGGCACAAGGGGCAGTGCCAGGAGATTTCCCTGCAGAGAGTGGCTGGCACAGTGCCCGATGCTCTCACCTGTGGGGTCCAGGAGCAGGTGGCAGTTATAAATCCTCCGGGTGCTGGCCCAGTCCTCACCTCTCTCGTGAAAGCCACCCAGAGACAGCCACACTCTGCACTCCCTGCCAGGCAGAGATGCATCCACATTACACAGGGAGAGCGGAGCCCTCCCTGAGCCCTTGCTGCCCCCCGCGTGCCCGAGCAATGGCTCTGGAGCATGACAGCCTCAATCCCCAGAGCAGCTGCAGCCCAGGGCAAGCTTCCCTCCCGCACTTCCCTGCTTGTGTGCGTGCGCCCGCCCTGCCAAGGCCCCGCCAGAGGATAGTGCTGGTTCCATGGCTCACTCAGCGCTTGGCCCTTTTGCCGGCTAGTGTCAGCCACGTCTGTCCAATAGGAACAGGGACCGATGGGGAGAATGCCCCAACCGGCAGCCCAGAGCGGACGGGCTCCACTGCTTGTCTCAATGAGAGCGGCTGTTGTACACGCTGCCATTTAGAGAGACGCTGTCAACGCTGGGAGGCTGTAGTGAACCCTAACCAGCTCTGCTTTGCTGCCTCTCCTCATCCCCTGCCCACCCGGCCTGGGAAGGGACCACAAGCCCCATCGGCCCCACCGGGGCACTTAAACAGGGGTCTGGTCACGTCTGACCTCTCCCCCTTGAGGGTCTGACCCTTCAGAAATGTGACACCACCTAAGGTAGCTCATTCCTGCTCCCTCCCATCACCCGGCTCTCACGCCGAGTCCCTTGCTTCCAGAGCGATATTGACAGAGCGAAGGGAGTTCAGGAACAATCGTGGATGACAAAGGGGAAAGATTCAAAGTGACCTGGGCAGGGGAGTAAGCTCCAGACAGACGAGGGATAGACAGGGCGGGACATGGGGGCGGAATAGTAGGAGAAGGGCGAAACGAAACACGGGATCACAGTTTGGCTGGAAAGCAGAGTATTGCCGTGGGCCAGCTCCCCACGGATGGGCAGGAGCCCCATCACACAGGCCATTTGAACAAGGGCTAAGTGAGTGGGCCCAATCCTGCCCTGGCCCTGAAAGGGATCTTCCAGCACCGCCTGTGCTGCTCTTCTGTCTTACAGAGCTGTACCTGGCCAGGCTGGCGTAGCGCTGAATCTGGGCCCCCTCCAGGCTCTCGGCCAGGCTCAGGGTTTCTTGCGTGTCACTGCCGATGAAGTCGAAGGCCTCGGGGAGGAAGACGACGCAGGCGCCTCGCTGCGCTGCCTCCCGGATGAGCTGTGAGCAGCTGGCAAAGTTCTGCTCCTTGTCTGGCGTGGAGGTGAGCTGGCACACGGCGATGAGGGGCTTCAGCGCAGTGGCAGCCATGATGCCAGGCTGCCAAGAGGCACAGGACAGCAGGGCAGAGCTGGGGGCCAGGAACAAGAGGAGAGTGGAACAGACTGATATGGGGAGGGGCAGACGGCTGCAGTTTCTGGGCTCCAGCCCAGAGCCCGCCCAGCTCTCTATGGTCCCAGTGGGGAGGCTATGTTGTCCTCCCAAAGAAGGCCTTGGACAGGAAGCCTATGCAAAGGCCTCAGAGGATCAGGCATCAGCTTCCTCCAACCCTCCCCAGGAGCCCAACTCCCCACAACCCTGCCCATCGTACCTTCGGCTGGCTGTGCGGGATGGGATCCTTTGCAGCTGCCTCCCGGGAACCCGGCGAAAGGAGCGGTGCAGCGGGCACAGGGCAGTCTGGATCACTGCTCTCAGCCTGGGGGATGCACAGAGAAAGGGGGGTTAATGATTCAGTTCAACCCCTGCAGCAAGAGGCCCAGACCAACTGCCCTCCTCGGAGGGCTGATGCTGGCAGCCCGGGGTGATGGGTGGAGGTAAGGGCCAGGAGGTTTTTAAAAGAAGATCAGTGTCTCCCTTTTCAACAGAAAATAATCATAATGGGAAATGGGAATAGTCCAGCACTCACAAACAACCCGACCACCACACACCAGCTGGCCAGCCCAGCACTTGTGAACAATCCTACCATAACAAACCAGCCCAATTTTCAAGAACAACCTGACCACTACACACCAGCACAGTGCTCAGGAACAACCCTACCATAACAAACAAGCATAGCCAGCCTAGCGCTTGTGAACAAGCCTACCACAACACAGCCAGCTGGCCCAACACTCGTCAACAACCCTACCACAACAAACCTGCCCAGTGCTCGTGAACAACCCTGCCACAACACACCAGCCTAGTGCTCGATAGCACAGCTTAGCACACTCCTTGAAAAGTTTTCCAAAATACCTGTGCCAACAAACACCAATATTTCTTCATCCAGATTCATGTCTTTTGCAAAAAGAAAAGGAGTACTTGTGGCACCTTCGAGCCTTTTGCCATCACTTTCCCTGAACATCTGACCCAAGAGGCTTCCTGGACTGGCCATCCTAGAAACATGGCCCCAAGAAGGGGGCTCAGGCAGCCAGAGACAAGAATCCAGTTTCTTGCTCTCAGTGAAAAGAAAAGGAGGACTTGTGGCACCTTAGAGACTAACAAATTTATTTGAGCATAAGCTTTCGTGAGCTACAGCTCACGAAAGCTTATGCTCAAATAAATTTGTTAGTCTCTAAGGTGCCACAAGTCCTCCTTTTCTTTTTTGTGAATACAGACTAACACGGCTGCTACTCTGAAACCTGCTCTCAGCGGTTTATCTCAGCAACAGCAGGAAGGTCAAGTCTGGCCTCCCCGGGGTTGCTTGGAGGAGCTATGGGAGGGCTCAGTGATATTTGCTCAGTGCTCTTTGAGCTTGCCTTCTCCCAACACAAACACAGAGCAACGTGCATGTGAAAATACTCCCAACAACCTGCCCCCCCTCCATAAGAACAAACCCCACCAAAGCAAAACCATCCCCTGAACACACTTATTCTCCTAGGGAGAGGGAACAAACCACACGTGCCAGATGCCGGGCAACTGCTTAATGCATGACCAGAAGGGGCTCCTATGCCAGTGGCGAGCTTGATGGCGTAAGACTATGGAGAAGAGAAAGCTCCAACACCTTGATCAAAGGGCCGGGGAGTTGTACAAAGGCTGCCTTTAGCCAAGATGACAGGTTTCAGAGTAGCAGCTGTGTTAAGTCTGTATTTGCAAAAAGAAAAGGAGGACTTGTGGCACCTTGGAGACTAACAAATTTATTAGAGCATAAGCTTACTAACAAATTTATTAGAGCATAAGCTTACTAACAAATTTATTAGAGCATAAGCTTTCGTGAGCTGTCGCTCACGAAAGCTTATGCTCTAATAAATTTGTCAGTCTCCAAGTTTCAGAGTAGCAGCCGTGTTAAGTCTGTATTCGCAAAAAGAAAAGGAGGACTTGTGGCACCTTAGAGACTAACAAATTTATTAGAGCATAAGCTTTCGTGAGCAACAGCTCACTTCATCGGATAGCTCACGAAAGCTTATGCTCTAATAAATTTGTTGGTCTCTAAGGTGCCGCAAGTCCTCCTTTTCTTTTTAGTCTCCAAGGTGCCACAACTCCTCCTTTTCTTTTAGCCAAGCTGTGCGCTTGCTGTTGAAGTCAACACCAATCAGAGCTTTGAAGAGTTTGGCTCCCGTCCCCTTTCAGCTCGGACGTGTGGGGCTCTGGGGCTTGACACCAGCTCCGCAGCTCGCCCAGGGGCTGCCCGCCGAGACACGAGCCGAGCTTTGAACGGGGAAACCCAGGCCCAGGGCCTGTATTTTGCGGCCCCGAAATCCCAGTCTCCGGATGGACAGAAATGCAAGGGCGGGATCAGATGCACCCCAGACTGCCGGGGAAAGGGCCCGGCCCAGCCCTAGCGCCTGGTGCCCCGCTTCCCAGGCCGGCGCCCCCCGGCCATACCCAGCCCGCACCAACTGGCCGGTCACCAGCCCCGCGGGCCGAGCCCAGGAGCCGGGCCGCTTACATGGAGCAGGCCGCGGGGGACGGGGCGACTCGGCTGCTCGGGCCCAGGGCAGCCGGCGGGGCGGGCGAGGCAGCGCCTGGCTCCCCGGGACCAGCCGGCGGAAGCCTGCGGGGGGCGGAGACCGGAGCAAGGGCCAGCGAAGCCGGCGGCGGCCCAGGAGCGCCGCGAGGGGACGTGCCCCAAACAAATATGGCGCCCGAAGGGCCCTTTTCTCCGGCCGGTGGAGGTGGCGAGCCCGGAAGGCGGAAGGAACGGAGCATGCGCAGAACGGACGGGAAGATGGCGGACAGCGGGAAGAGCAAGGCGGCGGCGGCGGCGGCTCCATCCACCGGCAAAGCGCTGACGGCGGAGCAGGTACCGAGCGGGCCCATCGCACCCGATGCGGGGGGGGGGAATGTGTGTGCGCCGGGCGAGCTCATCGCACCTGATGGGGGGGGAATGTGTGTGTGTGTGTGTGTGTGTGCGCGCGACGGGCGGGTCCATCGCACCCATGGGGGGACGTGTGTGTGTGTGTGTGTGTGTGTGTGTGCCGGGCGGGTCCATCACACCCATGGGGGGACGTGTGTGTGTGTGTGTGTGTGTGTGTGCCGGGCGGGTCCATCACACCCATGGGGGGACGTGTGTGTGTGTGTGTGTGTGTGTGTGCCGGGCGGGTCCATCGCACCCATGGGGAGACGTGTGTGTGTGTGTGTGTGTGTGTGTGTGTGTGCGCCGGGCGAGCTCATCGCACCTGATGGGGGGGGGAATGTGTGTGTGTGTGTGTGTGTGTGTGCGCGCGACGGGCGGGTCCATCGCTCCCATGGGGGGACGTGTGTGTGTGTGTGTGTGTGTGTTTGCCGGGCGGGTCCATCACACCCATGGGGGGACACGTGTGTGTGTGTGTGTGTGTGTGTCGGGCGGGTCCATCGCTCCCATGGGGGGACGTGTGTGTGTGTGTGTGTGTGTGTGTTTGCCGGGCGGGTCCATCACACCCATGGGGAGACGTGTGTGTGTGTGTGTGTGTGTGTGTGTGTGTGTTTGCCGGGCGGGTCCATCACACCCATGGGGGGACGTGTGTGTGTGTGTGTGTGTGTGTGTGTGTGCGCCGGGCGAGCTCATCGCACCTGATGGGGGGGGGAATGTGTGTGTGTGTGTGTGTGCGCGCGCGACGGGCGGGTCCATCGCACCCATGGGGGGACGTGTGTGTGTGTGTGTGTGTGTGTGTGTGTGTCGGGCGGGTCCATCACACCCATGGGGGGACGTGTGTGTGTGTGTGTGTGTGTGTGTGTGCCGGGCGGGTCCATCGCACCCATGGGGGGACGTGTGTGTGTGTGTGTGCCGGGCGGGTCCATCGCACCCATGGGGGGACGTGTGTGTGTGTGTGTGTGTGTGTGTGTGTGTGTGTGTGTGCCGGGCGGGTCCATCGCACCCATGGGGGGACGTGTGTGTGTGTGTGTGTGTGTGTGCCGGGCGGGTCCATCGCACCCATGGGGAGACGTGTGTGTGTGTGTGTGTGTGTGCCGGGCGGGTCCATCGCACCCATGGGGAGACGTGTGTGTGTGTGTGTGTGTGTGTGTGTGTGCCGGGCGGGTCCATCGCACCCATGGGGAGACGTGTGTGTGTGTGTGTGCCGGGCGGGTCCATCGCACCCATGGGGGGACGTGTGTGTGTGTGTGCCGGGCGGGGTCCATCGCACCCATGGGGAGACGTGTGTGTGTGTGTGTGCCGGGCGGGTCCATCGCACCCATGGGGGGACGTGTGTGTGTGTGTGTGTGTGCCGGGCGGGTCCATCGCACCCATGGGGGGACGTGTGTGTGTGTGTGTGTGTGCCGGGCGGGTCCATCGCACCCATGGGGGGACGTGTGTGTGTGTGTGTGTGTGTGTGCCGGGCGGGTCCATTGCACCCATGGGGGGACGTGTGTGTGTGTGTGTGTGTGCCGGGCGGGTCCATCGCACCCATGGGGGGACGTGTGTGTGTGTGTGTGTGTGTGTGTGTGTGCCGGGCGGGTCCATCGCTCCCATGGGGGGACGTGTGTGTGTGTGTGTGCGCCGGGCGGGTCCATCGCTCCCATGGGGGGACGTGTGTGTGTGTGTGTGTGCCGGGCGGGTCCATCGCACCCATGGGGAGACGTGTGTGTGTGTGTGTGCCGGGCGGGTCCATCGCTCCCATGGGGGGACGTGTGTGTGTGTGTGTGTGTGCCGGGCGGGTCCATCGCACCCATGGGGAGACGTGTGTGTGTGTGTGTGTGTGTGTGTGTGCCGGGCGGGTCCATCGCACCCATGGGGGGACGTGTGTGTGTGTGTGTGTGTGTGTGTGTGTGCCGGGCGGGTCCATCGCACCCATGGGGGGACGTGTGTGTGTGTGTGTGTGTGTGTGTGCGCCGGGCGGGTCCATCGCACCCATGGGGGGACGTGTGTGTGTGTGTGTGTGTGTGTGTGCGCCGGGCGGGTCCATCGCACCCATGGGGGGACGTGTGTGTGTGTGTGTGTGTGTGTGTGTGTGCCGGGCGGGTCCATCGCACCCATGGGGGGACGTGTGTGTGTGTGTGTGTGTGTGTGTGTGTGTGCCGGGCGGGTCCATCGCACCCATGGGGGGACGTGTGTGTGTGTGTGTGTGTGTGTGTGCCGGGCGGGTCCATCGCACCCATGGGGAGACGTGTGTGTGTGTGTGTGCCGGGCGGGTCCATCGCACCCATGGGGGGACGTGTGTGTGTGTGTGTGTGTGTGTGTGTGTGTGCCGGGCGGGTCCATCGCACCCATGGGGGGACGTGTGTGTGTGTGTGTGTGTGTGCCGGGCGGGTCCATCGCACCCATGGGGAGACGTGTGTGTGTGTGTGTGCCGGGCGGGTCCATCGCACCCATGGGGAGACGTGTGTGTGTGTGTGTGCCGGGCGGGTCCATCGCACCCATGGGGGGACGTGTGTGTGTGTGTGTGTGTGTGTGTGTGTGCGCCGGGCGGGTCCATCGCACCCATGGGGGGACGTGTGTGTGTGTGTGTGTGTGTGTGTGTGTGTGCCGGGCGGGTCCATCGCACCCATGGGGAGACGTGTGTGTGTGTGTGTGTGTGTGTGTGTGCCGGGCGGGTCCATCGCACCCATGGGGGGACGTGTGTGTGTGTGTGTGTGTGTGTGCGCCGGGCGGGTCCATCGCACCCATGGGGGGACGTGTGTGTGTGTGTGTGTGTGTGTGTGCGCCGGGCGGGTCCATCGCACCCATGGGGGGACGTGTGTGTGTGTGTGTGTGTGTGTGTGCCGGGCGGGTCCATCGCACCCATGGGGAGACGTGTGTGTGTGTGTGTGCCGGGCGGGTCCATCGCACCCATGGGGGGACGTGTGTGTGTGTGTGTGTGTGCCGGGCGGGTCCATCGCACCCATGGGGGGACGTGTGTGTGTGTGTGTGTGTGTGTGTGCCGGGCGGGTCCATTGCACCCATGGGGGGACGTGTGTGTGTGTGTGTGTGTGTGTGTGTGTGTGTGTGCCGGCGGGTCCATCGCACCCATGGGGGGACGTGTGTGTGTGTGTGTGTGTGTGTGTGTGTGTGCCGGGCGGGTCCATCGCACCCATGGGGAGACGTGTGTGTGTGTGTGTGCCGGGCGGGTCCATCGCACCCATGGGGAGACGTGTGTGTGTGTGTGTGCCGGGCGGGTCCATCGCACCCATGGGGAGACGTGTGTGTGTGTGTGTGTGCCGGGCGGGTCCATCGCACCCATGGGGGGACGTGTGTGTGTGTGTGTGTGTGTGTGTGTGTGTGTGTGTGCCGGGCGGGTCCATCGCACCCATGGGGGGACGTGTGTGTGTGTGTGTGTGTGTGCCGGGCGGGTCCATCGCACCCATGGGGAGACGTGTGTGTGTGTGTGTGCCGGGCGGGTCCATCGCACCCATGGGGAGACGTGTGTGTGTGTGTGTGTGTGTGTGTGTGTGCCGGGCGGGTCCATCGCACCCATGGGGGGACGTGTGTGTGTGTGTGTGTGTGTGTGCGCCGGGCGGGTCCATCGCACCCATGGGGGGACGTGTGTGTGTGTGTGTGTGTGTGTGTGCCGGGCGGGTCCATCGCACCCATGGGGAGACGTGTGTGTGTGTGTGTGTGTGTGTGTGCCGGGCGGGTCCATCGCACCCATGGGGGGACGTGTGTGTGTGTGTGTGTGTGTGTGCGCCGGGCGGGTCCATCGCACCCATGGGGGGACGTGTGTGTGTGTGTGTGTGTGTGTGTGTGTGTGCGCCGGGCGGGTCCATCGCACCCATGGGGGGACGTGTGTGTGTGTGTGCCGGGCGGGTCCATCGCACCCATGGGGAGACGTGTGTGTGTGTGTGTGCCGGGCGGGTCCATCGCACCCATGGGGGGACGTGTGTGTGTGTGTGTGTGTGCCGGGCGGGTCCATCGCACCCATGGGGGGACGTGTGTGTGTGTGTGTGTGTGTGTGTGCCGGGCGGGTCCATTGCACCCATGGGGGGACGTGTGTGTGTGTGTGTGTGTGTGTGTGTGTGTGCCGGGCGGGTCCATCGCACCCATGGGGGGATGTGTGTGTGTGTGTGTGTGTGTGTGTGTGTGCCGGGCGGGTCCATCGCACCCATGGGGAGACGTGTGTGTGTGTGTGTGCCGGGCGGGTCCATCGCACCCATGGGGAGACGTGTGTGTGTGTGTGTGCCGGGCGGGTCCATCGCACCCATGGGGAGACGTGTGTGTGTGTGTGTGTGTGCCGGGCGGGTCCATCGCACCCATGGGGAGACGTGTGTGTGTGTGTGTGTGCCGGGCGGGTCCATCGCACCCATGGGGGGACGTGTGTGTGTGTGTGTGTGTGTGTGCCGGGCGGGTCCATCGCACCCATGGGGGGACGTGTGTGTGTGTGTGTGTGTGTGTGTGTGTGTGCGCCGGGCGGGTCCATCGCACCCATGGGGAGACGTGTGTGTGTGTGTGTGCCGGGCGGGTCCATCGCACCCATGGGGGGACGTGTGTGTGTGTGTGTGTGTGTGTGCGCCGGGCGGGTCCATCGCACCCATGGGGGGACGTGTGTGTGTGTGTGTGTGTGTGTGTGTGTGTGCCGGGCGGGTCCATCGCACCCATGGGGGGACGTGTGTGTGTGTGTGTGTGTGTGTGTGTGTGCGCCGGGTGGGTCCATCGCACCCATGGGGGGACGTGTGTGTGTGTGTGTGTGTGCGCCGGGCGGGTCCATCGCACCCATGGGGGGACGTGTGTGTGTGTGTGTGTGTGTGTGCGCGCCGGGCGGGTCCATCGCACCCATGGGGGGACGTGTGTGTGGGTGCCCGGCGGGCTCACCGCACCCAAAGGGGGGGTATATTGAGTGAGGTCCCGTCCCCCCCCGCGACTGACTTTCCTCTCTCTCTGCAGGTGGTGGCCGGGTTCAACCGGCTGCGGCAGGAGCAGCGGGGCCTGGCCTCGAAGGCGGCGGAACTGGAGCTGGAGCTGAACGAGCACAGGTGGGGGCAGGATCGGGCCCCCCCTCCCCCACGCTGAGCTGCCCTCTGACCAGCCAGCCTGGAGCCCTGCGCTCGGAGCCCCTCGGCGCCCTGGGGGCTCCCTGCTGCTGCAGCACGTGGCCCTTCTCCCAAGTCCCCCGCAGTCCAGCACAGGGGCCGAACCGGACACGGCGTGGCCCTGATCTTGGTGGCTCTGCGTCTGGGCCCCGCCCCTGCTCTTGCAGAGAACCCCAGTCTCTGAGGGCCTGGCCCAGGGTCGCGCAGGGACTCTGGTGGAGTCGGGAATTGAACTCTGGTCTCCCAAGTCCCAGCTGGCACCCTGAGTGAGCCGCTGTCCTTTTCAGCTCCTCATGGGGACCTGCCTGCCGCTGCCTCTTGCCCGCCAGTTCTCCCTGCAGGGGATCCTTAATTGGATTCCAGTGTGTGCTCCCTGGACTGTTCAGTGGGGCCAGATGGGGGAGCGAGGGGGGCAGAGCTGGAGTTTGGGTCATTGGGGGCTGTAGGCAGGTGAGCTAGGGAGCCTGGAGAACAGCACAGCAGCCAAAGAGATGAGTCACCCCCTCCCGCCCCCCCCCCCCGGCAGGGGCGGAAGGGAGGAAAGGAGGTTCTGGGTGGGCTGCCTAGAGATCATGGCAAGAGCTGGGACCCTGAGAGAAGGCACCCAAAGAACCAACGCACTGTTTGGAAATAATGCTGGCCTGGCGGGCTTTACCAGTCATAGTCAGGTGATGGTGGCGGCATCTCATGGTGATGTAGGGCTATGGCCTTGGCGTGCAGGGCTTGCTTTGGGCCCTGATCCCATCGTGACTCTGAACCCAGGGCCATGGGTATAGTGTAGGCTGGGCCTGAGACTATCCCGCGTAGCCAGGCCCTGTGAATCTGCAGCCCTGGCCGTACGCTCTCCGTGGTGTCTGGGGGGACCTCAGCAGCGTCTGCCTTTCTCACAGCCTGGTCATCGACACGTTGCGAGAGGTGGATCCCACTCGCAAGTGTTACCGCATGGTGGGCGGGGTGCTGGTGGAGCGCACCGTCAAGGAGGTCCTCCCTGCCCTGGAGAGCAACAAAGAGCAGGTAATGCAGGTGCCGGGCACTGGCAGGATCTGGGGAGGGCACTGCGCCCACTGTGGAATGCCGCTGTGCTCTGAGCCCCACTGGTATAGGGGTGTCACGGGTGCTGGCTGCACCCTTTTTCTCTTGGTGATGGAGTGTCTTCTCCATCTCGCTGGAGGGGCTATGACGTGATTAGTGCAGGGTGGATGGGGCATCGTGTCTGGGAGTGGGGAGGTACTGGACCCCTCTCTGTGGGGCTCTGTGTGGGAGCTGGAGAGGATCAGTGTCTGCTGGATTTCACGGGGAGTTGAGCCTCTGTGGAACTCCCAGCCATGGGTCCCAGAGAGACCCTACCAAGCCATCCCTTGTCCCAAAGGAGAAATTAACCCCTTCACACCCAGGGGGTAGCACAGAGTGTGAGTGGGGACACTGAATCGCGTCTATTTTGCATTAAAATATTACAGTTCCCACGTTTTCCCAGGACGGGCTGTCGCAGCGAGTCAGTAACCGAGACAGGACTAGAACCCAGGCATCCGAGCTCCTGTGCTTTGGCTCTTCTCAATTCCTAATTTGAATCTTTGGTCTCTGGCAGGGCTGTGCTGATTGCTTCTCTTTCCCCTTCAGGGAGCTGGGAGGGGGCCCTGCTGGCATCACAGTGAGCACAGCTGTCCCCTCGTTAACTGACTGACCCACTGCCATATGCTCCCCTGCTATGTCCCACTCCTGGCCAGTGTGGCCCTGATCTCCTCCCTTGGGTGGTGGTGCAGCGGTTTCTGGCCATACACACTGCCATCATACATGGAGAGGAGAGCATGGCCCTGTTCAGCCTGGGATTGCAATAGACCAGAGGTGGGCAAACTATGGCCCGTGGGCCGGAGCCGTTTTAAGCCAGCCCGAGAGCTTTCACTGGGGAGCAGAGTCTGGGGTTTTTCTCCACTGCGGGGCACTGGGTCGGGGGCCACACCACACAGCTTGGCCCTGCTCTGGCGCTCCAGCCGGGGGGCTGGGTGGGGGGCTGCCTCACGTGGATCCTGGAAGCCACAGCATGGTCCCTTTCTAGCTCCTGTGCGCTCCAATTGCCCCCTCTGGCGCTCCAATGGGAGCTGCAGGGGTGGTGCCTGCAGCTGGGGCATCATTCAGAGCTGCCTGGCCGTGCCTCCGCATAGGAGCTGGAGAAGGGACATGCCACTGCTTCCAAGAGCCACTTGCGGTAAGCGCTGCTCAGAGCTTGCACTCCTGAGCTCTCCCCACGCCCCAAATCCCTGATCCCCCTCCCTCTCTCCAAACCTCTCAGTCCCAGCCTGGAGCACCCTCCTGCATCACAAACCTCTCATCCCCAGCCCCACCCCAGAGCCTGCACCCCCAGCCAGAACCTGCACCCCAGCCCTGATGCCCCTCCTGCCCTCCGAACCCCTCGGTCCCAGCCCAAGAGCACCCTCCTACACCCCAAACTCCTTATCCCAAGCCCCACCCCAGAGCCCTCACCCCCTCCCACACCCCAACTCTAATTTTGTGAGTATTCATGGCCTGCCATACAATTTCTATTCCCAGATAGCCAAAAAGTTTGCCCACCCCTGCAATAGACCCCACTAGGGGGGTGGAGGGAGGCACGTGCCGGTGCCCGCCCTGCACCCCAGCCCTGACTCCCTCCCTCCCTGCTTCCAACCCTGCAGATCAACAAAATCATCGAGACCCTGACCCAGCAGCTGCAGGCGAAGGGCCAGGAGCTGAATGAGTTCCGGGAGAAGCACAACATCCGCGTGATGGGGGAAGACGACCAGAAACCGCCGCCCAAGGAGAGCTCCGACGGGGCGGGAGCCAAGACCAGCTCCGCCGGGGTCCTGGTCTCCTAGTAGGGAGACCACTGTGTCCAGGCCCCTTCGCAACGGACTTTCTGCATCCCTCCCCCTCCCTGAGGCTTAACTTTATTATTTGGTGTCGCTCTTGTAATATTTTTTTTTTTTTTTGGTTAAATAAACATTTTTCTGTCACGAGCTTAGGTGAATGTGGGGCTGGGGGAGGGGCTGGACTGGCCCCCTAGAGATTAGTGTCTTCTGCCCACTGAGCAGGGGCACCAGCTACCGGGAAGGGATGGCCACTCTATAGGTGGATCCTTGAGTTCTCACGATATTGCCAGTGCAGGAGCCAGACACCACCCTGGGGTTTTTATGCGGATGCCTGCTCCCAGTACCTGCTCTGAGGCATGGCTCTCGTACGCCAGCAAGCAGGTGTCCCTCACGACCATGCCGTAGCTGGATTTGTGCTGCTGTTCAGAAAGAACAAGGATGTGCGGCCCACCACCAGAACCTCCAGCTGGCCGAGGCTCCTGTCTCGGGGAGAGGCTCCTTTTCCGGAGCCCTGGCTGGCGGCGAGAGACAAATGAGTCTAATTAGCCCCCTGGAAACAAGTGGAGCCAGATGTGCAGCCTGGCCACAGCATTGGCCATGTGGAGGGATGGGAGTCAGAGTGGCTGCATTGCACCTGTTTTGTTCCATGGGAATCCCCTCCCGGCTGGTCCCTGCCGCCAGCAGGGAAGTTCACTGGGAGCCTTCCAGTTAGGGCTGGTGGAGAATTTTCCCTCCACGGTTTTATGGAAAATCAGGGGGATCGTGAAAAATTGTGTTCGGTCGCAATGTCTGCTGTCTGCAGAAACTCTCGCCTCGGACACTGCCACGCGCTGGGGCTCCCAGGCTGCTGCGCCCCGCATCTGCTAGCTGCTTCTTGCTGTACAGAACTGAGAGAGAGCAAGTCCATGCCCTGCTCCCACTGGCCTGACCACCTGCGGGCTCAGGAACTGAACACACAAAAACCAAACCAAGGATGAGAGCGTTGGCCCTGCCAGCAGCACCCTCCATGTCTTCAAAACCCCACCAAACCCAATGGTCTTGGCAACATCTTCACAAGTTCTGAGTGGAGGCCAGGCTCTGGGCTCCCTGCTGGATGCATCTGACGCTCATTGACGAAGCTGATTTCCCCATCTGTGGCCATTCTCTCACGGGGCTCTAGCTGCGGGGTTGACGTCAGTGGAGGTTGCTTGGCTGTAGCAGAGCTCTGTGTCACAGGGACGGGTCTAGAGGCATCTCGGGACCCGCTTTGACTGCCCCAGCCTGGGGCCTTCAGCTCTCCTGCCATGGAATCCTGTGATTGATTTAATTGGGGATTGGACCTGCTTCGAGCAGATGACCTGAGGTCCCTTCCAATCCTCATCTTCTATGATTGTCCCACTTTTCGCATGGGCCCTGGACTACAGCCCCCAGCATCTCAACCTCACTTCCCCACCAGGTCCCGCTGGGTTTGGTTCTTCCCTTCGGCAGCTGGGCCCTGTGGTGAATACAGCAATCAAGCAGCTTCTTAAACCCCAGGCTTGTTTATTTTAACAAAGTGACTAGGAGGGAATGGATTTCAAATCACAGACTGTCTATACCGAGGCCTGTCTTACCTAAGGCCTTGCCCTCTCCAAGCCACGCCTGACTTCACACACGCCAGTGGGGTCTGCGTAAAGCGGCATGGTTCCCCCAAAGCCCTCCCTGAACAGCTCCCCCACAACGCACACATGCAATGGTCTAATTTTGGGTGTCAGCTTGTGCGCGTGTTGTGTTTAACGGCCTATGCTAGAGGGGAGCTCAGTCTACCTGATCTGGCCTTGAGTTCAAGGACTCTGATCTCTTTTCAAACTGCTACTGTCTGGTTCCCAGCCCTCTTCCCAGACTAGCACTGTCTCTTGACTTCTCACGTATTTGCTTAGCTGGAGCTGTTATTCCTTACAACTGCAACCTCATTAAACTAAACCACTCTAGTCTTCCAATAACATCTCAGTCAACAAGCCAGCACGGCAGGGGTTATAAATTAGCACAGAGCAGTTCTATTTCCATTACACTGTGAAAGGATATTGCTTTCACAGCTCTGCTGCCCCCGCTGCTGAAGGGAGATCACAGTTCAGGACATCTCCCAGTTCAGCATAATCCCTGGCCTAACGCAAACCTGTCCAGTTCCCTAAAATTCCACTGGGATACTGGGAAGATCTCCCCAGCCAGAAACTTGAGCATGTTGATCTTTTAAAATGTACAGCCAAAAAGCACAGAGCTAAGCAAGAAAGTTTGCAGCTGCAGCATGGCCCACATCCCGATGATGATTTAATTGGATCAACCTGGACTCAATCAGGGAAGGAGATTGAAGGGTTTGACAGCCTGAACCCCAGGATGCATCTAGAAATAGGACACAGGGTGGGACAAACAAATGGACAGCTAGGAACTGTACAAAATTTCAAGCATTCATCACTTAGCTCTTGGTTAATGCAAACTGACTGTATTTGGTGTTCGCTCGCTTTTCGACATAAGAATGGCCCTACTGGGTCAGACCAAGGGTCCATCTAGCCCAGTATCCTGTCTTCCAACAGTGGCCAATGCCAGGTGCCCAAGAGGGAATGAACAGAACAGGTAATCATCTAGTGATCCATTCCCTGTAACCCATTCCCAGCTTCCAGTAAACAACCTCCCTGCCCATCCTGGCTAATAGTCACTGATGGACCTATCCTCCATGAACTTATTTAGTTCTTTTTTGAACCCTGTTATGGTCTTGGCCTTCACAACATCCTCTGGCAAAGAGTTCCACAGGTTGACTGTGCATTGTGTGAAGAAATACTTCCCTTTATTTGTTTTAAACCTGCAGCCTATTAATTTTATTTGGTGACTCCTGGTTCTTGTGTTATGAGAAGTAGTAAACAACACTTCCTTATCTACTTTCTCGACACAAGTCATGATTTTATAGACCTCAATCATATCTTCCCTTAGTCGTCTCTTTTCCAAGCTGAAAAGTCCCAGTCTTTTATTAATCTCTCCTCATACGGAAGCCGTTCCAGAACCCTCATCATTTTTGTTGCCCTTTTTTGAACCTTTTCCAATTCCAATCTATCTTTTTTAAGATGCAGCAACCACATCTGCACACAGTATTCAAGATGTGGGCGTACCATGGATTTATATACAGGCAACATGATATTTTCTGTCCTATTATCTATCCCTTTAATTATTCCCAGCATTCTGTTCGCTTTTTTGACTGCCGCTGCATATTGAGTGGATGTTTTCAGAGAACTATCACTGACTCCAATATCTCTTTCTTGAGTGGTAACAGCTAATTTAGACCCCATCATTTTATATGTATAGTTGGGATTATGCTTTCCAATGTGCATTCGCATTTATCAACATTGAATTTCATCTGCCATTTTGTTGCCCAGTCACCCAGTTTTGAGAGATCCTTTTGTAGCTCTTTACAGTCTGCCTGGGTCTTAACTATCTTTAGTAATTTTGTATCATCTGCGAATTTTGCCACCTCATTGTTTACTGCTTTTTCCCAATCATTTATGAATATGTTGAATAGGACTGGTCCCAGAACACACCCCTGGGGGACACCACTATTTACCTCTCTCCAATCTGAAAATTGACCATTTATACCTACCCTTTGTTTCCTATCTTTGTCTGGCTATGTAGACTCCCTCCTCAGGCCCTACGTTACCAGCACTCCCAGCTATCTTCGAGACACCACTGACTTCCTGAGGAAACTACAGTCCATTGGTGATCTTCCTAAAAACACCATCCTGGCCACTGTGGATGTAGAAGCCTCTACACCAACATTCCACACAAAGATGGACTCCAAGCCGTCAGGATCAGTATCCCTGATAATGTCATGGCTAACCTGGTGGCTGAACTTTGTGACTTTGTCCTCACCCATAAATATTTCACATTTGGGGACAACGTATGCCTTCAAGTCAGCGGCACTGCGATGGGTACCCGCATGGCCCCACAGTATGCCAACATTTTTATGGCTGACTTAGAACAACGCTTCCTCGGCTCTCGTCTCCTAATGCCCCTACTCTACTTGTGCTACATTGATGACATCTTCATCATCTGGACCCATGGAAAAGAAGCCCTTGAGGAATTCCACCATGATTTCAACAATTTCCATCCCACCATCAACCTCAGCCTGGACCAGTCCACACAAGAGATCCACTTCCTGGACACTACGGTGCTAATAAGCGATGGTCACGTAAACACCACCCTATACTGGAAACCTACTGACCGCTATACTTACCTATATGCCTCCTGCTTTCATCCAGACCACACCACTCGATCCATTGTCTACAGCCAAGCTCTACGATACAACCGCATTTGCTCCAACCTCTCAGACAGAGACAAACACCTACAAGATCTCTATCGAGCATTCTTACAACTACAATTCCCACCTGCTGAAGTGAAGAAACAGATTGACAAAGCCAGAAGAGTACCCAGAAGTCACCTACTACAGGACAGGCCCAACAAAGAAAATAACAGAAAGCCACTAGCCGTCACCTTCAGCCCCCAACTAAAACCTCTCCAACACATCATCAAGGATCTACAACCTATCCTGAAGGACGACCCATCACTCTCACAGATCTTGGGAGACAGGCCAGTCCTTGCTTACAGACAGCCCCCAACCTGAAGCAAATACTCACCAGCAATCACACACCACACAACAGAACCACTAACCCAGGAATCTATCCTTGCAACAAAGCCTATTGCCAACTGTGTGCACATATCTATTCAGGGGACACCATTATAGGGCCTAATCACATCAGCCACGCTATCAGAGGCTCGTTCACCTGCACATCTACCACTGTGATATAGGCCATCATGTGCCAGCAATGCCCCTCTGCCGTGTACATTGGCCAAACCGGACAGTCACTACATAAAAGAATAAATGGACACAAATCAGACGTCAAGAATTATAACATTCAAAAACCAGTCGGAGAACACTTCAATCTCTTTGGTCACTCGATTACAGACCTAAAAGTGGCAATTTTTCAAAAAAAAACAACCCAAAACAGAGTCCAACAAGTGACTGCTGAATTGGAATTAATTTGCAAACTGGATACAATTAACTTAGGCTTGAATAAAGACGGGGAGGGGATGGGTCATTACACAAAGTAAAACTATTTTCTCATGTTTATTTCCCCCTCCCCCTCTCGCCACCGTTCCTCAGAAGTTCTTGTCAACTTCTGGAAATGGCCCACCTTGATTATCACTACAAAAGGTTTCTCACACATACACACCCCCGCCTCTCCTGCTGGTAATAGCTCACCTTACCTGATCACTCTCGTTATAGTGTGTATGGTAACACTCATTGTTTCATGTTCTCTGTGTATATAAATCTCCCCACTGTATTTTCCACTGAATGCATCCGATGAAGTGAGCTGTAGCTCACAAAAGCTTATGCTCAAATATATTTGTTAGTCTCTAAGGTGCCACAAGTCCTCCTTTTCTTTTTGCGAATACAGACTAACACGGCTGCTACTATGAAACCTATCTTTTAACCAATTACCAATCCATGAGAGAACCTTCCCTCGTATCCCTCTTATTTGTTTTTCTTTCCATTTGCTGGGATGCCACTAAACCTCCTGCTTTTTAGTCCTGGCCTAATTTTAGAGCCAAAGTCGGTAACCACATGTGGGGTACTCTGCCTGCGGAACCAGTCCCTCTGCTTCTCCATGGATTTCTCGGCTGCATGCAGGGCATCAAACATGCTCGGCCATCGGCTTTGACAGGCTTTTGGAGAGAGGACTTGAACTTCAACAGCTTGGCCTCCAGCAGCAGGGATCTTGCAACTGGTGGCTCCGTTAGCGTCAGCACAAGGACACGGGAGGCTGGAGAATTTGTAGCTGGTTTGCTCTAGGCTGAATCACTGCAGCTGCTCTACAGCAGTGGTTTCAAAACAGCGGGTTGCGACCCAGTACTGGGTTGCAGAATGTAAGGCGCTGGGTCGCGGCGGCTCTGGTCAGCACCACTGACTGGGCCATTAAAAGTCACCACCGTTGGCGGTGCTTCCCAGCTAAGGCAGGCTAGTCCCTACCTGTTCTGACATCGTGCTGAGCCCTGGAAGCAGCCAGCAGCAGGTCCGGCTCCTAGACGGGGGGGCCCAGGGCTCTGTGTGCTGCCCCCATCCTGAGCACGGAAACCAGCCAATGGGAGCTGGGGGTGGGGGGTGTGCCCACAGGCAAGATCCATGCAGATCTGCTTGCACGCTTCTGCCTAGGAGCCGGACCTGCTGCTGGCCACTTCTGGGATGCAGTGTGGTCCATGATACCAGGACAGGCAGGAAGCCTGCCTTAGCACCCCCGTTGCGCTGCTGCCAGGGAGCTGCCTGAGTTAAGCCTGTGCCCCAATCCCCTGCCCTGAGCCCCTTCCTACACCCCGAGCCCCTTCCTACACCCCGAGCCCCTCATTGTGGCCTCACCCCAGAGGCTGCACTCCCAGCTGAGCCCTGCCCCCTTCCCACACCCCAACCCCCTGCCCCAGCCCTGAGCCCCCCAAACCCAGAGCCCTTTCCTGCACCCCAAACCCCTCATCACGGTCCCACCCCAGAGCCCACACTCCCAGCCGAGCCCTGCCCCAGCCTTGAGCCCCCACAAACCCAGAGCACTCTCCTGCACCCCAAACCCTGCAGCCCTCACCCCCGCCTCCCAACCCTCTGCCCTAAGCCCCTCCCACTCCCCAAACCCCTCATCCCCAGCTCCATTGGGTCACGGGCATCAACAATTTTCTTTAACTTGGTGGCCAGAAAAAAAAAGCTTGAAAGCCACTGCTCTACAGCCCATCCAGCCACGCCTCAGAACAAAGTTAGTTGTGGTACAGTTTTTGGTGAAACAAATTCTAGTCCTGCCCCTTAGCTGATGGATGCATGGTGCTGCACCCTTTAAATCAGCAAAGGATCCATCCTTCTGTTCCTACCCTCCGAGCCCATTCAGGTGCTGGCTGTCAGAGAGCTTGGCTGTTCCAGCACAAAACCCAGCTTACGCGTGGTGGTTGAGGTTCACTGTCCATCCCTGCTCCCTGCTGAAACTGCAACCCTGAGCCTGAAATAAAACACTCCTGCACCGGCCGTGAGGAATGGATGGCTGGAGCTAAGCCAGGAATCGGAGACAAACTCTCTGTGACCTGCTGGGTAGAAGCAACCTGGACCCAATCTGCGCTAATCCCTCTGGATTCCAGGCCAGGACTTTGGAGCTGTGACCCCCAGTGATGGCTGGGAGATAACTTTGGCCATTCAGCCCAGTGTTTTGGGGCTTGATTCCAGAACCCGAGGGAGGGGCTGGGACATGCACAGACCTTGTTCTCCACCGTCTCAGCAGAAGACATTTTTAATAACTCAATCTCTAGGTGTTATGAGTGCAAAGAAAACCCACCTCGGCTACAGAGATGCCCGCCTGAGTTTGCAGAGAGTCTGAAACAGTTAGTGCATGTAGTCCAGTAGTGCTAAGGGGACCCCAACTCAGATCAGGGCCCCTGTGCTGGATGCTGCACACACAACACACTGGGGGACCAGTCCTCATATCAAAGAGTTTACAGCCTAACAAGACAAGCCTGGTGGAAAGGGCTGGAACATACAGAGGGGTTAGCACAGCTGGGCGTGGGCATGCACATGTTGGAGCAGGCCTTCCCCACCCTCTTCCCCATCCCCTCCCCAGCAAGGGTGGTTCTCTTTGCTGCTCTACAGCATCCAGAGGATGCAAGCCGCCCTTGGCCCAAGGGAAGCGGTGGGCACATACGGCTCCACTGTAGGCTGGGGTACATCTGCAGGACCATGTGGCTGGCAGAAGAGTCTGAGAGGGTGTGATGCCCCATCATATCATGCTCTGAATGGGGAAGCAAGCACGGTCCCACATTATTTTTAGGAGGTGATTAACGCCAAGTCCTTTGGCTGGGGTCTTGTCCCAGCAGGGGCCTCTTTCATTTACAAGCGCTCACTTAGCATACGAATATGGGAAAGTTTCTGGCCGCGATGCCGGGAGAGTTGTACGGAAGCCAAGGTCCCTTCTCCTGGCACGAGCTGAGGGCCGGGCTGGCCGTACGAAGCGATCCGCCGACAGCGCGGCTTGGAACTTTGGGGAAACCAGTCTGTGTGCTGGAGGGCACAGCCTCCTTCCTGGCGGCTGATGGTGCAGGCACCCCCCTGTTCGCCCCCTCAAGTCATTTCACACGCAAACTAGGGAACGGCTGGGAACAGCTTTTGTTCTCCAGGCCTGGTTCTAGCACCAGGCTGCTTCCCGGCCCTGCCTCGGGACAAGGGACGGGCCAGCCAGTCGTTTCCACTGATGAATTCTCGAGAGGGTGGAAGGCTTTAACGGTGATCCGTGGGGGAAGAGAACAGCTCCCTGCCCTTCCCTCGCTCTCGGCAGACCACGCAGACCTGCCCCATTCAGCCATGTTTGGTTTCTTTTTCCCCTGAGACATGTCAGCACCACCACACCTGGCCTCTCCTGGCTGTGCAGGAGGCCGCAGAGAGCCGACTGCATGTTCCTAGAGACCCGCGGGGGGTGGGGGGGTCTGACTCTTTAACAAAGAAACTTTTTCTCCCCAATCTCTCTCTTGTTTGAGTTAAATCCCTGGTGCCAGCGTGCAGCTCCCTGTGGAGAAGAGGGGGAGCTGGGCCAACAAGGGGCACTTTTATTACACATAAACAGAGCTGGCTCTCAGGGTCGCTTGCAGGAGCCGCGCGATTGCCAGGGAATGAGTGGGGAGGGCGCCGGAGAGGAGGGGGATGTCCTCCTCTCTCTCCTCTTCCTCACTAGGGGATCTCTAAGACGCAGATCTCAGGGCAGGGGGTCTTCCCATCTGGGCCAAAGCCCCCCACAAGATAGAGCTTGTCATTCCAAAGGCATGTGCGGTGCCCGACTCTCTTCTGGCCCCGATCTGAGCAGGGGAAGCGGAACCAGCTCGGTGGCGAGCATCCTGGAAAACACAATAGGAAAGGAGCAGCTTGATGCTCTCAGACAGCTGGGCCAAAGTTGATGCTCAATGCCCTCCGCCCCTCTTGCTGTGTCAGTTCCCAGGCCGCTCTCCAGGTCAGAGCTATTGCACATCAAAGATGACAGCTGATACAAAACAGCTGGGCTTGGGACTCCTCCAGGATTTAAATAAAAAAAATAGGAGGAGAATGAGATTTAGGGAGGACTGGGAACCAGGACTCCTGGCTTCTAACCCCAGCCCTGTCCCTGGGTGACCTTGGGCAATCACACGCCCTTACTGTGCCTTAGTCTCTCCATCAGTGAAATGGGGATAATAGCTCTTTTCACAGGAGAGCTGTTACAATTCAAATGATCAGAGGCACCATGCTTCAGGGACTGCTTCCTCCAGCTGGCCCATCTTGTCCAGCTTCCTGTCACTGACAGTGACCAGTGTCAAAAGCTACAGAGGCAGATATTAATGACCAGGACCTTCCCCTTGCCAAATGTACCACACCTGTGCCATGCAATACATTCCTTCCTGACCTCCAACCAGCTGAAGCATGAGGATTGAAAACCCTTAGAAGTTTCTCCTGGCTACTGTGACCGCAGGGGCTGTCTTCAGCTGTATCAGTGTTACAATCCCTTCTTTGTAATCCTCACTAATCAACTTGCCTCCACTGTATCCTGCAGCAGTGAGTTCCACAGGGGAATGATAACATTGCAATGGAATTTTTTTTTCTCTTTTAAAGATGCTTCCCCCCCTTTTTAAAGATGCTACCTTATGAAAATGACCAGCAGCAGCTTCCAGGGAGGGCAGGGGAAACTATCATCGGTCATTAGCAAGAGGAATTGGCTCTTATTGAAACCCTACACAAAATAAGCCTCTATTGACTGCAGGAGAAATATTAACATTTCATTTAACTGTATGTGTTTTGAGGGCACGTTTGGCTCTGCTCTAGATCTCTGAAGTTCTTATCTGGCCCCGGGCCCGGTATGTCTAAGCATCCCCCAATGTTTGATGTATTTATCGTCACAACACACCCAGGAGGCAGGGCAGGGCTGTTACTCCCATTGTACAGGTGAGGAATGGAGAGACTATGGCCTTGAGATTCACAAAAGTGCCTAAACCCCAGGCTTAGGCACCTAAATTCCAGTTTAAGGCTCCACTGCAAATCACCAAATTCCCACTGGCCCCATAGGCGACTACGCTTGGCACCAACATGTTTGCAGGCAAAATTTCTCTCGGCGCCTACGTTCCTGCCTCTGGGCACATGCATTGCTGCCCCTTGTAGGTGCCTGGACACCCGTCTCCCAGCTGAGCCCCGCAGGAATTCATGAACCGGGGAAGACAGACATCAAGCCACCTACCTTGCAGGTAGGATCTGAGCCGGCAGGCGTCCTTAGAGGCTGCCTACCAGAGGGGGCCCTGGAATTGAGTTCACACACAGCAGCTGAGGGGGTTGGAAGAGCAAGACACCCCTCCCCGCCACTTAGCCCAGTGGTTAGGATGCTCACCTAGAGCATGACTGACCCCTGGTTCAAGTCCCTCCTCCCCAGTAAAGGAAAGGATTTGAACAGGGATCTGCCACCTCTCAGAAAAGTACCTTAATCATTGGGCTATGGGACATTCTGAGATGGGGCTCATCAATCTCTCCTGGTGTGGCTGGTGCACTTCAGATAACTAAATTGTCAGTGGAGCAGGGGACTGCATCCCCCACGTCCTGGGTGAGTGCTTGAACCACCAGGCTACAGAGCCATTCTCATGCTTCTGCTTTCTCTCTGTAGTTCAGATGAGACATTATTAATATAACCTGTGACCGTATAGATCATTGGTGCAACCACGGTTATATATTTGCAGCAAATATTGTACAAAGGTTGTCGTGTAAGGTGTCTATGGAAAGGTTATGATTTGCTAATTATGATTATGCTGTCTGTATGTGTGTATCATTTTTGTATCTGAAGTTATGAATATTGGCTATGTACTTGTATATCAATGCGTTTTGATTCTGAAGTAGCCTTAGTAAAGCATTTGGTCAGCTTCTTGAGAAAGGAATTTGCAAATTAAGTGCCTAATCAAGAAACACTTAACGGACAATGAACCTTGAGAGACTCCAATCCACATAAGAAGTCTTCCTGGGAACCTTCAAGATAGCATGTGAGCAATGGCTGCCGCCTGTAAAGAATTGAGTCACGCATGAACATGTGACTTGCCCATATGACTCCAAACTCCATTTTGCTGTAATTTTCCACAGTAAGAACAAAGACAGACACTATAAAGACACTATAAAAAGTGGAAGATGGAAGACACTGTAAAAGGCAGCTGCCTTATCTCCATCTGGTCTTCAATCCTGCTTCTGACCTCTGGAGGGACTTTGCTACAAACTGAAGCTCTGAACAATGAGCTGAATCATAGAATATCAGGGTTGGAAGGGATCTCAGGAGGTCATCTAGTCCTACCCCCTGCTCAAAGCAGGACCAATCCTAACTAAATCATCCCAGACAGGGCTTTGTCAAGCCTGACCTTAAAAACCTCAAAGGAACGGGATTCCACCACCTCCCTAGGTAACGCATTCCAGTGCTTCACCACCCTCCTAGTGAAAAAGTTTTTCCTAATATCCAACCTAAACCTCCCCCACTGCAACTTGAGACCATTACTCCTTGTTCTGTCATCTGCTACCACTGAGAACAGTCTAGATCCATCCTCTTTGGAACCCCCTTTCAGGTAGTTGAAAGCAGCTATCAAATCCCCCCTCATTCTTCTCTTCCGCAGACTAAATAATCCCAGTTCCCTCAGCCTCTCCTCATAAATCATGTGTTCCAGTCCCGTAATCTTTCTGTTGCCCTCCACTGGACTCTTTCCAATTTTTTCACATCCTTCTTGTAGTGTGGGGCCCAAAACTGGACACAGTACTCCAGATGAGGCCTCACCAATGTCGAATAGAGGGGAACAATCACGTCCCTCGATCTGCTGGCAATGCTCCTACTTATGCAGCCCAAAATGCCATTGGCCTTCTTGGCAACAACGGCACACTGTTGACTCATATCCAGCTTCTCGTCCACTGTAATCCCTAGGTCCTTTTCTGCAGAACTGCTGTATAGCCACTCAGTCCCTAGTCTGCAGCGGTGCATGGGATTCTTCCGTCCTAAATGCAGGACTCTGCACTTGTCCTTGTTGAACCTCCTCAGATTTCTTTTGGCCCAATCCTCTAATTTGTCTAGATCCTTCTGTATCTTATCCCTACCCTCCAACGTATCCACCACCCCTCCCAGTTTAGTGTCATCTGCAAACTTGCTGAGGGTACAATCCACGCCATCCTCCAGATCATTAATGAAGATATTGAACAAAACTGGCCCCAGGACCGACCCTTGGAGCACTCTGCTTGATACCGGCTGCCAACTAGACATGGAGCCATTGATCACTACCCGTTGAGCCCGACGATCTAGCCAGCTTTCTATCCACCTTATAGTCCATTCATCCAGCCCATATTTCTTTAACTTGCTGGCAAGAATACTGTGGGAGACGGCATCAAAAACTTTGCTAAAGTCAAGGAATAACATGTCCACTGCTTTCCCCTCATCCACAGAGCCAGTTATCTCATCATAGAAGGCAATTAGGTTAGTCAGGCATGACTTGCCCTTGGTGAATCCATGCTGACTGTTCCTGATCACTTTCCTCTCCTCTAAGTGCTTCAGAATTGATTCCTTCAGGACCTGCTCCATGATTTTTCCAGGGACTGAGGTGAGGCTGTCTGGCCTGTAGTTCCCTGGATCCTCCTTCCCTTTTTTAAAGATGGGCACTACATTAGCCTTTTTCCAATCGTCCGGGACCTCCCCCGATCACCATGAGTTTTCAAAGATAATGGCCAATGGCTCTGCAATCACATCCGTCAACTCCTTTAGCATCCTCGGATGCAGCGCATCCAGCCCCATGGACGTGTGCTCGTCCAGCTTTTCTAAATAGTCCCGAACCAATTCTTTCTCCCCAGAGGGCTGGTCACCTCCTCCCCATGCTGTGCTGCCCAGTGCAGTAGTCTGGGAGCTGACCTTGTTCATGAAGACAGAGGCAAAAAGAGCAATGAGTACGTTAGCTTTTTCCATATCCTCTGTCACTAGGTTGCCTCCCTCATTCAGTAAGGGGCCCACACTTTCCTTGACTTTCTTCTTGTTGTTAACATACCTGAAAAAACCCTTCTTGTTACTCTTAACATCTCTTGCTATCTGCAACTCCAAGTGTGATTTGGCCTTCCTGATTTCACTCCTGCATGCCTGAGCAATATTTTTATACTCTTCCCTGGTCATTTGTCCAGTCTTCCACTTCTTGTAAGCTTCTTTTTTTGTGTTTAAGATCAGCAAGGATTTCACTGTTAAGCCAAGCTGGTCACCTGCCATATTTACTATTCTTTCTACACATCGGGATGGTTTGTTCCTTTTAAATTTTTTAAAATACAGCCAGTTCTCCTGGACTCCTTTCCCCCTCATGTTATTCTCCCAGGGGATGCTGCCCATCAGTTCCCCGAGGGAGTCAAAGTCTGCTTTTCTGAAGTTCAGGGTCTGTATTCTGCTGCTCTCCTTTCTTCCTTGTGTTAGGATCCTGTGAACTCGACCATTTCGTGGTCACTGCCTCCCAGGTTCCCATCCACTTTTGCTTCCTCCTACTAATTCTTCCCAGTTTGTGAGCAGCAGGTCAAGAAGAGCTCTGCCCCTAGTTGGTTCCTCACCATTTGCACCAGGAAATTGTCCCCTATGCTTTCCAATGACCCATCCCAGCTGTGGATGTACTCCAGAGATGTAATTTGAACCTGCAGTTTATTCCACCACTGCTACAAGCCTGAACCAAGAACTTTGCCATTACTGTTTGTTATTGATTCTATTTAACCAATTCTAACTCTCATCTATATCTTTTTCCTTTTTTGAATAAACCTTTAGATTTTAGATTCTAAAGGATTGGCAACAGCATGATTTGTGGGTAAGATCTGATTTGTATCTTGACCTGGGGCTTGGTTCTTTGGGATCAGGAGAACCTTTTTTCTTTTACTGGGGAATTGGTTTTCATAATCATTTGTCCCCATAACGAGTGGCACTGGTGGGGATACTGGGAAACTGGAGTGTCTAAGGGAATTGCTTGTATGACTTATGGTCACTTATGTGACTACCCTGCTTTGAGCTATTTGTCCTGAACTGACACTCTCAGAAGTGTCCCACCAGCATCACTACACCAACTCACAATGAACAGGTCCAACAGGAGAGGTAGAGGGAGCCCCCCCATCAGAATAGCTCGTAACCCAACAGTTTGGGGTGCAAATCTGAGAGGTGCAAGACTGTTCTTCCAATTCCTTCCCATATCGGGCAGAGGGGGATGTGAACTGGGGTCTCCCACATCATCTGACCGCAGGGCTGAGAGGTATAAGGGAGGGGTCTCCCGCATCCCCTTGCCACAAGGAGCCGGAGGTGCTAACTTCCAAAGAGGAATCCTGGCTGTGGATCACGTTGTGGGAGTTAAGACACACTCCTCTTGTCAGGATCTCCCGTTGCCTAATTCCTAGCTGGCTGGCTTTTGCAGATGACAGTCCAAGATGCCTCTCCCCATTGGACTTGTAGGGAGCCTGGGGGCAAGCGGTGGCTTTGGGAATTGCAGCGTGTACCAGTGGGCTTGTCTACGTGCCTAAAAGTGCCTCTGTGACACTAGGCCCACGTGACTTGCTCAAGGTCCCCCAGGGCATCTGTAGCAGAAGTGGGGATTGATTCAAGGTTTCCTAGAGCCCCGGTTAGCTCACTAGCCGTTGGGCCATCCTTCCTTCCAGGCTATTCTTCCTCTCTTTGCTGGGTTTGTGACATCTGAGGTGATGGAGCCCAGCTAGCTGGATAACCAGCCTGGAGTTTGTGGTTCGCACAGGAAGACCACAATGCTTGGTCACACTCAGGCCCTGGTAGTGGGTGGTGCAAAGGGCGTTAGTATAAAGGAGAATCATAATATCGCCAGCCCTAACCATTCAAAAATCACAAGCCAGGACCCCAAAATCAGGACATTAAAAAAAACAACAACACAAAAACGAATACAATTTGGGTTCTTCCTATTCACCGTTAGGCTTCGGGGCTCAAACGTTTGCATGCTTGTCTCTGCAGCCGGGATGGGAGGGCTAGAGCCTGACTTTTTTTTTTTACGAGGTAAGAGCTGTGTTTCGCCTCTAAGTGCGTGATTCCAGGAGCCGGGGCTTTGAGAAAAGCACCAGATCTTGCAAGACATGCAGTAACATCGTGAGAGATGGCAACACTGGAATCCAGACCTGAATCTCTGAATGCCCAGCTCTGAAATCCTTCCCTCTTGTTGTATCCTGGCTGGGAAAGGCTGGCAGAGAAGAGAGCTGCAAACTATGCCCAGCCCAGGTCTGGATTGCCAGCTCGACTGGATTATAAGATCTGCCCGACCGACAGGCGAGGAAAGCCTGAGAGGTCACATTCATCTTCACACCCCAGGGGCAACTACAGCTCCCAAGAGACAATGCACAATGGTGAGCAAGATGGAGTGATGCATGTTGGAAACTGTAGTTTGTAGAGGCTGCACTTCAACATCAAGACAAAAGTGGCTAGAGGGAGGCTGCATGGGCGGGGAGCTCTGTGGGGATGTAAAGGTTGCCCCCATGGGTGTAGGGATGTGACACTAGGATTCCTGTCTCCAGTATGAACTCCTGGCACCTGAGCTAAAGGAGACTCCCCATTAGGTCTGTTGTTACTTCTCCCAGAGTATCTAAAATGGTTGTACATGCCTAAAATATGCAAATACCAGTTTTGCATATGCAAAATATGCAGTACGGGGGCTGTGATACATGGACTCAGCAGTTCTGATTCCACCCAGTGGAGGGCAGTAGTACATACACACATGCACGCCCGCTGTCTCCTCTCTTACTTGTATCGTAGACATAGAGATCGTTACAGACGGTGTCTCGCCCCTTCGTTAGGGTCTCCCCACCAAAAGCCACTGCGAAGGGACCCACCACCGTGCAGGATTGGTGCCTCAGGCCTTTCGGAGCCTGCCGTGAGCCATTCTCGGAGCCAACCAGACGGGTGAGCTGCTCTGTTAGCTTGGGGGCATGGATTGACTCTACCTAGGAGGAAGGAGGAGGGTCAGTTTGTGGATTTGCCAGCTATTCTACTCCAGCCCTGGCCTCTCCCACCAGTGGGCGCTGTGGGGAGTGGGGCAGAAGCACTGGCTGCGGGGGGAGCTCCCAGCTACTCCAGTCCCAGTCCCTCCCACCAGGGGGCGCTGTGGGGAGTAGGGCAGGAGCAAAGGGCTCATTCTGGGGCAGTGACAGTCCAGAGCCATCAGACACTCACGTGGATTTTCCCCTTGCCCCAGCGCCCGGCCACCTCGCAGTCGGAGGAGTCACGGCCCCCGAACACCACCAGCTGGTAGCCACCTCCATTGCGGAGCAGCATGGCCGAGTGTCCGGCCCGAGAGGCTGTCCGTGATTCCTCCTCCTTGTACCTAGAGCACAGAGAGGCGTTACGGGTGCTTGGCATGGGCCACCAGGCCCACCCACAATGCCCAGGGGTATTAACTTAGGGGAGCATCCCAATACATGGGGCCCTAGGACCTGAGCACCCTTAAACTTTGGGGGTGTGGAATCCACATGGGCCAACCAAAACCCTGGATCCTAACTCTCCTGGGCATTGGGGAGTTGATAATCCAGATCTCATGCCCAGTGGGCACTGCAATGGCCATTTCTAGGGCACAGGCCTCCCCAGTGCTGGGAACAGACCTGATGGCCGCTTCCCCCACAGCCTGGATCTCCGGGGGATCACACGCCCATAAGTGAATCTCTCCAAGGGGTGCATCCAAATTCGAATCTGCTGCCCAGTTTTAATCAGATCCCACCCTGCAGGGGGTGGGCAACTCGGCCCAGCTGTCCCCATGTCAATGTGCACCTCTCTCAGTTGAGGGGGGACCCAGCCCCAGAGCCCCCTCGGGGACACAGGGACCTACCAGTAGGTCTTGGTGGCAGGGTTGAGGTGCAGGGTGTAGATGCTGGCGAAGCGCCGCTGGGTGCGATGCCCACCCTCCCTGCCCACCACCCGCAGCTCATGCTCCGACACCTTGGTGCAGGTGTGGCTGCTGAGCCCCACGGGGGGGTCGTTGGAGGGCCCCTCGGCCCAGCGCTCCCACTGTCCCTGCTCGGTGTCCCAGCAGCACACAGCCGAGACCCTGTGGGCGCTGTCCCAGCCCCCCACCACGCACAGCCAGCGGTTGGCCAGCACTGCTGTGTCATGGTGGCTGCGCTGGTACCCGCTGTCGGGGGCCACTGTCTCAGCCGTCAGCAGGGTGGGGTCGAAGGCCACCACGTCCCCCAGTGGGGGCTCCTTGACTTCACCCGACTTCAGCCCCCCGAAGAGCAGCAGCTTCCCTCGCACCACATCACATGAGTGGTAGCCGCGTGCAAGCAGGGCGTCCCGTGCGATGGGCTTCCACGCCCAGCTGCTGCCCGTAGCCATCGTGCCGGCTCCCACCTGCAGGGGCAAAGCACCACCAGCCAAAGGACACACCACCCGCCTGTAAGGGAAGCAATGGAGCTAGTGAGCGGGCCTGACAGTCAGGACTCCTAGGTCCTGTTCCCAGCTCTGCCCTTGCCTGCTGGGTAATGTCAGGCAAGTCACCTCCCATCTCTACAGAGGGGCTATCAATACTGTACTGTGTTGTCTATTGTAAGTGTTCAGCATCGCTCTCTGCTGGAGGGAATCACAATGGGTCAACTGTGTGTCATAGGCACTATGTTGCTAAGAGCTTATGGCGATTCTCTCTCGCCCATCCCTGCAGTATCTCAGATAAAGGCTCCCTCACACTATAGGAATTTGGAGGCAGGTTTTAAACTCTCCCTCTGGTGTGGATGGGTTTTGCCCTGTGAGTCCCTATAAGACACCTAAAATCGCATTTGTTGCAATGGGTGCCGCTTGGAAGGACAATTCTGGAGAACTGTCCTGACCCAGATTGCACGTGCCCCTGCAGTCACAGCTCCACCCTACCAGACACACTTGTGCATCACTCCACCCTCCATGCACCCACACCTCCACACCCAACCCCATGCACCTGCATGCGCACCTCCCCCCATGCATCTACACACACAGGTCCCCCCAAACACACACATCTCCCCACCTGCACCCACATACACACCTCCCTTCACCATCTCACCTAGGGCGACCAGACAGCAAGTATGAAAAATTGGGACAGGGGGAGGGTGGTAATAGGCACCTACATAAGACAAAGCCCCAAATATTGGGACTGTCCCTATAAAATTGGGACATCTGGTCACCCTAATTGCACCCCACCCACATGTACCCATCTCCCCACCCAACCTCCCTGCACCTGCATGCACACGTCCCCCATGCACCCACCCCCACACCTCCCTTCACCACCGCACCTGCCGTGCACCCACCCGCAGCTCCCCTCCCTACCCCCATGCACCTGCACCCCACACCCCTACCCCCACATGCACACCTCCCCATCCCCCATGCACCCACCCCCCCAGCTCCCCACCACCATGCACCCGCTTGCACACCTCCCCATCCCCCATGCACCCACCCCACCCCACCATCATGCACCTGCTTGCACACCTCCCCATCCCCCATGCACCCACCCCGCCCACCTCACCACCATGCACCTGCTTGCACACCTCCCCATCCCCCATGCACCCACCCCACCGCCATGCACCCACTCACACACCTCCCCATCCCCATGCACCTACCCCCCAAGCTCCCCACCGCCACGCACCCGCTTGCACACCTCCCCATCCCCCATGCACCCACCCCACCTCACCACCGCCATGCACCCGCTTGCACACCTCCCCATCCCCCATGCACCCACCCCACCGCCATGCACCTGCTCGCACACCTCCCCATCCCCATGCACCCACCCCCCCAGGTCCCCACCGCCATGCACCCGCTTGCAGACCTCCCCATCCCCCATGCACCCACCCTCCATCATGCACCTGCTTGCACACCTCCCCATCCCCCATGCACCCACCCCACCGCCATGCACCCGCTCGCACACTTCCCCATCCCCATGCACCCACCCCCCCAGCTCCCCACCGCCATGCGCCCGCTCGCACACCTCCCCATCCCCCACGGTTCACGGACTCCAGTTGCCTTGGGCAGCTCAGTGCATCGGCTCAGCCAGGGACCCCCCCTTGCACACTCCCACCAGAGACACCCGCACACCCCCATACCCACGCGCAGTGGAGGGGTCCGCGGCAGCTCGGGCCCGACCCGCTCTCGCTCTCCCAGGCCGCCCCCGCTGCAGGGACCCGGGGCCCGCCCCTCGCTCCGCCTCCGCCCGCCCCGCGGCGGCTGCAGCTGCAGCTGCCGGGGGCGGGGGCGGGCTCCCCCGGCCGCGGGGACGGCGCCGAGCGCAGGCGGGGTCCCCCGGGGCGCAAACGGGGCGGGGGCCCCTGAGGCCTTTGAAAATCCCACTCGTGGCCTAGTTAGCTTTCAAAATCCGGCCTAAGGCCTTGGACAAAATCCTCCTGCGCCCAGGGGAGACCCTCCCGTCCAGAGTGTGGGGGAAGGACCCGGACCCAGCTGGGGGGGAGCCCCCCTGCAGTGGATGCAAAAATTGGGGGGGGGGGCAGAGGGGTGAGTCCCACACCCACTTCCCGGGCTCAGGGCCAGACAAGGCCCCCTCTTCCCGGCTGATCCCACGCACTGAGCTGCCCAAGGCAACCGGGGTCCGTGACCTCTTTCACCGAACCCCACCTCCAAACATCCCAACGGTTCGAAATGTTGCTGGTGTTTGAAAGAATCCCTACGAGTTACCCGAATGCATCCGAGGAAGTGAGCTGTAGCTCACGAAAGCTTGTGCTCCAATAAATGTGTTAGTCTCTAAGGTGCCCCAAGCCCTCCTTTTCTTTTTGCAAATACAGACTAACACGGCGGCTACTCTGAAACGAGTTTATCGGTGTGCATTGAAACCTCATTGCGGTCCAAACAATTTGTCTTAACTGCGATCGCAGACTGAGCCTGGAGAGCGGCCCCTTAATGTTGCTCCCACGGCTCTTTGCAGCACATGATTAAACACAGCCTGATTTAATTATTAACAAGCCTAAGTTATTAGCAAATCAGGATGTGTTTGCTATTTTATTAATCAATTGGTAAGTCATTTTGCTGGGAGATTTATATGTATATAATGCTGAGTGCTAATTTGGCTCCTGAACACAGAGGTCTGAGTACTTGTGGCATCTTAGAGACTAACAAATTTATTTGAGCATCAGCTTTCGTGAGCTACAGCTCACTTCATCCGATGCATTCCTTGAAATGCATCGGATGAAGTGAGCTGTAGCTCACGAAAGCTGATGCTCAAATAAATTTGTTAGTCTCTAAGGTGCCACAAGTCCTCCTTTTCTTTTTGCGAATACAGACTAACACGGCTGCTACTCTGAAACCTGAGGTCTGAGTGTCACTGTGTCATCTGGTTGCCTGAATGGATGGCCTCTTCCTCCACTCAAATGGAGTTTCACCCTTTTAAGTCATTTACTTGTTAAAATGTTATTTTTATTACTCTTAGCACAGCATCATTTGCCTTCGTTGGCATTGTGCAGATGGCTGTCACCGCGCTTCATTGTGCAGGTTTTTAAGAGCAACTAATTATTGAAAATATGAAGTTGCGAGAAGCTTCAGCAATTGCATCTCACTGTGGCATTACGCTGTCTGTTTCTAGTGCAAGATTAGTTTTAAATTCCAACTTTTTTCTTTTTTTGTATTAAAAAGTTTATTCTTAGGGATCATGTGGCTTTGAGGCTGGTTGATTTCCCAGGTTGGTGTGAAAACGTCTTCAATTTCCTTTAATCCGCCAATGGGGATGACCTTTATCAACTGTTATTTAGCCTCCCTATCCAGCACCTTCATGCTTTTTCCCATGTTACCACTGTTCTGTAGAACCTATTGCCCAAATAGGCATTAAAGGCTAGATTTTTAAAGGTTGAAAGTGCTTAGATACTTAAAAATCCAGCTAGTTGCCCAAATACCTTTAAAAATCTGGACCAGAGGTCATTATACTTGTATGACAATCTTCAAATTTCTAGTGTAATGTTTACTTCATATACATGTACAACCCCAAGATATATGTCCCTAGCTTCTGTTTGCCAGAAGCTGGGAATGGGTTACAGGGGATGGATCACTGGATGATCACGGGTTCTGTTCATTCCCTCCGGAGCACCTGGTATTGACCATTGTCAGAAGACAGGATACTAGGCTAGATGGACCTTTAGTCTGACCCAGGACAGCCATTCTTATGTTCTTAACCATAAGGATTAAAAAGTCTTGAGCAATGCACCCAAAATCATGAAATTAAAAAAATAAATAAATACCCGTTGGGTTCTTTTAATTTGCCTTTTTATTTCTGAGCCTTAGGATACAAGAGCTCCATACGTCTGTTGTTACTTCTCCCAGAGTATCTAAAATGGTTGTACATACCTAAAGTATGCAAATACCAGTTTTGCATATGCAAAATAAGAAATATGCACTACCGTGCTTGCTTGCTTGCCATGTACCCACCTGCTAGATTGAAGCTTATAGTGTGGTCTGTTTTGGGGCTGTGTGCTGAGCCTAGCGGTCGATTAAGCAAGGCTGAAAACTTTCTAATGAGCCTCTAGCCTGCCATCCTTTGATCCCTCATCCTGTCAGGATCCCTCGGCCAGGGGGCAGGGCTAACTCAGGGAGAACAGGGTTGTACAAAGCCAGCACCTAAGTGACCAAAGGAGCTAGCGAACGGGTCAGTTTTGCTTGGGAGTTTAGAGAGGGAGTACAAGAGGCAGGTACACCTAACAAACATTTTCTAAATTTAAGCCAATAACCACCCCCCTGCCCCCAGCACAAGTGCAAAAAATCCAAAGAACAAACAAACATAAACCCCTGCAAGAGTAAAAAGAATGCAGGCAACATGGGGGCATCCCACTGCATGTGCGATTACCGGCCCTATGAGCAGGTGGCGTATGTATGCATTCAGTGCAAGCAGTTCATAGCCCTCAGAGACTGACTACAGGATCCTGAGGCCAGAGTGGTTGAACTGGAGGATCTAAGGGAGACAGAGAGGTACACAGAAGAGACTTCTCAGGACACAGTACAGCGGTCCCATCCCTAATCTGACAGCACCTGTGCTGTTGAGGAAGATTAAAGTCTTGGGGAAGGAGAAATATCGTGCTGGAGCAGAGGGAAATGATCCCGTCATTGGCACCCTCCCTCCAGATGGTGTCATGATATCCTCTCACCCTCAGGATACCCGCCCTGGGGGACAGAACCCCAGTTACTGGGAAGATACAGGCAATAATACTGAGGGATTTGATTATTAGAAATATAGACAGCTGGGTCTGCGATGACTGGGAGAAGAGCATGGTGAATTGCCTGCAGGCTGCAAAGGTTGTAGGCCTCTTGAGACACTTAGACAGACATATGTGCAGTGCTGGGGAGGAGCCTATGGTTATGGTACGTGTAGGTACCAGTGACATAGGGACATGTAGAAGAGAGGCCCTGGAGGCCAAAAGTACTGTAGGCTGGTAGGAAAGAGATTAAAGTCCAGGACCTCCATGGTAGCTTTCTGGATGATCAGCAGGAGGTGCCGGGCCGCTGAATGCTCGATCTTCTACACCTCCTTTTGGTTTTTTTCAAGTCCAATGAGAAGGAGCGAAGCAGTGGGGCACTCCTCTGAACTTCCCAGAGTGTGGCCCTGTTAGAAAAGTCTTGACAATATTTTACAGGTATCAATTTTGGCCTGACAAAATGTCAATAAATGCGGTAAGGTTAAAATTGAAGGTGATCTCGCTCCTTCTCTCTGCCCGGTGCAGGTCAAGGCATCTTTGATGAGCAGGAGAATGAAGGCCTGAGAGGGTCCTGATAGATTTTGCTGTGCACTCAGTGGGTGTTGGTCTAGCTGTACAGGAATCCTCTCTATAAGCCATACAAAGTGGGGGCATTCTTGTCCCATTAGAATTAACACATTGATCCACCTTTTTTGTGCTTTAACTGTAACATTTTCTCTTGGATCTCAGCCTCTACCTGCCCACTAAACACTCCTGATATAAACTGTCTTTTCCTAACTAGGTGCTCCCAGGAGAACGTAAGTTACAACAAACACAGCATTGTCTGTTACGCCTCTCTTCCATTCTGATGGCAATATTAAGGAGTCCACCACTGCCGTAGCCACAAAGGTGTGAAGACACGGTCTGATCGGAGCCACAAAAATATTTTCGGCTCACCTAAGACATTGTGACGTTCTGCCTCAGCACCCATGCAGAGCGCAGGGCCGATCATCTGGCCCAGAAACATCCAGAAATGGTGTGGCGTTTAACTAGACCGGCTCTGTATTTATTTCTGAAGCTGTGTAGGATATTTTCATTGTAGGCCAAGCACCTGGCCAGGAACTCCCTGTTTACTCACCTGATAGCTGAGCCTGTCAGAGCTCAAGGGGGGAAATGTAATAACCAGGTTTGTCAGGATTTGATTTAAATCAATAGATGTTGGCAGTTCTGCGTGGGATTAGGCATTTGCCTAGCTCTTTCTCACAAGAAACTCCCAGGAAAACATAACTCCAGGAGAGGGGTTCCCATCTGTGGATCGCTAGGCAAAGCTATTTGCAGGCTGGACTTAGGTGCCAAACTCTGTGAGAGCTGCAGGGCTTCGGACACACCCCTCTGTCACATTTTGGGGTTCAGACCAGTTAGGGGTTTTGCAGGAGACTGAGCAAATGTTTCCACAGACGATCCCTGCAGAGGAGACGATTATGGGCAGAAGTTCAAAGTTTGTGTTGAAAACTTGTACAATATGTGTAACAGTGATGGGGCGGGGGGAGTCCGTATAAGGAACCAGAGGCGGATTAGGGGTTTGTGGGGCCCTGAGCCAGAGCACGTGAGGGTCCCTCCCCACCCCTTCTGCCTGTAGTCCCCCTACCCTGCCTGGCACTCCTGCTGGGGAAATGGGGTCAGGTCAGGGCGAGGAGGCTTGTCCCGCTCCCTGGCAGCAGCGCTGGGCAGGTGGAGCAGGTCAGGGCGCTTTCCAGAGACCCCCAATTGGCCGGGGTCCCTGGGCACGGGCCCTGTTGGCCCAGAGACTAATCCGCCACTGTAAGGAAGAATGGCAGATGTCCTGCCGAATCGCTTGTGTTTCAAAGGCATTCATAACGATTTCAAGTGTCATTTTCCGCAGTGTAGCTGTAGCCCTGTCGATCCCAGGATAGTAGCGAGACAAACTGGGTGAGGTAACACTGTTTACAGGGCTTTCCACATCTCCAGTGTTTTGTGTGCATGAAAGGTGTGTCTACTATAGAAACTCTGAGGCCTACAACAGAAAGAGACTAATAAGAAAGAGCAAGACCTTCCTTCAGGGTTTTACATACAACAGCCCTGCAGTGCAACGCTGCGGGATGCTTTTCTTTACTTGTGTCCAGATTGAAACTAGAGATTTCACAGTGGTACCAAATTGTGATGGGAGTGCCCCCATCCGTCACAACCTGCTACCCCTGGACAGGGAGAGGGGGAAAGGTAGAGGTTGGGGAATGAGGAGAGGTAACACGTTGTGATGGGAATTGTCCCCATCCATCAGAATTTGATCCCCCGGACTAGCAGTCCGGACAGGTCAGCCAAAGAGGACCCCTAGATGTCGGTAAGTGCTGGAGTAACACACTGGGCTGGCAGCAGGTTATGACACGACACCAGCCCTGCCTGGTGCCTGGGAACAAGCAGCCCAGAGGCCTGGCAGGGGGAGGGTGACACAGGTTGCTAGCCCGAGACCCGTTTGCACCCATGTGTCCTAGAGGACCCAAGAGAGAGGCAGCGCCGGGCATGTGGAGCGGGTGTCTAGCAATTGTGGAGAATGCCTGGGCGGAGGAGGGGGGATACAGAGCTGGGAGCCAGGACTCCTGGGTTCCATCACCATTCAAGGGAAGTGTCTAGTGCTTACAGCAAGGGGGCTGGGGCCAGGACTCCTGGGTTCTATCCCCTTCAATGGGAAGATTCCATGGGGAGTGGGGATCTAGTGGTTAAAGCAGGGAGCTGGGGAACCAGGGCTCTTGAGTTCAGTCCCCATCCACAGGCAGTGGTGTGGGGGATGAGTGCTTAGAGCTGGGAGTCGGGGCTGCTGGGTTCTATGCCCATCTGTGGGAGGTTAGTGGTTAGAGCAGGGGCTGGGAGCCAGGACTCCTGGGTTCTGCTCTCAGCTTTGAGTTGTGGGGTATAGTAGTCAGGACTCCTGGCTTCATGACTTGGTGTGAGTTTTTTCCTTGCCCCGTGCTTCAGTTTCCCCAGCTGTACAATGCGTGTAACAAACCCATGTCTCAGGGAGTTTGTGAGGATCTGTCCCCTGAGGTTTATGAAATACATTACTGCCTGTCGGTGCCATTTCGCAGGTCACCATCACCCTGGCCTCTAAATGCATAGAGCTGAGTTCCTGTCTCAATAGGCGCCCTGGCAGACCATTAAAGACCCTTTTTGGGAGAGGAAGAGTTGGCCTTGGTCTCCTTGCTGACACTGCCCCTTCCCCTCCACTGTGCAGCATCCTGTATGCCCCCTGTTGCACTCCACCCCAGAAGCAGCTGCATTCCCACATAGAGGAGGATTTCACAAAGGGTCAGAGAAATGGTTAGTGTTCTCATAGCCTGTCCTCTTGTCCGATGCGAGATTGATCCCTGCGGTCCAGGCTCCAGGGCTTGGTCCAGCCTAGTTGTCAATAGCTCAAGTGATGGGACTCCTGGGATGAACGGAGCTGGGACTGAGGAATTCCTCTGGGGACTGTCCTGGGGTGAGCACATTTCAGGGAGGGCAGAGATCCCGGGAGGTGGGTGTGCCAGGAGTTAGGATGAAGTGACACAAGGGGAGCCCCTCGCTTGGGGGATGGTGGAAGAAGGACAGTCCCAGGGGAATCCCGTCCGGGAAAATGAGCCCTGGGGCCAGCCTGGTGTGTATGTGTCTTGAGCCCCCAGACGTATTAACAGCTGCTGCGTCCCATCCCAGAATAGGCTCGGTGAGTGCGCCAACAGATGGAAAAGGACGTCGAGGGCTGCTCAGGCCGCCTGGCCTGGGGTGAGCTTAGGGGACTGACAGTGGTTGGGTGAGCTGCAGTGGGATGGTGGCAGGAGGGAGCAGCTGGGCAGGGACAGACGGGGAGGGCAACCGGACATGGAGCGGTGGGGACTGTTTACAGTTGCTGGAGCTGAGTTCTCCGTTTCCTGACTCCCCTTCCAGTGACCTCCATGCCCGTCCCCAGCTCCCTAGAACCTGCTTGGGCTGGAACTGGTTTCAAGGCAGGAGGGAGCCAGACTTGGCCCTGTCCTCTCTGCCTCCCTGCCGTATAAACCCAGGTGAAGGCAAGGCACAGTCCAGGTGACTGCTCACAGCGTGCCAGCCACAGGGCAGAGGGACAGACAGAGCCCGAGAACAGCAGGTAGGAAGAACTCTCGTCTGCAACACCACTTGCTATCTGGCTCTTTAAGAGCAGGAGGGGAGTGGGAATCAAGACTCCTGGCTTCTATCTCTGGGAGGGGAGTGGTGTCTAGTGGTTGGAGCATAGAGGGATGGGATTCAAGATTTCTGGGTTCTATCTCCAGCTCTGGGAGGGGAGTGGGGCTAGTGGTTAGATCTGGGGACAGGGGTGCTGGGAGTTAGGACTCCTGGGTTCTATCCCCAGCCCTGGGAGGGGAGTGTGATTTAAGGCACAGAGGACTTGCAAACATACCTACGTGCCAGTCCCTTGTTGTTACTCAGACTCTGGCAGGATGACACAGAAAATCCCCTCACAGGGAGATTTTCCCCTCCCACCGAGAGAGGTTGTTTCCCTGAAGCACAGTTTCGGGGCCCTATTTTTCATCACTCGGAGCCCCATGTTTGCCCCCTCCCTAGCATTGAGACTCATTTATTACCCTGAAGTTTTCCAGCCTGGCTAACTGGTGTCCATGGGCTCTGCTGATTTAGCCCCGGGCGTGCCCCGATCTAGAGGCTCCGCAGCAGCCCTGGAATGCCGGGTCCTTTCCTCTGAACCCACCACAGGCCGTGGATTCAAGGGGCACTTCAGGCTCTCCTCCCCCACGCCTGGGAGTTACCCACTCAGTGATGGCGCCTGGCCAGTCTCCACTGTCTGCCCCGTGGGGAAGGGTAGGTCACTTCCCGCCCCCCCTGCACTCCTCTGCAGCCCTACCCTGGGTGATAGGTGATAGGAGCGGCTGGCCTAAGTCTTTCAGAGAGAACCTGGCTGTCCTGCTCCAAACACCTGCCCTGACCCAGCCAGGAATAGAGTCCAGGCATCCCGATTGCCTGACCTCTGCTCTTCCTCTTCGGGGTAGAACCCAGGTGCTCTGATGGCTCGTTCGCTGAGTCTGGGGTCCTGGATAATGCCACCAGCTCAGTACATGGGCCCTAAAGCTGCACTGTTGGGAAGCAGGGGCAGTGCAAACCCACTGAGCCACCCCAGAGCTTGGGCTAGCAGATTTCCGTCACATCCAGTCGGCCTCCTTCTCACCGGCTGCCTGGGCTGGCTCCTAGCTCTGCACATTCTCTAATTAGCAGGGTTTGCGCTTTACAGGGGTTTTGGCAGCTGCTGCTCCCCTCCCTGCAGGGCAGGGCTCCCCCCAGGGGCTGGCACAGAGGTTGGTTCCTCCCTCCCCTGCAGCAGGTAAATGAAACCCAAGCATGCCCTTTGCTGCGTCTGCCCATGACAGGTACCTGCCAGCCGGGGCTGCCCGTGCGTCGCTGACAAGGAGAGCAAAACCAGGGCTGTTGATGTGAAACACCCGAGGCTAAAACACTCCCTTCTGTTAGCCCAGGCTCTCCCCACCCTCTGTGTGTGTGTCCCAGTCACAGTGCAGATTCGACACAATCCGCTCAGGGCATGGCCCTGCCAGCAAACGGCCCTGAGCCGCCCCCCCCCCCCCGCCGCATGGTACAGGGGGCAATGGGGCTTGTGTGAAACGAGCTGGTGGGTTCTCAGTGCAGCAACAGGGTGTCCTTGGATCCCGAAGCACCTTGGCATTGTTGGTCCTGCCCTGGGTGGCCAAGGAGTGGATGGGCCATGGAGACTGAGTTCCCTACACCTGGGAAGTCCATGCAGGGCAGTGTGAAGGCGGGTGCAAAGTTTGTGAAAACCAGGCAGCTAGCTTGTCAACCACAGTGGGCCACAGCTGGGGCTTCAGGGGAAGGTGACCTTGGTCCTACAGCGCATCACGGATCAGCTGTGCAATACTCCGTGTCCCCTTCCTGATCTGACTGGTGTAATCGTGCCCTGAAGCCTGAGGGTTGATCAGCCTTGTCCAGGCGTGCTGGAGCAGTGTGTACAGTGTGGGTGCTGAGAGCCATTGAACCAAACTGTAAACCCTGTATATGATGGAAACCACTTCAAGCTGGGGGTGCGGCAGCATCCCCAGCACCCCTAATTCCAGCACCTATGGCCCTGTCTGCATTAGCACAGCTGTAAACATCACCCAATTTCCCAGTCCCGGTTGGTCACAGAGTGTGACTCAGGCACCCGCAGCCCCTCCCCCCTGGCCCCCGTCCTTTCTTCCTGGACAGGAGTTGAGGGCTCAGCGCGTTTCTCAAGGGGTTTGAATCAGCCAAAGGGGCGGCCGGTCTGGGATTTGCAGTACTGACATTAGGGGGGTGCCCATACCTTTGGGTGCTGCGTACCCAGAATCCTTGGCTGTTTGCCTCTGGGTTGCCCAGCTCAGGAGCAGGGATTTAAAACCTGTTCAAGCCCTGGCTGTTCAGCCTTCCCCTCTGCATTACGGGGCCTGCTCTGTCCTCTTGCCCAGAAGCGCTTGAGTTCTAAACCACCCATGCTGTGTTTTGTGGCACTAAGTCCTGGTAAGGACATAGGTACTGGTGCCCGTGCGGGCAGCTGGCTAGGTCTGCAGGGCACCAGCAGAGCCAGTGACTGGTTTGGTTTAAACGTGTTTCTTTTTGGAAACTCAGCCGCCACCAAAACCCAGAGCTGGTTCCCTGCCTCACCGGAGCCATGGAGTTCTCCAAGCTGCCCAGGATAGAGGATGTGGAAAAGGAGAGCGTGCTGGGGTTTGTCCACGGTGTCTCTGGGCCAGGTAGGTGATGGGGATGCAGCTCCAAGGTAGATGTTGGCAGGATGCAGCCACGGCCCGTGCGGTGCTAGCAATCCAGGCCTGGCAGGCCCAGCTGGGACAATCTGAGGACAATCAACCTGAGGGTCTGGGGTGCCAGCCACGAGGCCTGGCTGCTAACTCATTCCCTGGGCTCACTGGGGAAGAAGCACGTCTGGCCACAAAACAAGAGGAGAGGAAATAAATCTGGATTTTTCCCTTTTTTAAAATACAATTTTAAGCATTTATTATTATTTAATTTAAATGGCTGGTTTAAATGTCCATCCAGTTATTTACTTTCCCGTGGCTAATTTTTGACTTTCTTCTCATTGTCAGTAGCTACAGTGGATAGTTTCGACCTGTTCCTTTAAATACTTTCCCAGCTGTTAGTGAGATTTCAGAGATCACAGAGGGCATTTGCTTTTTTTTTTTTTTCCTCTGGACCGAGAAGTTGGATACATTAGCAGCCCTCCTGTGACAACAGCACACATGCCTACTCCCTGGATAGCCACACAGCCCCTGCTCTGGTGACAGCCAGCTCCGCCTTCTGACAGCCAGCTTGTGCGTCTAAAAACGTTCCCAATTACTCTGTTAACGTGGCAAGAGTCCCCATTGCTCTGCACGGCCCATCTGGAAGCAGTTTTGGTTGGAAGCGATAAAGACTTTATGCCACTCATGGAAAAGTTTTAGTAAAAATCCAGTTGCAGCTGCAGGCACTTAGCCCTGGGTTTAATTTTAAGCACACGTGACCCTTGTGCCCGGTGGAGCCAGCAGAAACAAGGGCCAGGTTCAGTATCTGGGGGTTCCTTTTCAACAATACAACACAAAACCAGCTCCAGCCCCACCCAGTGACCTGGGACAATTTCACACCACCCCCTGGGTGCTGCTATGAAGCAATACTTCCCCTCTCGCAAGCTCAGAGTGTAGCAAAAACTTTTAATGAAGGGAGGGATGTAACTCAGCATTAATTTGGAAAAACACCGCAACTAAGATTCATAAACACAAAGCATGAGCGAAAGACCCACCCCCGAGTAAGTTGGGCAGTGTCCTTTTCCCCTGAGGGTCTCACGTCCCTTTAACGGGTCCATCCCTCACTCACAGTTTCTGTCCTTGGCCCGTGCAGCCCCAGAATTCAGAAGTTCATCTGCAGAGTTCACCTCCCACCCTGGGTAGAAAGGGGGTGGGGGGCAAGGAGGCACCTTACACCCTTCACTATCAGGCGCTCGCTTGTCACTCCAACGGCAATCGGCCGCATCTCTCTGTGGGGCTCTGCTCTGGCCCTTTCCATCCGCCTCCCTGCTGGCCCCTCACCCCACCTCTCCACCAGCCAGCGGCTCACCAAGATGTCTTCAGGGCCCCCCATTTAACACAGCACTCAGTGCATTCAGCTGTTAATGGGGGAGCCTCACTGCTGGGGCAGTCTCTTGCAAATGACACTGTCCCAAAGTGGGTCTAATACTTAAAACCTAGATATCAATGATTTCAGCTCTGCAGTATCTAACAAGCCTCTCAACTGAGTCTAAATTAGCTCTGTTATTACACAGTGGAAAGAGAAAAAGTCAAATGGTGCCTAAGACCCTCCTTAAACAAGGCCCACACCACAAACTACACATACCTGTCCCTGTAGGGAGTACAGGGGGCAGGTGAGAAGGGTGGGGCCAGGGGAGAGGAGTGGGGGTGGGGGATCCAGGGGTGGGTGCAGGGGATTCAGGGGGTGGGGGAGAGGGATGGGGGTAGGGAGATGAACGGGATATAGGAGTTGGGGGAGAGGGGTGGGGCAGTGGAGAGGAGTGGGAGTAGGGGATATAAGGGGCAGGGGAGAAGGGTGGGGTAGGGAGATACAGGGGTGGGTAGATACAGGGGGTGGGTGCAGGGGTTACAGGGGGCGGGGGAGAGGGGTAGGGGTTGGGAGATACAGGGGGTGGGTAGATATGGGGGGGTGCAGGGGATACTGGGGCGGGGGAGAGGGGTGGGCCAGGTGAGCTCCGCTGTGGAGACCGGGTGCTAGGGGCCATGCAGGCCCCCGGGTCAGAGGCGTCTCCCCTCCCCTAGCCCAGCCCTGGGCGCCATCCCGGGGTCTAACCTCCCGTCTCTCCCCACAGTGGTCACCGCCAGCAGCATGGCTGGGGCCGCCATGTACGAGCTGGTGCGCGTGGGGCACGCCGAGCTGGTGGGCGAAATCATCCGTCTCGAGGGAGACCTGGCCACCATCCAGGTGTACGAAGAGACCTGTATCCTTCCTGCCAGGCTATGCCCCCTGAGCCCCCCAGGCCCTGTGCTCTGAACCCCCCCACCAGGCCACGTTCCCTGCCCTCCCCCAAGGCCGTGTACCGTGAATTCCCCCCCGCCAGGCTGTGTCCCCTGACCCCCCCAGGCCGTGTACCCTGAATTTCCCACCACCAGGCCATGCCCCCTGAACCCCACCCCAGGCTGTGCCCCCTGAATTCCTCCCCCCCCAGGCTGTGCCCCCTGCCAGGTCTGCACCTCACGTCCCCCGATCTCCCTCATCACCTGGCCATGCCTACCTATCTGCACCCCCTCTATCTATCTATCATGGGGGGACCCTGAATATGTTTGAGCCCGTTCCCACCCACCCCACCTGTCCCTGTGCATGTCTCTGGGCCCGGAGCCCTCTCCTGAACACTGGGGGCAGCGGGGGTCTGCGTGGGGGACCCGGTGCTGCGGACGGGGAAGCCGCTCTCGGTGGAGCTGGGCCCGGGCATCATGGGCTCCATCTTTGACGGCATCCAGCGCCCCTTGAAGGACATCACGGAGCTGACGCAGAGCATCTACATCCCCCGCGGCATCAACATCCCCGCCCTGTCCCAGGACGTCAAGTGGGACTTCGCCCCGAGCCAGAGCATCCGGGTAGGGCCCGGCGTGAGGCAGCGCCTAGTGTGGGGGAGTCTCGCCCTCCCTGAGCCGGTTCCCAGGCACCTGGCCGGAGCCTCCCGCAGGGGTCTCTGCAGCTCCAGGCATGGGCTGCGCCCACCTCAGGCTGCGGCCGGCACGCCCGGCGGAGGAGAGAACCCAGGAGATCAGGAGGCTCTGGCCTTTTGTAGACGTGCAGATGCAACAGGACTCATGCAGGGCATGGCAACAGGGCAACAGGCAGGGCAACAGGACTCATGCACCAGCTCCCGGGGACCATGCCCTGGGGACTCAGGCACAGGCCGGCACCTCCAGCTGCACAGCACCCCCTGGTGCTGGGTGGGGCCATCAGGGTCACCCCTGACTGCTAGGGAGAGCAACCCTTAGCGATACCCTCACTCCCTCCAGCACAGCGCCCCCTACTGAGTCCTCACCCCGGCCCCCCGCAGCACAGCGCCCCCTACTACACCCCCACCTTTCTCCCTGCAGCACAGCGCCCCCTACTGAGCCCTCACCCCGCCCCCCCCGCAGCACAGCGCCCCTTACTACACCCCCACCTTTCTCCCTGCAGCACAGCGCCCCCTACTGAGCCCTCACCCCTCCCTCTCCAGCACAGCGCCCCCTACTGAGCCCTCACCCCGCCCCCCCGCAGCACAGCGCCCCCTACTACACCCCCACCTTTCTCCCTTCAGCACAGCGCCCCCTACTGAGCCTTCACCCCACCCCCTGCAGCACAGCGCCCCCCACTGAGCTCCCACCTCTTTCCCTGCAGCCCAGCGCCCCCTAGTGTTGCACTGGGGCACCGGGGCCCACCCTGACTGTCAGGGGAGAGTGCCCCCTAGTGACCCCTTCACTCCCTGTAGCACAGCATGCCCTAGTGCTGCTCTGGGATGTTGGGCTCAGCCCTGACTGCCTGAGGCCAGCACCTACTAGTGAAAACTTTGAAAAACTTGAAATTTGGCTCCTGCGTTTCCTAAACTCCTCTGCCTCTGGGACGCAAGGAAACCAGCACTTTTGTTCCTGGAATTATTCGTCTGCTCCTGCTGCTCCTTCCCACCCCCCAGCTCATCATGACAACCAGAAACCACCTGTGGGGAAGGGGCTGCAGGGGCAGATGAATCCCTGAGGATAAGGCAGGAGCGGGGAATGGAAAGGAGCGAAGAGCGGCAAGGAGAGACACAGGGAGTCCGGCCTAGGCAGCAGAACTGCTTGTGGTTGAGCATGCTCCCCATAGGAGGCAGGCAGCTCTTGGAGAATCTTGTGAGGGTCTGTGCCAAGCAGCACCCCCTGCAAGCCATACATGTGCAAGTACAAATCACGTCAAACCAACCAGATAGCTTTCTTTGATAGGGTAACAAGCCTTGTGGAGACAGGGGAGGCGGTAGATGTGGTATATCTTGACTTTAGTAAGGCTTTTGATACTGCCTTGCATGACCATCTTATACACAAACTAGGGAAATACAACCTAGATGGAGCTACTATAAGGTAGATGCATAACTGATTGGAAAACCGTTCCCAGAAAGTAGTTATCAGTGGTTCACAGTCAAGCTGGAAGGTTGGGGTCCCTCAGGGATCAGTTCTGGGTCTGGTTCTGTTCAATATCTTCATCAGTGATTTGTATAATGGCATAGAGAGTACACTTATAAAGTCTGCGCACAATACCAAGCTGGGAGGGGTTGGCAAGTGCTTTGGAGGATAGGATTAAAATTCAGAATGATCTGAACAAACTGGAGAAATGGTCTGAAGTAAATAGGATGAAATTCAATAAAGACAAATGCAAAGTACTCCATTTAGGAAGGAACAATCAGTTGCACACATACAGAAAGGGAAACGACTGCCTAGGAAGGAGTACTGCAGAAAGGGATCTGGGGGTCATAGTGGATCACAAGCTAAATGAGTTAACACTTGCAAAAAAAAAAAAGCAGACATCATTCTGGGCTGCATTAGCAGGAGTGTTGTAAGCCAGACAAGGAGAAATTCTATGATTCTATGATTCTATGATTCTATGAAATTCTTCTGCTCTATTCCGCGCTGATTAGGCCTCAACTGGAGTATTGTGTCCCGTTCTGGGCGCCACGTTTCAGGAAAGATGCGGACAAATTGTAGAAAGTCCAGAGAAGAGCAACAAAAATGATGAAAGGTCTAGAAAACATGACCCATGAGGGACGATTGAGAAAACTGGGTACGTTTAGTCTGGAGAAGAGAAGATTGAGAGGGGACATGAGAACAGTTTTCAAATGCATAAAGGGTTGTTACAAGGAGAAGGGAGAAACATTATTCTCCTTAACCTCTGAGGATCAGACAAGAAGCAACGGGCTTAAATTGCAGCAAGGGCAGTTTAGGTTGGACATTCGGAAAAACTTCCTGTCAGGGTGGTTAAGCACAGGAATAAATTGCCCAGGGAGGTGGTGGAATCTCCATCATTGGAGATTTTTAAGAGTAGGTTAGACAAACCCCTGCTAGGGATGGTCTAGATAATACTTCGTCCTGCCATGAGTGCAGGGGACTGGACTAGATGACCTCTCGAGGTCCCCTCCAGTCCTATGATTCTATGGTGACTGGGCTGTCTTGGCCCTGCAGCCTCACCAGTAGGCACTGTCCTGTATCTCACGCTTCTCTTCCCCCTTTCCAGGTTGGGAGTCATGTAACCGGTGGGGACATCTACGCCCTGGTGACCGAGAACTCTCTCATCAAGCACAAGATCATGGTACCACCCCGGAGCCGGGGCACCGTGACCTACGTCGCCCCGCTGGGGCACTATGACATCTCGGTAGTGCCACTGCTGAGGGCAGGGGCTGGTGTGGGCAGCAACTGGTCAAGAGCAATGAGTATTCCCCATTATTTATACAGCAGCCACCGGGCACCAGGGCCATGGGCGCTCTCCTGTCGTGCTGGGTGCTGCTGAGGCCAGAGCTGTGGCTTTAGCGCTGGTCCAAAGGGCAGCCTGACTGGCCAGCTCCACACAAACGGGACTGCTGGACCTGAGCTGCCCCAGAGCTCAAGGGGGATGTGAGTTCTGATCCAGTCTTCCTGAGCTCATGAGCAGTATTTTCCCCCACTTACAGATAGGGAAACTGAGGCACAGTGAGACACCAGCGGCTGGGCAGGGGCCAGAATATGGGGAGCACAAAGATGATTAAAACCCCTTAGCCCCCTCCCCCCAGTGCAGGGATGGGGTAGCTGAGAATCAGCCCTGGGGTCTCCCACCCCCCTGTGGTGGCTGGCTCTGGGCCCCGCTTAGCCGGGTCTGCCTGCCCCCAGGATGTGGTGCTGGAGCTGGACTTCGAGGGCGTGGCAGAGCGGCTCACCATGCTACAGGTGTGGCCTGTGCGGCAGATCCGGCCTGTGACGGAGAAGCTCCCCGCCAACTACCCGCTACTGACTGGCCAGAGGGTCCTGGATGCCCTCTTCCCGTGAGTAACACCCCCAGCCCCACTCTCAGCCCTGCCACCAGGTGGGGGTGGGAGTGTGGGGGAGACCTCAGGGAGATGATGGGGTTGGGGCTCTTCCACCACCTCCTCTGGCACTGAAGACGAAGACAAGGGAGAGCAATGGGAAGAGGGTGTCTGCCAGTGTCCAGAAGCAGGGGGTGCTGTGGGGAGTGGGGCAGGAGTGCTGGCTATGGGGGGACCTCCCGGCTACTAGCCCAGCCTCTCCCAGCAGGGGGCGCTGTGGGGAGTGGGGCAGGAGCGCTGGCGGTGGGGGGAGTTCCCGGCCCTGACTTGGTCAGCCGGAAAGTTGGAATCTCAATAACTGATAAAAGCGTGGGATGTATTTACCCGGCTTTGGTTTTCTCTGATGCCTTGACACCCTCACCCCAGGGCCGGCAGCTCCCTCCTCCCCATGCCACAGGGAGTCTGGGGGAATACCGATCATTTTCCACCCACTCTTTGGTATTTTGGGGCAATGTCAATTAATCCTCTTGCCAGCATGGCAAAACTTACCCTTCCTTCACTCCCCCCTCATTGCTCCCGCTTCTAGCCCCATGCCCCGCCCCACAGGCCTGACTCCTCCTGCTCCGCTCTTGGCGTTCACACAGCGTTTCACACGCTCTTTGCCCCCGGGGCCAGTGACCCTGCTGCAGCTGGAGAAGTCACGGGGCCAAGCAGACAGCTGTGAGCCTGATGTGCCCCCAGCCAGCATCAGTGGAGTCCCGGCTAGGGTAGCAATTGAGATGCAATCGAGAAGTTAGTTGCTAAGAGGTCTGCCTTGGCATCTATAACCCCCCACCCCCTTTGGTACTTAGGGTATCTGCAGCCTCTTCTCATGTCCCCTGGCCCAGAATCAGCGTTGCAGCCTGAACCCACCGTGGCTGTCAGCAGGGATTGAGCCTGGACCTGAGGCCACCCAGGGCGCAGCTCTGTGCCGTTTGAGCTACAAGACCAGCCATGGGGGGTAAAGAGGAGGCTGTTATAGCCACTGGCCACCAGTGGGCACCCTGGTCACCTCCCCCTGGGCCAGCATGGGGCTGCCCTGAGTGACCACAGGCAGCTGCGGGCCGGGAACATGCCCTGCCTGCGGGCAAGCTGCTGAAGCCCTGAGCTCCCCGGGCGGGGCGAGGGCTGTGCCCCAAGGCATCTCCTGCGCTGCTGGCTCAGGGCCCCTTTGCCCCCCCAGGTGCGTTCAGGGCGGGACCACAGCCATCCCGGGGGCCTTTGGCTGCGGCAAGACTGTCATCTCGCAGTCGTTGTCCAAGTACTCCAACAGCGACGTCATCATCTACGTGGGCTGTGGTGAGCGCGGCAACGAGATGTCGGAGGTGCTGCGGGACTTCCCTGAGGTGAGCTGGGGGGGGGCGTGGGAGGTGAACCTGGTTGGGGGGCAGGAGCGAAGGAACATGGGAGATATCTCACTGATGGGATTGTGAGCCATGGACGATGTGGGAGTGGGGTGGGAGCTCTGGGCCAATTGGGGGGGCCTTGCCTTATGCTGGGGGCAGCTCATGAGCCGGGGGGTGCTGTGGGTTTGGGGGGGATCATAGGTTGTCTGGGCTTCTCCAATGAAGCTTGGGGCTCAGGAGCCGTTTCCCTCCTGTCACCAACACCTGCGGCTCCCCTGGGGCCATGTCATGACTCTCCTGGCTCTGGGCTGATCCCAGCTGCGACCCCTGTGAGGTCCCCAGAGACCTCTTCCACTTGGGTCCCCAGACCTCAGTCTGACTCATCTTGTCACTCAGGCAAAGCACCGGGGGTGGGCACAGGGCGCCCCACACAGCCAGAGTCACACAGTAGACCTCTCCCTTCCGGTGCCTTTACTGGACGTTTGGGGCCTGGCTTGGTCACAATGTAAGAGCCATTCCCCATGCAGCAGGCTCCGTCCACGCTCGACCTGCTCGTCACCTCACCTCTACATCCCCCACGTATCTTGTCTATTGTTATCTTGTTGCCAGTAAATGGGTCTCTGGTTGTTCTCCCTCTTATCTTGGCTGGCTCAGACATTCTTTCTCTCCGTTCCTACACCCACGCACTGTATCCTAGTTAGCACAAACATCCTGTTTCCAACTTGCTGAGCGATTTCCCTCCCTGCTCCTGTCTTCCAAGAGATGAGGTCTCCCCATGTTTAATTATGTACATCAGGCAGGCCTACATTCCTACACCCCGTGGCCTGGCCAGCAAGAGCCATCTTGGCCCAGTCCCAGCTGGGAGCCCCTGGACGATTCAGTAGGGGTGTACTGAGCCAGTCCCTGTTCGGAGCCCTTGGTCAGTTCAGTAGGGGTGTACTGGGCCTATCCCAGCTGGGAGCCCCTGGCTGGTTCGGTAGGGCTGTATTGGGCCAGTCGTAGCTGGGAGCCCCCTGGCTGGTTCGGTAGGGGTGTACTGGGCCAGTCGTTGCTGGGAGCCCCTGGCTGGTTCGGTAGAGGTGTACTGGGCCAGTCCTTGCTGGGAGCCCCTGGCCGGTTCGGTAGGGGTGTACTGGACCTGTCTCATCTGGGAGCCCCCTGGCCGGTTTGGTAGGGGTGTACTGGACCTGTCTCAGCTGGGAGCCTCCTGGCCGGTTTGGTAAGGGTGTACTGGGCCAGTCCTTGCTGGGAGCCCCTGGCTGGTTCGGTAGGGGTGTACTGGGCCAGTCGTTGCTGGGAGCCCCTGGCCAGTTCGGTAGAGGTGTACTGGGCCAGTCCTTGCTGGGAGCCCCTGGCCGGTTCGGTAGAGGTGTACTGGACCTGTCTCAGCTGGGAGCCCCCTGGCCGGTTTGGTAGGGGTGTACTGGACCTGTCTCAGCTGGGAGCCCCCTGGCCGGTTTGGTAGCGGTGTACTGGACCTGTCTCAGCTGGGAGCCCCCTGGCTGGTTTGGTAAGGGTGTACTGGGCCAGTCCTTGCTGGGAGCCCCTGGCTGGTTCGGTAGAGATGTACTGGGCCAGTCGTTGCTGGGAGCCCCCTGGCCGGTTCGGTAGAGGTGTACTGGGCCAGTCGTTGCTGGGAGCCCCTGGCTGGTTCGGTAGAGGTGTACTGGGCCAGTCGTTGCTGGGAGCCCCCTGGCTGGTTCGGTAGGGGTGTACTGGGCCAGTCGTTGCTGGGAGCCCCTGGCCGGTTCGGTAGGGGTGTACTGGGCCTATCCCAGCTGGGAGCCCCCTGGCTGGGGGTGTCAGGGCCTGGCTGAGCCAGGCGTCCGTTTCTGCCCATCCCACTCATCCCTGGATGGGAACATCTCCCAGGGCTTCTCCAAGTCTCCTGGACCAGGGTTGCGTCTGCGCCGAGAGCCCCTCCCTGGGACTGACCCTGCTGCCTTCTGTCCCCAGCTCACCATGGAGGTGGATGGGAAGACGGAGACTATCATGAAGCGCACTGCGCTGGTGGCCAACACGTCCAACATGCCCGTGGCTGCCCGGGAGGCCTCCATCTACACAGGTGAGCACCTGCCCTGCCCTTGGGGCTGGCGGACACTGCTGTGCCCCTGCTATCTGCCATGCATCCCCCAGCATGGTGCTCGCAGGAGGGACTCCATGATGAGTGGACGGAGCGGGAAGGGCTCAGCCTCCCAGTCCCCAGCCAATCACCCCTGTGGGACAAGCATCACAAAATTCAGTCTGACTCACAGTTTGCCCAGGACTGGGCTAGCAGGGGACTGCGGGTCGGGATTCACAGGCACCGGCAGAGCTGTGGAAGGAGGAGCCGAGAACTGGCAAAGCAGAGGGCTGCGGGTCAGGATTGAGGGGCACCGGCAGAGCCGTGGAAGGAGGAGCCCAGAACTGGCAAAACAGGGGGCTGCGGGTCAGGATTGAGGGGCACCGGCAGAGCTGTGGAAGGAGGAGCCCAGAACTGGCAAAGCAGGGAGCTGCGGGTCAGGATTGAGGGGCACTGGCAGAGCTGTGGAAGGAGGAGCCGAGAACTGGCAAAGCAGGGGGCTGCGGGTCAGGATTGAGGGGCACCGGCAGAGCCGTGGAAGGAGGAGCCCAGAACTGGCAAAGCAGGGGGCTGAGGGTCGGGATTGAGGGGCACCAGCAGAGCTGTGGAAGGAGGAGCCCAGAACTGGCAAAGCAGGGGGCTGTGGGTCGGGATTGAGGGGCACCGGCAGAGCTGTGGAAGGAGGAGCCCAGAACTGGCAAAGCAGGGGGCTGCGGGTCGGAATTGAGGGGCACTGGCAGAGCTGCGGAGAGCTGGCAGGGATCCGTGGGATTCATATTTCCGATGCTCCCGTCCCCGCAGGGATCACGCTCTCAGAGTATTTCCGTGACATGGGCTACCACGTCAGCATGATGGCCGACTCCACCTCCCGCTGGGCCGAGGCGCTGCGTGAGATCTCTGGCCGGCTGGCAGAGATGCCTGCAGGTGATGCTCTGCCCGCTGTGCAGCTGAGGCCCTGCGCCGAGGACGGCTGGGGGCCCGCAGGGGGGGCAGGGCAGGATTAACCCCAACTCTGAACCCTCTCGGAAAGCAGAATGGGGCCCGGCGAGTCTGTTTCCCCCCGAATCCAGCCATGTTTCCTGGGGCAGCTGGTTCCCATCACTGCGGTATGGGACTGGTCATTGGGGCATGGGGCCGGGCATGTTCCCACTCCATTGCCAGGGCTTGTGACACTGTCTTCTCTGCCCCCTTCACTGACCATAGCTGGTGCCACCCTGCCCCCAAGGGTGCTGCCTTGATGGGTGTTCTGATGTGGCTTCCCCCCTCCACTGCCTGTGATTGGCTCCGACCCTTTTCAGTGGTCACACATACCCACCCCCCGCTGCCCCGATTGGTGCAATCCTCAGGGGCATCCCCAGACAGCCCCCCGATCGGTGTCATCCTGTCCCTGGGTGCCTCCTGACCCCAGTGTGCTCAGGCTATGGTGGGCAAAGAGTTTCCCAGCTCCGGCGTGGGGACCAGTGAGGTTACAGCCCTGAGCTGTGGGGGGCCGAGTGCACTGCGAGAGGCGAGGCTGTGCCGAGATGGAGCCCCCCTTTCCCTTGTGAGAGGGACCCTAGGCACATTGCTGGCCAGGGTGCTGTGCAGCCCCCCATGCCGTCCGCCCATTGGCTTGGGATCCCCTATCTCCTACCCCCTGACTCAGCCTGGTCCAGAGGGCTCCTCCTGCTGGTGCCACTGGGACCCGCCTGCTCCGAGCATCCCCAGGCACACGGTGGCTTTGCTTTCCAGACAGCGGGTACCCGGCCTACCTCGGCGCCCGCCTGGCATCCTTCTACGAGCGTGCAGGACGGGTCAAGTGCCTGGGCAGCCCGGAGCGGGAGGGGAGCGTGAGCATTGTTGGCGCGTGAGTTCTTCCTGTCTCCCCGAGCATCCAGCCTTGATGCCAACGAGATGGGGGAGTCGGAGCTGATATGGAGAAAGGCCCCTGACACGCCCCAGAACTCCTGACACCACAAGCATCCCGAAACCCCCACAACCCCCGACACCCCAACACCAGCCGACACCCCCCCAGGACTCCCGACACCCCCCAACCCCCGATACCCCCAAGATCCTGACACCTCCCACAAACCCCAACACCCTGACATCAGCCGACACTTCCCAGGACTCCCAATACCCCCACAACCCCTGACACCCCCACACCAGCCGACACCCCCCACCACTCCCGACACCCCCACAACCCCCTGACACCCTGACAGCCCCACTACCCCCAACACCCTCACACCAGTTGACAACCCCCACTACTCCTGACACCCCCACAACCTCCAACACCCCCATGCCAGCTGACACCCCCCATGACCCATGACATACCCATAACCCCTGACAACCCCCCGACACCCCAATGCTGCCCAACACCCCCAAGCCCCCTGAGCCCCAAACACCCACATCCATCCATCCATCTCTGCATTTGTCCATCCATGCCTGCATCCATCTGTCTGCCTATCCCTGCATCTGTCCATCCACCTATCCACCGATCCCTCCATCCACCCACCCCTGCATCTATCCACCCATCCCTGCATATGTCTATCTGTCCATCTATCCCTGCATCCCCCCACCTGAGCATCCATGCACCCATCCATCCATCTCTGTGTCTGTCCCCCACTCATTGCTGTGGTACATTAGCCCCACTCTTAACGCCAGTATGATCCGGCTGTGGATTAGAGTCCGTACCGGCCAGTTGCTCAGACTAAGCCCCTCTCCATGTCATCCCAGGGTGTCCCCTCCGGGAGGTGACTTCTCCGACCCTGTGACCTCTGCGACCCTGGGGATTGTCCAGGTGAGCCTCCCTGGGGCCTTCGACCCCCTTGGGAATCCCGCCCCTCCCCAGTCCTGTCCCCTTCTCACCCCCTGTGGCATCTCTCCTGCCCCGCCCAGGTCTTCTGGGGGCTGGACAAGAAATTGGCCCAGCGGAAGCATTTCCCCTCGGTGAACTGGCTCATCAGCTACAGCAAGTACATGCGGGCACTGGACGAGCACTACGAGCGCCACCACCCTGAGTTCACCACCCTGCGCACCAAGGCCAAGGAGATCCTGCAGGAGGAGGAGGACCTGGCCGAGATCGTGCAGCTGGTGGGCAAGGTGAGGGGGCACGGGCTAGGGGAAGGGAAGCAAAGGCAGGAGGAGAGGGGAAGGGATGTGGGAGGGAAATGGTGGGAGGGCCGAGCTGTGCCCCTCATGTCCCCCATGCTCTCCTTACAGGCCTCCCTGGCTGAGGCTGACAAGATCACGCTGGAGGTGGCCAAGCTGATTAAGGATGACTTCCTGCAGCAGAACGGCTACTCCTCCTACGACAGGTACCAGCCACCTCGGCCGCCGGCCAGCCCCACAGCCATAGCCCCTGGCCACTCTACATCCCTCCCCATTTACCCCCATTGCGCTCCGCCCATCCCCGTCCACCCCCATCGCTCTCTGTCCATCCCCTGTCCATCCCCTTCGCACTCCGTCTGTCCAGTCCACCCCCAACATGCTCCGTCCCTCCCCATCCACTGCCATCGCGCTCCGTCCATCCCCATCCACCCCCAACGCACTCCGTCCATCCCCATCCACCCGCATCGCGCTCTGTCCATCCCCGTCCACCCCCATTGCTTTCTGTCCATCCCCTGTCCACCCCTTTCATGCTCTGTCCGTCCCTGTCCACCTGCATAGCACTTCGCCTGTCCCCATCCATCCCCATCGCACTCTGTCCATCACCGTCCAATCCTATCGCTCTCCATCCATCCCCTGTCCAACCCCATCGCTCTCTGTCCATCCCTGTCCACTCCCTTCACACTCCATCCCTCCCCGTCCACCCGCATTGCGCTCCGCCCATCCCCGTCCATCCCCATTTCACTCTGTCCATCCCCCGTCCACCCCCATCACTCTCTGTCCGTCCCCCGTCCACTGCCTTCACGCTCCATCCCTCCCCATCCACCCGCATTGCGCTCCGCCCATGCCGTCCATCCCCATTTCGCTCTGTCCGTCCCCCGTCCACTCCCATTGCGCTCCGTCCATCCCCTGTCCATCCCCATCACTCTCCGTCCGTCCTCATCCACCCGCATTGTGCTCCATCCATCCCCATCCACCCCCATTGCGCTCCATCCATCCCCCATCCACCCCCATCACGCTCCGTCCGTCCCTGTCCACCCCCTTTGTGCTCCATCTGTCCCCGTCAACCCTCATCGTGCTCTGTCTGTCCCCTGTCCATTCCCATTGTGCTCCGTCCGTCCCCGTCCACCCGCATCGCGCTCCGTCCATCCCCATCCACCCCCATTGCGCTCCATCCGTCCTTGTCCACCCGCATTGTGCTCCGTCCATCCCTGTCCACCCCCTTTGCGTTCCATCCATCCCTCGTCCACCCCCTTCGCGCTCCATCCGTCCCCGTCCACCCCCTTTGCGCTCCGTCCATCCCCGTCCACCCCCAGTGTGCTCTGTCCATCCCCATCATGTTCCGTCCATCCCCATCCACCCCCATTGCGCTCCGTCCGTCCTTGTCCACCCGCATCGTGCTCCGTCCATTCCTGTCCACCCCTTCGCGTTCCATCCATCTCCCATCTACCTCCTTCGCGCTCCATCCGTCCCCGTCCACCCCCTTTGCGCTCCGTCCGTCCCCGTCCACCCCCAGTGTGCTCTGTCCATCCCCATCATGTTCCGTCCATCCCCATCCACCCCCATTGCGCTCCGTCCGTCCTTGTCCACCCGCATCGTGCTCCGTCCATTCCTGTCCACCCCTTCGCGTTCCATCCATCCCCCATCTACCTCCTTCGCGCTCCATCCGTCCCCGTCCACCCCCTTTGCGCTCCGTCCGTCCCCGTCCACCCCCAGTGTGCTCTGTCCATCCCCATCATGTTCCGTCCATCCCCATCCACCCCCATTGCGCTCCGTCCGTCCTTGTCCACCCACATCGTGCTCCGTCCATCCCTGTCCACCCCCTTTGCGTTCCATCCATCCCCCATCTACCCCCTTCGCGCTCCATCCGTCCCCGTCCACCCCCTTTGTGCTCCGTCCGTCCCCATCCACCCCCATTGTGCTCTGTCCGTCCCCATCATGTTCCATCCATCCCCGTCCACCCCCTTTGTGCTCCGTCCATCCCCATCCACCCCCATCACGCGCCGTCCCTCCCCGTCCAATCCCATCGCGCTCTGTCCGTCCCGTCCATCCCCATTGTGCTCCGTCTGTCCCCATACACGTCCATTACTCTCCATCCCTGTATCGCCCCATCTCTTGCTCTCCTCCCATACCCTCCCTCCATCTGTCGCAGTAGCACCTGGGCACTGGCCCACTGGGTTATCTCTAGAGCTCACTCCCTTTGCCCTACCTCAGGTGGCCCAGCTGTTCCAACTGAAGAAGGCATTCTTCACTTTCTGTCCTAAATGACTGCCGGGCGTTGACGTGCAGCACCCCAGAGTCAGCTGGGTTTAGCAGAGGGGGAGAAACTTTCCTCTCGCTTCTGCTGGCGCAGATGGGGTGGAAATGGGTGTTTGGGGTGAAGCAGGGACCAGGCCCAAGGGACCCCCTGGGGTGATGAAAGAGGCCATGATGGGCTCATGTTGACGGGGGAGAGCTCTGACCTGGGGGAGGAACTGGGGGTTGAGTATGGCCCAGCTGTGGTAGCCCTGCAGCCCAGGCTGGCAGAGGTGCCCCCCAAGATCCCCATGGGGTCCATCACTGCAGATGGGAGCCTCCTTCTCTAGCTCCTTTCCCACCCTGAGCACTCTCTGTTGTTGATTGACCTCTGCCCACCCCACGAGCTGCTCCAGGCCGGCTATACTCTGGGGCAAGGCTGAAGTCAGGGAGCAGCTCTGGTGCTGTGTCCATGGGAGCCACTCCAGAGGCTCCGTGACACCCCAAGGCCTTTCCTGTCTCTGCTGTGGCAGGTTCTGCCCCTTCTACAAGACGGTGGGGATGCTACAGAACATGATCGCCTTCTATGACATGGCCCGGCATACGGTGGAGTCCACGGCCCAGTCTGAGAACAAAATCACCTGGGCCATGATCCGCGAGAGCCTCGGGGACATCATGTACAAGCTGAGCTCCATGAAGTTCAAGGTGAGGCGCTGGGCAGCTCTAGCTCTGCGCGGGCATGGCATTGCATGGGCAGTTGGCTCTGGGACTGAAGGGGTTAACAGTGTGTTAGCTAATTAAACTGCTCCAGAATGGCTGGTGCTGCATGGTTTTCAGATCCATCCATCCATCCATCCATCCATCCATCCATCCATCCATCCACCCACACTTCATCGATTCATCCATCCACTGACCAGCTCATCCTTCCATCCACCCACCCTCCATCCATCCATCCATCCATCCATCCATCCATCCATCCATCCATCCACCTACACTCCATCAATCCATCCAGCTATCCACCATCCTATCCAGCCACTGACCTGTCCATCCATTCTTCCACCCATCCATCCAACCATCTACCCACTCATCCATCCATCCAGCTCTCCACCCACCAACCCTTCAACCCCCCCACTCCCTTTGCATGCACCCCACCTCCTTCCACCTGCAGTTTCTGTACTTAGCCATCCCCTTGCTGTCTGAGCACTGTGAGGTCTGGCTGAGACTCCAGATCACTTGCTACCAGGAGACTCGCTTCCCTGCTGACATGCTGGGGTCACTGAGTCCATGGCTGTGTGACCAGACTGTCACCTCCCAGGACAGAGATGCCACCCAACGCCTTGGTCACACCCCCATGTGGGGGGGTTCCCTTTGGCCCCGCCACTTTGCTAGGGCCTCCACCCAGCAACAGCCTGGCCCTGCTTTAAGAAGTTGGGGGAAGGGCAGCACACATACAAGAGCCACATGCTGGACTCAGGGTTCCCTCACTTTACCTGTTTGGGAAGCCAAGGCTGGGTCTGTCCCAGAGAAGGGAGGACCCCACCCTGCACCCACCTGAGCAGAGTTCAGGGAGGGGGCCTGTCAGCACCCCCCCCAGCAGAACCATGATGAAAGAGTGTCTGGGAGCCCCCCCTCTCCCCCGATCCCTCTGCTGGAGCGCTGTGGGGCACAGCGGATGGTTGTCTCAGGCTCTCTGCAGACTCAGGCAGGTGTCACTGCTGTGGTTACACTCAGGTCAGCCATGAGGGCTGAGAGCCCGTCACCAACATGTAGCGAGGGCCCTGGGTGGGGGCCAGTCACACCTGTGCCTTCGTCCATCCCTGCAGTCTGCAGGGCCCTGTGATGACACCAACCATCTAGTTCATCTCAAAGCACTTTGCAAAGGAGACAAGTATCATTATCCCCATTGTACAGAGGGGGAAACTGAGGCGCAGAGAGGGGAAGGGACTTGGCCAAGGTCACCCAGCAGGCCCGTGGCAGAGCTGGAAATAGAAGTCAGGTGCCCTGAAGCCCAGGCAATGCTCCACTCACTAGGCCTCACACCAGGGGCCGTCCTTGCACTGTGGAGGAACTCGCTCTCCAACCTCTACAAGGCCTAGGTTGCTTTGTGCAACAATTTCAGGGCTTGATCCTGCTTCTGTTCAAGGCCCATTGTCCTGGCCAGACAGACTCACTGTCACATCCAACGCCCAATACCCTGGTGGTGGGTGCAGCGGTGATACCCTGGACAGGCATGGGGCCTTCGCCTGCGGCCACGCTGAGCACATCTGCTGCTGCAATGCTCAGGGTCTGGGCCTGCCCCCCATGCGAGTTTGGTCCCTGACTCCATGGAGCTGGGCCCTTGGTCCTGAGCCTTGCTGGATCGCTCCCCTAGAGCTGCACTGGCCGGGGAGCATGGCTGGAATAGGGGGATTGTCACTCGGCCAAACTCTGGGGACCCTGCCGGGTTTGCACTAGGCCCTCTCCCTGGCGGGCGCCCCCCACTGACTCCAGGGGTTGGGCTCATTGGCCCCTCACCAGGCAACTCAACTGCATCATCAGACATAGCTGCTGATTCGGCTGCCTGGGTTTTTCGGGAGTCCGACTTGAGATACTTTTTGATGGGGCTGGGCTCCCAGTGGGGCCAATCCCACTCCCATCATGTGGGGAAAAGTCCCTGAGAGCTCAGGGCTGGATTCCCCAGGGTGCCACAAGCAGGGCTGGCCTCTCAGCAGCAACTGTCACTGTGACACTCGAACCCTTGGTGCCACGGGGGCATTGACCAGCTGCTCTGTGTTGGCGGGTGGCACGGGGAGCAGATCCTTCACCCCCACTAGACTCCTGCCCAGAGCCAGCACCCGGCTGAGCCATTTCTGTGCCGAGAGTCTCACGTCGGGCTCCCTAAATCAGAGGCCAGTTTGGCAAAAGTTGGCACTAAATTTGTACCACACCTAACACAACGTGGTCCTGCTCTCTTCCCAGGGCCCCTCGCTGCTACGGTAATACACATCATCTATAATACTAACAGTAAATGGAGACCCAGAAGCTGGGCCCCAAGTCCCCTTTGCTCCTTCCCTGGCCTTTCCGGCCTGGCCTGAGTCAAAGGGGTTTTCTAACAACCTACGCTCGTCTCTCCACCTCTCTCCTTTCCAAGGATCCGGTAAAGGACGGCGAAGCAAAGATTAAGGCTGATTACGCCCAGCTGAACGAGGAAATGCAGAACTCTTTCCGTGGCCTGGAGGACTGAGAGTCAGCAACCGGGGCCTCGCTCAGGGCTGGCTGGCTGGTGACCTGGGTCTTTATCAGGAATGTCTCTATTTATAAAATTCTTTTTAAATGGTTCGTTTACTCCCAAATTTCCTCGTTGTGCGTCCGCCGTGGTGTTACCTCTCAGCTCTGTGTTCTTGGGGATCTCTGCTCCAGGTGTTAATGAACCCACGCCTGCACACACCCAGCTCAGCAGTTCTCAGACAAATTCTAGTAATAAATCCTTTATTGGTATCCAAAATACTGAAGCTACATAATTGCATTGTGAGGTCCCGCGAAGGAACACCGCCCAAAGCCAGTAAGGAGCAGTTCCTATTGTCCAGCCTGAACAAAACAACTTTGGTATCTTCCCTTGAGTCATCAGTTTACCCATAAACAAATTGAGTGCTCTCCCTTGAACCATTGTTGTTTCCGTATAAAAACCCCTGACCCATGCTCAAGTAAGTGTTCTGATGCCTGGATCCAAAATCTGCATCAGTTACACTGGGACTTCATCTTCTCCTAACCATGGGCGGCGAGTTATATGGGCCCATGGTGCCTGGGCACCAGGAATATTCCTGGCCTGGGGCCCGGCTCCAGGCATGTCTCTCCCTTGGCCCCGCTCTCCACCCCTGGGCGCTCTTCTCTGCGCATCTCCTGGGCGATTTAAAATGGCCTGGGGCCCCCACCCGCCACCGGCAGCGCAGCGGAGCTGAGCGGCTTCCTGCCTGCTCGCTCCACGTGGTTGCCGGCCCATCCCTGCGGCCCCTGGGCAGGGTGGGTCTGTCTCCCACCGCAAGCGCCCCTGTGGCCAATCGGAAATGCGGGGGCAGTGCCTAGGGGTAGCAGCGCGCGGAGGCCCCCCAGCCCGCCCTGCCTAGGAGCCCTAGGTAAGCACTGCATTCCCCCCACCCCGTCCCAGAGTCTGCACCCCTACCCCTTTCCCACACACCCTCTCCTCCCCCAAATTCCCTCCCAGAGCCTGCATCCCCATCCCCAGTCCAGAGCCTGTACCCAAACTCTGTTCCAGAGCCTGCACCCCTCATCCCCTCTTGCACCCCCACCCCCTGCCCCAGCCCAGAGCCTGCACCCAAACTCCATCCCAAAGCCTGCACCCCCACCTTCTTCCTACACACCCTCTCCTGTCCCCAAAATCCCTCCCAGAGCCTGCACCCCCACCCCCAGCCCAGATCCTGCACCCAAACTCTGTCCCCTCATCCCCCCTGCACACCCAGCCTAGAGCCTGCACCCCTATCCTCTGCCCCAGCCCAGGGCCTGCACCCCAGACCTCCTCCCCCCACCCAAACTCCCACCCAGAGCCTTAGACAGGTGGAAGGCAGAGTTTCGGGGGGCGGGCTCTGGGTGTTCTGGGCACCACCAAAATTTCTACAAATGTGCTGCCCCTGCTCCTGACTGATCGTGCTGGGGGCTCTGTCTGTCTCCAGCACTCCAGACCCTCAGCTACCCCCACCACCTGGGACCCTCGATTGATTCAAGCTTCACGGAGTGGTGAGAACCCAGGTCTCTCTCTCTCTCTAGGTGTAGCCTTCTGACCCTCTGTGACGAAGTGGGACTGTTTTTAATGTTTCTTCTGAATAGTGTGGGGGTGCCTCAGTTTCCCCTAAGCAGTTCTTAAGTCTCTAGGTGGTGGGATAAGGGTGTGTGATCATTGCAGAGTCCTAGAGGGCAGGTGTGTGCAGGGTTCTGGACACAGAGAATGGCCAACACCCTGTTTCCTGGCAACTGATGGCCTGGCCCTTCCCCCTGCAAGGTGAGAGCTAAAGGGTTGGAGAACAAAGGAATCAGGTGCCCTCCTGGCTGGGGAAAGGGACAAAGCCCGGAGGAGGAGGGGGCTGGAGGAGGAAGCAGTTTGGGACTGGCTGGGAACATGGAGTGAAGTGCAGATGTGGTTGTCTGGCTCACTGCCCCCCAAAATGGACCCAGCTGAGGGGTCCTGTTCTCTGCACCTACAAGCTCTGTGTTCGAACATGTTCCTGTCATCTAATAAACCTCTGTTTTACTGGCTGGCTGAGAGTCACGTCTGACTGCGGAGTTGGGGTGCAGGGCCCTCTGGCTTCCCCAGGACCCCGCCTGGGCAGACTCGCTGTGGGAAGTGCACGGAGGGGCAGAGGATGCTGAATGCTCTGAGGTCAGACCCAGGAAGGTGAAGTTGTGTGAGCCGTGTGTCCTGCAGACAGGCTGCTCCCAGAAAGGACACTTCCCGAGAGTCCTGCCTGGCTTCCTGGGGAGCAGTTCCAGAGCATCGCCCGGGGACTCCGTGACACCCTGATGTGTGTGTGATCATTTATAGTTTTCTAAACCTGACTTTTATAATCAATTGCAAGTTAGATTTAATATTATAACTGTTTTGTTTGTTTGGCTCCCCTTGTATGGTTATTACCTGGCAATAAATAACTTTCATGGTTAAGCTGGTTGCTTCTCTCTCTTTCCCCCTCCTGGGTGTTTTTTTGGCTTCCCCATTTGCTCTGCAGCAACGCTCCTCGTACCTACGTTAAAGATCCCTGCAGCAGCCAAAAATCCTGTGGGGTTTGCTCAAGTGGGTTACGACCAGAACAATTGGAATGTGAAAGTGGGGATAAGGACTTGCTGAACCTGGGGCATATGAGGGTGGCAACTTGGAAATGCTGCTCGACCCAGCCTGCTCCGGCGTGCTCTATTCTGGTGCGATGCCCATGGCATATGAGGGGGATAGCTTGGAGGTGCTGCGCGACCCAGCCTGCTGAATCCAGGGACATATAAGAGGTCAGCGTGGGAGTGCTGATTGACCTGGTCCTCTCAGGCACGCTCTGTTAATGTGTGTGTTCGGCTGATTCTGGGGCTGGAAGAACCCAGCCCTGGGGAACCTAGGTCCCGCAGGCTCCACTGGGAGGGAACTTGCAGCAGGGAGAAGTAGAGCTCTGTATGAGAACACAAGTGACACAAGCAGTACATGGATAGAATTACAGACCCCCACCCCAGAAGAGTAACCCTAATAAATGATCGTACCCCGAAGTAACGGGCAAAGCTGGTGACAGTGGTGGGCAGTATAAACCCAGTGGTGCGTTTTCTGGTCTGGATCGCCCTTATGGCTGGGACTTGCTATCAGAGGGGCCTCAGTTTTCTTTGCAAAGGCAAGTGCTCCATTTGTGAAGGGAAGCTGCTGGCCCTGGCTGTATCTGGGCTGTGCAAACAGCAGGGCTGTTGCCACTGTTAACAGCATAGGCTCCAGGAAGGTTGTTCCCAGAAGCAGTGTGGGATTCTGGACTAGTGCCCTGGGAATCTTGGGGACGGGCCAAGGGGCAGGCGAATTCACTCAGAATCCCGTGTGAACTTGGACACAGTGCGCCACAACCCATAAATCGCTGCGTCTGCCACTGGTGCAGCTCTGGGGGCAGGGGCGGCCCAGAAACCCCAGCCCATGTGGCACTGTCACGGGGCAGCTTGTATTGAGCAGGATCACTTGGGATAGGTTCAGCAGAGGTAGGGCTCTTGGACAGACACATCCCTAATGATTAGAGCAGGTGACTGGGAGCCAGGACTCCTGGGTTCTGTTCTCAGCTCTGGTGGGGTAGCATCCCCTTATGGTTAGCACAGGGGGCTGGGAGCCAAGACTCCTGAGTTCTGTGCTGTTTCTGCCACTAACTGTGTGACCGTGGGCAAGTCCCCGCGCTGTTCTGTGCCTCAGTTTCCCCTTCTGGATTAGGTTGCTCCTGGGATTGACCCAACCTCCCTAGAAGAGGAGGATGCAGGGAGATGAGCAGGAGTGTGGCCCAGGGTCTCTGCTGGTTCATCAGCCGCACAGGCAGGCCCCTGAGGCGCACCTGTCTCTGGCATGGTCAGCAATTGTGAGTCAGCCCCAAACGCCAAGAGCTCGGCCCCAAACCATGAGACATTTGCTTCAAAAATAGATGTGTCTGTGTCTGTGCTTTGATGGTTGAACTGAACTGGCTCCCCCTCATGCACCGAGTGGCAGGATTCTGACCCTGACGGCGCCGAGTATCCAGTTTCTCCCCAACACCCCGACTGATTCCTTCAGTGCCCCCCATCCATGCTCCTCCTGCAGCTCCAGAGATTCTTTAACCCCACCCCTCCCCAGCCTGATGCTGTGGGTTGGGGGGAGCAGAGTGACCCATTGCTCAGAGGAGGGGTGGGGGGAGCAGAGCTGCCTGGCTCTTTCTGTCCCCACTCTCTCCCCAAAACTCCTCTTGCTCCTGCGTGGCCAGGGGAGGGGGAGTGCTGCCTGCTGACTGGCAGCAGTGCTGATTGGCTGCTCTTCCCCAGGAGGCTAGATAGGTGGGGAAGGCAGCCAATCAGAGATGATTCCCCCCACACACACACACTAGTGCAGGGCTGAAATTCCCACATATGGGGGGGTGGGCAGGGAGCGGGAGGGAAGGAATGGCAAAAGGGCCCAGATGGCTCTTCTGTCATGGAAACCAGGCTGGAGACCCGGCTGTCGTGGGAGGAGGCAGCAGTTTCGTGTGTGAGCTGCTTGTCCAGGCCCTGCTGAAGGAGCGTGGCCTGCTCCTTGCAGGGACCCTGTGGGGCTGACAAACATATGCATGCATGCACACAAACAGGCGAGCACACGCATGCACACGCGCACACACATGTACACACACAAATCTACATGCACATGTGCACACAGCGGCATGCAGACGCAGAGCCTGCTCCTGCCCTTATTCAGTGGCAAAATTCCCAGGCCCTGTCTACACAAGGCTCTGTTAGCAGAAAACTCCCCCTTTTGGCTGGCGAGTCCCAGCTCAGCTGCCCCAGCCATAGCCCTGGGTGGGGAACCTGCTCCGCCCTCCAGCTAGCCTCAGCACCATCCTTGGCTAGACCTGTCCCCAACAGGGCTTGCTGGTGCTGGAGAAGCCATCTTCACTATCACTGGGAACATCTCATCCTGTTGCAGGCAGTGGTGAGCACTGGCCCCACAGCTGCTTTGATTCCTGGGGTGCCCATGGCCCAGGTGACTCCTCTGGCCAGCACCCTCCTTGCCCATTTTTCCTGGTGGGGGGAGGGAAATGGCCCTGTACAGGGCAACTGGAGGACGCTCTGCTCCCTTTGGGCCCCTCCTCATGGCACTGGCTCCTTCCCCTCCCTCTGCCATCTCCCTTCCCACCCCCTTGGAGCCTGACCCCACTGCGGGGTCCCCTCCCTGGAGTCAGATCCTCTCCCCAGCCCCATCACTGGTGTTCGGCCCCCCCAACTTGCTCACCGCTGGTGCCCTCTGGGTCAGAAGCCCTGGTGGTTGCCCTGGCTATCTCTGCAGGGTCTGCCAGTCCTGCCCTCCACTCCTCAACCTTCTGCACTGCCCTCCAAGCCAGGTCTGGGGCCTCACCCCACAAGCGCAGGCTGCTGATTGTGGCACCTGACGGAGATGCCAGGGCTGCCTCTGTGGCAGCAAAGAGGCCATGTGGAAGCCATGTGGGCCCATGGAAATATCCAGCAGTGTCACTGGAGCCACCCAACAGTTTGCAGCACTGGGCTGAGCTAGATTGAAAATACACCACTTAACTGCAAAGAGGGAGATTTCAGGTGAGTACAAGTGCAAGGATTCGAGTCAGAAACGGTTGCAAGAGTAGCAGAGAGAAAACACTGTCTAGTCACTCCAAGTTCACAAGCTGGACTTGGGTCAAGGGAAAATCCTCACCAAGATGGGTGACCTGGTACCCCGGGCCAGGATCGGTCCCCCAAAGTCAAAGAGCTGGTACTTTTGTTGTCTTAGGTGATCCCCTGGGGTTTTTTGGCCCTGTCTTTTCTAGGTCATCGAGTCTTTGATAGGGATTTGTCTGAGGGAGACCTCCAGAGACAAGCCTATTCCCAGCTCAGAGCCCAGGCAAGATGGGGTCTGTCTCCAAGGATGCTGGATTTGTGGCTGCTACAATGCGGGTGCAGCTGAATACATTAGACATGTGACCATCCATCTCCTCCTCCTCTCTGGTCCTGCGAGGTTTTTGCCTCCCCCCTTGTTAGCTCAAGGGGTCTGTTGCCATGATACAGAAATCCATTCTCATTGTTTTTCCAAGTTCATGGGCAGTCTGTTATTTCGACCTTCAGGAGGAGGCCACCCAGAATCCTTCTTTTTGTAGTGTTGGCAGGAAGGTCCCTGTGGGTTAATACGTTGGTTAGAGGTGTGTTGGAAATATTCCTTACAATCTGAACATGGAACAACTTGGTTATCGGGCTGTCCGTTAGTTACGGCTGGTTGTGGTCAGTTTGGAATCCTTGAGTCTTCTTCGTGTTCTGCATCTGCCACCTGTAGTGGTTGCTCTGTTGATTGTTCCTACTGAGGAACAAAGTGTGGGTGTTGATGGTTTCTGCTGAACTCTTCACTGTCAGTCTTGATCACATATGATCTAGGCACTGAATTCTTTTTCTTTATGACTGCTGGCGTTGTGCATCCTTTTTCTCCATCTGATTTGGCATGAACATGGTCACCAGGTTCTAGACCCGGCAGTTCTCTAACTGAGCGAGGTCTGTTGTATACGTGTTCCTAAGCTCTTTTAGCGTTTTTTATCTGATTTGAGACAAGTAACGTGGGCCCTGGTCATTGCAGATCCCCTTGTGCGTTTCCTCCAGGCCAGGCTCTTCACGCCAGTGCCCTGATTTCCAGCTCCGCCTCCTTCCCCCACCCCCATCTCCATCTGGACCCAGGTTTCTTCTACACTTCATTTTGCTCGGTGGTGTTGTGCACTGATGAGCAGCGATCGTTTCCCACCCAAGGGTGGCTGCCTGTCTGGGGTGGTTGGAGCGACTCTCAGGCTGGGTGCATGGTTGGTAAAGCACGGAGGGCTCCTTTGGGTGAAACGGGAGTGCTTCAGTGAGCTCTGTTCTGCTTGCATTGTTACATTAAATCCTATGGCCGTTAATTCAATCCCTTCATCTGTGTCTTCTCCATGGAATTATTTGAAGAGGGGAGAGGGGCACAGCGCTGTGCTTACTGGGACATTGCAGTTCTAGTGCCATGATGGTGACAAGGCCACAGGACTGGTTCGCGGGGACGGCGTAGTTCTGGTGGCATAGTGGTGGGGGCCACAGGACTGACGTGCTGGGACAGCATAGTTCTGGTAGTATGATCGTTGCAAGGATTGGCTCACTGGGATGATGTAGTTCTGGTGGCATAGTGGGGGGGCCATAGGATTGACTCACTAGGGCGGTGTAGTTTTGGTATATGGTGGTGGTGACAAGGCCATAGGATGGGCTCGCTGGGATGGTGTAGTTCTGGTGTATGGTGGTGGTGGTAGACCGTAGGACAGGCCATAGGACAGGCTCAGTAGTAGCCAGAGGCCCCAGTCAGGATCAGCTTCAGGTGGGTACTGATAGCGTTAGACGTGGCTCCTGATCACCAGGGTTGTGATTTTGCTCTGTTGTTCCCTAGCCTGCCCGGCTGAGCCATGTGGGAACACCTCCCACACCCAGCTGCAGGCCCAGGTTGGGGAGAACATCACCATGAGTTGCCTCTTCTCAGTCTATGATCCCAGAAAGGTCCCAGCGGTCATGTGGAACTATCGGAGCCAGACCAATGAAACCAACCTCTGCATGAGCAGCAATAGGCGCGAGAACCGCTCACACTACAGGCCACGCTTCGAGGGCAGGACGTGGGTTAATGCCAAAGGGCTGGCCCATGGCGACGCCACCCTACACCTTGCCGGAGTCACAATGTCCGACCCAGGGAACTTCTCCTGCTATGTGGGCCTGGGCTACGACTGTGTGTCTGTGGAGGTGCAACTCTGGGTCAGCGGTAAGTAGGAGGGAGTGGTGAGGAGGCACGTGTTGGGCGGAGAGGCCTCCGGGCCGCCTCGGCTTTTGGATTCAGCCTCGGGGAGAAGAGAATGAGATCCTGAGAGCTGAGTGTCCATTTGGGCTCATCCCCGCCCCCAGTGGACACCATACGGCCTGTCTGAACCTGGCAGCATGTGTGTAGCAGGGAGCCAGGCCCTTTCTATGTACAAACACAGCCCCTGCTTCCTAGAGTACCTGAGTTGCTCCCCTCTTTATTCCCAGCCCCCTTGTGCGGTTGGCCGGGCTGTCTCCCCCATTGCACAGCTGGGTAACCGAGGCACAGAGCAACGCAAGGGATGTCTGCATTGCACGCAGTGTGTGGGATTGCAGCCCCTGGAGAAATCCCTGCACTATAGGGAAACCACGGCAGCCAGGGCTGTATAAACTGGGACCCTGCAGGTCAACTTGGGTGGTGAGCCCATGCTGCCAGGACGTGAACTAGCTAGAGTCAGCTCCCTTGGGTGTGTCAACGCGTGCTGCAGTTCTGCCCCCTGATGGCGGGACAGCCCTACCCTAGGGGGTCTGTGGCAGAACAGGGAATTGAGCCTTTATCTCCCAAGTATCTGACTAGTGTCCGAACCAGTGGGCCACCCTGCCTCTCGTCCTGCTCGTGGTGGATCTGTGGCCGCATGGGCCCCATGCTATGACGTGGCACCAACGCACCATGATGCTTGGGTGACGTGTGGGCTGATGACATGCCAGTAGTGTGACATCCCATCAGACAAATCCCCAGGGCCTGGCAAAGGGCAGCTCTGGAAGAGCCTCAGCTCTGTGCGATGCCAGCGCAACATGGTATGGCAGTGCAGACACAGAGCCCCCAGATGCAGTGACTCGGGTAGGAAGCAAAGTCCCAGAGGCCACCACCCTGTGCAAACAGTCCTCTGCATGTGCCACTGTGCAGAACGTCTGCCAGGAGCTAAACAGGAGCTTTGCTGGTGTAGATTCTGGGTTCGGATACTCCCCACGAGCCAGCAGACCAGTTTGCTCCCCACCAATCTGGGAAGCCTCGAGTGGATCAAACCTTTTCCTTCTTGTTTGCAGAGCATCAGCAGCCTAGGTTGGACCTTGACTGCGGGCTCGCTGCCACCTGCTTCTCTGGCCTGGTGCTTTCCCTTGCCGCAGCAGTTACCCTGTGCGGGTGAGCGCAGGGACGGGGGCTAGACCCCAACTGGGGCATGGCTGTGAAACACTCGGAAGCCTCCGTGTGATCAAAGGGGACAGCCGCCTCCTTGAACACGCCAGCCTCTCTCACATCCCAGCGCTGCAGATGGCACGGGACCCTCCAAGACAGGCTGGTACATGAAACATACACAGCTGGGACATTGAGCGCTTGTCTTCACTGATTTCAGAGTAGCAGCCGTGTTAGTCTGTATTCATAAAAAGAAAAGGAGTACATCCGATGCATCCAATGAAGTGAGCTGTAGCTCATGAAAGCTTATGCTCAAATAAATTTGTTAGTCTCTACGGTGCCACAAGTACTCCTTTTCTTTTTTTCTTCACTGAAACTCTACCCTGGCGCCGCTGTGCTTCAGTGTAGACACCACCTGCGCCGACGGGAGGGTTTGTCCCATCGCTGCGGATAATCCACCTTCCCAAGAGATGGTAGCTAGATTGATGGAAGAAGTCTCCTGTTGGCTAGTGCTGTCTACACGGGGAGTTAGGTTGCCTTAACTGTGCCGCTCAGGGCTGTGGATATTTCACATAGCTGGGCAACATAATTATGCCAACCTAAATTTCTTTTTTAGACCAGGCCTTAGGGTCTCGTATTGCTCCTAGCAAGGCACAGAGGCAGCCAGCATATGCTGCTACTGCTAGCTTACCAGCATCCAGTATTTCCCGGCATGGAGGGGACTCTGTGCCTCAATGAGTTTATTATTATGCAAAACCGGACAAGCGGCATTGAGGGTCATGTTGCCGTGAAGAGCTCGGAGGGTGGCGGTTCTCTTCCAGCATCTCTTCTAGCCAGAAACTGAGTGCTTGTCCCACAGAACTATTTCTTCCACTGGTAAACACAGAGCAAACTCGAATCCCGTAGTATTCCCACAAACCCTATCTCCAAATCCAAGCCGTTAAAGTGCATGCCCCGAGATTTACTGATCCCTTGCCACTCATTTATTCTCTCTCAGACAAACTTCTTCACTCAGCTGGCTTTATCAGCGAGTGCCCCTCAGTGATAAATGAAGCTCCCTTTTATGAACACCCAGCCAGCCAGTAGCTATAAAATCCCTCTTAGTAGCTGTTCTCTAATTGCTCTACCTCTAAAGGGTTAAAAAGTCTCACTGCTGTGCATAGGTAAAAGGAAGTGAATGGGCACCTGTTCAAAAGAGCCAATGGGAAGGCTAGAACTTCTGAAAATTGAAACAAGACTTCCCTTTTGTCTGTCTGTGGTTGTTCCCTGGGGAGAGGCGGACAGGGCAGAGTTATACTGTAAGAAGTTGGGACAGGTATGAAAAAAAATCATCAGTATCATACCTAGAAACTACTCATTTAAAACCTCAGGTATATAAGTAGATCAGGAAATGTCTATGAAGATGCGATTAGGTTTATTCCTTTTTTTTTGTTATGGCTTGTGGATTCCTCTGTGCTAACCCCAAGTGCTTTTTGTTTTTCTTGTAACCTTTCAGCTGGACCTCAAGAAAGCTATTCTTGAGGTTAATCCTTCTAGGGTTGTTGTTTTTTAATCTAGCAAATGCCTGAGTTCTCAGTTGTATTTTGTTTCTTTTTTTTTATTAATAAAATTTACCTTTTTTAAGAACAGAATTGAATTTTTTGTGTCCTAAGAGGTTTGTGCACATGTTGTTTAATTAGCTGGTGGCAACAGCTGATTTCTTTTTTTTTTTTTTTCTTTCTCAGCTCTTCCCCAGAGGGGTTGAAAGGGCTTGAGGGTACCCCACAGGAAGGAATGCCCAAGTGAGCCTTCCTGGTCTCTCAAAGGGGTTCTGCACTTGGATGGTGGCAGCATCTACCCATCCAAGGTCAGAGAGAAGATGTAACGTTGGGAGTTTAATGCTTGGAGTGGCCAGTATTAATTTTTAGAGTGCTTGCTGGCCCCCACCTTCTGCACTCATAGTGTCAGAGTGGGGATCAGCCTTGACACCCTCCATCCAGCTCACCCCCCTCATGACCCTTCTGGAGTTTGGAAATGTGCTGGCTGCACGTTGCGTGCTGAGAGTGTGCCAGGGACACAAGGCAGCGGTTCATCTGTAGTTACCAGGCGTTCCGATGGGCGAAGGGAAAACCTGAGATATTCCAGCTGTCCCCGGAGATGTTCTTGGGACAGCGGGATGTTGCATTATGAAGCAGGCCGGATTGTCTCTTTGCTGCTCTTGGGAGCTGCTGTCCGTGCCACAGGAACACTAACCTGCAAATTCCACTGCTTTCTGTGCTGTGGATCCATACAGCAGGGGACCGTCCGCTTCCTCTCTACTCCATGCCAGGGGGGTGAGATGGAGCGATCTAAAAGGATCTAAAAGTTCTCCACTGCCCCCCACTCTGATACTGAGGGGGAGATGTAATGCGGGAAACTCGCTCTCCCTGCCTTCTGCTCTATCTCCCAGTGGGATCCCAAGAACCCACTCATTCTGGCTGTCTCCTATATCCTGGTATCTAAAGGGACCAGCTCAGACTGTCTGCTCGGTCCCGCGAGGGGATGGACAGCAGGGTTGAAATGATCGACTTGGTCCCACTGCCATAACACCCCGGGAGTGAGGAGCAATGTACTGTGATCGGAGCGTCATCCCCTGCGGTTTGTAGTTGAGAAAGACACCAGACAGACAAACTGAGACAGCTGGAGCAGGAAACCTCATGAAAGAACCGGCCAAACCAGGAATGGTTCAGCCTCTTGGCAACAGCGTTAGAGTGAGGGGGACACATGCCAGCTCCAGCCCACCACCTGCCATGTGCACTCCCTGGGGGGGCAGAGGTATTCACCATGGTGTGGTGCCCAGGCAGGCTGAAAGTTTCTTTGTGTTTACAAAATGGAAATGTCACCCCCAGATTTCCATTTTTGTCAAAAATATTGTCAAAAATAAAAAAAGGATTGTTTTGGGGGACAAAAGTGAAAAAATGTCTTGTTTTAATAGAATTCCTTTTGGGGTGGGGGCGGGAAATAAATCAATTTCCCAACTAGTTCTATGTCACGCCTGGCATTTGTGTGTAGATGTGTGTGGCATGCGCACTGGTGTATGTGCATGTAGGTGCATGTTGCAAAAAAAAAGCAAACATCATTCTGGGCTGTATTAGCAGGAGTGTTGTAAGCCAGACGTGAGGAGCAATTCTTTCACTCTACTCCGCACTGATTAGGCCTCAACTGGAGTATTGTGTCCAGTTCTGGGCGCCACATTACTGGAAGGATGTGGACAAATTGGAGAGAATCCAGAGAAGAGCGACAACAATGATGAAAGGTCTAGGAAACATGACCCATGAGGGAAGAATGAAAAAACTGGATTTGTTTAGTATAGAAAAGAGAAGACTGAGAGGGGACATGAGAACAGTTTTCAAAAGCATAAAGGGCTGTTACAAGGAGGAAGGAGAAAAATTGTTCTTCTTATCCTCTGAGGTTAGGACAAGAGGCAATGGGCTTAAATTGCTGCAAGGGAGGTTTAGGTTGGACATTAGGAAAAACTTCCTAACTGTCAGGGTGGTTAAGCACTAGAATAAATTGCCTAGGGAGGTTGTGGAATCTCCATCATTGGAGATTTTTAAGAGCAGGTTAGACAATCACCCGTCAGGAATAGTCTAGATAATACTTAGTCCTGCCATGAGTGCAGGGCACTGGATTAGATGACCTCTCGAGGTCCCTTCCAGTCCTATGATTCTATATATGTGTGTGTATTTTTGTGTGTGCGTCTATATATGTATGTGGATGTGTGTGAGTGGATGTGCAGGTATATGCGTGTGTGTGTAGTTCTGTGTGTAGACGTGTGCACATTGTTAGAATATAGATATTCAGGTCTGCCTGTAAAGCCTATACTTTAAGAACTTGTATGTTTTTATCACTTAGCTAGTTACAGGCATATAAAACAAAGAATCAAAATCACAGTCCGCCTGTGTACAGGCCTTCTCTCACTAGGACAGTCTGAGGCCTTGTTCTTAGGCTAAGGCCTTCGGCTAAGCCATAAGCTGGGAAGCGAACCGTCACCTCCTCACATCCCAAACCCATTACGCTGAAATAAGGTGGTATTGGGCTGTTAGGAAAATGATCCCGTCCTGTTAGTGCCCACCAGATAAAGAAACAGATCTTAAGATGGTTAAAGAAAACTTAGTTTGATAGCATCCTGTCTAGCAAGAAATCACTTATCAAGAGTTGTGGTTGTGAAACCCTCATTTCTATATGTTTTATCTTTATGGCCCCCACTTTTCTATTGTCAATCTGTCTGGTTCTCTAATTGTTTCTGTCTGCTGTATAATTAATTTTGCTAGGTGTAAGTTAATTAGGATAGTGGGATATAATTGGTTAGAGAATTATGTTACAATATAATAGGATTGGTTAGTTGAATTTCAGTGAAATAATTGGTTAAGGTATAGCTGAGAATATTACTGTACAAACTGGGGTCAAACAGGAAGAGGAAGGGAAATAGGTAAATGCTTTGCGGCGTCGGAGCTGGGAAGGAAACACTGGGGAACAAGCTCTATCCCTATATAGAGATAAGCCCGACTGGTGTGAAGGGCTTCAGAATATGCTTGCTGGGAAACTAAGCCCAATAAACATCACGTTGTCTGCGCTTTAGACTTCTGGTCTTTTGCTGTCTGCATGACAAGAAGCAGGGAAGTGGTAGGGTTGAGGGAAAGCCCTCTAACACACGTATGTGTGTTTGCATGTGTGCACACATGTGGATGTGGATGTGTGTGCGTATGTATGTCTGGGAGTGTATATGCCTGTGTATATGTGTGTTGTTGTGCGGGTGTGTGTAGTTCTCTGTGTGATTCTATCTGTGCACATGTGTGTAGATGTGTGTGTATATGCATGTGTTGTTAGGTGGGTGGGTGTAGTTCTGTGTGTGAATGTGTACACACGTGTGTTTCTATGTGTGCACACGCATGTGAATGTATGTGCATGCGTATATGTGTTTGTGTTGGTGGAATTCAGATTGTTCTATCTATCCCCATGCAAATGTTAGGAACCATTAGGAAAGGGATGCATAAGAATGGCCATCCTGGGTTAGACCAAAAGTCCAACTAGCCCAGTATCCTGTCTTCTGACAGTGGCCAATGCCAGGTGCCCCAGAGGGAATGGACAGAACAGGAAATCATCAGGTGATCCATCCCCTATCACTTATTCCCAGTTTCTGGCTGGGTAAGTGAGCTCTGTGACCAGGCCAGGTCTGGTAGAGAAGAACGTGACAAGGCTGTTTTTGGACAACACCAAAAAGATTCTGTTTCAAAATGTCAACCAACTCTAATATTAAACTACCTCCCAGGGAGGTTGTGAGTTGATCAGGTACCACGGTGATGGGCACAGCATACAGACCTGAATAGAATAGAGGCATTGTTAACTACTGTCTGCAGAGCACTCTGAGATCCCTGCGTGCTGGGCTCTAGAGAAGGACCCTGACCCACATGGGACCTCCATCCTGATCCCACACAGACAGAACAGCTGTACGGTGACATTCCCAGTATTTACTTAGCTGCTGGAGAACTGTGACGAGGAATCCCAGGTGCAGCAGAACGCACCCCATCTCCACTGGCTGTTATGGCAGCTGTGCTCCCCCTGACCTGAGAGATGGAGAAGAAAAGCAGAAGGGGTCACCACATGCAAACAGGAGGGGAACCTGGCTGAGCCAGCAAAACCCCAAGGAAACTGCACCAGGGAGCAGTCCTGGTCTGGAGGGGTGAGCCCCTCCCTCCAAGATCAGAAACCAGGGACAGCTGCAAAGCTCAGACGCAGCCCGAGGAAGGACATATCTGGATCCTTAGAAGAATCTGGAAATAGCAGTGGGAGATTTCCCCATACTGCCCATCATCATTCACTCCCTCCCACCATACTCTCCAATAGGGCAGTGATTCCTCTCCGGCCCGTACCACCTTTCCTCCCCTCTCAACGCAGCAGAGGCTGATTGGGGGCAAATTCTCCTTGCTTCCTTCCTACCTAGCAAAGTGAGATGGTTTGTTACCATAAGCAGCGTTTTCCCCAGGAATTGAAATGGGGGGGAGGGTGTTCGAATTTACATGGGTATGTGTGTCAGGGCCGATGAGGGGTGAGACCGTGAGGGTGAAGCTTGGCTGTATGCCACCATAGTAAAAACTGAAAAATGTTTCATGACCATTTTATTAGATTTAACTCATGTTTTAAAATCGTCACACAAATTAAAGTTGGCTACTCAAGCCTTCTATGAAGCACTACATCTACAACCTTCTTGGTTTCTTGTTATAATTTTGCACAACTCTGTTAATGAACTTCTTGAATGCAATGCGTTCATCTTTGGTGGCTTCCCGTGTGTCCGGTACTTCCATTCCTTCAACTGATATGCTCATTAGTTCATTCACATGATCAGGCAGAAGGCAACTTCTTTCAGAACACAAAATTCTATTCAATGACGAAAAACAACGCTCAACTGTAGCTGTTGTGACTGGGAGTAGCAAGAGATGAAGTCCTACTTCTTTCATCCTAGGAAACAAAGCACAAAGATCGGGTTGAGCCACTAGTGATGATAAAAAAGAAGTTGAAGTCAAATCTTCATTCGTCATATGATATTCCACTCTGTGTTCAAATTCTCTGTTCTGTCCTGAGCACATGGCAGCCCCATTGCTGGTAGTGCCTCACTCCACTCAACCGTCAGTGTTTTATAGGACTGGGATCTATAAAAGCTACATTGAGGTTGAGTAGAATCTAGAAGTTGCTGTTGTAGATTTTTAAGAATCAAGTCTGTGTACTTTTTCAGTTGTCTTAACAAACACTTCTTGTCCTCTTCACTTAAGGATTCAATATAAATGCCTTCATTAGTCAACTTCTGGACTGAAGTCTTTGCTTCTTCCAGTTCTTCTTCAATGGATAGCTCTCTGATTGATCCAAATGTAGCTTCTATTGGTGGACAATGATCTACTACTGTTGTAGCCGATGCCTGGATGGCATTGTTTAATGACCCAAGTGGTTTCAACAGTAGACTTACGAGAGAGAGAATGGCAATAGTCTTCTCTGAATGTAGTAGCAAAAGTAATCCACAAGCCTCACTACTTAAATCCATCCCATCTTGGTAGATAATTTCCAAAGCCAGTAATAACCACTGGAGTAATTTTAAGACAACAGCCAAGGATCACTCCTGAGAAAGCCAGCGGGTTTTCCCAGGTAGGACTAATTTGAACTCCAGTCCCAGTGTATTTTCCAAGATATTCAGTCTTTTTGGACTCTTGCTGAAAAAAGAATCTAATGAAGACATTAAATTTATAGCTTTTTTAATGTCTTTTGAAGAGTCTGCAGCTCGTGCTAGCACTAGTTGGAGTAGATGGCCTCTGCAGTGTGGATAGGAGAGACTAGGGTTACACTTTTCTCTGAGCAAAGCTTGTACTCCACCATGTCTTCCACAGAAGTTTGCAGCTCCATCAAATGCAAAAGCAGCTGTCTGTTTGGGGTCCAGCTGACAAGCACTTAACTCTTCTAAGATGTGGGTTGTCACAGACACAGTCAATGTGTTTTCTGTAACTTGAACATCTAGAAATGCATCTACTGCCCTACCACTGACATTAAGATAATGTACACAATGACTTAATACTTGATGCCCATTTGCATCGGTGCATTCATCAGCCACGTATACAAATTTTTTAATGTGGTGAGAGAGTTCTTCACTTTTCCAACTGTTGAGTCTTTCACTGTTGCACCACATGCTTCTAGCCAGTCAGCTGAGTTTCTTGCAGAAAGATAGTGAGCATTTGCTGGTCTTGTTCGGAACCAGTGTTCAACTTCAGGATGAACAAGTGACAATGCACTTAACATTGGCCTCCAGTTTGCAGTGTATGGTATTTCTTGCCTAAATAGAAAGTATGATGCTTGTTTGTTTGCATGAACTGTGTTGTGTCTCCAACATTCTTAACAGCCTCATTAAGTACTTCTAAAATTGGCTTTGAAAGGGGGCTTATAAGGCTTTCTGCATGTTGATGCACTCCAGAGGCGTGGTGTTTTGCAGCCTTTTCAAGTAGTTTGTCGGGATTGGCTTTGCTGATCGGTCTGACAAACCAAGCTCCTCCACTTTTACCAATTATAGCATTGGAAAGCTTTCCTTCTTCGTAAGCTTTTTGGCAAGAGGTGCACCAGTAGCCATCTTTTGTAACTTCAATAAATGGGAACACTTTGACCAACAAACATTGGGAACTGCCTTTAGGTTTTGGAGACACTGTTTCTTCAGTAGGTAGCTGTATTTGTGCTTTGGGCTGATAGGCTGTAGATACGCCACTTGAACCTTCAGATGACATGTTGATATTTTCTTGGTTCTTGATGTGTTCTTCACCTTGGTTAGTTTTTGAGGCCTTGAAGTGGAAAAATTGTTGCATTGTTTTTTGTCTTTCCATTTTTACTTTGACCGGCAACATATAAAAGAGATATGAATAAATTAAATGTTTTTTAGGATAATGCAAAATACACCAAAACACATGACAGTTCTAGATTTCTAAAACAAATATAATTTTTTTTAAAAAAATATTTAATTTAAATTGACTTTTGAAAAGTAAGCCATCATGGGATAAGAGGGAAGTCCTCTCATGGATCAGTAACTGGTTAAAAGATGGGAAACAAAGGGTAGGAATAAATTATCAGTTTTCAGAATGGAGAGAGATAAATAGTAATATCCCTGAGGGGTCGGTACTAGGACCAGTCCTATTCAACATATTCATAAATGATCTGGAAAAATTGGTAAACATTGAGGTGGCAAAATTTGCAGATGATACAAAACTATTCAAGATAGTTAAGTCCAAAGCAGACTGAGAAGGATTACAAAGGGATCTCACAAAACTGGGTGACTGGGCAACAAAATGGGAGATGAAATTCAATGTTCATAAATGCAAAGTAATGCACATTGGAAAACAATCTCAACTATACATATAAAATGATGGAGTCTAAATTAGCTGTTACCACTCAAGAAAGAGATCTTGGAGTCATTGTGGATAGTTCTCTGAAAACATCCACTCAGTGTGCAGTGGTAGCCAACAAAGCAAACAGAATGTTGGGCATCATTAAGAAAGGGATAGATAATAAGACAGAAAATATCATATTGCCTCTATATAAATCCATGGTACGTGCACACCTTGAATACTGTGTGCAGATCTGATCATCCCATCCCAAAAAGATATATTGGAATTGGAAAAGGTACAGAGATGGGTATGAAACAGGAGGAGAGATTAAAATGACTGGGAATTTTCAGCTTGGAAAAGAGACGACTAAGGGGGGATAAGATAGAGGTCTATAAAATCTTGACTGGTGTGAAGAAAGTAAATAAGGAAATGTTATTTAATCTTTCACACAACACAATAACTAGCAGTCACCCAATGAAATTAATAGGCAGGAGGTTTTAAAAAAACAAAAGGAAATACTTCTTCACACAACATAAAGTCAACCCGTGGAACTCTTTGCCAGGGGATGCTGTGAAGACCAAAACTATAACAGGATTAAAAAAAGAACTAGATAAATTCCTGGAGAATAGGTCCATCAGTGGCTATTAGCCAGGATGGGGTGGGATGCAACACCATGTTCTGAGTGTCCTTAGCCTGTTTGTCGGAAGCTGGGAATGGGCAACAGGGGAGGATCACTTGATGGTTACCTGTTCTGTTCATTCCCTCTGAAGCACCTGGCCTTGACCACTATTGGAAGACAGGATACTGGGCTATATGGACCATTGGTCTGACCCAGTATGGCCATTCTTATGTAAAAATTAATTATAATAATAAAAATGTTTAGTACAGAAACTCCCCAACATAATGACCTCTCAAGACAGCAACAATGTGAGATAACAGCCTTGGCAAATAATGCATTTTAAAAATCTTGGCCTACTAGGAAACATATTTCTATAAGTTTCCATTCCCAGTCACAAATCTAGCATTCTGGAGCAAAGTCACTAAAATATAGTTCAACAAACAAATGTTGATTTAACGTGCCCCTCACTTTTTCCTCCACCGCACCCTACTCACTGGTGTTGTCCTTGGTCAGTGGAGACTCAGAGTTCAGAGGTGTTTTCACATGCGTTCACCTCCCAGTTGGGGGGCAAGAAGGCACCTTGCTTGTTCCTCCAGCTGCTCACTGTTTGCTCTGGCCACTCTTGTTCATTGTGCCACCATTCGCTCCATCGCTCTGTTGCCAATGGCCCTGCGCCGTCACCTTCTGCTGCCACCTGCCACTGTGACCTCTGCGAGTTGGTCTCTTGAGGTTCCACCCAGCTCTCAGTGATTTCAGCTGAGCTCTCAGTGGGGGAACCTCGCTGTTAGTGCAGGCTGGGGCATCTCTTCCACAGAAACATTGTCCCACAGCAGGTCTATGCACTTAGACCTGATTCTCAGTGATTTCAGCTGTAGTGATCACTTAATAGAACAAAAGACTATCTTTGGAGCCTAATCAGCTCTGTCTTTAAACAGTGGAGAGGGGCAGGTCAAATAGTACTTGTGACTCAGGCAGACCATCAAGCAAAACACCTGTCTCGACCCTCTCTCCTGATTCCCTAAATCAGCAGAGGCTAAGTACAGATCTACTGCCCTTTACTCATACAATAAGAATAACAACATTTCCTTACCGCTCCCCACCTCCCACCCCCTGGCATTCAAGTGCTTTTTTTGCCTCTGCCTTCACAAACAAGGTCAGCTCCCAGACTACTGCACTGGGCAGCAAAGTATGGGGAGGAGATGACCAGCCCTCTGTGGAGAAAGAAGTGTTTCAGAAAAGCTGGATGAGCACAAGTCCACGGGGCCAGATGCGCTGCATCCGAGGGTGCTAAAGGAGTTTGCGAATGTGATTTCAGAGCCATTGGCCATTATCTTTGAAAACTCATGGTGATCGGGGGAGGTCCCGGATGACTGGAAAAAGGCTAATGTAGTGCCCATCTTTCAAAAAGGGAAGAAGGAAGAACCAGGGAACTACAGGCCAGTCAGTCTCACCTCAGTCCCTGGAAAAATCATGGAGCAGGTCCTCAAGGAATCAATTCTTAGAGGAGAGGAAAGTGATCAGGAACAGTCAGCATGGACTGGGCAAGTCATGCCTGACTAACCTAATTGCCTTCTATGATGAGATAACGGGCTCTGTGGATGAGGGGAAAGCAGTGGACGTGTTATTCCTTGACTTTAGCAAAGCTTTTGATACGGTCTCCCACAGTATTCTTGCCAGCAAGTTAAAGAAGTATGGGCTGGATGAATGGACTATAAGGTAGATAGAAAGCTGGCAAGATTGTTAGGCTAAACGGGTATTGATCAATGGCTCCATGTCTAGTTGGCTGCCGGTAGCAAGTGGAGTGCCCCAAGGGTCGGTCCTGGGGCCAGTTTTGTTCAATATCTTCATTAATGACCAGAAGGATGGCGTGGATTGCTCCCTCAGCAAGTTTGCAGATGACACTAAACTGGGAGGGGTGGTGGATATGCTGGAAGGTAGAGATAGAATACAAAGAGACCTAGACAAATTAGAGAATTGGGCCAAAAGAAATCTGATGAAGTTCAACAAGGACAAATGCAGAGTCCTGCACTTAGGACGGAGGAATCCCATGCACCGCTACAGACTAGGGACCAAATGGTTAGGCAGCCATTCTGCAGAAAATGACCTAGGGGTTACAGTGGGGAAACTGGATATGAGTCAACACTGGGCCCTTGTTGCCAAGAAGGATAACGGCATTTTGGGCTGTATAAGTAGGAGCATTGCCAGCAGATTGAGGGACGTGATCGTTCCCCTCTATTCGACATTGGTGAGGGCTCATCTGGAGTACTGTGTCCAGTTTTGGGCCCCACACTACAAGAAGGATGTGGAAAAATTGGAAAGAGTCCAGCGGAGGGCAACATAAATGATTGGGGGGCTGGAACACATGACTTATGAGGAGAGGCTGAGGGAACGGGTTGTTTAGTCTACAGAAGAGAAAAATGAGGGGGGATTTGATAGCGTCTTTCAACTACCTGAAAGGGGGTTCCAAAGAGGATGGATCTAGACTGTTCTCAATGGGAGCAGATGACAGAACAAGGAGTAATGGTCTCAAGTTGCAGTGGGGGAGGTTTAGGTTGGATATTAGGAAAAACTTTTTCACTAGGAGGGTGGTGAAGCATTGGAATGGGTTACCTAGGGAGGTGGTGGAATCTCCTTCCTTAGAAGTTTTTAAGGTCAGGCTTGACAAAGCCCAGGCTGGGATGATTTAGTTGGGGATTGGTCCTGCTTTGAGCAGGGGGTTGAACTAGATGACCTCCTGAGGTACCTTCCAACCCTGATAGTCTATGATTCTATGATTCTATGATTTGTAACCCAACCCCAGTCCAAATCTATCACTTGGACAACACAGCTCTATTTGCTGGATACCTAGGTAGATTAGTTTTCAGAGTAGCAGCCATGTTAGTCTGTATCCGCAAAAAGAAAAGGAGGACTTGTGGCACCTTAGAAACTAACAAATTTGTTAGTCTCTAAGGTGCCACAAGTCCTCCTTTTTTTTTCTAGGTAGATTAGGTGTGACTATAAATACAATCTGGTCCTGAAGCCTTTCCCCCCAACCCCCAGCTCATCACTAGCTTCAGGGAGAGCTCATTTAGACTTTGCTTACAAATCATAATTTGAAATCATTAGGTTGGCCAACATCACCAAAATGAATGCATTGACATTATCATAAAAAACAACAGCTGTGTAAGAAAGCTAGTATATGTTCATACTTTTCAAATCTATTATAATTTTTCAGATACATGTATTTTATCATACACTGTATGTGCTTTTAAAGTGTATATTAATGTTTGAATTTCAATTCAAATTTCCAAACAATCACTACATTGGCAACACTGCATGTAACTAGTTCTCAAAACTGGGGGGTGTTGAGGAAATTCAGGGGGGCGTGCAGGGAAATCCCTGACATAAGGGAGTTCCCAGCATGGCTACACAGAGAAATTCCATCCAGCTGGCATCTGTCTCAATTTTTATCCTGTCTGAACAGGTTACAGATCATATGAATAGGCTTGGAAAGTTTTTATTGTAATCAGTAAATGTCAGTAAATGCTGTTTTCACCAGATACTCACAAACCAATGCAAAAACAGTTCCAGTGATAATCACTGACATTGACAGAGAGGCAAAGTAAAAGATATGCTTCTTAAGGACGTATTGGATACATTAGTGTAAATCACCATGTTCGCCAGCACTGCTGGAGTTGGAGCAGGGCCCTGTTTAGATGAAGGGGGGAGCTGGCGCCCTCCCATACTCCGTATAATGTGTTCATCTTAGGAACAGGGAGGTGCTGAGGCGAGGATCCTGCGACTTCAAATCACTGCAGTTTCCTGCAACTGTGACCATCTAAATAAATAAACCTAAAAATTGCTTTAAAATAACCATCAATATTATACATAGAAATGGCCAAAAAATGAAAATCAAATTCTGCAAAGCCTCCATAGCAAATATTCAATTACTCTAATCCATGGCGAACACCTGGTTCAAATCCAGCAACAGGTAAATCAATGCAAAAAAGGTTCTCCCCTCCATGAAAAGGCAGATACCGACCTGGAGCTGCCCCTGTGACCCAGCCTGAAAATGCCTCTAGGAACAAGCTAAACTCAGTGACAACATTTAAAGAAAGCAAAGGGAAGCAGAGAGCATGAAGCCACAGACTTATCTGTTTGCATTTCTGGAGAACCAACAAGGCTACAACTACTGCCTGTGTTCCTGTGGGACAGCTGGTCTTGCCCACTTGGCAGGGAGAGGGGGGGAAATTAGTCAAGAAAGATTTTGTATTTTTTAAATAAAAATTATACCAGAATAAAGCAAGCATCACAGAAAATGCATTGGGAAATGGAACCGCGGTGCCTGATGGATATCAACTTCCTGGGGACACACTGAGATACTGCCGTGATGATAGATAGATAGATAGATAGATAGATACATTTAAGACTCTAAGAACATAAGAACGGCCATACTGGGTCAGACCAATGGTCCATCTAGCCCAGCATCCTATCTTCTGACAAAGGCCAATGCCTGGTGCTTCAGAGTGAATGAACAGAACAGGCAATCATTGAGTGATCAGTCCCCTGTTGTCCACTCCCAGCTTCTGGCAAACAGAGGCTAGGGACACTCAGAGCATGGGGTTGCATCCTTGTCCATCCTGGACCTATCCTCCAGAAACTTATCGAGTTCTTTTTTGAACCCTGTTATGGTTTTGACCTTCACAACATCCCCTGGCAAGGAGTTCCACAGATTGACTGTGCATTGAGTGACAAAGTCCTTTCTTTTGTTTGTTTTAAGCCTGCTGCCAGTTAATTTCATTGAGTGACCCCTGTTCTTGTGCTATGAGAAGGAGTAAATAACCCTTCCTTATTCACTTTCTCTGCACCAGTCAAGATTATATAAATCTCTATCATATTGCCCCTTAGTTGTCTCTTTTCCAAGCTGAAAAATCCCCGTCCTTTTAACCTCTTCTCATACAGAAGCCGTTCCATACTCCTAATAATTTTTGTTGCTCTTTTCTGTACCTATTCCAATTCCAATATATCTTTTTTCAGATGGAACAACCAGATCTGCACACGGTATTCAAGATGTGGGTGTACGATAGATTTATATACAGGTAATATGATATTTTCTGTCTTATTATCTATCCATTGTTTGCCAGAAGCTGGGAATTGGCAACAGGGGATGGATCACTTGATGATTGCCTGTTCTGTCCATTCCCTCTGGGGCACCTGGCATTGGCCACTGTCGGAAGACAGGATACTGGGCTAGATGGAGCTTTGCTCTGACCCAGTATGGCCGTTCCTATGTATCCTTTTCTAATAGTTCCTAACATTTGCATGGGGATAGATAGATAGATCAATCTGAATTCTACCAACACAAACACATATATGCATGCACATACATTCACATGCATGTGCACACATAGAAACACACGTGTGCACACATCCACACACAGAACTACACCCATCCACCTAACAACACATGCATATACACACACATCTACACACATAGAATAACACAGATTCACACACACAGAACTGCACACCCATGGCCACAGGACTGGTTCGCGGGGACGATGTAATTCTGCTAGCATAGTGGGGAGGGGCACAGGACTGACATGCTGGGGTGGTGTAGTTCTGGTAATATGGTCGCTGTGAGGGCCATAGGATTAGCTCACTGGGACAGTGTAGTTCTGGTGGCATAGTGGGGGGCCTTAGGACTGACTCACTGGTGTGGTGTAGTTCTGGTGGCATGGTGGTGGGGACCATAGGACTGGCTCTCTGAGATGGTGTCGTTTTGGCATATGGTGGTGGTGGTGACAAGGCCATAGGATGGGCTCGCTGGGATGGTTTAGTTCTGATGTATGGTGGTGGTGGTGACAAGGCCATAGGACAGGCTCAGTAGTAGCCAGAGGCCCGGGTCAGGATCAGCTTCAGTTGGGTACTGACAGCGTTAGACGTGGCTCCTGCTCTCTAGGGTTGTGACTTTGCTCTGCTGTTCCTTAGCCTGCCCGGCTGAGCTGTGTGTGAACACCTCCCACACCCAGATGCAGGCCCAGATGGGGAAGAACGTCTCCATGAATCGCCTCTTCTCAATCCACGACCCCAGAAAGGTCCCAAAGGTCCAGTGGAACTATCAGAGCCAGACCAACAACACAGACGTCATCAACCTCTACATATGCAGCAATGGGAACGAGAACCGCTTGTTCTACAGGCTGCACTTTGAGGGCAGGACGTGGCTTAACACCACGGGGCTGGCCCATGGCGACACCACCCTGCACCTTGCCGGAGTCACGACGTCCGACCCAGGGAACTTCTCCTGCTATGTGGGCCTGGGCTACGACTGTGTGTCTGTGGAGGTGCAGCTCTGGGTCAGCGGTAAGTAGGAGGGAGAGGTGAGGAGCCACGTTGGGTGGCGAAGCCTCTGGGCCACCTCGGCTTTTGGATTCAGCCTCAGGGAGAAGAGAATGAGAACCTGAGAGCTGAGTGTCCATTTGGGCTCATCCCCGCCCCCAGTGGGCGCCATACGGCCTGTCTGAACCTGGCAGCATGTGTGTAGCAGGGAGCCAGGCCCTTTCTATGTACAAACACGGCCCCCACTTCCCAGAGTATCTGAGCTGCTCCCCATCCTTAATCCCAACTCCCTTGTGCGGGTGGGCCAGGCTGTCTCCCCCGTTGCACAGCTGGGACACTGAGGGCTTGTCTATGCTGAAACACTACCCTGGTGGCGCTGTGCTTCAGTGTAGACATCACCTGCGCCGACGGGAGGGATTCTCCCATCACTGTGGATAATCCACCTTCCTGAGAGATGGTAGCTAGGTTGATGGAAGAAGTCTCCTGTTGGCCTAGTGCTGTCTACACGGGGAGTTAGGTTGTCTTAACTGTGCTTCTCAGGGCTGTGGATTTTTCACATAGTTGGGCAATGTAGTTATGCTGACCTAATTTTCTATTTTAGACCAGGCCTTAGGGTCCCACATTGCTCCTGGCAAGGCACAGAGGCAGCCAGCATATGCTGCTACTGCTGGCTTTCCAGAATCCACTATTTCCCGGCATGAAGGGTTTTTTGCAAACGACTCTGTGCCTCAATAAGTTTATCATCATGCAAAACCGGACAAGCAGCATTGAGGGTCACATTGCCCCAAACAGCTCGGAGTGTGATGGATCTCTTCCAGCTTCTCTTCCAGCCAGGATACTGATTACTTGTCCCATGGGACCGTTTCTTCCTGGTTACACAGAGCAAACTCGAATCCCACAGTATTCCCACGAGCCCCGTCTCCAAATCCAAGCCATTAAAGGGCATACCCTGAGATTTATGTGACCCTTGCCAGTCAGAGACAAACTCCTTCACGCAGCTGGCTTTATCAGCAAGTGTTCCTCCTTCTGGGTCACCCCCCTAACAAAACTTCCAGAGTTTGGAAATGTGCTGGCTGCGTCATGAAAGTGTGCCAGGGACGGGGGTTTGTGCCAAGGCAGCGGCTCGTCTGTAGTTACCAGGCATTCTGATGGGCGAGGGGAAAAATCAGGGATGTTCCAGCTGTCCCCAGAGATGTTCTCAGGACAGCGGGACATTGGATGATGAAGCAGGCTGGTTGTCTCTTTGCTGCTCTTGGGAGCTGCTGTCCATGCCATGGGAACTCTTAGAGGAGAGGAAAGTGATCAGGAACGGTCAGCATGGATTCAGCAAGGGCAAGTCATGCCTGACTAATCTAATTGCCTTCTATGACGAGATAACTGGCTCTGTGGATGAGGGGAAAGCAGTGGACGTGTTATTCCTTGACTTAGGCAAAGCTTTTGATACAGTCTCCCACAGTATTCTAGCCAGCAAGTTAAAGAAGTATGGGCTGCATGAATGGACTATAAGGTGGATAGAAAGGTGGCTAGATCGTCGGGCTCAGCGGGTAGTGATCAGTGGCTCCATGTCTAGATGGCAGCCGGTATCAAGCGGAGTGCCCCAAGGGTTGGTCCTGGGAATGGTTTTGTTCAATATCTTCATCAATGATCTGGAGGATGGTGTGGATTGCACCCTCAGGAAGTTTGCAGATGACACTAAACTGGGAGGAGTGGTAGATATGCTGGAGGGTAGGAATAGGATACAAAGGGACCTAGACAAATTAGAGAATTGGGCCAAAAGAAATCTGATGAGGTTCAACAAGGACAAGTGCAGAGTCCTGCACTTAGGACGGAAGAATCCCATGCACCGCTACAGACTAGAGACCGAATGGTTAGGCAGCAGTTCTGCAGAAAAGGACCTAGGGGTTACAGTGGATGAGAAACTGGATATGGGTCAACAGTGTGCCGTTGTTGCCAAAAAGTCTAATGGCATTTTGGGCTGTATAAGTAGGGGCATTGCCAGCAGATCAAGGGACGTGATCATTCCCCTCTATTCGACATTGGTGAGGCCTCATCTGGAGTACTGTGTCCAGTTTTGGGCCCCACACTACAAGAAGGATGTGGAAAAATTGGAAAGAGTCCAGTGGAGGGCAACAAAAATGATTAGGGGACTGGAACACATGACTTATGAGGAGAGGCTGCGGGAACCGGGATTGTTTAGTCTGCGGAAGAGAAGAATGAGGGGGGATTTGATAGCTGCTTTCAACTATCTGAAAGGGGGTTCCAAAGAGGATGGATCTAGACTGTTCTCAATGGTAGCAGATGACAGAATGAGGAGTAATGGTCTCAAGTTGCAGTGGGGGAGGTTTAGGTTGGATATTAGGAAAAACTTTTTCACTACAAGGGTGGTGAAGCGCTGGAATGGGTTACCTAGGGAGGTGGTGGAATCTCCTTCCTTAGAGGTTTTTAAGGTCAGGCTTGACAAAGCCCAGGCTGGGATGATTTAGTTGGGGATTGGTCCTGCTTTGAGCAGGGGGTTGAACTAGATGACCTTCTGAGGTCCCTTCCAACCCTGATAGTCTATGACTCTATGAACACTAACCTGCGAATTCCACTGCTTTCTGTGCTGTGGATCCATACAGCAGGGAACCGTCCGCTTCCTCTCTGCTCCATGCCAAGGGGTGAGATGGAGGGATCTAAAAGCTCTCCACTGCCCCCCACTCTGATACTGAGGGGAAGATGTAATGCGGAAACTCGCTCTCCGTGCCTACTGCTCTATCTCCCAGCGGGATCCCAAGAACCCACTCATTCTGGCTGTCTCCTATATCCTGGTATCTAAAGGGACCAGCTCAGTCTGTCTGCTCGGTCCCGCGAGGGGATGGACAGCAGGGTTGAAATGATCGACTTGGTCCCACTGCCATAACACCCCGGGAGTGAGGAGCCATGTACTGTGATCGGAGCGTCATCCCCTGCGGTTTGTAGTTGAGAAAGACACCAGACAGACAAATTGAGACAGCTGGAGCAGGAAACCTCATGAAAAAACCAGCCAAACCAGGAACGGTTCAGCCTCTTGGCAACAGCGTCAGGGTGAGGGGGACACATGCCAGCTCCAGCCCACCACCTGCCATGTGCACTCCCTGGGGGGGCAGAGGTATTCACCATGGTGTGGTGCCCAGGCAGGCTGAAAGTTTCTTTGTGTTTACAAAATGGAAATGTCACCCCCAGATTTCCATTTTTGTCAAAAATATTGTCAAAAATAAAAAAAGGATTGTTTTGGGGGACAAAAGTGAAAAAATGTCTTGTTTTAATAGAATTCCTTTTGGGGTGGGGGCGGGAAATAAATCAATTCCCCAACTAGTTCTATGTCACGCCTGGCGTTTGTGTGTAGATGTGTGTGGCATGTGCACTGGTGTATGTGAATGTAAGTGCATGTTGCAAAAAAAGTGAACATCATTCTGGGCTGTATTAGCAGGAGTGTTGTAAGCCAGACATGAGGAGCAATTCTTCCGCTCTACTCCGCGCTGATTAGGCCTCAACTGGAGTATTGTGTCCAGCTCTGGTCACCACGTTTCAGGAAAGATGCGGACAAATTGGAGAAAGTCCAGAGAAGAGCAACAAAAATGATGAAAGGTCTAGAAAACTTGAGCTATGAGGGAAGATTGAAAGGATTGGGTTTGTTGAGTCTGGAGAAGAGACTGAGAGGGGACATGAGAACAGTTTTCAAGTATGTAAAAGGTTGTTACAAGGAGGAGTGAGAAAAATTGTTTTTCTTAACCTCTGAGGCTAGGAAAAAACCAATGGGCTTAAATTGCTGCAAGGGCGGTTTAGGTTGGACATTTAGAAAAACTTCCTGTCAGGGTGGTTAAGTCCTGGAATAAATTGCCTAGGGAGGTTGTGGAATCTCCATCACTGGAGAGTTTTAAGAGCAGGTTAGACAAACACCTGTCAGGGATGGTCAAGGTAATACTTAGTCCCGCCATGAATGCAGGGCACTGGACTAGATGACCTCTCGAGGCCCGTTCCAGTCCTATGTATCTATATATGTGTGTGTGGTTTTGTGTGTGCATGTGTCAAGGTTGATTCCCCACTCTGGCACTTTGAGTGCAGAAGGTGGGGGCCCGCAAGTACTCTAAAAATTAATACTGGCCACTCCAAGCTTGTATTAAACTCCCAAGGTTACAGCTTGTCTCTGACCTTGGATGGGTAGATGCCGCCACCACCCAAGTGCAGAACCCCTTTGAGAGCCCAGGAAGGTGCACTTGGGCATTCCTTCCTGTCGGATACCCTCAAGCCCTTTCACCCCCCTCTGGAGAAGAGCTGAGAAAGAAAAACAAAGGAAATCAGCTGTTGCCACCTGCTAATTTAAACAACATGTGCACAAACCTCTAGACACAAAAAATTCAATGCTGTTCTTTAAAAAGGTAAATTTTATTAACAAAAAAAAGAAACAAAATTACATCTGGGAACTCAGGATATTGCTAGACTTTAAAAAAAAAACGACGACAAGGATTAAACATCAAGAATAGCTTTCTTGAGGTCCAGCTTAAAGATTACAAGCAAAACAAAAGCACCTGGGGTTAGCACAGAGGAATCCACAAGCCATAAAAAAATAAAAGGGATAAACCTAATCACGTCTTCCTAGACATTTCCTGATCGACTTACATATCTGGGGTTTTAGATGAGTAGTTTCTAGGTATGATACTGATGATTTTTCATACCTGGCCCAAGTTTCTTACAGCATAGCTCTGCCCTGTCCCCTCTCTCCGGGAGTACAACCACAGACAGACAAAAGGGGAGTTGTTTTTCAATTTTAAAAAGTTCTAGCCTTCCTATTGGCTCTTTTGGCCAGGTGTCCACTCACTTTCTTTTACCTATGCATAGCAGTGAGACTTTTTAACCCTTTACAGGTAGGGCAATTAGAGAATATCTACTAAGAGGGATTTTTTAGCTACTGGCTGGCTGGGTGTCCATAAAAGGAAGCTACCTCCCCATTTATCACAGCCTGTATATATGTATATACATACACATGTGTATGTGTATGCGTATGTGTGTGAGTGCATATGCATGTGTATACTTGTGTTGATGTGTGGGTGTGTGTAGTTCTGTGTGTGTATGTGTGTGATTGTATGTGTGCACATGTGTGTGGATGTGTATGCGTGTGTTGTTATGTGGGTGTGTGTAGTGCTGTGTGTGGATGTGTGTGCACACACGTGTGTTTGGATGTGTGCACACCCATGTGAATGTATGTGCATGCATCTTTGTGTTTGTGATGGTAGAATTCAGACCAATCGCTGTTCATGTGGATTTGAAGAAAGCGCATTAAAGGGCATTAGCAAATGTTCCCATTGTCTTCACCAAGAAGCGGGATGGCCGTGTGACTGGCAGGAGGAACAGCCGCAGAGCTAAGCCACCAAAGCGGCAGTGGCAAGCCAGGAGACAGGCTGCCAGGCGTTGGGAGCCAGCCACCGCTCACCCTCCCACCTAGGAGCTGGAGGTTTATGCACTGGAGCCCCCCATGCCTGGACCCTGCGACTTCGCTACGCTGGGACAACTGTGCGCCCGGGATGGGATGGGATGGGAGGGAAGGGGAAGGGGGTAAAAGTTTGTCCGTCCATTGGGTTTTCACACTGCAAGGTGGGAAACTGAGGCAAAGAGCCTGGGGTGGAGATTTGAATTAATATTTGCCTGTGTTTGAGCCACTGTTGCTGGTTTTCCCAGCTCAGGGCTCTCCTCTTGCTCCCCCCCCCCCCCCGCAGTAAAGGGCTCTCTGGGTGTACACTGACTCAGTGCTTGGAGTGGGAAAGTGTCCCCTGGTAAGGGTGCCCAGGGCCATGGGGGGCGGGAGGAGGGGAGTGAAACCTGGGCTCAATTGGGTTTGTAATGTGAAGAGGAACTCCTCGATATCGCACCCAGCCCTCATTAGATAGCAGCTGGCGGAAGGATTCCGTCCCCTCCCCTATCACTTTCCTTGCTCCTCTCCATCTCCTGCCCTGTTTGCCCCTCTGTCTTGCCCCCTGTGCTCCCCAGATTCTTCTTCCCCTTACCCTCAGTTTTCTGCCCCTCCCCACCAATTCCCCTATTACCCACAGTCTCCCCTTCCGCCCCAGCTCCCTTGGCCTCCTTCCCCACCCCTCTAGAGTCTCCTCTCCCCTTATGTTTGCCTGCCCCAAGTGTCCTTCTCTGCCTCTAAATTCGCAGGCCTCCCCATGTCTCTCCCCACACATGCTCCTTCCCTTCCCTGAGAGCCCCCTACACCCCACACAGTGCCTCCTATGCACCTGCTCTTCACAACACCCTTCCTTGCCCCCTGGCAGCCTCCCCGCCACTGAACTGCCCCACCTGTGCTGGAGGCTGCGGGGTCCCGACAGCATGGGTAGGAGTGTGAGGTGGCCACTTGGAAGCAGCATCACGGGATCTAGAATGGGGGGTTTCTTTGAAAAAGAAAAGGGGAGCTTGAAACAGCTGCTCTGGGGGTGGGTCTGGAGACCTGCAAAATTCCAGGCAACTGAAGTGTGGGGGGGGAGCTTGAGCCTGGATGGGTCTTTTTTGCAGGGAGCAAGAAAAAAACCCAGTGTGTGTCGGGGAGCAGGTGGCAGCTCCCTCCCCGCAAACATGGCTGCTTGCAGGCCTAACAGAAACAGGCTATGGCCAAAATAGCTGGACTAGCCTCGGGAGAGAGAGAGAGGCCAGCAGGGAGGGAGGAGGCAGCAACTGGCCCCAGAAAGGAAGGAGTGCAGTAAGTGGGGAGCCAGCCGATGGGGGCCAAGGAGCATCAGGAATGGGGCAGAGAGGGAGAAAGTCCAGTGCAGGCGGCACAGAGACAGTAGGAACGGGAGGGATAGCCAGGGACAGTCCCTGGAAAGAGGTGAGCCAGCGGTACAAGGGGGAAAGAGGAAACACTGAAGGAGGAACAGGGAAGTTAAGCACGAAGAGAAATAACTGAAGAGTCTCCAAGTAAACTAAGAAACTAGCAAACTGGGAGAAAAAGAAAGCAAGAAAGAAATGTACAGGGAAAAAGCTGTAATGAAAGATCAACTGTGAAGAAAGAGAAAAAGACTTCAGAAATGAGGAGGAAGTGAGCTGCTGTGGAAGTGAGAGATTAGGAAGGGTTGTAAAACAAAACATCCGGACAGCATTGTAAGGTACACAAGGTGAAGTCAGTGACAATCAAAGAAAACTGGCAGAGAGCAAAGGGACTTGAAGCCAGAAAACAGCACAAGGATAATTATTCCATCATGAAGCCCATTGCATGAAGGAACCTCTGTCTTTATGTCGGCTGGAACACAACCCAGTGAACAAAGAGTGCACAAGAGGATTGCTCAAGATATAAACCAACATCCTAAAAACCTTGTCCTCCAAACTGGGGGCATACAGCGGCTGAAAACTGAAAAGGGGAAGTGTACGGGTGGAAGGAGAAGGAGAGAGAGCTGGGAGCACTGGGCCTGGTGTAAGACCTCAGGGCTTAACCATAGTCAGGAAAGTCAGGCCATATATTAAAGCAGATGCTTACAAGTTCACTGTCTGATACACAGAGATGAAAGTAAGCTGGTCCGGTCCGGCGTACCGGCAAGAGCCAGTACACCGTGCTGGACTGGACCAGCTTCCCCAGGCTGGTGATTTAAAGGGCCCAGGGCTCCCTGCAGCAGCTGGAGCCCCAGGCCTTTAAATCGCCTCCCAAGCCCCACTGCAGCCCTGGGGTAGCGGCGGCAGGGCTCCAGTGGTGATTTAAAGGGCCAGAGGCTCCAGCTGCTGTGGGGAGCCCCGGGCCCTTTAAAGCGCCTCCCGAGCCCTGCTGCTGGAGTCCTGGAGTCCTCCTGCAGCTGCCTCTATGCCCTGCCCCTCTGCCTTGATCTCTGGTCTTTTCTGCCCCAGTCCCCTGTGTCGTGGCTTCTCACACCTCCCAGTCCTTGGTTCTCCAGCCAGGGTCTCTGCTCAGCTTCCCTGCCGCAAAATGGGGAAATCTAGCTCCCTCTGGGGCTCTGCTTGCTGGGTGTCATTGTCCTGAGGACTCGAGTCGGGGATTTCCCACTGATAGGGGGTCAGCCTGGGCCAGTCCTTGTTAATGACCCATTCAGGCTCAGACAGCCAGGCAATCCCCCCCTCCCTCCGACACACACCCTCCCATCTGTCCCTTATCCAGCCTTTTCCCCTACTGGGTAGCCATGCAAAATATAGGGGAAACTGAGGCTCACATAGGATTCATTTAAATCTTTCAGAAAATTTGTCACAACTTGATCCTCCCTCCCCCCAGTTCCTGCCCCTCTCATGGCCCCTCCCTACAACCCTGCTGGACAGTCACCCTCCTTGGCTTATTTCTTCCCTCCCCTATTTTTTATTTTCATTCCTTTATTTAAAAAACAACACCCCCCATCACTTAATGTCCCCACCCCCCACTGGAGCCTTCCCCCACAAAAGAGGAGCTGCTCCCCAGCGGGCTGGGGGGTGCAGGAACTGCTTTGCTTAGCCCCCTCCCGAAAGAAAGTGGCTCCCTCCCTGCCCCCGCACAGAGGGCCAGCGGCCCCCTGCATCAGCAGAACGGCGGGGCTGGAGCTGCCGGAGGCCAGAGCCAGCGGCTGCGAGATGCTTCCACTCTATTGTGGGCCTTTTGTCATCCCCCGGACAATGGAGCAAAGAGATGCATGGGGGGGCGACTCTATAAAAGCCCTGTCCCCCCCAGCACCCCGCACCCTCGCTGCCTCCAACAGATCCCCAGGCACGCAATACAGCCGCTGCAAAAGTTGATCCACTGAACGACTTGTCAGCCCTCATTAGCCATGGCCTCTTCCACCGGCCAGCACTGAAGGTAAGTTCCTTTAGTCCCTCTCTAGCAGCCCTGAGTTCTTCCCACCGTCCCCCCTCGATTGATCTGGCCGCCTGTCTGTCCCCGCACACCCTCGCTATCTATCTCTCTCTCTATCTGGGGGGGGTGGGGGGAGGGATAGCTCAGTGGTTTGAGCATTGGCTTGCTAAACCCAGGGCAGGGGGTGGGACTAGATGACCTCCGGAGGTCCCTTCCAACCCTGATACTCCATGATTCTATCTATCTATCAATTCTCTGGTCCCAATGCAGCTGGAGGTGTAATCAGGGGCACCATTGAGGTGGGTGGGCAGTTGCCCCCATGCGTTGTGGCACAGGGGGTCTCCAGTCCACCCATGGCTCTGGGAGTGCGCTGGGCAGGGCTCCGGGCAGGGGGTTATAAGCAGCCCTGGAGGCGGGCGGCTGGATGGTGCTGCGAGGCGAGGAAGAGCCTCGTCTGGGTCACTGGCTGCTCCCTCTGCTCTGCCCGGGGGAGGCAGCTGTTTCAGACGCAGGCTTCAAAGTCCTGCCCCCCTCAGGTCTGGGGGTGGCCCCCTGTGGCTGCTGCCCCTGCCCCCCCTGCTCAGATATAGGGGCAGCCCCCTGTGGTGGCTGCTCTTGCCCCCTTCAGGTCTGGGGAAGGGGCATTCCTGCTGCTGTGGCCCTTGCCCCTTCCCTTCTCTGGGTAGCCGCTGGCACCTCCCTCCCAAGGAGACGTGGGTGTAACGGACCCCAGGGCTGTCCCAACTTTGGCCTCCCACTGCAGTGCCCAGGGCAGCTCCTCATGAACCTTGGGAAGCAGTGGAGAGACCTGCCGACCTGTGATGTCGACCTACCCGTTCTGACCCACAGTCCAACCCTGATACCCCAAGGAAAGGGGGGAGAAGGAGAGAGGGGGACAGCCTTGTGCCCCCCCAGGGCAGTAACGGTGCCCCCAGTGGGGCAAGAAAGAGCTAAGCAGCAGTGAAGGTAGCAGTGTAGACGCACGGGAGATCCCAGCGGCCAATACTGGATGTGGCGGATGGAGGAATATGTCCTCTGATAATGCATCTTCCTTGGCAAAGCTACCCTGAGCGGGGAGCGTCCTCCTTTTGCACCCGCTGCTCTCCCCAGAGCAGCTGGAACCTGCTGCCAGCCGAGCAACGACACCAGCCCAGACCAGACCAGGCCCTGGGGCAGGGCAGGGGTTTGGGGCAAAGGTTCGAGGGGCTGGTTTGAGATTTGGGCACCCATTCAGCACTCACAGCCCACGTGGTCCAGCTCAGCTAGTCTGACTCTGCACCCTGACTCCTGGCACCTTGCTTCCGGCCATTGCTCTGTTCTGGGCACAGTGCTGGCATACTTGGCATCTCGCTTGGCAGCGCCCGGAGCGTCTCCTGGGCTCCTGTCGCTAAGCCATGACATGGGCCATAGTGATGGCTGCCTGCAGCCCCGTGCCCCCTGCTCCGGGCATTCTCCAGCGCTCCCTGCCAGGCTCGCAGGACATGCCCCTGGCAGTCTGGGGAGAGGGATGGATCTGAGTCACCCAGAGCTCGACTTGCTTCCCTTGGGCATCTCCCAGGCAGTTCTGGTCAACGCTGGCTCCTCTGTCGCATGTCGGGCCAGGGCGAGGGTGGGCCGGCACTGTACAGCTTCCCCCATGCCGCCCTGCCCACGCCACTCAGTCCCAGCCCCGTCGGACCATCAGTTCTGCTGCTTTGGTTTGGGTCTGAATTCCCCTCCCCCCAGGGGCCCGCGCCAGCCCAGCCGGCTCCCTGCAGTTCTGGCTGGAGCACGTGCCAAGCGCTGCCCCGTTGCCCTTTTGACACCAGCTCTGACTCAGCTGGGTCCCTTCTCGCGATGAAAACATCAAAAGCTCAGCTCATTGTTGGGAACAAAAGGGCCCGGTTTGCCTGACGCAGGAGATTCCCCCTGCACCCCTCCCCACACAGCCCGCTGGAGGCTCCAGGTCCTGGCCAGAGCCTGGCGCATCTGCTGACCAGGGTGGCTTTCAGGCCTGTCCCTCAGTTCTGCCTCCGGCTCTCCCATGTGTGGCAACCTCCAGCTGGGAGCCACAAGGGGGGGGGCACACAAGGACAAGCACAGGCTCTGCCAGGGCGGCTGAGCTGGGTGTGGGGCCCTCACGCTGCTTGGGTGAAGCCAAGAGGAAGGGGAACACGCATTGTCCATGCCTGTAGCTGCACCGTCCCTGGCACCGGGGGAGCAGCCAGCCTGGCTGTGTCACACACCAAGCTCCAGAATGGGCTGAGACCCAGTGGGTTCGTTACTTCCAAGCGCTGGCTCAGAGGGTTTGCCGGACTGGATCAGAATCATGGTCCATCTACCCCAGTATCCAGCCCCCTGGCTTTGAATCAGGGGCTTGATCCATCTTGTAGCCCACCTCTTCCCACGTCGTGTCAGGCAATCACCCTGTTTGGGCTCACTCTCCTGCAATCAGCAGCGGCCAGTGCCTGACGGGTCAGAGCAGGGCCTGGACCTCCCCACTCTGACTCCCCGGCCGCAGGTACAGCATTGCACACGGGGGAGGGGGGCATTCCCTCCTGACCCTTGCATGATGCTCATGCCCTGAGTCATGAGGCTCACTCACTCCTATCTCACCTCAGATACCTGAAGAGAATTATCCTGCCCCCTTTGAAATCCAGCCACAGCCCTTGGCTTTGCAACTCCTGCAGCAGGGAGTTCCCTAGGTCTGCGTGACGTGAAGGGCAACCGACATGACTGCCACACAGCCCAGCCAGAGGTAACTCTCTGCTGGGCCTTCTCCTAGTAGGCCCTGTCTCCTCTTGTCCCAGTGCAGGAGAAAGACCACCCCGACTCGCAGGACCCGCGAGCTGCCGGCCATGTACACCTTGATGGGAGGCGGGCTGTTGTGTGCAGTCTCGGGCCTGATCCTTCTCATCGTTGCCACAGCGACTGACTTCTGGATGCAGTATCGCTACTCGGGGAACTTGAGCAACCAGGGGCTCTGGAGGTTCTGCATGAGCGGCAAGTGCCACCCCCACACCATCAGCATTGGTGAGCAGCGCCCGGGGCTGCCCCCCAAGCGGGGACAGGGACCAGGAGGGTGGTGGCTGCGCGGACAGACAGTCCGGCTCTGGGCCCCAGGAAATGGCCTGGACGGGACCGAACGGTCTGTGGCTTGTAGATGTACAGGTAGGGGCACCCAGCCGGGCCTGGTTCAGCGTGGCTCCTGCTGGCTCGGTCAGGGGTGCCCCATCTGACCCAGTCCCAGGGAGAGATGCTGCGATGAGATGGCCTGATTGTTGTGCCCAACGGCGCGGGCAGAGAATCTTCTGCTGGGTTTCTCCAGCAGAGCCCCTGCCTGGCATCCTGGCAGCTGGTTTGTGTGAGCACAGCTGCCTTCTTGTGGCTGCAGCCTGCCCTGGCCACCAGCCACGGATGGGTGGAGGTTCCCTGGAGCTCCCCGTGCGCTGGAGTTGGGGGGGTCCCGGCCCTCGCCTGGATGCCAGGGGGGTGCAATGCAGCTGAACGCATCCCGCCTAGGCTGCTTTGATTGACACTAGGACCTGGCCCCATAATATGGAGAGGACAAAGGGGGGCTCGATGCCACCACCCGGCCCCAGCGGCAGCCCCGGAGTCCCTGGGCAGACCTGGCCTCTCCGGATCTCACCAACTCGGAGTCTGACCTTCCCCAGCGAAGCCCGGATCAGAACCGGCCGTCGGGGTGGGCTCTGGACCGGTCGCAGACACATCCCAGCTCCCCTCTCAGGCACAGCGAGGCCGAATGGAGGCGGAGAGTTTCCGTCAGGCTTATATAAAGCCCAGCGGCTTTGCAGCCCCGGCCCCGGCTGAGCTACTGAGTTGGCCTGTACCTGGGTAGTGGGAAATTCTGGAGTGGGACATTGAAACCCAGCCTGCCCTCGAGGGTGGGGAGGGGGGCAAGAGAAACAAGCCCCGTGGCTCCCTTCCCGGCCCTTGGTCTCCCGGCTGGGGCTCTGACCCTGGGCAGAGATAGCGCAGGACCAGGGAGCGTTTCACACAGAGACGTGGCCGTGCCCACTTTAGGGGCTGGTCTGCTCCGGCTGCTGGCTAAGGGTGCTGCCTGGGGGGGGGCTTGAGGGCACGAGGAGCATGGAGGTCCCAACATTGTCTCCACGGGAGGACCCAGGATGGCAGCTGTCACCCAAGGCCGGGGAGGCCGATCCGCAGTTGATGGAAATCTCCTGGGGCTTGGCCTGGCCGGAGCGCCACCGGCGGGAGAGCAGAGCGACAGGGCTGAGCCCTGGGGTTACTGGGTGTAACCCAAGAGAGAATCTGGCTGAGTCTGAGTCCAGATCCAAGCGGGACGGGGGTGACGGGGAGTGACCAGCAGCGAGGAATCCCCCTGGGTCCGCTAGGCCCGAGAGCCCCTAGGATGGAGCAGCGGGGTGGAGCAGCGGGGTGGAAGCTGCTGCTGCTTCTCAGTGTGGTTTGCTTGCTGCCTTGGGGATCCTCGCACTTAGCCTTGTACCCTGCCCCTTGGGGAGCCCTCGCTGGGACCCCCAACTCCCTGCCCCTCAGAGAGCCCTCGCTGGGATCGCCCATTCCCTGCCCCTCGGGGAGCCCTCACTGGGATCCCCCACTCACAGCCCCTTTCCCTTCCCCTTGGGGAGCCCTCTCTGGGGTCCCCCACTCCCAGCCCCATTCCCAGCTGTCAGGGATACACAGGGTTGGTGCTACTCCCCCAGCTTTGGAACAGTCTCTAGGAGGAAACTTTCAGTGGGCCAGAACCCCGAGGTGTCTCTTCCTCCAGGGTAAGCCATGCAGCCTGAGCCCGCCGAGACTGAACTTCTGGGGCTCCAGTCCTCCTGCTTCACCCCATGAGCTCTGCTCAGCGAGACTGGCTGAGACAGACCCCTGGGAGAGACGTGTCCACTCCGCAGGGATTAACGCACCTTGCCCAGCATTTGCAGTGACACTCACCCAGCGCTCTCAAAGCTGTCGGGTTTATGGGTCAGCGGGAGCCCAGCCCAGGAAGGCCCCCCAGAACTGAAGGTTAAAGCACAGACCAGTCTGGTCAGCCCAGAGTCCAGTGGAGCTGTAGTGACCCCCAGGGTCAGGCTCTATCTGTCTCTGTCTGACCCCCTTGGGCAGTTCCCAGGTGGGACCCCTGACTCCTTCCAGCACCCGGCTCTGACTCCCCACCTCACACTGCTCCAGTCCTTTGTTCTCAAGGGGGGAGGGTGTTGCTCAGCCTCCCTTATACCCCTCAAACATCCTCCACCGGCCCTGCTGCGTCATTCCCCTCCCCATAGTCGCTGTCCTACCCGGTGCTGCCCCGGTTCTCACAGCCCCTCTGCTAATCAGGCAAACACCCAGTTTCCAATACGCAGCTCAGGGCAGTTTCACGGCCTCCCTTAGGGCTGGGCTGGTAGACATCACTAGCAATGGACACATGAGTTTTCAGGCAGCCCCGTGCCCTACGGCCACCCTAGGCTGCTAGGGTTGGGAACTGTGCTGGGGTCCTGCACCCCTTCCTCTGCCAGGGAGTGAGAAGGGTAGGGAACCCTCATTCCTCCAGATGTCGGCCATCTGGGCTGCCACCTGGGGTGTCCTGGCCCCTAGGTTGGAGTTGGGAGTGACCCCTTGAGCATTTGGTCTTAACCCAGGATATTCCTGTGTCTCCACAGAGCTCTGAGCCATAGGTGGGGCAAATGGCCCCCAATGGGAACTTTGACCCAGGGCCGACCACCTTAATCCGACAGGGTTTGACCCCCATACATGGTTTGACCAAGGTTCTCTCTGTCCCAGAATCTCTCCACCCCACGAACGTCTCCCCACTGACTACCACCTCCCACTCCCAAAGCGGCTCAGATGTGTCTGGGCCCAGGAGCGTACAACAGGACATGTGCATCGGAGCCAGGAGGGGGGGCCTGTGCCCTCGAGGGGCTGTCTGGGTGACTGCTTTCCTCTGAAGGTTCAGTCTCTGAGCCTGAGCTACAGGCAGCCTTGGCTGAACAGGGGATGAGTTAGTCCCTCGGTCCTGGGCTTTCACCAAGTGAACCCTCCGTGGGCCGTCTGGCCCCTATTTCATCAAGCCTTGGGCATTCTGCCCACTTATGCCTTGTTTTCTTACAAACATCACACCACTGAGGTCCCTTGGCTGCTCCCCCCACTCTGGGTTTCCCTGAGTCCCACTTCTGGGCAGCCTTCACTGGTTCCCTTTTCCAGGACCCATACTTAGGTCAGTCCCCTTTGGACCTACTGTCCAAAACTCATCTGCCAACCGGCCTCCGCTACGCAGATCCTTTGGCTTCCTGTCCACTAGCCACATTTCCAGCTTGTGGGGACAGATCTCACAGAGTAGCTCCAACCCAACCAGGTTACCCAATTCTCCCAGCATAGTGACACCTGCACCTGTACCCTAATTGTGGGGAGATTCTCCCGGCAGGCTTTCATTTAGGGTCACACCTTGGGTCTTTTGCACATCTCACAACAATTTGGCAATTGTGCCAAATCAAACCTAAGCAGTACAGCCTCTGCAAACTGTTCGTAGCTCCCAGTATCAGCGCCGTCCCTCTGGCTGTACCCCTCTATGGCTTTGGGACCAAGCCGGTCCGCGGGGCCAACAGGTTCAAATCACAAGCCTTCTCAAAGGCAGTGAGGTAGTTGTCTATACCTCCCTCCCTTAAACTGGGGCAACAATTTGGTATCTAGATTCCCTGTGGGATTAGTATCTCAGTGTCTTTACTCACTTACCCCTCAGTGGATCCTCTTGCCCCCCCACTTCTCCATCTCCAGTTCATGCTTCTGCTGCTTCTCATGGTCTGCTAGGTCCTTCACCCTAAGATCCCACTTCCACCGCTTCAAATCTGTTGATGGGGAACTGTGCTGGGCAGGGAACTGGGTCATGAGGACACCCTGTTGCTGCCTGGGTCACTCTTGGACCCTCTTGGAACTCTACTCAGGTCCGAAACCTGCTTCTTGGTCTGATTGTCCTTCTCCAGCCATGCAATCAGTGGCGCCTTGCTGAGCTTCCTAGCACTTTACCCTCTCTCCCTGCACAGGTTTGCGATGTCCTTCTTAGCGAGGCAGTTATACACCATTTTCTTGCCGTTTCCTTTAAGTACCCTTGCTTTAGTGCTGCAAGGCACTTATTGCAAAATATACTACTGGTGCATTCAGCATCCCACTTCTGCCACCAGCTGTGGCTCCACAGGATCAGTGCTATGCCTCCAGCTTTGGAACAGACTCTAGGTGGAAGCCCTTCAGTGGGTCAGACCCCTGAGGGGCCTCACTCTTTCTGCACAGGGTAAGGTCCGCAGCCTCACCGCCTCTGGGGCTCCAGCCCTCCTGCTTCACATCATGCAATCTGCTCAGCGAGTCCAACTGAGACAGATCCCTGGGAGAGACGTGGTCATTCCGCACGGATTAACGCACCTCACCAAGGTGCCATTTGCAGCAACACTCACCCAGCGCTGTCAAAGCAGTCGGGTTTATGGGTCAGCTGGAACCCAGCCCAGGAAGGCCTTAAGTCAGACCAGAGAACTGAAGGTTAAAGCACAGAGCAGTCTGGTCAGCTCAGAGCCATGCTGTATCGACCCCCATGGTCAGGTTCTATCTGACCCCATTGGGCGGTTCCCAGGTGAGAGCCCCCACTCCTTCCAGCAGCCAATTCTCATCCCCCCACCTCACACCGCTCCAGTCCTTTGTTCTCGAGCTGGGGTCTGTGCTCAGCTTCCCTGTGGCGAGGCAGGGAAATCCATCTCTCTGGGGCATTGCTTGCTGGGTGTGGATATCCTGGTGACTGGGTTTTCCACAGTCCTCGAGGATTCTCCAGCGATACAGGGCGTGGCCTTGGCCAGTCCTTTTTAATGACCCATTGAGACTCAGACAGCCAGGTGCCATTCACACCCATGTCTCTTTGCCTACCCTGAGAAGAAACAGCCCTTTCCCCCCAGCTAGGTAACCATGAAACATGTGGGGAAACTGAGGCATAGGGGGTCATAAAAATATTACAGAAAATCCCCACTTTGTCACACATACCCCTTGGGGAGCTCTCACTGGGATCCCCCCAAACAGCCCTTTCCCCTTCCCCTTGGGGAGCCCTTGCTGGGATACTCCACTCCCAGCCCCCTTCCCTCCCCCTTGGGGGACCAGCGCTGGGCCCACATTGCATCCTAGTTCCCGTGAAAGCCTTGTCTCTCTTGGAGGCTGCATCACTGTGATTCTTTATTTTCAGGAGCGACTCTCCGGGTCGTATCTAGGATGCAGCTCATGCAAAATGCAGCCACTCGCATCCTGCAAGGTACCAGGCCATCCCGGCTCCGCTCTGCTCCTTGTGCTGGCTCCTTCCTAGGCTTTGCATTGACTCCTCGGGTTCCTCCCACTCCCTCTCCAGGGCCCTGATTGTCTGTGGGCTGCTTCTTCCCCCCCGGCTGTCTTCGTGCCTTCACAATCTCTCGGCCCTCAGGTGCCCGCCTGGCTCCCTGCAGAGACTTTGCTCAGGCAAAACTCCCATTGGCGTCATGGGGTTCAGCTCAGGGCCCATGTTGGGGTGCGGGTTAGGGGGGGATTCAGGGGCAGATTCTCATTGATCAGCACCCGGCATGCAGGGCTGGCCTGCCAATTGGGCCTCAGGGCAGGGGTGAGCTCCTTGGAAAGTCGGTGCCCCCAAACTCCTGGCCCTGTTGGAACTGTGCAGCCCGGCTCCGGGAGTCCCCGCCCTCTAACAAGGTGGGGCAGGGGGTGGGGGGCAGTCCAAGTGACCAGCTCCCTGGTTTCATTACAGCCCTACCTGCCTCCCCCAACCCAGCTGCAAAGAAAGACAGTTTTAGAGTGCAACCTTTGAGGGGGAAGGCGGGCGGCAGATGGGGGCAGCAGCTCACCCCAGGGAAAGGGATTGCATGGGGATTGGCTCGAGGGGGGAGGAGCAGTTTAGGCCCCCAGACCCAGTGTCTCACTCTTCTGCATCAGTCCTGCTCAGCATACACCCTCTGCGCAGTGAGACACTTCTGAGTGCTGGAGGTGCTGGCCCTGCCGTTGGCCTGCTTGCTCCCCTGCTCCTCAGACGAGATCCGGCTCCCGGAACCCCTTGCCGATCTCCGGGTCCCAACGAGCGCTCCTCTCTCTCTGTCCCCCCCGCAGCCTTCTGGGACGCCACCCGGGCATTCATGCTGCTCTCCATCCTCTCCTGCTTCGCGGCCATCATCCTGGGCCTCACTGCCTTCTCCAGCAGCTCCAGGGCATCCCGGACCCGCTCCGCCGGCATCACCCTACTGATCGCTGGTACGTGGGCCCCGGCAAAGCCAAGGGGAGGGGGGAGGGGAAATGCCGGGCATCATTAGAACCAATGGGATGTGCCATCAGCAAAGCAGGGTGGGCACCAGGGGGTGGGGCAGGCACCACGGGGCAGGGTGGGCACTGCAGGGTGGAAGCAACAGGCAAGGGAGAAATGCTTATGAGATATTAGATGGGCATCCCGTTATAGAGCGTGCACTCCTCAGCCCATTACAAATTGCTCAGGGGTCTCCTCCTTTGCCATCCACATGCAGCCACCTCTGGGGTGAAACATCAGAGCCCGCTGAGCACCTGGAGAGAGGCCAGCAGGGAGGGGCAGAGCTGGGAAAGTAGCCAATAGGAAGGAGAGGGTATGGCTCCTCCTACCCTACTGCCCCCTACTCTCTGCCACTCCCCTGTCATCTGGCCAGCGGGCACCACCTGCTTGGACTCAGCAGGTGGCATGCAAGGCTGGCATGTGAGAGCCGTGAGGCTCACCACGGCTGGTAGAACGGCTCCTCTGCAGGGAATACGTGTCACCCGCTTGGGCTCCCTGGGGATCTGGCCCAGCTGGCAAAGGAAACTCCAGCTGCACCCGCAGCGGGCGGCATTGGGACCCCAGCACTGCCCATGTCAGCCACACACGGTCCCCACTTTAATAACATACCAAATCCCCCAGGCAGGCAGGTTGGGACCTCAGGGTGCCCGGCTAGACTCTCATGTTCGCTCTGGCTCGCACCAACCGCCAGCAGGAGGCTGGGCACAACCGCACCTCACTGGATGGCCTGGGGCTCCATGCCTGCTCCCCTCTGATCCTCACCTGGCTAGATGGAGGCTGCTGAGGGCTGAAAAGCAGCTCGGGGCTGGCCAAGCTGCTGCCTCGCTGAGTCCCCAGGCCTGAGGGACTTTCTCCAAGCCCTTCCTGGCTGGGTCACATCCTGAGCTGAGAGCGGCTAAGAGCCCCCCAGCCCTGCAGGCCATGAGGGAGTCAGGTCTGCCCCGCACCTCCCCACCCCGTTCTGTGCCACGCGGCCAGCACGAACCAAGAAGGCTGGTCCAGACAGCGAAGAGCTACAGCGGGCTCTATGCCGGCTAGGGGATGGGCAGCGCCTGGCGAGCGAGCGTCAGTACTGGCAGCGTCCCCCGGAGAGGAGAGTTTGAATGACTCCTGGGTTCTGGAGCCATGCTGGAAAGGGGCTGGGGTGTCACTGGGGTCAGCTCAGCCTGCAGCAGCTGATAGGAAGGCGGCCAGACCGGGAAGTAGAAGCACCCGCAAAGCTAGCTTGAGCCTGGTTATAGCTGGGCGCTTCGCCCGCCCCTTCAGTGCCCCCGAATAATTCCTGGAGCGGATCTAGTGTGCAAGTCCCCATTGCTGGGCTGGCAAAAGGCGGGGCTGATCCGGCACTGCTCCTGGGGATGCTGCAGGGGCAGCTGGGGACAAAGCATCTCCAGCATGGGGGAGGAGGGTAGATTAGCCACGGCTGCCCCCCGTGTGGCTCTGACACCTTTCTCTGGCACACCTGGCCCTGCCCTCGGTCCGAGGCTGGGCCGGAAGGACCGGTCTGACCATCCCTCTGTGGTTAACGCTGGGGGGAGGGGCGGGGAGAAGGATGCATCCGCGCTGGAAGGAAAGACCCATCTCAAGGTTTTGCTGCGGGTGCCAGGAATTGGGCCAGGAAAACACTCCCAGTTGGGTGCAGCAGAGGGAGTCCCAGAGTTGCCTGGCCAGCTCTGTGCTGGCCCATTCCTGGCAGCCTGCTGGCACTGGGGGAAGGGGTGTGGCTCCCCCTGGCAGGGGTGATGGCAATGGTGCCCGCTGGCTCACAGGCTGAGTGACACAGCTGGAGGAGCTGAGGGTGGGGGAAACAAGGGTGGCAGAGTTGGGTGAGTGCGTGGGTCATGGCTATCCTCAGGGGAGATGCCCGGGACAGGGTCAGGGCTGGGTCAGGGCAGGCAGGGCTGGGGGAATGGCTCAGAGTAGCCCCATGACCCCAGCGAGGGGACAGACCTGGGCTGAGGGCAGGAGCTCTCTCCTGTACAGCTCCTAACACGCTGCTAGGAAGGGTTTGGCTGAGTCTTTAGGGATGGGGCTGGCTCAGGGGGAGGGGTCCCATCAGGTCAGCACAGGACAGGGCAGAGGGCTCGGAAAGCGGGAACCACTCACAGACCCTGGGAGATGGAGGGAGGGAAACTTCTCCCCGTAACCAGTCGTGCTCAGTAAAACTGACACAAGGTGGTATTGACCTGTGCCAGGACCCTGCATTATGGTGCCGAGCCAGGCCAGGTCCCTGCATTGTGGTGCCAAGCTATGCCGGGTCCCTGCATTGCGGTGCTGAATCAGGCCCGGTCTCTACATTGTGGTGCCATGCTGGGCCAGGTCCCTGCTTTGCTGGCACCTGCATGTGATGAGTGGGGTCAGAGCTCAGCTCCCTCCCCGCCCTCCCATCCTGTGCTCACCCCCCCAGGTCTCTTTGCATTGCTGGGGCTGTCGGTGTACACTGGTGTGACGGTGAATTTCTTCGGTAAGCGCTACGCTGACTGGCGCTTCTCCTGGTCCTACATCCTGGGCTGGATCGCTGTCATCCTCACCCTCTCAGCAGGTACCTGCTCCTGGGGGCTCCCCATCTGCTCCCCTCTCTGTGTCCAGGCCCCTGGGTGCCCAGCACGGCACCCCATCCCCCTTTCCATACTGCGGATCCTGGTTCCCCGACTGCCCAGGCCAGCCCCAACCCTGGGCTCCCCACCTACCCCCAGCTGAGATCCTGGCTGCCTGGAGCTGGACTCAGACACCCATACGGTTCCCTCCATCCCACTGCCCAGCAGGGACTCTGCAATGGGGTGCTTGCCAGGATCCCGAGCAGCACTGAACTCAGCTGAGCTTTCCTGAACTTCAGGGGTGTCTGGTCCATCAGTACCAAATTCACAGCCATGAAAAACGTGTCACGGACTATGTAACCTGGTCTACCCCCGGGAAATCTGGTCTTTTCGGTACTTTTACCCTATCCTGTACAGATTTCCCAGGGGGAGACCAGCGTTTCTCAAATTGGGGGTCCTAACCCAAAAGAGAGTTGCAGGGGGGTCACAAGGGTATTTTAGGGGGGTCACAGTATTGTCATCCTCACTTCTGTGCTGCTGCTGGTGGCTACTTGGCCTTCAGAGCTGGCCTCCCGGCCAGCAGCCGCTGCTTTCCAGCTGCCCGACTCTGAAGGCAGCATCACCACCAGCAGCAGTGCAGAAGTAAGGGTAGCAGTACCGCACCCCCCCCAAAGTCCTTGCAACCCCCCTACAATTACAACACTGTGAAATTTCAGATTTAAGTAGTTAAAATCATGAAATTTATCATTTTTAAAATCCTATGACTGTGACATTGACCAAAATGGACCCTGAATTTGTTAGGCCCCTACCCATCAGAGACCAGTGAGATCTGCTGGGAAGCCTGGGGAGGGGCAAGGCTGTTAGCCGAGATCCCAGGGCAAGGGGCAGGGTGGGGGAAACCCGGGCAAGCCATGGGCAATGGGGCAGGGGGGGAAACCTCACAGGTGCAGAGGAGAATGAAGCAGGTGTGTGGGGAAGGGAAACTGCTGGAGGGATCCAGAAAGAGAAGCATGGGGGGCAGGGTGCCATGGGGCAGGGGGTGTGTGGGGTGAGGGGAAGGAGGAGAAGGGAGGAAGGTGCCATGGGACAGGGGATGTGTGGGGTGAGGGGAAGGAGGAGAAGGGGGCAGGGTGCCATGGGACAGGGGGTAAATGGGGTGAGGGGAAGGATGAGAAGGGGGCAGGGCCCCATGGAGCAGGGGGTGTGGGAAGAGTGAGGGGTGAGGGTCAGGATGCCATGGGGGTACGGGCAGAGGGAGGAAGGAATGTGGGGGGGCTGTGCTCTATGAGGTGGGGGAATGTAGGGGATGGAGGACTTGGGGGACATGGAACCCTGGGGTGCAGGTGTGGGGCAGGGTGGAGTGTGGGGATCAGGGCAGCATGGGATAGCGAGGGAGGCTGGGGGGAGATGTCTGCCCCAGATGGGCCCACACAGGGAGCCGGCTGCTCCCAGGGGTCATCTCTTTGCCCCTTCAACTTTGTCAGCCACAAGCCCGTCCCATCCCAGCCTCGCCATCCAGCCCCTCATTGGAGCCAGGGAATGGGCCGGTGGCTCCTCCTACAGGCAGGCAGGGAGGGGTCCCTGCAGGCCTCCCAGCACTGGCGTCGTTCCCAGCCGAGCTGCATGGGCACCGGGGGCCGTTTGACGGATACCCCGTGGACATGATGCCCCTGGGGTGAGGGGAGAGGCTGAGCAGGGAGACGCTGTGCTACAGAGGGAGAAGCCTGGGGGATCATGGGGGATCACCTACCACATCCCCGTCCACCCACCCCGTCCCTGCCTGCCCTGTTTGGCCCCTTCTACCTAGGAACCCACCCCTGCCCCTTCCCTGCCCACTGCTCCCTCCCCTGACTCCCCGCTCTCTTCCCCAGGCATTTTCCACGTCTGCGCCGTCTCCAAGAGCCCGTCCCCGGAGAGCTCCAACGCGGCAAGTGGCTGAGCAGGCACCACGCCCGCCCAGACGCATGGCCTGGTCCTGGCAGCTCCCCACCCTCACCCCCTGCCCTTGCTCTGACAGCTCCCCGCCCTCCGGTGACATGCACCTGGTCCCGGCCAATCCCCGCCCTCCGGTGACACCCGCTGGGCCCCAGCCAATCCCCGCCCTCCAGTGACATGCACCTGGTCCCGGCCAATCTCTGCCCTCCGGTGACACCCGCTGGGCCCCAGCCAATCCCCACCCTTCAGTGACATGCACCTGGTCCCGGCCAATCCCCGCCCTCCAGTGACATGCACCTGGTCCTGGCCAATCCCCGCCCTCCAGTGACACCCGCTGGGCCCCAGCCAATCCTGCCCTCCAGTGACATGCACCTGGTCCCGGCCAATCCCCGTCCTCCAGTGACACCCGCTGGGCCCCAGCCAATCCCCGCCCTCCAGTGACATGCACCTGGTCCCGGCCAATCCCCGCCCTCCAGTGACACCCGCTGGGCCCCAGCCAATCCCTGCCCTCCAGTGACATGCACCTGGTCCCGGCCAATCCCCGCCCTCCAGTGACACCCGCTGGGCCCCAGCCAATCCCCGCCCTCCAGTGACATGCACCTGGTCCCGGCCAATCCCTGCCCTCTAGTGACACCCGCTGGGCCCCAGCCAATCCCCGCCCTCCAGTGACATGCACCTGGTCCCAGCCAATCCCCACCCTCCAGTGACACCTGCCAGGCCCCAGGCCAATGCCTGTCCTCCAGTGGCACCCGCCAGGCCCTAGGCCAATCCCTACCCCCCAGTGGCACCCGCCAGGACCCAGCAAATCCCTGCCCTCCAATGCCATCTGCTGGGCCCTGATCAATCCCTGCCCTCTAGTGACACCTGCCTGGCCCCAGCCAATCCCCGCCCTCCAGTGACATGCACCTGGTCCCAGCCAATCCCCACCCTCCAGTGACACCCGCCAGGCCCTAGGCCAATCCCTACCCCCCAGTGGCACCCGCCAGGACCCAGCAAATCCCTGCCCTCCAATGCCATCTGCTGGGCCCTGATCAATCCCTGCCCTCTAGTGACACCTGCCTGGCCCCAGCCAATCCCCGCCCTCCAGTGACATGCACCTGGTCCCAGCCAATCCCCGCCCTCCAGTGACATGCACCTGGTCCCGGCCAATCTCTGCCCTCCGGTGACACCCGCTGGGCCCCAGCCAATCCCCACCCTTCAGTGACATGCACCTGGTCCCGGCCAATCCCCGCCCTCCAGTGACATGCACCTGGTCCTGGCCAATCCCCGCCCTCCAGTGACACCCGCTGGGCCCCAGCCAATCCTGCCCTCCAGTGACATGCCCCTGGTCCCGGCCAATCCCCGTCCTCCAGTGACACCCGCTGGGCCCCAGCCAATCCCCGCCCTCCAGTGACATGCACCTGGTCCCGGCCAATCCCCGCCCTCCAGTGACACCCGCTGGGCCCCAGCCAATCCCTGCCCTCCAGTGACATGCACCTGGTCCCGGCCAATCCCCGCCCTCCAGTGACACCCGCTGGGCCCCAGCCAATCCCCGCCCTCCAGTGACATGCACCTGGTCCCGGCCAATCCCTGCCCTCTAGTGACACCCGCTGGGCCCCAGCCAATCCCCGCCCTCCAGTGACATGCACCTGGTCCCAGCCAATCCCCACCCTCCAGTGACACCTGCCAGGCCCCAGGCCAATGCCTGTCCTCCAGTGGCACCCGCCAGGCCCTAGGCCAATCCCTACCCCCCAGTGGCACCCGCCAGGACCCAGCAAATCCCTGCCCTCCAATGCCATCTGCTGGGCCCTGATCAATCCCTGCCCTCTAGTGACACCTGCCTGGCCCCAGCCAATCCCTGTCCTCCAGTGACATTCCCTGGCCCCAGCCAATCCCTGCTCTCCAGCGCCACCCAACATGGAGTCCTCTGCCCTGTCCCAGCCCCCTCCCCTCCCCTGGGCCAGGTGTGGTGCCCGGTGCTGGCCTTGATCCCGATGTGCCAGTGATCTGAATGTGCCAATAAACCAGCCGAACCCTCAGCCGTGTCCCAGTGCTGCAGCGTCCCAAGAGCGCGACAGGTTGGGGGGCCCCGCAGACCGGCGCAGCTCCCCCCAGCTGCCCTATAGGTAATTCCTGGCTGAGACCTGCTCAGCAGGGCTGCTATCAGTCCCACCAGGGGGTGTCCTGAATTCCCGGGCTGTGGGCTGAGTCCTTGCCTAGAGTCTCCTGGAAGTAACCCCTTAAGGGTCTGTCTACACTGCTGTAAACCTGGGCTCGGAGTCAGGCCCCGTGTGGCCGCAGCCCCACATCAGAAGGGCTGCATGCTGCAGTGTGGAGGCGCCAGCACAGCAGGGAGCCCCAGATCCCCCAGCTGTAAGCCCAGGTCATGCAGTGTGGACACACCCCGAGCCTCAGCAGCTCCCAGCCAGAGCCATGGGGTGCCAGCCAGCCCCATTTCCCGCCGAGTCTCCGCGAAGGCTTTCCCTGGATAGTCTGTGATGCCACAGCAGTGAGGAATTGTAGGGGGAGGGGGCTGAGTTCCCGGTTCCCAACTCCTGGCCCAGTGGGTCCCAGTACAGCCAGAAGCTCCATCTGGTCACAGTTGCACCTGCCCCAAGCAGGCTGTGGTTGGTGCCCAGCTGCCTCTGCTTCCCCTGCCTGGGGTCTGAATGTCCCATCCCTGAGGCTCTGGGGGCTTTCCTTTGGCAGGGCGATTCCAGCCCAGACAGGGTCCCACACCCATTGCCCTGCCCCCCTCCTGCCCTGGAGAGAATTAACCCTTTCCACCCAGAAGGTAGCGATAGCTAGCAGCACAAAAATGTTGCTCATAAACAGGACAAAGATCCCACGGTCATCACAGGAGCAACTCCTGGCAGAGACTGGCTCCCCCAGCCCCACTTCTCCCTCCTTTGCCAGGCCGGCTCCCCCTACCTCATGCCCAGGGCAGTGCTGCCCCCAGCTCTGCCACTATCCCTCAATCCTGACCCACAGCCCCCTGGTACCCCCATCCTGGGTTCCCCACGCCCCCAGCTCCCTCCATCTCTCTCTTGCGCCTTCACTCCCTGCAGCATGCCCACTCCTTGCGATTTCCCTCAAGTCCCCCGCCCAACGCTCCCGCTTCTGGTTCCTGACCCATCTCTTGTTAGGACCCTCTTGGCACCAGGCGCACCGGCTTTGCCATCCAAGAAAAGCCTCTTTGTGGCTGAGGAGGATTCTCTGGCAGGGAACTGGTCCACCAGAGCTCAGCAGCTTCTTCACCCGAGCACGGCCAGGGGGAGCCAGACTCAGGGCCCTGTGAGTGATGCCCTTGTCTCTTTGGTCTCCCCAGAACTGGGTGCAAATATTGCTCAGGTCACAGTGGGATAACACTTTGGGATGGAAAAATTTGGCAAGACAGAACACAAGAAAGGTCTAGGGGGCTGGGAGTCAGGACTGAGGGGCACTGGCAGAGCTGGGGGGGGCAGGACTGGGATAACGAGGGGTCGGGGATTAAGGGGCACTGGCAGAGCTGTAGGGGGGCAGGACTGGGATAACGAGGGGTCGGGGATTGAGGGGCACTGGCAGAGCTGTAGGGGGGCCGAACTGGGATAGCGAGGGGTCGGGGACTGAGCGGCACTGGCAGAGCTGGGAGGTTGCAGGGGCTCAGGGCTGGGATGGGGGGGCGGGTGAGAGCCATTTCTTTTATAGGCACCCAAATTCCTGAGGTCCCCTCCAACCCAATCTTGGGGGCGGAGAGAGAGGGGCTCCTCCCTCTCGCCTTCCCTGCCCAGGGTCCTGGCCCACACGGCCCCCTCCCTCTCCCTTCAGGCTTGGCGGCTTGTTCTGTCAGACAGGTTGAGGCAGGTTTTCGCTGACCCTGCTGTTTCGTCAGTCGAGGTGACTCAGGCTGCGACACCCTGGCAGGGCCCTGGCTACACCAGGAACCACACACAGAGTGGGAGTGATGCCCACACGGGGCCAGGATCACCCGCTCCTCCCTGACACGGCTCCAGGAACAGTAGGGGATTCCCGGCAGCCCCTGGAGTCAGCCGGTTCCAGGCCATGTTGCCTAAGGCTTGTAGCTAACGGGCAACGGGGGCTGGCTGCCTCCCAGCCCAGCTTGGCCAGAGCTGGCACCACTGGAGTTTCACTCTAAAGCTGACAACTTCCTATGGGGCCAGTTCCTTGGCGCTCCAGCTGTCCCTGTAGAAAATGCCCGGCCCCCCAGCTCAGAGTGGGCGCCGTGACGTGGGGGAGCCTGATCACACCCTGGGGCAGACAAGCCGGTCTGGTACAGAGCGACTCCCACCATCCGCTGCAGCCCACCACTGCAAACCACTACTCTGCCCCGCCCATCCCTTGGTACGTGGTCCCCATGGTGCAGTAGGGCCAGGCCGTCATCCCCCTTGTGCAGGGGGGAGCTGGGGCACAGGGGAGATGTAGGGCCAGATTCTTAAAGGTGTTTCAAAAGCATCTATGTGCCTAACTCCCATGGGTGCTTCTCGCCTAGTCTCCTTTATCGATCTGGTCCTGAAGGACTTGCCCAAAAGCAGCATCCGCAGAACAGGGGCCAAGGCCAAGGGGTGTCAGCCCAATGCTTCATCTCTAGCCCAGCCTTCAACCCTAGGCCAGTGCATCAGCGCTGCTACATCAATGCAATGACCCACTGTGCAGACCCCCCTCTCCCCCAGCAGGCTCCCCCACGTCACGGCGCCCACTCTGAGCTGGGGGCCGGGCATTTTCTACAGGGACACTGGCGAAGGAGCTTAAAAAGCAGATCCCCACCCCCTGGCTGCGAGGGTGAAATCCCAGGAGGGATCTGTCCTGCAAAGGAAGGCGCCAGGAACCCAGCTGTACGCTGCCATCCCCACTCCAGATGCATTGGGCACAGGGAAGGAAGCGACCGTTGTAGGCCAACCCTGCCTGGCCTGCACGGTGCCCAGTTCGGAGCGGGTCTGGCAGTGTCACGTTCCCTGCAGCTGGTGTCAATGGGTGGCGCTCCATTGGAGTCACTGAGGATATATGCCAGAGATAGAAAAGGCTGTTTGGTGCCAGGCAGCCCCTCCCTGGCATCCATGGGCGCCTCTCCTGGCTTTGGTCTGGTTTGAAATGCCCTGGCCCTTCCCCCCAGCCCAACCCAGGGCGCTGCCTACCAGCCTTACCTAGCGTCCCCTGTACGAGCAGCGCGGCCTCACTATGTATTCCACGGATTGTGCCCTCCTGTCTGGTGTGGCTGAGTCTCTGCTGCCCTCTGCTAGATGGAATTGGAACTGTGGGGCTGTGTTTCATAGCCTCTATACTGCCCACTCTGAGTGGTGATTCTCCTTGGTCCAGTGGGCAATAGGGGCCTGCGCTCTTGGGGCAGGTGGTTGTTGCAGTATCTTCTTGCCCTCCTGCCTCTCTTCAAGCTCCTAGTTGTGGCCCTCAAGGGTGTTCCCCACCCTCCCCCCAAGCAGCAATGGGTTTAGCTGGCCATTTAGCCCAGGCTGGCTTCCTGGGCCCTAAAGCTGAACTCTGACCTTGCCCCCCAGTGCCCTGCTGGGGAGAGCGTGGGGCAGACGCAGCATCTCTGGGCTGCCAGGTGCCAGCAGCCATGGCCCGAGGAAACGGGAGTGGAGTGGGAGGCCGTGCCCAGGGGAGGGAGGGTGGTGAAGTGCCGCGGGTACTAGTCAGCAGCATTTGAGCGACAGCCTGGCGCAGTCAGAGTGCGTTTGACAGCTGCAGGCTGCCACAGGCGGCTCGCCCAGCACGGGGCTGAGTAACAGCAAGGTTTCAGTGCTTCTGTCTTGCGTTGACTCATGGCTACTGCCCAGGAGGGCTGGACAGACTCAGAGGGCCTGCCCAGGTCGGGGGGCCTGGTCCGGGGGGAAGGGTTGCTGTCTGGAGGGTAAGGGGGGGGAGAGCTGGACAGGGGCCTGGCTGGGGTGCTGGGCCAAGGGCTGGGTGAAGGCTGGCCAAGGGCTGTGGCGCTGGGCTAGGGGCCTGAACCGGGGGGGGGAGGGGGCTGGGGTTGCAGTGCTGGGGCAGGGGGTCTGGGTGTGGGCTGGGCTGGGGGTCTGGGTCTGTGCTTCCTTGGCACCCCATCAGCTTGTGCAGAACTCAGGCTTTCAGTAAGGAGCCCCCCCACCCCGCCCCTTCCAGGCCCTTGACAGCACGGCCTAGCTGGTCAGGGCCTCTGGAGCTCTGGGTTCAATCTCTGCCTATGGCACAAGCACCCGATGCGTCCCTGGGCGTTGCTGAGCCTCTCTGGGCTGTAGTTACACTCGGTGACATGGGGACAATAACCTGTAGCCTGTGAGTGCTCCGGGCGGGGACTGAGGCGCTCGGTGTCTGGGCATGACAGCGCCAGTCTCCGTAACAGCCCCCAGCCATGCGCCTCGGGCTGCCATGGCTCCACTGGGGCGCCAGAGGAGAAGCTGGGCTGGGGGCACCCTCGGGAGGTGGCACTCCCAGCAATCCTTATGGCAGGGAAATACGTCCCAGCTGCTAACGGGGGGATGGGGTGGGCTGCACTTGGGACCCAGCAATGAGCCTGCTGGGGAGTTCACGGCGTGCACTGGACAAGGGCAGTGAAAACGATGTGTGAGTGTGCAACAGACACTCCCTCACACGCTGGTGCCCACTGGCTGCAGCGCCTAGGGAGGATAAAAGCCCTATTAGTGGCAGGGGGACTGCTCCACTGGGGTGTGTGGCAGAGGTTGCACTTTGCATCCCATGCTCCCGGGGCTACCCTGGGGCCACGGCTCAGCTGGCAACCGGGCACACAGTTTGCCAGGCTGTCCTGGACCAAGACCTCTCAGCCTGGGCTAGGCCCGATCACCTCCTCGGGCCTGTCTCTGAGCTCCGTGTGGGAATGTGGGGGATCCCTAATGCCCTGCTTCCTCCCCGGCTGCCCAGGGGCACTGAGGCTGCAAATGCTCCGGGGCTGCCATGAGCGCCCCTCGTCTCGGTCCTTGGAGAGAGCTGGGGACAGCTGCTTTCTTCACAGTGAATAAATGAGCAGCGGGAGGGACCCTGGAGGTCAGAGGTCAGCGCAGGGAGGGGTACCTGTCACTCCCACCAGGCTGGTGCGATTGGGTACCCTAAGAAGGGGCCATAGAACTGGGGAAAAGCTGCCCAGGCACATCCCCAGGGTTGGGCAGGGAGCCCGGGGGGGGGTTCCTTTCCCCCCAAAAGGAGGGCAGGGCTAGCACTGATGGCCCTGCCCAGTGCATGGCTAACTCCCCCTGTGCACATCAAACACTCCCCATAACTGCCAGGAGTCGGCCTGTCTCCACCGTTCAGGAAGCTGAGATGTCAGGAGTCCAATTCCCCCACCCCACCCCATGGGACTCTCAGACCCAAGGTTGTTCAATCTAGCCCTTATGTCACCAGCTGGGAAACTGGCCTCCTACCAGCCCGGGTGACTCCTGGGACCCCTGGAGTGCCCCTTGCTGTGTCTACACTTCGCTGCAGGTGGGGATGGGATGGGTGTATGCATGTGTATCAGCATTTCTGTGTATGGATCTGTGTGTGTGTGTGGATCAGTGTGTCTGTATGGATCAGCAAGTATTTGTGTGTATATGTATCTGTGTATCGTTGTGTGTTTCTGTGTACCTGCCACTCCTTTAGAGAGCCCTGCCAGTCCAGCCCAGAGTGGTGCCTCCTTTGGATGATCCAGCGGGTCCTGGGGCGACAGCAGCAGGGACGAGCCCAGGAGCCGTGGGGTGGGGACAGCTGAAGGAATGCCTGGAAAATATGAATGTGCACAAACCAGTGGGGCTGGATGTTGGACAGCCGGGGGCGTCCTGCAGATCCGCAGAACCCAACCCACTGCTAACCCCTGCTGTTTGAAAAACTAACACAGAGCTGGGGAGGGGTGTGTGTGTGTGTGAGAGAGAGAGAGAGTAACTCTATGTGTGTGGTACCCAGCTGCCAGCGAGAAGAGGAGAACAATTCCTAGCAATCACCACCTGCTAAATCTCATCAGTCCCAGTGAAATCACCCAGCACAGCCTGTTCCCACCCAGATGATAGCTGGCTTTGAGCAATGAAAGCACCAGCCGGATAACCCTGATGGGATCTGGGCTAGAATTACCCACCACGTGGAGCAAATGTAACATATCCAGAGTTTAGTAAACACCGGACACACTCAGCCTCTTCTTATCTAATCTCCCCTGCCCTAACCTTCTCCGTCCTAATCCAAATTGATACACTCGATCTAATCTACCCTCTCCCCGACCCCTGGCTGCACCACCTTCAGCCAAACAGAATCTAGAAGCTCCTGCTTTCGAATCAGGTCTTTGCCTCACCAAACCTTAGTCACAAAATTCATTGACTCTTTCCCAGGCCAGGTCTATGTGGGGAAGTTCCAGTGATTTAATTCAAGTCCGTTTTAAAACAGATTTAGAATTAAACTACTGCAAGGCCTTGTGTGGGCGCTCCTCTTTCAGTTAACAGCGACTCCTTGTGGTTTAGCTGAAGTCGATTCCTGACTGAGTCAGGAAATAACTCAATTGAAATAACCCTCCTGAAACAGAAACACGCACCTCCACGTAGGGCTCTGCACCAGTTTAATCACTCCTGGAATCAGAGCGCTGCATCTGTCTCATGTAGACAGTCCCAGGTGCTGATGCACAGGTTCCCACCTGGCCGATGGGAAGGAAATGGCAAATAGCACTGTATCACATCTGGGGAGGAGGGTCCAGGGCAGGGCAGGGACCAGCATCAGTCCCTGGGTTGAGATCTTTGGATGAAAAGTGCTGTAGAAGAACGGAGGGTGAGCATTAGTTTTGTACAGCGCCTGGCACAACGGGGCCCTGATCTTGGTTGAGGTCTATGCCGCGGCTCAACCAGACCATGATCTCAGTCATAAAGTCAGAGAGTTTAAGGCCAGAAAAGACCACCCCATCATGTAGTCTGACCCCCTGTCTTCCACAGGCCACCAACACAACCCAGCCCCACACACAAAACCCAACAACTGAAACTATTCTGCTGAACAACAAAAGTGTGAGGCCAGTGCAGTGCACCACACCTGTTACCATGTCCGGCCAAAAGATTTACATGTTCCTGGATTCCAAGGCCAGCAGGGACCTCTGTGATCATCAGTCTGACCTCCTGGACAGCACCGGCCAGAGAACTGCCCCAAAATAATTCCCAGAGCCCTAGTAAATTGTTCCAGTGGTTAATTATTCAAAATGTACACTTGATCTGAGGTCCGAGTCTGTGCATCACCCAGCACAATGGGTCCCTGATCTCTGGTTGGGCCCCTACTCAATCGTACAATAGAAATCATCCTTATGATTCCAGTCAATGGTCGGAGGATGGGGCGAACAGCACGGTAATGCAATTGACAAGGTCAAAGGAAAGCAGGAGCTAGGAAACGTGATACAAACACAGGCAGGAAATGCCAAAGTGAGATTCAAGCCAGTGAGGAGTGGGCTACGTTCCAGGAGCCAAGCCTAGACCCAAGAGCTCATTCCGTCACTAGCGTGCCGCTCTGACACCATGGTCACCCCTTTGCTGGGCAGTAGCTGGTGTCTGGGGCCTTGCAGTTCAGCCTGGCCAGTGGAGGAGAAATTAGTGACTTGGAGTCCAGGGCTATTCTAAGTGTAACTTGTGGGTTTACACACAGGCACCAGTTCTAGAGCACAGATGGCCACAAACAGCGCACGAGGCATTTCCAAGGAATCTCTGCCCAGTGCTCACACCTGGTTCATACAATCATAGAATACCAGGCTTGGAAGGGACCTAAGGAGGTCACCTAGTCCAACCCCCTGATCAAAGCAGGACCAATCCCCAACTAAATCATCCCGGCAAGGGCTTTGTCAAGCCGGGCCTTAAAAACTTCTAAGGAAGGAGATTCCATCACCTCCCTAGGTAACCCATTCCAGTGTTTCACCATCCTCCTAGTGAAAAAGTTTTTCCTAATATCCAACCTAAACCTCCCCCACTGCAACTTGAGACCATTACTCCTTGTTCTGTCATCTGCTACCACTGAGAACAGTCTAGATCCATCCTCTTTGGACTCCCCTTTCAGGTAGTTGAAAGCAGCTATCAAATCCCCCCTCATTCTTCTCTTCCGCAGACTAAACAATCCCAGTTCCCTCAGCCTCTCCTCATAAGTCATGTGTTCCGGTCCCCTAATCATTTTTGTTACCTTCTGCTGGACGCTTTCCAATTTTTCCACATCCTTCTTGTAGTGTGGGGCCCAAAACTGGACACAGTACTCCAGATGAGGCTTCACCAATGTCGAATAGAGGAGAACGATCACGTTCCTCGATCTGCTGGCAATGCCCCTACTTATACAGCCCAAAATGCCATTGGCCTTCTTGGCAACAAGGGCACACTGTTGACTCATATCCAGATTCTCGTAACCCCTAAGTCCTTTTCTGCAGAACTGCTGCCGAGCCATTCAGTCCCTAGTCTATAGCAGTGCATGGGATTCTTCCATCCTAAGTGCAGGACTCTGCACTTGTCCTTGTTGAACCTCATCAGATTTCTTTTGGCCCAATCCTCTAATTTGTCTAGGTCCCTCTGTATCCTATCCCTACCCTCCAGCGTACCTACCTCTCCTCCCAGTTTAGTGTCATCTGCAAACTTGCTGCGGGTGCAATCCACACCATCCTCCAGATCATTGATGAAGATATTGAACAAAACCAGCCCGAGGACCGACCCTTGGGGCACTCCGCTTGATACCAGCTGCCAACTAGACATGGAGCCATTGATCACTACCCGTTGAGCCTGACAATCTAGCCAGCTTTCTATCCACTTTATAGTCCATTCATCCAGCCCATACTTGCTGACAAGAATACTGTGGGAGACCGCGTCAAAAGCTTTGCTGGAGGAAGAGTGAGACCCGTTGGGGTCCCAGGGCGTGGGACTGCCTCCGTTACTGACTCCGACCACTCCTGCTGCTTGCACCAAACCCTGCGTCATCCATACAGTAACTCCATCACATCACGTCTCCCAAGAGTCCAAAGGTGCTCACATGATAAGAACAAACACTTGGAAGGCTGCGGTGCAGTGCCACCTGGTGATGCCGGCCACAACAACGCTACTGACATTATACAAGCTACTCCTAGAGCCTGCAGAAATTACCAGGGGCTCAGACCCATCCTCTAGGTTTTTAGAACCATCCTATTGGATTCTCTAGCAAGGAGAGGATGAAGGCTAATGACTGTCTGGATTCCACAGAGGCTGTTTGCTGGGCCCCTGCTGGGGGGAATTTCACCTTCTGTGTGTCTGTGTTCCACAACTCCCCTGCACCCCCCACCCCCACCCCCAGCCACGCCTGTTGCTGCTGAGGGTGGTGTTGACCTTGGCTCATGATCACGCTTACGGATCTTCCAGTCTGGCAGCAAAATAAACAACTTTTTAAAGAAACAGAGGTGCCAAATATCCTCCTAATACTGCAGCTACTGTATTCCTTGAGTTAGCAGGGCCCGGGCAGGGTTTGCTGGGCTTGGGAGCTACAGCAGGGAGCCAGGAGCTAACACTGGTCTGGAATGCAGCAGGCTGGGTGCCACAGACCATAGGGTCAGCGCTATGCCCCCCAGCTTTGGAACTGTCTCTTGGAGGAGCCCTTCAGTGGGCCAGACCCCAACGGGTCTCACTCTTCCTCCAGGGGCCTCACCACCTCCTTGACTGAACCTCTGGGGCTCCAGCCCTCCAGCTTCATTCACCACCTGAGCTCTGCTCAGTGAGTCTGGCTGAGACAGACCCCTGGGACAGACGTGTCCACTCCGCAGGGATTAACGCACCTCGCCCGGCATTCGCAGTGTGCAGTGTTAGTCACCTGGAACCCAGCAGCGGAAATCCTTAGATTAGCACAGATGGCTGCAGCACAGACATGCTGCAGTGAACCCCATGTTCAGGCTCTATCTCTGTCTGACCCCCTCAATTCCCCAGCGAGAGCCCCCCACTCCCTCCAGTAGCCAACTCTTACCCCCTTCCCCCACCTCACACCTTCCAAGTCCTTTGGGGGGGTCTGTGGTCAGCCTCCCTGCTGCGAGGTGGGGAAATCCATCTCCCTTTAGGGCACTGCTTGCTGGGTGTCAATGCCTGATGATTGGCCTCGCCATTGTCGGCTCGGATTCTCCTTTGATATGGGGGTGGCCTCGGCCAGTCCTTTTTAATGAGGCTCAGGCGGCTAGACAACGGGCATGCCTGTCTCTCTCAGCCTGCCCTGAGAGCAAATTAGGCCTTTTCCCCACCCTGGGTAGCCATGCAAAATATAAGGGAAACTGAGGCACACATAGGGTTCCTAAAAACATTACAGAAAAGTCCCACTGTGACACATTAGGCGTGTTCTGTGCACCAGGAACTGCCTCTGCAGATGGAGCCTTTTGCCTTGCTTGTTTCAAGGAGACATTTTCCCCAGCTCTGTTTGGGATCCACTCAGTTCAGTTGTCATAGGTCAGGTGAGCGGTGGTCACACACAAGGACTGGAGCCACTGTTTATCTCCCTGGGAGCTGCTGTTTTCCTGATAAAGTTTCTACTGGCCCTGCTAGGCCTGGAATTGCCAAGAGAAGGAATCAGCTCTGGATTCTCTTCCCACACACACATGCCTTGCTCCATTTGTGCCAGAGAAATTCTTCCTGATTTACACCGGTGAGGCTGAGAGGAGAATCGGGGTCGAGCGGCTGTAATTCAGACATTTGCCGAGATTCCTAGATTCGAAGGCCAGATGGGACAGTTACAATCATCTCGTCTGTCTCAGAATCACCAAGCACCCTCAAAATCCTGAGAGCAGCTTCAAGATCAGGAGATTTTTGCATGAGTACATTTTTTAACAGAACCCAACATTTGCCTTCTGGGGTTTGAGCTGTTGGGGAATCACATTTTCAAGCTTTTCTCTAGCACCACAAGAGTTAGGGACCTGACTTTTTCATTTAAGTGAAGCAGACATTGCCCCATCATCACGGGACTCCTGGAGCTGAGGCCTTTAAAAAAAAACCCACAAAATATCACAGGAGTTTCCAACGTCGCACTGAGCTGTGCAGTCCCGACCAGAATCCAACCTTCCTGTTGCAAGGCCCAATAACTGCTGGTTTCGCCACATTATCTCCCCGAGATCCAAACTCCAACCCCAGCCCACCAGCCACCCAAGAGCAGCCCTGGCAGCTGGCCAAGATGAGAGATTTCCCATCCTGTGAGTCAAATCCAGAGCAGGCTGGTGAACAGCTACTTCCCGCCCGCTGGGCCCTCCGGAAGATACTAATTCTGCTTTTGTTGTTTTCATGACATTGGTTTTGCTAGACCTTGGTTTGAATGTGCGATTGACTGGCTTTTTTACACCAGCCGAACTTACCTTGCAGCCGGTGTTTGAAAGTCTCTGAGCTCCCTTCCAGCCCAGGGGACAGCGGCCTGTCATTGAACTACTGCCTACAACGTGAACCAGCTTCACCGGGAGAGACTGAGAGAGGCTCCCCTGCGTACCCCACAGCCCAATGGTTTTCCATGAGCAAAGGCTGTCCTGACTTCGGCACCGGGAGAGGGCTCACGACTGAGCCTCTAGAGCAGACAGAAGTGCCTAAAGCTCTTTGCGGGGCAGGGTTCAGGCCAGATCCCTCTCCTTGGCATTTCCTGCTCCTATTTCTGGCTTCTGTGCAGCCCATTCTCCAATTTGACATTGCCCACTGAGCCCACGTGAAGCTAGCCCTGAAGTCCCACCGGGAGTCTGTGGCAGGACAGGGAATTGAACCACAGCTGTTAACTCACACCCTAACCCCTGGGCCTGCCTTCATGGCTATGGGATGAGCCCTGGTGGCAGCCCGGGGGGCAGCCAGGATCCCAGCCAGAGGAGGAGGGTGAGGCAGAAGGGCCATGTCTCATGTCCAAACCCGCAGTGAGCCCATGTTAAAGCGGGGGCTGGAACCTGGGCTCCATGCCCCACAGCACACGCTTCCCCACACGATGCCTCTCCCAGCCTGTCTTCTGCCTGGCAGGATCCCTGCCCTGGTGCCTGGGTGGGACATGCCAGGCTGATGCGCTGGGACCTAGTCTGGAGCTGGACTCTGCATGTGGGTCCGGGCTGGGCTCGGCGACCCTCGCCCCTTCCCCCACCTCCCTGAGATACAGCAGGGAAACAGACACACTCTTTAGAAACCATCCTCCTAAGAGGCAGCTGGATGGTGCCAGGCCCAGCTCACAGGAGACAGCCCAGGAGGGGTGGAGGGGCAGCCCGGGGGGTAAGGCGCTAGTAGCACTCATGGGACCTGAGCGCAAGCCCCTCCTCCATTGCTGGTGACTTGGGGCTTATCACATAGCCCACCCTCTGCCTTGTGTACCCTGGGGGGAAATCCACCCTCCCCTAGCTCAAATGGAGGCAGTCTGGCCTAGAAACCCAGGAGAGCTGGGCCATATTCTTGTCTCTGCTGCTGGGGGATGTAGGGCAAACCCCACCCTGCCCTTTTGCCTCAGTTTCCCCATGTCTGTAAAACGGTGACAGTGACACTTCCTCAGGAAAGCCCTTTACAAGCTGTGGATGCCGAGAGGTGGGTATTAATACTGGGCAGACCTGGCACACCGAGGACACGGGCCCGGGGTCTTCAGCTGTTCCAGGATCCTGCTCCCTTTCACAGTGGACTCACCCCCTCCTCTGTATTCCCACCCCACTCTCTGTTGGCTTCACCCTCCCCTCCTCCCCAGTTCTTGGGGGTCCTGCAGCCGCCACTGAGCCCTCCGGGCCAGGCTGGGCAGTCAGCCAGCTCACGCCCCCCACCCCCTCCTCCTGGCAGACCCGGGGCCCCGATCCCACGAGTCGGGCCCGGAGCCGGAGCCTCTCACGTCTGCCCAGCGAAGCGGGGAGGGCTCGGGCTGGTTTCCCCGGGCCGAGGCCGCGCCCCTTTTCGGAGAAACACCTGTTCCGACCTGCCAGACAGGTTCCTCCCCCCTCCCCCCCCCGCGCCCCGGCGATGCTGGGCCAGCAGCTTGGGGAGCCTCGAAGCGCAGCGCGGCCGAGCGGGGAGCGCAACCAGCGGCCGGGCATGAGCCAGCGACCCAGCGGGCCCTGAGCGCACGAGGCCCGGCCCCCGGGGGATCCGCGCGCCCAGGTTCGGGGGACCCCCCTCCCGGAGACTCCCCCCAGGAGACATCGCCCCCCCCCCCCCGGCACCCGCTCGCTCAGGGAGGAAGATCCCGGCCCGGGGGGGCCGCTGTGAGTTCCCCACGCGTGTCGTGACAGCGGCGTCATGAGCGGGTCCTTCGCCCCGGCCCCGGCCCCGGCCCCCGCGGCTTGGAAACTCCTGCTGCTCTGCCTCGCAGCCTCCGGTGAGTCGCCCGGTCCCTTCGCCAGGCTCGGGGCTCCCGGGCCAAAGAGCCGCGGCAGGCTCCTGAGCAACTTCGGACGAGGTTGCCTTGGTCCTGCCTCAGCGCGGGGGCCAGACTCGGGGGGGTTCCCCGGCGCCCTCCCAGCCCCCCATAAACACCGATCCGGAGCTGCCTGCCTGGCTCCTGCCTTCTGCCCTCTATGCACCCCCACCCTGCAGCGATGTGGGGTCCCGGATCTCTGCTCAAGAATCCCCTTCGGGTTTTGGGGGGGTTCCTTTGTGTCGCCCCCTGACTGCAGTTCATCCTGCGGCTCAGATCCTGCAAGAAACCCAGTGCGGGGGGCGGAACCCGGACAGGCTCGGGCCCCTAGGCAGGATCGGGCCCCGTGTGCTTGTGCAGCGAGATATTGTTGTGCCCTTTGGTTGTCAGGTGTTTTCAAACATTCTCCTGCATGAAGAGGTCCCCCCACACACTTTTCCCCTACAAGGCCCCCCCACCCCATTGCAACCCCCCCCCCAAACTAAGCACCAGGCACCGCCATTCCTTCCTCCACAAGCATTAAGTCCCTGCCTTTGCCTTCCCACTGGGTCAAGGTTCTGATCCCCCTCCTCCCTCCCTTGACCAGCTCATGCACCCCTGGAACTCGGGGGTCCTCGGGGCTATTGGCCACAGAGCTGTTGGGTCTCCGCATGGGGGTCATGGGTGGCTAGCTCTGGGGTGGGGTGCAGGCAGTGGGCCATTGGCTAAAGGGACTTCCAAGGGGTAAGAAACTTGTCCCCTTGCAGAGGGCTCTTTAGACATGGACTCCTTGGTGCTGCCTTCCGAGGGGGGGTGTGTGCGTGTGAGCCCCCCAGAGATGGGCCACATAGAGTAAGCTGCTCCCCAGGCTCACCCTAGCAGGGGTTTGCTGCCGCCCCACCCCCATTACTACGTGCTTGGCACCCATCTGGTGCCCTCCCTGGCAGCCTCGCAGTGACTCGACAAATGCTGCCACTTCCCAGCCCTGCCCCCTGTCAGCTGAGCTGCTGACTCAGGCTTTAGCCCTTCGGTGGTGGCTCCAAGCCACCCGCGTGACTCAGAACATGGCAGGATCATAACAAGCTGGGCTGGGCAGGGCCGGGCAGGTGAGCAGGTCCTCTGTGCCTGTATAGTGCCCGGCACAACGGGGCCCTGACCTGCTGCGGAGTCTCTGCACCCCATGGTGGTTCGGATGGGAAATGCTGACACCAAAAGCAGGAGCAGTGAGAGCAGCTGTTGCAGTAGGCAAAGGCAGGGATGGGGAAGAGGTAGCTGATATGGGGAGGGAGCCTAGAGAATGCCCTGGCCGGGGCACCAGGCCCACTGCGTGTGCTCAGGGCAGGCTTCGGGCCTTCCCTGTCTCACATAGCTGAGTGGAAGCTGCTATGTGACCGGGATGCAGTGGCTACCTGTCTCCAGGGCTGGCCTGGTGGCTGGTGACTGACTCTTAGGTGGCAAGTTGGCAGGGTGTGGTCCTGTCCAACCAGGCTCTTATTAAACAGGGTGACCGCTCTCTGTGTCTCTGTCACTGGGCACCAGGCTCAGGGTTGCTCTGCTAGAAACAACCTCCAACCCTGACCCTACCAGGGGCAAATTGGGCAGGGGGGATGACCCCGGCCTCCTGCCCATGGGCTGCTGAGCTGTCCCCAAGAGCCTCCAGGTTCAGCTTTCAATCTGTGATTCTCTGGGGCTCACAGCCCACTGCCCCGGATGCCCACGAAGTGCTAATTTGCATGTTTATTTGACACCCACCTTTTTTAATCATTGCTTCCATAAATGCACTCTAATTGATACAGATTAATAATAATGATGATGATCCTTTATTAATTATGGGGGAAGGCTTCTGGTTTCCTCTGTTTATCAGCAGAAGAACGTTGGAGGTGTTTAACTTGGTTTGCTGTTCACCCCAGGTGGGATGGGTGGCAGGGGCTGTGCTGATAACAATCTTTGAGCACTTTCATTCCATCAGCTCTTGGGGTGGAGCAGGTGTTTCCTCATCAGTTTCAAGGCTGTCTTCGTATATTGTTGCTTTTTAGTGGGAGGCTGGAGTGATAAGCCAGCTCTGCCTGTACATTCCTGTCCCATGACAAGAATCTCGTCCGTTTCATCATGGCCCAGTCATTAGCTGCTTTTCAGACAGGGGATGGGAGATTCTGCGCTTTTGCAGACTGTGTCAAGAGACGTTGCTTGTTTTCATTTAGAGAAGGGCCTGATCCTCCAAGTTCAGATCTGGGTTCCAAGCTGGAGGCTGTCTGGATCCGGCGTTTAGGTGTGGACCCAGCTATTGCGGGTATACTTGATCCTGCCTCAGTGCAGGGGATGGATCAGATGACTTCTCCCTGTCCCTATTCCTTCCAACCCTACGTGTCTATGATTTGATGATTGTCCCCCCCTTGTCCCCTTCTGAGCTGAAAGAACGGAATGAATCATAGAATATCATGGATGGAAGGGACTTCAGGAGGTCATCTAGTCCAACCCCCTGCTCAAAGCAGGACCAATCCCCAATTTTTGCCCCAAATCCCTAAATGGCCCCCTTAGGGATTGAACTCACAACCATGGGTTTAGCAGGCCAATGCTCAAATCACTGAGCTATCCTTCCCCCCCAAATCATGGGTCCTCTTTGCTGTTTTCTTTTCACCCTTTCCTCCCAGCTGGCCTGATGAAAACAGACGCTTTCCTAGTCAATGACAGGTTTCAGAGTAGCAGCCGTGTTAGTCTGTATTCGCAAAAAGAAAAGGAGTACTTGTGGCACCTTAGAGACTAACAAATTTATTAGAGCATAAGCTTTCGTGAGCTACAGCTCACTTCATCGGATGCATTTGGTGGAAAAAAACAAACAAACAAAAAAAAACAAAAAAAACCTTTTTTTTTTTTCCACCAAATGCATCCGATGAAGTGAGCTGTAGCTCACGAAAGCTTATGCTCTAATAAATTTGTTAGTCTCTAAGGTGCCACAAGTCCTCCTTTTCTTTTTTCCTAGTCAGTTTCACTTCCTGGTTCTCAAGTGCAAGCCCCTGCACTGCAAAGCTTGAGCCTGAGGGGGACACCTGGAGCCACCTGTTCCCGCTTGATGCATATGAAACCTGCCATCCTAGGTGTGTTTCGTTCCATCTCAGTGTGTGTGTGTGTGGGGGGGGGCGGTTAAAACCAACTAGATTTGGGGCAGAATTTGTGACTCGCTCACTTGGCGTGACTGTGCCAGGGAGGAAGGTTCTGGAACCCAGACCGGGCCAGCCTGACACTAGCTACTAGCCCAGCACGGGAGATGCTTTAGAACCTAAATCCAGCTGCATGTTTTGAATCCAAACCCCGACTCCCAGGAACCAGTTTGGATCTGGATCCAAATGTTCCAGCCCAACTCTCCCCGGAGATGCTGGCATGGGCTGATGGAAGCTGGTGGGGCGGGAGATGCCAGGTTATAATCTCCTTCCTCCTTCCAGCTCCAGGGTTCCCTGACACCTCCCCATGTTCTGCTTGTCTCTCCCAGTGTTAGTGACTCTCGGGCATGGAGATGGCTCCAGAACTCATTGTCTTCCCCTCCCTTATTCCCTTTCTCTTGGTTTCTCTGCCTATTGTATGTGTCCAGGCACATCCTCACTCTGATCACACGCAATATCTGCTGTAGGGGAAGCCAGGCGTCTCCTCCAAAAGCCATGCTCCGTAATCAGCTCTCAGCAGCCAGAGGGCTGCTAGTTGTTTAATGATCCGAGCTTGGTGAGGATCGGCGTGGGTCTTGCTAAACAGTGCGGGGGGAGGGGGTGTGTGTGTGGGTGGGTGTGGGTGAGAGAGAAGCGGCAGGCAGTGTGCAAGTGGCCTGCCCCGCTGGCCCTTCAACCCTGGGGCTCTGTCCAGTCTCCAAGGAAATTTCTGCTTTGACTCTGGTGGGGATTGGATCAGGCCCCAGAAGCATGATCCCCAGTCCCAAGCACTAAAGGAGTCAGTCACTCCCCGTGCTGGGAGTCAGCAGCCAGCTGGGATAGGGGGGTGTGTGTGTGCGAGTGTGTGTGCGTGCGCATGTGGCATGCCTATTGCACCAGCCGATTGGCTGTGGGAGTGCAGATGGATGGGTGGGCAGGAGCGGGTGCAGTGTGGTGGACAAGCCTGTGTCACAACAATGCCCTGCACCCCTGGGAATCGCTCTGCGGCCAGATCTTCCCCCGTTCATAATGAGGCAACGCTTACCTTTTAGCTCCCCTGACTATGCGCCGGTGTTGAGTGTTGCTTCCCACAACAGGGGCTACTTCACTAGAGGATAACAACCTGCTACTGCTACCAGCTATTGGAGTTGCTCCTTTATCTCCAGTGGTTGATCTCTTTGCTGAAGGTCCTTGTTCAAATCCTGCTGGTGCCCTATGATGGAGTTCACAGCTCCATGAGGGATTCAAGATGAGGAGTGAGTTGTTATACTATACTGCCAAGGGGCAGTGTTGCCTAGTGGCAGGGGCACTATATTATGATTCAAGACACCAGGGTTCTGTTACTGGCTATGCCACAGACCTTGGGTAAGTGCCATCCCTGCTCTGTGCCTCAGTTTCCCCCTCACTTTTTGTCTGATTACACTATGAGCTTGTTGGGGGCAGGGACTGTCTCTCACTGGGTGTCTGTGCAAGACCCTGATGTAATACAGAAAATAATTCTCCCTGATTTATGGTATAAAGATGCTCAGCTCTTTCCAACTGTTCGGGGCTCATCTGTCTCCATTCCTGTGTGTCTAGCATCCCTTGGTTAACAGGAGACATTTCTCTGACAGATCGGCTCTAGGGATTATTTGGGAAGCAGATCTTTGGCCTGGGTTAACCAGGAGGTCAGACAAGACAATCACAATGTTCCTGCCTGGCCTTGGAGTCTATGAAGTGATGCCAGGGAGGTCTCCTTGGCTCAGACTTCCTCGTCTGCTGGCATAACCCAATGGCTGTTGTGGAGTCCAGCCTGGACTTCGACACTGTACAGCCCCACTGTCTCTGGCTCCTACACCCCTGCTGACTCATTCCGCCCTCTCTAGGGAACAGAGGAGGTCGGTGGGTTAGAGAGATTCAGACTAATTGAAGGTGCTTACACGGTGGGAAAGAGCCAGTGGAATAGCTGCCCTGCAGGATGCTGCCTCTGTCACCTGGAATCTTTAACTCCAGCCGGGGCATCTCTGTCTGACAGAGCCGCTCAGGCTCGCACCAGAGCAACGGGGGTATGGGAATCCCTGGGGGAGGGTCTCTGGCCTGGGATATGCAGGTGCTCAAACTAGATCGTCAGCATGGGTCCGTCTGGCATTGAGAGCTTAGGGTGAACTGGCTCCATTGAAATCAACAGCAAAACTCCCACGGATCTCAATGGGGCCGGGATTTGGCTCAGTGAATCCAGGAGCATGGCTATAGGGCTCCCTCCCAGGGGGCTCGCTCAGATCTGTCGTAGTGGCTCTGCGTAAGGATGGGGGTTTTGGATCCCATTTCCCTGGCCACGTGGAATGAGTGGTCCAGTGGGAAAAGCTCTGGGCTCTCTGTCACTGCGAGGGGCTCAATCCCGCTTTGGCTGCCCTAGTACAGACCCTGCACCCAATCGGGGTGGATTCCGCCACAGGGCTAGAGCCTTGGGCTCCCCTGAATGGCTAGCTGGGGAGACCCAGGGCCTGAAACCTCCAGCAGTTCCTCAGGACTCTGCATGATTCAGTGGCATTCTTTCTGCAGGGCAGGAGGAAATGTGAGGCCCCGGGACTGCACTCTTTGCACAAACCCAGCCTAACTGGACCTGTGTGGCCGGAGAGTGGGCAGGAGGCAAAACCACTCCTACCCCAGCCATTGTAGCTGGTCGTTTGTCGCCACCAATAAAACTGCAGAGCCGCTGACTCCCCAGGCCTGTAACTGCGCAGAGCAGCCCAATTAGCCATGTCTTTCCCATGCACCTGTCGGGCAGCTCAGCTGGTCCCGAGAAAGATCTGGGAAGGTCGGAGCCCCAGGATTCCTTCGCTTCTCCCCCTTGCCCAGGGGCATATGGTAACGGGCTAATTTCTCTAGCAAAAGCCCGCGGACGAGGGATGGACCCCAACCCACCCACTGGCCTGGACCTCCCAGGGAGAAATCGCCCTGTCCACTTCGCTGGGAGAGCTGCAGGCTACTGGCTTCCCGGGGGCAGGTCTGAATGCAGGGGGTGTGTGGGAGGGGGAGCGGGTCTGGCATAAGCGGTCCCTGTGGAGACAGCAGCTGGTAGCACTGGGAGGGATGAGCAGGAAGGAGACCAGGGCTGGGCATGAGTCTCCAGCATAGCAGGGCACTAACTCTGCCAGGCGAGGGGATGAGACCAAGCCTAGCCGCTCCTGCATGGCATGCCAGCAGGCACCAGCCTTCGCAGGGCTCCCAGCTGAAGAGGAGGATGAGCCAGGGAGTTTCTGCCCAGGCCAGAGGGCCCCAACCTTTGTCTGAAGCCTCCAGGGACACAGAGCTGGGGGTCCCGGGATGCTTCCCTGCCTGCAGTAATTTCTCAGTGGTGCTTCTCTAGGGGTCTGGCTCGCTCAGAGTTGGCAACTCTGCACCCCGCCTGCTTAGTTCACCTTCCCCAGGGTCCGAGCAGGCTGTGCTGGGTGGGGTGGGGGGATTTTCCAAAGTGCCCGGCACCTCCCACGGTGATATCTCCTGCTCATCACCCTGGGTGTGGTTTGTTTACCCAGACTGTGAGCTTGCCAAGGCCGGGACTGTCTGGATACAGCCATTGGGCCAGTCTCTATAGGGTTTGGCAACTTCTAATCTGACTTTGGGACTTGGATGTGAGCTCAATGGACCTGCGAGTGTCTCTTATTATGTATCTGTGTAGTGCCTGGCATGACAGCAGGCTCCCCCCTGGTTGAACCTTCAGATGTGACTAAAAGAAAAGGAGTACTTGTGGCACTTTAGAGACTAACAAATTTATTTGAGAATAAGCTTTCGTGAGCTACAGCTTACTTCATCGGATGCAGGGGGTGAGGCCCCACCCGTAACGAGAAAACTTGGGCCAAAAAGTTCCCGCAGAATTTCAAATAACCACCAGGCCTGCCAGCCAGCCCCTGTCCGCAGGAATCAATTGGCTCCATAATGGTGCCGTAATTTTTGGGTGCCCTATGCAGCCATGTATGTTGCGTATGTCTAAAGACGGCCCGGGATCCGTTCACCCTTGGTGCCCGTGTGTTGAGCCGGCTCTCTGGGCACACCAGAGCTGGTGGGAAAAGAAAATTTCTATCTCCTGGGGACAGTCCAACGGTCCCGAGTTTGTTTTTCGTGACGAAAAGTCCAAAACTCGAAATATTTGACAGAACAAAACATTCCGGTTCGGAATCACCGAAATGAAACGAGCCAGTAATATCACAACGGTATCATACAGTCGATTTCATTGGGTGAGCTGGCGAGGGTCTTACCCTCCATTTGACGGCATCTCTGTGTCTGTCAGTCTGTCTGTCTGTGACATGTATGCAGTGCGGTTGTAGCCGTGTCGGTCCCAGGATGTTAGAGAGAGGAGGTGGGGGAGGGAATACCTGTTATCGAGCCAAATTCCCTCGGGGAGGGAGACAAGCTGTCGAGCAACACAGAGCTCTTCTTTGTATAGTTCCACAGCTTGTCTCTTTCATCATCAGAAGTTGGTCCGATAACAGGGATGACCTCACCTGCCTCGTCTGTCTGTCACATGGTGACAACTTTGCAATGCCACGGATGATCAATTCCAAAATTTCAGGGAACGTTCTAGGCACCAGTGGGTGGAACCCTACTGGTGCAGGGGAAACCTGGAAAACAGGAAGGGCGGGAGGATTGGGGGAGAGTGGGGGCCCTACCATGCGATTAGCACAACCACTGTCGGTACCGGTAGATCCAACAACCGGTGCATGGCCCCCAAAGTGAAATGAAACAGAAGGCAGAAGGCGAAACAAGCTCCCCCGTTCCCAGCGTGAATCATTTGGAAGCGTTTCGTTTGGACGTTTCGTTCCGCATGGAACGTGTCGGTTGCGCCGAGGCACGGGCGGTTTCCAACGGCCTGTCATAAATGTCTCGCCCCGCTCTAGCGCGGGTGGATACAGTCGTTCGCTCCGTTCCGTTGGAGCCCTTCATCGGGGCCGTTGGACAGAGGCTGTGGACGTGTTGCTCCCCGTCTTCCATGAGCTGCCTTCATTCACAGCCTGGCCTGTCTGCTGAGCCTATCCAAAAGAGGCAGCCCATTGCGGTCCGGGGCTGGGCTCACGTAGGCCAACAATCAACCGACTCCTGGTTCCTACTTTGTGCGGCTTTGTGTTGCATTTTGCCTGCAGGCCCAAGGAGCGCTGGGCACGGAGCTGGGGAGGAGCAGGCTGGTGGTAGGAGCAAGAGGTGGCTGTTTTTCTGGTTGGGTGGGTGTGTTTCGCCGGCTTAGGCTGCGCGTGCAGTTAGCTTTATGGGATAATGAGCTGGGAGGAACTCGCAAGGCAGGGACTGGGGGTGGGACAGGCCGGTTGGGTTGCGAAAAGCAGGAGGGGCCCCGTAAACTCTCCCCCACTCTCACTGCAGGGGCTGGGGGGTGCTTACTTCTGGGTTTTGTGCATTGATCTTGGGGGTCAAACAAGAGAAGGAGGAAGGAGCCCTGTCTGTAACCCTGGTTGTCTCAGGACCCCAGAATGTCAGGGAGTCTGTCCTCTCACCCACCCCACAGCTGAGTTTGTCTCATTAACCCCAGGTGGGGAAACTGAGTCACAGAGCTGGGAAAGTGACTTGCCCAGGGCCACTCGCTGAATCTTTGCCAGGACAATGGAAAGAACCAGGAGGTCTGGCTCCCAGTCGTCTGTCTGTCTGTCTGTCCATCTGTTGGACAGGGCGCAGACCGCTGCAGTGTGAAGGCTGAGGTGACCCTTCAGTGCAGTGAGATTCGCTAACTGCACGCCCTGCCCAAGGGAACCCAGAGCAGCTGTCTCTGTCCCCTGGTCAGCAAGGTCTTGCCCCCTTCTGGCTGCCCACTGATGCCCATCTCTTGTGCTTGGCATCTGACCTTCCTCTCTTCCTGGAAAGCTGTGGCAGAGAGACCAAGGATGGTGTGAAGGGCAATGGAGGTGGTGGGGGTGTGACGTGGGGTGGGAGGGCGTGAAGGGGTGGGGGTGACATGAAGGGCATTTAGGGGCTGTGAAGGGCGTGTGGTTGCAGTCAGCTGCAGGTGTCTCCTGCCCGCAGCATTCCTGCCCTCTCGGGGATTGTGCCAGGCTCAGCAGCTTTGCCAGCTTGCGCCTTGGCAGGCCGCCTCTCTTCCTATGACGGGTTCCCCATGGCAGCAAAACAAAGGTGCTTGTGCAATGGGGCCATGAACCAAAACGGGGCGGGGGGTGTCCCACAGCATAGGGGGCGGGGGTTGATTTCTCATTCCAACAGTCAGATCCCCCAAGCCCCCAGGTGTTCTAGGGAGTGGGTGCCAGCAGCATGGTCCCCCCCAGCCCCAGCATAGTCCCCTCTGCAGAGTCTAGACCTAGCCCGCTTTCCTCCCTCTTCTCCCATGGGTGCTACCGTGCCTTTCATTCCCTGCCCTTGCAGAGGTTTATAGGGGCCTGAGGTGAGAGGGGGCTGGGGAGGGGACCCAGCCCAACCATCCCCTCTGCGGGTTGGACAACCAGCACTGAGGCAGCGAAACCTGCAGGCTGCAGCCATCATTTGGCCAATTAACTTGATTGCAGCCCCGTGGGCTTTGATGTTACAAGCGTTTGGGAATACAGGGCTAATTGCCTTGCGTTTCGCTGACGAACCAAAGGAGCTGAGAGCTGGTGGAGCCAGTTTGGGGATCCTTTAGTTTTGTTTTACCCTTGTTCCTCTGGCGCCCAGGTACTGTGCTGCTCTCAACCCAGCTGCCCGGACAGAGCTGCCAGAGACACCCCTGACACCACATGGCCTAGGCTGGGAGCTCTCAGAGTCCAGCATCTCAAAAGGCGTTGGGTACCTCCGTCCCCTGCAGAGGCCAGGCTATCCCCTCACTAGGGCAGCAGTAGGCAGCGAGGAGACGCATGCAGGTGCCATGTTGCAGAGGCACTAGAGAGCGCCAGGGGCGTTATAACGTGCGCCAGACCCCAGACACGCTTTCACCCTGGCGGAGCCGGGACTAGAACTCTAGATTTTTGTTTCCAAAGCAACAGGCCTCTTCCCTGGGAGCAGCAGGGGAAGCTCTCCTCTGCGCAAGCAGCATTAGGGATTTGATGCTGTTTGTTCCCTGACTTTCAGCTGGGAAGGAGCGTTTCCAGGCCGCTTGCAGCGAGTGCGAAGAGCAGTGCCCGTCGGCACGTGTGCCAGCGATGGGATGCAGGGCCCACTACGCCCAACCCTTCTGTGAAGCTGGGCCAGCTCCTAGGGCAGGGGGGAAGGGGCTGGCTGATGGGGAGCACAGAAATGCAGGCAGAGAAACAATGCATGCAGTTGCTGTGCGGTAAATCGCGGTGCATGCAATTGTGGGCGATGTCTGCGTACATCCTTGTATCGTCCTGCTGGGGCCTTTGCATGCTTGTTTTTCCTGGAAATCTGGCTGGAAGATTGGATCTGGAGGGGCTGCTTAGAACGCTTGCTGGGGAGAGCTGTGTTCGGGCTGCCTGCCCCAGGGAGGCAGCAAGGGCCATGAGCAGGAGCTGCGCTGGCTGCTTGGTGTTGGGAGCTGTTCCCGGATCGCCAAGATCCAGTGGATAGCAGAGCCGCCGGGAAGAGCAGGGAGCCCCAGCCTGTGATGCTCCAAGCTAGATCAGTGCACTGGCAAGTGATCGGCAGAGAGCAATCCATTTCCCAGGGGGTTGGGGTCTCTCGTCCCTATGGCTCGACAGCAGCTTTTGGCTCTGCCCCATTGTGGGAACATCTGGTTGGAAGGGACGGGGCATCCTGGCGGGTCTCAGGGATTCCTCGGTGGTGTTCCCTGCCCGGAACGCTGCTGTGGGTGTGGAGAATGGCACCCTGGCATGCCAAGTCCTCCAGAGCTCCCCTGCCTCCTGTGGGTCGCCGGGCGGCTCCTTGCCATAAGTGCGTGTTCCCCAGTGGTCGGGCTTTACTGGTGCAAACAGAGCAAAGGCTGCAGCTGCTGGAAGAGGCTGCTCCTTTGTGCCAGCAGCGCGCTGCCCCTGTGCCATGGGGCATGCGACGCGGGGAGACCCCCTCCACATAGGATGGGATCAGGATCAGGGACCTGTTTCTCTCCTTTTCTGGCCCCCATCAGTTTCAGGGCTCAAGCAGCCGGGTTCCCAGCCCTGAGATCTGCGGCCTGCCCCTGGGCTGGGCAGCCGGTGGTGGGCAGAGCTGGGGGGTTACACTGGACGAGGCAGGATAGGGTCTGGACAGGGAGCTACCCCACGGCAGCACTGGCAGCCTGCGCGTGTCTGATGCTGGCAGCTGTTGAGCCCTGGCCCTTCTCCAGGCCCCTCCCCGGGAGGCTCTCAGGCCTGGATAAATTAACCTTGTGCAGCAGAGCAGCATCAACCTTCTTACATGGGGGGAAACTGAGGCACTGAGCGGAGACGGGAGCGGTGGCCGATCCGGGACTCCATCCACTCTCCGTGGCCGTGCAGACCATCCCAGAGCAGAGATGGAGGCTCAGAAGGCAGCAGTCACACTGGAGCGGGACAGCCCTGCTGGCTGGTGAGGGGAGCCAGAGGGCTAGTGGGGGGGGAGGGTGCAGGGAGGTGAGATGCTTCTGTGGTGTGAAAGGCAGAGGGTCTGGGCTCCAGAAGGTCCCGGCTGGATCTGGAGACCCAGAACAATGGGAAACTGACATAAGCTGAGCTGGCAGCTAATTCCCCTTAAGACCCGGCATGACATTAATCAGCAGGTAGGGCCTGGGGCACCCATTGTTTCCTGCCACCATCAGCCCATCGGATATTAAAGGGACCGGCTGTTTGCGGGGAGAGGAGGGATCTAGCGTGGAGGAGCCCTTGGGGAAGGGCTCCCCTAGGGACCACACCCGGGCCTAGCGCCCCCTGCTGGGAGGGCTTTTGGCTTCATTCTCTGTAAGCCTTCAGAGGATCTGAGAAAGTAAAACGGTGTTTACTCACACCCAGGGCTCCCCCCAAGGCTGGGGCTCCTGCCCCACTCCCAACCCCACAGCGCCCCCCTGCTGGGAGAGCTGGGGCTGGCGTAGCTGGGAGTGCTCTGGCCCCACTCACCACAGCACCCCCTGCTGGGTCTAGAGCCGCTGTGAATTTCCTTCTGCTGCAGGAGGCTGGGCTGAGGGGAGCTGGGGTTCCCCACACCAACCACCCACCATGCTGGCAACAGCACGGGGCCCTCCCCTGGCTCCGCGAGAGGGGATTTGGGAGGCTCCATGCTCCGAATCAGTGTAAACCCTCCGGGCTTGTCTACACGTGAAACGTTGCAGCATGACGCTTCAGTGCAGATGCTCCCGACAGTGCCGGAGGGGGTCTCCCGGCCTCGAGGTGGACAGACGAATTTTTCCATTGACTTAGCACTGGCTGCACTTGGCTTAGGCTGGGGAGTGGATTTCTCACCCCCTTGGAGCCACAGCTAGGTTCCCAGTGTAGACCAACCCTTGGCAAGTTGGCAGTGATTGTGCCCCGTCCCTCCCCCATTCCACTGCCCTCCAGGCCCTGTTCTGCATGCCCGCTGCCCCAGCCACCCCCAGAGGCTCCATGCCAGGGCAGAACCAGCGCTCTAGGGCTCCACGACCTGCTCCCTCGCCCGTACCCTGGGTGGCAGGGTAGCAGTGGGGGTGGGGGCGCCATGTCCTAACTAACATGGGGGAGGCAGATGTAGCGTCTGCACTTACGCTGGTTAGCAGGGGAAGGGGGCCGGCTTCAAGGCCTAGCCACCTTCAGCCTGCAGGGCTTATGTGCCAGCTGGGGTCAGGAGGGAAGCCTAATCCTGGGCTCTGATCGGGCCCCTCCGTGGTCTGTGTATCCAGCCCCCTGGGGCTGAACAGCTCTGGGGGTGGGCTAAGTGGTGTCAGTGCTGTGGGGTGGACCTTGTGTGGGGTTAAACTGCATCCTGAGGGGGAGGGGGCGGGCAGGAAGTGGAGTATATAGACTTGTGAAAAGTGGGGGGAACCAAGTTCGGGGGGAGGGTGTAATGGCCCCCCTTGCTCCTGAGCAAATAACACCGCCGGCTGACGTCCCCCTTCCTTGCTTGGTGGCTCTGGGCTCCCTGAGGCAGGTGCCTCTCCCCACCTCCACCCTTGGGGATTCCTGGAGCCCCAGCTAGGTGTCTGGGAGCAGCTAAACCTTTCAAGCAGCAGCTGCGAGCCTGGCGGGGTGCGGAGCCAGGTCTGAGAGCGGAGATTAGGGTGACATGGGGCTGAGAGCTGCAGACAATGGCAGGTGGTTTCCGTGCCTCCCCACCCCCCATCTCACCCCATGGCGAATGCAGCCTCTGGGGATTTCAGCCGGGAGCTTGGCAGGCTCATGCAGTGTGTGGGAGCTGGTGTGAGGAGCTGGCTGTGCCCCATAGGGCTGGGGGGGTGGATCTTGATGTCTAGAGCCTGCGGTGCCCCCTCCTCCCGGTAGGAGGAGCCTGACATGCTGAGCCCTCAGTGCCAAAGATGGCTTCATGCCCCTCCATATGGAATGGCACTAGGTCACGTTTGTCCATGGGCAGAGAGTGGCACGGGCGAGGGTTGGGCTAAGCCCAGCTGTGTGGCATTTGCCCCCCTCCATGGCAATCTGCACACACACGCAGAGCATGGATTCACAGGGGTACATATCTGTGCTCTTGTGTGCCCTCGCACGTTCATTAGTACAACCTCCGTCGTGCACATGCAGCTCGCACACCTGCGTGGCAGAACTTCTGAGTGCACCCTCCTGAACATACCTGTATTCTGGGTCTCTGCTGGGCGCACTCAGACATGCCAGTGCAGATTTGCACGTGCATGGACTTTGCACACTCAGGTACACATGCTTGTGTGCTCACATACTTGCATGCACACTTGTGTGCCCAAGCAGGTGCGCATGCTGGTGGGCTCGTGCAGTTGCCCAGATAAGCGTGTGTATGCATTTACGCAAGCACATGTGTGAGAGCATGGCTATGTGTGCACTCACTTGCATGGGCATACTTGTGTGCTCACACTCACACAGATATGTGCATGCACACTCACACATTTGCAGAGTTACATGCATGTGCAGTCCTGTGCGCACACCCTGGGACATGTGTGCGGACGCACAGACGTGGGGACATGCATGCAACACACACACAGCTGCTGCTCCCAGACTCCCGTGCAACGGGGCAAGGAAGCCAAGTCTGGCTCCATCTGGTGACCTCGCAGCCTAGGGGCTCGGGGAACAGAGAGGGGAGGAGTGGGGAGACTCCGTGCCAGCATCTGGCCTTCTGCTGCTAAGGCCACCCCCACAGAGCTGCCAACCCCTGCCCAGGAGCTGCTCAAGTGTGCCAGGCTGGATGGGGTGTTCCAGGAGCAGGCATTTAAAGCAGCCCTCCTGTCCCCTGGGGTAGGGGCAGAAGGAAAAGCCGTGTCAGGAACCCCTCTGTCCACAGGCTTCCCTGGTTCCCCTCCACGCAGCCTGGGGCTGGGATAGTACCGCCTGGTGATTTAGGCCCCTTGATGTTTCAGTCTCTGTCCAAGCGCCTCCCCCACCAGCATCACACAGAACCCCCACCCCCTTCCCCTGCCGCCCTGCACCAGCGGCAGGACATGAGCAAATCAGGCCTCCCACCCACATTCGGGGACTGTGCAGGGCCCAGACCGGTCCCAGCAGCAGGGGACTCAGGTAAGTGGACTCAGTGTTTCCAAGTCCGCGCTTGAGCGCCCACCTTGCATTGTAAACCTGGGCTTCCACGGCTGGCCCTGGGTCTCACAGCCGTGCTAGCACGTCCACACTGCACCGAGCAGACCTTCTGACTCCAGCCTATGGCTTAAGCTGCGTCCACACTGCAGAATAGCAGGGCTGGCCTTGAGCAACAGCAGGACTCGGCTCTGATCCACCCCCCAGCAGGTCCTAGGACCCGGGTCCTGAGTGCTCGCTGACCCAGGTCGCTGATGTGGATGCGGACAGAAGGGTGACTTGGGCTCAAACCTGTGTCCGAGCCTGGGCGCAGTGAGCCGTGTAGATACCATAGAGGTTTTGAATTGCGCTGGGTAGGAGCAAGGCGATGTTGTTATAATGCGGATGGGCTGAGTGTGCTACCGAGGTTATTTATTGCTCTTATTCAGCTGGAGCGGAAAGGGCAGGGCAGGGCTGGGAACCAAAGTGAGAGCTCAGGCAGGATCGGAAGGAACCTGACTAGCTGGGACACTCTTTGGGGCAGGGAAAGTCTGTCTGTTCTGGGTTTGTGCAGCACCTGGCACCTGGGGGACCATGACTGGGGCTCCTGGGTGCTACCGTTATACACCTAATAAATAATGTACAGCATCTGGCACAATGGGGTCCCAGTGTAGGACCAGGATGCCTATGCACTACCGTAATACACCTACTAAAATGTACAGCACCTGGCACAGTGGGGTCCTGAGCCATGAATGGAGCGTCTAGGTGCAACTGTAATACAAATAATAATAATAATAATTAATAATACATTAATACTCTAGGTGTTATCCCACAGGCTACAGGTAGCTGATGTGGGGAATAGAGACATGGGAGCCAGGGGGCTTGAGGGAAAATGTCCAGCATGAAAATGAGAATCTTTCTACATCATCACTTTTCCCAGATGCAGCACCTGGCACAATGGGCCCCCGAGATCGGTCGGGGTCTGTGCAGCGCCCGGCACGACAAGGCCCCGAGCTCAGTAGGAACCCCTAGGTGCTACCAGAATGCATGTAACTGATACCGGTGCTTCTGGTCTGCAGGAGAATCTCTGCAGAGGGAGGAGTAACACTGTCATGCTTCAGGGCAGCACCCCAGGGGACAGGAAGGATTCCCTTCACGTGATACTAGACTCTTTATGGAATGTTCCATCGTGAGGTGCTCAAAGCACTTTACAGATGTTCATTTGCTAGGGAAGGAGGTGCAGCAGGAATGTTGTCCCCATTTTACAGATGGGGAAACTGAGGCACAGTGAGGTGCAGTGACTTGTGCATGGCCAGGGGCAGAGCTAGAAGCAGAACCCCGGGGCTCCAACTTGCCCCCCACTGAAGTCTTTGAGGTGTGTGTGTGTGTGTCTGAGTCTCTCCTCTTGCATGCCCTGGGGTAAATCAGCAGTGGTGTAAGGGAGAGGGAAGCCAGGGCCGTGGCGTGGGAGGTTCCAACAGGAGCAGGGCGGGACCCAGCTGTCTCGCTGACTTGTCTCCCACGCTAACCACCAGGCCACACTGCCTCCTTTGCGCCGCCCAGCACAATCAGCAAGGCGCATTCCGGGAGATGGAACTGATTGGGGTGCGGGACTAGAGGGGGCCATGGGGTGTGTAATGGGGGCTCCTGTGGACAGAGCAGCCAGCAGGGAGGATGGGCCACCAGTCCGAAGGTGCCTGCTCTGTGCCAAGCTGGCAGGGGGCATTGCTTTACCCTCCCCGTGGAGCACAGACCTTGTGGCTATCCCAGCTCTGCTGCCTGTGCCCAAGAACAGCCCTTAGACGTAACCTAATGCCTAGCTGCTGAGTTGGGAGAGGACCCGGGTCACGCCCGCAGCACCTCTCCCACGTGCAGGGACTGTTGAGCCCCAGCTGGCTGTGGGCTTCCCTGGGGGTGGCAAGGAAGAGCCAGGTGCCCAGCCCTACCCCTGTTCATTTACCAGGCTAGGGCGGTTCTGTTTACAGCAGCCCTGGCTACACCAACAGCGAGGGAGGCAAGGGAGATTGGCAGGGCCGAATGGGCGGGGCAAGCCCTTGGCATGCGGCTGGGCTCCCTGCAGACAGCAGCCAGGGCCTCGCCAAGTTTCACATGGCATAGAGAGGTGATGGGGGTGGGGGAGGGAGAGAGGGGTGATCCCCCAGAGCAGCTTCCTTGGTTGTCGCCTTCCCGTCTCTCCCTACACGGGTGCCCGCCGACATGCATGCGTGTGGCGTGTGTGTGGCATGCCCCGCATTCCCCCGCTGGGCGGGGAGGGCCACCTGCCATGGGAAGGCTCGGGCAGACTTCAGGAGCCAGGTTGGTCTATACTTCCCAGAGTGGGGAATGTGGCCGGGTCAATGGCCCTGGGGTCAATGGAGGCTCGACCCCCACTCCGGGCACTCCCAGCCTGCTGCAGTCCCCGCTTGCAGACCTGCCGCTGCAGGAAAGTGGGAGTGCTGAAGCTGGGACATCATTCCCTGCAGCGCCTCCTGCTGGGGAGGCTGGGAGGGACGAGCCGGGAGCTCCTACCCTGCCCCCCCCACAGCGCCCCCTGCTGCGAGAGGCTGGGAGTACCCGAGCTCTGTCTAAACTAACTCTTCCGCTGTTGCTCCAGTTCCAGCCTCTCCCAGCAGGGGTGCTGCAGGGACGGGGGCCGGACCAGGAGGGAATCGCAGCTCTGATTTTGCTGGTGCAGCCAAGCGCCAGGAAGCAGATACAATGGCTAAGATTGGGCCAGTTTCCATTCCCTTCGGGATTCTCCCCACCCTGGTGGAAGGCTTCTCGGCATTGCAGCTAGCAGGGGATTACAGGGTTAAAGGAAAGTGACCCGGGCGGAGATCTGGTTCTTCTGGTTTGGCAACTCTTTTCTCAGGCACCGGGGAGCGATTCCTTTTGATTCACCCAGTTTTGGTGGAGACGGCCTGGGGGGACAGGCTGCAAGGGGAGCTGGCTCCACAGCTGATTGGAACACAGGCTCACCCAAAGGGCTCCTTGCTCCAGATCTCAAACCACAGGCAGGATCTGGTCTCGGGCGTAAAAAGTGCCGAAGAAACCAAGTGTTTGGAGCTCATTCCCGGCTCCTGCCGGGACTCGAGTTCAGGGGGGCGCGGTTCCTGCTCCAGTGCTTGGCGCTGCAGGCCACTTCCTGCCCCGGGTGCTAAGTGATGTCATACAGCACTGCTGACGCATGAAGCTGGCAGCTCAGCCAGGGCGGCGCTGATCTCCCAGAAACCTCTTTGGCCATTGCTGTTTGTTCTGGCCCTCGCAGGGCCAGGAGCTTTGCATGGCCGGGTGGCCCTTGTGCCCCTTGTCCCCGAAGCCTGCGCCTGCTCCTAGCTGCCTGACAGTTTTTGCGGCTGCTGGTGCAATTGACGACAGGCTGGCTGAAGACATTTGGGCCTCAATCAGCACCAGCACTAGGCCCAGCTAGGAAATCTCCCTCTGAGGCCGAAAGGGGGCTGTTGTCTGGTCATGTTAAGCTAACACCATGGAAGCTTCAATTGGGAAAAGTGCCTTTCAGGTCCCACCTCGCCATGCAGCATTGAAGCCACAGGGGTAGGCAGGGGGATGGTGCCCGCGGGCCCTGGGGTGACAGGAGTGCTGGTTTCACTTTGCAAGTCTGCTCCCCCCGTGCACACATTGAAGGAACTCCCGGGTTGGGTGCCTAACTCCTATGCTAAGTCAAATGGTGTCAGGTGCCAGATTTACTTAGGTGTCTTTGAAACTCCCACAAAGCATCTGTCTGCATCTTCAGGCACTGAAATACCTTTAAAAATCTGGCCCTAGGTCCTGGTGGAATTGAGCCTATTCTGTGATTGGGGTTTGGGAGCTGGGCTTTGGTTGTTATTGATTGATCCTAGAAAGATGTGAAAAGCTGGAAACAAAATCCCAAGGCCTCAGAAAGCCAGCTGTGCACTGGCTGATGTGACAGAAACACCTGCCAGATTCCACGGTTCCTTGTGCGTGGGCCAGACCCAGGAGAGCTGGTGAGCTGCTGTGCACTTCTTTGCACTCAATTCACTGGCCTGTCTCTGCAGATTTCTGATGTGCCCAGTGTTCTCCCTAAGCTCTGTGGTTTGGCCTTAGCCTAGCATAGTGGTGCGTGGTTCTTCACGTGCTCTGCGGCTGAGCGTGAGTCCTTGCGCTAGTGAAGTATCTCGTGTTCAGTGCAAGGATTCATTCTTCTCTGTGGGGAGGTTAAAGAGCACCAGCAGGTTGTGGAGGCATTGGGAGGGGAGTTCCAGATTGCATCGGAGGACATTGGGGTGCCCAGATCTGTGGCGCTGGGATGGGGATTTTGTGCTAGTGAGGAAGATGCACGAGGGATGCAGGGTCAGAGTTAAGGGTAATGTGTGGAGCTAAGTGTTTGCACCCATTTTCGCACACAATTCTCTGCTACAATGGGGCATTTAGTTCCAGGGCACCTCCTCAGCTGGGGGGAAGTGCTGAGCCAGCAGAAATGCTGAAGGGATCGGAGTCCTGCCTCGGGCCCCTTGGCTGAGCCTCCGGAAGCCACTAGGGGGCTGAGCACAGCTGTTAATGCCCTGGCGACGTGGGGCTGATGCAGCGGGTTGGCTTTGCCTCTGGCATCTGTGGCAGGGAGGTGTTCTGGGCTGAGCCCCCTTTGCCCTGCTGGGGGTGGCTGGCATGTTCCAGGGTCAGTGGGGCAAGGTCACTTGCTCGCCTGGTGGTCAGTTCAGTGGGGCAGCGGGGAGGGGCTGTACAAAGGGCCCGATCCTGAGAGGTGCCAAGCATCTGGGGAAGTCATTTTGAAATTGCTGATGCTCTGAAGCTTGTGGGGTGGGGTCCCATCTGCCCTGCCCCAGTTCGCTCTGTGCTCTGCTGGGGAGCCTGGGACAGGAGCTATGTGTCTGGGCAGGATATTCGTCCATTGCCCACTAGGGAGTTTCTAGTCCTCTGGTCTGGATGCTGTCGGAGACTGGATGTTAGGCAAGTTGGGCCCCCAGTCTGGCAAGTCCCGAGTCCCTTTCTACCAAATGAACAGCCTGATTCCCCGTTGCCCTGCAGTTCTGGGCACTGCTGGAAGTGGCTCCATAGGCCCCTTGCCCAGACTCACCCAGGGCATGTTAGGCCACTCGAGCAGACGATACCCCTTCCCAACATCTCTTCTGTTCTCAAGAAAACCGCAGCCCTCTCTGTCCCATCCCCGTCAGATAGCACGGCCAGGAGCACTCTGGGAAGGAGACTCTGCTTTAGTGCTGCTTGAAGGACCCCAGTGGCTGGGGCAGTGGGAACAGGGTGAGGGGCTGTGCTAAGTTTGCAACAATATGGCTTGGGCAGCAGAAACTGGGGGGAGGTTGGGTCTGTGTGTGAGAGAGTCAGAGATTCTCAGATCCCAAGGGCGTTGTGATCATCTGCTCTGACCCCCTGCATGACACAGGCCAGAGAACATCCTGGAGCAGATCTGTCAGGAAAACAGCCAGTCGTGATCCAAAAATGGTCAGTGATGCAGAATCCACCACGACCTTGGGAAATTGATCCAGCGGTTAATTACTCTCATGGTTAAAAATTGACACCTTATTTCCAGTCTGAATGTGTCTAGCTTCTCCTTCCAGCCGTTGGATCGTGTTCGACCTCTCTCGGCTAGACCGAAGAGCTCATTATTAAATATTTGTTCCCCATCTAGGTACTTATAGACTGTGATCAAGTCACCCCTTAGCATTCTCTTTGTTAAGCTAAATCACCTCCTGGAGTCTGTCACTCTAAGGCAGGTTTTCTAACCCTTTAATCATCCTTGGGGGGTCTTCTCTGACCCCTCTGCAATTTATCAACATCCTTGAACTGTGGGTCCCAGAACTGGACCCAGGATCACACCAGCGCCAGATATGGAGGTAAAATAACCTCTCTGCTCCTACTCCTGATTCCCCTGTTTATACATCCCAGGATATTAGCCCATTTGGCCACAGCATCGCACTGGGAGCTCACATTCAGCTGATTCAGAGACCTTGCTTTTCAGAGTGCAGGGGTGTGTGTGGGTGTGTGTGTGTGCAGGGCAAGGTACCAGCCAGGTGACTCCCCATCCCCCTGTGCCTGCATCATCCTTGGGCATGCCACGCCTTTCCCAGCCAATCGCATGGAGCTGGTGGCATCTGACTGCCTGGGCGGGCAGAACAATACTGCGGCTGATGAATGAAGGTGTGTCAAGCGGGAGCAGGGGAGATCCCAGGGAAGGGCAAAGAATGGTGCATATTTATTACTAATCCTCCAGTGGCAGCAGAGCCCCCGGGGTCCTGAGAAAGTATCTCCAGAGTGCCCAGGGAAGTAGCGAGGTCTCGTGGATAGAGCACTAGACTGATCTAGGAAAACAGGTTTCTGTTCCCGGCTCTGCCTTTGGCCTGCTGGGTGAGTCACTTCCCCTCCTGTGCCTCCATTTCCCCATCTGAAATATAGCAATAATTACACTCACCTGCTTTGTAAAGCACTCCGAGATCTACCCTGAAAAGGTTAGGGCTTATTACAAAATTGTGCCGCCTATTTATTGTCGGTGCCCTGTACACAAAGCGCTACCCAGATCCCAACTAAGATCAGGGCCCCGTTGTGTCAGGCTCTGCCCAGATCCTGACCGAGATCAGGGGCCTGTTGTGCCCGGTGCTGCCCAGATCCCAACTGATATCAGGGCCCCATTGTGCCAGGCTCTGCCCAGGCCCTGACCGAGATCAGGGGCCTGTTGTGCCCGGTGCTGCTCAGATCCCAACTGAGATCAGGGCCCCTTTGTGCCAGGCTCTGCCCAGGCCCCGACCGAGATCAGGGCTCCATTGTGCCCGGTGCTGCCCAGACCCCAACTGAGATCAAGGCTCCGTTGTGCCAGGTTCTGCACTGGCTTTGACCGAGATCAGGCCCCATTGTGCCCGGTGCTGCCCAGACCCTAACCAAGAACAGGGCCCCCTCAGTGCAAAATGTCCTGAGGCCAACGAGTGTCTGTGGTTCCTGACGGAGTCCTAATGTTGCTGGACAGTTGTTTCCCTTCACGGTGTTGCTGGGGAGGGCACCCATCCCCGTGGTGCAAGAGCGCGGAGGACGGAGGCACTGGCTTGGCTGGGGCTCTGTCGCCCAGGAAGGTTCTTCACAGCGGTGTGTTCTTTCCTGGAGGCTGAACAAAGACGGGCTGTCGACGCTGGCCCCGGGATGTTTGCTGCACAGCTCTGGGCTGTGCGTCGCCAGGGGCGCTGACGTTGGCTTGCGCTGGAGAGCGCAGAGCAGGCCGGACGCCTGGGTTCTACTCCGGCTCAGCCACTGACTCACTGGGCAAGGCCCTGCCTCTGTAAAATCAGGACAATCCTGAGCCAGCTCACCGGGGTGGTAATTGGCATGGCATTGCCAGGGGCTGTATAGGGGCAGAGAGGCATTGTATGGCATGAGGCCGGAGTGGGATGGGTGATTGGGATTGCAGCATGTGATTGGGTGGGACGTGGCAGATTGCAGCGTGTAATTGGGTGGGACGTGGGGGTTTGCAGCATGTGATGGGGGAATTGCAGCATGGGACGTGGGGGTTTGCAGCGTGTGATTGGGTGAGACATGGGGGTTTGCAGCGTGTAATTGGGTGGGACGTGGGGGACTGCAGAGTGTGATAAGGGGATTGCGTGTGATTGGGTGGGACCTGGGGGTTTGCAGTATGTGATTGGGTGGGACGTGGCGGATTGCAGCGATTGATTGGTTGGGACGTGGGGGTTTGCAGCATGTGATTGGGAGGGATGTGGGGATTTGCAGCATGTGGCTGGGTGAGTCATGGGAAATTGCAGTGTGTGATTGGGTGAGACGTGGGGGTTTGCAGCGTGTAATTGGGTGGGACGTGGGGGACTGCAGAGTGTGATGAGGGGATTGTGTGTGATTGGGTGGGACGTGGGGGTTTGCAGCATGTGATGGGGAGATTGCAGCGTGGGACGTGGGGGATTGCAGCGTGTGATTGGGTGGGACGTGGGGGATTGCAGCGTGTGATTGGGTGAGACATGGGGGTTTGCAGCGTGTGATTGGGTGGGTCGTGGGGGTTTGCAGCGTGTAATTGGGTGGGACGTGGGAGACTGCAGAGTGTAATGAGGGGATTGCCTGAGATTGGGTGGGACGTGGGTGTTTGTAGTGTATGATTGGGTGGGACGTGGGGGTTTGCAGCATGTGATGGGGGGATTGCAGCATGTGATTGGGAGGGATGTGGGGGTTTGCAGCATGTGGCTGGGTGGGATGTGGGGGATTGCAGTTTGTGATGGGGGATTGCAGTGTGTGATTGGGTGAGATGTGGGGGTTTGCAGCGTGTGATGGGGGGATTGCAGCATGTAATGGGGGATTGCAATGTGTGATTGGGTGGGAAGTGGGGGATTGCAGCATGTGATTGGGTGGGTCGTGGGGAATTGCAGCGTGTGATTCGGTGAGATGTGGGGGTTTGCAGCATGTGATTGGGTGGATCGTGGTGGATTGCAGCGTGTGCTGGGGGGATTGCAGCACGTGATTGGGTGGGACATGGGGGTTTGCAGCATGTGATTGGGTGGGACATGGGGGTTTGCAGCATGTGATTGGGTGGGTCATGGGGGATTGCAGCGTGTGATGGGGTATTGCACATGCTCACACACGGACATGGACACATACACAGAAGCAAAGACACATGGACATGGATGGACATAAACAGATGTGGATACGTGCACACACACGGACATGGACACACAAAGAAACATGGACATATGCACATGGATGGACACAAAAACATGGACAGACACCCACATGCGGAGACATGGACGCACACCGACACACATGGTCACATGGTCACAGACAAACACAGAAACACAAAGACACACAGAGTAGGTCTGTGCTGCGCCTGGAGAGGTAATTCCCACTGAAAACAGCCCCATAGTCCTGGCGTGCGGGTGGTGGGATGGGCGAGCTGCCCCAAGTATGGCCCTGTGTATATATTTGGGTACAGGGTCCATACAGTACATAGAGACATGCCCACATGCACTCACTCATGCACACACGCAGCTGGCACGGTACAGCCACGTGCTACGTACCAGGAGGCACACACAGGCACGCACAGAGGCACGCAGACAGGGTACATCTACACTGCAAGCCCTAGCTTTAACCTTGCTGGGGTAACAGCTAGCCACGGCGCACAGGCTCCAGCATGGGTTAGCCGCCCCAGAACACGCCTGCCAGGATGCTCGGGAGCTAGCCGGCACTGAAGCCCGTACGGCTGTGTCCACACTACCGCTGTTATCCATGCTTCCATCCCACCTTCACGTGGGGATGAACGTACCCACGGACGCAGGCGACACCCCTGGGCACAGCGACAGTGGGGACCTGTGCCCAGCTGAGTTGGTCCCTTGGCAAGAGTTCAGACTAGCAGGGCGACCCATACTGGCCATAGCTGGGCAGGGGGCACCGGGCCTGGGCACTGCCTGCCAATGGGAACACTGGACATTTCCCTCTTTGTCTCCTGCCAGCGCTGACGGAGGAGCTGGGGATCTGGGCTGCCAGCGAGTGTAGTAGCTACCTAGGCTCAGTTACCTGCCAGCTGGAGGCCCTGGCTGTGCTGCAGACGGTCTCTTCTAACGGGTAAGGCTTGGCTGGGCCCCAGTCTGGCTGCAGTCCAACCCCTCAGGATCTGCAGCCCCTCTGCCCAGGAGTGAATTTCACAGGCCAGTGGCTCCAGGGAGGGCATCTCCCTAAGGCACCGCTAGGGTCAAACCCTGGCCCCATCAGAGTCAGGGGAATTGTGCCACTGGGGTCAGGGTTTCACCCTAGCAGCTGCCCCACGCTCAAGCCCCAGGATGGGGTAAGGTCTCCCATGGGAAGCTCCAGGCTGTGAAGAATGTCGGTAACCACAGTTCCAAAGCCTCCAACTTGGAGATTTTCAGTTTCGCCCCACACGACTGGCTCCCAGGAACGCTCTATTCCTTTGATCCAGCCGTGCAAGCGTGACCCCTCCACGCTCCCCACCTGGGGCCGTTCCCAGGTCCCGGGGCTGGCAGGGCGAATCATTTTTAGCACCTGAATGTCATACGGCGTAGCCGATGGGGATCCCTTTTATATTCCCGTGAGATCTGCAATTCGTGCTGTCAGCTGGTTACACTAAGTCACGCGGCCTCGTTGCTGTTAGCTGATTAGACGATTTATGTAACTAATTTATATAGCGCAAACTGTGTGTTTGGTTTACGCTCCCTGTGACTTGATTGTGGTGTAACAGCCTGGGAGAAAACCCTGGGTATGAACCGGCCTGTTAGTGGAGGAAGGCAGGGCAAGGGTGAATGGCTGGAAGTTAAAGGCAGGCAAATGTCTGAGATTGAGGGTGATTGACCAGTGAAACAAACTCTCAAGAGAAGTGGTGGATTCTCCATCATGTGATGTCTTCAGATGCCGAGCGGATGCATTCTGGAAGATACGCTTTAGCCAAACTCAAGTTATTGGGCTCAGTCCAGGGGGAACTGGCATTTACTGGCCTGTGAGCTTCCGGCAAGAGGATCTAACCTTCCCTTAGTTTCAAAATCTATGATCATCAGATTCATGTGACCCATCTCCACACAGAGAACGTACAGGGACGGAATCTCTCCATCGCATTGAATAAAAATTACAACCTGGGAATTCCACTATCTGCTACCAGCGAGGGGACCAACCCATTCCTATGACGGTGCCTTTCAGAGTTGTGATGGGAGGGTGCATGGGCCTTTGGGGTTTCACCAAATCTGTACTTTAAAAAAAAAAAAAAAAAAAAGTTTGGTTGAAGTTTTCTGGAGCCATTTTTCACTTGATCAAAACTTATTTTGAAGGAGATTTAAAAACCCACCAGTTTCCAATTCAGTGGAAGTCAGCACTGAGTAATAATAACAATAATTAATATAAAAGCAGCGGCAGCTAAGAGTTCAGGTTTTTCCAAAGCAAAATGGATCTTGGAACCCCAAAGGCTCATGTGCTGTATTCAAATGGGCAAACCTAGAACCCGTGCTGGTGGACTGGATCATTCTAGAGCTGCATGTTTCCCTGGGTTCCATGTAGAATCCCTGCTGTTCAATGGGTAAATCCGGATGCCAGGACTCCAGACCCGACTGGTGTCAAAGAGCATCGCGCTAGGAATGCTGAATTTACACCAGCTGGGGACTTGGCCCCTGATTCCCGGGAAGGTGACTTTCCAATCAGTTATTTTCAGTGGCTTCTAAATGTAACAAAGCAACTTTTCCCCTCCCTGGGGGCCCATTGGCCTGGAGAGAGCTCCCACGAGCAGCCATAGGGCCACGTGGGGGATGCTGGGCTCTGACTCCTCTGCCCCCAGCACTCCCGGGCTACTGGCCCAACTATGGGACCTGTCCCTTTCCTCCTTGTGTGTGTCAGTTGCTCAGCTGGGAATGGTGGGGGTGGGCAAGACTCCAGTGCAGGTGGCTGTGAAGTCAGAGAGGCTGTGGTCTCCACCTGGGAGCCCTTGGGGAACCAGGGGAAATGCATCAAGCCCCATTCCGAAATTCCCGGGGAAGCCACCAAGGAGGTGGGGAGTACCTGAGCCCCCTTCAGCGGGGCAGGGCTCTCCCTGCCTTCGCCCAGCTCTGAGCCAGCTGTGCAGGCCCCTCCTCGAGTGGGGGTGAAGGGGAGGATGTGGGGAGAGGACGGGAGTGGAATCTGCACAAGCTGCTGCACGGCCCTTGGTATCTGAGCAGGCCGGTTTATCTGGACTCGCTGGCCCATCCGCTTCCCCAGAGGAAGCAGCATTCCTCAGCCCAGGGCTCCGGCTGGAGAGAGGCCAGGTTTGAGCACAGCATGCCCTCCCGCTGCACGAGGCAGCGATCTGCAGAGGGGTGCACTGCAGGCTGGCCCCGCAGAAACGCAGTCAGCGCCTTCCTCACAGGAGCTGATTTCATCAGACTCATCGGCAAGGACACACAGTCGCATGGGCTATCCACCAGCATGCTTCAGGGCGGGGGGCTGATACCAGCTGCGGGTCAGGAAGGACTGAGGGTTCTTTGCCATCCTTTATTATTTATTTATTGTTTGCATTACTGTAGCCCCAGCTGTGGACCAGGCCCCATAGTGCAGGCACATTATTTATTAGATGTATTACAGTAGCACCTGGGCACCCCAGTCACAGGCCAGGACCACATTGCGCTAGGTGCTGTACCAATACAGAACAGAGACTTTCCCTGCCCCGAGAGCTGACAATCTGAGTGTAAGTCAAGAGATAACAGCTGAATATAGACAGATGAGGGGAGGTCAAGGAAACTTGGAGAAAAGATAGGGGGCTGAATGGCACATTGGTCTACTCTGAGATGGCTGCAGGGTTCTAATATGGTTAGTGCACCAGGATTGGGCGTCAGGACTCCTGGGTTCTGTTCCCAGCTCTGGGATGGCGTGGGGGCTAGTGGTTAGTGCACAGGGATCTGGGCGTCAGGATTTCTGGGTTCTGTTCCCAGCTCTGTAGGGGAGGGAGATCCTGTGATTAGAGGAGGGGCCCAAGTAGTGGTCCCAGTTGGCTGACTGTCTGACTACATGGCCTTAGGGCACGTAATAGGAATGCAGCTTTTGTCAGATCAGACTGGCCGGTTGGTGCATGGAACCAATTATCCTGCCTCCAGCTGGCGCTTCGGAAAATGGTAAAAAGTCCCTCACTGCACTGGGCCTGTCCCAGGCAGGAGGCCAGACAGTGATCACAACGGTCCCTTCTGGCCTTGGATGCTGGTGGATGCCAGGCTGGAGGAACCGCTGCTCTGACCTGGTGCAACGATTCCTGGGTGAAGAGGCGACCGTCCTGGGTCCTTTGGAAATGTTTCCACCCACATGGGGACTCTCTTGCTCTCGCTGACCCCCATCCTGCATTCCCTTCCCATCCTGTTGAGCACTGGCATGGTGCTGGCATGGTGCCCAGGGCTGGGAAGGAGATGGGGAGTGGGGAGTCAGGTCGCAAGGGTACAGTACCCACCATGTAGCTGGCGTGACTCCCAGGGAACCCACTCAGCCCAGTGCCAGGGAACAGAGAGGACGCCCACGTAGTGTTGTTGGCAAAACAGCCACTCAGTGGTGCGAGTTTGTGTAGTGTTGAGGGATTCGTGGTGCTGGGGGGTGGAAGAGCAAGAGTGCTTTGTGGGCACAGCATAGGTGTGGGTCAGGACTCCTGGGTTCTAGTCCTGGTTCTGCTGCCGACTCTCTGGGTGACCTTGGGCAAGGCACGTCCCCGCCCTGGTGCCTCAGTTTCCCCCACTGTCAAATGGGGATGATGATACTCACCTCAGAGAGCTGCCTCCCCCGGACAGAAACGCCCCAGAATGACAGTCCTCTCCCTTTCTCTCCTGCCTGCCCTCTGACAGGCTTGGAGCAGGAATTCATCCCTCGTAAGGGTGCTGGGAGGCAAGGCTGAGGCATCCACATTTCATAGAAGGGGAAACTGAGGCACAAGGGGGCGATGTGACTTACCCAAGGTCTCGGACGAAATCAGTAGTAGCTCCGGGAATAGATCCCAGGGTCCTGACTCCTAGTCCACTGCACTATCTGTCCCGTCTGTGCCTGCCTGAGAGAACTTTGTTCCCGGTATGGGGGAACGTCCCAGGAGACCCCCCACTGTCTCTGTGGCCAGGAAGGGGAACTAGTGACTGCCCTCTCCTCTCAGGGGCCTGTTACTCACAGCCACAGGCTTGTGGCAGTGCCGCTGCAGTCCTGCAAGATCTGACCTTCTGGGACACGTCTGATCCCATAAGGGGTATGGATCCTGTCTGTGGAGCAGGACCCCCTGGCCCAGTTTGGTCTAACCTGGGCTGAGCCCAGAGAGTCCCCATCCCCTGAGGTTGGGTAGACCGGCCCCTGCTCTGCCTCTGGACCAGCTCAGGTGGCCACATCCCTGGAAAGTCCATCTATCATGAGTGCTTTAGGGTGTGCCCATGGCATTATGGGAGCTGACCCCACTGTGTGTAGGGCCCCTCCAGGCGGGGGGCTTGTGTGTGCGGGGGGAGAGCCTGTGCTCTTCTGTGGGCAAAGAAAGGACTTCACCTTCATGGAGCCTAACACAGTCCCGGCCGGCTCTGAGTGGCTGGGGCGGGGGGTCTTCCCGCCCTGGGGGCTGTGGGTTAACCCTTCCCCTTCTTGTGCCCACAGGGTCCCTGGCAGGGGTGCTGGAAATGGAGCGCAGCGTCACGGCGGTGCTGGGCAAGGACGTCGTGCTGCCATGCCGCTACCGGGCTCAGGAGGGCGAGAAGGTGGTGCAGGTGACGTGGCTGAAGCAGGGCGCCGAGGGGCAGAATGTGGAGATCGCCGTGCTGAACCTGGAGTATGGGGAGCACATCCAGGAGCCCTACGCGGGACGGGTGCTGCGACAGGCGCCGGGGCCGCTGGAGGACGGCGCCATCGTGCTGAAGAATGCCGTGCAGGCCGACGAGGGCGCCTACGAATGCCACCTCATCACCTTCCCCTCGGGCAATTTCGAGGGCAGCATGACGCTCAGCGTGCTGGGTGAGGGTCCGGGCACGGGGCACTGGGGCTGCCTTGCTCTGCCCTACAGGTGCCCTTGGCTCTGCTGGGCCAGCGGTGGGCAGAGCTGCCTTCCCCACTCCAGCCAGCTAGGCCACTGCAGAGATCGGGGGCACGCAGGGCCACCCCAGCCATTGGGATGGGAGCAGCCCTGAGCCCCAGCCTTCAGGGGACCTGAACGCCTGGTCTCCAGGCCAGGCCTGCGTTGGGGGAGAGGGACCCCGAAGGGGTGGGGGCTATACAGTGAGTGTAGGGGGAGCTGGGTATGCAGGGGTGGCCCTGGAGGGGGGGGGCAGGGTGTCTGGGGGGGCCCTTTGAGGGGGGAGCTGAGACTGTTCGGGGCCCCCTGGAGTGCGAGCCCCTTGGGGGCCAGGAGCCAGGCCTGAGTGGCCCCCGCAGGGCAGGAGCAGGGCCTGGGCAAGGCACCCCGAGACAGGAGTTGGGCCTGCGTGGGGTTCCATGGGGGGGGCCGTAGCCGGGCTGCGTGGTGCCCTGTGGGGAGGCAGTAGCCAGGCTGCGTGGGGCTAAGGTTGCCAGGCATCCGGTTTTCGACTGGAACGCCCGGTCGAAAAGGGCTCTTGGCGGCTCTGGTTGGCACCAGTCGGCGGCACAGCGGGGGCCTGGGGCTAAGGCAGGCTCCTTGCCTGCCCTGGCTCTGCACGGCTTCCAGAAAAGCAGCCACCAGGCCCCTGCAGCCCCTAGGCGCTGGGACATTGGGCAGCCAGGGACTTCGAAGCTCTGTGCACTGCCAGCGCCCCGAGTGCTGGCTCCGCAGCTCCCATTGGCTAGGAACCATGACCAATGGGAGCTGCGGGGGGCGGTGCCTGCGGGCACAAAGGCAACATGCACAGTGCAGAGAGCCGCCTGGCCGCCCATGTGCCTAGAGGCCGCGGGGACCCCTCATCTCTAGCTTTGCCCCAGAGCCCACACCCCCAGCTGGAGCCCTCACCCTCACACACACCCCAACCCCTTGCTGTAGCTTGGAGCCCCCTCCTGCACCCCAAACCCCTCATCCCCGACTTCACCCCAGAGCCCACACCCCCAGCTGGAGTCCTCACCCCCCCCCCACACCCCAAACCCCCTGCCCTATCCTGGAGTCCCCTCCTGCACCCCAAACCCCTCATCCCCGACTTCACCCCAGAGCCCACAGCCCCAGCTGGAGCCCTCACCCCCCCTGCACCCCAACCCCTTGCTCTAGCCTGGAGCCCCCTCCTGCACCCCAAACCCCTCATCCTCGACTTCACCCCAGAGCCCACACCCCCAGCTGGAGCCCTCACCCCCCACACACCCCAAACCCCCTGCCCTATCCTGGAGTCCCCTCCTGCACCCCAAACCCCTCATCCCCGACTTCACCCCAGAGCCCACACCCCCAGCTGGAGCCCTCACCGCCGCACACCACAACCCCCTGCCTTAGCCTGGAACCCCCTCCCACACCCCAACCCCCTTATCCTCTGCACCCCAAACCCCTCATCCCCAACCCCACCTCAAAGCCTGCACCCCCAGCTGGAGCTTCCCCTCCCCTGCACCCCAAACCCCTGCCCTAGTCTGGGGCTCTCTCCTGCACCCCAAACTGCTCATCCCCGGGACAGTAGCTGGGCTGTGCAGGGGCTGGGGGGGGCGGGGGGGCAGGCTGCACGGGACCCCATGGGGGTGGGGGGCAATAGCTGGCCTGCATGGGGCCCTGTGGAGGGGAACAGTAGCTGGGCTGCGTGGGGTCCCGTGGGGGTGTGCAAATGCTGGGCTGCGTGGGGCCTGGGGGGGGGGGTGCAAATTCCCAGACAGCGTGGGGTCCCGGGGGATGCTGCCTTTTACACCCCCGTCACCGCTCTGCATTCTCCCCGCAGTGCCCCCGCTGCCGACCCTGAACCCCGGCCCCCCGCTGGAGGAAGGGCAGGGGAGGACGCTGGCCGCCTCCTGCACGGCCGAGGGCAACCCCATGCCCACAGTGACCTGGGAGGCGCAGGTGCGTGGCACCAACAGCACCCGCCACTCCTCGCACCCCCGCTCAGCCTCCGTCACCAGCGAGTTCTTCCTGGTGCCTGGGCGCAGCATGAACGGCAAGACGCTCACCTGCGTCGTCAGCCACCCGGGGCTGCCGCACGAGAAGAGGATCACCCACGTGCTGAGCGTCGCCTGTACGTCCCAGCCCGGAGGGCAGCATGGGGGGCACAGCCCTGGAGGGAGGGGCTGCCATGGGGAAGCGCAGAGAGCCACAGCGAAGCTGCCATGGGGGGTAGAGATCCCCTCCAGGAGGTGATATGGGGGAGGGACAGAGACCCCTTGGGAAGCTGCTATGGGGGCAGAGATCCCCCCAGAAGGTGCCAGGGGGGTGGGGTGGAGACCCTTAGGGGCCTGCCATGGAAGTGCTGGAGGGCTGGCATGGGGTAGGGCAAAGGCCCCTGGGGGTTGTCATGGGGGGCAAAGACCCACTGGGGGGTGCTGTGGAGCAGTGGGAGGAGCAGAGACACCCAAGGGGAGCAGCTGTCGGAGTGGGAAGGCATATACCCCCTGGTGGGGGAGGGCTGAAGGGGAACCCCAGATCAGATGGGGCCCCAGGTGTTTAGTTGAGGGGCTTGGGGCGGGGGACACGTTTGCACAGACCAAGGTGGGCATGGGGTCAGTGATGGAAAGAGCGCAGGCTGGGAGGGTGAAGGGGGTCTCAGATTAGCGTTTCTCTCTCCCCCTCCTCACGGTCCTTGCCCTCCCCCCACCCAGATCTCTCGGACGCCTCAGTGCGAGGGCACGAGGAGGAGGAGGACTGGCAGGCGGGCAAGGAGGGTGTCTCGCTGAAGTGCCTCGGCGAGGGCAACCCCCCACCCACCTACAACTGGACCCGGTAAGTGTGAGCCCACCGTTTGTGGGCAGGGTTCCTTCCCAGCACAGCTCCGGGGGCAGAGGAGTGGGCAGGGCTGGCCTGTGCCTCTATCGGGGGCTGGCGCTGGAGGATTGGGGGGGCTCAGGTCTGAGAAGCACCCCAAGGTTTGGACTCGCCACCCAGCCTCAGAGGGTCAGCCAGACCGGGCTCTGGGTCTCATAGGGGAGTTTGCCATGGTTGCAGACTCCAAGGGGGTGCCCATTCCCCACCTGCCTCCAGCCAGAATATGGGCATGAGGAGCCGGTGTGACCCACACGAGAGCCTACTACAGCTGCCAGTTAGCGGAGTTACTTCTGCAGCAGGAGGCAGCAGCTGGTGTTTTAGTTCTGGAGGTCCAGGGTTCGAATTCTGGTGACAACCAGCTCACGCTGCGGGGCGGAGCTCCAAGAAGGGCTGTGTTCTGGGTCAAAGTGCCGGTCGATGGCTGCCCTCCCTGGCCAAGCCATAGGCCTGTCTTCATTCCTGGCTACCTCAAAGCCAGCGAGTTGGTGACATAGAATCGTAGGACTGGAAGGGACCTCGAGAGGTCATCTAATCCAGTCCGCTGCACTCATGGCAAGACTAAGTATGATCTGAGACCATCCCTGACACGGGTTTATCTAACCTGCTCTTCACAATCTCTAGCTGCGTGGCATATTCTGCATGTCAACCGGTCAGTCCCAGCTGAGTTTGAGGTTTGCCAGGGGCTGCCTGGGCCAGCTGTGATTTCACACGGGCAAGCCTCCGGCAGCTGGGACTGCAAGGCTGCGAGCTTCCCCTGAGCAGTGCCCTGCCACTCCAGCCCACAAAATCAATTTCACCTCCGTCTTCTTCCTACCAGCCCAGGCTGGGTGCCCATTAGCCTGGTCCCAGACCTGCAGCTGCATTCCCAGCCAACAATGCTCGTGATCCCAGAGGCTGGGAATCCAGGAGGCTGGAGTGCACAGCTCCCACGGAGCCATTCAAGGGAAGCTTTAACCTCCATAAACACTTGAGTCATCGCCCAGCCATCTCTGTTGTCTTGGGAGCCCTGAGGCGGCAGGGACTGGCTGGGACATGCCATAGGTCGCTGGAGGCAGCCCAAGGTGCGGCTAAGGGGCAGCATGGGGGAACGTGGGGCGAGCTAGGATCCCTCAGGGCTCTGGCCAGGCCCTGCAGGGAGAGGGCTTTGACTGGGATGCCTAGAGGCTGGCAAGGAGGGCCTGTGCACAGTGCCACCGCTGCTATTAAAAGGAGGGGATGTGCCAGCGTCTGGCCCCATGGGACGCTGGCCTGGGTCAGCCTCCAGGTGTTACTGTTCTGGGCGTGCTACATAATCAATGGTTGGAGCTTTCTCCCCACGCTGCCCCCCGAAAGCCAGGCATGAAACACAGTGGGGCTTTGGGGCACACCCCTTCCCCCTTTTCCTTTTCCCTCCACAGGCATTTTCCCATCCCTGGGGGATTTCCTGAGCTGAGGGAGGGGCCGAGGGGCCAAGCCCCTGGAGACTCTATGATTTGAACCCCTGGATCCTGCTTTGTGGGGCCTGAAACGGGGCCAAAGGGACGTGCTTCCTAGCCAAAGCAGCAGCCAGATGGTTAATAGACCCAGCGACCCCTGTAGAGGGGAAAAGGAAGGGTCCTATTTGGGTGGCATCCCACGGGGTCTTAGTATGTGGGCCCATGTGTTTGGGCCTGGGAGTATGTGCAGGTCCATACTCAAGAATTAGTGTATGTGTGTTGGATCGTTCTTGGGTGTACCTGGGTTCATGTGTGTGAGTACCTGGGTATGTGTGTACCCAGGCATGTTTGTGATTAGGTGATCATTCTTATGTGTACCTGTTTGTGTGTGTGTATACGCCTGGATCTATGGATGTGATGTTGTATACAAACATGTGCGTTTGTTTTTGGGGTCTGGTTGTGTGGCTGCGTGAGGACGTGTTTTTGTATTTGTGCTCATGTGTCTGCCTTGTGTTTGTGCCCATGTGTGTGTAAATTGGAGGGTGGGTGCCTGGAATGGCATGTGTTTCTGTGCACCTTGACACTATACATTGTGTATATGGGTTTGGGGAGCTGTATTTGTGTTTGGGTGTCTATGTGAACGTGTGTGTGTGTGTACGTGTGCATGTGTTGAGGCACTTACGTGTGTGTGTTTGTGCATGGGTTCGTGTTGTGTGTGTGTGTGTCCGCATGTCCCTCTGTTCACATGTGCGTGTGTCCGTGTGTTGGCGTGTGGGATGGAACCGGTGGCCCGGGTCATGCCGACTCAGCCCCAGTGCGGTGACGCAAGGAGCCGTGCAGCGTTCCGGGCTGTGTCTGGGCAGGCCCCGGCACTGGGCTCTGGCAGCGGATCAGCCGTGCGGGAACCGTGGGAAAAGGCAGGGAGCCCTTTGATTTCAGCACCTATTGTTCACGGTGTCCCGGCTCGCCCCGCCCACCACAGCCGCCCGTCCAGGCACGTCGGCCAGGGGAGGCAACCGGCGGCCACGGGGCTGCAGGGAGAGCCATGGGACGCAGGGCGGGGGGGGGGGTGGCGCGAGACGTTCTCCGTGTGGCTCTCTCATGTCCATCCATGTGTCTTGCTGTGTCTCCCTCTATTCCAGGGGTTCCAGCCTGTCCCATAGAGCCCCCCTTAGCACCTCCTTCCACTGGGCAACCCCCTCCCAGTGCAGACCCCTGCTCTAGGGCAGTGATGGCAGTTGGGAACAGCTACTGTAGAGCACCCTGGTTAAAGCGAGTGGGATCGCTGCCCCCTGCTCGTTCAACCCCTTGCCATCCCTCCTTAGCTCCCCCCGCTGACTCTGCCCCTCTGCTCCCCAGGCTCAACGGCCCCATGCCCGAAGGAGTGAAGGTCAAGGGCGCCACCCTCCTCTTCCAGAGACCCCTCACCCCCGACGACACTGGCGTCTACATCTGCCAGGTCGCCAACAGATTTGCAGCCAAGGAGGTTCGGGCCAGCATCAGCATAAAAGGTAGAGTCTGGGGCAGGCGGGGTGGCAGCGCCCCCTTGTGGTGGGGTTGATAAGGCCCCTTGCGATGGGGGGGCTTGGCTCTGATGGATAGAACAGGGCTGGTGGATGCAGACACTCCCTGGGGCTCTCCAGCTCCCCACCTGTGATGTCCAGTGTCATCACATGGGGGCACCCTCAGTCCCGTCCTGGAGCCAGCAGCTGGAGAGGGGGCTGTGGGTTACCCTGCCCACCGGCTGGTGGTGCAGTCAGAGTGCTGGCTCTGGGCTCGCCCTGGGCCCTCTTCATGTGGGTCCAAATCCAGCCCCGTTGGGTTCGGGCACCCACCCCTCACCAGGGTCTGAGCTCTCCTGGGGGAATCTGCCCGTCTTGTCCCCTCCGCCCAGCAATTGCTCTAGGGCCTAGTGCTGCTCAGCATCAGGGGGGCTCCGGAGTCCAGGAGAGCGTCGGGGCTTGGCTGGGTTAGCACCTGGGCAGGGAGCCCGCCCTGGAGAGCCCAGCACCGCACGAGGCAGGGATGGCGATACAGCAGACAGCGCTCCGAGTGCTGAGCCTGAGTGATGCTAGGGGGCGCTGTGCTGCAGGGAGCAGGGTGGGGAATCCTTAGCCGTACAGAAGCCGATTGGATCTTCAGAGCTAGCACCAGCTGGGGCTGATAATTAAACATCAGGTGTCCATCTGTCCACCCATCTGTCTGTCTATCTGTCCACCCACTCATCCATCCACTCATCCATCTGTCCCGCAGTCCATCTGTCCACTCATCGTTCATCTATCCGCCCACCCATCGATCCATCCGCCCACCCATCCATGCATCCACTCATCTGTCCATCCACCCATCCATCTGTCCCTCAGTCCATCTGTCCACTCATCCGTCCATCCATCCGTCCACCCATCCATCCGTCCACTCATCTGTCCATTCACCCATCCATCTGTCCCTCAGTCCATCTGTCCACTCATTCGTCCATCCATCCGCCCACCCATCCATCCATCCACCCATCCGTCCACCCATCCATCCATCCACTCATCTGTCCATCCACCCATCCATCTGTCCCTCAGTCCATCTGTCCACTCGTCCACCCATCCATCTGTCCACCCATCCATCCATCCATCCATCCACTCATCTGTCCACCCACCCACTCACTCATCTGTCTATCCACCCACCCATCCATCCGTCCGTCCATCCATTGACTCATCCATCCATCTGTCCATCTCTCCATCCATTCATCTGTCTGTCCATCCATCTGTCCATCCAGTCTGATGCCCCTTTAGCCCTGGAGTCTGGGTTCCTGCCAGCCCACCCATGTCGATCGGACACCAGCTGTGCCTTGCCCCCACAGCCACAGTCTCAGCCTCTTCCTGTCTGTCCCTCCCAACAGAGAATAAGCTGCAGAAGGTGAACGTGGTCTCAGCCTCGGTGGTGGTGGTGGGCGTCATTGCGGCCGTGCTGCTCTGCGTGCTGGTCCTGGTTGTCGTGTTCATGACCCTCTACCACCGACGGAAAACCAGGCGCATCTCCGAGAAATAGTAAGAGACGGAGCAAGGGGGGAGGGGCAGCTCCCTGGCGCACCCTCTCCCGCCCCCGGCCCGGAGATACACCAACCCCCCTCGCCTGGCCTCTCTGCCTTGCCTCCAAAGGGTCCCTTGACGGGATCCATGGGACCCACATAGAGAAGAGCTGAGCTCCTGCACAAATCATTACAGCAGGGAGCCTGCCCCAGCATCACCGTCGCTCGCTGGGTGGTGAGCCTCAGGCCTGGGGACCCAGCTCCCGAGCTGGGCTGGGCTGAGCGAGCAGCAGAGGATGGGAGGCCCAGTGGGCAGCATGGGACAGATGGTGCTGGCTTCAGCTGGGTCTACTGCAGAGAGTGGCTGGGCAAGCTTCTGCCCCCCTCCAGCCCACAAGCTCTGCTGATTCCCCTCAATCCCGACCTGCAGCCCCCTTCTACGCCAGCCCTGGGCTCTCCCTACAGCTCTGCCAGTGCCCCTCAATCCCGACCCGCAGCCCCCTGCTATCCCAGCCCTGCCCCCACTGCTCCGCCGTTGCCCCTCAATCCCAACCTGCAGCCCCCTGCTATCCCAGCCCTGGGCTCCCCCCACAGTTCTGCTGGTGCCCCTCAATCCCGACCCGCAGCCACCTCCTATCCCAGCCCTGCCCCCATTGCTCCGCTGGTGCCCCTCAATCCCGACCCGCAGCCCCCTGCTATCCCAGCCCTGGGCTCCCCACACAGCTCTGCCAATTCCCCTCAATCCCGACCTGCAGCCCCCTGCTATCCCAGTCCTGGGCTCCCCCCCCACAGCTCTGCCAGTGCCCCTCAATCCTGACCCGCAGTCCCCTGCTATCCCAGCTCTGCCCCCACTTCTCTGCCAGCGCCCCTCAATCCCGACCTGTAGCCCCCTGCTATCCCAGCCCTGGCTCTCCGTACAGCTCTGCTGGTGCCCCTCAATCCCGACCCGCAGACCCTGCTATCCCAGCTCTGGGCTCCCCCCGTCACTAAGTCCTAGCATGGTCCAGGCAGTTGTAGCTTTAACCCCTGCCAGCCGGTCGAGGTGACATTAAAACTGCCCGCGACAGTTGTGCTGCGTTTCTGGTACCACATCAGACGCCACCTGGGAGTCGTTTTGGCCCCCGACTGGGCCTCGTGCGGTTTGAAATGCTGCCCTTCACCCCAGTGATGACCCAAAGCTCAGCTTTACCCGGTCGGTTCAGCCCCTGCAGGCGTACAACCCCTCCACCCTGCCTGGAGATGTAGAAGGTGCTGACTGACTGTGACCTGGGCCCTGCTTAGAGAGACCTTGATCCAGGCCCTGCAGACAGACTCCTCTCCCTCCTTGCCCCTGACTAGGCAGCCACCCAAACTCTGGCACCCGGATCCTGCCTCAGGCTGCTCCCGGTGGGAATTGAGCCCCAGGCTTCCCTTATCACTGCGCTAACCTCTGCCAGCCAGGATACAGGAGGCTGGGAGCAGGTCTCAGGAGCAGCCTTGGAGGACCAGCCATGGGGTCTGAGGAGAGCACACAGCTCAGCCAGGCCACGGGGCTCTTGGGGCTGACCAGGACGCGGATCTCACTGCTCACCCTGGTGTCTCTCTACCTGGCAGCGAGGAGGAGCTGACCATAACGAGGGAGAATTCCATCCGGCGCCTGTACTCCAGCCACAGCACCAGCACCCGGAACCAGGTGAGGGGGCCTGGAGAGTGGGGGGAGCCCAATGGGGAGGGAGTGGGGCCCTGCTGGGGATATTCAGCTCCCTCCCCCTCCCACAATTATGCTGAATTTTCTCCCCATCCGATTTTCAAGGGAGCTGGCTCAGTGAAGAACCGAGCCTCCCCTGCAGGGAACGTGTGGAAAGACACGAGTGAGGTTTGGGGCTTGTTAGGAGACAGTAGACGGGGCAACCCAACCCCATGGTGGGTAACTGGAGGCAGCTGCCCAGGCTGCATGAGGGATAGCTGGGGGCGGCTACACAGAGCCCGTAGGGGTTACTGGGGGGCAGCTGCCTGGGACCTATAAGGGGTCATTGGGGGCAGCTACTGAGCCCCATAAAGGTAACTGGGGGCAGGGCTGCACAAAGGTTTTTGGGTGCCCAGGGCAAAATCTGAAACTGAGCTCCTCCCGCCCCCCAAAAATGACCCTGGAGACAAAAGAAGAATTCTGGCTGCGGGTGCAAAGACACTGGCGGGAGGTGAGGGGAGCCGCCCAGCATGGACCCTGCAGCGGTGACTCACCCATCCCGCGGGCCTGGGCCTGGCTCCCTGTGTGGGGCATGGGGACCCAGCACGCGGGGTCGCAGCCCTGCTCCTCTTTGGCCTGGCTGCACCTGCCCCACAGAGCAGCAGCGCCTCTGATTCCTGTGCCACGGGCTCGGGGGCCCTCTCGAACATGGGGCTGGGGCAAAGTGCCCCTTTCGTCCTGCCCTGGCTGGCCCTGGCTGGGGGTGAGGGAGACTGCCGGGACCAGGCGTTGGTCACCCTCCCTCGCTCTCCGTTTTTCAGACAGAGGAAACCCTGCACCTGCGGGGGGACAGCCGGCAGGGAAGCCTGCGGGGAGACAGCCTGCGTGGCACCAGCATCTGCTCCGTCATGGTGAGGGGCGGCCCGGGGGGCGGGGTGGGGCTCTCAGCTCGCCCTGCAGGGCAGCTCCTGTTGCTCCTGTCCTGTGCTGATTCCCTTCAAGCTCGGAGTCACGGCCCCTGGGGAGGTGGCCGCGGGAGCCCCCTGCAGAGTCGGATGGGGACTGGCATCCGGGGGGCCCCTCTCACCCCTTGGAGCCCCTGCAGCCGGTGGCTTGGCCTGAGCTACTGCAGTCCAGGCTGCCTTGGAAAGCGAGGGTCCAGGCTGCCAGGATGCACTCCCCCCACCACTCCCCCAGGCCAAGGCTGCTGAGGGTGGGCTCCTGCAGAGACGGGTTCCCTGCTCTGGCACACGTGTGGACACGCTCACGCATTCTCACACCCACTAGCTCACACCCGGACACCCTCACACGCACCCCTCCTCACACACGTCTTCACACGCGCTGGCTCCCCCAGATCCTCACACCCACTAGCTCACCCATGCTCACACACATACAGCCCTCCGACTGGGGACTCATTTGTGCATCTCACACTCACAAGCCTGCCCCCCTCTGGTGCCCGCACACCCGCCCAGCCTACGCCCACACCCACCCATGTGCATGCACGCTCACCATCATCACATTTCAGCCCAGAGCAAACCCCTGGTGCCTCGGGCCCTGAACCCCAGCAGAGCAAAGGGCAGCTGCGCTCAGACCCCACTGCACCCGGGCGGGGCACCCAGCCCCCAGAGAGCAGGTTTTCTGGCTGAGGTTATGCTGACTCCTACTGGCCTGGGCAGGGAGGACCACAAGTCATGCACTGACAGTGGATATTCAGGCTCCTGTGGCTTTCCCCAGGAGGGGAGAAGGTTTCCCAGCAGAGGTGTGTGTGTGTGTGTGTGTGTGTCAGAGGGAAATGCTGTTCCTCTGAGTCCTGACCTGTTCTGCTCAGCCAGTGGCTAGACTGCCCTCTCCCTAGCCACAGCGCCACCCAGTGGCTGCCCCGGCATCTCCCCAGGGATTAGCTAGCAGCCGGAGGGTGGGAGTGGGAGGAGGTGTTCTGGGAAGGGGAACTCCCTGCTCTGCCCCTCATCCCCCCAGCTCAGCTGTTGTCTCCCCCGGCTCAGAGCGAGGAGGCAGAGGGGCGCAGCTACTCCACCCTGTCAACGGTGCGGGAGATTGAAACGCAGACGGAGCAGCCCGCGGCCCCGGAGGAGGAGAAGGAGAAAGAGAGGGAGGAGGAAGAGGAGGAGGAGGAGCGGGAGGAAAACACCATCAAAGCAGCCATGACCCACTTTGTACAGGAGAACGGCACACTGCGGGCCAAGCCCACTACCAACGGCATCTACATCAACGGGCGGGGCCACCTGGTGTGAGCCCGGGGCCACGGGCACAGACTGGCCTGGTGCCGCGCAGGGCCGGGCCCTGGACACACAGATGCCTCCTGCAACCTGCCAGCCCCTCCCGCTGGGACTGACCCACTAAGCCCTCTGGGCCTCTGGCCAGTTGGGGGGTCCCCTGCCCCCGCATTGGTCCTTGCTTCCTGCAACAGCCTCCTAGCTTTTCTGCATGGGATGTTTCCTGCCCGGCTGGCCCCGAGGGCCCCATGCTGCTCACAAATCAGCTCCTCCCTCCGACCCCCGCCGCAGTGGGGCTGGAGAATGTGGTACGTGCCTACCCTGTCCTGTCTATCCCCAGAGGCAGGACGAGCCAGGAAGTGGCTCTGACGACTCAGGGAGCTGCCTACATCCTAACTGGGGGTAACAACTGTTGGGTCAGAGGTGGGGAGGGCACTTCACGCTGCCTCCTGTAGGGGGCACTGTCAGAGCCATTGCATCTGGCCCAGGTGGCGCTCGGAGCCACGCCCCCAGCACGGTGCGAGGGTGGGACCCCAGCCCTCTGTCGAGTCTGTCCTCTGGGCGACCCCAGGGACAGGCCCTCCCCGGAGAGCCCCCGGCTTCCTGTGCCATTCCCGGGATGTCTCTGCGCTCTGTGGTGCCCACCAGTGGCCGCGGGCGGACTAGCGTCAAGGGCAAGTGAGCGCGGAGACACACCAGCAGGGGCACTTGGGGGGACACTTGGGGGTGAGGGAATCGGCGCCACCTGCTGGGCAAGAGGAACCCAAGCGCCTGCCTCAGCCCCATGCACACAGCCTGCCCCTTGGGGCTTCGCATCTTGGCAAGGCAGGGGTGCGGCACCCCTGTGGCCGGGCTGCAATGAACACTGGGGTGTGAGAAGGTCTGGACCAAGACTGAGGGACACAGACAGACCCTGTGGGTCTCTCCGCCCTCTAGATCCCAGCCTGGGTCCCACAGCTACAGACGGGGCTGCTCAGAACACCGGAGAGCGCTGCCCCCCTGGCCTCACCGGCTCCCCAACGCCACGGGGCCCGGCCCCAGGAGCTAATCTGGGCCCAGCCGGGGTTCAGGGGCACTCACCCTGGGTGGTTTAATGGAGGTAAAACTCCTCTGGTCCTGGGGCAATTGGGATCCTGGTGTGGGGAGCGGGGCTCTGAGGGTCTCCAAATACTTTGGGAGGGTTGAAGTTCACGAAAGGTTTTTTTCCTGGTTGTTTAAAGCCATGGGGCTTTTCCCTCCCCCACCTCAGTGTAATGCACAAGTATTTTAAACCCTTGGGTTTCTAGTTAAAGGGGCAGCCATGTCGGGGGCCCCAGCCCACACAGCTGAGCCCCACCCTGGGTGCCCGGTCAGGAGCAGGGATTGAACTGGGGATCTGCAGAGCTAACAGGCTGAGTGTGAACCAAAAGGTGAAGACCCCTGAGCAGCAGGCACTGCATGACCGGGCCCAGCAGCTGGATGTGGGTGACGCCCGCTGGGTTACAGAGCTGGGCTGGGTTTGATTCTTTCCCTGGGGTTTCTCTCCTTGGCAGAGTACAAACAGGCTGAGTGGGACCCCAGCGGGACCCCAGCAGGGTTGAACCTGGGCCCAGCGCATTCTCCCAGTCCCGGTCCACACAGCCCCATGGCCAGATCATCATGCCCCCCGGTCACGCTCTCCTCTGTGCCCACGCAGGGTGTTGGCATTGGCAGAGCAGCTGGGGTTGAACCCTGAGGGCTGTTCCTGCCCAGAAATGGTCTTGTTCCTGCTGGGATAGGGGCCTGTTTGCAGATCCAACACTCACCAGAGGGTGAAGTTTTGGCAGGAGGGAGGAGTTGGGCCATTTGTCTAAATCGTTAACAGAACAGCGGCCCAGTGACCCTTCAGCGGATGCTGGGCCACGGTTCCCCCAAGGTGGGCGCACCCTGCTCCCCTCGGAGTCAGTAGCAAACCTCTCCTGGGCTGCAAGCCCTCTCCCCCATCTGGTCATTGGCAAAGAGGCCGGTTCATCCCCACGGGACGCTGATGCTGCAGGTCTGCACAGGAGGGCAACTCGTGGCTCCACGGAGGGACCAACCAGAGCCTTGCCATTGACACCCCCCTTGCTCCCCAGGGCTTTGGATCAGGCTCTGTGTCCTCTTTGCCCCACGTCCGATATTTTGGGGAGGGCCCCTCCAGAGCAGACCGCCCCTCCCCCCCCGACAGCGGGAGAGCACATCTGCCCCGGAGGAGTGGCTGGGCTTAGCGTCAGGCTGGGTGGAACCTCCCGCAGTGTGAAATCCATGGAGGGGTGCCGGGGACGGATTTGGATCCTGGTCCCTGGGGGCGGGGGGTACCCGGAATCAGACCAAGAATACGCCAGGCCCAGTCTCGCCTGGTGCGGAATGCTGCTGCCCCCTGGTGGTGCTATTTATAACGTTTCTATGTATGGGTTATTTCTATGTTTTGCTGCCCCTCCATGGGCCACTCTCAGGGCAAGAAAGACCTAGAGTGGTGAAGTCTAAAGCAATGAGCGTTGGCCTAACCCAGCTCTGAAGTAAAGCCCCCGCAGGGGTGGATTGAGGGCTCCAAGAAAGTCCCGCTTGGAACGCAGCTAATGCTCCCAATCCGCCTGGCCAGCAGGAAGAGGGGCCGGGGCTGTGCCCTGGGGGATCTGAGTGAGATGGGAAAGTGGAGGAGTAGGGACGGGGCTTTTCCACGGTGTAGATACAGAGGGTTTGCTGCCTTGGCTCAGAGCCCTGGCCTGTCTCATCCCGTCTCCTCACCCCCTGTGAGATTGGATCAGCCCATGGGTTCTTCTAGGCCCCAATCCAAAGCCCACCGACGTACTGGGCATTCTTTCCATTGACTTCTGGGGACTATTGGCGCAGAATCCATGCCAGCATCCAACCTCCACCCATGGGCCAATACATGATCCTTCAGTAAAGACAAGCCCTGGGCATGTAGCCAGCTGTGCCATGCCTCCGGACCCTGCTGTCTGGCACCCCAAAGCGGTGAGAGTGTCTTACTTCAAATTGCCTTGGGAAAGGAATTAAACCAGGTTGAAAAAAAATCCCAAAGGCGCAATTTGGATTCCTGTCTCCAAAGCCACCAGCGGCAGAGATGCACAGACAGGCTGCCTGCCTGCACCCTAGCCAGGGGTAGCAACTCTCTGAGCATGGTTTTGCCTGGCAGAGAAGGAAATGTCCATCTCCCAAGTGTTACACTGGGCACAAGCCCAGGTTGATTTCAGAGGGGCAATTGTGTTGCATTTTTGATTCTGAGGGGTTTGGGGGTAGGCTCTGGAGTTAGCGGCGGGGATTCCCTGTCCTGTGTATGTTCTGTAAATGTGTGTGTATATAGAGCTCCCTATCTATGTGTATATAGATGTATATGCCTGTTCTTTTTGTTATATGTACTGCTGGTTTTGTAAATAAATTCCCCATTTGGCACCCTGGGACTTCCGGGTTAGTCCCTTTTGCTTGTCTCCTCGGGGGCTCCTGGCCTGGCTGAAGGAGCCAAATGGGCGGCGGGGGGGGGGAGAGAAGGAGGGAGCTCAGAGAACCTCAGAGCAAACGGCCCAGAGCTGGAGAGGAGGAAAGGAATGAATACAAGCACTTGGCTTTCACCCACATGGGCAGTGACTGGGTTTGGTGCCCATGGCAGGGTTGTGTGTGACTGTGAGAGAGAGAGGAAGCGAGAGTGACCTGTGACTTGTGCGTGTGTACATGTGGTCGCATGGTCATATGCATGTGACTGTACATGCATGCACTTGTAATTGTGTGTTTACATGTGTGTGATTGTGTTTACATGCATGATTGTATGCATGCACGTGTGTTTGCATGCATGTGAGTATGTTTGTGTGTGCACACTTGTGTGATTCTATGTTTTACGCGTGTGGTTTTTGTTAGTGCGATTGCGTCTGGGAGTGCGCTTGGCTTCACTGCAAAGTCAGCTTGTCTGTCAACTCGCCTTTCATCCACACACACAAGCCCCTCCCTTGGGAGTAGTGGTGCTGGGCACTCAGGCTGGGCACTCCTGCAGGGCTAGATGGTAAAGCCCAAGTGAGCCCAACCTGTCAGCTGCTAACACGACCACTCTGCAGTGTGGATGCAGGAGTGGGTGGGTGTCAAAGTCTGTGTGTGTGTGTATCAGTGTGTGTGTATCTGTATATGATGAGTGTGTATGTGGCTTGATGTGTGTGTATGTGTATCTGTGTGTAGCAGAGTGTGTATCTGTATATGATGAGCATCTATGTATGTGCGTGTGTGTATCTGTATCTGTATATGAGTATCTGTGTGTGTATGTATCTGTGTACCTGTGTGTATCTCTGTGTGTTTGTGTCTGTATATGATGAGTATGTGTGTGTGTATGTATCCATGTGCGTGTGTTTATCAGTACATGTGTGTATCTGTATATGAGTATCTTTGTATGTGTATCTATGTGTGTATTCATGTGCGTGTATGTATCAGTATGTGTGTGTATCTGTATATGATAAGTATCTGTGTATGTATCCGTGTGTGTATGTATATCTGTGTGTGTATGTATCCATGTGCATGTGTATGTGTATCCATGTGCATGTGTGTATCTGTGTGTGTGTGTATTCGTGTGTGTGTGTATCAGTGTGTGTGTCTATATATGATGAATATCTGTGTGTGTATCTGTGTTTCAGTGTATGTGTGTATCATTGTGTGCATGTGTGTATCAGTGTGTGTGTGTATCTGTATATGATGAGTATGTGTGTGTGTGTATCTGTGTGCATATCAGTATGTTTGTGTATCTGTATATGATGAGTGTGTGTGTGTGTATATATCCGTGTGTGTGTGTGTGTATCTGTATACGAGTATCTGTGTCTGTATATGAGAGTATTTCTGTGTGTGTATGTATCTGTATGTGATGAGTATCTGTGTATGTGTATCAGTGTGTGTGTGTACCTGTGTGTGTGTATTTGTATATGTGTATCAGTGTGTGCATGTGTACCAATGTGTGTGTGTATTAGTATATGAGTATCTGTGTATGTGTATCCATGTGAGTGTATCAGTGTGTGTGTGTGTATCGGTATATGAGTATCTGTGTGTGTGTACCAATGTGTGTGTGTATCTGTATATAAGTATCTGTGTGTGTGTATCCGTGTGTGTGTGTATCTGTTTATGAGTATCTGTGTCAGTGTATCAGTGTGTGTCAAAGTCTCCGGGCCAATGGAAATGTTTCCTTCCAAGCCCAAGTCGATGCTGTTGGAAGAGCCGATCCATGTCCTGCGTCACGCAGCATCTTCCCGGTGTGCAGCATGCGTGGCTAGGGGCGGAGGGGAGGCTGGCGCTGGAGGACAGAGCTGTGACACAAGCCGTGGGAGCCCCTCAGCTCTATAAAGGGAACTGAGGAAACTCTTGAGAGCTGGGATCTGGGCCAGCCTCCCTCGGCTTCCGGAAAGGCAGAGCAGCTCCTGCCTTGGCGCTCAGGGACGGCAGTGGTGGGGGCGGGCGGGCGTGTGTCGAAACCTGCTCTTCCCACCCTGTGAAATGTGAAATTGGCATGAGAGCGAAAGCGATGAGAAAGCTGCGGGCCCTTTACAATGCATTTCTACCTGCCTCTCACTAGCACCGGCCTTGCTGGCCTTTAAACTCCCCTCCCACCGGGCAAGAACCCTGCCTGGACTGAGGGATGCTCTCCTGCCTGTGGAGAGTGCAAAAGGCCCACCCTTGGGGTCTCCCCGTTGACAGCACCCAGCGCCGCGGCCTGGTGACCCACGCAAAGACTCGTTCCTAAGGGCGCCCCTATTGGTACATGCAGGGATTGCACCATCCCCAATTCTCCCGATGTGGAAGTGAACCGGGGGGTGGGCGGCAGGGGCTGCATCCAAGGAGGTGGCCTGTAGTAGCACCACTCTCTCCCAAGCTAACAAAGCGTTGGCAGGAGTCTAAGACCACAGGTCTGGTATCGAGGGAGAAGAAGATGAGAAGACACCACTCACATCAAAACTTGGGTGTGTGAGTCTGTGGGGGCGTATGCTAGATTTGGATCCCTCTCCAAGGTGTGTGTATGTGACTGTGTGTGTTGGATTTGGATCCCTTGTATTTGTGGAGTGTGTGTGTGTGTGTGTGTTGGATTTGGATCCCTTGTGTTTGTGTTGTGTGTGTTGGATTTGGATCCCTTTCCAAGGTGTGCATGTGTGACTCTCTGTATGTGGCCGTGTGTGTGTCTGCGTGTGTTGGATCTGGATCCCATTCCGTGGTGGGTGGGTGGTGTGAATCTGTGTGCGAGTCCATGTTTGTGTGAGTCCCTGTGTGCATGGGAGCCAATGCATGGGTGAATGACTCTGTGTGTCTGAGGCTGACAAGCCGTAGGTGTGAATCCATGTGTGCCAGCTTTGGATGCCCGTCCATGGGAGTGTGCGCGACCCCGGGGAGGGTGGGCCTGTGTGTGTGCGGTATCTGTTTTGCGCCCTGTGGTTTCTTGAAGATGCTTGGGCAGGAAGTTACTTGGAGGCAGCAGAACTCATTTCCTGCCGGGTGCCGATCCCCAGCCCTGACAGCGAACAGGAGTGCAACGGTGCAACGAGTTTTACGTCAGGCTTGGGCCTCAGCAGCTTCCTCTCTTGGGTGCTGCTTCCGCTGCTGAGCCGCCCGGCTGGGGGCTCCCCACACCCTGGGGCTGGGCTTTTGGGGCTTCGTTCCCAGGCCACAGACTCTCTCTGGACTGATTTCTAGTTTGGATCCAGCCCAAGCTGAAGATTTCGGCAGCCAGAGATTGATGCTGTAGAGGCGACTATGGGGTGGATTTGAGGAAGAGACACCTCCCCAGGGCTGCTCGGTTAATGGCAGCCATCAAAGGGGCCGTGGGCTGAGGATTTCCTCACCGGCCCGCCCCGCCCCATGTGGGCCAGGTGGTCCCAGCAGCGGGAAGGGCTGGGGCTGGTGTGTTAGAGCCTGGAAGCCCCTGGGCTGGTCCAACCATCCCCATGTCTCTCGCCATGAAAGCCCGGCAGAAGGTGAAACGGAAAGGAGCAGCCAAGGACCGGGTCTTTGGGTGTGACCTGCTGGAGCACCTCCAACACTCTGGCCAGGAAGGTAAGGGCGGTGTGCTCCTCCGGTGGCAGACCTTCCGCCCCGGGGGCTGCGGCAGGGAATGGGCCAGGAGACACCTCTCTGGGTGGTGACCCATTGCTCGGTGGGCACCCTGCCAGAGCCCCAAGTCCTGCTGAGCTGGTGTCTCCAGCCCAGAGCCATCCTCGCCACCGGCAGTGGGGCTGGGCTGGGGGAGCAGTGGTTTTCTGTGAGCATCCGCTTGCCTTTGCACGGAGCCTCTCTGGGCGTGTTCCTGAGCCTCCCGCATTGCTGCCTGAGAGCAGCCTGGGCAGATGGACCAGGGGTCAGGGCAGGAGCCATCCAGGTGCAGCTTTAAGCCAGTGTTGCAGAATCAAGGCTGCACCGGGTATGGGGCCGGCCCTGAGCTGTCACAGGGCCCCGTCGTGCCGGGTATGGGGCCGGCCCTGAGCCGTCACAGGGCCCCGTCGTGCCGGGTATGGGGCCGGCCCTGAGCTGTCACAGGGCCCCGTCGTGCCGGATATGGGGCCGGCCCTGAGCCGTCACAAGGCCCCGTCGTGCCGGGTATGGGGGCGACCCTGAGCTGTCACAGGGCCCCGTCGTGCCGGGCGTTGGGCTGGCTCTGAGCCGTCACAGGGCCCCGTCGTGCCGGGCGTTGGGCTGGCCCTGAGCCGTCAGTACAAGCCAGCTTGGCATGTAGAATCGCAGCGTTCCCACAATCCCACTGGAAACCTGGGTCCCAGAATTGGGCTCCTGCAGTCAGGGAACAGACACATCCCATGGGCCGTGTCTCAAAGCAAAGCATCCCAGCCCAGGGGGACCCCTGCCCTCCCTAGGGGCTGTCAGAGCTTGGGGCCCGTTGGCAGGGAGGCTGGCATGCTCTGTGGGGTAACCACGGGGTTCCAGTGCCCAGGGAGCCCCTTGGTCTGGAGTCCAAAGGTAAAACAGACAGAACCTTAGCTGCTGATTTCAGATCTGGTGATGTGGCCAGTGCCAGGGTTGGAGGCTGGGCCTGGCATAGGCAACATGGCTCCCCTTCCCCTGTTAGAGCTGGAGGGGTGAGGGGCAGAGTCCTGGGAGAGCTGGCACCCCACAGGGATAGAGCCCTCACTGCAATGCCCCTAGCACCACACAGGGAGAGAGCCCTCACTGCAGTGCCCCTGGCACTCCACGGGGAAAGAGCCCTCCCCACAGTGCCCCTGGCACCACACGGGGATAGAGCCCTCCCTGCAGTGCCCCTGGCACCCCACAGAGAGTCCACACAGCAGTGCCCCTTGCACCCCACAGGGATAGAGCCCTCCCCACAGTGCCCCTGGCATCGCACAGGGATAGACCCCTCCCTGCAGTGCCCCTGGCACCCCACAGAGAGTCCACACAGCAGTGCCCCTTGCACCCCACAGGGATAGAGCCCTCCCCACAGTGCCCCTGGCATCGCACAGGGATAGACCCCTCCCTGCAGTGCCCCTGGCACCCCACAGAGAGTCCACACTGCAGTGCCCCTGGTACCCCACGGGGACGGAGCCCTCACTGCAATGTCCTTGCCCCACCCCTTGGTTCTCAGGATCGGTTCTGACAGAGGTGGCATCAGGGTGGTGATGGGGAGGAGGCCGGCATGTTACACACAGGACGTTGGCTCTGTGTACTGGGTGCCAGGCTCTGCCACTGGGCAGAACAGGCCACTCAATGCACCGCAAGAGGGAGGTGGAGGCATGAATCATGCTGATGGTTTTGGAGTCTTGCTGACAAGGGCGCTTGCATCACTGCAGATTGAGCAACAGCGGGAGCTGCGGAAGGAAATGCAAGCAAGGCCCTAGTGGAAGTGCTTAGTAAACACGCTGAGGGACCCGGGGCTACCACAGGGGGTGCCCCTCAGGGCCCTGTCCCACAGCCTGAGAGCAACACCTGCAGGTGTTCATGGGAAGTGGAGCAGACCCAATGCTGAGGTGCAGCTGATCGAGTGGTAGGTATCCCAACATGCATTGCTTTGGCTGGGCTGCTTCGAGCTGGCTAGAGCATTGCATGCTGGGATGTCTTGTCACCAGCAGCCATACCTGTGCTAGAACTATGTTAACTTGCAGTTACATCCCAGTGCCCATCGCCTGAGGAATTCTGATCCATTTAAAAGGGGGTGATTAGGGCTATGTCCATTTTACAGATGGGGAAACTGAGGCACAGGGCATCTATGGCTGACATTGGCAAAGCCAGGAGCCCACAGGCAGCTAGGTAAGGGATCCAATTTAGAATCATAGACTACCAGGGTTGGAAGGGACCTCAGGAGGTCATCTAGTCCAACCCCCTGCTCAAAGCAGGACCAATACCCAATTTTTGCCCCAGATCCCTAAGTGGCCCCCTCAAGGATTGAACTCACAACCCTGGGTTTTAGCAAACCAGTGCTCAGACTGCTGAGCTGTCCCTCCCCAAGCTGTCCTTGTGAGCTGGGAGCTGTGAAAGCTCTTTTAATGGCCATCATCTCAGCCAGACTTGCGCCAGGCCCCTCCAGAGCTGGCAGGTGGGTCTGTGCAGCTGGAAAGGCCAGAGGACTGGGGTTCCCTAGCAGAGCTGGGTGGGAACGAGTTTTCCGTCCCACATATATTCTGGTGATTTTGAAATGTTTTCTCCTCTCGAACTGGGACGGAAAGTCAAAATCTTGGAAATTCTCATGAGTGAAAAAAGTGAATTTGTTCCTGTCGGGTCAGAGGAAACATTTTTCATTTGGATTTCAACCTTTTTTTCAACCTTTTTTTCTGTTGGTCATGTTAGCTTAAATTTCAAACCAAAAAGTCCCATTGAGACAGAAAACTGGTCTGGTGCATTTTGAAAATGTCAGACCCTGCTGGCCGTTTCAGGGCAGCTTTCCTCAAGGTTTTATCCCGTTGGGAGACTCGACGGATCAGACCCTGGCCCATGAGCCAGTTTTGGTTTTGACCAATCTGCATTTCTCGGTGAAAAAAACCATTTGTTGAGAAATTCCCGAGCAGCTCTCCTGAGGCGCTGGGTGCTGTTGAAACCCCTGCGCAAAGCCCCTAGGGTTCCAACAGGTCTCCTGCCACCCCCTGCGCAGTGGGTTACACCCAGCACCTCCAGAAGCCAGACAGCTTCACCTATCGCGCCCTCTCCTGATTGGTTGCCTGCAGCATCTCCCCCTGAAGTGGCCCAGATCCTCAAAGATATTTTGATTTCAATTTAACTCCACAAAGGCAGCGTGGTCTAATGGACGCAGCACCAGACTTGGACACTTTAGGGGGTCTAGTCCCGGCTCTGCCGCTGACCAGCTGTGCAACCTTGGGCAAGTCATGGCCTCTCTGTGCCTCAGTTTCCCCCTCACACTTTGTCTATTCAAACTGTGAGCTCTTTGGGGCAGGGGGCTGTCCTTCAGTGTGTGGGGGCCTCCGATCGCGGTTGGAGCCTCCAGGTGTTAATTAGTCGTAGTGGGCTTCCTAAATCTGGATTTAGACTCCTCAATTTGCTTATTCTGGCCTCTCGTCATCCCCTGGCAAGTGAGCAGCAAGAGGCAGGGGTTAAGAGCCAGGTGCCTGGTCACACACAGATCGGGTCACAGATGTGATCATCAGATTACAGCAAAGGCTCTGACCTTGCAGTAACTCTGGTCTGCTTCTGAGTCGCTGGGCAGCACTGAGGGGGGTGGATGCAGGATCCCGGACTCCGTGACAGACCCAGCAAGGCTTCCCGGGCTGCCAGAGATCCTGAGTGGGAGCAGGTGTGGGAATCAGCACGTGTCCGCCCTGTAGTGGCTTCCCAGTTCTTTTCCTGTCCCCACGAGGGCAGAGCCTGCAGCTGTTAGTCACTTTCCAGGAAGGCCGCCTGAGCTGAAATCACCTGGTCGGGCAGGAAACACATTTTGCAGGAGGCTGGTGCACCAGGAACTTTGCTCAGCGAGCGCGTTATCTTCTCCTCCAGCCACAGGCATGGTCAGTGGCAGCCCGTGCCTGGGGTGGAGGCAGGGGAGTTTCTGCCTCTTGATGTCAGGCTGGTCTTGCTGCTAAACTGCTTCTCGAATAGGCAGGTCGGCTACATCAGGAGTCACTGACCTGTAGTGATATGATCAGGGGTAGCTTAGGAGGGCACCGTGTGCCGTCACTCCAAGGTGCTCATCTGTGCCCAGAAGCCCCTGATACTCTACCTATGTCTGTTTCCTGTTCCCGAATGACCTCGGAAATTCCAGGTGCTGAGAAGGGAACTAGGATGATCAGAGATATAAAGGGCCTGTCTTACAAGAGGAGACTCAACCGGCTTGGCTGGTTTAGGAAAGGGGATGTGATTCCTGTCTATAAATATGCAGCGGGGAAAACATCAGGGAAGGAGAAAAGCTATTAAAGCCACAGGACAAAGTTGGTACAAGAACAAATGGGGATAAACTGGCCCGGAATTAATTTAGGCTGGAAATGAAAACCGGCGTAGGGGGAGGTTCTGGACCAGCCTCCTGGTGGAAAGAGCAGGGGGCAAACAACCTAACTAGCTCTGAGATGGAGCCTGATGCATTTCTGAATGGGTTGCTATGAGGTGGCTGCCTCTGATAGCAGGAACTGGGCTCCTTCCAGGCCCAGGTTCCCAAGAACTAGCAAGTCCGGACCACTAACGTCAAAGGTCCAGTTGCACAGTGCCAGTCATCCTGTGGATAGTGCTTTCCAGTAGACAAATCAGGCCCTGGACTGTGAATTACAACCCCTCGCTGGGATGTTAATGGCTCCATGCTCCTCAGTGGGAAGCAGCTAAGAAGAGAGACTGTCATGCCCCAAGTGACCTCAAAGGCCAGCGTTTTCAAAAGCAGCCGCCACTGAGATGGGGTGTCCGTTTTGGGGCATCCAACGTGAGACCAGAGAGATGTGATTTTCAGAGGCGCTGAGCACCCACAACTCCACATGGGGCAGTGGGTTTGCAGCCCCTCTGGAAACCAGACCCTCTGTGTCTCACGCTGGGCTCCCCCAAACTGTGTCAGCGGGCACTTTGGACAATTTGGGCCTAACTCTATACAAGTAGCACTTCACCCAAAGATGAAATGCAGCCACCTCTGGGGTGGAAGGTTGAACAGTTGCACGCCAATGCTCGCACGGCAGTCTGGAATTAGAAGGTGATGGTGGGGAATATTGTGCCCAACTGAAAGTGGGGGGAAACATAGGGGATCAGAATGTTCTTTCCCCAAGTTGAAACGTGGGCAGGACATGAGCATAAAAAGTGACCAGCCCAGTGCCATGGGATGTCAAATCTACAGAAGTGGCCAGGACCTCAGTCAGAGGATGCTTCCCCTAGCACCGTGCCAGGGAGTTGTTCAGTAATGAGAACAAGAAAAGGATACATCTCTAAGTCACAGCCGCCACTTCCGGCAGTACCTTGGGTTTTCCCTTATTTGTGTATTAACCAGGTCAATCCTATGTAGCTGATGAGCCCAGAGAGAGGAGATCGAGGGGGGAGGGGGGCTAAAGGTTATAAGAGGCCTTGCTCTGCCCTGATTGACTGCGATCCATTTTCGGTCTCTTGTGGCAGAGACGATGGTAGCAGGCGATTGCTTGGTGTTCCTACAGTGCCACTTCTGAAGTGAAATGTTGCAGGCAAAGAGTCATGTCCTGGCCGTAATTAGATGGCATCTATTAATTGTCTAGATCATTGGCATGCGCCTTGTGAAATCAGCACGCGATGAAGTGCTGCTTGCGTTGGTTCTTAGCGCGAAGCCCATCCAGGTATCCGCAACTCACATGGTCGCGAATGCCTGAGCTGCTCAGTCATCACAGCGGCTGGTCAGGCGTGCCGCAGCGTGGCAATCGCAGCTGTGGGTGATTGAGTGCATGGAGTGCTGGGCTCTAGCCCCGCCTGCTCTGGAGGGCCTCTGAGCTCACTGACACACTCGGAAGAGTTGGTGGTAGGTGGGCATTTGCAGAGGCAGTAGCTGCAAGGTGGCAGGTGTAAGACTCTGTATATATGGTAACAGCCAGCCACAGGTATGGTCACTCAGAGCTGTGTGATCTAGGCCCCTGCTCCATGCACCAAAGAGGAATCCCCTTTAACTGGCTGCAGGCATAGAACAAACAGATCTAGTCTCGCACCCAAGGCCTGATGAAGGTATAGTCACTACAGGCCCCAGTTTAGGGCCCCAGCTCCCAAAGGCATGTGATAACACTAGAGTCTCAGGACTTGCTTTCGAAAAGATGACACAAAGGTGACCCTTATGGCCACAAAGAGAAGCTTGAAAATGTGACCTGGTGTAAGTGCTACAGCGATGCAGCCCTGCGTTTGCAGAGAGCCTGAGCCCATCGCTCTGAGGGGAGGTGCTGCCCCATGCAGCTCAACAGGTTAATGCTGAAACCTGCTGCTTTGGGGTCCCTAATGTCACAACCACAGCAGGGACTCGCTCTGCAGCCATTTGGCTCTGCTGGGGTCACATCTCCAGCCTGTCCCACCCCAAAGTCCTCTGCAAGTAAAGGCACTCTGTCCTCCCTTCTCAGGGATGGGCCACACCTGCTTAAGGCAGGGGCTATTGTTCTGTGGAGGCAGGAGGCCCAAGGGTGCCCAGAGAGGAAAGGGGGCAGGGCTCCCACAAATCCATCTCTTGTGTAGGTAGCTCCTGATACTGCAAACCAAACAGGACAGGGCAGAAGTGCAGAGGCTGTGGTCACAGGTTGCCTTAATTGGGTGCTGGAGGGAAATATTTGGGGTGGGTACTGGGGCTGAGGTTTAGGATGAGCACCTGGTGGAGGAGAAGTTTAGGGTGAGCACCAGGAGGGTGAGCACCATGTGGGGGAGGAGATATTTAGGATGAGCACCGGGGGAGAGATGTTTAGGGTGTCTACTGGGGGGTGGGGTTAGCCCCTTCATGGTTCTGCTACAGGGTGGAGGGTCTTTATGTGTCCCCCCCCACAGATCCCTCAGCTTGGGTGGGTGGGGCAGAGCCCTCCCTCCTCTGGGACAAACCAAAGCCGTCTAAGACAGGGAGCATTGGTCTGGTGAGGGGGAAGCGCCCCTCCGCGCCCAGAGACTAGTGCTAGGCCCCCAGAAGACATCTCTTGTATGGGTGCCCCTGCAATTGCCACCCTAAAGAGAGGGATGGATGGGATCGTGGGGACCCCCAAGTGAGGCTGGATCTAGGATCCTGGATTGCAGTTCTCTGGCCCTGCTCTCTCTCCCCCCCTCCCCCAGCATCTGAAATTGGTAAAAAATCAGCCTCAAATGAATGGAATTAAGATGTTCAGAATCGAGCCGGGAGTCTCCACATGTGGGCTGGGTCTGAGACAGCCAGAAGGGGGGATGACACCTGCTGTAGTTCTTTTGGTTCCAGTCTGAGTGTAGACAAGTGCTGAGCTCCAGGATCACCTATCCCAAGCATTGAAAAATCAGGAGCCTGGCCACTAAAACAACTTGAGATCGGCTTCAAAATCATGCAGTGTTTTTAAAAATAATACATTGTGGGGTCTCTTTCTTTGCCGACTTCAGGGGTCACATTTTCCATCTTTTCTCTGCAACTGTGAGGCCTGAAGAACCTAGGAATTTTTGCATGAAAGCTGAGATCTTCATGCAATCCCCTGACTCCAGCCGCTGGAGCTTTAAGACACCAAATATCACGAGACTGGGAATTCGTGCACAGTTGTGTGTGGTTGCTTGTAGATTGATTTAAACCTGACATATTGGGGTACCTTGGGCTGGTAAATTTACAGTCACAACACCGCTCTGAGCAGTTTTAAACTGATACAAGAACATCCACACACAAATTTGCACCAGTTTAACTAGAAAGGGTTTTGAAACTGGTTTAAGCTGAGTCAATGCAACTTCTGAATAAAGGTAATGGGTGTCTCACCCTTTTTGTTTCTCTAGCCCCTTTGTCTGCACTCAAACACACGCGTGTGTGCGCTGGCTAAGCACAGCAATTTCACACCGCATACTGGGAGTACATTTCATTTCCTGTGTGTGGTGAAGAAATGAAATCAGCCGGTGACTCCACCCAGTCAAACCTCTCCAACCAGACACCAAGCCAACTGACGCAGATTTGTTCCTTTTTCACTTAACGCCCATCCACTGTACTGAAAGGTCCCTGTAAGCAGGATCTGGGGGGCTGTACCCTAGGTACAGCTATGCATGTGATGCAGAGTGCAAGACAGAATCCATGCGTTTCCATGGTAATTGCAACGAGTACATTGTTACAATTTGTTAGTTATTTTATGGTAGAGACCCCAACTGAATTGCAGCGCTAGGAGCTGTACATACATATAAGTGACAGCTCCCAAAAGAATCTAAATGGACATTACACAGATGGGAAACTGAGGCACAGGGTCAAGTAAGTGACTGGTCACGCTCACAGGCACACAGGGTAGCTAATGTCATCCCTTAGCCTTGTAAGGCCTGGACATGCCGTTCTAATCCCAGCCCACAGGGGGTGATGGTCTCTCTCTCTCTCTCTCTCTCACACTCACACACACACACACACACACATACAGACTTCAATCCATGCAGTGCAGGACGCAGAAGGCGGGGAGCAGCGGGTTTCCCGTGAGGCCATGAGACCCCCCAGGAGCAGCCCTGGTGTTGGAGCAGGGAGACGCTGTGCGGGAGTGGAGCCATGCATGGCTGAGAGCTGTGAGGCTGCCCCAGGCAGAGGCAGGTCCCGCTAGGGTGGCTGAGCTCAGGTGTGACAGGTGCTACAGTCCACGGGGAACCCTGCTCCCAGGCCTGGCCTCCGAGGACTGCAGGGACTGGGGTGCAGGGGTGGACCATGAACACTTGCTGCTCTCTCCCTGCCAGCCATTTCCAGACCCCACTCCCGACCCCCTTCCCTCATCCGGCAGGGTGCCCCCCAGGTCTGCTGGTTCCTGTGTGGCAGGGGCAGTTATTTTCCAAATGCTTCCCAGAACCCTTTGCAAGGAGGGCTCAGGACAGTCAGAACAAAGGATTCTGGGGGGCCACCCCCCTTGCCACACAAGACTGAATCGGAGCAGAGTCCGCTTTTCGGGGAGCCCGGGAGCAGAAACTCCCCAGCCCCGGCTCAACACTGGCTCTGGGGTGAGTGCCCCTGGGGCTCTCCCAGCCAGGGCCTTTTTGCTGTGATGCCCTGGGCAGCTGCCTCTCAGAGCTCCTGCAGACAGGAATTTGTCTACACAGGAAAATTAATCTGGAGTAAGATCAGGTGTCAATTTAAAGCAGATTAGCTGTTCCTCATTAACTCCACAGCCCCACATTAGTGGTCTCCTTCTGGTGGTTGCCTGCTGCTACTGTACCCCTTTAGAGAATCCAACCTCCCTTGGGAGATCAGTGTGGGTCTGACAGCTGTGGCTGGGCCCCAAGAGGTGGAAACTCCTCCCCAGCTGTCCACTTGAGAGCAAGACATCATGCGTGTCTGCTGGGGAGGAGCAGTGAAAGGGGGACATCGCAGCGGACTTGTCCCGCTCCAGAAGAGAAGAGTTTGGGGCTCTGGCCATTTCGTGGCCATGGCTCTAGTCTGCCCCCCCCCCGATTTGCTGCCGAGCTCCGGCTGACTCTCCTCTCTCCCCCCAGTCCCCCAGGTGCTGAGGAGCTGCACCGAGTTTGTCGAGCAGCACGGCATTGTGGACGGGATATACAGGCTCTCTGGGGTCTCCTCAAACATTCAGAAGCTGAGGTAAGGACGGGCTGAAAATGCCTCTGATTGGAGGGGACACTTGCGCGTGCGTGTGAGACGAGTGTGGGGGCTTCCCATGTGTCTGATGCACTCGTGGCGTCTGTGACACAACACATGGCTCTGAGGGGCCCTTCATTAAAAGCTGTGGGTGAACTTTTCAAAGTTGAGTGCCCAAAGCTCCTACATGCACATCTAGGGACCTGCCTAAAAGGGCCAGTTTGAAACTCTTGAGTGAAGTGGGGGATTCCCCATCTCTTGTTGTCTTCAAACCCAGCCAGGGTGCCTTTCTGGGAGATACACCATAGTCAGACACAACGTACTGGGCCCAATATACAGGTAACTGGGTGAAATGCTCTGGTCTGTGTAATACAGGGGGTCAAGCAAGATGATCTAATGGCCTTAAACTCTATGATCTAGGAATTTTTAAAGGTGCTGAGCTCTTTCTTTCTTTCTTTCTTTCTTTCTTTCTTTCTTCCCTGAAATCTCCCATAACGCACCTCTAGGCACTGAACAGTATTTAATAAAACAACACACCTCACTTGCAGGTCATCTCAACCTTGGAAAACTCACATCCAACAGTAAAATACAGATCAGCCTCAAATTTGCCCCGAAGGACAAAAGACTGGGGGAAGAGCCAAACCTTTACCTTGTGCTCTGAATGTCAAACAGACTCAGACTCCTGCAGAGCTGTGGAGGAAGCAGATTGCAAAGCTAAGACAGCCCCTCTGAAAATGCAAATCTAGGGCCTGTTATTTGAGTCCCAGCCGATCTGAACTGTGGAGATGAAGCACAGTTAGAACTGGGTCCCAGACATTGCAGGGCCTTAGAGATCATTAGAGCTGGCTGGGAACTGGGATTTCTGTTCCACAGGAAATTCTGCCATTTCAAAATGGGTTTTTCCTCCAAATTGGAATGAAAAGCTGAAATTTTGAAATTTTCCTCAGAAGAAAATTAACAAAAAAACCAAAAACCCAATCTGGAGCCAGCGAAACGTTTCGTTTTGCTAATGTTGAAATGTTGAGTTTCAGTCAGATAACATTTTTTTTCTTTTGGATAATGTCAAAACCCTGTAACAGTGGTTTTCAACCTATGGCCTGCGGATACCTGAGGGTCCACAGACTGTGTCTAAGATTTCCATAGGGGTCCGCATCTCCATTTGAAATTTTGTAGGGGTCCGCAATGGAAAAAGTTTGAAAACCTCTGCCCTGTAATATAATATTAGATATGAAGTATAATATAGATACAAAGTAATATATTGGTATAAAGTAAAAATCAAAGCGAAATGGGAATGTTGAAATGAAACATTTTTTCCTTACTGAAACAAGTAAGCTGACATGGTTTGTTTTGACTTTTTCCCATCGAAAATGTCCTTGAAATTGACACGTTCCCACATAATGTTTAGATTTTGATGAAACTACAATTTCTGACAGACAACTGCTCCGCTGAAAAATTTTCACCCAGCTCTAGGCCCGGGGTGTGACGGGTATGGTGACAGTTCTCAGGGTATCCCGGTCTGTGAGTCACCTTCTTACGCCCTGCCTCTAATGATAGCTGGGGGTAAGCATCTAACCACCACCAGCCGTCAGACACTCAAGCGCTGTCCTCCAGGCTATGCAGTTTAACAAGAAGTGCACCCCATCCCTTAATCCCCTTCAAGCATCGGCAGCTTGACGGATCCCCTGTGATGTCCAGCCCCTGACACGCTACTCACAGAAATCCCAGATCCTCTACCCCAAAGAAGCACTGCACCCAGTTTTACCTTAAATCTTCGCTCCTGTGTAACACACAGCATTTGTGCCCACTTATAATAAACCAAAAGACGGTTTATTTAAGAAAGAACAGAGGTTTCACTAGAAAGAAGAGAGAGTGTTGGAAGCAGATGGTTACAATACGAAACATCATAAAACAGGACCTGGATCCCACCCTTATTAATAGTTCCCTTTCCTAGCCAATAAAGTAGGTTTCCCCCTGCAAAATTCAGATGGTTGCAGAACTGGGTGGCTTCCCAGGAACCGGGGTCCAATCCTTCCTGAAACATCGCCACCCAACAAAACGTCTCCTCAGTGAATGGCTGCAGAGTGTCTCAACCAGTCTTTTGCCTTCACTCCCGAATGAAGTGACCTCCTGGCAGTATCATGCTCCTTTTCACCTCCCGTGGCTTTAGTGTGTATAGTTTACCTTTGATGGTTTTCCATTGACTTCTCTGGGTTGTTGGGATGGCGGACAATGGAGCGATACATTATGTCATGGGCTAGCCAGGGAAGGGCAACATCTTCCTCCCACTGGAACGGGCCCGCACCAAGACATATGATTCCTTGGTGACTCCATTTTCCTCCAAGGCGTAGTTTTCAATATAGTTCCATTATTCCTTAATGATCAGTCGTACGCACATCTCGAAATGATTGGGAGTATCGTTACGTTACATTACAAGCTTTCAGTAGAGACCTCACATGCTACCCTTGGTGGATAAATACCATGAGAGTGGTGTCTGAGGTGTAGTGAGTTTGTCAGGTTGGAGACAGGAGTTTCTTGCAAAGAACAGTGAACGCTTTGCTCATTGGCACCACTAGGCCTTTGTGTCATATGTAGATAGCCCCAAGCTAGCTTTGACGTAGCTACCTCGGGGCAATTACCCAGAGTTTCAGGTGGGCTTTTACAGCCCATGCTGCCACGGTTTTACTGCTCTGAGACCCGAGCTAGCTACATTAAAGCTAGCTCAGGGATGTCGACATGTCTAGACAGACCCCTCGTCATCACCTGGAATTGCCCCCGGAGCAGACAGGGAGCCTGGGCAGTCTGGGGGCAGTTGGTGCTACATGACCCTGGGGACTCACACCACACTGGGCAGCTGCATTCTGCACTCGCTCACCTGGCTTCTGGTTCCTGGATGATGGCAGTCCCTTTGGCTTGGTGACCAGCGCTACAGGGCAAAGAGGGCCTCTGGATGGGAGCTGGCCGTGTCGTTTCCAGCTCGGGTTGAGCAAGTGCACTAAAACGAGCAGCGAGACGAGTACCTAGGGCTTCAGGTGAGCTGGTACGTGGGGCAGGGAGCCCATCCCACCACAGCTCCACTGCAAGTTTTAGCGCACTCTCTCCATCAGCATTAGAGCAGGTATGTCTCCCCAAGCTGGATATGGCCACCGCCAGCTCCAGTGTGACGCACACAAAGAGAAACAGGGACCAAGGTCTTAGGGCTCAGAGGGAACTTGGCTGGCCCCAGCCAATGGTGTGCGGGGACTGGGTCTGGGTGTCTTTGCCTGTGTGGGGATTGTGCATGTGGCCCATGGAGCCCTGATGTGAACACATGCTCCTAGGTTTGCCAACCCTCCAGGGCTGTCCTGGAGCAGGAGCACTGGAACAGGGGGACAGGGACAGGGGGCCATGACCCTCCTACTTTTTACCGGTCATAAGGGTGAGCGAGGGTTGGGGGGAGGGGATGGAGAAGAACGAGCAGGGGGTGGGGTCTTGGGGGGGAAGAGGTGGTGTGGGAGCGGGGTCTCGAGGGAAGTGGCAGGGCCACGATTCGGGCACCTGTCCTCCTCCCCCCCCCCGCACACACACACACACTTTTCTGCCACTCCTGTCCTGGAGTCTCCAGGAATCAAAGACTGATCTTTCATTAAAGATGATGTCATGTGATGAAACCTCCAGAAATACGTCCAGCCTCAGCTGGCAACCCTAGCTGCTCCCCAGTCTCATCTCCCCCAGGCCCACCAGTGCAATCACTCTCCTCCCTCTCTTGGTTCGCAGGCAGGAGTTTGACAGCGACCGCTGCCCCGATCTCAACAAAGATGTGTACCTGCAGGACATCCACTGCGTCAGCTCCCTCTGCAAAGCCTACTTCCGGGAGCTCCCCAACCCGCTGCTCACCTACCAGCTCTACGACAAGTTTGCTGTGAGTCTGGCCCTGCAATCTGCCTTCCGGGGATGCCTCCGCCACAGTGCTAACTCCAGTGATCGGCACCTGGGGCTGAGCCCCGGGCTCGGCTTACTGCTGGAGCGAGCAGCCACACTGCAGAGCCTGACCCGAGTGCCTGTGTCTGCCCTGTTCTGTACTCCCCTGTGTGTGTCACCCCCGCTGGCGGGCTGCTTGGGGGGGAACGCCATGGGTCTTAGCATGGCAGTGAGTACTAAGTGCAGTGGTTTGCTCCCAGTGCATTGTGGGAGAACTTGCCTGTCCTTCTGGGCACACAGGGGGAATTGTGGGAAGACGCAGGAATAGGGTGACCAGATGTCCCGATTTTATAGGGACAGTCCCGATTTTGGAGTCCTTTTCTTATATAGGCTCCTATTTCCCCTCACCCCGTCCCAATTTTTCACATTTGCTGTCTGGTCACCCTACGCAGGAGGGCTATCAGCACTCGAGGTTTAGCCTGCGTCCACACTCCAAAGTGGGCAGGTTACTAGCCCTAGTAAAAGCCTCACTCAGCCTTTAGTCTGTACTCTAGCTGGGCCAGCTAGCCTAAGTTTAATGTACCACCAAACTGGGGGTGAGAGGATTTGTGTGTGGACGGGAGCAACAGCCTTTGTAGTGCAGTGAAGACAGAACCCAGCAGTCTTGGCTACCCGCTGTGGCAATTTCACGTCCGCCTTGGTCCTCACAGTGGTGAAGCACTAGGAATTAAATCATCAGCAGCTGGCATCCTGCCCGTCCCTCCAGCACTCTGACAGGCAAATTCCCAGCAGGGCGTGGGTGAAGCTGCGTGTGCTCTGACTTGCGTGTGCAAATCAGGGTGTTTCTGTGTTTCCCCTGGGGCCCATGCGTGGGCACAGGTATATGCTCCATTCAGCACCCGTACTTTAGCAGACGTGAGCCTTAGCAGAGAAAGGGCAGCCCTTGCCACTGTGGGACAGATGAGATTGTGGGTAAGTTTTCTTCCCAGTGAAATGCCCCACAATCGCTGGGGTGTCCACTTCTTGAACAATATCAGATTGAGTTAGGTCCTGCTGAAAGGTCCCAGCAATTGTTATGAGGGGAGCCTCAGATCCAGAGCCCCCGCTCCGAGCAGCCCGCCCTGAGGAGCATCCCGTTACGGTTTGTGCAGAGTTATGAACAACCTCCATTCCCGAGGTGTCCGTAACTCTGAGGTTCTACTGTAGATAAGTTCATGGAGAATAAGTCCATCAATGGCTATTATCCGGGATGGGCAGAGATACAAACCCATGCTCTGAAGTGTCCCTAGCCTTTGTTTGCCAGAAGCTGGGAATAGATGAGGGGATAGATCACTTGGATCACACAGAGGATGTTCTGCTCATTCCCTCTGAGGCATCTGGCACTGGCCACTGTTAGAAGACAGGATACTGGGCTAGGTGGACCATTGGTCTGACCCAGTATGGACGTTCTTATGTTCTTATGCAGGGGCTAGGCTTAGAATTGGGAGAAATTTTATGCAGATTCTGCGCCACTGACAGTTTTCTCGAATTCGTGTTGGTTTTGCTGAAATGTTCATGTAGGGGGGAAAGAAAATCCCCAAAAGTTGAGGCACAGCTGTGGCTGTGCGAATCAGATGGCAGGGGCTCCATATTGAAGCGAGACAAATGCAGACTGGAAATAAGGTATAAATTTTTAACAGTGTGAGGAATTAACCATTGGATCAATTTCCTAAGGGTTGTGGTGGATTCTCCATCATGGCAATTTTAAAACCACGATTAGAGGTTTTTCTAGAAGATCGGTTATAATTAGGGCCCTACCTAATTCAGGGCCATGAAAAACGCATTATGGGCCGTGAAATCTGGTCTTGTGTGTGATTTTTACCCTATACTATACAGATTTCATGGGGGAGACCAGCGTTTCTTAAATTGGGGGTCCAAAAGGGCGTAGCAGGGGGGTCGCAAGCTTATTTTTGCCACCCTTACTTCTGTGCTGCCTTCAGAGCTGGGCAGCTGGAGAGCAGCAGCTGCTGGCAGTGGCCCGCTAGCAGAAGCACAGAAGTAAGGGTAGCAGTAGCACCAGAATCCCCCTCCCCCTACAATAACCTTGCGACCCCCACCCCTCAACTCCTTTTTGGGTCAGGATCCCTACAATTACAACACTGTGAAATTTCAGATTTAAATAGCTGAAATCATGAAATTTACGATTTTTAAAATCCTATGACCGTGAAATTGACCATGACTTTGGTAGGGCCCTAGTTATAATTCAAACAGGAATTAGTTCAGGGGAATCCCATGGCCTGTAGAAGGTCAGAGTAGATGATTATAGTAGTTCCTTCTGACTTTGGAACCTATGAATCTAGAATTTCTGACTCTATTCAAATGTGACCTGCCATGTGGAACAGCTGGAAGCTCATTGGGCGAGTGATCTGGAAACTGAAACTGCCTAGACCCAAAGTGAAACTCAGTGAGCTGAGCTAGAGAAATGCAAAAAGTCACGGCCTGGCATGAACAGTGACAGTCCCCCGCCCATCCCCTACCCCAGGCCCACCGGACCTTTTAATTGGACCCCTGCCCCATGTACCCAACCAACCCCCTCATCCCTTCACTGTAATCTGGCTGCACGAGATGCAGCCGGTCTGCTTTCAAACCGCGCCAAGAAAACATCTATACACGCTCGTGCTCCACACCCTTCACGCCCTCACCCTCCTGTCTCGCCCCAATACAAAGTGGCGGGACTTCCTGCCACCTTTGAAGGGTGAGGAGCCCCGGTGGGCCAGCCTATATTCCACCTTAGTCCCGAGGCCTGCCGGGGATGTCAGTTGGCGGCTCCTTCACGGAGCCGTGAGCACAGGTGTGTACTTGGCGTGGTTCATCTCAATCCCAGACACCTGCCCCTTTTGTGGCGTGAGGGAAACCCTGGCACATATATATCTGGAGTGTGCCAGGCTGTAGCCCCTATTCTGGCTCCTCACCAATATTTTATTACGCTTTTGGTTGCACTTTTCCCCTCACCTTCTTATCTATGCACTCCCTATCCATGGCCCCACAAAGTCACGGGATCTCCTCCTGGCCCTCCTCCTGGCCCGAGCTAAAATGGCCATCTATAAAACCAGAGTGAGGAGGTTGGCCGATGGAGTCTCCTGTGACTGTAGGGCCTATTTCCGATCCTCGGTCCTTTCACGTATCCGGGCAGAGTTCCTCTGGGTGGCGTCCTCTGACTCCCTTGACGCCTTTGAGGAGCAGTGGGCGCTGTCTGGGGTTCTCTGCTCAGTGTCCCCGTCCGGTTCCCTTCGTTTGACCCTTTGACCACACTCCTGTTCCTGTTATTTCATTAGTTGTCCCCTGGATTTTTTTGGTATCTAGGTCCTGTGGATCCCCCTTTTAGGCTGGGGGGGATCCTTTAGCGGTGGACGGGCTTCGCCTGCCCACTTCCCGGATCCTAGTAAGATGAACAGTGACACTCCATGTGATCTTTAACATTCTTTCCATTCTAATAACCACAGGCAGTTAGACCCTGCAATAATGAAGGCTTTATTTTGCTATGTTTAATGTTATTTCCCTGATATTAATCTTCATTCTCATCATCTTTGGTTCTTATTTGGTGCTCTTCATTTGTAGATCCCAAAATGCTTTACAAAGGAGGGTCAGGATCAGTATCCCCATTTTACACATGGGGAAACCGAGGCATGGAACACCAGCTGGGGGTGTGGGCTCTGGGGTGGGGCTGGGGATTGGGGCATGGGGAGAGGCTCAGGGGTGCAGGCTCTGGGAGATGCTTACCTCAAGAGGCTCCCAGAAGCAGCGGCATGTCCCTTCTCTGGCTCCTACGTGGAGACACAGCCAGGGGGCTCTGCGCGCTGCCCCTTCCTCAGGCACCAGCCCTGCAGCTCCCATTGGCTGCGGTTCCTGTCCATTGGAAGCTATAGGGGCGGCGCTTGGGGCAGGGGCAGCGTGCACAGCGGAGGCCCCTGGCTGCCCCTACACGTAGGAGCCAGAGGGGGGCCATGCCGCTGCTTCCGGGAGCTGCGTGGAGCCGCCCCCAACCTTGCTCCCCAGTTGGAGTGTCGGAGCGGGACAAGCCGCAGAACCCGCTCCCCAGCAGGAGCTCGAGGGCCGGATTAAAATGCTGGTGGGCCGGATTCAGCCCGCGGGCCGTAGTTTGCCCACCCCTGCCCTAGGGGCGCTGCTCTCTGCCGTGGAGTGCAGAGGAAATGGATGATGTGGTGCAGGGAGTCTGCACGTTGGCCTGTTCAAACCACTGCAGCGGGCCATGTGTCGCTGGTGCCCTGGGTGTGATCATGTCACCCTCTAATGGCCAGTGCTAGGGACTGTAACCATCTGTTACTGACTCTCTCGGTTTTGGGGCTAAAGTTTGTGAGTTCAATCCCTGCTGGTATCTCTGTGCAGGCTGCCCCCGTTCCCCGCTTGCCTGCTCCCAAGGGTGCCATAGAAATGATCGCTAGTCAATAAATGTTGCGGATTGGTCCTGCTTTGAGCAGGGGGTTGGACTAGATGACCTCCTGAGGTCCCTCCCAACCCTGATAGTCTATGATTCTATGAATGATTAATAGCAAGGATTTCAGTAGGACGAGACTGACTGGGGCCTCTGGATGCCGCATAATACAAACAAAAATAATGGTGCTCGTGTCGTCTCTAGAGAAGTGGGGCTGGGCCTGCCGGGGCTGGGAGTGGATGGAGCATCTCCTGGGACCTGGGGCAGGGCATTTGCTGTCACACCATTGCACAAACAGCAAGGTGCCATTTCCCACGTGAGGTGGAGAGGCCTGGCTGGCTCTGGAGAGCCCTGGCTGCTGGAAGGGGGTTGGAAGTGGTGGAGGCTGCAGTCAGAGCCACAGAACTTGCTGCTCCATTGCCAAACCTGGACCCACAATTTCCTCCGTTTTCAGCTGCCCCTGTCCCTCAGGAATCACCTGGATGCCATCTGGGAGGAACAGACATGGCCAGAGGCAGCAGTTGGAGGCTGGGTTGTTTAGGCTTGTTCTCAACCCAAGCCGAAATGGGCTCCCCTGTGACTAAGGGTGTGTCTACACTGGAGCTGCTGTGGCAGACGGGCAGACGTACGCGAGCTAGCTCTGAACAAGCTGGCATACTAAAAATAGCAGCGTGACCACGACAGCACAGACGGCAGGAGGGGCTAGCTGTCCAGGTACCTGGCTGGAGTCCAGGACTGGAGTATATTCTGGCAGCTTTACAGCCCCAGCTCCAGTGTAGACTTATCCATAGGAGCGACTTGCTGAGCTCAACTGGGTTCCTCTAGGGCTGGGTCGGGCTGGTGTGAGCCATGGAGGAAAACAGGGGGGCCCAGGTCATGTTTCTGGATCAGAGAGCAGTGGATAGAGATGGGTCAGCGGAAAACAGGAAAGATCCCAGAGCTCCAGGGCAGCGGGTGTGAGGCTCTGTATGGCTTTGCTCCAAAGTCATGGCGGCCTTAGGTTCTGTCCTTGGTCCAGGGCTGGGCTGGGCTTGGTGGGACCCTGCAGCCACCCCACCCCACCCATGCTGTGAGGATGCTGGCAAGAGATGGCCAAGAAGGGGGAGTGGAGAGAAAAGTCTGGATTCCTCTCTCTATATCATATTGCCTCTATCTAAATCCCTGGTATGCCCACATTTGAATACTGCGCGCAGATGTGGTCGCCCCATCTCAAAAAAGATCTATTGGAATTGGAAATGGTTCAGAAAAGGGCAACAAAAATGATGAGGGGTCTGGAACGGCTTCCGTGTGAGGAGAGATTAATCAGACTGGGACTTTTCAGCTTGGAAAAGAGACGACTCAGGGGGGATATGAGAGAGGTCTATAAAATCATGACTGGGGTGGAGAAAGTGAATAAGGAAGTGTTATTTACTCCTTCTCATAACACAAGAACTAGGGGTCACCAAATGAAATTAATAGGCAGCAGGTTTAAAACAAGCAAAAGGAAGTATTTCTTCACACAATGCACAGTCAACCTGTGGAGCTCCTTGCCGGGGGATGTTGTGAAGGCCAAGACTATAATAGGGTTCAATAAAGAATTAGATAAGTGCCTGGAGGATAGGTCCATTAATGGCTATTAGCTAGGATGGGCAGGGATGGTGTCCCTAGCCTCTGTTTGCTAGGAGCTGGAAATGTGTGACAGGGAATGGATCACTTGATGATTGCCTGTTCTGTTCATACCCTCTGGGGCACCTGGCATTGGCCACTGTCGGAAGACACAATATGGGACTAGATGGACCAGACCCAGTCTGGCCGTTCTTATGTTCTTATGACTCTTGCTTTTCTCCCAGGATGCCGTGGCCATACAGATGGAGGAGGGACGGCTGGTGAAAATCAAAGAGGTGCTGAAGGAGCTTCCATCCCCACACTACAGGTACTGGGGGTGGGGAGGTGATCCTCACCCCACCGCCCACCCCAAGGCCCCTCAGAGTGAGCATGATGCATGAGCAAAAGCCTCGGGGGTGGCTGGGGCATGGCTACTTGAGCTCAGCCATACAAAAAACCCTTGAGTTTTGGAGATGGAAGGGCACAGGCCATGGGGGAGCCAGCTCCCCTTCTGCTCCCAGGCTGGCCCCTCCAGGTCAGGGCTGGGGCATTTTGGAATGGAACACACTTGCCTGGCCTGCCCTTATCCTGCGCTATCCAGGCTGCCAGTCAGGTGCCTTTCACCAGCTGTGGTGTGGGGTCCCTGCTGGATGTTGGTCCCAGACTAATTTACCCCAACCCCAATATCAGTCATAACAATCAGCAGCAGTCACCTGGGTCAGCCACACATTGCCCCAGCCTCAGCCCCTTGCTCTCTGCCCCTTCCACTGCCCAAGAGCTCTGGCTAATCCCCCCGTGTGCTGCAGGTCATATGGGGGGGCACGTCGCCCAGCGGGGAGCTCAGGCTCTCAGCCTGCCCTCTGCTGTAGCCCATGTAGCCCCTTGGCCATCCAGTCATAGGAGAGCCTGCAGCGGGATTGCTTAGGAGCTCTCTGGCCAAGCAGGGAGTGGAAAGGCCAGCTTCTCCTCTCTGTGGCCAGCTCCTGCAGCACGGCTGCTGATCGGTGGGCTGGGGGGCTCCCCACACTTTGGCGGCATTGTCTGTTGCGCTCAGCGTCGGCCTCCATCGGAGTGAGCGGGAGTTTGATCCCTGGAGTGGAGCTAGGACAATGTTGAGCAAAGCCTCTCTCCAGTCAGGCCTTGCCCCTCCTGCTGCCCTCAGCTGGCAGAGACGTCACCGAGGTGGAGCCAGCCCATGGGGCCGTGGCCTGGATTGATAGCCGTTGGCAGGGCAGTGGGAGGGAACCTGGCTCCGCGGCTGCTACTCTCTGTGAGCCAGAGTCTCTCCTGTGTCAGACCTTCGCTCAGCACCAGGCTGCAGAGTGGGTCTGGCCCCATGGTCAGCATGCTGGTCTGTGCCAGCCCGGATGCAAATTAGAGCAGCCTAGGGGCTGCTTTAACTTTTGCCACTGGTATGTGGTCCCTTAAGAGCCTCTCCACAACTTCTGCCAGGGGGATTTGCCATTGGCCAGGATCCAGCTGAGGGGCTTGGGTGAAAACCAGGGCCTGTGTGTCCTGTGGATAAACAGGGCATGTCATCTTCAGCGCCGCCAGTCCAGTACTGTGCAGGCCTGGACTCACTGCCATAGATGGGACAGTGCAGAACTAGAGGGGTCAGACAAAGGCGATGGGATGATCCAGGACGCGGAGACAATCTGCTATGAAAAGTGTTGACAAGGTCAACCCTGTTAGTTAGAGAGGGGATGAATGAGAGGGGACTGAATAGTCTAGAGAAGGGAAACTGGGGGCTTCCATTTGCCCAGTCTCATAACACAAGAACAAGGGACAGGCAGGTTTCAGAGTAGCAGCCATGTTAGTCTGTATTCGCAAAAAGAAAAGGAGGGCTTTTGGCACCTTAGAGACTAACAAATTTATTTGAGCATAAGCTTTCGTGAGCTACAGCTCACTTCATCGGATGCTGTATTTTCCACTGAATGCATCTGATGAAGTGAGCTGTAGCTCACGAAAGCTTATGCTCAAATAAATTTGTTAGTCTTTAAGGTGCCACAAGTCCTCCTTTTCTTTAAGGGACAGGCAATGACCCAGGAAGATGGGAAATCCCAGACTGATAAAAGGAAATACATTTTCATGCATCATGTGATCGGCCTATTGAATTCACTGCCACAAGATGTCACTGATGCCCAGAACTCAACAAGATTCCCAGGGGGACTGCACAGGATCTGGGCAACAGGACTATTCAGAGCAGCGGTTCTCAAACTTTAGCAACCGAGGACCCCCATTTTGACTTAACATTTTTGGAGACCCCCAAGACCCCCTGCTCAGCCCCAGGCCCTGCCCCTGCTCCACCTCTTCCTGCTCCCTGCTCACTCCATCCCTCATCCCTCCATCGCTCGCTCTCCCCCATCCTCACTCACTTTCACCAGGCTGGGGCAAGGGGTTGGGGTGCAGGATGTGGACTCTGGGAGGGAGTTTGGGTGCGGGAGGGGGTGCGGGCTCTAGGAGGGAGTTTGGGTGCGAGAGGGGGTGCGGGCTCTGGCCAAGTGGCACTTAACTTGGGTGGCTCCCGAAAGCAACCAGCACATCTCTGTAGCAGTGGCTCCTAGGCAGGAAGCCAGCAGTCTCTGTGCGCTGCTCGCAGGCACCGCCCTTGCAGCTCCCATTGGTCGCAGTTCCTGGCCAATGGGAGCTGCGGAGTCAGCGCTTGCTTGGAGCAGGAGCTGTGTGCAGAGACCCCCTGCTCCCCCCCCAACACCCCACACAGGGGCTGCAGGGACGTGCCAGCCATTTCTGGGAGTGGCACGGAGCCTGCCTTAGCCCCGCTGGTCATTGGACTTTTAACGCCTAAAATCTCCTGGTTTGGCTTCAGTAGCCTCTGGGAAATAGAGGGAGAGGGAAGAGTTGAAGGACGGCGGGGGAGGAGTTGATCGGCGGTACCCGCGGACCCCCTGGAATACCCTCAAGAACCCCCAGGGGTCCAAGGACTCCAGTTTGAGCAACGCTGATCCAGAGCGATCACTGATCTCCGACTGTTAGAGCCCAGGGTGGGACTATGGGGGCAGATTGTCCCACAACCGTTGCTGTGTGGTGGTGACAGCTGCCCCGGCTGCACCTGGTGCTGGCCGCTGTCAGAGACAGGACACTGGGCTAGATGGGTCTGATCCTGCCTGGCATCCCTGTGTGCCACCGGTCTCCAGCCCAGAATTTTGAATCCCCCCGACCCTTTGTACCGTGCCGTGCCATCTTCATGTGAGCGTCTCCTTCTCTTGCCTTGGCTGCCGTAGGACCCTGGAGTTTCTGATGAGACATCTGGTTCACATAGCTTCCTACAGCTCCCAGACCAACATGCATGCCAGGAACCTGGCCATCGTCTGGGCCCCCAACCTGCTCAGGTGAGAGCCAGGGGGGCGCCAGGGATGCCTGTTGCTTTGGTCACACTGTGCACGCTGAGGCAGTGTCAGAGGCAGGGAGGAGGGTTCCTGGGGGAAGGGGACCAGCCTCGGTGCTATAGAGGGATGGGGATGGAGTGTGACACCAGCCTGGAGAGACGGTAAGATGGGGAGGAAGTGAGGCTGGGGAGAGCAGATAGGAACAGGAGATGGGTGTGCGGGGGAGCTGGCGAGGGAAGGGGAGAGGAAACCATTTTAACAGGACATCCCCCTCTTGCCACGTTCCCCCGAGACACCAAGTGACCTCCAAATGTCCAGGCGAGTTGCACCCGTTTCTCTTTGCGCTCCTCTCCCCGCACGCACCAGGTCTCCTCTAGCAGAACGCTAGCCCCAACCCAAAGCCAAAGGGTGCCCCCCTGCCTGGAATCTCTGCCCCGCGGTGGGGAACAGGCAGAGTGCGAGGGGAAGAGGTGGGCCAGATCTCAGCAGCATTCACTTGCTCAGCCACGCCTCCCTGTCCCTCCCCTCCAGGTCTAAGGACATCGAGGCCTCTGGGTTCAACGGCACAGCTGCCTTCATGGAGGTGCGGGTGCAGTCCATCGTCGTGGAGTTCATCCTCACCCACGTGGAGCAGCTCTTCAGAGACGCCCCTCTCAGCGGTAGGTCCTTCGGTGCCCTGCCCTGGCGCTGAGCCCCGATAGCTCTGGGGGCCTCGTGCCACCCAGGTCACCTTCCCTGGATGGAGGTGACTGGCAGGCCCTGCTGCATCTGGCTCTGCACCGCAGGGCCAGCCCAGCCCTTCTCAAGACACTGGGGCCTGGAAAGACAGGCCACTGGGGCTGGAGTCCTGGCTGCGGTCATGTGCCGAGCACCCATCTTGCCACCATTCGGAGAACACAGGCCCAGCTCCTCCTCCTTGAAATGAAGGGGAGTTAGGCATTTCAAGCTGTGGGGATCTGGACCTTAGCTACTCTTTAGCCGAAGGTCTGTCTACGCTGCAGCGTAAGCCCTGGGTTAGCAGAACTCGAGTTCACAGAGTCTGGGTTCGTTAACCTAGGGCTTGAGTGGCTACACTCATTTGTAACCCCCAGGTTAGGAACGGGTCGGGGGAACCCTGGGTCCTGACCTGGGGCTCCTGTGTCTAAGCTGCATTACGCGGGCCGGAGTCCAGTGAGCCACCCGTATCCCAGACTCCCGAGCGCTCTCCCAAAAGGTGGCCTGTTGTGGGAAAACTCGACTGTCCTGAGGATGAAGAAAGTCAGGCTGTCTCCCAGAGGGGCTGCATCTACACTGCAAAGCAATAGGGCTTGAACCCTCCACGGTCCCGAGCAATTTGTGTGTAGACAGATGGGGCGGGGGCTAGTCTTGAGCTCAAACCCTGGCCTTACATTGTCATATAGACATACCCTAAGGTACTTCTGTGACCCCCTTCATCTTAGTGTTGAGCCCCTGCTTGTCTTTAATGGAGTTATCCACATACACTCCTAGGAGGCAGGGCTATTATATCCATCGTACAGCTGGGAAACTGAGGCACGGGGCGTCTGCAGTAGAGTGGGGAATTGAATCTCTGTTTCCTGACGCCCTAGGCCGATATCCTAAGCACTATGCCAAGCCCCCTCTCCCAGCCAGGGTCAGGCTGGCAGAAGCATTGTGCATTCCTGCCCTGTGCAGTACCTGGCTGCCAAAGCTGGACATGAGTTTAGTGAGGTACTCAGCATGCACACTCCCCCGTGAGCACCCTCCCATGGAGAGATCAGGGTTTGGGACTCTGCCCTCCCTGCCCCTGCACTGTTGGCACAGGCCGCCCACCTGGGGTTGAGAAGGACATGGACGATTACTTGGGCCCGGGCAGCGTCTTGGGGTATTGGCATACACAGCAGCGTCTCAGAGTGCTTGCATTGGCCTGGCCGTGCTCCTGTACAATCAGTGGTGAAACACCCAGCAGCTGCAAAGAGATCAGAGTATGGCCAGGGCAAGCACCCTTCGGTGTCACCCCACCTTGGGTGCCAAGAGAGGGTGACTGCTCTTAATGTGCCAAGCGATACCCTGATCAGTACCCAGCTTTGGGGGCGGGGAAACCCTCCCCATCCATGCAGACACAGACGCAGGGACCTGGGTGATTTTACTCAGCCACCTGAGCCTGGCTATATCTTTCCATCTGTCATCTTCTCCCCTCTGCCCTGATGGGCATGGCAAGTATCTGCCTCTTCGTCTGTTTGGTTCTGGCCCCTCAGCCTCTTGAAGCAAATTGGAGGGGTCCCAGAAGAGTCACTGAAGTACGAGACAACTGTAACATGTTACTAATATTACACTAGCTGCCTAGAGGCCCCAACGATATCAGGATCCCATCATGGCAGGTGCCGCATAGACACATAGCGAGACAGTCCCTGCCCCAAAGAGTTTGCTGTCTGAACAGACAGGTCAAAGTGGGAGGGGAAACAGAGGCACAGGGCAGGGCAGTGACTTGCCCAAGGTCACCCAGTGAGATCAGTGGCAGAGCTGGGACTAGAACGCTGGTCTCCCAGAGTCTCAGCTGAGTGCTCTTGCCACTGGACCACACTGCCTCTGAGCTCATGGCGGTGTTGCCCCTTTGGCCCGAAGGGGTTGCCAGTATTCAGGGCCTTATGGGGCTATTTCCGATAGTGGAAGAGATTGGTGCTATGAGGCAGGGATATTCTGTAGTGGAATCGTGTTTGTTTACAGAGCACGTCCACAGACTCCTGCCGCAGGAGGAACAACAAACAGCAGGGAGGTTCCTTGCTCAGAAATCCCCATGTCTGCCCCTCCAGCAGCTCTGTGCCCAGGAATCACTGCCTCTCACTTCCTCCCAGTATCACACTCACAACTGCCTCTCCTGGCTTTTTTGCCTCCAACACCCACAACCTGCAGCAGTTATCCTCAGCCACGCTAGCCACCTGCATTAGCTCTGGCCTGGCCAGGCGGCTTGGTGTCTTGGCTGGTCGCTCCCTTTGTCTCTAGCTGGTTTTACTCCCTTAAGGGGCTGGGTGGCTCCTTCCCCTGAGCCTGAAGGCAGGTGCTTGGCTCCCATTGGCTTTAACATTGTGATTGTCTTTGGATCCGAGACTCCCTGCTGGCAGCTGCTGGCACCCACTCCCAGCCCCGCGAGCGCCAGCTGAATCATCCGGGTGTTTGTTTCCCCGAGCTAGGAAGTGACCGCGAGAGCCTCCGGAAATCCCTCCTCCTGTCCAGCTTGGGGTTGCCAGGAGTCCACCCCGACTGCCAGACCATGTCCTACAACTTGCCCGCCATGCTGAACCAGGGAGACGGCCCGCCGCAGATCCGCCCCTACCACACCATCATCGAGCTCAACGACCACAAGTACGGGCCCCGTCCCTCCCCTCTCTTCTCCGTCTGGGCTTTGCCAGCTGCCTGGGTTTAATCCCTGGTGCCCCAGATGCAGATCGGTCCCTGGGAGCGGGGGGGTTGGAACGAGGAAATGCATCAAGCGCTAGATACTTTCACACATCATCTGTGCTCTAATGCACCCGATTCCCCAGGGGGATGGTCCCTGACCATCTATAGACTGGGGCACACGGGAGGAGAAATGGAAATCACAGGTCCGTGTCTGCTGGGCAAAGAGCTGGTCGATTCGCCAGCCCTGCCTGTAGACAAGTAGCACTGACAGGCTCCATTCACTAGAGGGCGACAGTGAATATACCCATGCATGTGTCCATGCACACACCATGAGAGGATCAGAGATACACAGAAGCTGGCCTAACACAGCCCACAAGGGAGCTTACCTAGACCATCCGCACAGACCATGACGGAGAGTTGTGACATGGCCCACCCAACAGGGCCCAGTGGTGCAAACACACCCACACCCCGCAGACATGGGCTCCCTCTGCACTGGAGTCCCCTCCTGTGGGTGCCGTTCTAAGCTCTGCCATTCTTCACAGAAGAAAAGGCTCCTTGAAGGTAAAGAAATGGAGGTCGATCTTCAACCTGGGCAGATCCAGCACTGACTCCAAACGCAAGCTGGCCAAGGCAGAGGAGAAAGGTACGGGGTGGGGAGGAAGAGAACAGAGGGAGGAAACGGCAGGCTAGAGGAGTGGAGAATGAGGGGTTAATTGGATCTGGCGTTCTGGGGGCTCTTCCCTTCCTTGCTGGTTATGTTCGCTCTCCCCAGGCAACTGCTGGACTTTCCACAAGGGCCTTTCCCATGATGACTGGCCTCTGCTAACAGAAATAGCCCTGCCTGGAACTCGGAATGTCCATCCCATGGGAAATCCCCACATTTCAGAATCTCCTTCTGTCTGAAGGAAAAGCTGAAATTTCAAAATTCCCCACAAACCAAAATGTCTGGAAAAAAAAATTGGTTTGGAAATATCCAAGTGGTTCTTTCTGATAAGGTGAACACACTTGTTTCAGTGTTATAATAATGCAGTGCAAAGCAATGCAATGCAATACAATGCAAAGCAATACAATGCAATAGAATGAAATGAAATGCAATGCAATAGAATACAATGCAATGCAACAGAATTCAATGCAATGCAATTAAAAGGATAAAGTCTAAACGAAACATTTTGATAATTTTTCATCCAACACTTGGAGGAAATCGATACGGTCTCCAGAGTTTGTGTGTATGTGTGTGCATTGGGGGGGGGGTCTCCTCTGCACAGTTCTGGGTCTGTGAGGTGCAGTGGGGAGGGGTGGTCCAGGCTGGGTCCCATTTTACTCCTTCCCCCACTCCCTACTTTGGCTGCTTCTGCAGCTGCTCCTACCGACTGGCAGCTCAGGCCAGGTCTACGCTTAAAAACTAGATCGGCCCAGCTCTGTCGTTCAGGGCTGTGAAAAATGTTGCACTCTGAGCACCGGAGTTAGGTCAACCTGACCCCCGATGTAGCCCTAGCTACCGCCTCCCGGAGAGGTGGGTTAACTACAGTGACGGAAACCTCCTTCCGCTGTAGGAAGCATCCCCGCTATGGCACCATGGCGGCACAGCCATGGCGCTGTAGCTGTGTCTCCGTAGCGGCTGCAGTGGAGACCTGCCCTGAGAGTCTCTCCGTCCACTGATGGACAGTCACTCCTGTTTAGCTGTGTCCTGTCTTTCTTTTGCAGACGACAGATCCGTTAAAATGAGCTTGCGGCCGGCCAAAAGCATGGACTCCCTTAGCTCCGTGCCGGACACGAACGATGGTAGGTGGAGAAATCCTGGGGAGTTGTAAAAATGTGGGGCGGAAAAGAACCTCGGGAGGCCGCCTAGCCCATGCCCCGGTGCTAAGGGGTGATTCAGTTTCCCCCGACCACCTCTTATGGGCAGGGCCCTCCCAAATTCACGGTCCATTTTGATCAATTTCACGGTCATAAGATTTTTAAAATCATAAATTTCATGATTTCAGCTATTTAAATCTGAAATTTCACGGTGTGGTAATTGTAGGGGTCCTGATCCAAAAAAGACTGGGGGGGGGGTTGCAAGGTTATTGTAGGGGGGGTTGCGGTACTGCTACCCTTACTTCTGCACTGCTGCTGGCGGCAGCGCTGCCTTCATTGCTGGAGAGTGGCGGCTGCTGGACGGGAACCAGGGCCGTCCTTATCCATGCGCAAAGTATACGGCTGCATAGGGCACCAGGAAAATTGGGGCACCAAATTTCCTGTTGCCCTAAGCAGCTGCATGCTGCTCCAGCCCCTGCTCTGCCTCTTCGCCATGGGTCCCAATCCTGCTCCGCCCCAGCCCGGCCCCCACTCCATCCCTTCCCCAAAGCCCCTGCTCCACCCCTGCCCCACTCCTCTGAGGACTGCAGTAGGGATAGGGTGACCTGCACTCACCGGCGATGGTAAGTGGAGTGACCTGGCCACAGCCCACTCTGTGCTGCTGGCTCCCAGCCGCACCACCTGTGAGTGCTGGGGGGCGGTTTCCCCCTGTCCCCCAAGGCTGGGAGCCAGGGGAGCAGAGTGGAGTGGGCTGGGGCCGGGTCACTCCACTTCCCACTGCCCCGTGAGTGCGGGGTCAGGCCTACCCTGCACTCACTGGGCGGCAGGAAGAGGATCGACCTGGCCCCAACCCTCTCCGCTCCACTGGTGAGTGCTGGGGGGCGGTTTTCCCCCATCCCCCCCAAGCCTGCTCCTGCCCGCCCCCAGGGAGGCCTGGAATGAGCTCCCCACCCAACGAAACCCTGGGACCACAAACACACACACACACCCCTGCGGGGGGCTGCATAGGGCACCGAAATGCTAGGGACGGCCCTGCCGGGAGCCCAGCTCTGAAGGCAGAGTCGCTGCCACCAGCAATGCAGAAATAAGGATGGTGGGGCATGGTGTTGCCACCCTTACTTCTGTGCTGCTGTCTGCAGAGCTGGGCCCTCAGCTAGCAGCCGCCGCTCTCCGGCCACCCAGCTCTGAAGGCAGCAACGCAGAAGTAAGGGCAGCAATACCGCGACCCCCCTGAAATAACTTTGTGACCTCCTGCAACCCCCTTTTGGGTCAGGACCCGCAGTTTGAGAAAAGCTGGTCTCCCCCGTGACATCTATATAGTATAGGGTAAAAGCCCACAAAAGACCAGATGTCACGGTCCATGACGCGTTTTTCATGGCAATGAATTTGGTAGGGCCCCTACTTATGGATGTTTGTCTATATCCCCCTCTGTGGTCCAGCAAGGACACCCACTGTCTTGCTTCTGACTCCCTTGGAGTCACCCCTCTTGGGCAGAGGGGTGCATTCCTCTCCCTCCTGGCCAGGGTATTTCCAGTCTGCGCTCCCAGCCCAGTCAGACTGCCTAAGCCGGGCTTCTTTACTTTTCTCCTCGGAGATGGTAAACAACGTAATTGCCACAGTTAAGCTCCCACACAGCAAGTATGTTTATTCGTAAGGGAAAAGCATTACAAAGAAACATATTAAAAACAATCAGAGAACCTACCCGCATGCTAATAGCCAGAGATCCCCCCCCACCAACTCCAGCAAGGGCTCTGGCTGGAACAGTTCATCAAACCCAGCCAGGGGTTTTCCCATGGCTACAAGTTCATTACTCCTTTTGCTCAGAACAAGAGTCCCATGAATCTGAGATCCTCCTTTATGCCATTTGGGCCTTTTAATCCTGGGAATAGGTCATTTATAGACAAAATTCCCCTCCCCAGGGCAAAATTTCTAAAGGTCGGGTCCAGAGGTGGGTATTTCCATTCCCTTCCTCCCAAATATCGCCTAGGAAACCTACTTACCGAACAGCTCGCTTCTCTCATAGCCCATTGTTTTCAAGAGTCCTTTGAAGCTCATAATAAGGTTTACATGAGCCATGGCTCCTAGACAAGTTACGTACAAGCCCACCGACACCTAAACGTGCATATTTAATACAACCAGCTCCTAGGACACTGAAATGTCAGTCGATAAGGTTGAACATCATTTAATGAAGTTTGTCCAAAATATTGATGGAAATTGCCCTGCCTTCTGCAGTCCAACTGGTTCTTGTATGCTTGGGGATCTGCTATAGCGAAGGTTGCCAATTTTGGTTGGACGTATTCCTGGAGGCTTCATCACGTGACATAACTGCAGGACAATCCTAGAGAGTTGCCAACCCTTGCTATAGCCTTTGCTTCTCTCTCCATTTCGGTTCAGTCCTCTTGAGGGGGTCAAATTCAGACCTGGGGCCTGATCCCCATTGGCATTACGCCCCTTTACACGGTTGCCTTCCAGTGAGGGTAAATCAGTCACACTCCCTTGAAGGCCCCTTCGGCTCTACCGGAGTGATGCGAAGGGGCCACAGTGTAACTGAGAATCAGGTCTCCACCATAATCTGGTGCAAATCCATTCCTTTCCCCCAGTGTTGCAGCTGCTCACACCCAGTCTGAATGTGGCCTTGTGGGAGGACAGCCCCGTGGCTTCCTAGCGCCCCTGAGTTCAGCCATCGCTGCTGGACTTCCCTCTGATCTGCCTTGGCAGGCTCCTCAGGCTCATCCTGGCCTGGCAGAGGCCAGCTGCATACCATCCCCCACTTTCCTGCCCCGCAGTCTTTCATGTGGAGCTGCTAAGGGAACTACAGTGGCGTAGTCGGCAGGATACTGTAATGAGGCTGGTTCTGGCGGGACCCAACGGAGAGTGCCAATTCAGGACAAATTGCTTAAAGCAGGGCAGTTACAGCCCAAGGCTGAGGTTTCTATGCCCACCAAGGCAAACCAAACCTGCCAAACAGAGAAGACTTTGGTTTTACCCCACTGGCTAACCACGGATCACACAAGCAATTCCCTTAGACGCTCCAGTTTCCCAGTATCCCCACCGGTGCCATTCGTGATGGGGACGAATGGTTATGAAAACCAATACCCCAGTAAAAGAAAAAAGGTTCCCTCAATCCCAAAGGACCAAGTCCCAGACCCAGGTCAATATACAAATCAGATCTTACCCACAAATCACGCTGTTGCCAATCTTTTAGAAACTAAAATCTAAAGGTTTATTCATAAAAGGAAAAAGATACAGATGAGAGCTAGAATTGGTTAAATGGAATCAATTACATACAGTAATGGCAAAGTTCTTGGTTCAGGCTTGCAGCAGTGATGGAATAAACTGCACGTTCAAATCAAGTCTCTGGAGAACATCCCCAGCTGGGATGGGTCTTTCAGTCCTTGGTTCAAAGCTTCAGTGTAGCAAAGTCCCTCCAGAGGTAAGAAGCAGGATTGAAGACAAGATGGAGGAGCTGCAGCAGCTTTTTTTACTCTCTTGCCATGTGGTCTTTCTTTCTTTGTCCCAAGGACAAGCTGTCCATCACATGGCCTGGGAAAACCTCAGAGTTCTGTCCATAAGCAGGTCCCTGCATACCTTGCTGAGTCACGAGGCGTGTTTGCCTTCTCTCAATGTGTCACTTGGATAGCTGATGGTCCTTAATGGGCCATCAAGCAGGCTAGGCAGAGCTGACACCAACTTGTCTGGGGTGTCACCCAGAAGCATAGCATAAGTTTGGAATACAGACAGTAGATAGTCAATATTTATATCTTTAAATACAAAAATGGCACATGCAAACAGATAGCATAATCCTAACTAGCAACCCATAACCTCATCTTAGACACCTTATTTGACCCTCTTTATACAAGATTTGGTGCCACTACAGGACCTTGGTTGCAATAATGTTCTATATGGTCCCAGTTCAAGTCAATAACGTCACACAGGCATGCACGGATGCCCTCTTCCACCACCCCATGGGGCAACTTGCGTTCCCTGTGCCGGTGGCTCCAGCTGCTGTGCAGCTTCTCCTGCTGCAATGAATCGTGGGGAAATGGCGGTGTTGAGCTCATATCACAATTCCCACCCAGTCTGGGACACCGCAATTTTCACAGGGGCTTAGTGATGCGGAGCAGGGCAGCTGCAGTCTCTCGCCCCGGTGCCCCTTGATTTGGGCACCCGCCCTATTTCTGAATGTGGGGCGGGTCTCTGATCTGTCTCCCTCTTTGCATCTAGACAACACTGGGCTGGGCAGGAAGAAATCACAGAAGCAGGCCCCTCAGCGCCGCGAGAGTTTCGACAGCCCCTCATCCCGGGAGGAGAGCTGCCTGGAGTCGGACGAGTACCCCGATGGGAAATTCAAGAGCGAGGAGGGGCAGCAAACGCTGGAGTCCGAGGGCGAAGCCAGTGCCAAATCAGAGCCCACGACCCCCAAGGCTGGCCGGGCCTCGCTGGTGGGGGGCGCGCCACAGGGCCGCTCACCCAAGACTGCACGGAACCGGGCAGAGAAGTGTGCTGGGGTCCATATCTCCGTTCCCTTCTCGGTCACCGTCCCCTTCCACATCACCTCCAACATCTCCCTGTCCCGCCTGACCCGAGGGCTGGAGTGCCCAGCCCTGAGCTACAGCTCCTCAGACAAGGAGGCTCTGGAGAGGTCGTCCAAGGAGCTAGAAGCAGAGGAGCAGCTGGGGGCTAAGATTCCCATTGCCGAGGAAGATCACATGGGTAAGCAGCTGGTTTGATTTCGGATCTGTTTTGCAGGCGTGGTCCATGTTGAGGGGAGGGTCCTGTCGTGTCCCATCCCGCCACCATCCCTTGCTCTGCCACTCACCTGTTAGGTGACTTTGGCCCAGTCACTCCCAGATCCTCAAAGGTGTTTAGGTACTTAACACCCATTGATGTTTAAAGATCTGGGCCTTGGTGCTGAATTTCCAAAGGTAGACTCAGCATGAGACAGGGAGTCAGGAGACCCAGCCTGAAGTCCTGGCCCTATTGAAATCCCAACTCCCCTGAGGACCAGAATTTCATCCCTCCTTTCTATACCCAGCTCAGCCATTGGCCCCCTGGGTGGCCCCAATGCATACCTCAGTCGCCTTCTTGGGGAAATGGGGACAATGATGCTGACCCAGCTTTGTAAAGTGTACAGGTGAAAACTGCTGGAGAATTCTAAGGATGAGAGTTAATAAACTGCAGGCACCCAAACACCCCTGTGGCATGGGAAGGACTGCCCCAAAATAATCCCTAGAACCGTTCTTTTAGAGAAACAGCCAGTCGTGATCAAAGTTGTCCATGACGGAGAATCTACCACCCCTTTCGGGAAATTGTTCCAACTGTGAATTACCCTCGCTGTTAAAAATGCACACCTGATTTCCGGTCTGAATGTGTCTAGCTTCAACTTCCAGACATTGGATCGTGTTCGACCTTTCTCTGCTAGACTGATGAGCCCATTATCAAATGTTTGTTCCCCGTGTAGATACTCACAGACTGTGATCAAGTCACCCCTTAACTTTCTCTTTTGTTAAGCTAAGTAGATGGAGCTCCTGGAGTCAATCACTGCAAGGCAGGTTTGCTAATCCTTAAATCATTCTTGGGATTGAAAGGTCCTTAGAATACTAATAATCTAAAAAGCAAAAAATAACAGAACGAATAAGGATGCTGTCAAATTAAAATGAAAAATTCCCCACCTCTTATAAATTATTGTTATTACCGTAGTGCATCTTCACGTAGTTTTCAACCTTTTTTTCATTTGTAGACCCCTAAGATATTTTGAATACTGGTGCAGAGCCCTTTGGAAATCTTAGACATAGTCTGCAGAGCCCCAGAGGTCCGTGCACCACAGGTTGAAAACCACTCCCCTAGTCAGGTGCCGTACAAACCCATGTTCCTTGTGCAAGGGGCAGAAAGAAATGTAAAGAATTTCTGAAGTCTAAAATATATTTCACCACTGACTCCTTCCTGCGAAATAGACAGATACATCAGTTTCACTTTCTGGTGTGATGTACTGGAGATCTCTAGAGCTGGCATCAGGAGTGGCTACAGCTTGAATGAAAGACCTACGGCTGCCTATACAGGGTAGTAACAGACTCGCATCCTCAGGCATAGAGCCGGGAAGGCAGGTAATACATGGTGGCCAGTGGGTTATGCGAGCGCAGTGATACTCAGACCTCAGTGGTTCAGGAGCCAAATTAGTGATCAACATTACCCCAAAGAGCCACGGGAGTGTGAATTCATGGTTTCATTTACTATATATAATATATTATTCTCACAGCAAAATGACTGACCAAGTATTCTCCAATTGGTAACTAACACAGTAAAAGCATCCAGCTTGGGTAATAACCTAGACTGGTTAATAATTAAATCACCCCGTGTTTTAATATCAGGTGCTGCAAAGAGCTGCAGGAGCCACATGAACAAGCCACTTGCTGCTCCCGAGTGTCAGTCTGAGTGTCATGGAGCTAGCACAATGCCTCAGTGTCAGGGTTGCACACTCCACACGGGGGTGAAATCCAAATGAAAAACTGTTTGTTTAAATTGGAATTTAAACAAAAACAATAATAACCAAAAATTTAATTGAAATGTGACTACTGATTTGGGGTTTTCTTATATCATGTTTTGTACCAAACTCCTGCATTTTGGAGCCTAAATTGACCTGAGTTTTAAGGTCTCCTCAGTCCAAAATGTGCAACAATGTGAAAATTGCAAATAGATTTTATGGGTAAACTGACAAGCTTCTCCCCTTGCCCGGGGACAAGTTCAGGTTTCCATTTCTCTTTGCAGCAGCTGATGCACTGGGGTTGTGAGTAGAACCCTGCAAATCTGCAGCTTTCCGCTTTATAGCTGTGGACCATGTTTGCGCATCACGGATCAGATGCGGATACAAATTTTGTGTCCGCGCAGGGCTCAAGCTGTGAGCATACTTGCGACATTGTAGAATCATAGAGCTGAAAGGGCGTCTCGTCCTTCGCCCTGTGCTGAGGCAGGATCGTGTAAACCCTGCCGATCCCTGACAAGGGTGCGTCCAACCTCTTTTTAAAAATCACCAGGCTGGGGATTCCATAGCCTCCCTGGGTCACCTGTTCCAGAGCTTAACTAGCCTTAGGGTTAGAAAACTTTTTTCTAATATCTAACCTAAACCTCCTTGCTGCAGTTTAAGCCTATCCTCCTTCTCCTGAACTCCAAGAGAACAAATGATCACCACCCTCTTTGCAACAAATGATCTAGCACTAATTTCTGGCACCACATTGAAGCATCCTAATGCAGAACTGGGAGGCCCATGGTGCATTAAGTATTGTGAGGGCATCCGCTTCGACGGGGACCTGAGCTCAAGTTCAGACAGGGAAACAGCTGTACATGTAGGGTGGCAGCTATAAAAGTAAGAAGCAGCAGCTCTCATCAGCTGTAAAGTGCCCTGCCTGAGGGTTCTCTCAGCCAGTGAGAATTGGTTCTGATGCTGGATTGCTCCTGCCTTGTGTTTCATTGGTTGCATGTGTTATTGTGCTGTATTTTGCAGGGGAATTGAATGGGTGATCAGGACTTTCCTGCTCCTGGCGTTGAATTAGACTTTTATCCCCAGCAGTTGTTGTGTGTTTAAGTTTTACCTGAACTTGTGGTTTTAAATTTCACCTCGCGGTTAGGATGAGGAACATCTGAGATTGTTAAGAACTAGAGGTCGGCCTGAATGACAGCCCTGGATCCAGAACTCTAGACTTTGCGAAAGGCACTGGGACCATAGGCGAAGAAAAAAATTAGTGGGTGCTCTGCAGCCAAGTTCCCCTCTTCCCCCCACCCCACCTCCTCCTCCCCCCTGAGCGTGCCGCGTCCCCGCTTCTCTGCCTGCCTCCCAGCGCTTCCTGCCCGGCCGCCGCCAAACAGCTGTTTGGTAGCGTTAGCACGCTCCGGGAGGTTGGAGAGGAGTGGGAACATGGTGCGCTCAGGGGAGGAGGCGAGGAAGAGGCAGGGCCAGGGCGGGGATTTGGGGAAGGGGTTGGAACGTTAGCAGGGAGGGGGCAGAGTTGGGGTGGGGACTTTGGGGAAGGGGTTGGAATGGGGGCAGGGAAGAGGCGGGGCAGGGGCAGGGCCTCATGGAAGGGGTGGAATGGGGGAGGGGGCAGAGGGGGGTTGAGCACCCACAGGAAAGAGGGGAAATTGGCACCTATGACTGGGACCCAAACTTGGGTCCACTTCAGTGTCAAATCGTCTTTATGTTGACATGCAGGCTGCGTTCTGCTCTGCTGTGGCAGTGTCTAAGGACCTCAAAAAGGGATCAGGGCCCTATAGTTCTAGGTGCTGTACACGCAAATCATGGAGCCAGCCCATGCCCTAGGGAGCTCATAGTCCAGCCCAGATGGTACACAACAGAATCAACAGCCACCCAGGCGCGGGTGGGAGGAGAGGCAGGTGACGTGCCCTCTGAAGCAGTTCGTTGCATCTCACTTCCCCATTCTGAGTCGAGGCAGGTCAGTGATGAGGCAGCCAGACTTCAGACCCACAGGGCGTATTTAGGGAACTTTCCCTTCCTCTACCCCATGTTGTTTCTGAATGTGCCTCTCTCCCGCTCTCCTCCTCTGCCACAGCTGCACGAGTAGGTTAGGGGTTTACCTGGCCTTCCCCCCTCTCCTCCCCACAGTTGGCAGGGCTGTCGTCTCGTAGCCAAATTTGGCACAAGCTTCCAGTCTCCACCGTGCCGTTTGCCCAGCCCTGGCGAGTTTGCATTTCTTGGCAGTTCCTCCAAGGGCATGGCTGTGCAGAGTGGCAGGCTCGACCAGTGATTAATGTGCCAGCCTGGAACTTCTGAGGGCAACGTTCCTTTCCCTGGCCTCGGTGACTTTGTGCAAGTCACTTTGTGCCTCTCTTTGCAATGGAGACAGTAGCCCTGTCCTACCTCACTGCAGCATTGTGAGCAGAGAAGAGTAAATGTGCCCAACCCCCCCCCACACACACACACCCTCACACACATACTTTGGCAGGCACCGAAATGATCTGCAAATCGGGGTCACAGTCAGCAAAAAGTTTTGGCTGAATAAATGCAAACGAGTCAAACCGAACTATTTCATTTTGAAAGCTAGCTTTAGTTATTTAAAAAGGTGAAAAACATCCCAGAACAAAATGAAAAATCAAACCAAACCGTTTCAGGTCAAACAAAATGGTTCATTCGGCCCCCAAACTCCTTTGCTCGCTGCTGTTCTGTTTGGAGGAGAAAAAACAAAGCTTTTCAGGTTGGGTTGGAACGGGAATTTATTTCAGATTCAGCCCCCACCCTGACCAATCAATTTTCCACTCGACTCTAGTGGCGAAGATCAATTCCTTACAGATTGCGAGGGGCTCAGACCAGGGATGTTGGAACAGGGGGGACCAGGGAGACATGGCCACCGCACTTTTTACCAGCCGTAAGGGAGAGGAACGGGGGAGGGGGTGGAGAGGAGTGAGCGGGGGGCAGAGTCTTGGGGGGAAGAGGTGGCATGGGGCAGGGCCCCGGGAGGCACGAGGACAGAGGCTTGAAAAGAAGGGGCGGTGTGGGGGCAGGGCCCGGGGGCGGTGGCTCCGTTTGGGGGGGCAGGGCCACGGTTCAGGCGCCAGTGGCCCTCCCACATTTGGGCACTTCCATTGCTCCTGCCTCAGCTGCAGCGGTGCCGGAGGTCAGAGCAGTATCACAGCTAGCTACAGTGTCCTGTGGGGGGCGGGCAGCAGAGAGAGTTTGAGGGTTTAATTGCACCTAGAGACTGTCAAGCATAACAATGCTGTGTCTTTCTGCACCTCCCTGCACGGGAGGGCTCCAAGCATTTCCCAGACACACATGAATGACACCTGATAACAGCACTCTGGGCTAAGGAGGTTGGTTTTGCTATCCCCATTTAGGGGCACAGAGGCATGACCTGCCCACCTGGACGCAATGAGGGCAAGGCTACTCTACAGAGCCTTGGCTGCTACAGGTGTGCTGGCAAAGCCCCCTAGATGGCAAAAAGAGTTCTTCACTCAGCCTCACCACTTCCAAAAGCACTCTTCTCCTGGTGTATATGCGGTTAGGGCGAGTGATTTTTTGTCAGGTTCCTAGCCTGCATCGCCATGTCGGCAAAATGCAGCTCAAGCCTTGTTGATTTAAGGGGTCAGGGAAAGAGGGTTTCTGGGAACATAGCTGGTGTCGTTAGTGGTGCTGTTATGCCAGCAGAAAAAGCCAGTCTGCTGGCGTGGGCAACGTCTGGGCTAGAGGGCTTTGCCAGATAGTCTCCGTAGTGCAGACAGAGCATTAATCTGCGGCCAAGGTGGAAAGAGAATTCAGGTCTTCTGAATCCCAGGCGGGTGTGGCAGGCCCCATTTCAGGACAGCACTCAAGCACACGCTTAGCTTTAAAAGTGTGAGTAGTTCTGCTGGAGTCAAAACTCAAGCACGCATTGCAGTGCTTTGCTGAGCCTTAACCACTAGGCCAGCAGTTCCCAAACAGTGGTCCACAACCACCTGTGTCCACAGAGCACTAAGTGTCAGGGCTGGGACATAGGCAGCTGGGCTTAATGGTTAACATAGGGTGGGGGACAGGGTCCCCACAGCAGCCAAGGTTCAGAACCAAGAGGCCCGGTCAGGAACGGAGAGTCAGGCCGCAGGAGGAAACCAAGAGCGGGTAACGTTAGGTGAGCAATCCAAAGTGGGGCAGAGCCCAATTATACAGGCAACTTCCTGTTTCACCTTCTTGCTTAAGTAGGGGCAGTGGGCCAATCAGAGGCTCTGGTGTTCCACCAATTGGGGCCCAGGAGTAGAGCCTTCTAGCTGAGCTGGGCTTCGGGGATTCCCAGTTCTAGGTGAGGCCTCTAACTGTTTGGGTGAAGGCTTGGAGCATAATGACCCTCCCAGGACTCCTACAGACCTGGGTTTGCGACTTGTGGGTCATGACACTTCGGGGCTGGTGATGGGGTGCTTAGCTGCCTCCTTGTTCCCACCTGCACAACTGCATTCAAATAACAACGGCCAGACTGGGTCAGACCACTGGTCCAGCTAGCCCTGTATCATATCTTTGAGAGTGGCCCGTGCCAGATGCTAGAAGGAATGAACAGAACGGGGCAATTATCGAGTGATCCATCCCTGGTCATCCAATCCTAGCTTTTGAGCAGATGATGTTTTCAGGGAACTATCCACAATGACTCCAAGATCTTTCTTGAGTAGTGACAGCTAATTTAGATCCTATAATTTCTTCTGTGCTGTCTTCCAGGTGCTAAGATATGGGATGTAGATCTAAGGTTGAAAAGGATCCTAAAGGGAGCAGGAAAGAATCCCCTAATTATCCTTCATGTGGGAACAAATGATACGGCTAGATTCTCGCTGGAAAGTATTAAGGGAGACTATGCTAGGCTGGGGAAGACGCTTAAGGAAATCGAGGCTCAGGTAATCTTTAGTGGGATTCTGCCTGTTCCTAGAGAAGGGCAACAAAGGTGTGACAAGATTATGACTATCAACAGATGGCTTAGGAAATGGTGCTATAAGGAGGGCTTTGGGATGTATGGCAACTGGGAGGCATTCATGGACAGAGGACAGTTCTCTCGGGATGGACTTCATCTGAGTAGGGAAGGAAATAGACTTCTAGGATGGAGGCTGGCACAACTGATTAAGAGAGCTTTAAACTAGGAATTTGGGGGAGATGGTTGGGAGATGTCCAGGTAATCTCCATGCCGGATTTTAGCATTGAGAGGGAAGACGAAGTAAGAAAGGATACAGCCGTGGGTAGGAGAATGTATATAAGGAGGAAGGGCAGTGTGGATACCAGTCTAATACGTTATACTGGCTGTAGAATGACCATGCCTAATAGGGTACAGAATGTGAGCGAGGCCAAACAGCAAAAATTAAGATGTTTGTACACCAATGAGAAGCCTAGGTAACAAAATGGAGGAACTAGAGCTACTGGTGCAGGAAGTGAAACCAGATATAATAGGGATAACAAAAACATGGTGGAATAGCAGTCATGACTGGACTACAGGTATTGAAGGGTATGTGCTGGTTAGGAAAGACCGAAATAAAGGTAAAGGTGGTGGAGTAGCATTGTATATCAATGATGAGATAGAATGTAAAGAAATAAGAAGTGATGGAATGGATAAGACAGAGTCCGTCTGGGCAAAAATTACACTGGGGAAGAAAACTAGTAGAGCATCCCCTGGGATAGTGCTTGGGGTGTGCTATAGATCGCCAGGATCTAATTTGGATATGGATAGAGCCCTTTTTAATGTAGTAGATACTAATGGAAACTGCATGATCATGGGAGACTTTAACTTCCCAGATATAGACTGGAGGACAAGTGCTAGTAATAATAATAGGGCTCAGATTTGCGATAGATGCAATAGCTGATGGATTCCTTCATCAAGTAGTTGCTGAACCGACTAGAGGGGATGCCATTTTAGATTTGGTTTTGGTGAGTAGTGAGGATCTCATAGCAGAAATGGTGTAGGGGATAATCTTGGTTCAAGTGATCATGAGCTAATTCAGTTCAAACTGAACGGAAGGATTAACAAAAATATATCTGCAACTAGGGTTTCTTATTTCAAAAGGGCTGACTTTCAAAAATTAAGGATATTAGTTAGGGAAGTGGATTGGACTGAAGAACTTATGGATCTAAAGGTAGAGGAGGCCTGGGATTACTTTAAATCAAAGCTGCAGAAGCTATCGGAAGCCTGCATCCCAAGAAAGGGGAAAAAATTCATAGGCAGGAGTTGTAGACCAAGCTGGATGAGCAAGCATCTTAGAGAGGTGATTAAGAAGAAGCAGAAAGCATACAGGGAGTGGAAGATGGGAGGGATCAGCAAGGAAAGCTACCTTATTGAAGTCAGAACATGTAGGGATAAAGTGAGACAGGCTAAAAGTCGAGTAGAGTTGGACCTTGCAAAGGAAATTAAAACCAATAGTAAAAGGTACTATAGCCATATAAATAAGAAGAAAACAAAGAAAGAAGAAGTGGGACTGCTAAACATTGAGGATGGAGTGGAGGTTAAGGATAATCTAGGCATGGCCCAATATCTAAACAAATACTTTGCCTCAGTCTTTAATAAGGCTAAAGAGGATCTTAGGGATAATGGTAGCATAACAAATGGGAATGAGGATATAGAGGCAGATATTACCATATCTGAGGTAGAAGTGAAACTCAAACAGCTTAATGGGACTAAATTGGGGGGCCCAGATAATCTTCATCCAAGAACATTAAAGGAATTGGCACCCGAAATTGCAAGCCCATTAGCAAGAATTTTTAATGAATCTGTAAACTCAGGGGTTGTACCGTATGACTGGAGAATTGCTAACATAGTTCCTATTTTTAAGAAAGGGAAAAAAGGTGATCCGGGTAACTACAGGCCTGTTAGTTTGACATCTGTAGTATGCAAGGTCTTGGAAAAATTTTTGAAGGAGAAAGTAGTTAATGACATTGAAGTCAATGGTAAATGGGACAAAATACAACATGGTTTTACAAAAGGTAGATCGTGCCAAACCAACCTGATCTTCTTCTTTGAGAAAGTAACAGATTTTTTAGACAAAGGAAATGCAGTGGATCTAATTTACCTAGATTTCAGTAAGGCGTTTGATACCGTGCCACATGGGGAATTATTAGTTAAATTGGAAAAGATGGGGATCAATTTGAACATTGAAAGGTGGATAATGAATTGGTTAAAGGGGAGACTACAACGGGTCCTACTGAAAGGTGAACTGTCAGGCTGGAGGGATGTTACCAGTGGAGTTCCTCAAGGATCAGTTTTGGGACCAATCTTATTTAATCTTTTTATTACTGACCTCGGCACAAAAAATGGGAGTGTGCTAATAAAGTTTGCAGATGATACAAAGCTGGGAGGTATTGCCAATTTAGAGAAGGACCGGAATATCATACAGGAGGATCTGGATGACCTTGTAAATAGTAATGGGATGAAATTTAATAGTGAGAAGTGTAAGGTTATGCATTTAGGGATTAATAACAAGCATTTTAGTTATAAACTGGGGATGCATCAATCAGAAGTAACTGAGGAGAAGGACCTTGGAGTATTGGTTGATCATAGGATGACTATGAGCTGCCAATGTGATATGGCTGTGAAAAAAGCTAATGCGGTCTTGGGATGCATCAGGAGAGGTGTTTCCAGTAGGGATAAGGAGGTTTTAGTACTGTTATACAAGGCACTGGTGAGACCTCACTTGGAATACTGTGTGCAGTTCTGGTCTCCCATGTTTAAGAAGAATGAATTCAAACTGGAACCGGTACAGAGAAGGGCTACTAGGATGATCCGAGGAATGGAAAACTTGTCTTATGAAAAGAAAGGAGCTTGGCTGGTTTAGCTTAACTAACAGAAGGTTGAGGGGAGATATGATTGCTCTCTATAAATATATCAGAGGGATAAATACCGGAGAGGGAGAGGAATTATTTAAGCTCAGTACCAATGTGGACACAAGAAAAAATGGATATAAACTGGCCACCAGGAAGTTTAGACTTGAAATTAGACGAAGATTTCTAACCATCAGAGGAGTGAAGTTTTGGAATAGCCTTCCAAGGGAAGCAGTGGGGGCAAAAGAGCTATCTGGCTTTAAGATTAAACTCGATAAGTTTATGGAGGAGCTGGTATGATGGGATAATGTGATTTTGGTAATTAATTGATCTTTAAATATTCATGGTAAATAGACCTAATGGTCTGTGATGGGATATTAGACGGGTGGGATCTGAGTTACACAGGAAAGAAGTTTCTGTAGTATCTGGCTGGTGAATCTTGCCCATATGCTCAGGGTTTAGCTGATCGCCATATTTGGGGTCGGGAAGGAATTTTCCTCCAGGGCAGATTGGAAGAGGCCCTGGAGGTTTTTTGCCTTCCTTTGTAGCATGGGGCAGGGGTCACTTGCTGGAGGATTCTCTGCTCCTTGAAGTCTTTAAACCATGATTTGAGGACTTCATTAGCTCAGACATAGTGAGGTTTTTCACAGGAGTGGGTGGGTGAGATTCTGTGACCTGCGTTGTGCAGGAGGTCAGACTAGATGATCATAATGGCCCCTTCTGACCTTGGTATCTATGAATCTATTTCGTACATGTAGTTGAGATGATTTTTTTCCAGTGTGCATTATTTTGCATTTATTGACATTGAATTTCATCTGTCATTTTGTTGCCTAGTCACCCAGTTTTGTGCAATCCCTTTGTAACTCTTCAGGCAGCTTTGGACTTAGTTATCTTGAGTAATTTTGTATCATATGAAAAGTTTGCCTTCTCTCTGTTCACCCCTTTTTCCAGATCATTTATGAATATGTTGAAAGTACTGGTATCAGTACAGACCCCTGGGGGACACCACTATTTACCTCTCTCCACTGTGAAAACTGACCATTTCCTACCCTATCTTTCCTATCTTTTAACCAGTTACTGATCCATCAGAGGATCTTCCCTCTTATCGCATGACCGCTTACTTTGCTTACGAGTGATGGACATTGGCATAGGCGGTCTGAAAGTCCAAGTACACTATATCCACTGGATCACTCTTGTCCACATGCTTGTTGATATCCTCAGAGAATTCTGATAAATTGATGATGCACAATTTCCCTTTACTAAAGCCATGTTGATTCTTCCCCAATGTATTGTGTTCATCTATATGTCTGATAATTCTGTTCTTTACTCTAGTGTCAACCAATTTGCCAGGTACTGAAGTTAGGTTTACTGGACTGGAATTGCCGGGATAGCCTCTGGAGACTTTTTTAAAAATAGATGTTGCATTAGCTACCGTCCATCATCTGGTACAGAGGGTGATTTAAGCGATAGGTTAAAATGTGCTGCAGCGGTCAAAAACAGTAACAAAATGTTAGGAACTATTAGGAAAGAAAGAGATAATATCATAACACCATTATATAAATCCATGGTACGCCCCAACCTTGAATAATGCGTGCAGTTCTGGTTGCCCCATCTCAAAACAAGATACATTTGAATTGGAAAAAGTACAGAGAAGAGCAACAAAAATGATGAGGGGTCTGGAGCAGCTTCCGCATGAGGAGAGATGAATAAGACTGGGACTGTTCAGTTTGGAAAAGAGACGACTAAGGGGGATACGAAAGAGGTCTATAAAATCCTGACTGGTGCAGAGAAAGTGAATAAGGATTTACCCCTTCACATGACACAAGACCCGGGGGTCAGCCAATGAAATTAACAGGCAGTAGGTTTAAAACAAACAAAAGGAAGTATTTCTTCACGCACCGCACTCAATCTGTAGAAATCTTTGCCAGGGGACATAGTGAAGGCCAAAAATATAACTGGGTGCCAAAAATAATTAGATAAGTTCCTGGAGGATAGGACCATCAATGGCTGTTAGCCAAGATGGTCAGGGAAGCAACCCACGTTCTGGGTGTCCCTAAACCTCCTACAGCCAGAAGCTGGGATTGGTTGAGAGGGGATGGATCACTCAGTAGTTGCCCTGTTCTGTTCATTTCCAGTGAAGCATCTGGCATCAGCCTCTGTCGGAAGACAGGATATTGGGCTAGACGGACCATTGGTCTGACTCAGTCTGGCCATTCTTACATTCACCAAGAGGGAGGACAAGAATGAATCATCTTAGATTGCAGCAAGGGAGATTTCAGTTGGATTAGTAGGAACAATTTTCTAACTGTGCAGACCCAGAATTAGGCACAGGAGAAGCTGAGCAGAACTTCAAGGCAATAGAGCTGGACCTAGTCACTTGTTGTCTCCTTTCTTTCTTTCTTTCTTTCTTCCCTCCCTCCCTTGGTCAGCTTCCTTCCAGCACAGAACTCCTGATGCTCTGAGCCCACATTGAACTGGATTTCTCTGGCCAAGGGTATGCCCCCCAAGAGCCAAGGCTCCCAGTTCTGTTGAAAGTCCCAATGGTCTCCTGCCCCCCGCCCCCAACCAAAGGCAAAACAAGATCCAGTGGCTGAAAGTTAAAACCACGTATGTTCCAGTTAGAAATAAGGCAAATTTCTAACAGTGAGGGTGGGTAACCACCAGAACAAGCACCCAAGGGAAGTGATGGATTCTCCAGCTCGAAATGTCTTCTGGGTGCCCTTTGGGAGACATCCTTTAGCCAAACACAAGTTACTGGGCTCAATACAGGAGGAAGAAGGTGAAACTCTACAGATCAGACTTGATGTTCTAATGGTCCATTTGGGCCTTAACATCTACAAACTTCCCTTCCCCCTTTGTGTCTCACACGCCTTCCTTTTTCCTCCCTTCCTGCCAGTCCAGTTGCTCAAACCCCCAGCTTCCTTCCAGCAGCTGCGACAAAACATTTAGGCATTGTGGGTACCAAAATCTGCATTGCGTCCAATGGGTCGGGAACGGCGTAAAATAAATCCCGCTGCATTTCACAATACATAACCCAGGAACGGGCGTGAGTTGCTGCACCATTGGTCGATTTGTCATTTACATGTTTCATTAAAAAACCCTCAGATTTAGGATATTTAAACGAAGCTGCTACAGGCGCCACAGCCAGCTGCATAGGAGCACCTCCCCAAATCCAGGGACCTTGTCGCTGAATTTCGGGCTAGCTTGTTCTCGAGCATGCAGAGCCCTGGAGATAACGCAACACTCCCCAAGCGTCCGGAGGGTGCGGCGGACAGAGACGAATTATTCTGGGCTGGCCTGTGAACCTGAGTTAAAAAAGGGGGAATTTAGGTTAAATATGCAGCTGGGCCAAGTTCTCTGCTGGTGTAAAGGGGTGCAGTAGCATTTCTTCACCTAGTTACACCAAGAAAGAATTCCCCTCCCCCCCCCAACTGAGGGTCTATTGGCCAGTGGAACAGTCTCCGAGGGGAAGTGGTAGGAGCCCCCTCCCTCTAGGGCTAAGCCTGAACTGGACAAAGCCCTAGAGAACATGCTGGGGTGGATTCTCTGCCTTCATCTGCACCCAGTGAGCCGCTTAGGCAACGGAAAGGGAGTGGAGACCTCCCATGACTCTCCTGCTCCGGCCGAGTCACCAGCAGGTACAAACAGCCACAGCTGGCTCCTACACCTCCCACCCCAGAGCCATGGGCAAAGAGGGGGCATATTGAGGTGAGAGGAAGCGTTTGCTGTGGGAAGAGCACCAGCAATCCCCACCTGGTGTATCATCTCCTGGGCACTAGACCATACCCAGCTAGCACGGGTTAAAGCAGATTCCAGGCTGCTCTGGCTTGTATCACGGGCGGGAATCAGGCAGCTGGGACCGTCTCTCTGATGCTGCCCCAAGTCTGCTGTGTTGTGCAGAAGCTAGGCCCAGCTGAGAACCTGTCAACAATCCTACTGCAGCCCTTTTGCGGGCGGGGGGAGCAGGATTGGACCTGAGAGGGCTTTCCCATCTCTGCCTGGGGTTCCTGGTATCAGGTTTTGTTTTGGAAAGGAAAAGCTAGGTAATGTAACTCTGATGTGCCTGCACAGGTTGTTCAGCATGGGGATCGAATCTGGGACCTCCAAGCTCATCATGAACTAAGAGACTTAGCCAAGCCTGGAGCAGGCTCATCAATCTTAAACTGGCCTAGTCCCTGCTAGAGGGGGACAGAAAGCCACACCGCGTAGGCATAGTTCACAGTAACTTTGGTACCACTCCTGCCATGGTAACTGGCTGTGGTGGCTGATTCCCTGGCTGCTGTAGAACAATCTTGGGGCAGGGAGGCCTAGTCTTCTCCTGGGCCTAGGGCTGGAGTCCAGCCCTGTGAGGAACACCCGTCCCGCGTTACCCCCTTCAGCTAGAAGGGCTGCGGGGACCCCTCGCTGAATCCATCTTCTGTGTTTAATTGTTGAAGCAGATACAAAGCCGGCGAGTGCTCTGGACTCAGAGGAGAACAGGCTGTCCTTGGAGGTGCAGGATTCTTTCTCATTTCTCGACAACCAGGACACCTGGCAGGACTGTAGCACAGAAGGTGACCAGCCAGAGAAGAGCTTGCTGGAAGAGACCACCTCCGATTTTGCTGGGGAGATGCTGGATGGCTTCCAAGGAATGGATGACGACATGGAGAGCAGGTTCATGAATGTAAGTTCCTTGTTGTGCTGAAATCTAGATCCTGGCCTTTAGCACCAGCCGTGTATTAGAAACTGCAGCAATGAGCTAAGATTTGTAGGAAGAGGGGAAGGGATGGCTAGACAGACAGCTAGAGGGGTGTGCATGGGGGTGGACAGACAGAAAGCTAGAGGAGTGTGTATGAGGATAGACAGACAGACAGAGGGGTGGGTGTGAGGATGGGCAAACAGGCAGATGTATGGGGAGGAAGGGAGGAGAGAGGCATGGCTGGATGGATAGCTAGAGGGATGAGGCTGGGGATGGATAAATAGAGGGATGTGTTGGAGAAGAAGGAAGACATGGCTGGATGGACAGCTAAAGGACTGTGTATGGGGATGGACAGACAGACAGACAGAGGGGTGAGTAGGAGGATGGATAGATTAGATAGATGGACAGACAGACACTCCAGATGAAGGGGATAGATTGTATTATGCAGCTACTGCTTCCTGTAGGCACGTTAATTACAGGTTACATACCTGGTACAAATCGGCCCATTGTCTCAGCCGCCCCATAGGAACGCTGTCCCCTCATTACTACATGCCATCTCTGTAGCACCCAAAGGGTGCTAGGGAAGGAGGCAAGACCCCTGCCCTGAAGACCCCCAGCTGCCCCTTCTGTTAAAACCTCCATCTGTCAAATCAAGGCCACACTCGTGCCAGTGACAGCGCCTGCAGTCATGGCGTGACCAGCCTGCGTAGTGACCCTTCTGTGTGCTTTCAATCCCTAGCTGGAGTTCTCAGTGGAGCCGCCCCTGGAATACCTCTCCATCGAGGAGTGCATGAACGAGGAGCAGTACTACATGGCCACCAGCTGCTTCGACACCGAGGAGCTCTCCAAGGAGACGGATTCCGAGGACCCGTTCCTGAGAGCCTACAATGACCTGAGCCCCTTAGCTCCCGACCTAGAGAAGCTGCGACAGCTCAGTGCGCCGCATGGGTGGGACATGCCTCTCCCAGAGAGTGTGCTGGGTGGCGAAATGGCTCAAGAGATGCTGAGCAACCAGCCCCCAAGACCTGCTGAAGGGCCGTTACCTAGCAACACCAATGGCTCCTCTTCGTCCAAAGAAGGCAGCAGCACCAAGGTGCCTCTGCCAGATGGCCCTCATGCTTCAGAACTAGCCAGGCCACGTCGGAGCAAGGAGGCCGCCGAAGATCCCCATGGTGCCCTTCGCCAGCCAGAGGGGCTCGAAGGGGACGGGGTTGAGGGAACGGCCGCGGAGCCCAGCCCAGCCGGCCAGCGAGAAGAAGACAAAAAGGTAACAGGGGGCGATGGTCTGGAAGCAGGCCCTGGCCCACCAAGAACTGAGCCCACCACTGATGTAGCGCCAGTTGGGGAGCACCAGGGCACATGGGCTCTGGAGAGCGAAGGCCACGCTGCCCGAGCCAGCCATGCTGGAGATGAGCAGGGGCAGGCCCCGAGGCAACGGGAGGCAGAGCTGGCTCCATGTGCTCAGGGCCAGGAGGCCAACGGACGTGCCCCAGAGGAAGTGAGAGTGCAGGAGGGCCAAGGGGACTCTGCTCCTCCCATGCCAGAGACCAAACAGCCGGAGAATGGAAAGGCCCCTTCTCAGCCTCTTGCAATGAAGATCACGCCTGCCCTCCCACCAGAATCGGGGCTCGAGCTCCCTGCTGTCCCCATATGTGAGAGTGGTCCCATGTCCACTACCCCCTTTCTAGAGACAGGCCTCGAGACCACCGCTGCCCCCCTGGATCAGAATGGTCCCCAGGCCTCCATCTCCTTGCTAGGGATAGGCCATGAAGCCCCCACCACCCCTGGGTATGAGAGTGGCCCTGAGGCTGCTCCCTTGCTTGAGACTAGCTCGGATCTTGCATCCAGGTCTGACACTTCCCCATCGCTGGGGAGTGGCCCCACAAGCCTACCCCTAGAATCTGGGCCCCTGAACCCCACAGACCTTCCCGCTCTCCCCGAGCCTGACATGCTGGCCGGAGTGCGCCCTGACGGGAGTGCCCCCATGAGAGTCACTTCCAGCACCGTCCGAGTCCAGCAGGTGAAGTCCGTCCCCATAGTGCCCCCCAAGCCCCAGTTTGCCAGGATGCCTCCTACCGTGAATATGCACCTGGGTGAAGCATCCACGTGGCCCAAGCTCTCTGCTTCGGAGAAGAGCTCCGGTGGTGGGGAGACCGGCCTGGGCAAGGGGGCCTCTCTCCAGAGGCAGTCGCACCCTGTCAGCCTGGGTGGGTGCTGCCGAGTCGCAGAGGGCATGGAGTCGAACGAGGAGTCTCCCCCGTCCGGCGCTCTGGAGAAGTGCCCCAGCAGCACAGAGAGCCGTGAGCCCGCCAAGACCTCCCTCCAGAAGCAGAGGCAAGCCAGCTGGCGTAACGGCGGCAGCATGTCTTTCGACACGGCGGTGGCCCTGGCCAAGGAGAGGCACTTGGCCCAAGCTCCGGTTCGGAGGATGCAGACCTATTGCGTGGGAGATGGTCGGGAGATGCACGGCGCTCCCAAGGTGGAGAAGCCCCCGCCGTTCCCCAGGCCTGCCCTAAAGCCTGTGGGCCAGTGCTCCCTGAGGCCGCTGAGCTGCACCGGCGCGCTACTGTCTCCAGATGCCCTGGGCAAGCATCCGCCACTGCCTGACACGGCCTGCGAACCGCACCTGGTGCCTGGCCAGGAGCCACTGCCCTTCGCCCAGGTGCCCGCAGCAAGGAGCAGGCTGAGCATGCCCCGGCTCGGCCAGCAACCGTCGGACACGGAAGAGGCAGCGGGGCCTCTCCCGCAGCAGCGACGGTCGCTGGCTTTTGAAATCAGGGACTGCGGGGGGTCGGAGGAGTTGTGAGGGAGCGGCGGGGACAGTTCCATGCTCATTGACTGGTGGGCTGCCAAATCTCAACCAACGTGGGTTACTGCGTTACTACTGCCTTAATGCACCGTTCTGCACCCGCTGCTCCGAGTCCAGCCCTGCTCCGGGTGGCTGGCACCGGACGACCAGGGCTGGGAGGGTTGGGTTGTGCAGCAGGAAGAAACATCATGTGGTTCAGGGGAGAGGATCTGCTTTCTGAGACAGCCCCTCCAAACTGCGATGGGGCCTCAGCCAGAGCTAATGCTGTTCAGTCACGATCATTGAGCCAGCCATTCCCTCTGCGTCTCCTCCAGAACAATGATGTTCATCTTCAGCGCAGAAGAGAACAATGTCTGCTCCAGCCAGCTAGATCCACTTCCACCAGAGCTGAACCTGGCCCAGCTTGGCATTGGGTGAGTGGGGAAAGCCATGAGGCTGGTGCTCCTGTGAATAATTCGAGGCTGGATTCTCCAAGGTGCTGAGAACTCACAAAACCCACTGGTCACCGGGAGATGCAAAGGGCCAGCACCTTTGCAGAGGGCCAGTGAGGTCACCAGCTCCTAACTCCATCCCCAAGGGAGAGAACACCAGCCCTGGAGACATGGGGGTCATGACTTTTAAAACAAGAGCAGCAGAAGGTCTCTCCAGAAACGGCACTGGGCTGAAACCACAGCAATCTTGCTCCCAGCTCACCCACCCTTTAGCAGACATCTCCTCTTTTGCTTTTAGGAAATAAACAGGTCAAGAAAGTTTCCTCTCTCCTGTTAGTCTGCAACCCTTAGCTGCAGGGACCAGCCTGGTAGGTCACAGAACCTTTCATTGCTAAACTTGCAACCCGCCCAAGTGGATTGTAACTTAACGGCAACAGCTGATGGTTGTTCCTGAAACAATGTAGGACAATCAGCTGTTTATAGCCAGCTCCTTGTAATTTCAGAGAAACCACCGGCCCTGCTCGGCCTTCTTATTTGTGGTCGCCAGGCTCAACAGAGAGGCCAAAGAATGAACCAGCCATCAGTGTCTGGACTCCTCTCTGATGCTCCCTCCAGGGCATGGTCAGCATATCTGTAGTGGATCTTGCACCTCTGCAGTCCAGCCTGTCCCTTTTCTCTGGGTACATGGCAGATTTCTGTGCAAGGACACTGCCTAAAGCCCTAGAAAATCTACTGTAGGAAATGAGCTTGATTTAGCGGGTTGATGGGCTAGGTGGGACATACAGTCCATGTCCACCTCTAACGTCCATCCTCCTGCTGGCTGTCATCTATGAAAGGGGCAGCCGAAGCCTTGGGTTTCCACGCACTTTTGTCCCTGCGTTGCTCCATTAGTAATCTTATTTCATTGGTCTCTTTGGGTTCTCCAGACTCTTGTTAATCTGAGACAGCAGCTGGTTTGGGTTTGACCATGATTCGTAGCTACTGTACCCTCTCATGGGATAATAAAGATAGTCTGGAAGAAATCCGCACAGTTGTGGTGGTGGCTTTTAAAACGAGATCCTCTGGCCCCGTGCTGCTGTGTCCTCCTGAATGGGCAATCCAGAGACGCCACGCCAGAGCAGGGCACCACAGGTCTTGGGTTGAACGGGGCCATGTCGTGCCTTGCCGATACAATGCACAAAGGGCTCATTTCACTTTAAAGTGTGTGCAAATGAAATGAGTTCAAAAAGCGAAGCCAGTGGCACCGCCAGCTAGGCCTTCTGCAGGCGAAGAGCTGGGTTCAAATCCTGTCTGATTTGAAAATGTGTGCATGTTGAGGTGTGTGTATGGGGGGGGCAGGTTGCACTCCCCATGCCCAACCCAGTAAGGGCTGGAGCCTTCATCCCCATTGGCTAACCTCACCAAAACCACTCAGGCCCTGATCCTGCAAGGAGCTCCACATGCCCAGCTCTCTGTGCTGAGCCCTGTTGACTGAATGGAGCTCTGCATGGGCACAGGGGCCTCCCCACCTGGATCTATTGCAGGATCAGAGCCAATGCTTGGTCTCATTGGGCCAAAGTGCTCATGGGATAGCCAGATTGGAGAAGCAAGGAGTGGCGCAGGCCGGGCATTAGGTGTTTCCCCTGAGCTGGTTGGACAGGAGCTAGGCTCACCAAAGCAGCAGAGTTCAGCAGCAGCAAAACTACGTGAAGCCCGGCACGGGAATAGGTGAGGACTGTGGGGCAGGAGTGAGGTATTAAAAACGATGGGCCTGATTCTCATTTCCTTCCACCCAGGCCTGTTCCCCTTCCTCTGGCAGTGCGCAGGAGTCTTCAGGTGTAGGGAAAAGATTATTAGGTTTAGACAAAAAAAATTCAAAGCAGCCCTGTCTTAGACTCTAGTCACCCCTGCTATAATCGAGAAAAACAAAATGAGATCGTCCGCCAAGCAGCCCACCGCCCTCCCCTGATGCCTCTCCCACGCACCTCTGCAGCAGCTGGTGTAAACAGATGTGTCCTGCAGCAGGCCCTGAAGGTCAATAGACCTGGGCTATTTCAGGCCGCTGGGGAAGGCTGTCCAGTCTCCCTGTTCGCAGCTGTGGCAGGATGGTCTCTCTGGCAGCAAAGTCCCAGCCCCATTGAGGCCTTATCGACCAAACTCAGCAGCTCAGATTCAGTCTGGACACCAATCAGCGCAGATCACGTTGCACCAGTGACTTGCTGCCCCGAAACGGCATTGCTTAGGGGGCTGGCTGCTGCATTCTGCACCTGCTTGACTCTCCAAACTGGCCCCAGGCCTGGCCCCGTGGAGAGCACACTGCATCAATGCAGGCTCGAGCTGGCCAAAATGTGGATTACGCTGCATGGCCCCTGCACCTGGAAGAAACGGCTGCAATCTCCTGGTCAGGTGCAGAAGGGAAAAACCATTCCTGGGCCTCGCTGCTATCAAATCCTCCCACTGCAGCTGGAGATCCACTATGACCCCCAAGATTGTGAACCCTGGGTCCCAGGTGGTGGGCACAGGCCCCCGGTCAGAGCGGGAGATACTAGACTCACCTTCCCATCCAGTTGCTTTCACCATCCTACCTGCATCACCTCAGTCTGATTCAGATTGAGCTTCAGCCAGCTCGCTCTCATCTCCCTGAAACCCTGGGCTAGACAGCTAATAGCACTGGCTAGATCAGATACTGAGCATCATGAGCATCCTGAAGGCACTGCAGCCCATCCCTCCTTCCTAGCCCTCCCCTTGGCCCCTCATTCCTATCGAACAGGAGGGGAGACAAAATGCACCCCTGCAGAACCTCCCCTGAGGGTGCCCGAAGCAAAGAGCATTCAGCCCAGAAACAGGAACAGAGCCACCAACGAGCAGCATTGTCTACCCCTGCTGCAGTGTAACATACACCCACTTTAACATACACCCTGCCACAGTGGAGTAAAAGGACATTAGTATAAATGAGAATCAGACCCTATCTCGGTACTCGGGTCTGGATTTCAGGAGGGGGTCCTTATTAGAGCAGGATGGATATTAGGGTGGGAGCAATAGTAAATTTGCTGAAAAATGCATTTTTCAGGGCACCAAACCTATGAATGAATTCAGGTGAACTGGGCAAAGAGGTTTGGCAAAAGGGGGGAAGGGGGAATCAAAAAAGTGGAAACCGTTCATTTGGAAAGGCACCGTTTCAACTTTTTGTTTCGAGGCAGGGTTTCATTTAGCTGATCTAGTTCCTAAAACGAAAACAACAAAAGGGGTGAAAACAACCTGAAATGACCTGAAACACCAAATACCGACAACAAATATTTTGGGTCGAACCAACCAAACCAACAATTTGTTTTGCTTTGGTGAGAAAAAATAAAAATATTCAGTTTTGGTTCAAGCCAAGCAGTTCTTTGGTTTTGTTTTGATTTATTTTTTGGTTCGGGGCCAAACCAAACCAGGTCTATTATGGGGCTAGAGGGGTGAAACATAAGATTGATTGTCCCAGGGCAGTGGGAGTGGTCCCCCAGCATGCCCCCTGTGGTCAGGCACAGTGCTACAGGTGAGCTCCTGCCTCAGTTTCCCTTCACCTGGTGCATAAACAAGTCCATGCAGGGTTTCCACTCTTAAAGAGTGTCCTCTTCAGAGGGACTCACTTATTTAATGAAAAAGCACAATACAAACGCATAACTGAAAGCTTCATGCAACTACTCCACCGGACCGCCACCGCCCTGGGACAATCAGTCTTATGTTTCACCCCTCTAGCACCAGAGCATGCTCAGGCTGGATTCCCTGCCTTGAGCTTGGGCCTTTGCTGGGTGTTTGGCCAGATGCCAGCCTCTTCTTGTTGAGCCAGACCGTGGTAGCTCCCCCAGGAGGTCCCACGCCCAGTTGGTTCTCCTGGGCTGCTCTGATCCCTTGCCTGGAAACCTGTTCTTCTTTCCCTAAACTTCTATTCTCCAGTGAGGCCAGACGCCACTGGGAGTCACTTCCGAACCAGCTCCCCTAAATAGTCTCTGTCCTCCGGACCTTTCTCTGCTCTGGGGCTAAATTCCTCCTGGAGTCCTCATAAGCCCAACAGCTTCTTATCTAATTAACTGCCTGCCCAGCTAGTGAGGCTATTAACTCACCACAGGTAGATCTGGGTTGGCTCATTCCCCTCAGTGGAGTCTGTCACAGATAGGCTGGGTGCCTCACCCGCTCAGCGGCCAGCTCCTATGCCAAGGTCAGTAACATTATCCCCATTTTACAGATGGGGAAACTGAGGTACAGGAAGGCATGGTCACCTGCCCATGGTCACCCAGCACATCAGAGGCAGAAATTGAACCCAGATCTTCTGAGTCCCAGTCCAATCCTCTAGCACTAGGTAACATTGCCTATATGCAGGGGAAGTAAGCAAATCCTTTTAGTAGAGGATATAAAAAAATACCAACACCGCTTTACAGGCAGGGGGTAAAACCTTCCAACATAGACAAGGAGTAAATAAAACCCCATATATAGAGGGAGTGAAAAATGCCCTACATCCACAGAGAAATAAACAATTACCCCTGTCAGGGGTTCGTAACCCCCCTCTCCTATATGTTGCGGGGAGTAAAAAACAAACTTTTACTATGGGCAAGGAGTGTTAAAACTATCAGGCTCCAGCTGGAGGTGTGGACTAGTATAAAAGAAGAGTATAAAAATATTGCTCGGGCATGTAGGAAAGATATCAGGAGGGCCAAATCGCACCTGGAGCTGCAGCTAGCAAGAGATGTCAAGAGTAACAAGAAGGGTTTCTTCAGGTATGTTGGCAACAAGAAGAAAGCCAAGGAAAGTGTGGGCCCCTTACTGAATGAGGGAGGCAAGCTAGTGACAGAGGATGTGGAAAAAGCTAATGTACTCAATGCTTTTTTTGCCTCTGTTTTCACTAACAAGGTCAGCTCCCAGACTGCTGTGCTGGGCATCACAAAATGGGGAAGAGATGGCCAGCCCTCTGTAGAGATAGAGGTGGTTAGGGACTATTTAGAAAAGCTGGACGTGCACAAGTCCATGGGGCCGGACGAATTGCATCCGAGAGTGCTGAGGGAATTGGCGGCTGTGATTGCAGAGCCCTTGGCCATTATCTTTGAAAACTCGTGGCGAACGGGGGAAGTCCCGGATGACTGGAAAAAGGCTAATGTAGTGCCCATCTTTAAAAAAGGGAAGAAGGAGGATCCTGGGAACTACAGGCCGGTCAGCCTCACCTCAGTCCCTGGAAAAATCATGGAGCAGGTCCTCAAAGAATCAATCCTGAAGCACTTAGAGGAGAGGAAAGTGATCAGGAACAGTCAGCATGGATTCACCAAGGGAAGGTCATGCCTGACTAATCTAATCGCCTTTTATGATGAGATTACTGGTTCTGTGGATGAAGGGAAAGCAGTGGATGTATTGTTTCTTGACTTTAGCAAAGCTTTTGACACGGTCTCCCACAGCATTCTTGTCAGCAAGTTAAGGAAGTATGGGCTGGATGAATGCACTATAAGGTGGGTAGAAAGCTGGCTAGATTGTCGGGCTCAACGGGTAGTGATCAATGGCTCCATGTCTAGTTGGCAGCCGGTGTCAAGTGGAGTGCCCCAGGGGTCGGTCCTGGGGCCCGTTTTGTTCAATATCTTCATAAATGATCTGGAGGATGGTGTGGATTGCACTCTCAGCAAATTTGCGGATGATACTAAACTGGGAGGAGTGGTAGATACGCTGGAGGGGAGGGATAGGATACAGAAGGACCTAGACAAATTGGAAGATTGGGCCAAAAGAAATCTAATGAGGTTCAATAAGGATAAGTGCAGGGTCCTGCACTTAGGATGGAAGAATCCAATGCACCGCTACAGACTAGGGACCGAATGGCTCGGCAGCAGTTCTGCGGAAAAGGACCTAGGGGTGACAGTGGACGAGAAGCTGGATATGAGTCAGCAGTGTGCCCTTGTTGCCAAGAAGGCCAATGGCATTTTGGGATGTATAAGTAGGGGCATAGCGAGCAGATCGAGGGACGTGATCGTTCCCCTCTATTCGACACTGGTGAGGCCTCATCTGGAGTACTGTGTCCAGTTTTGGGCCCCACACTACAAGAAGGATGTGGATAAATTGGAAAGAGTACAGCGAAGGGCAACAAAAATGATTAGGGGTCTAGAGCACATGACTTATGAGGAGAGGCTGAGGGAGCTGGGATTGTTTAGTCTGCAGAAGAGAAGAATGAGGGGGGATTTGATAGCTGCTTTCAACTACCTGAAAGGGGGTTTCAAAGAGGATGGCTCTAGACTGTTCTCAATGGTAGCAGATGACAGAACAAGGAGTAATGGTCTCAAGTTGCAATGGGGGAGGTTTAGATTGGATATTAGGAAAAACTTTTTCACTAAGAGGGTGGTGAAACACTGGAATGCGTTACCTAGGGAGGTGGTAGAATCTCCTTCCTTAGAGGTTTTTAAGGTCAGGCTTGACAAAGCCCTGGCTAGGATGATTTAACTGGGACTTGGTCCTGCTTTGAGCAGGGGGTTGGACTAGATGACCTTCTGGGGTCCCTTCCAACCCTGATATTCTATGATTCTATGATTCTATGACTCTGGTGTGGGACTGAAGATGAGGGATTTGGGGTGCAGGAAGGGGCTCCAGGCTGGGGCTGAGGGGTTCGGACTGTGGTAGGGGGCTCCAGGCTGGGGCAGAGGGTTGAGGCATAGGGGGGGCTCTGGTTGGGGATGCGGGCTCTGGGGGGCACTAGGGATGAAGGGTTTGGGGTGCAGGAGAATGCTCAGGGCTGGGACCGAGGGGTTTGGAGGGTCGGAGAGGGATCAGGACTCAGGCAAGGGCTCCGGGCGGCGCTTATCTCAGGCAGCTCCTGGAAGCACGACCCCCACTCCGGCTCCTACTTGGAGGCGCAACCAGGCAGCTCTGGGTGCTGCTGTCCCATCCACAGGGGCCGCCCGCACAGCCTCCATTGGCTGCAGTTCCCGGCCAATGGGAGCTGCGGAGCTGGCGCTTGGGATGGGGGCAGCGCACGGAGCTACTCCTGCGCCTAGGAGCTGGAGGAGGGACATGCTGCTGCTTCTTGGAGCCGCGCAGAGCCACGACAGGCAGGGAGCCTGCTTTAGCCCCGCTGCGCCACCGACCGGACTTTTAACAGCCCGGTCAGCACTGCTGACCGGAGCCGCCAGGGTCCCTTTTCGAGCGGCTGTTCCGGTCGGAAACCAGGCACCTGGCAACCCTATTAAAAGGCTGGGTGCGCGACGCCTGCCACCTGCCTACGGGCACGGGAAGGGAAAGCTGATGGCAGGACACGAGGCAGAAAACGCTCCTGGGTGCATGATGTAGTACCCGGGGGGTTCCCCCCCAACGGGATTGGCAGAGGAGCACAGAACGGGCTGCCGTGGGTGCAAATCTCCAGAAATGGAGAAGCCACGTAAAATGGGGGAGGAGGCTTAAAAAACCCCCTAGGGGGTAAAATCCCTAATACGGGGGAGAAGGTTTAAAAAAAAACTCACTACCGAGTGCAGGGGGAACCCTAATGGGGGGTGAAGGGTTAACCCCCCAAATCTAAAGAGGAGTAAAACCCTAATAGGGGGAGGGTTAAACCCTCCCAACTCTATATAAGAGGAGAGTAAAACAGCCCCAAGCCCCCACCGATCTATGGCATTTATATGGGGGCAGTAACCTCACCCCACTCCCAGGGGCCCACGAGAGCCAAGGGGCAGCCTGGGGGCCGGAATGCCCTTTGCCCCTAGCAAAGATGACCGGCACTGTGTTCTGCCCTCAACCAAAATGGCGCCTGCCAGACGCCTCTTGGCCCCAGGCATTCCCCGCCACCGGAAGTCGGGGGGCATTAAGCGAGCCCCCGCCGGAAGTTGGCTTGGAGAGCGCACTGAACTAAGATGGCGCCCGCCGGAAGCAACGGAAGACAACGCCACATACTAAGATGGCGTCCGCTCGGGAGCCCTGACGCAAGGTGCCCGGCACTAAGATGGCGGCGGGTGGGGGAAATGAGCGGCGCAGAGCGCCCCTTACTAAGATGGCGGCGAGCGGCGGCTCAGCGAGGGGCGGGGCCGGGTTACCGCCCTGTTTCCGCCCCGCACGGTAATGGCGGCAGCCGCGGCGATGGAGGGGGAGGGGGCGTTGGGCGAGTGCGCATGTGCAAAGCTCCATGGAGAGAAAAGGGGGTGAGAGAGCAAGAGGGATAAAGGGGAAAAACAGGTAATGGGCCCGTGGGGAGCGGGGCTCCGCTGGCGCAGCTCGGAATGGGCCGGGGGCGGCTGGCTGGGAAATGCCCAGACTGGGGGTGGCCCTAGGGTGGGGGGTACAGGCCGGGCCGGGGGTGGCCTTAGGTTGGGGGAGGGGGTGGCCTGGCTTTACTCCCTCCCATCTTAGGGTCTCGGGGGGGTGCTGGCTGCACCCGGGACTGGGGCGGGTTGGGGACCTCTTGGGGCTGAGGGGTGCAGTCCCTCCTTCCTCCTGCAGCCCCCTGTCACCTGGCTGGGGGCATGTTGCCCCCTTTGCCCCAAGTGTGCTGTAGCCCCCCCTGACGGCCCCCTCAGTTCCCTTCTGGTACTATGGGGGTGGTCCCCTGCCCCCTCAGTGCTAGGTGCTCTGCAAGCCCATTCCCTGCTCTGGAGAGCTCTGGGCATCGCAACAACAGATGCCGCGGTGATGAGCAGGGTGTAAGACCCTGCATAGACTAGGACCGAACATCTGAATGCGAGAAGCAGGGGAGGTACCAGTACAACCAGCGTATCATCGCCAGCAATAGACAGAGCTTGTTGCCTTAGTGCTCCTGGCCTGGCCGCCTCCTCGATGAAGTGAGCTGTAGCCCACGAAAGCTTATGCTCTAATAAATTTGTTAGTCTCTAAGGTGCCACAAGTCCTCCTTTCCTCCTCCCTGGTCTCTGTCCCCTGGCTAAATTCCTACGTGTGTTGGAGGGAAGCTTTTATTGGGGAGTCTGGTTGGTGCATGTCAGACAGCAAACCTCTTCTCTCCTCCCCTGCCAGGTGTGATTGGTCCATCCCCTCCTCTGAGTGCCCCTGTTAACACTAACCTGATGAACCTGAACCCTCCTTTCTCTGTAATCCTCAGTCATTCATCAGCCACATCTTATCAGGAGCTGCTTAGCTGCCTGTTTCCTCCATGCACAATAATAAAGGCTTTTGTTGTTATCTCATATCGTTCAACACCACCCCCGCTGGGGGAATAGAACTGTTTGCGTTTCTGTGCCGAGTCTTTGTGGTGAGATGGTGTGTGTGCCTGCAGGGAATACACAGGGTGCTGCTTGCACTCTCTTGCAGCCATGACATCCAGGTTTGCACAGGGGCGATCTGTTATGATTGTGCTTCATTTATTTTTCCCTTTTATGTGGGCCTCCCATACAGTTTACTTTTCTGTTCTAATGTTTAGTTTGCTGCAAACACAAAACAGACAAAGAGCTTACAGCGGCTCTAAACACAAAGTAACACTGGTTTAACTAAAGTTGTGATTTAAATTTGATGCAAAACCCTGTGTAGGTGCTCTTAAAGTGATTTAAACCTGGTTTATATTGGTTTAGCTTTCCTTAGGAAACAGCCAGATGTAAGCTAAACCATGCAGCCAGTTTTAAAGTGATAGAAGTGTCCACAAAAGGATTTACACTGGTTTAACTGAAATTGGCCTCTAAACTGATGTGGGTTCTGTGTGTAAACAAGGCCTTATAATCTTTTGCAGAAGTTGCACTGGTTTAATCAATCTTCACTTCAAAAATGATTTAAGCTAAACTGATGTAAATCCCTCATGTAATGCTTTTAACCAGCGTTAAACCAATATATCTATGTAGTTTGTGCATATAAACTTACTGACACAAGCTAAAGCAGCATAAACCAGGTTTAAAACAAATGTAAAATGTCTGTGTGGAGTTTTGCTCCTGTTTAACTAAATCAGTTTTTTAAAAAATATCTTTATTGCAATTTTGTTAGTAGATCAGGTCTTAGGCCAATATAATGCACAAGTTGACAGTTTTAGGCCATGTTGTGCAGTGTTGTTGTGGTGAAGATACCAGCACTGGAAGGCTTTGCACAGGAATTGGGTTTGAAAGCGGAGAGGTGAGGTGCTTTGCATGTATAACTGGTCTGAACACAGGGAATGGTATGGAAAATACGTGAAGCCAGGAGTGGGAGAAGGTGACAAAGGGAGCAGGTGAGAGAAAATGCAGAGGCAGGGGAAGAGCAGAGATGTAGCCAGCGTCACACTCCTGTTAAATGTGAGGATGTGGAACTTGACTCAGGTGAGAGAATCCAGTGAAGTGGGGGTAGGTGTTGACAGCAGCAGATTGCTAGTGATTATTTTAGCAGTAGCTCTAGACTGGAGAAGGGAGAGATGAATAATACTTAACCCTTCTAAGCACACTCCTAAACTTGAGAGCTTTACAAACAAATCTCTCTATGGGCTTTCCCTGAACAACAAGAGGCTCTTTTAAAATATCCTTGTACTAGCACCAGTGGAAAGTCTTCCAAATATCTAAGCCCTGATCCTGCAATCTGCCCTGAGTGGGTGGACTCTTACAGTGGGCATTGCAGCTCCTCCTGGGTGTAAGGGGCCTCTTTGCAGTATCAGGACCTAATTTATTAAACTAATCATGCGCTGCTTGTTGATACATTAAAAATAAATCGGTCGTGTGTGTGCACACGCGCGCAAGGTGCACAAAAGTGAGTGCCCAACTGGCTGTGTTGTTTTTATTTAGCAAGAGTATTCACAGACTTCTGCAGAGGAACTTTCTACTGTTAGTGCATAGATATTGACAGGTTTCAGAGTAGCAGTCATGTTAGTCTGTATTCGCAAAAAGAAAAGGAGGACTTGTGGCACCTTAGAGACCAACAAATTTATTTGAGCATAAGCTTTCGTGAGTGAGCTGTAGCTCACGAAAGCTTATGCTCAAATAAATTTTAGTCTCTAAGGTGCTACAAGTACTCCTTTTCTTTTTGTATAGATATTGTGGTAAGATTAGCATCTGCATGCATTTAAGTTGTTGCTGTTGAAACAAAATCAGCTGCTATGTTAAACTTGGCCCATAACTTAAAAAAAAAAAAAAAAAGCCTGTGCCCAATAGAAATGCCTTCAAGTGTTTTGAAAAAAGTTCTAGTGCAAACATTTGTTCAAACGTAAATAGATGTTCCCCTGTCCTGTTTGAACCCCAAGCCTTGCGCTATCCAGAATGTGAAAGTGAAGCTGTCATCCCGTGTCCAAGTGGGGAGAGATGATTGAAGGAAACAGAAGGTGAGGGGTCAGAAGTTTAAGTTTAAGATTTTGTTTTCACTTCTGAAATGGTTTTGGTGACAAACTCACGTTTCTGTGTGATCCTTGAAGTTGACTCTGTAACTTCAGCTTTGTTTAAAAAAATGTAAATAACAAAATACCCTTGGAAGGTAAAGATTATTTTTTAAATGTTGGGGGATTTTTTTGTGGTGGGGAGAGGGAGATGGGGAAGGGAAGATGGAAAAGTGAATCCAAAGAAGATCACACTCTTTCTCTACCACTCTGCATCTCTGAGCCGTGTACACTGGCTTGGTAACAATGAGTTTTCACTCCTGTTAGGCTGCAGATCGAATATGGTTGTGAGAGTTGGATCTTCTGCAGTCTTTATTTGAGGAGCTATCAATTGTTTGATAGATTGGTCTCTTCCTTCAATTATAGTGTCTAGTTACCAAACCATTTATTAACCTCTAACAGCAAACTTCCTACTCATAACACCTTGGCATATTAAAATGTGGTGCTACAATAATACAAAGAATAATTAATAATGATACAGTGGGTATTTCAAAATCTGTGTCTGGGGCTTGGCACAATCTGCTTGCTGGTGGTGAGTTAGCAGCTTTCCCTGGAGAGCAGGGTGGTGAGAGAAGCTAAAGACATTGACTTCTGTAGAATTCTTGAGCTCATGATTTTGTTATGTTTAATTTATTGAATGATTTTGGTCCTGGCTGCAGAGGAAACCCTCGGCAGTCGTGTTGGCCTGGGTTAGCAGCTTGTCCATGTCGCAGCTTGTATCTTGCCCAAGCAGTATTGGAGCGAAATTAATGAGACTGGTCGCTCTTCACACAGTTGGCCAAGCCCTGTGGTAGCCGCAGACAAGATGTGTTATCACATCTGCCGCTTGGAAAAGTTATGAGCAGAAGTAGCACTAGAGCTGGCGTACAGGAAAGGGGGACTCCGAAAAGATGCTGGGTAAGGGGTACTGTAGTAGAGACCTCCATCCTCTTGCAGTGACTGGGGTAGGGCTAGAGCTACCTTCTCCTCCTGCTACCCCACATAGTCATGAATCTTGGGGTCAGGAGGAGGAGAGAAGAGAGCGCCTTCCTTCTGTTTCTCCTGGAAAGCAGGACTGCAAATATATCACACGTTCTGGTCCTAGCTGGAGGTGGCACACAAAGTTGGTAGCAATGCCAGCACACGTAGCATTTAATTTATACCAAGCTTTTCATTCATAAATCCCAAGGGGCTTTACAGCTGTGAGTGCAATCATCCCCATTTTACAGATGGGAAAACTGAGGCCAGAGGATATTGTGAAGGTCAAGACTATAACAGGGTTATAAAAAGAACTAGATACGTTCCTAGAGAATAGGTCCATCAGTGGCAATTAGCCAGGTGTTCCTAGCAGCCTCTGTTTGCCAGAAGCTGGGAATGGGTGACGGGATGGCTCACTTGATGATTACCTGTTCTGCTCATTCCCTCTGAGGCACCTGGCATTGGTCACTGTTGGAAGACAGGGTACTGGGGTAGGTGGACCTTTGGTCTGACTCAGTGTAGCTGTTCTTATGTAATAACTGTCCCAAGGTCACACAGCCAGTGAATAGCAGAGCTGGCACTAGAACTCTTGGGTCCTGACTTTGTCTGTTGCCCAGTCTGGGACCCTAGGCACACTTCACATGGGGCTCTGTCTTTCTCTGTGATGTCAAAGGTTTTGCATTTAAGATGAATGGGACAGTTCACCCCTCTTGGCTCTTATTCCAAGGAGTCTGCGGACTCAGGCAGGCATCACTTATGCTTTGGTCAGGTTTTCAATCTTTTCCAGTGTCTGAGAGAGCTGGGAACGTTCTCTGAACGAAAGCTGGGCCTATAACGCCTAACACGGAGTTCAGCCCCACCCCCAGGCCTATATATTGCCTGTGGTAGGTAGAAGTGCTGGACCCTTCCACAGGTATCACCTGTGGATCTTGCCAGTGCCATCCCCTCTCTTATGTTGGCCTCTGGGCTAGTAGGTTTTCTCGGACTACTAGATGACTGGTACCTTTTTCAAGCCTTGTCTGTCTTATGGGTGTAAGAGCTGGAAGGAATCCGTGTTCGGAAGGAATCCATATACAGCATGGATGTCTTGTAGCTAGAGATCCAGGAGGCTCCTTTCATCAGGGATCTTTGAGAGTTAAAACAAAGTGCCACATCAGTCTCTTTTCTGGGTCTATCCCTTAAATAGTCACGATAGCATTAGAGAAATAAGGCTTAACACTACAGGAGCGTCCTCTTCTTCAGTAAAATGTCAATTTACAAAATATGCTCCAGCTTTTCACTTTAATGGTCATTTATTTCCTGTTAAGAAATTTTTTTCTTTAGCCAACTCACTGGTCAGATACTTTAGTTCGCTTGCTCATACTTCCTTCTTCCAGCTGTGGAAGATCATTCCAAAATATCACCAGAGAGAAAACGTAGAAATAGGACAAGCCAATGGTTTTGTTAGATCCCTTCCTTAAAGGGATCCTGCCTTTTGCCTCTATCTGCAAACTTCTCACTGATGACACCTTAGATTATTAAAGTGGAATTTTTAAAATGCAGTATTGCCTTTCCATTCCCTTTTGCTTGTAGAAAGAAAAGTAGTACTTGTGGCACCTTAGAGACTAACAAATTTATTAGAGCATAAGCTTTCGTGAGCTACAGCTCACTTCATCGAAAGCTTATGCTCTAATAAATTTGTTAGTCTCTAAGGTGCCACAAGTACTCCTTTTCTTTTTGCGAATACAGACTAACACGGCTGCTACTCTGAAACTTTTGCTTGTAGTTTAATTTCTGATTCTAGTTAACTGCATTTTCAAGGTTTGGCTTGCCAGCATTCCAGGGGCATATTGATGTTGTGGGATGAAATGTTTTCAGGGGATTATTATAAATGTTTCCTGGAAACATTTCACGTCATTTAAGGTCATAAGGAACCACTAGGTCATCTACTCTGACCTCCTAACGTTGCCATCTCTTGATCACGTCTCTGGATATTTGGTGTTTTTTCTTTAAGGCCAGCAAGAAAGGCTATGTCTACATTTAAAACGCTACGGTGACACAGCTGCAGCACTTCAGTGCTCATAACAATGACAAGAGGCATTCTCTCATCACATCGCTCTAGTTAATCCACCTCTCCAAGAGGCGGTAGCTAGGTCAACAAAAGAATTCTTCCATCAACCTAGTGGACTATACACCAGTGGTTAGGTCATCATAGTACAGATATGTCTACACTACAAAATTTTGTCCACCTAATTTACATCAGCATCGAGCCACCGCTGTTTTTAGATCGCTTGTGTGTGTGCACACTTCGCTTCTTGTGTCAGCAGTGTGTGTCCTAACTGAGCGCGCTTGTATTGATTATACTGTCAGTGTAGGGCATTGTGAAATGGCTCCTGAAAGCTAGTACCAGTCGATTGGAAGCAATCCAATGTCTACACTGACACTGTGTTGACACATCCACCGTGACTCTACGCTGCTTGGGGATGTAGTGTTACTAAATCAGCATAGAGAGGCATTTACATCGGCAGAAGCCAAATTGAAGTGAAGGCACTTCCATAGCTAGAATGACGCAAGGCAGCTTACGTCGACCTAACCAGGTAGTGTAGACCAGGCCTACATCTATCAGGGTCCGTGGATTTTTCACACTCCTGAGAGACGTAGCTATGCCGATGTAAGTTCCCCGTGTAGACCAGCCCAAAGTCATGTAAACACCCCAATAACCGGACCAACATACAGTATTCATCAATTATCACAGGGCAGCTCCAAATCCTTCACAGTTTTTTTTACAGTACCTCAGTTTGGTGAAAAAATATAGCCTGTCCCTGTCCCCTGACAGTTGAACAGTGTAAGCCCAGAGTGAGCATCTGCATGCTGGGGTAAGCATTCCCCATTGTAGTGATCTTATTTGAGAGATTTAGGGACATTTCTTTGTCTGGTTTCTGTTACAACCCTGGAACCGGCATTTGCTGCTTGCGGTAGGGGCAACAGTAACATAAGGGGCCAAATTGATCCTTGTCTTCAAGACACTAAGCTGGCTCAGGGTGTTGGGATAAACTCTGACCTCACAACGATAGGGATTAAACACAAAGCGTCGTGGTTTCACTTAGTACTTGGTTTTGAATTGATGAACTGGTACAGAACTCTGGGGGGACGCTCTCAATTTGATTTGATTGATTTTTAGCTTGCATCAACCCCTTGCCAACTTAAGCTAAATCAATCTTTACCCTCTTGAGTTCTTTCCATCTCATGACTGTGTGACACATCTTTTGTCTAAGGGACATATCTGGCCCCCAATACTCTAGTATCTGGGCATTTCACAATTTATCCTCACAATCCCCCAGTGAGGCAGGGCAGTGCTATTATCCTTGTTGTATCAGTGGGAAACGGAGGCACAGATCAGTTAAATGATTTTCCTAAGGTGTCACAGCAAGTCTGTGGCAGAGCAGGGACTTAAACCCAGTTCTCCCACGTCCTAGGCTGGTGCTCTAGATACCAGTCAACCTTGCGCCTCTGCTGACGGGGATGCTGAGTTTCAGCCTGTTTTCTAGTGGGATTCATGTCCTCGTCGCAGTCGTTTCCCCATTTGATGTTATTGTCCCCCTGTTGGCTATCTCTGCTGAAGGGCCAAGCAATGAATGGGGTCATGGAGATGGCCCCTCTTTAATCAACTAGAGCTGCTTCTTCCAGGGCCTTGGAGAGGAAGCTGGAACAACTGCCTTCCATGCTGTCACCTTCCTACTGCTAAACCAGAGGGGTTCGGCATGTAGAGAGTCAGTTCTTCTCCCTTCCCCAGCACTGTCCAAAAGCTGGTTTTCTTCCCCCCCGCCCCATATTAAAATCCTCTCTCCAAGACTGGGGCTGGGAACCCAACAGCCCTTACAACAAACTGTGAGACTCCAGAGTCGGCCAGCTGGAGGGTAAAATCAATCATTTCCCTGGTTAGTGGCATGTTAATGAATGATTCATGTGCAGAGTACACTGAGCAAGGGTGATCCCTGTTATGCAACATGGAAGCAAGAAGCCTAAAATAAACAGCGGCCCAGGCAGCTGCCAACTAAAACACTTGAATCGGAGGAGAGGAGAAACAGAGCTCTAAAGAGACGCGCCAGGGAGCCGGGTGGATGAGGAGCAGAGGGGACGCTTGAGTTACTGCTCCAGTTTCTCTGTGGAGACGGGGAGCCTGCAGAGTTGAGAGCAGACTGTAAAAGGAGGCAGTATTCTCTGGTGCTCAGAGCAGGGCATTTGGGGCATGTCTTCACTTGGAAATGAGGTGTGTTCCTAATTTGTGGTAGCTTCCTAATGAAGCCAAGGCAGTTTGTAGCTTCTGCATGTGTTAGCATGGCGAGGTGAAGGCTGTGGGGAGGCGAGGTGTATTTATCTGTATTCCAAGGGCTTTCTCACAGCTAGATGCAGTGAGATCTCCTTATGGTGTTACTTCAGTTCCCTTCAAGCTGAGATTTGGCTATCCCAGAATCAGTATGTGCTGAAACAAACGGGGGCTTTTATTCGGGTGCCTGATCCCCCAGAGGGCCTCTACCCTGAGTGCAGTGGAAGCAGGTTCTGCTGAATAATTATAGTCTCACAAAAAGATACCGGGGGGGGGGGGGGGGGGCATAGAGGGGACAAAGTTGTGCTGTTAATTTTGGTGGGGACTAAGGGCCATCCAAATCCCTGAGGCAGCTTTGGAAGCCTCTGCTGAGATGGTTTCAGCTGAGATTTGAAATAAGCTGAGGAGTCAGTGAGGTGGAGAGAGACAGGTGCTGCAGAGGGGAAGGCACTCTCGCTCCTGGTGGCAGAGGTGGCCTGAGTCAGATCAGCAGTGGAGTGGCAGCGGAGAGACATGGTCCAGGAAGTGAGATGGAGCAAGTCCACAGAAGGTGTTAAAAACAAGGAGGAGGATCCTGGATTGCTTGTGGGGCTGGTGGCAGGTGTGAAAACAGAAGGGAGCTGTAGCAGAGAGTGGAACTGCTTCTTTTGTGCGGTGCCGGGAGACTTTTGTCTATAAGGCACTTGAAGATCCTTGGCTGAACTGTGAGTGATGGGGATAAGATAGAAGTAAGACAGGTGATGGGGTTACTGCTAATGATCTAGGCCCCCAAAGGTGTCTCCTTCGGGTGTAACAGGAACCTTATTACTAGATAGCTCTAATTGTCTGTGGTGCTGTTCAGAGCACACAACATGGTCCTGTCTCTGGCAGGAAGAACACTTTGGGTCTGAGATAATGTGAGCAGGAAGGAGTCATGGCAGAGGGAAAGCTGCCCTAAGCAAAGGGGCAGCACAGAAGGTGCAAAACCAAGAGGAGGAGAAGGAGGCAGAGCAGAGGAAATGAGTGGAGGTGTGTGGAGGATGAGAGGATGCAGGGCCACCAACTGGAGGAGAAGGGTGAGAGGGTGGAGGGCCACCAACTGGAGGAGAAGGCTGACACAGTAAAAGCCATTCAAGGGGATTCGAGAAGGCAGGAAGAGAAGATGGTTTTACCATGGAGCACTGGACACATACATCATTTGGTACTGAGCTCCTTACAAGATAAAAGTAGCGCGTGGTAAAGGGGGTGAAAGCTTGTAACCGATAGATCTCAAAATGTACTTGTTAATGGGGAATTATCAGATGAGGCTGGTTCCTAGTGGCACCCTGCAGGATTGGGTCTTAGCCCAGCACAGCTTCTTATTTTTGTCAGCACTCTAGAAGGAAATATAAAATCATCGCTGATCAAGTTTGCAGATGGCATACACGTTGATGGAGTGGCAATCAATGACATGTCACGTACACAGAGCCATGTGGATTGCTCGGTAAACTGAGTGCAAAGATCATGTATTTTAACACAGCCCAATGGAAGGTACTACATCTAGGAACAAAGAACACAGGTCACGCTTACCTACATTTGGGGGGATGTATTCTGGAAAGCAGAGGCGCTGAAAAGGGCCTATGGACCCTGGTGGAAACCAAGGAAAATGAGCTTCCAGCATGATGCTGTGGCAAAGAGTGCTAATGTGCCCCTTGGTTGTATAAGCAGGGGAATGTTGGGAAAGATTGGGCAGGTGGTGGTAACTTTGTCTGTGGCATTATTGAGACTATTTCAGGAATAGTGGGTTCTTTTTAAAGAGTGGACACCAGACCTGGAGGTTGAAAATTGATGGGGGGTCGGAAATGAGTTACAAGAATGATCCAAGGCCTGGCAAACCTGCTTTACAGTGAGAGTTAAGCAGCTCCATCTGTTCAGATTATCAAAGAGAGGGTTGAGTGGCTACTTGATTAGTCTCTCAGGGGTTCCCAAACTGTGGATTGTGACCCAAAGGATACCAAGGGGTGGTGGTGAGACGCTGAAAATCTACGGAAGGGTGGGTGTGGCAGAGCTTCATGGCATTGTGTGGTGCCCACATCCGTACACACATCACGCGTGGTGGATACCATTTTGTCAGCCGGGCTTGGGAGAGGCACCAATACCCTTGGGGAGGCTCAGCGGTCATTTTGGTGAGATCCACTGGCAGGGGGAACCCATCCCAGTGTTCCTGCATGGGGCAGGAGTAGAGGGCCGGGGCAGGAGTAGAGGGCCAGGCCAGGAGAATCAGCACCATGTGATAGGGACAATGCATAGATCCCCTGTGCCTTCTCCCCCAGCAGCTACTGGTACCTGGCACTGTCTGGGCCAGGCAGGCACCTCTGGTACTGGGACAGGCCGAGCAGCCGCCTGCGGTGTGAGTATGCACCCTCTGTCCACCTCAGCGCCACCTGCACCTGGTATCAGTGCCTCTCTCCGAGCCTGGCCAATACAGGCAACTACTGCCTTCTCCCTGACCCCAACAAGTCCTTTTTCCTACACTCCCAAACATCCCTAATGCCTCTTTCAGCTCAGCTAGTCACTCCAGCACCCAACCCCCCTTAGGGTCTCCCCCTCTTGGGGTTAAGACTTGGCCTTCTTCCTGCCTCCCACATCAGTGTATTATGAGAGAAACTTCTGGGGCCACCCCTGGTAGGCTCGCTATCAACCCCTGAGCCCAGCCTGGAGATTGCATTGCCAGAGGTGATCCCAAAGAGGGTTGTGGCATGAAAATGTTTGGGAACCACTGGTCTATATATAACTATGCAGGGAGAAGAGATCTGAGAGTAGAGAGCTCTTGGATCTAGCAGGCAAAGGCAGAACCAGGTGCCAATGGCTGGAAGTTGAAGCTAGACCCATTCAGACTAGAAAAAAGGTGCATGTTTTTACCAGTGAGGGGAATTAACCTTTGGAACAACGTCCTGGGGATGTGATGGGTTTTCCATCATCTGAAAGTCAAGACTGGATGTCTTTCTAAGCAAAGCCAAGATACTGGGCTGGCGAAGGAGAGGAGAAGGTTACTCTAAGCCAGGCTGGGAGAGACTGCGGGAGTGTCAAGGGAGAAGTGACTGGGTGTAGTAAGAAGCTGGATATGGGTGGGAGGCTTGTCTACACCACGCAGCTTTTGGCAACGAGGCTGTGTCAACACAGCCTTGTTGCTAAAAGTCAGCATGTGTAAACGCTCTTTATCAGAACTTTTGCTGACAGAATACTTCCAGCCCCTCGAGAGGCATTAGCTGTGTCGGCAGGAGAGTGCTCCTGCTGACAAAGTCCCGTTGACACTGCCACTTGCGTCTTTTGTCCTTCACGAGGGGGCTTTTTTAAGTACCCCTGAAAGACAAAAGTTTTGTTGACTACTTTGCAGTGTAGACAAACCCGGGGAGAAGGAGATAAGAGTCTAAAATGGTGCCAGCTTGTGAGGCTGAGAGGTCGAAGGATTGTTCGAAATCTCCACTCAGAGGAGGCAGCGAGAAGGCTAAAAAGGAAAGGCGAGCAGTTCTGTGTGGGGCACCCAAGAGGAGAGATTGCCAGGCAGTTAGAGGCTCTTGGCTGGAGGAGGAGTGTGGGGTAGAGAGGGAGTTCTGTCAGTCCTCACTGTGAGGCCCCTGCCTTTGAGAATCTGTGTTCCTCCTTCCCCCAGGGTTTGGAAAACGAGGCTGTGAAGTGAGAGGCACGGGGAGACTCCAAGACCTGCTCTTCTGATGCATAACAGAGCAAAGAGATGAAGGGGTAAGTACCGGAGAGACAGATGTGTCTTTAACCAAGATGTCTTTATCCAGATATTACTCTGCCACGGACCTGAAATAAGCAATAACAACTACAGAGCTGTGAACAGGTGGTCTCCAGATCCCTTCCCCTCTCAGTGGCTCAACTTTCACTCTTTTGACTCAAAAAGAAAAGGAGTACTTGTGGCATCTTAGAGACTAACAAATTTATTAGAGCATAAGCTTTCGTGAGCTACAGCTCAAGTGAGCTGTAGCTCACGAAAGCTTATGCTCTAATAAATTTGTTAGTCTCTAAGGTGCCACAAGTACTCCTTTTCTTTTTGCAAATACAGACTAACACGGCTGCTACTCTGAAACCTGTCTTTTGACTCAGTTGATGAGCTCTCTGTGAGGGTATGTCTGCATTGCAATCGGGACAGCATGTGTAGACATACCTGAAGTAGCTTGGATCCAGCAAACTGGCTACGGACAACAGCGTAGCCGCTAGCCGCGCAGCTCCGGTGCTAGCGTGGTTATGCCTATGCATGCTGCAGTCACGCCTCCTGATTGCAGTGTAGACATACCCAAGAAAGTCTTCCGGGCAGACGAGATCTGAATTTTTGATGTAAAAACACAAGCAGTAAAAAGAAGTAACTTTCACTGTAGCCGACCCAGGTGTGGAACAGAAAAGATGGTCATTGACTTCTTCCCCAAGTCGATTCCCCCTCCGGCTAACCATGTTCCACTTGGGGCTCCGCTTTTCAGAGCACCTGTGTTACTGACCCCATGTCACCAGCTGCCACCATGGAAGCCTTGTTGTGCTACTTGTTGTGTTCTGTCCTCACTGGTGGCTTGTTCCCTTTGCAGACAGCAGAAAGCGGCTGAGACTGAAGAGGGCACTGTGCAGATCCAGGAAGGTGAGGGGCGACCTCCATCCCCCGCCTTGGGAGATTTTCCCCATGGCATTCTGCAGCCAAAGCTCTGCCCAGGAAAATGCCACGATTCGGCACTGTTGTTCTCACTGCCGGGGCCCAGGGTGGGGTTCCCAGGGAACTGGTGATGCTGTGTCACCGTTTCCAGTGCAGCTGAGGTTGGAGGTGCCGGGATCTCACTGCCATCTGACGACTCTCTGGCGGGCTGGGTGAAGTGATTTCAGATGGTTGGGGAGGGGAGGTTGCAGATCCTGGTGGAATTGCTATCACAACTGGAACACATCGGTCCCCTAGGAGTGCCCGCCTGGTCTGTGACAGAGACCAGTACCAGCTGCTTCAGATGTAAGAACCTGGCTATAGCAGAGGTGGGATAATCTGCCCCCCACATTAGGTCTCTAATAGAGACTGGCTTAAGCCCTGAAGCATGAGGTTTAATATCCTTCCAGAACTGTTGTTAGCATAAATGCTGCTCACTCTTGATCTCCAGAGAAATGGCTGGTCCTGCTTGCATTTTACTAAGCTGTTGGCCTCAGCAAATCCGGACCTGTCATAGAAGCTGGGAACTGTCTGGCGAGGACAGGGCATTGGGGGTGGGGAACCTTCCATGGCTGCTGCCTGATGATTTCTTCCCTGGCATGTGCACCTCTGTTTTCTTTCCTGAAGGTGCAGTGGCGACAGGCGAAGACCCCACCAGCGTTGCCATTGCCAGCATCCAGTCGGCGGCCACTTTCTCTGACCCCAACATCAAGTATGTCTTTCGCACAGAGAATGGCGGGACTCAGGTACGCCTGCACGGTCTCCCTGCAGCAGCAGCTGTCTCCAGCCGCCTTCTTGCGAATAGCTCCCCCTCCTTTATCTCCTGGGGGGAGACATGCTCAGGCTGGGTGGGGGTGACTCTTCCTAGACCTGGAAATGCCCTGCTGGGGCGGGTGCAGGATGAAGAAATGAAATACAGACCCTGTGATCCTCATGTTTACTCCTTGGCCGTATGCTGGTATATGCCAGCCAGCATGGAAAGCTTGCAGCTCTGTGAGCAAACCCAAGTGCACAAGAACCTAGTCTCCAGTCTAGCTAGGCCAGGCTAGGCCTCTCGTTTGCATCTGCTCTGGGCCAGATTGCTGCACCTCTAGGAGGGACAGTGCACCAAGTGGGGGGAATTGTGCCTCTTGATTCTGGGATGTCCAAGGTGCCTGGGTAACCACCAGTGCAATTAGGGGGTGGGAAGAGGGGACCAGGCAATAGACGCATGGGCAGGGGAAAGAGAGGAGCAGTGAGGGCTACAATGCAGAGTTCCAGAAAAGCTAAATGTCCCTGGCCTGATGCTCTGTGCTGAGCCTCTGCCGTTCCTCTGGACGTTGTCAAGAGCTGTGAGCGCTCCCCACCTCTGCATGAAAGGCAGATAAAAGAGCATGATACACCCTGCCATGTTGTGCATTGCCCCAGGTGTTAGAATCAGGGAGGGGCTCTGCATGGCCATGAATGGGAGGGCAGGTGTGCATGAGACCGTCTCCCTGGCCAGACCTGGTTGGCACTGTAAGGAAGTCTGAGGCCCTGCCTGAGGTCACTAGGGAGTCTGGCTGCAGTCTACAGGCACCTACTATGGGACCGGGGTGACCTGGTTAATGATTGTGCAAACAAGGCAGCCACCAACTGGTCGTGGCCAGGCATAGAAACAAACCCCGTCCCAAGCTGAGGATGGGGACAGCTGCCCATGCTGGCTTAGTGGCATCTAGGTTTCTACCACCACCTGCAACATTGGGCTGTGAACAGCCTCGCATGGCACTGGAGTTGCTGGATCGAGCACCGGGATAGACTGATGGCCGGCTTGGCACTGGGCATGGAGTGTATTGGCAGGGACTTGGGCTGGGCAGCAGTGGGATTGAGTAGGGACCATCCCTATGGGCAGGGGGTGTATTCTGGTTAAGTGCTGTAATGCCGCTGCAGGGCTCTGGGGCTTTGGCTGTTGGCCCCAGCCTGCCATCCTTGCTCTCCGTTCCCATTGCCTTACAAAGGGACCCGGGGCAGGAGGGCTTGTGAGGCCAGCGGACGGGTTCAGCAGTAGGTGGCTGCTTGCGTGTTCATAGCGAAGCCAGGGTGATCGGGGCGCGGGCACGTTCTGGCCAGTGTGCCCGCATGTGTGGTAATCAGGGCTTTCCCTTTGTCCTGCTCTCTTGTCCGTGTCGCTGCAGGGCAGAGGGGAGATGGGGGAGGTCCTAGGGCTGCCTTTTCTCCATCCCGGACAACGAGACCCAGGCCGCAAACAGCCTCTTGGCTTTCTCCCCTAGGTGATGTATAGGGTGATACAGGTGGCTGAGGGGCAGCTGGATGGGCAGACGGAGGGCACCGGTGCCATCAGCGGCTATCCTGCAGCACAGTCCATGACCCAGGTGAGTGGCACTGGGAAGGAGCCGCTGTGGCGACAGGAGGAGGTAGAGTTGCAGGTGCCTGGCAGGCTGGGGAGGTGCCAATGCACCGAGGCCTGTACTGCAGCTCACTCGGGGCTCATCACGTCTATCCCAGGCCTTGATAACTCCTCTGTTCAGGCCAGAGACCCTGGTAGCAGATGGCTAACCAGTGTTGGGGGCTGGGGTGGTTTGGGGGGCAGGGCATGGGACATGGAGCCTTTCACCACTCAGCTCCCAGCTCCAGTCTGGCCCAGGTCAGTGTTACCCCAAGTCATTCTCCCAGGGAGTGGTCAGAATCCCGTTTGTGGCTCTCAGCCCAACTCTTTGTTGCACCGATTGGGCCATGTAGCCCAAACTCTTCCTTCCAGCAGGAATCCCTCCAGGGCAGGAGGAGCCCTTGGGGGCCAGGACACCAGCCCTGGCCCTGCCCCAGCCCTATCCCTTCTGTGAGCGTATAGATGACTACAGTCCGCAGGGGTGTCCCTCCACTGAGCTGTGCGAAACAGGTTCTGGAGGAGGGGTCGCTCTACATCAGAGGTTCCCAATGGTTTGTTTCTGAATTTCCCTTTTTGGAAATTCATGTCCCATGTGCGCCGCCCTCACAGCTGCCCACTCCTTGCAGTGGTCAGGGGGGTCTCAGCTGCCAGGACCCAGCTTCCTGCCCATCTTGCTCCCCCACTACGCAGGGGAAGAGGAAGGGTTGTGCTCTCAGGAGGAGAAGTTGACGGCTGCACACAGCGGGAACTGCTCCCCTCCAGACCCCAGTCCTTCATCACGACCCTGTTTGCATCCAGTGTGAGGAGTGGGGGGCGCAGGAAGCCCTGGGACTGGCAGGGGAGAGGATCTGTCAGCAGGGGCAGTGCATGGGGCTCTGTGCTCTGGGGCCACAGTGAAGGAGGGATGGGGGGGCTCTGTCGGCAGGGGCAGCACGCAGGGCTCTGTACCTGGGGCTGTGCTGAAGGGCTGGGGTCGGGAGGAGGTTGTGTATGGCTTGGGGGTCAGTACTCCTGGGGTGCAGACTTCTGCTCCCCACTCAGAGTCCCCACCGGCCTCCCCAGCAGAGGAAGGGAACTGCCTGTTGGGGGCTGTGGCAGTGAGACGGGCAGGGAGCCTGTCTGGAGAGCTCAGATCGGCCACACAGAGCCAAGCCTGCTTACCCGGCCAGACAGAGCCCCCTCCTTACACCAGCCCTGTAGTATGGATCCCATTGGGTCCTGCGCCTACCTGATAACCCCGTCATGCCTCCCGGGGACCGACTCCCTACAGTTTGGGAACCTTTGCTCTAGATCTCGCTCTCCTTTGCCCCTCTCTGCTGCAGGCTGTTATCCAGGGCGCGTTTACCAGCGAAGATGCTGTTGAGACAGAAGCTACAGCCACGGAAACCCACTACACGTACTTCCCCACGACAGCCGTGGCAGACACCAGCACCTCCGCTGGTGCGGGGACCACAGCCACCGCGGTGGTGACCACCCAGAACTCAGAGGCTCTCCTGGGACAGGCCACCCCCACTGGTACAGGTTGGATGACTTCGGGGCTGGGACACCCAGCCTGCGTTCTCGGGGCCTGTCTACTGTGACTTGTGCAGCCTGCTCCAGCGTGGGTTAGCTGTGGGGTTCTTGATGCTGGCGGTGCGGCCTTTTGCCCTTACCACGTCGATGGGCTTCCTTGGCGTGGCGTGAACTTTGACTCCCCAACTTGCAGGGCTGCTCAGCCTGGGGGCTGCCTTGGAGAGCTGGGACCTCCTCCCCTTAACACCAGCACAGAGAACACCAGAGCGGGGTCACTCTGCCCCAGTAGGGCTTCGCTTGCTTTGTTCTGGGATGTTGATTCTAAACTGGTCAGTTTGCCTTTTGCTTCTTCTCGGTTTCACTGTCTGCTTCTCCCCAAAGCTGTTCCCAGCAATGGGGCTGTTTAAATTCAGAGAAGACACCTCAACGCTGATTTGATTTGGCTCCGTTCGTCCCCTGTTATTCCTAGACCTAAATCCTGCCCCTTACAAATCTGTAGCCTCAGAGGTACTGAGGATTGCTGGCTCCCACTGACTTCTGGGAGCTGTGGCTGCTTGGTACTTCCCAAAACCAGGCCACAAATTGAGCGTCCCCTAAACCCAGAGGTTCAAGCCCTGTTTGCTGCAGAGCGTTTCCCTCCTGTGTCCAGATATGCTGGCAGCGCATGAAGCTAGTGTGGTCACCACAGAGATGGGTCAGCGGCGCTCCCTCGCCCCATGCATGTGGATTTTTCTCTTGTCTTGTGGGAACGTTCCCCTTGTGATCCCATCTCTTGTGTTTCCAATTGTTCAGGGCAGTTCTTCGTGATGATGTCACCCCAGGAAGTTCTGCAGGGCGGAGCTCAGAGATCTATTGCACCCAGGAATCACCCTTACTCTCCGTGAGTGTTTGTCCAGCCCCATGCGTGGCTTCTAAACCTGCTTTCCTCCCCCTTCCCTAGTAGCCTTCTTTCTTATGGCTCCCATTTGTGGGGAGAGTGGGAGTCTTTTTGTTCTGATCCACAGCTATGGGGAGCAGCTGTGGGCTGATCCACGGGGCTGGGAATCGGGATTTTCTAGTTCTGTTCCTGGTTGTCCTGCTGACTTACTGTCTGTGTATCATTACACCACTCCCTGGCTCAGTTTCCCACTCTGTAAAACAGGGCTGATGTTGCCTCTGCCCTGAGTAAAGCGCTTTGAGATGTGACATGGGGCTTGTTGTTCAGTGCTGAGTGTCTGCGTTACACTGTCTGGTGGGGTTGCTTGCTTTTCAGGAAGTCCGAAGCTCCTCGGACGACCCGGGATGAGAAACGCCGAGCACAACACAATGAAGGTAGGGAAAGGGGCCCTGGGGCGTGGGAAGGTTTGGGGCATCCTCCATTGACGGCAGCTTTAGATCTGAGGGGAACCTTGCCTTTAGAAGTAGATGTAAGGAGCGGTTTCCCTTGGTTAACTCTTTATCTGTTCCCACCCAGATGGAAAAGCTCTGTTAAGATGGAAAGCACCTATCAGTGGGAGCGCTGTAGTTATCAGCCCAGGAAATCTGGAAGTGCACAGGTAGGGCACCCAAACAGGCCTTAACTCTGCCTCCAGCCATCCCTTCGTAGTTCCCCTCCGACCTAGGACTGACCCTGAAAACCCTGTATGTTCTCCACCTCTGCAGGCTCCCTGTAAGATGGTACTTTGGGAGCAAGGGTTTGAAGATGCTCAGGCTACAGCTGTGGGCATCTTACATGTGGCCACGCTTCTGTCCTCGTCCCATCCCTAGCATCTTTCAGCGTACGGCCTTTCAGAGGACGTCTGGATGAGCCGCTGCCCTTGTGGGTACTACAGCAATAAAGAAGGCTCTCTGCTGTCGTGCCGGCTTCCCTTCCGAAGGCAGTGCCTTCCTGCCCCGAGGTGGGCGCTGGGGGCTTGTAAGTGTATGTGCCCAGCTCCCAGTGTAACTGGCAGCGCAGGGCGTTCTAGTGAGGAGCGGGGGCTGGGGCCCTTCAGGTTTCATCAGCCTCTCCCTCGGCTCTCCGCACACAGCGTAAGGCTGTACGAAGGGCAGCGCTTGCGATCCCAGGTAAAGGACTCCAGCGTCTGCGTTCAGGGACGTGGTGCAGCATGTTCTAGACAGGTGGTTCTCAACGTGCGGCCCATAGGCCACTTGTGGCCCATCAGCACACAGCTGCGGCCCACGTGACATCCTCAGGGCCACGCAGGTAGTATTGGGTGCGGCCCACATAACACATGGTAAATAGGTTGAGAACCACTCTTCTAGACAGATGAAGTGCCTCAGGTTCGTCCCCCAGCCTTAGGGCATCAGGAGCAGAGTTAAGGTGATTTGGGTGCCTGGCCTGTGCGTTGCGCGTTTGTCAAAGGGTTGGGTCCTTAAGCTTAACCTCAGCTCCGGGTTTTCAATGACAGTGTTCTCCCAGCACCACAAAGCAGCTGTGCCTGCTCTCCAAGCAGGGGGCTTTGTTCCCATTGCACCAGACATGGAAACATCCCAGCAAAGGAAAGAGTTCCTGCCCCACTCACTGGGCTCTTTATCCCAATGAGCCTAATGAGCAGTGTCACCCCAACGAGCCTGGGGTCCCATCTCCAGCCCCCATCCTATCTTCTCCACCCTTCCCCTCTGCAATCCAACCCCCACCAGACCCTCTTCTCCCCCGTACTCCCATTTCCATTTTCTCTCTCCTCCCAGGATCCCACCTCCAGCCATGGCAAGGGTGGGTGTAGAGATATCTGTCAAGGAGGGCTGTGTTCAGCCCTCAGGGCACAGCTCTCTCTAGGGAAACCTGGGCTTGGATTAGGGTAGCTATCTGCAGTTCCAGAGGCCGGGAACCTTCCTGAAATTCCATCCCCTCTTTCCCCACCCCAGTGGAGCGCCGACGCAGGGACAAGATCAACAACTGGATTGTGCAGCTCTCCAAGATCATCCCAGACTGCTCCATGGAGAACACCAAGTCAGGGCAGGTAAGGGAGCCCCCCCCAGAAGAACTGGTCACAGTCCAGGGGCTGGCATAAGGGGGCCAAACTACATTGCCTGCATTTCCCTATGCCAGTGTTGAATTCAGCCCCTCTCTTTAGAACCAGGTGCTTCCAATAGCTTCCCTGACCTGAGCAGGTGGTTGGGGGATGCTGTGAAGAGGCCTTTTACCGGTAGGTCATTGGCTGAAATCTGCCTCAGACTGACAAGCCCCAGTGCTCTCAGATGTTATGCGGATGCTCATGTACCTCCAGATTTCTGTGCTGATGGCGCAGAACTGTGCTCTGGAGCCTGATTCATTGAAAAACATCCCTGAAATCTCTAGTCCTCAAGCTTGCAAAGAAACTTTTCTTAGAGGGAACTGCTGGTGCCAGGGCCGTCAACTGCCCTGTTCATCCTTATGGGATGTTAACACTGAACCCTAATGATATTGACTGTGAAGGTCACAGTCACTGTTTCACTGCTGTCAGCAGAAACCCCTCCAACTCCCTTCCCCTTCACCAGGCTGCCTCTGCTGGGCTGATAGGGAGGGGATTGCCCTTCCAGCTCCCTCCCCCATGGCCAGGTTGGCCCCTGCTGGGCTGACAGGAAGGGGTCACCTCCCCCTCCAACTCCTCCCGCTCCCTCGCCCTTCGCCAGGCTGGCTGTGTGGCATTAGCAAGAGGGTAAGAAGCAGCAACTGACTTTTGTCCCTGAAGTCGGCAAGGAAATGCAACGTCTCTGCCTCGCTCTCCCTGCACAAGGGCAGGAAGGTCCATGCCCAGTGGTGTTCGCTGGCGGCTGGGCAGCGCTTTGCAGAGGGCGATGTTCATGCCGAGCATGTGGCGGGGTGGAAAGGGCGAGCGGGGGAGAGATGCCCAGCTGAAGAGCAAGGAGAATTGCTCTAAGCCCCAGGTGGCTCTGGAGTGATGGAGGGAGAAGGATTCTGGGTCCTAGTGTATGGAAGTAACTCCCCTCCCCCACCCGCAGTGCTGGACTCAGGGCTACCTAGCAAGACCGTTTCATGCCCCTCCCACAGCGTCGTCCCACCTCCACCACTCCCCATTCCCAGGTGGTGGTTTGTGTGCTCAAGGTGCTCCTTTGTGCTCACGAAGTGCGCCAAAGACTGGTGTGTAGCTCTGCCCTCAGTGCCTCCCCCATAGGGACAGGCCCTTGCCCCTTGTGTGCAACACTCACTTTGCGCTGTTGTAAATGACTGCACAAGGGACCAGGTGGCAGGGAATCGGGATCAATGAATCCAGCCTGGCCTACGCACCCGCTGTAGCAGATTAACTAAGGGCTGGGAAGCTAATTGACTTCAACAGGTGCAGATCCCTGCCTGGACACTCTGGATTCAGTCCAGCCTGGCTCATGTCCGTTTAGTGTCACTTGATTCCTAGCAGCACTAGTTCACTCGGGGTTCGGGGTAAATCGTATTCATTGCATCCACATGGGGCTGCGTTGCTGTGATGAAAACAATTTACAACGTAACTTTAGCTGGGAGGCAAACGTTTCTGTGCAGCCCCGTCCCCTGCCAGCCCACAGCCTAGCATGGCCATGGTCCTGCTTGAGTGCAGCCCCCTTCCTGCGTGCTTAGAACTTGTGGAGAAGCCTCCTCCAAAGGGTGAATTGTGTGGAAACCCTCCCGTCTGCTCCCGAGTTTGGGCCGAAGCAAATCCCTGCGTGAGGTGATTGTCACTGAGAGCTGGGCTCCTGGCCAGTGGGGCTGGCAAGGGGCAGATGCAGCGAGGAGCTTTCTGAGGCCACGCGCAAACAGATTGCGCCGCTTTAGCTGAACCGGTGCATGCTCCAGTGTAAATGCTTATTTCAGTTTAGTTTAAACCCCTTGCTGATTGGATTAAGCAAAGCTGCAAGGGGAGAATGGGAGCGTCCACACAGGGTTGCACTGGTTAAAGGGGTAAGGAAACCCCAGCTTAGCAGGGGCCGAGGCCAGCCCCGTTGGCGGTGTCCTGCTGCTCTGGCCCACATCCCTTCCCAGCTGTCTCTCTGTTCTGCAGAGTAAGGGAGGGATCCTCTCCAAAGCCTGTGACTACATCCAGGAGCTGCGGCAGAGCAACCACCGCCTTTCCGAGGAGCTGCAGGGCCTCGACCAGCTGCAGATGGACAATGACGTCCTGCGGCAGCAGGTGAGCACGGGGCACTGCTGGTCACTCGCTGCCCCGCCGGTGCTGTGGGCAGCCATCCTCTTTCAGCCACAGATCCAATCCAGCCCAGCTGGAGGGGGGTGGGGAGCAGCGGCCACCGGCCTGGTGTGTCATGGCCAAGGGTCAGGTGACTTTGCCCTGATCCTGTTGAATCTGCTGGTCGTTGGCCTCCTTGCCTGGCAGCTCCAAGGACTTGAACGGGCCACAGGGACTGGACTCCACCTGCAGCTCAGACTGCCCAGCGGCAGGGTATGTTCGGCCTGAGACCCAGGACAGCAGAGGAAGAGGCTGTGCCAGGCTAGCCAGCCCAGCACTGTTCCTGTACCCCGTGCGCCCGGGACAGCTGTAGGGGATGGGTCGGGGAAGGCACTTCCAGCCCTGTCTGAGGAGGCAGCGCCCACCCCAGGGCTGGGCCCCAGCCTGACGTCCTCTCCCCTTCCAGGTGGAAGATCTCAAGAACAAGAACCTGATCCTGCGGGCGCAGCTGCGTCAGCACGGGGTGGAGATCATCATCAAGAACGACACCCACTGACTGGCGAGGGGCGTGGGGGAGGCGGCTGAACCCCAGGCCTCGGGGTCTGCCAAGGCACAAGGCGAGGAGGGACCCCCCCAGGCGCGACTGCCCGCAGGAGGCAGCTCTCGCCTGCTGATGCTCCTGACCTGCAGCGCCTCACTCTTGCCGTACAGACCCGAAAGCAGCAGCGCCAGCGTCCTGGGGCTGAAACCAGCGCTCGTGCCTCCCCTCAGAGCTCCCCCTGAGCCTGGCCCAGGGCCTCGGCCTGCCCTGCCTCCCCCTAGAGCTCCCACCCAGCCTGGGCCAGAGACTCGGCCTGCTGCCTCCCTCCCCGGCGGAGCTGGTTTGAATAAAGAAGCTGACGCTGTCTCTTTAAAAGTATTTTCATTGCTGTAGTGGAACGAACTGGTGTTCTGCTCTCGGCGTGGCCCCTGCTTGTGGGCAGCCAGGCAGGGCTTGCGCCCAGTCACGATGCCACGCATGCTTGTGTTCGCCCCCTGCTACTCTCCCCTTGGTAGCTCTCCCGCGCATGTGCACACAATCTCAGGCTTGCACAGTAGCACGTCCACCCATCAGCCCCGCGCATCCCCTCTCCCGTGTGCTGTCACGTCCTCGTCACCGCTGGAGCTGGCACTGACATATGCTCTTTGTCCAATTTCACCCCTTTCCTCTCCCCAGCCCAGCTCAGCTCCCCCACCTGCTCCTACAGGGAGATGGCCACTTCTCCCGGAGCCCCGCCCGCATCCGTCTGCTGCTCCCTGGCCCCCTCACCACCCCCAGCCTGGCCTGTCTGAGCATGTGCCATGCAGGGCAGCTACCAGCACTGGGGAAACGCTGCTCTTCCCCTGGCGTGCCTGGGCCCTCCTGCCTGGAGCGTGGTAGCCTGTCTCCAGCTGGCCTTCCCTGCGGGCACTGTCAGCCAAGCCACTGACCCTTTCGCTGTGGGGGAGGCAGATGGCTCTGCCCTGCCCCTCCACCCTCCTTCCATGGCTGGCACTGCCTGGCTCTGCTGGCCTCTGACTTTTTTTAATTCTCTGAATTTAAAAAGCAGAATAAATAAAAATAGTGATTTGTTTTTCCATGTGATGCTGCTTTTATTTCTCTGGAAGGGGTGAGTGGGAGAGGGGGCAGGGAACCCTGTTGCTACCCCTTCCAGCACCCAGGGCTGGACTACTGAAACACAGGGCTAGCTCACCTGTAGAGGAGAGGGGGGGCAGAAGGGTCACTGCGATCACTAATCTGCAGTGCACAGGCCCCAGAACTTTCCCCACGAGGGTCCCCCTATAGGACCTGATTCCCTCCTGCCACCTAAAGGCTCACAAGAGGATGTCCCATAACTCCTGAAGAGGGGGTGCTGGATATGAGCTATGCAGTGCGAGGGGAGGGGGAAGAGCCCCTCTTTTGGAGGGTGACATTTGGGTTGCGGGGGCTAGAATGAAAAACACCAGGGGGCTGGGCTGGGCTGGAGTTGACCCCCTGAGTGTCCAAGGGGAAGGCGCAGAGTGGCCCATTTACACTGGGGTTCTGGAGGTGTGACTTTCTGAGGGGGAGGAGTGGGCTCAGAGTTGCTTGTTGAATCTGCCTTGGGGGCCATGCGCTGTCCTGCAGTGGGGTTAATGCCCAGTTCTGGTTTATGGTTAGATGGGACCTTACCCGCGCCTGACCCGCCGGGGGAGTGGGCGGGGCGGGGGGAGTGATGGCGTCAGCGCACGGTGAGGCGCCTGTCTCTGCCACCCAACCCCAACGGGGGTGTAGTTGCCGTGCTGGCTCTAGGCAGGCTCTGTGTGTTGCTGACTTCGGGTACGAGAAGTGGGCTGGGCCCTTTAACTAGGGGTAAACTCGGGCTCTTAGTGGGGACAGATCTCCCCAGCCCCTGCATGGGAGCCAGGCAGCAGCCAAGGATGCAACAGTAGCCAGTGAGCCAGTCCTGGCTCATCCCTGTGTGGGTGGGGGGGGAATAAAAAACATCCTTCAGACCCTCAACCCCCCTGCATGTTGGGGATCCCCTGCCCTTTCCCCAGCTGCATCTGTTCTCTCCCTTGCCCCATGGGCAGATGTCTCTCTTTTCCTTCCTCTGTGGTTTCATGCTTCCTGCCCCCTGCCTAGGGCCCAGGCATGGGGGCTGCACTGGAAGTGGGGGTGCTCAGGGTAAGATCAGGTCAGAAATGACCTGTGATGTAAGGGGCCCAACTTGAGCCCCCTCAAAGGGGCAGGTTTCCAGGTGGCGCTGACCCTGGCCCTGGCAGAATCTGTCCCCTCTAAGGGGCTTAGTTCAGCCCTGAATCACCTGAGCATCTCCAGCCTTTACCCATGAATAACTGCGAGCCCGAGGCAGGGGATGCTCCGAACCCAAACAGCTCGACCCCTTCCCTAGCCCGTCAGGCCTTGGGGCATTCAAGCCTGTCCACAGGACCCCTCAGCAGTAGGGGGTGCTGCTTGGCAAACTGGGGGGCTGAACTGTGGCCAGGGCACTGACCCAGGGGCCAGGCAAGGATGCCACGGTGCAGGCCAGGCGAGGTCACTGTTTCCATCCGATCTGGCATCGGCAGCAGGCTTTGCGGAGGGGCACTAGCCTGGCCAGATGCGGGGGACTCCTGAAGCCGTGCGGGGGGTAGCACAGGGAAGCTAATCCTGCCTCTGCCCAGCCTGTATGTGACCTGGGTGCTAGGCAGAGACCTCCAGGGCTGCCACCTGACTGGCCCCTGGGCTGGCCAGCTGTCTCCCCAGAGTGGGGCTATGCAGCTTGGGAACTTTGCCCAAGGGAAAGGGCCTGGGGGGCTGAGTGCCGAGAGGCACAGGGCTGGCTTGCGGGGGGGGGGGGAGGGTTGATGGCAGGGTGGGGCTGTCCAGAGCGCCCACTGGAGCCAGGCAGGTGGGAGCAGCTTGGCCCAAGTCTGCTGCATGTGCACAGAGGCATGTGCCTGCCCAGGGAGATCTGGCTGCAGGCATCGCTTCCCCCCCCCGCAAGTTCTGTGCCCATTGGACCTGCTACCCCTAGACCAGGAATCCAGGGTGCTTGGGGGGAAGCGCCTTGGCTGGGGCTGGCTCTCGGTGGCACGAAGGGTGCCAGGCTGGCTCCTCCGACTGGCTGCCTGGCAGGGACTCCTCCTCGGAGTGGCTGCTGCTGCTCCTCCTCCTGCCGCGGGGCACTGCCCATGCTGGCTGTCGCAGGCCCCCGGGCGGCGCTGCCTGATTCCCCTCGCCCAGCTTGCGCTGGCGGTTCGCGTAGGTGGTGTTGGGGGTGGAGCTGGTGAAGATCCAGAGGGGCTTTGCAGCCTGGTTGGCCATGGGGATCCCACTGGAGAGGGTCTTGGCCACAAGCAGATGCCCCGGTGAGAGGCTGTCGACTCTGGGGAGACATTGTGCACAGCAGCATCAGCCTCTGCCCGGGGCATGACGGCAGCGTATAACCAGCGGGGCCCAGTGATTGGGAAGGGAAAACAAGGGCTAGTGGGGGGCGGGGGGCAGGCGCTGTGCTGTAAGGGGCAGGGTGAGGGGTGCTGTTCTGGGGCAGGTGGGGCTCAGTAGGGGGCACTGTCCTGAGGGTGCAGGTGCTGTGCTGTATGGGGTTCAGTGCGGGCGCTGTGCCCGAATTCCTGCTGCTTTTCAGCGTCCTGGACACATCTGCCTCACTTCCTGGCCTAAACAGCTGTGCAGTGTTGTGGCCTGTTAAACGCCATCTGCCCTGCTAATCAAACCTGGACTGACCATCACCCCCTGCCCTGGATAGGCTGTCATCACTGGACGTCCCTCCCCCAGCTCTATTATGGGGGCATGTCTTTCAAGGAGTAAGTCAGGGATTTGCTGGGGGTAAGCTCCTGGAGGCGCATGGATGAGAATCGCTCGCCGCCGGGCAGCGCCCTGTGCAGCACCTTGCCCCTCCTTCGCTTCAGAGTCATGCTGCCAAGGCTAGACAGCCCCAGCGTGACGCCATCCGAGTCCTGGCTCACAGCAGCCAGAGCACCTCCCGCAGCGATCCCTGAATCAGCAGTGTTGGCACCCCCCACGTGTGCCAAAATCACATCCCCCTCCCCCCAAAAAAGTCACAGCTCCTTCAAAACAGTGAGATTTCTCAAGCAAGCCCCTTTGTGCTCACTCCCCTCCTGCCCAGTTCACATGGGGGACGCTCCCTTTAAACACCCAAGAAGCACCCTCATCGGTCACCTCCAAAGCCCTCCACAAAACACTTGTCCCCAGCTGGCCTGCTGCTGGGTGGAAAGGACGATCTGGTGTGCTGACCGGTGTCATATGCCCCCATCGGTCTGGTGGGCGCTAGCTTTTAGCTCTTGGCTTATACTTTGTACCCCACACTCCTTGAACCCCCCAACCTCACTCCCCTAGCACAGTACTGGGGTCATCACTGCTTGCAAGGGGAGAGCACCCCTAATTAACACCCCACCCTGCCCCCTGCAGATTAGAAGCTCCTTGGGGAAGAGGGCCGTATTTTTGTTTTGTGTTTGTACAGCACCTGACATCAAGGGGGCCTGGTCCAGGACTGGGGATCCCAAGTGCTACCAGAATACACCTAATAAGTAACGATAATAATAAAATATTTTTTTAAAATCATCTGTATCAGGTTTTGTTTGTAGATTTTCAGCCATTCAGGGTCACATTTTCCAGCTTTTCTCCACAATTGTAAAGGCCAGAAATTTACTTTTTTGCCCCAATGAAAGCTGAGCAGTGTCCCCTAAAATCATAGGACTCCGGCTGCTGGGGCTTTAAGAAAAACATGTCATGAGGTTCACTTGGCGCCACAGGGCAGAGGCTGCAAACAGCAGCAGGGAGGTAACTGAGCCATAGATGTTAAGGCCAGAAAAGGCCCAATTCTGACCATCTCGTCTGACCTCCTGCATGGTACAGGCCGGAGACACGCTCCCCCCGCCTCCCGGAATCCTGCATCCAGCCCGTATCGTTTGCTTTACCCCCGTTTGCTATTTGTTATTCCTGTCCCTAATGCATTTCTCATCCAGGCCACTTTGCAAACAGTTCAGCACCAAGTCAGGCAACACACTGAAATCCCAGAGCCAGGCTGATCCTGTCCAGCCTTCCACAGAAGGGGGGAGAGGCAGCAAAAAACTTTAAACACTGGATAAAAGCTGGTTTTGCCCCAGAGATTCCACCTGGGGAGCTCTCCCACCTTGAGGTGTAATCACAGTGTGTTTGTGTGTGCGTGTATTCACAAGTATGCACACTGGCCAACCAACAGCCCTTCACAGACACACTCCATAGCAGGACAGGCCACTGGGACAGGATTATCACACCCGTTGTACTGAAGGGGAAACTGAGGCAAAAGGTGGGGAAACTGACTTGCCCAGAGTCACTAGCTCAGCGTTTCTCAAATGCGGCCACCAGTGGAGATTTTTGCAGCCACGACAGCCTCCAAAGCATGGGTGGAGATTGACGGGGAGCAAAGCCCTTCCCTGCAGCCCCCAGCGGTTGCTCCGGAAGAGCTGTTACCAAGGGCAGGTGGCAGGGACTGGCACCGTGCACCACACAACTCCTGGGGGGGGCTCCAGGCAGCACCTCTGGAGACATGTGGGACCAGTGTGCACGGTGCTGGAGGCAGCACTTGGCAGTGGAGGTGGCTGCGGTGTTCGGTCGCCAGGGCGTTCCCCTGGGAAGCTTCCCCGCTCCCGTCTGGCCGGGGCATGGAAACCCTGGGGCTCATCTTCCCTGGGGCCAGCTCTCGCTGAAGGGCCGTGGGAGGCAGGGACAGAGAGACGGTTTGTCAGAGCAGCCACCAGCAAGGGTTGGTGGCCACACTCTGAAGCCACCAAGAAGTGTGTTGTGAGAACCCCTGCACTAGCCGGTGGGAACCCAGAAGTCCTGGCTTCCCAGAGCAGGCTCCTTCCTGGACTACTGCCTAGCTGCCAGGCTGTTGTTTAAATGAAAATCCAAATGACCGACTCTCCCAGGCACTCCCAGCAGGGAAGGACAGAACAGAGGCTCTGATGCTATTTCTTTTTCGCTGTCCATGGTAATACACAGACTGAGCGTGGAAAGGACTCTCAGCTCTTTGGTGTTTCCCTGGAAGTCCTGTGGTCGGGACACTCTGGCCTTTTGTTTTACAAAAAGGGCTGGTTTCAAGGAAAAGCCGGGAAATGTGCCCTTTAACGGCTCAGGAATCAGGAGGAAAAGAACCACACATTTGTTATAAAATCGCATGGTTTTTTTCAGACAATCTCGGGATTTTTGGAGCCTGACGTGTGATTTTCAATCCCTCCAGGTAGCTGATACGGCTCCAGCACTCTGAACCTATTGCTACTGCCTCCTGCACGGAGCTAAAGGATGTTACAACCACAGTGGAGCCAGACTTTCAAGAGCTCAGCCCCCAGCGTTTCTGAGCTCTTCTGAGACTGTCCCCCTAGGGGCCCAATTCTCATTTACTCAGGGTAACGGGGGCCTTTTTATGATGCTAGAGTGGGGTGTAGGGGCCCTTGTGTAAATGTGACTTAGGCCCTACATCAAGAATCACTTTACCCAGCACTGAAACGCAGCCATATCTGGAGCAGTGCACAGCTGCCATCGTAATAGATGAGGTGCAAGGGGAAGCACCCCCAACCCGGCTGGCACTGAAGAGGAGCCGTAGCGGGGCTCAGTCTAATCCCTTGTCTCTTGAAGAGCATCCGTATTGCCCCCGCCCTTTTCCAAGACCTCTGAACCCCTGGAGTTCAAGCAGCTACGTGCCCCGGTTGGAGTGGAGCTCACGCCTCCCCCTCCCCCCTGCTTTGATCTGCTTTCCTCTTTCCTTCTTTTCACCCCTCCTCTCATCCTCATTCCCCCCACCCACCCTTTGAGCTCACCTGATCTCATTGTACGAATCCCCCACTTCCTCCTCCGGCCACTTCCGCACACTCTGGTGGTGCAACCAGAGCACCAGGGCTAGGAGAGCCAGCAGCACCAGCCCCATGGTCAGGGTGACGGTGATGCCTGCCACGATGCCCAGCGTGCCCTGTGGGGCTGAAATACACCAACAGGAGGTTACCAGTGGCTCGGTGGCCAATTGCTGCCCAGATGATCGGGTGGCAGGGAAGGCGGATCGCGGTAGCAGGGGGTGCAGAGGAGCTGGACCGGCCAAAGCAGACGGCCCCAGTGCTGGATTTGTCAGCAGAGATGGGCGGGAATCGGATTTTCCGCAAGTTTGGAAAAAAATTTCCAGTGCAGAACGAAAATTTCAACATTTCCCAGGCAATAAAATTACGGAACAAAGACGCCGTTGGGTTGATCAAAATGTTTCCTTCCAATTTTGTTATTTAAAAAGGTTTCCTTTTCCCCCTACTACTGTACAAGGAAAGAAATCCTGAAACGGAATGTGGTTTCGAAATGAAAAGTTGAGACATTCCCATCCAGAAAGGGCCAACCTGGAGAGCCTTGGCCATCTCCACATTGCATCGTTTCATATCCCTGAACGAAATAGAATCAAAATTGACGCATTTCGCTGTCAACAAATCAGCCCTTTCTAACAGAGAAACCTTCCCACGGATCCTTTCCCACCAGGCCTGGCCGTTAGCCACAGGGATTTAGAGGCACAGAGATGCTGGCTTTGGGTGTGAGCATCTCCCCTTTTGGAGCTTCAGCCCCAAATGCAAGCTGCTCCGATACGACCCAGGTTTAGTGAACCAGAGAAGGGCCCTATGCCAGGGACGGGGTGGGGTACTGTGGGCAGCTGTCTCCAGCGGGACATGCTCTGCCTCAAGCCATGGCCGGAGCATTTGGGCTGGCTTCACAGCTGGGACCAGTCTGGTGTCCGGGTAGCCAATCAGAGGGCTCATTTGGGTCAAGCTCTCCAACTGGGCACCGGCACTGCTGAGTGTCCAATCTGTGCCCAGCGTTTGATGAGTGGGATCCACTCCCCTCTCCGCCGGCCTTGACTCACCCAGGCGCACGCGCAGCTGGAGGGCGCAGGAGCTGGAGCCCAGCGCGTTGGCGGCCGTGCAGCGGTACAGGCCCGAGGTGGCAGCCGTCAGGTTCTGCAGGGTCAGCAGGGCCCGGCGCGCCTCTGCCCCACCAGCCGGAGAGCGAGGGACAAACGAGAGAGCGTCAGCTGGGGAGCCGGGGATAGAACCCAGCTCCTTGGGGGCCAAGGACATGGGCTAAAGGGGACAGCTGCCCAGCTGGTGGTGGGACAAAACTCTTCTCCTCTCTGTGGGTCCAGGCACTAGACACCCCCCTCCCACTCCCCACTGGCTTCTTCTGCCATAAGATGCCCGTCACATGGCATCTGGCACACTCTGCATGTCATGTGGCAGGTGCTACACGGTGCATGCCACATTGCCCTGTGTGCACGACGTAGGCACTGTGGCATGCGACCCATGGTACAGGTACATGTGGGGCTCACACGCTCAGGGGTGGGTCCCTGATATTAAGACCCAGGCCCCACTCCATGCTGCACCCCTCCCCCACCCCATCCCCCCAACCACACTGTTCCCAGTACCTGTGTAGCTCATCACCAGGGGCTGCTTGTCGGGGGGGATCTTCTCCCAGCTGAAGGTGGGGGCAGGCACGCCTTCCCGCACAGCACAGGACAGACGGATGTCCCCCCCTTCCTCCCCACTCCCCTCGCTGGAGCACTCAGGGCTGGAGGGGGGCACTGTGAGGACACAGACCAGCATCCAGTCACGGGAACCTGCTGTGGACAGGACAGTCTCTCCCCCCACCCCCATCCCTCCAGGGCCCTTAGGCTGCCCAGTGCCCACAGCAGCTACTGAGAGCCAGGGCCGGCTCTAGGTTTTTGCCGCCCCAAGCTCAGGTGGGGCTGGGGCTTGCAGGTGGCACTGGAAGCAGAGGGAGTGATGTCACCTTCTCCCAGCGCCAGCAGGGGCTTTCCCCCCTCCCTTGCCCGGCCGCATAGAGAAGCCCCGATATAAGGGGTGGCACAAGGCAGTGTAGCCCCGGCTCCCCGGCAGGACTTGCCCTCTCCTCCCCAGGTAGTGGCTGGGCCCTGGCAGCTCAGCATCCTGGGGCTGGGGCTTCCCGCTGCGGCCGGGGGTGCAGTGCCCTCGCCCCGTCTAAATGGCGCAGCTCCAAGAGTGCAACTGCCCCCCCCAAAAAGGGTGGCCGGAATGCCGCCCCTGGAAATGTGCCGTGCTTGCTTTGCCGGTGCCTAGAGCCGGTCCTGCTGAGAGCCCAGGCACTGGGGGTTGTTAGCACTCAGTTAGAGAGCTGCGGGATGGGTTGGCCCAGCTAGAAACCAAGAGCCACTAGAGACCAAGAGCCACACGCACACGCACACAGCTCAGTGCACATGCACTCTAACACACACACACTGCACAGTGAACACAGTCAGTGCACATGCACACTCTCTCTCTCTCACACACACACACAAACTGCATATGCACTCTCTAACACACACACACAACACAGGGCACACACTCAGTGCACATGCACTCTCTTACACACATACTGCACAGGGCACACAGTGCACATACACTCTCTCTCTTACACACACACACACTGCACGGGGCACACACTCAGTGCAAATGAACACACACAATGTGCATACACTCCCACACACATGCATATATATATACTCAATACCTAGACAACACCCTCATGGTACAGATACACACACAGCAGTTAGACCAAGGCACTACACACACCGCTACATGCTCACACACAGACCTTACTCCCATGTGTACACTTCACACTAAATCTCATGCTAACACAGATAGTAACACAGAGGCACCAACAAAGTGTGCACACAACACACACCCAGACAGCTGCTCAGATGTGTGCACACACGCTGAGGCACAAACACAGGCACATGCACCCACTGAGATAGGTGCACACACACACACACACACACTAGCACTCACTCCCAGCCACACTGGGACACACACACACTCCAACTCCCCCCCCCACACACACCACTCAGACACACACACCACAAGACTCAGACAGATACACACCTCCAACCTACACAGCAGGGGTGGCCCATCCATATAGGTGAACTAGGCAGTCGCCTAGGGTGCCAGGTTAAATGGGGCACCAAGTTCGAGGAAAAAAGTAAAAAAAAAAAAAGAAAACAAAATGAAAAAGATGAAAAAAAAATAAAATAATGAAGACGTCATTATTTCTATTCCTGTGCATGTATGGAGGGAATAGGAATGATAATTTATTTCTCTACATTTCTGATCATTTATTAGTATGTCAAATCTTTTATTTACTGCAAAAATAAATAATATTTTAGTGAATTTTTTTTCAAGATGACCCACTCCACAATTTTGATAAGCATTAATTCAGGCATAATTAGACATATCCACCAGTGGCAAGAGCTGCAATGCTAGTGATACCTAACTCGAATATACATCAAGGTTGCATAGTCAGAAATTCATGTAGAGCAGAGATCTCGCAAGTTGATACATGTCAAACGGTCATTTTAACACGTCACAGGTAGATGGTTAAGAATCGAGCAAATACTGTGGAAAATTGTGTTTCTTGGTCCCAAAGAATAAATAATAACGTCTTTCAGCATTATAAATCCAAAATGTGAGTATCTTTAAGCATTATTAAATCTTAGCGTTATTATCGGGCTGTACAATTATGAACTTTTCTTTGTTATAACTGGTTCACACGTAATAAATAAGGTCCATAAAAGAAAAGTAACAGCGTTAAAGCTTAATAGACTACGAAAGTGATACTCCAAGCGGGTAACCGTGAGGAAGGGGATTACTTTCCAAACAACCGGTGTCGAATAAGGTCATTTTTGCATTTATAACGTCGAAAAAGGTCATTTTGTTTCCATATAAACGTTGTAACTAACTGGTTTAATAGGTAAGTGAGTGTGTGTTACTAATCAGTGACCCTTTAAGCAGTGAAAAGACGTGTTGGGATGGCTGCAATGTGGTTTAAATCGTCAGCCAAGTGGTATGTCAGCCATCCTTAACCCTACAATGCTTGCAGTCGGGAGCACAGTACATAACAATATTCAAATGCCCCATGGCAGAAAGAGGAAAAAGAAAACCCTCAGGAGCTGAGTATCAGAAACGAAAGGCTGAGAAGGAAAAGGACCAAACAAAACAGCAGGGATCCTTCCTGAAATATCTTCTCTGTAATCCAAATAAAGATGGAAGCAGTTCATGGCATCCAGATGAAGGAATTTTACTTGGAGAGGAGGTTAGCTCACATCCGCATGGAAGCAGTTTGGAACATCAAGATGCAGGTATATTACTTCAAGATGAAGGTAGCTCACATCCACAAAAAAGCAGTTTAGTAACTCAAGATGATGGAAACTTACTTCTAGATGAAGGCAGCTCACAGATCAGACTGATATGGAAGTGGAGAAAATTCATTCACCTTCAGAGACACATGCAGAAATTGAAGTAAATGAAGTAGAAGGAAGAAAGGATGAGAAAGTTACAAACAAGTTACAGTATAGGGACCCAGCTTCATGGCCCAGAGGTGATGACAGTGTGCGACAAATTCTCGTGGAACATGGATCTGAACAAGTTCATGAATTTCCCTTCCCTAAGGATGGAAATAAAAGAAAACTCTGTGCTCAACATTACAAGAGGAAACTCATTAATGGGGAAGAAATTCATCAATTTTGAAGGACTCTGTGTTTTGCTTTTGCTGCAAGTTGTTTAGAAATCAAGTAATTGGTACATCATTTACTGAAAATGGTTCGAAGGACTGGAAAACATATCTTCAATTCTCTCTTCACATGAAAGAAGTACAGAACATTTGGGATGTTTTCAAAATTGGAAAGAACTTGAATGGCGATTGAAAAAAGGAAAAACCATCGATGAAGAAAATTTACATGTGATCAAGGAAAAAGTAGATTATTGGCAACTAATATTAGCTCGTCTGATTGCTTTAGTGAGAGTTCTCGGTGGGCAAAATTTAGCATTTTGTGGCCACAGTAGAAATTAAAAATTATACACTTCAGGTAATGGAAACATTTTAAAATTTGTTGAATACCTAGCTTTGTTTGATCCAGTCATGAAGGAGCATCTACGTAAAATAACTGATCATGAAACACAGGTTCATTACTTCGGAAAAAATAAGCAGAATGAACTGATTCAAATCCTAGCAAATGTCATTAAAAAGAAAATTGTAGAAGCTGACCATTCTGCAAAATACTTTTCAATAATACTGGACTGTACACCAGATGTGAGTCATGTTGAACAAATGATGATGATCATTTGTTCTGTGGATATGGAAAAGTCTGCAGATGAAGATAATGTTGAAGTGCTCATAAAGGAACATTTTTGGGGTTTCGTACCACTGAAGGAGACGACTGGAGCATTTATGACAAACTATTCTACAAGAGCTTGAAAAAATGTCATTATCTGTTGAAAACTTACGTGGCCAAGGCTATGATAATGGGAGTAATGTGAAGGGTAAAGACAAAGGTGTGCAAAGGAGAATGATGGAAATCAATCCTAGGGCCTTTTTCGTTCCTTGCAGCACACACTCTCTGAATTTCGTTGTCAATGATGCTGCTAGATGCTGTTTGCAGGCAAGCAGTTTCTTTCATCTGATGCAACGTGTTTATGTGTTTTTCTCAGGCTCAGCATGTTGTTGGGAGATTCTGACTTGCCACATGAATTCTCTAACTGTGAAACCACTTAGTCAGACAAGATTGGAGAGACACATTGATGCTTTGAAGCCTCTTTGCTATGAACTTGGAAACATTTATGATGCCCCAGTTGAAATTTCTGATGATACTACCTTTACCAGATCATCTGGCAATACGGCACATTCAGATGCAGAAGCTCTTGCAAATGGCCTTTTCAAGTTCAAATTTGTGACTTCACTCATTTTGTGGTATAATATCCTTTTCAAGATTAACCTCACTAGTAAGCAGCTTCAGGAAAAGAACTTGAACATACATTCTGCTATTCAAAAACTGCAGCAAACTAAAAATATTCTGGAGGAATTCAGAAGTGATGAAGGGTTCAAAAGAACACTGGTAGATTCTCTCGAGCTTGCTGAAGAAATAGACTTTCTGACAGAATTTGAACCAGAGCCAGTTTGCATTCGGCAAAAGAAACAGCAGTTTCGGTATGAAAGACGAGACACACCCATTCAGAACCCGAAACAAAGATTCAAAGTGAGTTTCTACTTCGCAGTCCTTGATACTGCTATTCACTCAGTTAATGAAAAGAAAAGGAGTACTTGTGGCACCTTAGAGATTAACAAATTTATTAGAGCATAAGCTTTCGTGAGCTACAGCTCACTTCATCGGATGCCCGAAAGCTTATGCGCTAATAAATTTGTTAGTCTCTAAGGTGCCACAAGTACTCCTTTTCTTTTTGCGAATACAGACTAACACGGCTGCTTCTCTGAAATCAGTTAATGAAAGATTTCAACAGATGCTGCAGCTAGAGTTACTATTTGGCTTTCTATATGATATCCACAGCTTGCAAAAGAAAACAGCAAAACCGATAAGAGAATTTTGTATAAAACTGGTGTCGGCATTGACTCAGGAAAATTCAAAAGACATTGATGCTACAGATTTGTGTAATCAGCTTCAGGCTTTTTCAAGACGACTTAAGAAACATTCCACTCCTGAAGTTTGTTTATGAAAATAAACTCACAGATAGTTTTCCAACTATTTTTATAGCTCTGCACATTCTTTTAACTTTGCCAGTTTCCATAGCTAGTGGGGAACATAGTTTCTCAAAGTTAAAATTGATAAAACCATCTCTGCGTTCAACAATGGTGCGAGAGAGACTTGTTGGACTTGCCACCATGTCAATAGAGCATGAAATAGCGGGAAAACTGGATCTAAAAGAACTAGTGACTGAATTTTCAAAACTTAAAGCAAGAAAAGTCATGTTTTAAGAGCATAGAGTGTTTTTTATTTGGAGTGTTTTGTAAATATTTTCTTATTTCTTTCTATAATGGATGTGGTGGTAATGGCAGTTAAAGCAGGATAGCGTAATGGATGATTTTGGATTTGTAATAATAAATTAACATTTTTAATGCATTTTTATTTGAAATCGGACTGAAATATCTTCTAGCTGCTGTGTAGAAATCTATTCCGAAAAGTTCTTGTCTCTATTTTATCTGATCTCAGAAACATTAGTTGGACAGAGGGATGGATGGACAAACTGAATAATTAAGCCTCTGTTTAAAAAAAAAATGCTTAAAAAACATTAAAAGGAAAAAAGGAGCAAAATGTTTCCCAGTTTACCAAAAACCTCAGCCTAGATCTGCCCTTGGGGTTTGGGGGCACCATTTGCTGGCAGCTAGTCTAGGGCCACCCCTCCTGCACAGACATACAGATACACACATACCAAGATCTGCACACACTCAGGCAGACCCACTCACACAACCGCGCCCCCAAGACTCACACACATACACACTCAGACACACACACCAAGAGCTACACACAGAGACAGACGGATACACCCCAAGACCTGAATGCACTTGGACACACACACACACACACACACACCCCGACATATTGAGACAAGCACCCAATAGACAGTGTAAAGGCAGGGATGCTGGGGGGGCGAGGCGTCTTCCCCATGAGGATGGGACGTACCAAGCACAGTGAGCTGGATGACCCCGATGTTGGGCGTGTCCCTGTCGGGTGGGTTCATGACGCTGCACTGGTACGTCCCACTGTCCGAGCTGCGAGTCTCGTTGAGGAAGATGGTGGCACTCTGGGCGGGCGGGAAGGCGAAGCCCACGCGGCCTGTGTAGTGGGACAGACTCTCCACCACCTCTCCCTGTTCATAGGCCAGGACCTGGGGTAGAGGGGAAGGGAGGAAAGAACCCAGCCATGAGCCAGAGACATCTCCCCTTGCTCCCTCATTGAGCACAGGGCACTTCCATTGCACTCACAGAGGCAGTGTGGGCCAGTGGACAAAGCATTGGGCTGGGAGCTAGGAGTGCCTATGTCAAATCCTACTTCTGCCACCAAGGGCTAGGCCAATCGATGGCTATTAGCCAAGATGGTCAGGGACACAACCCCATGATCTGGGGCTCACTCGATAAGTGCCCTGTTCTGTTCATTCCCTCTGAAGCACCTGGCAGTAGACACTGTCAGAACATAGGATACGGGCTAGCCGGACCATTGGTCTGACCCAGAGGGGCCGTTTGTATGTTCTTATACCCGGAGGGGCTAGTGACAAGCCCAGTGTCAGCAGGAGCAGGGCTGGGCCTACCTCAAAGGAACAGGCATGGTCCTTGGGGAGGAAGCCCAACTGAGGTCTGTTCAAGGATGCATCCTAGGGTGGTGCTGCCAGGCAGCACCTTTGCCCTAGCATTGCCTTCCCCCTCGTGACGGGGAGAGGGGGCTGCTTTTAAAGTCACTCTTTAGGTTAGTGGCCTGAAAGGCAAGGCCAGGCTGTGATCTGCAGTGTAAGAGAGGGGCAGGTGGCTCATTGCCCTCTCCATACAATGCTCCTAAGCAGCTATACAGCAGTATCCCATGGGGGCAGGGCAGAGCAGGGGAGGGAAGCAGAACTTCCCCATGACTCCTTAGCGAGCTCCACCGCAAAATCTGCCTCTTGTTGTTCTATCCAGACAGTATGACTGCAGCTGCTCCTATTCTTCCTGTGTGTTGACACCTTGTGAAACTGTTAGCCTCACTAGTATCCTGCAGCAAGGAGTTGCACAGGTTAATGGTGTCCGAGTTTTGAGAAATTGCACAGTGCACTCACAACAGCTCCTCTCTCCTGCGATGCCTGCAAAACTCTGCCATTTGACGGCAGCTAGTGAACGGGGTTGCTGTTTACTGGGCATCTCAAGTTCATTTGACCTTGTATGTTGATCTCCCCTGCTTCCCCCCCACCCATGGCTTTCACGCCCCCTCTCTTCCATTGCTTTCTCCCACTAGTTTTGTCTGGCCACCATCCTAGGCTGTGAGCTTTCTGGGCAGGGTCAGTGCTCAACATCCTAGGGCCCCGATCCCTGACTGGGGCCTTGATCCCTGACTATACCAAAGCTAACCGCCCTTCAACAATGGAAGGAAAAGGGCCACGCTCCACGAACCTGCTGGGGGCGGTTTGGCTCCACCAGCGGAGTGACTGTCCAGATGATGTTAAGGCGACTCAGAGAGGCCGTGGTGTGGAAGTTGCAAGGCAGAAGTGTGTTCCCACCCCTTGTCACCTGGATGCTGGCAGCGCCCACCGACACCTTCACTGCGCCCACCACTGGAAAAGGCACAACGGGTGGAATGAGCAGGCAGGATCCTGGCAATGAAAGCTGGGAGGCTGTCCAAGATTCAGAGCCAGAGAAGTGAAAACCGGACAAGCTCCCCGAGCCGAGATGGCCGCCAGCTAATGATGGCCGCCAGGGCTAATGACCTATGTGGCTGAAACAGCCAGGTCCCACAGAAAGGGGCTGGAACAGCCTCCACCCTCCAGCGTGAGGGCACCCGACACCCCCAAGCAGTGGGTGAGGCTGGCACAGTCTAGAGCTGGGCACGGGAACGGTTCCTGGACATGCTGGGCCAGAACAATTCTAGCATCCAGCCTGCGCCAGCCCAGTGCTTGTTACCATGAGGACTGTCAAAGCGATCCAGGAACAAAGGGTCCATGTAAAGCTCCATTCCCCATTTGCCTACATTAGCCACCCAGCTTCCCAGAGACGCAGCTCGCACCCGCGCAGGGTCCCCCTGGGCAGAGCTGGGCATTACATGGGGCCTAGCGGCACATGGGGCCCATCCCTGGTTGCCGAGGGGAATTTCACCCTGGCTGAATCTTTGCTCCAACCTTGGGAACCCAGGAGCGGCTGAAGAAACCATGAGGAAGAGAAAGTCAGGGCTGAGGCTGGGCCAATTGCAGGGAAACCGAAATAGCCCAAGGCTGGCTGGGGGATTCCCAAGCCAGAGCGACCAGGCTGTCCCGAAGCCACACACAAGGGGCAGCCAGCGCACAAGAGAGTTGGGGTGTGATTTCGGGACTGAGGAGTTGGAATACGTCTGGAGCAGCAGCCCGTGTGTCTGTCTGGCTTGCACCAGGCAACTACGTTTTGCCAATTCATTTTGCCAATGAACCATCAATAGTAATTAGCCCCACTCGGTAATTAACATGGATTTATCTCCTGTCCTGCCTCCCTCCCAGCTTGGCTGGGTTAATCTCTTCGGGGCCGGAGGCGCGATTCGGAGCCCAGTCACACACCAGCTCCGGCCCGCTTAACCCTTTCCAGGCTGGGAATCTCAGCTGGATGCAGGAGATGGGGGGGGCTGAACAATGGGGCACTGTCCTGCAGTGGGGGGAGGGGATTGTTGTGGTCACTTGCTCCAGGGAACTGCACAAAGTGGGAACCATCTGCCTGCTCTATTCCCATGCCAGATAATTAAGGGAGGCATGGAGGGGTGGGGGGAGATGACAACTCTTCAGGGTAATTGGCACTAATTAGGAAGCGCTGTGTGAGGGGCCATGGGACAGGCAGCCGCAGCGATGCCATGTCTGAGGGGCCTTGGCCTGTTCACTAAGGTGCCCACTGGCTAAGACAGCCGCTCCCCAGCACAGTGCAGCAAACACCAGCACTGGGCCCACAAAGGTGGCCTGGAAAGATCGCCCCCTCCCGCCATGAGAGGTTCCTGTCCATTCCAGGTGGGGGCAATAGAGGCCTCCATGTGAAAGACCGTGCTGCCCCAGAGCCCTTAGCCCCAAGGATCTCCAAGCGCTTCCCAGACAGCTGCACACAGGGGGAGGCTTGCTGGCCCCATGTGACAGACGGGGAAACTCAGAGAAGGGAAAGCGACTCGCCCACAAGCCAGAACTAGAACCCAGGCATCCTGAGTGACCCGGCTGTGCCTTAACCGCTAGTCCACACTTCCCTCCCCACCAGTGTCCATAAAGACCACTCCGCTGGGCTTCCAGTCAGCTGGGCTCCCGCCCCTCCCCAGCCCATTGGTCGTCTCCAGCCCCCTGGTGCTCCTTGGCGTGTTGCTGGGAGATGGGTTTGTGGCTGGCCACACACCCGTGGGGGTGTCATCAACACCCCCTCTCCCTCCCCATGCCAGCAACCCTGAACAAAGAAGCCTCTCAGCCTAGAAAAGGCCATTGCACGGCGGAAGCTCTAAGGTGCCAGGCAGGCATGATGGACGGACCGTGATTTAGCCTGGTAACACAAGGCAGTGATGGCAGATCTGCCACTTGGAGGGCTGAAGGGGTAACTGATATGTGGGAAACTGAGGCACATGGTGATTACGTGAATTGCCCACGCTAACACAAGGGGGTAAGAAAGAGGTGAGAATACAACCCAGGAGTCCAGATTTGTAGTCTGCCCTGCTCTCAGCATCCACTCCCCTCCTAGTGCTGGAAATAGAACCCAGGAGTCCAGGTGCTGAGCCCCCCCCTCAGCTCTAACCACTAGGTAACTCCCCTCCCAGATCTGGGAATAGAACACAGGAATCCTGACTCCCAGCCCCTCCCCCGCGGCTGCTCTAATCAATAGACATGCTGCACTCTCTGAGAAGTATTAGAGGGCCCTGGATGTGCAATGACAGTGCAAATGACACAGTGCCACACTGCCCAGATTATGAGAATGAGGCAGGAAAACTGAGGACAATCGAGATCTTTGCTCCCCCAGAGAATGATTCCCCAGAAAATCAGACACTGGGAGTTCGTCTACGCTGCAAAGAAAATCCCATGGTGCCGAGCCTCCGAGGCTGGGTCAATGGACTTGGGCTTGCAGGGTGAAAATCAGCAGCACAGACAATCCCCTTCGGGCTGCATCCTGGGCTTTGGAACCCAGTGAGTGGGGAGAGTCTGGAAGCCTCGGCTCCAGGCCGAGTGGGAATGTCTGTCCCCACTGCTGTTTTCATCCCCACAGCCGGAGCCCTGCAAGCCCGAGTCCATTGACCCTGGCTCTGAAACGCAGCGACAGGGGGTTTCTTAGCAGTGTAGACGCACCCAGTGGCACTTTTATCTATGGACCTTATCTGGCCCCTATCACCGCAATGTCTGAGCACCGCACCTTCTGTAATGTATTTATCTTCCCATGCCTCCATGTGGCAGGGCTACTATCCCCATTGCACACAGGGAAAACTGAGGCAAGGGAAGCTAAGCAACTTACCCCAGGTCACACAAAGAGTCTGTGGCAAAGCAGGGACTAGCACCCAGGTCTCCTAGGCTCTAGCCTGGTGCCCTAATCTCTGGGCCAGCTGGGCATAACCAACCCCTCACCATGTATTATTTCCACTTGGCACTGGCATCCAGGATGCCATTGCGTGTCAGGCAGCAGTTCCCAGAGGTCTCACCTCTCTGCCCTCACCGGGGCACCCTGTGCCACCCACTGCTCACCTGCAACACCTTTGCTCATGCCCCTTGAAAGCATTAACCCAGAGCTCTCTCGCACCAGGGGGCCGAGGGGAAGAGACAGAGCTCTTTGCATGGTGCTGCAGGGATCCCTGGCTGTGGGCAAGGGGGAGGGGGTTTGAAAGATCTGGGATTGGCACCTAGCTCTAGGACTTCCATTCCATTTCTTTTCCCGGCGCCCAGCCCCCGAGACGGACCCCCCCCACCGCCAACCGCTGGGCAAAACCTCTTCTGTCCAGCCCCCCCGGTTGCCCTGCTCACCCCGCTGATCGCAGTCTGCAGGGGCTTTGACCTGAGTAGTGATTGGGCCCAGAAGGGGCAGGAGGTGAATGTGTGGAGTCACCATCCAGGCCAGGGGAGGAATTGTCCCCTCTCCCTTGTCCCATCTGGTTCCCCTTTTGTTCTTTTCCATGTTCTCTCACTCCCTCTGGGTGACTCCCCTTGTGCCCCCAGCCTGGCCCCCCCAGGGTACCTGACAGGTAGCAGTGGAGAACCCACAGGCTGGCGGGGGCGATGGGGTGGCTGCAGGGTCTGATCCTCTCCCTCGGGGCCATGGCTGTGGTATTTAGCTCAGCGAGTCCATCCCATGCTGCGCTCGGTTCCCTGCCAGCTGCCTCGTTCTGTCCGTTCCCTTCTGAACTCGCCTTTAGTCCCCTCCCTCTCCCGAATCCAAGGCATAGCTCAATGGAAATGAGCACAGGCGACGGTGCCCCCCCCCACTTCTCAGGCAAGCTGCCAAGGCCCAGTTCCCCCTCCCCTGCATTTTAATGGGAGTCACTAACACCTTGCAGAAAGAGAACAGGGACAATTACTGCCAGAGTGGAGCACAGCAGGGGCCCATCTAGCCCGGTATCCTGCCTCCAGGCCAGCGCCAGCATTGAAGAGACCCCAGGATAGACCACAAGGGAAGTTTCCTCCTGACCCGCCCCTGTAACAGCCATCTCACGAGTCCCTCCCTATAGGACCCAGGGCCCTGTCAATGTGGATTTAAGGTGCCAGCACCAGGGTGCTTCAGGGCATCCCACCGTCCCCCTGGACCCCAGGGAACCCCCCTAGGGATGACTTTCCTTCAATCAGGCCATTCCTGACCTCCCCGCTGAGGTTGCCAGTGTGGGGGACACTCAGTGCCAGCTGCAAGAGTGGTTTTTGTCAGGGGAGCTCCTCAGACATGGAGGTGAAATGCTCGGCATCCCATTCCCAATTCTCCAGGCCGCACCCTGGCGTATGTGTTCGATAACTTGCCAGGGGCCATAGAATCATAGAATATCAGGGTTGGAAGGGACCTCAGGAGGTCATCTAGTCCAACCCCCTGCTCAAAGCAGGACCAACCCCAACTAAATCATCCCAGCCAGGGCTTTGTCAAGCCTGACCTTAAAAACTTCTAAGGAAGGAGATTCCACCACCTCCCTAGGTAACCCATTCCAGTGCTTCACCACCCTCCTAGTGAAAAAGATTTTCCTAATATCCAACCAAAACCTCCCCCACTGCAACTTGAAACCATTGCTCCTTGTTCTGTCATCTGCTACCACTGAGAACAGTCTAGATCCATCCTCTTTGAAACCCCCTTTCAGGTAGTTGAAAGTAGCTATCAAAGCCCCCCTCATTCTTCTCTTCCGCACACTAAACAACCCCAGTTCCCCCAGCCTCTCCTCATAAGTCATGTGTTCCAGACTCCTAATAATTTTTGTTGCCCTCCGCTGGATGCTTTCCAATTTTTCCACTTCCTTCTTGTAGTGTGGGGCCCAAAACTGGACACAGTACTCCAGATGAGGCCACACCAATGTCAAATAGAGGGAAACGATCACAACCCTCCATCTGCTGGCATGCCCCTACTTATACAGCCCAAAATGCCATTGGCCTTCTTGGCAACAAGGGCACACCATTGACTCATATCCAGCTTCTCGTCCACTGTAACCCCTAGGTCCTTTTCTGCAGAACTGCTGCCTAGCCACTCAGGCCCTAGTCTGTAGCGGTGCGTGGGATTCTTCCATCCTAAGTGCAGGACTCTGCACTTGTCCTTGTTGAACCTCATCAGATTTCTTTTAGCCCAATCCTCTAATTTGTCTTGGTCCCTCTGTATCCTATCCCTACTCTACAGCGTATCTACCTCTTCTCCCAGTTTAGTGTCACCTGTAAACTTGCTGAGGAAGAGGAAGGGTCAGCAGCAGCGTTTGAACCCCTGCACCCTTCAGCCTCTCCCACTTGAGTTTTTTGCTGGCAGCAGTAGTAAGTTGTTATCCTGCATATGGAACAGCCACTAGAGGGGGACATGACACATGCTTCATAGGTGTGCGTTCCACCACCCACAGCAGAGAAGCGCTTTAACTACCCTGCTACCATAGGTACCGACTTTCCAATGTTCTGGGAAGTATTGGACCCCTGGCTCTGCCCCACGCCCTGCCCCCACTCAATGTCTTCCCCCCAGACCCCACCCACCTCTTCCCACCCCTGCCCTGCCCCCGCCTCTTCCCACCCTGTTCCATCCCTCCCCTGAGCATACTGTGTCCTCACTCCTCCCCATCCCCCCTCAGAGCCTCCTGCACACCACAAAACCAATGATTGTGGTGGGTGGGAGGCTCGGTGAAGTGCTGATTGGCAGGGCCCACTGGTGGGAAGGAGGAGCTGGGGGAAGGGGGAGGTTTTGATGGGGGGCTGCCCCATTTTTTCCCCATGAGTGCTCCAGCCCCGGAGCACCCATGGAGTCGGCGCCTATGCCTGCTACAGTTAAAGCAGTTCAATGTTTGGGTACAGACAAGCCCTAACTGTGACTTGGCCCAACATTTATCAGTGTCTGGATTAGCATTTAGTGAACACTGGAGTAAAAATTCTAGTGTATACCTAACTTTAGTTTCAGAGTAGCAACCGTGTTAGTCTGTATTCGCAAAAAGAAAAGGAGTACTTGTTGCACCTTAGAGACTAACAAATTTATTTGAGCATAAGCTTTCGTGAGCTATAGTGAGCTGTAGGTGCCACAAGTCCTCCTTTTCTTTTTCCTAACTTTAGTGTTACCTGTCAGCTCTGTGCTCTTGGAGAACCAGGGTGCAGTATCCAGCCTGTCTGACTCATGAAGGACACCCCCATGCCCAGCCTCTGCTTGAACCAAAACCAATCAGAAGAAAGACTGAAAAGGCCGTGGGAGACACATCTAAACCCCTGGGACAAGGGTGACAGGATTAAGGCTACTCCCTTTGCATTGAAGATGGGACAGGGAGGCATCCCTATTAGCATACAGAATGGAGAACAGAAATTCCAAGGCAAGAACCACACTGAACTCTGGGACCAGAAAAGAAGGGAAGCACTGCATGATGGGGAATCTCTGCTCCAGGTGTTAATGAACCCACACATCCAGCTCAGCGTTTATCAGACCAATTCTAGTAATGAATCCTTTATTAGTATCCAAAATACTGAAGCTCCCTAATTGCATTGTGAGCACCCTGGAAGGAATACTGCCCATAACCAGGAATGAGCAGTTCCTATTGTCTACCCTGAATAAAACAACTTTGGCATACTCTCTTGAGCCATCAGTTTACCCATAAACAAATCTAGTGTTCTCCCTTGAACCATTGTTCTTTCCCTACAAAAACCCCGACCCATGCTCAAGTAAGTGTTCTGATGCCTGGATCCAAAATCTGCATCAGTTACACTGGGACTTCATCCTCTCCTGACTGATCGTGCTGGGGGCTCTGCCTGTCTCCAGCACTCCGGACCCTCAGCTACCACCACCATCTGGGACCCCCAATCGATTCAAGCTTCATGGAGTGGTCAGAACCCAGCTCTCTCTCACTCTCTCTCTCTAGGTGTAGCCTTCTGACCCTGACGTGTGTGATCAGTTATAGTTTTCTAAACCTGACTTTTATAATCAAATGTAAGTTAGATTTAATATTATAACTGTTTTGTTTTGTTTGGCTCACCTTCTATGGTTATTACCTGGCAATAAACAACTTTCATTATTAAGCTGGTTGCTTCTCTCTCTCCCTCTCATGGGTGTTTTTTGGTTTCCTCATTCACTCTGCAGCAACGCTCCTCGTACCTAAGCGAAAAGATCCCTGCAGCGACCAAAAATCCTGTGGGGTTTGCTCATCAAGTGGGTTACTACCAGAACAATTGTAATGTGAAAGTGGGGATTGGGACGTGCTGAACCTGGGACATATGAGGGTAACAGCTTGGAAATGCTGCTCGACACAGCCTGCTGAATCCAGGGACATAAGGGATCAGCTTGGGAGTGCTGATTAACCCGGTCCTCTCAGAAAGGGGTGTGTGTGTGTGTGTGTGTGTGTGTGTGAGAGAGAGATTCTGGGGCTGGAAGAACCCAGCCCTGCGGAACCTAGGTCCTGCAGGCTCCATTGGGAGAGACTTACAATAGGGAGAAGTAGAGCTCCATATGAGAACACAAGTGACACAAGCAGTACACTGATAGAATTACAGAAACCCCCCGCCCCCGCCAGAAGAGTAACCCTAATAAATGAGCATACCCCAAAGTAATGGGCAAAGCTGGTAACATTGGAGCCCGAGTCTCATTTACCCTGCTCTGTTGTGCATGGTAGGTAATTACACAGTAATTGTAATGAAAGACCAATTAGAAAACCTCAGCCCTTATGAATGCTTTACATAGGAAGGTAAATAGATAGATAGATAGATAGATAGATAGATAGATTGATTGATTAATAAGTGCCTCTCAATCTTTCCAGACTACTGTACCCCTTTCAGGAGTCTGATTTGTCTCGCATACTCCCAAGTTTCACCTCACTTAAAAACTACTTGCTTACAAAATCAGACATAGAAATACCAAAAGAACGAGGAGTACTTGTGGCACCTTAGAAACTAACAAATTTATTTATTATTATTATTTAATCTCTAAGGTGCCACAAGTACTCCTCGTTCTTTTTGCTGATACAGACTAACATAGTTACCACTCAGAAATACAAAAGTGTCACAGCCACTATTACTGAAATATTGCTGACTTTCTCATTTTTACCATATAATTATAAATCAATTGGAATATAAATATTAACTTCCATTTCAGTGTATATCGAGCAGTATAAACAAGTCATTGTCTATGAAATCGTAGTTTGTACCGACTTTGCTGGTGCTCTTTATGTAGTGTGTTGTAAAACTATGCAAATATCTCAATGAGTTGATATACCCCCTGGAAGATCTCTGCATACCCCAAGGCTACGTGTACCCCTGGTTGAAAACCACTGAGAGAGGGAGCGAGAGAGAGAGAGATGGGGGTAAGGGGAGGGATAGATAGATAGATAGATAGAGGGGGTGTATGGAGAGAGATGGATGGATAGATAGATAGATAGACAGGGTGCACAGGGATAGATAGATAGATGTGTATTTGGAACCCATTAGCCATCCAGTCCTCTATTCTACCACTTGCCAACCTTCTTGTTGCCCGTTTAAAGGGCCAGCCCTTCCCTAACATGCCTGGCTTTGATGCGAAGGCTAATATGTTCATTTTTTTACCTGGCTCTCTCAGTTTCTACAAGGGAGTTAGGGCTCAGCTGGGGTTTTCATATTTCCCTGCACTGACCATAACTAAAGCACAGGGAAGCAGGACACCTGAGTTCTATTCCCCACCCTGCCACTGCCTGCCTGGGTGACCTTCAGTGAGTTGCTGCGCTGCTCTGTGCCTCCGTTTCCCCATCTGGGAAATGGGGACAAGGCCACTTACAGCCTTTGTAAAGCACTTTGAGATCTACTGATAAGAGCCAGGGATTATTATTTGTATAACATGAGCAGGTCTGGGCTCCAGCAGAGAGGGGGACCCCTGGTACTTGGCGCTGCACAGAGACAGTCCCTGCCCCTAAAGAAGTCAATCGAAATAGATGAAGGGTGAGACGGTAAACTGAGGCACAAAGAGGATAATGGCCTTATCCCGGTTACGCAGCAGAGCTGGGACTAGAACCCAGGACAGCCGAGGACCAGCCCACGCTCCTTATCTAGCTATTGCTGGCAGCGGCTCAGTTAAAACGATGCAGGAAGCGGTTAGCAGGAGCTGGCTCGTATCCCGCGACAAGCTCTTCCGTGCGAAGCTCCCCGCGGCTCGGGTAATACCAGGCCCCTGCTGCGTTAGACTTGGGCAGACCCCAGGGCGGGTGGGCAGAGCAGCCCGCGGGCCGCCAGAGCTAGGGGCCGAGCGGCCCGGCTGCGCCCGGGAGGAACCAGCCGCTCGGCTTTCTCCCGCCTCGCGCAGCTGGGGCCGCCCGGGAGGGCCAGGGGGAGGATCCCTCAGGGACAGGGGTAAAATTCCAAACCCCTTCTGCAAACGTAGACGGCGAAGGCGACTTTGGACGATCCAGCCCCCGCGGGGAGGGGTTGACACGGCTTCCCCCTCCCCTGCAGGGCTGGGCGGCCGGTAGTCACCCGGCCCGGGTCACGCACTTTACACCCCCGGTAACGGTGCCGAGGGGTGGGTCTAAATTGGGATTTTCTAAAGTCTAATTGTTCAGCATTCATTAATATTACTCCAGCGGAGCCATGGGGAGATCGGGCCCCCGCTGTGCCGGTCGCCACATAGACCCCGACCGAGAACTGGGCCCCCATAGTGCCGGTGGCCATGCAGACCCCGACCGAGAACTGGGCCCCCATAGTGCCGGTGGCCATGCAGACCCCGACCGAGAACTGGGCCCCCATAGTGCCGGTGGCCATGCAGACCCCGACCGAGAACTGGGCCCCCATAGTGCCGGTGGCCATGCAGACCCCGACCGAGAACTGGGCCCCCATAGTGCCGGTGGCCATGCAGACCCCGACCGAGAACTGGGCCCCCGCTGTCCCGGACTCCATGAAGATCCCGACTGAGAACCGGGCCCCCATTGTGCCAATCACCATCTTACCAGAGGACAGCAGACAATCTCTGCACCAAAAAGTTTACAATCTAAACAACGAACCATCCCCTGGACAGTAAAGATCCCCGATTCAAAGGGGCTTAAGTGCCTAACTCCCTTTGTGTCGGTTGAAAATCCCAGTCAGGATTTCCACCTTGACTCAGGGCCAGAGTCCCCATTCCCTGGCTCAGCACATCGGAAGCAGGACTGCAGCAGGTTACACTGGGTTTATGCTCGTGTAAATGATGGTGCCCATCATTCTGCCTTGCATGGTTGGGGGAGAACCCGGGGGGCGGGCAGCGTGTGTGTGTGTATGTATGTGGGTGGGTGGGTGGGGGGGGAAGGAATCAGTCCCTGTTGTCTCATTATTAGGCTCTGCCCCATGACGCTCTGGTCTCTTCCTGGCCCAAGGCACCGAGAGCCTCCCAGAGGGGCCCAGCCTGGCTGCCAGCCAAACCAACAGCAAAATGACCACGGCCTCCCGTCCCGTGGGGGGAGCAGGATCGGGTCCCCTCTGGGGGGGTGGTTTGTCCCTGGCGGGGCACCGAACCTGGCCAGTCACCAACGCTGCCGGGGTGGCAGATGAGTTTGTGGACGGTGCCTGCCGCCCCGCGCCCCCGCCCCCGCCCCGCCCCGCCTGCCCGCCCGGTGAATGGAGCAATGAAGCGGAGCAGCCCGGCGTTTCCGCTGCAGACGCTCCTGGGACAGGCGGGCAGATCCCTGGGACTGGCGCGAGTCAGCAGCACCCCGGCGCTGGGCGGCATGGACAGAGGTAATGGACCCCCCCCCATTGACTGCCAGAGGGGGCCTCCCGGAGCTGGGCCCGGAGCGGGGCAGAGCCCTGGGGGCAGCTGCCCCATGGTAGCGTGTGCACGATCCTGGCTGGCTGGGACCCCGGTCCCTTGATTCACCCCGGCCCCCCCGGATGGGGTGGATAGGACAGTCTGTAACGACCTTGCAGACTCCTGCTCAGCCGCTCACTCGGGGTCGGTTGTGTTATTTGCAGGGGGGCCAGCCCGAGGCTTTGTGGGGGAGGAGAATCTGTAAATTTCCATCCGTTTCACCCCCCCTGAGCTCAGGGCCTTTTTCATTCCTTATAGCGGTGGGGCTAGATTAACCGAAGTACTTAGGCACCAAACTGCCATTTCAGGGGCCTAATTCTCAGTCAGGCCAGGCTGGGTCACAAAACCCCCACTCAGAGGTCTCTGCCTAGACTTCCTTAGCACAGAAATTTGTGCAGTAAATGTTCCCTAGGTGCCTAAATTTCTGCCTTTAGGCACGTGTGCTGCAGCCCCATGCTAGGTGTCAGGATGCCTCCACCCCCCAGTGATGCACAAGGGGGTTCTTCCACCTAACTCATCTGCAGGGCCCAATCCCATAAATGTGCTGAGACCTTGTGTGCCGGATCAGGCCCCTCTAGGTGAGCTCAGGCAGAAGGGCTGGAGAAGGAGGAGAATGACTTCCCTCGTGACTTTTGACCTGGCGGTTAGAGTACCCACCTGGGATGTGGGAGACCCGTGGTTCAAGTCCCCCCTCCACCTGAGGGGGAGAAGGGATTTAAACTTCTTAGGTGGGTGCCTGAACCCTGGAACTCTCTGACGTGGGGCTCACTCAGAAGCTAGTCCTTTGTTCGTATTCTCTGCTCTCTCCAAACACACACTTTCCTCCCCACTTTCATAGACAAACATTTTTTTTTAAACTCTTCTGTTAAAATGAAGCTTTGTAAACAATTTAATTACATTTTGAGTGTAAACTTCCTGCTCTTTTTTTAATGCAACACTGGTGTTGTCTAGACTAGAGTCGACAGGCATGATATTCACTAACACATTTAAAATGTCTTTTCTAGACAGAGCAGTGTGTGTGTGTGAAACTGGCCGAGTTAGGCCTTGTCTTCACTAGGAAAGAAAGTGTGTTAAGACATATTGGCCAGCTAACGCATGTTAGTGTAGACAATGCAAACTGTAGTTTCAACATGTGTTAGCTGGTTGAGGTTAACCCTAGCCTCCCTCCTAAACTTTAATGCAATCAGCCTAACATGTGTTAAAGCCAGTACATTGCCTGGTCTAGACTAGACTTCTAGAACTTGATAGTTAATGTGCTAACATCACCCCTTCAGATCCTAGCTCCGGTAAGGGTATAGCTTCAAAGCTCAGCTGACCTGAACCTATCTTGAGTCATTTTCAGACTCCACCTAACCTGAACCTGATGCTTCTCCCCAAACCTCTGCCAGCACCATGACCACCTCGTCCTTGCAGGTTGGTCTGGTGGGGGCTTCCTGCTTCCCATGTCTGTGATCTGTCTCCGGTCTCCTGCCTGTGGCTTTAGCACAAATGTGGCTGTGTCCCTTGCTGCTGCTGGCCACCTTGCCTTGCTGCACTGTGGGTGTGACGGAGTGAGACTCTGTGACTTGTCGGCACACACGTAGCACAGCCAAGTGGCAGAGGCTGGCAGGAGTGGGCATGCAGGCACCACCGTGCCGACCCCACAGGTGGGAGGAGATGATCATAGACTGCCTGATCTGAGCCCCAGGGGGTCAGATTGTTTTCAGACCCAACCCTGACACTGGTAGTCAGGTTCCGTCAGGTTTGGGTCCAGTTGCAAGGCTCTGCTGGTGAGTGCACTCATGGCAGGCATGTGGCTGGAGCGGGCTCGTTAACTTGGGACCCAAACACACACAAGTGTGCTGTATGTTCCAGCTGGGAGATCCTGCCAGTAAGTAATGACCGTGGAGAATCAGAGGCACTGAGCGGTCGCTTGCGTCACCCATGGCTAGGAATTGCTGTTTTCTGCTGTAACTAGTAATTAGCTCTGAATTATTTGGCTTTTTTAAATGAAACAATAACATTCCTTGGGTGCTTTCCAGGGATAAGGAGAAGTTGCCATGGGCATTGGGGAGTGGGAGGGGTGGCACGAGTGTAGACGGACACCTTATCTAATCCTTTGCAAAGCCAGGCTTCATAACCCATTTGTAAAATACCTGTGAGGGTATACCTGCACCTGTCCAGACTAGGGGAAAAGGCACTTTTATAAATGGGGCTGGCTGCCTTGGGTAACAAGCTCAATCTGAAACACCATCCAACACCAGTGTAGATGCAGTTTTGCCCCTAATGTCCCTATGATCCCAGGATCCAATCCAGACCAGTCAGGGGTTGTGTCACCCACCTTCTGTGCAAGCTGGGGTTGCCTCACAATATTTTGCTGTTACAGCTCCCTGCCTGGGCTGCTCCCGATCAGCCTACAAGTCACACCTTGAGTGTGTTTATAGTTGCAGCCCTGATCCAACAGCCTGCCAGCAACACGCCCATCACACTGGCTTCCATCAGCCTTGGTTTAGTACGCCAGCATACTCCTAGTCCTGAATTTTCCCCAAAAGCCTGTCTTCTGCACTGCAAAGCCCTCTCCTGGACAGTTCAGATATTGATGCTGCGTTGTTCCTGTATAGTCGATATTCAACAGTTTGCTACTTTCACCGCACGTGCCGAACAGTTCAATTTAAACTAAACCAACTGGGCTGGTTGAGATTAAAAAATAAAACCAGTTTGGTCACAAAAGAAGATGGGATTTTAAGTGAATTCAAGGACAAGCGATAAAGCTGGAGGTGGCTACAAGCAAATAAAAGTGAAAACGCACATCCGAGTCTAAAACTTCATCTTCCATTGGTGTATGCAGCAGTGTTGGAGATGGGTCGGTCCCTGGATATTAGAAAGAAAAGGTGGGGGAGTTAACAGCTTTTATTGAACCAACTTCTATTGGTGAGAGAGGCAAGCTTCCGAGCTTACACAGGGCTCTTCTTCAGGTCTTGTTGGTCCAATACCACACTCACCTTGTCCCTCTAAAGCTTACTACATTAAGTTTTGGTTCAAGGCTTTGTTAAGGTGGCCTTTCTCACCCCCAGTCTTCCAGCCAGATGGTCCTTTCCTTGGTCAGGATCTCTCCCCCAGGCCAGAAGGTGCTGGTGCCTTTGTCTTAGTGGAAAGAGAGAGAGAGAACTTGGGGTTCTCTGCCCCTTTCTTTTATAGTCCCATCAATCTTCTGATGATTACTCCTCCAAGCAAAGTTTATTCAAACAGTAAAGGTGGCAACCGGGAGCTTGGGGGCGAAGGAAGCTCTGTGCCCTTTCTACTCATCTGCTGAGATTTAAATTTGCTTTGCCTCCTGCCCTTTCCCACACTTCTGTCTCAAGGACCCTGTTTATTATTTCTATGTAAACACTCATTCCTTTGAGGACAGATCTGTTCAATAACTATTGCCTAGGCAGGGCGGGATAGTTTTGAAGGTGTGCTAATAATCTCCTTGTGGGGATTTCATGACAATGTTGCCACACACATTTCATCATGTCATTAACCAGCAAATTATCAGTTTTCAAATGAGACCTTGCACGGCATTTTGTACAAAGCTTATCACAACCGTGCGTAGGGTGTGACTGCAGGGCTGCTTTCGGTGGCATATCCCCCTATGGCCGTGTCCAGATCAGCATTTAAAGGTGGGATGTTGGATAGAGTTACCTGGCTCAGTTGAACTAACTCATCTAACAGTCTAGTCAGGCCAAAGCAATTGACCTGTAGCACATGCTGAACTGGTTGGGTTAAAGCTGAGTGTGACGATCCCCTCTGGTGTTATGTGGACTGGTGATCTGCTAGGTCGCTCCAATTCTTGACTCTGGGAGCCAGCCTTATCCTGCTCTGCTGTGAGAACCCCCACTCCTGCACTGTTCACACATGGCCTCTGGCATGCAAGCTGCTCCTTGGATTGTGCAGCTGAATGACACTAGACAATATCTGTGGTCCCAGACACAACCCCAGAAACCTCCATTTTGCAGTGTCCAGTTATGCCCACTTATGCTGCAAGCTTATATGAGTTTGTCAATTTAATAAAGAAATTGATATGTACCAGGCTTGTTATCCCAAGGGGAGTCTCTGACATGCTGCAAACCAAACGCACTGCTTCAGATAAAATAAACAAACAGATTTATTAACTACAAAGATAAAATTTAAGTGATTATAAATCAAAGAATAACAACTCAGATTTGGTCACATTAAATAAAAGCAAAATGCATTCTAAGCTGATCTGAACACTTTCAGTGCCCTTACAAACTTGGATGCTTCTCACCACAGGCTGGCTGGTTGCTCTTCAGCCAGGCTCTCCCCTTTGATCAGTGCTTCAGTTGCTTGGTGTGATGTCCGTAGGTGGAAGAGCGAGAGCATAGCAAATGTGTCTCCCTTTTATCATGTTCTTTCTTCTCTCTTGGCTTTGCTTCCCCCCCGCCCCAGAGTCAGGTGAGCATTACTTCATTGCAGTCCCAAACTGACCAAAGGAAGAAGGGGTGACTCACTGGAGAGTCTAATAGATTCTTTTGTTGTTGCTTAGGCCAGCGTCCTTTGTTCCTGTGAGGCTGGGCTGGGTTTGTCCGATACATGCCCTGATGAGGTGTGAACTGCCTTTCTGTTCGTGGAAAGTTTTTGCCTTTTTGCTTGCTTTAAGCCATGAGGATACATTTTCAGCCTCATAACTATATACATGAAATCATAACCTATAACATCACTATAACATTGCTGTAACAATTACTATAACATCACTATAACAACCATGCTCAGTGCATCATGAGCCTTTCAAAGACACTCAATGTGACAAACTTTGCATTGGATACCACACAATCATTTTATAAAGATGAACATGGGGGTATAGGATGTCCCCCCGAGATACAGCCTCAGCGTAACGCTCTGTAACTTGACCTATTCAAACTGAGCTGAAGGCTTTAGACTGTGTCTGCATTGGTGCTAAATGGGGTTTTCTGTTGGGTTAAACTCAATAGGGAAAACTGTGGTTTTTTCCCCTATCTATGCTGTGTACATCCTGATATAATTGCTGTAAGGTGGTGCGGGAGTGGGGGTGTGATTTTTATTTTTACAGATAGTCATACTGGCACAATCCCAGTTGTGGGTACAGTTATACTGGTGTGAGGGTGCCTCATACTGGGGTGACTTATTCCCTTTCCTGGACTGACATCGTTAAACTGGGACAACTTGTGTGTGTAGACAGAGCCCCTTGGCTGGACAAGGTCTACACTACAGCACGACCTGCTGATGTGACTGTGGAGGTGGTAAGCTGCATCCACACTGGGTGGGGTTTCAAATGAGCTAAGCTACCACCATACTTTTTTTTTTTTTTTAAACCTTTTCCCCTTGTCGAGACAAAGCCGCAGGTGCTGGAGCAATGCTGGGAGATCCCCCTCCCCGTAATAACCCCCAGTGCTGAACGAGGCCGTGTCTACAGGCTTAGGGCCAGCTGTGGGGAAAATTCACCTCCATGCTCTGTATCCAGGCCCATCTCTAGCACCTCTCTCTCTCTCTGTCCTTGGACACAGCCCGCAGCAGTCAGAGGGGTTGCACCCAGTTTTACAGTCCGTGAACAAGAGCAGAATTTGGCACATCTCCCCACCCCCACCCCCGGTGCCTTGCACAGCCTGAACCCTGCTCCAGCATGTCAAGAGCAAATGAATCCTGTGTCTAGAAAATCAGTGGTTAAAGGAACAACCCGACTCTGCCATTGCCTTGCAGGGGCCGGACTTTGCCCACAAGTGACTCCTACTAAAGACAAGGGGTCTGATTTTTGTCATGGTTCGGGGCACCTGCACCTCACTGGCCCAGCAAGGGCGCCTGCTCTGACTTCCATCTCCCCTGGTTGTTATCTCTCTCAGGTGGAGACACAGGTCTCCCTCCTTGCTGGCTGGGGTCTCTCCAGACTTCTGTAGCTCCCTGCCTTCCCTGTGTTGTGTTAGTCTGTCCAAGCAGGCCTGCTGGCTTTTCCCTCAGAGATTAATAATGGTGTATTTGCTTCAATTGTAAGTTACCGCCTGGTTCTTTAGTGCTTAATTTGTAATGAAAGAGGTGCTGGGGCTGAAGCAATTAGATGCTGGAGCTCAAGCAATTTTTTTTACTTTAGCCCGGAGGTGCCGGGGCTCTGAATTGCCAAGCCCAGAGATGCTGGGGCTCAGCTCTGGCATGAATTAGGCACTGCAGTTCTTCCTACACGAGCCTATTAATTAAGGTAAAAGCATTGTAGAGAAAACATATGAAAAAACAACTAAAAAAATCTACAGACCTGCTAATAAGCTTATCAGAGATTACCCCCTCCAATGTAGGCTCTGATAGGAGCAGCCCTTCCCAGCCCCGTCCAGGGGTTTCCCTGCTGTGTTGAGTTCATCACGCTCTTTGTTCAGAAGAGAACACAGAGTCACTCCTTTATCCAGTTGTTATTTGAAGTGACCTGAAAGAGGTAATGCACCAGACAACAGATCTCTGCTCAAAGTCCAACTTCTAAAGGATAGATGGAGGTGGGTCATTTACATTTCCCTCAGCCTCCAAGTATTTCCTGCGAAATCCACTTCCCATGTATTGTCCCAAAAGGTCCCCCAAGTTTCTGATATCTTCCAGAAATTGCATTAATCAAGGCTATCCTCTCAGAGAAGTGCCATACGATCCTACAATAGTACACAAACATTGGCATTGTCAATACCCTGGACTCCCCAAATACTTAAGCTTAAATCAGTCGGGTTCAACGTAATTCCAGCTTTGCTGAAGAGATTGTCATATCTGTCACAATTCTGATTTACACAAAGGCCCTTTTATATAGCAGTGGCCCTGGTGGTGTAAAGGAGTATAAAGGGCAGTTTCTCACAGAGAGCATTGTACAGGGCCTTGGTGTAGCTAGGAATCATCTCACACGGGGAGAAGACTAGACCATGTGAGGGGCTGGTCTGCTGCAGCCTGTGGATGACCTGCTGACTCTCCTTCCCTGTGATGGGGGGAGCAGAGGGGTTTGCCCTGGTTGCTGGGGGAGGAGCCTTGCGAGGGGAGCGGAAGAAGTGACTGCTGGTTTCTGCTTTCCACAAAGGAAACGTCATTTCCCACAAGGACATGAAAGCGCTGGTCACCGGCGGGAAGGCTCGGATTATCGATGTGCGGTTGCCGGGGGAGGTGGCGAACGGCCATATTGCCAACTCAGTCAATATTCCAGGTGAGGGGTTGCTGTGGGTGCCAGCAGCCAGAGCTTTGATTGCATGTAGAGGGAGTGCCCCCCACTGCAGAGGGCAAAACGTAGTTTCACAGACCGGAGCGTGAGCGGTCAGGCCTCGCAGTCAGAGCCCAGGGTCAAAGCTGGAGTCAGGAACTGAGCAGGACTGGAAACAAGGCGGGCACAGAAGTGATCACAGCTGTGGGCAGAAGCATGGAGGAGTCAGTGACCTGCCACTGAGTTTAAATGCAGATCTGTAGTCTCCTTGCAGCCAATGGAAGAGCCAGCCAATCAGGCGATACTGCCACAGCCCAGCTGGGCTCATTAGCCTGCCTGAGGGCTGAGCCAGCCTGCCCCAGGTCAGCTGCAAGGACTCAGGCCCATCGTTCCTGATCTGTAGCATTAGAGCGCTGGAGAAAGTGGAATTAGTAACTCAGCAGGGGGGGCGCTTTCTTCCCTGCTCTCCAGTGTGCCAGGGGTGCTGTGCTGGGGAAGTGACATGAGGCCAAAGCTGGATCATTAAAGATCCTATGTGTCCACAAGAAGATGGGTGTATTCGAGGGCTTTCCCTTCGCCCCCTCCCCTGGTTCTTGTCACGCAGACAGAAAGCAGCAGACCAGAAGTGCAGGCAATGCGATGTTTATTGGGGTTCGTTTTAAGCCAGCATGACAATAACTTTGACACTGCAGAGCCTTGTTTCCCAGTGTTCTGTTCTCTTCCCACTTTAGCAGACAGAATTATACCTGAACTGCACGCTTTGGGTCCCACCCCTTACTGTTTATGGTCATGTTCTGTTTTGGGGGCCATGAGTCTGGGGTTTTTGTCCCACCTCTTTTGTATTCAATGGGAGGGATAAGGAGGGAGGTTGTGTTATGGTCAGGGACAGGCATTTTATTTTTTTGGTCTTTTAGTGTTTTATACCTTTCCCCCAATCCCCTGTTGCCCCTCCCGACTGGTTGTTTTACCTTGCCTTAAGATAGAAGTTGAGACAGTCTTAACGTGTGTGCTCGTATATTATACTTTCATTATACCCAGTAACACTTTAACTGTTCTTATCTGTTCCCATTATACTAACAAACCTATCTGGCTATGTAGAAGCAACATGCAGTGTCTTTGTCCTTTGTTTACACATATTAATAAAAATATAAATGTATCAAAAATTAAATGGGCAAACAAGACCTAAAATTCTATCTCAGGTAAAAATACAGGCCTGAATTCTACACTATTACTAGCACTCCTAACAGGATGTAACCCGTGCCAAATTCTACCTCATGGAGTTCTTGCCTTCCTTAAACTACCTTAATGGTTTTAAACGGATGCAGGCTTCTACTTCACTTCCTGTCCTAAATGGATGTGCAGTGTTTCCATGCCTTGGTCATTTGCTATGTTCCACCACAGAGGGTGCTGCATTTCAGGAGTGTGAAAAGTGATAGCTTGTGTCCCTTTGTAAAGCATGTGGGACTTGCATAAGAGCATCATCGCTTGTATTTATGGAGCAGTGTAGCAATCACCCACAATCATCATCGGCAGGGTTTAACTCTGCAACTTCAGCATCAAGATACAGACCTCTACCACTTGAGCTAAAGGAGTAACTCCATCAGCTTGTAGCAGCAGTAGGCTTTTATCCTCTAGCGGACCAGCTAATGTCACATCCCATCTAGTGGGGATGTGACACACCCTTTGCCGGTGTGATACACCAGCACTGCTGATCGCAATCATCTCTCTCTCTTTCCCCACCCAGTGGCAGAAGTCGAGGAAGCCCTGAAGATGGACCCTGAGATGTTTAAGATGAAGTATGGTGTGGACAAGCCACGGATGGATGACGAGAACTTGATCTTCCATTGCCAGATGGGCAGGAGAGGGGCTCAGGCCACAGAGATCGCCATGACCCTCGGCTACGCCAAGTGAGCCTGCCCTTCCCCCCAGGCTCTTCTACCATGGGTCACCAGACCCTCAGGGAGATTGTGGGCGTACCACGGACTCTGTGGGTTTGGAAGCAAGGGCTGTAGGGTGCTTAAAATGCACTGGGTCCTATGGACTCCAGCCCTTCTGAATGCCTCCCCATAACTCTCACGTATAGGGTTATTAATGGAGAAATCATTGGGTCTGGTGGAGAAGGAGAGGGCTCAGATGTCCCTCGGCACTGATCTTGCTTATACTGATGTATTCTGGAGTAAACCCCCTGGAGGGGATGGTTGTACTCCAGATTCTCACCAGGGCCAGAGAGACAAAGTTTTGGTTAGCTACTGAAAGAGAGGACAGAATAATTCCTAGCTAACCCCATAGAGGATGTTCCCACAGCTACCTTGATTCCTCAGAGACCCTTCAAATTCATCCATATGACCCTGTGCTGGGGACAGGTTATTTCTCAAAGTTCTGGGCAAGCTCCCGCTCTGATGTTCTGGTCCCACTTGGGTTTCTGACCCCTGGGCAGTCACAGCTGGGCTGGGTCTGACTCTTCCACTCCAGAGGCAGTGGGTCCGTCTAACTGTGGATAGTCCCTCCCATCTCCTATTCTGAAGCCACATGTCACCTCCTGTCTCTGCAGGGCTCGTAACTATGCAGGTGGCTACAAGGAATGGTCTGAGAAGGAAGGGAAGTGAAGTAGGAACAACTCCCCGAGGGCTGGTGTCTGTCCCTCCATGCCTAGCAGCTGCTTTGCCCTGAGGACTCTTCCTTCACTTCCTTGCTGCAACGTAGTCCCATTGCTGCTGATACCTGATGCTGGAATGGGAACGCTCTGGGTCCTGGTGGGCTCTTGGCGAAGGCACCTGCCACTCTGCTTTCTGCCTCACTTTCCAGACCAGTTATTATGTTGGAGCATATTAAAGAAGTTCTATATTAAAAATCACAAATGAGTTTGATTCCCCATAGTTTAAATTCCAGGGCATGACTAATTAAGAGGTCTCTTGGGTTTTGGTCTCTTATTTTTACTGTTTCTCTCCCTCTCTGTGTGAAACTTGCAAGCTGCTAATAGTGTTAGTACATCCTAAGACAGAGTCTGTTCTCAAAGCGATACTTTGTAACAACTACCAACAGAAACAGCACACAGTCAACTCCAGAGCACAGAGAAGTTGGATCTTTTTAAGCTACGGTTTAAGGTCTTGTCTTCACAAGAAAACTGCAGTGGTTTAACTTAAGGCTTTATCTGAAACCGATTCAGTTAAATCGCTGCAGACCTCTCTGTGGACACTTTTATTTCAGTTTAAGAGCAACGTATTTTGATTTAGCTTAAGTCAGGTTTAAGTTAAGTGCAAAAAGGCACTTAACTTAAAGGCCTAATCCACACAGTAAAGTTATAGTGGCAGGGGTGTGACACCCCCCGCCCCCAAGCAACACAGTGCTGTTGACAAAAAAACCCTGGTGTAAATGCAGCTACATCATGCAGGCAGGTGGCCTTTCTACACCCGAGCCTGCTGTACACTAGAAAATTAGGTTGATGTAAGCCACCTTGCACCAATCTGTGTGTGTCTATGCTCAAATTGTCTCCTACTTGCATGAAGTGCCCCAATAACGCAATACTGTAAAACCACCTTACCTCATGGCATTGCACCGTGGTCGACCTACAGCGGTCAACACAGTGGGAGAGCTGACCCTCACAGTCCTCCAGCAGCTGTCCCACAAAGCCCAACAGTGGCTGCTCTGATCACAATTGTGAATTCCAGGGCCCAGCCCACAGAAACTGGAAGCACCTCCCCCTGTTCCCCATCCCTTTAAAACACCCCATATATTTTTGAAATGCCTTTTCCTGATTGCCCAGCTGGGCGAGCACACCTAGCAGCTCACCCTTGTTGCGTGCAATTGCCTATCCGAGCATGCTGGCTACATGCTCCAAACACACTCTGATCTAGAGCAGACTGGAGCTATTGGATCTCCGGGGCCTGTGGGGTGCAAGCAGAGCTATGGAACTGTGGATATCTATGAGCAGATTGCATGGGAGATGCAGACAGAGGAGTACAACAGGGACCCGTAGCAGTGCCTTGTGAAAGCGAAGGAACTGCAGGGGGCAGACCCCACGGCCAGGGAGGCCAACAATCAACCTGGTGGTGAGCCGCAGACCTGCAGCTTTTACAATGAGCTGCGTGCTCTATTTGCAACCCGCAGGCCACTATAAATACCTCGGAGGAGACAGAGACACCTGCTGTGGGAGGAAGAGGGGGAGACCCAGGGGGAAGACCGCTTTGCTGTGAGCCAGCACCACTGTGAGATGCTGCCACAGTCCTGTGCAGGGGTTCTCAAACTGGGGATTGGGACCCCTCAGGGGGTCACAAGGTTATTACATGGGGGGTTGTTAGCTGTCAGCCTCCAGACCAAACCCTGCTTTGCCTCCAGCATTTATAATGATATTAAATATATATAAAAGTGTTTTTAATTTATAAGGAGGGGTCACACTCAGAGGCTTGCTATGTGAAAGGGGTCACTAGTACAAAAGTTTGAGAACCACTGGTCTAGTCAGTCCCATCAGGCAAGCACGGATGATCTTGCTGAAGGGGAAGAAACCTTGTGTAAGTGTGTGCATGCGTTTTCCCTGGCAATGTTTCAATGTAAAGATGGTGCCCAGCCCAGATCCAAGTCACCAAGACACAGGTATCAACTTTTCATCATTTTTCTTGTATGAGAAGAGGAAGAGATGCAACAAAGAGAGAGAGAGTTGGCATCAGCTTTTCTTTCTGCTGGGTTAGGGGAGGCAGGGGAGTGGTTGTTTATGTACACAGGGATATCCCATGCTGCCTCCTGAGAGATCTTGATGAAACTTTCACTGAAGTAATCTGTGATCCTCTCCCACAGGTTTCTAGAGTAGCAGCCTTATTTCTTCCTCTGCAGTAAGACACTTTCCCATGCCACTTGGCCATGAATTCAGCTGGCACCTTTGCAATAAACAGGCTAGTGACAAACCCAGGCAGTTTGGGGACACCGGCTGCAGCTGTGCACTGTGCCTTTGTTACCTCAGGAGCGAGCTATCAGCTAAAATCACTGCCTGTGGAAAACCGTGCCAAGTTTCAGTGCAGAAATAAGGACCAAAATGTTATTGTTTCATACAACCAAAAATCATACTGCCCTCTTCCTGTTCCCTGCAGCCTGGCCCCTGGAAGGCTGTACTTGCCATGGCAGGGACTGGAGAGAGGTGCTCCAAAGCTGATCATCACAATCAGCATCATGTCTGAGTACAACATTTTATGGGAATAAGGGAGGGGAGTTTTGAAACTAGCACTTTCTGCTGTGATTGTAACTAACGTAGTAGAAAGAGAGCCTGAAGCATGGGCCTGGTGCAAGACCTGAGGCCTGAACGAAAATCAGCAAAAGTCAGGCCCTGACAAAAGCAAACATTTGCCTGCAAATCAACATCCGGTTCATGAAGTCGGCACTGGTATTGCTAGCATTGCTAAACCACACTGAATAAGTAACCAGCTTCCAGCAGGCCAGCAGAAGAACACCCCCACCTAGCACATGATAAGCTGGTTTAACAGAAGGGATGAAGAGGGATGTTTTGTCTGAAACCTCAGGAGTAAAGTACAAAGACAGGGTGAGTAGGGATGTTTTGTCTGAAACCGGAGAAAGGTAAAAAGGGAAGTTACAAACGTGTCATGAAACACGTAAGGTGGTACGTAAGTTGTTTATCCCAGATTGCTGGTCTCAGTCTATAAATGTTGAGATGCCTCGCCTTATCCTTTGTCTGGCCTAGGGGGCAGTGGAAAATCCTGCCACTGACTAATCCTGTCCTTTGTCACAGAGATACATGTATTAGTGTCCCTGTAAGAGGCTCTGGGGTGCTAGAACTGTCCTTTCTTGGCAATATACCTGGCCGAGTGCCTTCACCACTAAACTGAGTCTGTGGTCTTTCTGGGCAGCTCGATTGAGGTCGGCTGGGTCGGCTACCTGGCCAGAGCCGTGACAGCACAAAGAGAGGACACACATGCAGCCAACAACCGACAATAACTACAACGGTCCCTGGGTCTGTTTTATCTGTAGCTGCCTTGAGGGGTGTCCCCTCCACACCCGCAGCATGCCGGACCCTGATGCGGAGGAGAAAAAAAGACTAGGGAGAACATGCTGAGCGGGATCCTGCCAGCTGTGCTGCATCGGACCATGAACATAGGGCCTGGTGGGAGCGGGATAGAAAGGACAGGAGAAAATGGAGAAAGAGGCATGATTCCCAGCAGGAGAGGCAGATGCCTTCATTTAATCCTAAGTGGAGCACAGGATTGGGTCCAAGAGGTGACTATAGCTGGACCGCTTGGTAATAGTGACCATAATATAATTAAATGTAATATCCCCATGGCAGGAAAAATACCACAGCAGCCCAACACTGTAGCATTTAATTTCAGAAAGGGGAACTACACAAAAATGAGGAGATTAGTTAAACAGAAATTAAAGGGTACAGTGCCAAAAGTGAAATCCCTGCAAGCTACATGGAAACTTTTTAAAGTCACCATAATAGAGGCTCAACTTAAATGTATACCCCACATTAAAAAACATAGTAAGAGAACCAGAAAAGAGCCACTGTGGCTAAACAACAAAGTAAAAGAAGCAGTGAGAGGCAAAAAGGCATCCTTTAAAAAGTGGAAATTAAATCCTAGTGAGAAAAATAGAAAGGAGCATAAACACTGGCAAATGAAGTGTAAAAATACAATTAGGAAGACCAAAAAAATAATTTGTGGAACAGTTAGCCAAAGACTGAAAAAGTAATAGCAAAAAAACTGTTAAGTACATCAGAAGCAGGAAGCCTGCTAAACAACCAGTGGGGCCACAGGATGATCGAGGTGCTAAAGGAGCACTCGAGAACGATAAGGCCATTGCGGAGAAACTGAATGGATTCTTTGCATCAGTTTTCACAGCTGAGGATGTGAGGGAGATTCCCAAATCCGAGCCATTCTTTTTAGGTGACAGATCTGAGGAATTGTCCCAGAATGAGGTATAATCAGAGGAGGTTTTGGAACAAATTGATAAATTAAACAGCAATAAGTCACCAGGACTGGATGGTATTCAACCAAGAGTTCTGAAGGAACTCAAACATGAAATTGCAGAACTACTAACTGTAGTCTGTAACCTATCATTTAAATCAGCTTCTGTACCAGATGACTGGAGGATAGCTAATGTGATGTCAATTTTTAAAAAGGGCTCCAGAGGTGATCCCAGCAATTACAGGCCTGTAAGCCTGACTTCAGTCCTGGGCAAACTGGCTGAAAGTATAATAAAGAACATAGATGAACATAATTTGTTGAGGAAGAGTCAACATGGTTTTAGCAAAGGAAAATCATGCCTCACCAATCTACTACAATTCCTTGAGGGAGATAAACAAGCATGTAGACCAAGGGGATCTACAGTGGATATAGGGTACTTAAATTTTCAGAAAGCCTTTGACAAGGTCCCTCTTGCAAAGGCTCTTATGCAAAGTAAGCTGCCACAGGATAAGAGGGAATGTGCTCTCATGGATTGGTAACTGGTTAAAAGATAGGAAACAAAGAGTAGGTATGAATGGTCAGTTTTCAGAGTGGAGAGAGGTAAATAGTGGTGTCCCCCAGGGGTCTGTTCTGGGACCAGTACTATGCCACAAATTCATAAATCATCTGGAAAAAGGAGTAAACAGTGAAGCGGCAAAATTTTCAGATGATACAAAATTACTAAAGATAGTTAAGACCCAGGCAGACTGCAAAGAGCTACAAAAGGATCTCTCAGAATTGGTGACTGGGCAACAAAATGACAGATGAAATTTAATGTTGATAAATGCAAAGTAATGCACATTGGAAAGCATAATCCCAACTACACATATAAAATGATGGGGTCTAAATGAGCTGTTGCTACTCAAGAAAGAGATCTTGTAGTCATTGTGGATAGTTCTCTGAAAACATCCACTCAATATGCAGCGGCAGTCCAAAAAGCTAACAGAATGCTGGGAATAATTAAGAAAGGGATAGATAATAGGACAGAAAATATCATCTTGTCTCTATATAAATCCATGGTACGACCACATCTTGAATATTGTGTGCAGATACGGTCACCTCATCTCAAAAAAGATATATTGGAATTGGAAAAGGTTCAGAAAAGGGCAACAAAAATGATTAGGGGTATGGAACGGCTTCTGTATGAGGAGAGATTAATAAGACTGGGACTTTTCAGCTTGGAAAAGAGATGGCTAAGGGGAGATATGATTGAGGTCTATAAAATCATGACTGGTATAAAGTAGATAAAGAAGTGTTGTTTATTATTTCTCATAACACAAGAACTAGGGGTCACCAAATGAAATTAATAGGCAGCAGGTTTAAAACAAATAAAAGGAAGTATTTCTTTACACAATGCACAGTCAACCTGTGGAACTCCTTGCTGGAGGACGTTGTGAAGGTCAAGACCATAACAAGGTTAAAAAAAAACTTAGATAAATTCATTGAGAATAGGTCCATCAATGGCTATTAGATCCATCAATAGTGCACAGGAAGGACAACCACAGCTTCACATATGCCAACCATGCCTCTCATAGTTCATGTATGTGTAGCCAAAATGGACTGCAGTTGTGCCCTGAAATGGACAGAATTGTTTGCTGCCTTTCTAAATTTAAGTTCCATTTGGTTAATTTATGTTAGGAGTTTGTATTGTACAGTAGAACCTCAGAGTTACAAACACCTCGAGAAGGGAGGTTGTTTGTAACTCTGAAATATTCATTTCTGAACAAAACGTTATGGCGTTATAACCTGCATTATGATGTGATCCCCCCAGTAAGTGCTTGTTTCTCGAGCCCAAAAGCGGTGTTCCACTATTGCAGCTGCGCCATAAATGCCACCAACAACCTTGAAATGTTTTTCGCTATGTCCCTCAATAAGCTGTCTTTGAAGAAACTGTTCTGTTCTTCCTGCAGCTCTGATAGTACCAGAGGATTGTGTGTCCTGTATTTGCAATGTTCATGAGAATAGTAAATAGCTGTGCAGGCTCCACACTTCCCCCCAGAGATGGTGGACACAAAACAGTGTGGGCTGGGTTTGTGGGATTTAAAAATAAAAAAAAGCACAACAATTATGGCATAAGGATGGCATTATGAGATGGATGAAGGTGCATGCTGGGAACTTGAACCCTAGCGCCCAGAGATCCTTGGGTGAGTTATTTCTATCCTACAACATATAGTGAAATCTTCCCAGAAGACACTGCGCCAGATGGTGGCGAGTGGCATACTGGGATACCTACCTGTGGTGCACCACACTGGGCATTGACACAAGCACTACTGGTGACTACGCTGAGCACCGATGCAAGCAGGCAAGTATGCACATGCTCGAGTGATATACTAACTGCAGTGGCTATACAACAATGTAACTTGCATTGACCAAGGTTTGTAATGTAGATATGACCCTACAGAAAAAGCCCAGCGTAGGCTGTGTCCATGCTAGCAGACAATGCCGGCATAACTATGCTGGTATAGTCTCCGTAGTGTAGACATACTCTAAAGCCTTGTCTACACTACACAGTTTTGTCAACAAGAGTCAGCTTTTGTCAACAAAACAGTGAAAGTGTAGATACTGAAATGTTCCTCCTGCCGATGTAACTCCCCTGCTATGCCAACATAATAAACTCACCTCAATGAGAGACATAGAGCTTATGTCGGTGTAGGCAGGGTGATGCTTAAGGCCTGGTCTACACTTAAAAATTAAAATTGACCTAGCTATGTTGCTCAGGGCTTTGAAAAATGTCACCCCCTGACCACCGTAGTTAGATATGTAGATGTGGCTAGGTCGATGAAACAATACTTGCCTCTTGAAGAGATGGATTAACTACGTTGATGGAAAACCCCTTCTGTTGACGGGGGAAATGTCCTCACTACCGAAGCATAGCTGTGGCACTGTAGTGTGGACACAGCCTGCTACAGACCCTATGCCAGCATAGCCCCCGAGTGTAGACACAGCACATGTGAACAGAAGGAGGAGTTCTGCCAGTGTAAGAACACCCCGTCCCCAAATGACATTGGCCGGGCCAACAGAAGCACTACCCTTCTGTCACATAGCTGTGGTTACACTGGGGGTTTTGTGGACAGAGCTAGGTTGCTTAAGTGTATGGTTTTTATAGGCCTGACCAACATAGCTATGCTAGTATAAGTTTTAAGTGTAGACTAAATCAAAGCTTTGCACACCAGATCGTGGCTTTAACATCTTTCATTTGTGGGGCAGAGTGGAGGCTCTGGCTTTGTCTACACTAGAAAATTACGTCGGTTAGGGGTGTGAAAAATCCACCCCCCTGAGCGGCATTATTAAGCCGACCTAAGTCCCTTTGTAGACAGTGCTAGGTTGAGAGAAGAATTCTTCCCTGCCTCTCGGGGAGGTCGATTACCTACACAGGGGCGGCCCTAGACTAGCTGCCAGCAACTGGTGCCCTACGCAAATCATGCAATCGGCTCCACCAAATCCCAAGGGCAGATCTAGTCTGAGGTTTTGGTAAACTGGGAAACATTTTGCCTCTTTTTTCCTTTTAATGTTTTTTAAGCGTTTTTTTTAAACAGAGGCTTAATTATTCGGTTTGTCCATAAATGGGGCATTTGAATATAGTTATGTACTGTGCTCCCAACTGCAAGCATTATAGCATTAAGGATGGCTGACATACCACATGGTTGGCGATTTAAACCACATTGCAGCCATCCCAACACGTCTTTTCACTGCTTGAAGGGTCACCGATTAGTAACACACATTCACTTACCTATTAAACCAGTTAGTTACAGCGTTTACACGGAAACAAAATGACCTTTTTCAACATTATAACCTGACACTGGTTGTTTGGAAAGTAATCCCCTTCCTCATGGTTACCCACTTAGAGTGTGATGTCATCACTTTTGTAGCCTATTAAGCATTAATACTGTTACTTTTCTTTTATGGACCTTATTTATTACATGTGAACCAGTTATAACAAAGAAAAGTTCATAATTATACAGCCTGATAATAACGCTAAGGTTTAATAATGCTTAAAGATACTCACATTTTGGATTTATAATGCTAAAATATGTTATTCTTTATTCTTTGGCACCAAGAAACACAATTTTCTACAGTATTTGCTCGATTCTTAACCATCTACCTGCGACGTGTGTTAAAAATGACGTGTATCAACTCATGAGATCTCCACTCTACACGAATTTTCAGCTGAGTTATTGCTTATCAAAATTGCGCAGTGGGTCATCTTGACCCTACGTCACAAATTGAAAAAAAAATTCGCTAAAATATTATTTATTTTTGCATTAAATACAAGATTTGACATATTAATAAATTCTCAGAAATGTAGAGAAATGAATTATAATTCATATTCCCTCTGTACGCGCACTGGAATTGAAATGACATAATTATTTTATTTGTATTTATTTTCCTTTTTCTTTTTTTTAAATTTGATTTTTTCCCTTGAATTTGGCGCCCCATTTAACTTGGCACCTTAGGCGACTGCCTAGTTCGCCTATGTGGACAGGCCGCCCCTGTACCTACGCTGACGGGAGAACCCCTCACAGCCCTGATCTTGGCTGGAAACTTCAGAAACTAATGATATGTGTGGGTTTGCCTCATACTTTGAGTGATCTTGGGCAAATTAACTAATCTGTCTGTGCCGCCTATAAAATGGGGGTGATAGTAGTAATGATCTAAACTGCAGGAGACTTGTGAAGATCAGAGATCCATGGATACAAGACTCTATCGAAGGGGAAAGTATTCAGAATTTTTTTTAACTTGTCTGCCTAGCAGTGACCATCAGAGGTCAGCATGCCCTCAAGGATCAATTTGCTGTTCATCCATAAGCCCTTTCATTTTCAGTTTAAATCGATTTTTACTGAAAATTTCCCAGGTTTTACAAAAAGTATTATTCATTTTTTTTCTGATTTTCACCCTACTTTTGTATCATTCAAATATATATATAAAAAACTTGTTTTATTAGGAAAATACAATACATTGCATGAGATACATGCATGATGATAGGTTTCAGAGTAGCAGCCGTGTTAGTCTGTATTCGCAAAAAGAAAAGGAGTACTTGTGGCACCTTAGAGACTAACAAATTTATTAGAGCATAAGCTTTCGTGAGCTACAGCTCCGATGAAGTGAGCTGTAGCTCACGAAAGCTTATGCTCTAATAAATTTGTTAGTCTCTAAGGTGCCACAAGTACTCCTTTTCTTTATGCATGATGATAGTATATTGGTCTGTATGTGTACGCAAAGCTGCCTGTTGAAGTAAGGCTATGTGTATTAGTCTAGAACAGGGGTTCTTAAAGTGGGGGTTGGGACCCCTCGGGGCTCACAAGGTTATTACATGGGGGGTCATGAGCTCTCAGTCTCCACCCCAAACCTTGCTTTGCCTCCAGGATTTATAACAGTGTTAAATATATAAAAAAGTATTTTTAATTTATATGGGGGATCGCACTCAGAGGCTTGCTACGTGAAAAAGGTCACCAGTACAAAAGATTGAGAACCATTGGTCTCGAAGATAGACACAATAAACAAACAGGCACTCATGCAAGCTCTGAAGTGCATGAACATCTGCATGTTCTCATGCCCACCATATATTTATTTCAAGCTGTTAGTAGAAAATGGTTTAAAGATTTGACACACTAAAATGGGAAGAAAATGAAAATCTGTATCAGAATACTTTTCAGAACACAAGGAAATATTCAAAAGTTTTAACAAAACAAAAACAGGAGAAAAGGAGGAAGCTGAGCGTATGCACTGCAAATTGTGTGGCCCAATTATTAAATGTACAATAAAAACTGTGTTATTTGGCCCCGTACCAACCGGAAAGCTCTATAAACCGGCATTTCTAATTTTCATAGAATGTCTGATTTATACTCTGGTTGGTGCAGGGCCGGCAGGCTCCCTATCTGGCTCCGCATGGCTCCCCGGAAGCAGCCACCTGTCCCTGCTGCTCCTAGGCGGAGGCATGGCTAGACGGCTCTTCGCGCTGCCTCTGCCCAAAGGAGCTGCCCCTGCAACTCCCATTGCCCGGGAACCGCGGCCAATGGGAGCTGCGGAGCCAGTGCTCAAGGTGGGGCAGGGGCAGCGTGCAGACCCGCTTGTTGCATGTCTGCCTCGGAGCACCAGGGACAGGTCGCTGCATGCAGGGAGCCACGCAAGCTGACTGCCCCCCAGATCTGGCACCCCAAAACCCTTCCTGTCCCCTAACTCCCTCCCGCATCCAAACTCCCTCTCAGAGCTCGCATCCCTCACTCCCTCCTGCACCCCAACCCCCTGCCCCGCACCCCCTCCCGCATCCAAACTCCCTCCCTGTTAGTTAACTGGAATTTTTCACTTACCGGCTGTGACAAGTTGGATCACAGAAACCCCCTTGGGAATTGCCAATTGATGTGCTGAGACTACCTCTAAGCCCATTTTCCCTGGCAGCTTGGGACTTCAGAACCCTGCCTGGTTGTGCCAGACATGCCAACCTGCTGCAAACCCAGACCCAGGTCTGAACCACATTGCTCAAATGCTCCAGGCTTAACTGAAAACAGCTTAAGAAGAGTTCCTGTCTCCAACACTCAGATCCCCAACTCCCAATGGGGTCCAAACTCTAAATTAATCTATTTTACCCTGTATAAAGCTTAGAGGGTAAACTCATAAATTGTTCGCCCTCTATAACACAGATAGATATGCACAGCTGTTTGCCCCCCCACCCAGGTATTAATACATACTGTGTATTAATTAATAAGTAAAAAGTGATTTTTTTAAGTACAAAAAGTAGGATTTAAGTGGTTCCAAGTCCTAACAGATAGAACAAAGTGAATTACCAAGCAAAATAAAATAAAACACGCAAGTCTAAGCCTAAAAAAGTAAGAAAACTGAATACAGATAAAATCTCACCCTCAGAGATGTTTCAATAAGCTTCTATCACAGACTGGATGCTTTCCTAGTCTGGGCAAAATTCTTTCCACTAGTACAGCCCTTGTTCCAGCTTAGGTGGTAGCTAGGGAATTTCTCATGACTGCAACCCCCTTTGTTCTGTTCCACCCCCTTATATATCTTTTGCACAAGTTGGGAATCCTTTGTCCCTCTTTGGGTTCCCACCCCTCCTTCTAAATGGAAAAGCACTAGGTTAAAGATGGATTCCAGTTCAGGTGACATGATCACATGTCATTTTAAGACTTCATTACCCACTTGCCAGCACACAGGTATACAGGAAGACTTACAAGTAAACAGAGCCATCTACAGTCAATTGTCCTGGTTAATGGGAACCATCAAGATTCCAAATCACCATTAATGGCCCACACTTTGCATAATTACAATAGGACCTCAGAGTTATATTTCATATTTCTAGTTTCAGATACAAGAGTGATAAATACATATAAATAGGATGACCACACTTAGTGGATTATAAGCTTTGTAATGATACCTTACAAGTCACCTTTTGCACGAAGCATATTCCAGTTACATTATATTCACACTCTTTAGCATATTTTTATAAAATCATATAGAGTTCAACATCACACCTGCACCCCCCATTGCCCCAACATGCTGGATAAAAAAGCTTTTACTGTAAATATTTATAGGCTAATAGTTCTAAATCTACAACAGTAAACTGTTTATTCAAATGAAAAGTTTCTTTTGGGAATTAGAGATATATTGTTTTCTTAAACTCAGAGGTGACAATGTGTTTTAGTTCTGCAGCAAACCACATTAATGAATGGAATTCAAAGCATTAATTTACTGAATACTTTTCCCCCCGTCTTTCAGACCACCAAAATAAACCCTGATATTTACCCAGAAACATTATTAGAAGTTTTTTGCACTGAGTTTCACCTGTTTTTGTGGTTGTGGTAATAAACACTGATCAATTCCCATGAAAAAATAAATAAAATAAAAACTGAAAATGAAGGGTTCTATACATCCACCAGTGATAACAATGTCCACAGTACCCGGGCGGTGAGCCCCAATGTCCCCCTCACCACAAGTAATATTGTAGCAATCAACACATCTTGTAGGGGGTCACGGAGTACCAGAGAAGAAAAACAGTGTCTGAATTTTTGCAACCCCTGACTCCCTCCACCTTTCTCTGAATCAGGCTGAGTGGAGCTGGCTAATGGAAACCAATGGGATAACACAAGGCATATGTAACATTGGTAGTACCTGGGGCAGGTGAGATGTGCAATATTGTGTCATTGGGTGGGAAGCCAGATCAGCACAGCTACATCACTCTGGGGTGTGGGTTCTTCTGCAAAGTTGAAGAAAACCCCTTTTTGAATTAGTTCGGGAGGGAGGGAAGGCCAGGAAAGGGCTTTTCCATTGTAAATAAAAATTATGGACCTATTTTTATGGTGCTGCTTCATCAGAACCAGCTGAATTATAATGCCATAGCCTTTGGTAGAGAAGGTAAAAGGCGGTGGACAGAGGGAACACAGAGAAAGAAAGACAGGAATATGGAAAACTGAAGGAGGGGATAGAGAGAGAAAGAGACATGCCAAATTGTATTGTTTTAACAAAAGGTATAATGAAAAATATCTTTTGTTAACCCAGTGCATGAGGGTGGGTGGACACCCTTAAATCCATATAAATATTCCTCAGATCCTGCAGTCAATTAGACCTGAGGGTAACATTTTCAAAAGCACTGGACACTACAGTGCTAATAAGCGATGGTCACATAAACACCACCCTATATCGGAAACCTACTGACGGCTATTCCTACCTATATGCCTCTAGCTTTCATCCAGATCACACCACACGATCCATTGTCTACAGCCAAGCTCTATGATATAACTGCATTTGCTCCAACCCCTCAGACAGAGACAAACACCTACAAGATCTCTATCATGCATTCTTACAACTACAATACCCACCTGCTGAAGTGAAGAAACAGATTGACAGAGCCAGAAGAGTACCCAGAAGTCACCTACTACAGGACAGGCCCAACAAAGAAAATAACAGAACGCTAGTAGCCATCACCTTCAGCTCCCAACTAAAACCTCTCCAATGCATCATCAAGGATCTACAGGCTTTCCTGAAGGACGATCCATCACTCTCACAGATCTTGGGAGACAGGCCAGTCCTTGCTTACAGACAGCCCCCCAACCTGAATCAAATTCTCATCAGCAACCACACACCACACAACAGAACCACTAACCCAGGAACCTATCCTTGCAACAAAGCCCGTTGCCAAGTCTGTCCACATATCTATTCAGGGGACACCATCATAGGCCTAATCACATCAGCCACACTATCAGAGGCTCGTTCACTTGCGCATCTACCAATGTGATATATGCCATCATGTGCCAGCAATGCCCCTCTGCCATGTACATTGGTCAAACTGGACAGTCTCTACGTAAAAGAATAAATGGACACAAATCAGACGTCAAGAATTATAACATTCAAAAACCAGTCGGAGAACGCTTCAATCTCTCCGATCACTCAATTACAGACCTGAGAGTGGCTATCCTTCAACAAAAAAACTTCAAAAACAGACTCCAACAAGAGACTGCTGAATTGGAATTAATTTGCAAACTGGATACAATTAACTTAGGCTTGAATAGAGACTGGGAGCGGATGGGTCATTACACAAAGTAAAACTATTTCCCCATGTTATTTCTCCCCCCCCCACCCCACCCCCCACTGTTCCTCAGACGTTCTTGTTAACTGCTGGAAATGGCCCATCTTGATTATCACCACAAAAGGATTTCTTCCTCCCCCCCCCACACCCTTCCTGCTGGTAACAGCTCACCTTAAGTGATCACTCTCCTTACAGTGAGTATGGTAACACCCATTGTTTCATGTTCTCTGTGTGTGTATATAAATCTCCCCACTGTATTTTCCACTGAATGCATCCGATGAAGTGAGCTGTAGCTCACGAAAGCTTATGCTCAAATAAATTTGTTAGTCTCTAAGGTGCCACAAGTACTCCTTTTTGTTTTTTTAAATGATTTAGGAGCCTAAGGCTGGGTCTACACTAAACAGTTTTGCCGGCATAGTGTGAAAAAAATTCACATCCCAATTGACGTAGCCATGCTGGCAACCCATCCCATGTAGACGACTCTTTTGCCGGTATAGCTTCATGTCGTTGGAGGCTTAACAATAGCAAAAGAACTCCTTTTGCTGGTATACACTGCAGATCCACTAGGGGACTTAGGCCATGTCTATACTATGAAATTAGGTTGAATTTATAGAAGTTGGTTTTGTAGAAAGTGTTTTTATACAGTCAATTATGTGTGTCCCCACACAAATGCTCTAAGTGAATTTAGTCGGCGGAGTGTGTCCACAGTACTGAGGCAACTGTCGACTTCCAGAGTATTGCACTGTGGGTAGCTATCCCACAGTTCCCGCAGTCTCCGCCGCCCATTTGAATTCTGGGTAGAAATCCCAATGCCTGATGGGGCAAAAGCATTGTCGCGGGTGGTTCTAGATAGATATTGTCAGGCCCCTCCTTCCCTCCCTCTCTCCGTGAAAGCAACGGCAGACAATCATTTTGTGCCTTTTTTCCTGGGTTACCCGTGCAGACGCCATACCACGGCAAGCATGGAGCCCGCTCAGTTCACCGTCACCGTATGTCTCCTGGGTGCTGGCAGGTGCAGTACTACATTGCTACACAGCAGCAGCTCATTGCCTTTTGGCAGCAGCCAGTGCAGTATGACTGGTAGCCATCGTCGCCGTACTCCAGGGTGCTCTTTTAGCCGACCTCAGTGAGGTCGGTCGGGGCGCCTGGGCAAACATGGGAGTGACTCAGCCAGGTCATTTCCCTTTAAGTTTTGTCTCCTGGCAATTCAGTCCTGCCAGCAGTCCGACTGCACCGTCTTCTAATGAGCAGCCAGGAGATGACTATGGCCAGCAGTCATACTGCACCATCTTCTGCCGAGCACCCAGGAGATGACGATGGCCAGCAGTCGTACTCCACCGCCTGCTGCCAGCAAGATGTATAAAGATAGATGAAGTGGATTAAAACAAGAAATAGACCAGATTTGTTTTGTATTCATTTTCTCCTCCCTTCCTCCCTCCCTCCGTGAAATCAACGGCCTGCTAAACCCAGGGTTTTGAGTTCTATCCTTGAGGGGGCCATTCTATTTCTCCTTGATGCAAAGCCACCCCCTTTATTGATTTTAATTCCCTGTAAGCCAACCCTGTAAGACATGTTGTCAGTTGCCCCTCCCTCCGTCAGAGCAACAGCAGACAATCGTTTCGCGCCTTTTTTCAGCGCAGACGCCATAGCACTGGGAACATGGAGCCTGCTCAGATCACCGTGGCAATTATGAGCACTATAAACACCGTGAACATTATCCAACAGGATATGCAGAACCATAATCTGCAAGAAAAGTGAAACCAGGCAAGGAGGGGGCGACTGCAGTGTGGTGACGAGAGTGATGAGGACATGGACATAGACTTCTCACAAAGTACGGGCCCCTGCAATGTGCACATCATGGTGTCAATTGGGCAGGTTCATGATGTGGAACGCCGATTCTGGGCCCAGGAAACAAGCACAGAGTGGTGGGATCACATAGTGTTGCAGGTCTGGGACGATTCCCAGTGGCTGCGAAACTTTCGCATGTGTAAGGACACTTTCATGGAACTTTGTGACTTGCTTTTCCCTGCCCTGAAGTGCAAGAATACCAAGATGAGAGCAGCCCTCACAGTTCATAGATTCATAGATACTAAGGTCAGAAGGGACCATTCTGATCATCTAGTCCGACCTCCTGCACAGCGCAGGCCACAGAATCTCACCCACCCACTCCTATGAAAAACCTCACCCATGTCTGAGCTATTGAAGTCCTTAAATCATGGTTGAAAGACTTCAAGGAGCAGAGAAGCCTCCCTCAAGTCAACCATGCCCCATACTACAGAGGAAGGCAAAAAACCTCCAGGGCCTCTCCAATCTGCCCTGGAGGAAAATTCCTTCCCGACCCCAAATATGGCGATCAGCTAAACCCTGAGCATATGGGCAAGATTCACCAGCCAGATACCCAGGAAAGAATTTTCTATAGTAACTCAGATCCCATCCATCTAATATCCCATCTCAGGGGATTTGGCCTATTTACCCTGAATATTTAAAGATCAATTACTTACCAAAATCCCATTATCCCATCATACCATCTCCTCCATAAACTTATCGAGTAGAATCTTAAAACCAGATAGATCTTTTGCCCCCACTGCTTCCCTTGGAAGGCTATTCCAAAACTTCACTCCTCTGATGGTTAAAAACCTTCGTCTGATTTCAAGTCTAAACTTCCTGGTGGCCAGTTTATACCCATTTGTTCTTGTGTCCACATTGGTGCTGAGCTTAAATAATTCCTCTCCCTCTCCTATATTTATCCCTCTGATATATTTATAGAGAGCAATCATATCTCCCCTCAACCTTCTTTTAGTTAGGCTAAACAAGCCAAGCTCCTTAAGTCTCCTTTCATAAGACAAGTTTTCCATTCCTCGGATCATCCTAGTAGCCCTTCTCTGTACCTGCTCCAGTTTGAATTCATCCTTTTTAAACATGGGAGACCAGAACTGCACACAGTATTCTAGGTGAGTTCTCACCAGTGCCTTGTATAACGGTACTAAAACCTCCTTATCCCTACTGGAAATGCCTCTCCTGATGCATCCCAAAACCGCATTAGCTTTTTTCACAGCCATATCACATTGGCAGCTCATAGTCATCCTATGATCAACCAATACTCCAAGGTCCTTCTCCTCTTCCGTTACTTCTAATTGATGCATCCCCAACTTATAACTAAAATTCTTGTTATTAATCCCTAAATGCATAACCTTACACTTCTCACTATTAAATTTCATCCTATTACTATTACTCTAGTTTACAAGGTAATCCAGATCCTCCTGTATAATATCCCGATCCTTCTCCGAATTGGCAATACCTCCCAGCTTTGTATCATCTGCAAACTTTATTAGCACACTCCCACTTTTTGTGCCAAGGTCAGTAATAAAAAGATTAAATAAGATTGGTCCCAAAACCGATCCCTGAGGAACTCCACTGGTAACCTCCCTCCAACCTGACAGTTCGTCTTTCAGTAGGACCCGTTGCAGTCTCCCCTTTAACCAATTCCTTATCCACCTTTTGATGTTCATATTGATCCCCATCTTCTCCAATTTAACTAATAATTCCCCATGTGGCACGGTATCAAATGCCTTACTGAAATCTAGGTAAATTAGATCCACTGCATTGAATGCCAGCGTTCTGTTGCTTGGGCAATCCTCTGGGATGGAGTGGCTGGGTGGCTGGAGGCCCTTCCACCACGTTCTTGGGTGTCTGGGTGAGGAGGCTATGGAACTTGGGGAAGAGGGCAGTTGGTTACACAGGGACTGTAGCAGTGGTCTCTGCTCCTGTTGTCTTTCCTGAAGCTCAACCATATGCTGGAGCATATGAGTTTGATTCTCCAGCAGCCTGAGCATTGACTCCTGCCTTCTTTCAGCAAGCTGATGCCACCTACCATCTTCAGCCCACCATCTCTCCTCGTGGTCATACTGTGTTTTCCTGCACTCTGAGATTATCTGCCTCCATGTATTTTGCTGTGCTCTGTCAGTGTGGGAGGACAGCATGAGGTCAGAGAACATTTCATCACGAGTGCGTTTTTTTTGCCTTCTAATCTTCACTAGCCTCTGGGAAGGAGAAACATATACAGCTGGTGGAGGAAAAAAAAAGGGAGTGTGGTAGTTAAAACGACACATTTTATAGAACAATGGGTACACTCTTTCACAATAAACTTTGCTGTTAACATTACATAGCACATGTGCTTTCATTACAAGATTGCATTTTGCCTCTTATTGATGGTCTGCCGGTTTTGTTTGAGAGATCACTCACGCAGGGCCGGGCAGCAGAATTCGGCTTGCAGGCAGCCATGGTAAGCCACAGTCTTTTGGCTTCTTTAACCTTCATAACATGTGGGAATGGCTTCAAACAGAAGCACCCTCATTTCCCATACGAAGTAGCCGTTGCATTGGCCATTAAAAATGGGTTGGCAATTTAAAAGGAGGGGCTGCGGTTTCCGGGTTCACGTGCAGCAGAAACCCAACTAACCCGCTTCCCCCCAATTCTCTGGGATGATGGCTTCACCCCTCCCCCCACCGCGTGGCTAACAGCGGGGAAGATTTTTGTTCAGCCCAGCAGGAACGGGCACCTCTGAATGTCTGCTTACTAAAACTATCCTATTTCAACAAGGTGATCATGAATGATATCACTCTCCTGAGGGTAACACGGAGAGATAAAGAACGGATGTTGTTTGAATGCCAGCAAACACCTGAACCATATGCTGCAATGCTTTGTTCTGCAGTGATTCCCGACTACATGCTACTGGCCTGGCGTGGTAAAGTGTCCTACCATGGAGGACAGAATAAGGCTGCCCTCCCCAGAAACCTTTTGCAAAGGCTTTGGGAGTAAATCCAGGAGAGCTTTATGGAGATGTCCCTAGAGGATTTCCGCTCCATCCCCAGACACGTTAACAGACTTTTCCAGTAGCTGTACTGGCCTCGAATGCCAAGGCAAATTAATCATTGAACACGCTTGCTTTTAAACCATGTATAATATTTACAAAGGTACACTCACCAGAGGTCCCTTCTCCACCTTCAGGGTCCGGGATCCTGCTTTGGGTGGGTTCGGGGGGTACTGGGTTCAGGTTCAGGATGATAAACAGATCCTGGCTGTTGGGGAAACTGGTTTCTCCGCTTCCTTGCAGTGAGTTATCTACAACCTCCTCCTCCTCCTCCTCATTTTCCTCGCCCCCAAAACCTGCTTCTGTATTGCCTCCCGCTCCTTGGACGGAGTCAAAGCACAGGGTTGGGGAAGTGGTGGCTGCACCCCCTAGAATGGCATGCAGCTCATCATAGAAGTGGCATGTCTGGGGCTCTGAACTGGAATGGCCATTTGCCTCTCTGGTTTTTTGGTAGGCTTGCCTGAGCTCCTTAATTTTCATGCAGCACTGCTGCGGGTCTCTGTTATAGCCTCTGTCCTTCATGCCATTGGAGATCAAATATTTTGGCATTTCATCTTTTCGAATGGAGTTCCGCCAGCATGGATTCATCTCCCCATACAGCGATCAGATCCCATACCTCCCGTTCGGTCCATGCTGGAGCTCTTCGGCGACTCTGGGACTGCATGGTCTCCTGTGATGGTGACCTATGCAGGTGAGCTCACCACGCTGGCCAAACAGGAAATGAAATTCAAAAGTTCGTGGGCTTTTTCCTGTATACCTGGCCCATGCATCTGAGTTGAGAGTGCTGTCCAGAGCGGTCACAACTGAGCACTCTGGGATAGCTCCCGGAGGCCAATACCGTCAAATTGTGTCCACAGTACCCCAAATTCGACCCGGCAAGGCTGATTTCAGTGCTAATCCCCTCGTCAGGAGTGGAGTAAAGAAATCAATTTTAAGAGCTCTTTAAGTTGAAAAAAAGGGCTTCGTCATGTGGACGGGCGCAGGGTTAAATCGAGATAACGCTAAATTCGACCTAAACTCGTAGTGTAGACCAGGCCTTAGACTGCATAGCTCTGCTGGTACAGCTCTACCATCCAGCAGAGCTTTTGTAGTGTAGCCTCAAGATTGCCTAGTGTATGCACCACTCACCTAAGTGGAGAAGCTATACCGGTATAAGCACTTGTATACTGGTATAACTGCATCTATTCTAGGGGGCATTTGCCACTTTAACTATGCTGACCTAGATAAAGTTGCAAAGCTTTTAAGTGTAGACAAGGCTGGTGGCACTTAGGAGACTATATCTCATTGAAAGCTACTTTTGAAAATGGGATTTAGGACTATTCCATCCAGGGAGGTATTCCAGAATAGCTATTCCTCTTTAAATTTACACTCTACTTCAGTCCAGAATAACTTGAATGTGCAGACAAGACGTAAGTCACTTGGGAGGTTTTAAAAATGTTAGCCCTGGCTACATACCACGTTGTACCAGTTTAGCTAAACCTTATATTAATTATGTTTATTGTGGTAGTGGCTAAGGACAACCAAGAATGGGACCCTATTGTGGTAGATGCTGTGCAAACAGAGAGAAGTAGACAATCCCCACCCCCAAAGAGCTTACAATCTAACTCAGTGGTTCTCAAACTTTTGTACTGGTGACCCCTTTCACATAGCCTGCCTCTGAGTGCGACCTTCCTTATAAATTAAAAATACTTTTTTATATATTTAACACTATTATAAATGCTGGAGGCAAAGCGAGGTTTGGGGTGGAGGCTGACAGCTTGCGACCCCCATGTAATAATCTCGTGACCCCCTGAGGGGTCCTGACCCCCCGTTTGAGAACCCCTGATCTAACTAGACCAGACACAGAATAGGGGAAGGGGTAGAACACATCAGCAGTGTGTTTGCACAGCACATAGCACAATGTGAAGTGATAAGATTCCCCTGTATGATGTTATTAGAACATGTTCCAAACCCACAGCTCTGCCCAGGCAGAAGTCGGCAAACAGGTTTGTCCTAAACAACTGGTGTGTTTGCCTTAATTTGCATTTAAGCAGTAAAGAGTTATCAAGCAGAAAGGGGCAAGGGAGGAAACAAAAGGAAAGCTGCATTTCAAACACAGGTGACAAAACCCAGCAGGGAATATCCTTCGACACAGACTCTTTGTCTCCAGTTTCTTAGCTGGAAAGGTTTTTCAAGAGGTGGACTGAAACTATTAAAAGGAGAGACAAACCCCACAAGGGATCCCCCTCTCTCCTGTCTATCTCACTCTTTGTGCCTAACAAAACAAAAGAAGCAGCCGTTAGACTTCAGGGGAGGAGTCCCGATTTGAAGGGTTTGGTCAATAATGCTGTTGGAAACATGTGGTTAGAAACTTTGCTTTATATCTAATATAGCTTGTTAAGTTAAGCACTTGAAAGCAATTGATTATTGTTTTTCTTGGAACCATTTCTGAATCTTATGCCTTATTGCTTGCACTCAAACTATCCCTTTGTAGCTAATAAACTTGTTTTATTGTTTTATCTAATCCAATGTGTTTAAGTGAAAGTGTCTGGGTAGCTCCATTTAAAGCTTATATTATTCCATTAAAGCAGGGGTGGGAAACTACGGCCCATGGGCCGCATCCGGCCCGCCAGCCATTTTAATCTGGCCCTCGAGCTCCTGCTGGAGAGTGGAGTCTAGGGCTTGCCTCTCTCTGGTGCTCCAGCCAGGGGCAGGGTTGGGGGCCGCTCCGCAAAGCTCCTGGAAGCAGCGGCATGTCCCCCTCAGGCTCCTACATGGAGGAGCAGCCAGGCGGCTCTGCTGCACGCTGCCCCGTCCACAGGCGCCACCCCTGCAGCTCCCATTGGTCGTGGTCCCTCTGAGGTAGAGCAGTGCTGTCATCCCCATTGTACAGATGGGGAACTGAGGCTCAGAGCGGCTAAGTGACTGGGCCAAGATCACACAGGAAGCCTTTGGGGCAAGGAATTGAAATTGTGTCTTCCAAGTCCCGGGCTAGGACCCTGACCACGACATCATCATTTTGACTGTCTTGTTTTGTTCTGAAAATGTTGAAATGTTTCATTTTGATAGGGTAAAAACATTTTGTTTTCATTTCATTTTGACTTTCATATTATAACATTAATTTGAATATAATATTGATAGGGTATGTCAACTGAAGTTTATATAGAACAACATAATAATAAACTAAACCCAAACACTATAGCAGAAGTTACCCTACAGAGGATAACCCGATCAAACAGAGTAATTATTACACACAAAACAAAATACAAATGACATAAAAGGCAATATTCAGCGTTGTTGTAGCTGTGTTCAGCCCAGACCTGAAGAAGAGCTCTGTGTTAGCTCCAAAGCTTGTCTCTCTCACCCACAGAAATTGGTCCAACAAAAGATATTACCTCCCCCACCTTGTCTCTGTAACAGGCAACAAAAATTGGGGCCTCATCTATACACAAGGTTTTGCCAGCCTGGCTATGTTGGCTGGGAGTGTGAAAAAAATCACAAACCCTACTTGACAGCTATGCTGGCAGAACCCCCAGAACAGATGCAACTATATCGACAGAAGAGCGCCTCATTGAAATAGCGACTGCGGTTTGGTGAGGTGGTGTAGCTATGGCACAAGAAGAATTCGTTCTGTTGGCGAATGCTGCGTCTAGCCTAAAAACCGGCCAAGGAGCTGTAGTGTAGACCCGGCTAGAAAGGAGAGAAACAGAGGGAAAGAAACAACAAAGAAAGGCAGAAGGGAGGGGACAGGGCACACTCAGGAAGGAGTTATAACCCAACCTGCCGATTTATTCCCCCACGCCTATAAAGTCTGCCCATAAATCCATGACCTGATTGCAATGGTCTATATAGCATCTGTGCATATGACGTACTGTATTGCATTTGTTACGTTACATGATGATGGTTCAGCAGCATGAAAACGTTTCGAGGTCCCCGAAATGGACTGTGTTCGGACTTTCCATTCTGCGGAGAACTTTTCCCCAAATGTCTGGATTACCCCTGGGGGAGGGAAATGCTGTTTCTCCTGCTCTCCTGGTGAAACTGTTGCTGCCACCTGGGACTTTAGTTTGCGCTGGCTGGCTCAGACCCGCTCACGGGGCCCCGAATGGAGACAGGGCCAGAGCCTCTCCCCAGCACCCAGCCTCAGGCCGCCCTGTCACACTAAGACCAGGCGGCAGGGCAGGGCGCTGGGCCACCAGGGGCTGGGCTTGGGTCCGGGGTACCGTGGGGTGGGGAGTGAGCTGGGCCGGGGCTGGGCCACAGGGGTTGGGGAGGAAGGCTGGCTTGGGTGGGGCAGGAGGGAGAAATGACCTGGCCAGAGGGGCTCTTGGCCACGGGGGGGGGGGGGGGAGGTTAAGCCTGGGTGCAGGGACGGGGGCTGGGGGGGGGACCTTGGGTCACAGGGAGGTGCAGGGAGGGGGGTGAGCTGGGCCGGGTGCTAGGCTAGTGGGAGGAGGCTGCGCGCAGGACACGGGTGGGGGGTGAGCTGGGGTGGGGGCAGCGCGGGGGGGGGCAGCTTTCTCCCAGCGGCCTCTCTGATTTGGGGGGGCTCCAGTCCCTGGGTGCAGCCCCGCCCCCATCAGCGCCGAGCGGGGGGGGGTCGCGTTCTTTGGAACAGTCCGGGCCAGCGGAGCCCAGGGAGGCCTCCGTCACCATGACAACCTGAGCGGCCTGGCGGGGGGAGGGGCGGGCCTTGGGGCGGGGACTAAGTTCACGGGGGCGAGGTTAGGGGCCGCCACTGGTGACCAATCAGAGCGGAGCTGTAGGTGTGAGAGCCAGGCAGGGCACAGGGTTGACTAAATCGTCGACAGCGCACCGGCCTCCAGTCAGCCCCCGGGGGCGGGGCGCGCGGGGCGGTGGCCGTTGGCCGGGATCCAATGGGGACCCAGAGGGCGGGGCCTCACCTGCGGGCCGGGCCGGGCCGGGCCGGGCGGGGCGGGGCTTAGTCAGGCAGCGGCGGGCGTCGCCTCTCGGAGTTCCGTGGGGCGCGCGGCGATGGCTGGGCCCGGGGCGTGGGGCCGGCTCCGCTTCTTGCTCCTCAGCGTCAGCTTCTGTGAGTGCCGCGCCGGGGGGCGGAGTGTGGGCGCCGGGCGGTGAGACCGGGGGGGGCGCGGGGCAGTGGGGCGGGCGGGGGAGGGGAAGGGGGCGTTGGACCGGGACGCGGGTGGGGGCCGGGAGGGGGGAGGGTAGGTGAGGGGGGGCGCGGGGCAGGAGTGGGGGCCGGGAGGGGGGAGGGCAGGAGTGGGGGCCGGGAGGGGGGAGGGCAGGTGAGGGGGGGCGCGGGGCAGGAGTGGGGGCCGGGGGGGGGGGGGGGGGGGCCGGGAGGGGGGAGGGCAGGTGAGGGGGGGCGCGGGGCAGGAGTGGGGGCCGGGAGGGGGGAGGGTAGGTGAGGGGGGGGCGCGGGGCAGGAGTGGGGGCTGGGAGGGGGGAGGGTAGGTGAGGGGGGCGCGGGGCAGGAGTGGGGGCCGGGAGGGGGGAGGGTAGGTGGGGGGGGCGCGGGGCAATGAGGTGGGTGGGGGAGGGTAGGTGAGGGGGGGCGCGGGGCAATGAGGTGGGTGGGGGAGGGTAGGTGAGGGGAAGGGGGCTTTGGACCGGGACGCGGGTGGGGGCCGGGAGGGGGGAGGGTAGAGGCAGGGGCAATGAGGCGGACGGGCGGGGCGGGAGGAGGCGCCTTGGCCCGGGAGGTGGTTGGGGGGGGAGAGTAGAGGAGGGGGCAGGGGCAATGAGGGGGGTGGGGGCAGGAGGCAGTTCAGGAGCTTCACTTTTTATCACGTTGGGTGGTGCTGTTGCATGGGGCTGTGTCTGTTTCTCTCTCTTTGAGATGTTGAGACCCCAGCACCCTGGGGCTGCCCATGGCTGCCTTTGCTCCCGGGTCTTGCTCCTTGCTTCACAGATTGCTCGTTTTGTGGCTGAGCCTCCTTTTCTCAGCTGAGTCCCCACCCTGCATTGGCCCATATTGTCTTTGGGGTTTGAGGATTGTGCTAAACATTTGGTGCTTTGAGTTTGAACCTCTGTAAAGCCCTTGCCAGGCCCTTTCTGGGCAGATAAAAGGCCTGGGAGGGTGGAGGTGGATGTTAGCGATGCTTTATTCTGAATTTTTGCTTGGTCTGAAATGGGGGAAGTTGTTTCTTTCCTTGCGAGTTAAACACTGTTTGTAAAATGCTGTTGATTCCTTATCAGAGGCATGCAGAGGGGCCTGTGCAGACATACTGATTGCAGGAGGCTCTATTTTCACAGTGCTCACAGTTGGAGACCCAGTTAAGTCACACATCCTAGATGCCGCTAAACAAATGTCCTTTCCTGTATTGAGAAGAACATCTCAAATTCTGGAAACTGGAATCACTCTAGAAATCCATTTGGTCTTCACTGTTGAGGCTATTCACTTTTTGCACTTAAACAATGAAAATTAGTTGTATTTTTTTGGGTAGCCTTTTTGCCATTGTTCCAGTGTTTTCATGCACTTGGCATGTTTGGATTGCAAATGCTGCTGGGAAAGCTTTGTTTGTTTAAAGCTGTTAACTTTGTGCTGCTTCTATGATGCATAAGAGCAGCCTGAATGTTTCATTTGCTTTCTGTAACTTTACAATTAGGAATATCAAATCTTGTCTTCCCTGTCCTTGCTGGAGGATGAGAGAGCTGGAGTCTTCTCAACCAAAAGGGTGTCTGAATCTTCTAGAAAGAGCTATTAACTCAAATCTATCAGGATTTGCTTTAAATAGGTGTTTAATTTTCAAAGTTCTCAAGCTATTAGTATTATCCAGGCATCTAGGAGCCTTAGTCACAGACCAGGATCTCTATTGTGCTAAGCTGTGTACAAACACAGAACCAAAAGACAGCTTGAGCTGATACTGGCTAGGCATCCACAAAGCAATATCGATATCGGGAGGGAGAGGCTGAGATTTGAGTTTGGACAGAAGGCGACTGATCTGAAATAGACCTAGGTCTGACCCGTCAGTGTAGAGATGGTAGTTGGGAACTTGTGTTTGCAAATAAGATTACCCAATTATAAGGTGTAGAAGAAGACAAAAAGAAAAGGAGTACTTGTGGCACCTTAGAGACTAACAAATTTATTTGAGCATAAGCTTTCATGAGCTACAGCTCACTTCATCGCGATGAAGTGAGCTGTAGCTCATGAAAGCTTATGCTCAAATAAATTTGTTAGTCTCTAAGGTGCCACAAGTACTCCTTTTCTTTTTGTGAATACAGACTAACACGGCTGTTACTCTGAAGAAGAGAAAGGGACTAAGGACGGAGCCCTGTAGAACTCCCCAGAAAGCTTCGGGGGGGGGCAGGGAGAACTTACTGAAGGAGTGATTAGAGAGGTAGGACGAGAACCAGGAGAGGATGGTCAGGGAAGCCTAGGAGGGACAAGATTTCAAGAAGAGGAGCATAGTCAGCTATGTCAAAGGTGGCTGATAGGTCAAGGAGAGGCGAGGATGGAGTACTGATTCTGAGCTTTGGCTAAGAGGAGGTTATTAGAGACTTTAGTGGGAGCAGTTTCAGTTGAGTGCAAGGGGTGGAAGCTGGATTGGTTAGGGTCTAGGATGGGTGGTGCCAGCCTCTTTCGAGGCCTCGCCCCTGCTCACTCCATTTCCCCCCTCCCTCTGTCGCTCAATCTCCACTACCTTCACTCACTGGTTCATTTTCACTGGGCTGGTGCAGAGGGTTGGGGTGTGGGCTTTGCGGTGGGGCCATGGATGAGGGGTTTGGAGTGCAGAAGGATGCTCTGGGCTGAGGTGTTCAGCATGTTGGAGGAGGCTCCGGGCTGGCTTCGGAGTGTGGGAGAGAGGCGCTCTGGGCTGAGGCAGGGTGTTGGAGTGTGGGCGGGGCTATGGACTCTGGGGTGGGACCAGAAATGAGAGGTTCAGGGCACGGGAGGCGGGTGAGGTTTGAGGGCCTGGCTAGGGGGCCGGGCTCTGGGGTGGGGCCAGGGATTAGGGGTTTGGGATGTAGGAGGAGATTCTGAGCTGGGGCAGGGGGTTGGGGCACAGGAGGGGCTTTGGGAGGGAGTTTGGGTGTGGGACGGGGCTCAGGGTTGGGGCGTGGTGGGGGGTATGGGCTCCAGGCAGCACTCACCTTGGGCGGCTCCCTTAAAGTGGTCACATGTCCCTTGACTCCTAGGTGGAGGTGCAGCCAGGAGCTGCAGAGCTGTGCTCAGGGCGGGGGCTGCACACAGAACCCCTCCTGGCTGTTCCTCTGCCTAGGAGCCAAGGAACATGTCGCTGCTTCCGGTGAGCCATAGAGCCAGGTAGTGAGCCTGCCAGCCTGCACCATCTGGACTTTTAATGGTGCTGACCGGAGCCGCCAGGGTCTCTCTTCAACCAGGCTTTCTGGTTTAAAAACTGGACACCTGGCAACCCTAGACTCTTCCTGCTGGGGTGGGGGGGTTTGAGGTGGGCCAGACAGAAAATTGGGGAGCTGTGCCCTGGCTCGCCAGGAGGCCCTGCCACCAGCCAGGTCTGAAGCTGGAGCTGGGCAATGTGGGGCACTGGCTGCTTGCAGCTGGCAGGAGCTGCCCGGGTGTGGGGACCTGGCTCCAGGCCCAGCAGAGCCCTCGGGGAGCAGTGATTGTGGGGGGTCAGGGTCCAGGAGCTTGGGCCAGAATGGGTCAGTCCAGGCCGCTGTGGAGAGCTCCAGCCTTTCACCTGCCTTGGGCATCATGTCCCAGCAAGTGGGGACACAGGCCAGGGGCTACTCTCAGGGCCCCTCCCCCCCACTTGGCCTTACTTCTCCAATGCTGCTGGAGCTGGATGCCCAGCCAGCAGCCTCTGCTCTGCCTTCAGAGCTGGGTGGCTGGAGAATGGCAGCTGCTGGGGAGGGCTAAGACAAATTTTGTCGTGGCTATATGCCCTGCAAGCCCTTCTCCCCTCCCTGCTAGTACTGGCCCTGGTCTAGGATGGAATTGGAGGAGAGGAATTCCAGCCAGGGATTGTAGATCATCTATTCAATGAGATTAGAGATAAAAGGGGGAGAGGAGATGGGATGGTAATGGAGGGAGAAGGGTGGAATTTTTAAGATGGGAGACTCTCTAAGGCATGTTTATATTGTGAGAGGAAAAAGCAGGAGAAGAGTAAGGGAAGGAATGAGAGTGGGTATGTGGGATGGAGTCAATGAGGCAAGCGGAGGTGTTGGAGAAGGAAAGAAGATAAACTTCTGTCTGTGATCCAGGAGAAGGAGGAGAGAGTTGTGAGGTGGAGGGGTAGGTGAAGAAAAGGCAAGCAGATGGGAGAGGGAAGGTCAGGTCAGATTTTTGTGCTTTTTTTTTTGTTTTGTTTTTTCCCCTGGGAAGAAATTGATAAGATCCTGTGTCAAGAGAAAAGGAGTACTGGTGGCACCTTAGAGACTAACAAATTTATTAGAGCATAAGCTTTCGTGAGCTGAAGTGAGCTGTAGCTCACGAAAGCTTATGCTCTAATAAATTTGTTAGTCTCTAAGGTGCCACAAGTCCTCCTTTTCTTTTTGCGAATACAGACTAACACGGCTGCTACTCTGAAACCTGTGTCAAGAGAGAAGCAGAGATGCAGGAGGAGGGGAAGGTTTGAGAAGTGAGTCAAAGGGTAGGGCTACACTGCTGGAAAAAAGTGTATTAATTCGGGTTCACTAATTTTGGCTAAAATAATAATGAAGACATTTGTCTTTTAGCTTGGGTTAGCAGTGCAAGTTCATCTGAGGCTGCCCTATAGACTTTAACTCAAGATGCTAACACGATGCCGAGTAGCAGTGTTTTCACTGCTATTTTATTGTAAATTAGCTAATCTGAGTTAAGAATACACCTCTAGTTTGCAATGTAGACATACCCAAAAGTGGTGAAAAGGCAGCTGGGATTGGAGGCATGGGATTCATTTAAGATGGAGTAGTAGAGTGGTTCATGTAGGAAGATGGTAGAACAGGAGAGAATTAATTTGTAGTGCATGCAATTAGCCTGGTCATAGCCAGGGCCAGATTAAGGCCTTTAGAGGCCCTAAGCACTGAAAAGATTATGGTGCCCCCCATATGTAATTCAAAATAAAAACAATACTATACCATAAAATAAAATTTTATTTTTTGAAATGACACAACGTGCATGTATGGTGGAATTAAAATAGTTTCTTTCTAGATTTTCTGATTGCAAAATTCTGGATAAATTCACTGAAGCTGACTCAACGAAGCATGTCCGCTTCCATACACAATGGGGAAAGTGAATCAAGTCTGTCCTGACACATTGTTGTTCTCTGAGGGTTTTTTATTCTTTTCAGCTGAGAAAAAGAGCGTTCTGCAGAGCCGTTAGTAATCATCAATGTTAGAAAAATACGTAGTGTGATCTCTACATTTGGAAATACACGTCGTATTCAGGCTTTTGATATTGTGTCATGAAGATCAATGTGACTGAACTTCATTTTTCCTGTTTCACTAAACTTTGCACACATATAACAGTGGGACTGCCATACCTCTCCCCAGAGATTCATGTTCAAGTCAACAGGATGTGAGTCAACTAGCTTTTGGGAACCTTGTGAATATTGTTTGTCAGATAAGTCCATATAATTTAGAAAAGAATCTACTTGATACTACTTTGTACACTTCACCTCTCCTCTTTAAATGAGCTTCAAGTGTATCGCATATCTACTTTACTACGCTACAATAGAAATTTGTCTCTAGGATTCAATGCCGTTTCTGTTGCACTGATATCATTTGCTTGTTTTTTTTTTCCTGATTCGCTTGCGGGACTGGGCTTCTTTGTAGTTAGTATCAGGCAGGATATCTTTTGATAGGTCTTCAAATCTTTCAAAATCATTCCTCAAAGTGTGCAAGTGGTCTGCTAATGATTGACAGAGGTCTGCACATGTTTTCAAATCCAATTTTTTCTTGGAGAACTTGACTTGTTTGGTAAGTGTTGTAAAATTTCATTCCACATGGTCAACATGAATACAAACTCTAGTTCTTGCATCTTGTTTGCAATGTTTGTATAGTTTCTCCCTTTTTATGACTGGTCTTCAGCTAAACTTTCTAATGCATCCACAGTCTTTGAGTAGGACTCCAGAATTGCACTTGTTGCTGCTGCATGTGCCTCCCAGTGAGTATTAGAGATTTCAACACACAATCATTGCCCAAATGTTTTAACTGCTTTTTTTTTAAATATCAAATCAAATTAAAAAAAAATTTTTTTTTTGGTGCCCCCTGCTTTGCTGGTGCCCTAAGCATTTGCTTAGTCTGCATATTTGGGTAATCCAGCCCTGGTCATAGTGGTTTTGCCAGGAACGCACCACAATGCAAGAACAGGAGTGGAGGAAGCGGATGTTGGGGGTGAGCATGGGCAGGGTGTGTGTGTGTGTGGGGGGAGCAGCGGTAAGTTGTCAGGGAGGACTTTCAGATGGAAGTGGGTGAAAAAAGTCAAGGTGGATAAGTAAAGAATGGAGGGAATCAACAACCATTCTAGAGGAGAGGGATGAGAAGCATTGGAAAACAGTTTCCTTTAAATAGCTCTGGTTAATGTCAAAATCTGGTTAATTCTCTAGTGAATCAGTGAGTGTGTTTAGCAAAAGCTCTAATCTCTCATGTTAAAAAAAAAAAAAAGCAAAAATACAAAACCTATTAAAACACATCAATTCAGACCTTTTTGTGCAGTTTCTTCTTTACAATCAAACACATTTTCCCCTTTTGTAGGTCACTTAAAAAACATTAAACCCTGACCATTTCCACTGAATTTCTAAAAATCAATGGAAATTTGTGATTAGTTTTTAAAACTTACTTTTTAAAGAAAAACAATTTGCTTGTTTAATTTCCTGGGTCAAAGCTGACCTGCCAGCCTCCATTTTTAAGGTAGCCTCTATTTCCACTTAAAAAACCCCCAAAAACCTCTTTTCAGTCTTATGTAATGCATGTTGTGTGTGTAAATTTAACTTTTGAATTAAAACTTCAAATAATTCCAGAATGCATGTGTAGCTACTGCAATCAGGTTTGGCTTTTGCCCCCCTTTTTCAAATTCTGGATGGTATAAGTCAGACAAATTGACCACTTCTCTGTTCCAAAACCTCCCAGTTCTTTTAACCATTGATTTTGATTAAATCATGGGGGCTTGCGGTCTCCTTAGCACATGATGCTGTTTTAATGACATTCTTATGATGTGTGAGCACTGGCTCCTTCTCTCCATTAATGACATGCTAGTGATAATGGGTTATTAATAAACCTGCGTGTCTGCTTTTCCCATCATGCTTTCTCCCATGTTTGCCCTTTACTTATGAGAACAAATCCTCATCAAAATTTGAAGTCGCCACCTTATTTCTTTTAAATCCATCCTTAATCTATCTTTGTGAAACCTATTGATCACTACCATGTGATGCTGGCTATAAATAGTGATCACTCGTGAGTACTAAGATTGCTGTTACCACTAACCTAACATCCCTTCATTCACCCTCCTGTCTGTTCACAAGTCAAATCTTTTGTCTTAGACTAAGCGTTCTGGGAAAGGGACTGTCTGATTTGTAAAAAGAAAAGGAGTACTTGTGGCACCTTAGACCAACAAATTTATTTGAGCATAAGCTTTTGTGAGCTACGGCTCGCTTCATCGGATGTCTGATTTGTTTATACCTTGCCTAGGACAATGAATGGGGCTCTAATTCCTGATAGAGGTGCTTATAACAAATGCTGACAGCAGAAGGATCCAGTCTGTCCACACAAAGAATCAATACTAATGTAAAGTTGGCTCCAAATTAAAATAAGAATGGCCATACTGGGTCAGACCAAAGGTCCATCAAGACCAGTATCCTGTCCTCTGACAGTGGCCAATGGCAGGTGCCCCAAAGGGAATGAACAGAACAGGTTATCCTCAAGTGATCCATGCCCTGTCACCCAATCCCTTCTTGCTCATCCTGGCTAATAGCCGTTGATGGACCTATCTTCCATGATAAAGATGTTTCTTAATTGCGTTAAAAAGCACTTAAAGTAATTTTTTGTTTTCCTATAAAATTTTAGTGTTTACAGATTTAATCTCTTTAAAACATTAGTAATAAGGGCAAAATGCTTGACTGTTAATGGTAGAGGTATCAGCAGGGGTTGTCTCAATAGTGCAGACAGAGGGCAGGAATTTCAAAAGGATGTAAGAACCTCTGGAGAAACTGGTGGTCTAGGCTAAACAAGTACTGATGGGGTCCTGTTAGGACAGAGATCTTGCCTTTCAGTCCCTGAGCCTTTAAAAGCCCCAGAGGGAGCATGCCTCTTTCATAAACCTGAACTTCTCATCTGTTGCGGATGTAGTGACACAGATTGCTGACCCAGATGTTGGAGGGGAAATCTTGGTAATTAGTCTCATGAAGGGTGGAAGGATAGCTTATTGGATAAGGCTCTGGACTGGGAAATCAGGAGACTTGGAGTCAGTTTCTTACTCTGCCACAGGCTTCTGGTGTGACCTTGGCAAATCACTTAATCTACCCTGTGCCTCAGTTCGTCATCTGTAAAATGAGGCTAATACAGCAGTGTGAGGTTAAAATCCATTGGTGGTGAGGAGCTCAGATATAACTACCTAGATCTGCTTTTGCTCTATGGATGTTGGTGTTCCAGGGTGTGGATTTTGGAAAACTTTTTATAGCCAATCTGGGTTCATCATACAAAAAAGCAAACCTCTGTAGCTCAGACTGGAGAAATGAGCACCACACTACTGCGTCCAGTGCCTGGGTGGAAACGATGTGGCTGAGAGGCTATCCTAAATCCCAGTTTGCCTTTGGAAACTGTAAACTCAGTTATATCTCACTTATATTAACCTGGCGCAACCGTGCTGGTAAAAATCTATTAATGGATTTTAACCTGCTGCTGAATGCATCCAGAGGTATGGCGCAGACACAGGTTGGTGTTGGAAAAGAGGTGATCAGTCCCAGGGACTATTCCTTTGGGATTTGCCTTTTCCAGTGTAACGGGAGTGAGGTATGCTGATATGGCAAAGCAAACTGAGTCACTTGTTGCTCTCAATTCCATAAACTAGTCTTTCCAAACCCCTCATCGTCCTCTGTGGCTCTTCTCTGAGCACTGCAATTTGAAAAGTGTAAGTTACTATGGAGAGGCCTCCTGTGTGAAAGGCTTCTTGCCTCAGCAGGGCAAAGAACAGCCTATCTTGTTTACGCAGGTTCCCAAATGACTCAGTCTCGTCTGCCAAACAAATTCAGAAACCATTCATGCTGCTTTGCAACTTCTGAACTATTCTGAGCTCTGCCTATTGCTGTCCAGAAGAGGTATCACCCTGTGCTACTTTCCAGTCAGGTCTGGGTATTGTAATGATCACTGGAATCTCATTAGAATCCGGCAGAGTCGGGCACTCCATAGCCTTGCTTGACTTGTGCTCTAGCCAGTCCCCTTCCCATCATGCTCTGGCCCTATGCTGTGGCCGTACCCCACCCTTGCTTAGGAGTTCTCCATGTGCATGACCCATGTCCCATACTAGTGGCTTCCCCCAGAGCAGTGAGTGCCTGGGCTGCACTAGTGGTGAGTGTGGGGCCAATGGCTTACCCCCCCAGCTCTAATAGCTGCTGCTCCTGCTGAAGGCTGTCTGCAGACTCAGGTAGAAGTTGCAGCATTGCTTACACTTGTATCATATTTTCTGGGTCTTCTAGAGGGCTAGCACCATTAAATAGAAGCTGAGGCCCATGGCATGTAACTGGGATTCTGTGCCTCAATTCCTTCACTCTCTCCTGTGGTTTCTATTTATATGAGAAGTGTCTTGCAAGTGGAGCGCATCATGGGCTGTGACAGATTCAGCAAACATGGCACTGCTCTGAGGGGAGAGGTGGGGCAGAGGTGACCCCTGACAAATCAGCAAGCCAGCCATAGTTGGATAAGATGTCCTGCTGGCGCTTACAGAGCGGGAGGATGGGTTTTGGGTGGGTGCGGAAGGAGGCTCTAAACTTCTTGAAAGTGCCTGACGTGTCGGTTTTAAAGTGTTTCAGAGTTACTGCTCCATCACTATGGGTGGGAGGGCATCTGAGCTCCTCTTATTCCAGGCTCTGTTAGCTGTAGCAGGAAGACAGCACAGTATCGGGACCCTTTTGGAAAATTTAGTTTGCAGCTATGAGGGACAGAAACCTAATTCTGTTAAGAGCTAAAGAGTATCTTCTGCAAACATGACTGGACTGGCCCCTCCCATAGTAGGGATGCTTCCTACTCGTTTTAGATGAGAGCATTTTTCTAAAATGGACACGTTGGCACATGGTGTAGGACCAGTTCTGTTAGCTCAGGGCACATAGGAGAGGCTATAATCTGCTCTGCTTTGGCCAGGTCTAAGCATAAAAGGCTTTGCCAGTGAGCTATGTCGGTGTACTCTGCTGGCAAGCGCACCTTGTGTTCATATGGTTTATACTGGCACAACTGTGCTTTTGCTGGCATAGCTGCTTCTACCCTCCCTGAGTGAAATAAGCTGTACCAATAAAGGGCACTTTTACCAGTATAGGTGCTTTTGCTGACCCACCTCTGTTGGTCACAAATCACACCTATTCACGCCCCTACCTGACAGCTTGTTGTGTAGATCTGGCCAGGGTCTGGTACGTGGCTCCAGGCAGTGGCCAGGACATGATGCTGAAAAGGGAGGAAAAAGCTTCTTTATGCATCTCACTAGTTGTGCAGTGCTATTCATGAACATGGGAGGGGAGAACAGGAGAGTTTGCTTCCTTAAGCTTCAGGGGAGCAACCTGAGTCTGCTTGAATAGTTGAGAAGTCCTTGATGAGTCACCCAGCAAGAGACCTGGTAGCTCCCTGGACAACTCCAGTGTTTGAGTGGCTCTGAATCGATCTCAGCTCATTCATGTTCTTCTTGTATGCTCTTTATGGGTTTATTTTCGGCACCATGCTATTACTGTTTACGGTGCAGCTAGTGGTGGAGTGCTCTCCACTGGCTACTAGAAACATTTCATTGAGCCAAACACTTCCATATTGCTCCCAGCCTCTGTCATATTTATATACAACTGGAGGGTATTAATGACTTACATAACACCTGCTGGTATAGGAACTAGGCACTAATTTATGCTTTTTTAAATAAACCAATCTATCAAGTGTATTGGCAGCTTCCTTCCTAGGAATGAAAGTGGCCCAAATGCCAAACCAAATAAATGCATCTTCACTTGTGCCCTGAAAGATGCTGTGCTCTGGCTGGTTGCCAGGGGCCTAGTGTTTGGAAAGAGATCTCCCTCCTTTTCTGGGAAGAGCAGTCCCAGAAACTGATGGCAAAATTGCTGAGGGAGGAGCATGATCTGAGTCCCAACACATTCCACAGTCAGGTCATCTTAGACATGAACAAAAAGCTGATGCAGAGATTTGAACAGAATTTACATGCTCAGAGCCATGTGTTGGTGTTGATGACTAGCCTGTAATTGCACTTCTGGAAAGGTTTTGAGAAGATGGTGGCTATTCAATCCCAAATGCACAGAAACATCCCTGCCATGTTGGGCAGGAGTTGGTTCAATTACTTATACCCTGCCACTTAACCCTGGTGGGACTATTTAACTCATCTAGTTGAACCAGTACAAACTGCAGGGTAGATACTCAAACTAAAATTAGAGTGGCTTATATCAATTTAGCTGAAGTTGATTCCTTCCTAACTCCAGCTAAACTGAGTTAAAGCAATTCTTAAATCCAAATAAGTGTCTACATGGGGTTTTGCACTGGTTTAATTACATCTGTTTGTAAACCAGTGCGGCTAGCTCATACAGGCAAGCCCTTAGTCTGGAGCTGAGCTGAAGACCCATAGCTGAAGCAACAGTGATACAGGATTTAAAATGCCTTTTTGCTAATACATGCCAGATATCTTTCACTTGGACAGGGTGAGCATGGAGTAAGGGCTGTTCAGGGTACCTTAATCGGTAATTTCTGTGTTTAAAAACAAGTTCCTGGCTTTCAAATCTTGCCCAGCTTTTCTTTCCTAGAGTTACTACTATTTTTATAGACTGAGGGCTCTGCACTTCACCATTCAACATGGTCCTTATGCAGAATACCTAAAAGGCAAAAAGACTGTCTACTTCAGGGGTTCTCAAATTGGGGTTTGGAACCCCTCAAGGGGTTGCTAGGTTATTATATGGGGGGGGTTGTGAGCTGACAGCCTCCAACCCAAACCCCACTTTACCTCCAGCATTTATAATGGAGTTAAATACATAAGTGTTTTTAATTCATGGGGGGGGGGGTTACACTCAGACTTGCTATGTGAAAGGGATCACCAGTACAAAAGTTTGAGAACCACTGGTCTAGTTGTGCCTTCCCCCTCCCCCCTCCACACACACTATCCTTAGTGGGACTATCCTAGAGCTGCAGGGAGCAGTGACGTTTAGTAAGCTGCTTATCCCAGCATATCGGGTTAATATGTAGCTGCCCCTTACTTCACTAGGCCAAAGTTAAATTGTTCCTCTGAGGGCTTTAAACACTGCTTCATCATCAGGCTCCAGAGAATGAGCTAGAGCAGCTGTCAAGCTGTGGGTCACAACCCAGTTTTAATGGGGTCAGCAGGGCCCACGTTAGATGCCAGAACCTGAGCCCCGCCACCCAGGCTGAAGCCAAAACCCAAGAGCCCCAGCCTGGGCAGTGGGATTCAGACTACAACCCTGCTGCCCAGGAATGAAGCCCTTGGGCTTTGGCTTCATCTCCCACACCCAGGGCAGTGGTGCTTAGGCTACTGCTTCAACGTTGCATGGGGGGACCTTGTTTTTTGTTAGGAAGGGTTTGTGCTGCAATGAAGTTGAGAACCACTGAGCTAAAGCAAAGGATGGATGAGCCCTGTCTATGCTAATTAAAAACATTTTGAAACATTTTCCACTGCTGGTGGTAGCACTGGGAGTTTAGTGCAGACAGGTTGTTGAGGCTTTTAATACCATATTGGTTAGACCTGCTCTGAGTGGATTTGCAAAATCAAGATGTGCTGTACCAGTGTTGGCAATGAGAAGCAATCTGGTAAAAATCCCTAATGTAGACAGGGCCCCAGGGCAAGCAGAGCAGCAGCAGCTGCTGCTGAGCAGAGTGAAACTGAGGACTCTAGTGGGCAGAGGCAGCTTAGCTGTATCTTGAAATCCTGGCTGTTGGCAGAAGGTAAGAGTGGGAATGGATGGTTATTTGATCAGTGACCCTTCCCCCAATGCAGTGACACTACCCATAAATGTCCTGGGGGGGGGAGGGATTTCCTGCTGAAGGGGAGGAGGGTTTGTAAATTTGCTCTGGGTACTGATCAAGGGAGCCTAGGTTAAGTATTTTTGGGCTACTAAATTCCCTTAAACTCATGAAAGTCCCAGGCTATGGTTGAAAACTGAAGGCTGCCTTTGAAAGGGTTAATCATTCCAGGTGGGCCCCTCTCACTCTGGCACCTTTCACTCGCCTTCAGTAACAAAGGGACCTTCTCCTGAGTTTCAGTTGTTTTTTTGTTAGATAAAAATCAGCCAATGTTAGCTGGGGTAGTAAAACCCATCTGGAGAAGCAATAAACAGAGTATGGCTGCCATGATCTGTTATCCGGTCCATGAATTCATGATGTGGGTGTCAGCTGCTGCATTCAGGGATTGGACCAGGGGCCTGCAGAGCTAAAGACACAAGGCTGTAACAGATGTGTAACCTGAGGATTGGGCACAGATGGGACCTGTAATACACTCACTAGTAGGCTACAGGAGCCTTTGACACTAGAATTCCAGTTCTGACTCTGATAGACTCCCTTGAGCTGCCTCTGTTCCTCCGTTTCCTTAATCTGTAACATTGGGATATTACCTCCTCCAGGAGTTTGTCTGGGGTTGGCTGTGTTAGGATTAGATTTCCCTACTCAAACTGCCAGGAGATATAGCTTTAAAGAATAAGGGTTTTATTTACAGTGAGATACTGAATATATTGCACAAGAGGAGAGGATAGCAAACAGGTGGTCAGATTCCAAGAGGATGTAATTTTGAGGGTTTTTTTAAGTTAAATAATAAGAAGGGCAAACTTATTTTCAATTAGATGGGGAAAGCAGTGTTTGTGGCTCCAATCAGCAGACTCATTGTTCAAATGCTGAGAATGGAGATTAAGATAAAACTCCATTTGAAACTATTAGTATGCACACCTGGCTGTGATTTTAATAATTAAAAAAAAAATCCCCACTTAGAACAATAGGCAATGGGGTGGGAATTGTGATACAAGAGAACAAAGGGGAAAAACAGGACAGAAGAGGATTTACTCAAAAAAGTGGGTGTTGCTTGCAGTGATCATTCATGCTGTGTTCTGATGGAGAACCTGGTACCAGTGGGAGATTGCAGGCTCTCTAAGGAGCCTTCTCTGTTTGTGGGGACTTTTTCAACCCTTCAGTCACTTGCATATTTGCATGTGGCTTCTTGATTGAAGTTGCAAGGTGACTAGTGTCTGGGCTCTTGACTCACCGTGCATTTGGAGGGGGGTAACTTGCAGATTTGCCCAACACACCCTTCCGAAAGCTCATCCCCCTGCATTTGGAGATGCACCCCTGCCCCAAGGGGTACAGGGAGGGAGAAGAGGAATGGGGACTGAATCCAAGGGGTGTGGGAAAGGAGGCAATACACTGGAGACCAAAAATAGAAGGGGGAAAAAATCTGATCTTCACTTACATGTGGTAAACTAGATGGATTTTTGGAGTGGTAGCTAGGAAGAAATGTGGGATAAACATCATGGGGATGGGAGCTGGGGCAGTTGAGGCAATTGACAGATAATATGGAATCTTTCACTTTGTGTTCAGAACAAAAGCAATTAAAAGCCTGGAAGTGACTATAACAATGGCCTTTCCCTGCACATGAGCAGGGAACAAAGTACTAGTTCTAGTTGAATGGGAGCTCTATCCCACTCAAAGCTCTGAAATGGGGTCTAAAGGCCCAAGCATGACGTCAGAACAAGCTGTCATTGGGTGAAGCTGTACTGAGGGCAAGACACTGACTGTTACCTGGCAACTTCTAAACCAGCTGGTACTTCAAAGTGGATGCCATGAACATGTTATGAACACCACACGTATGCCCTGATTTTTATTAACTGAAAATCATCCTCCTCCTCTAAATGTCCTTTGGTGATTTATGGTGAAATGATTTTGGTGCCCTACCCCAGGTTCTAAAGGACAAGTATCCACCTCAGGAAAATCCAGCACAACTGACACAGTTTGATACCCTTAATAGAAGACCCAGTAGAGACAGAATTGGCCATGAAATCTGAACTTCCCCCTCATTCTTCCAGATGAGGGTGAGGCCCTATAAGTTGGATAGTGGAGGGGGTCATGCATTGTCACTGCCTGAATTGACTGCCCTTCCTCACTGTGAATGAAAGCCCAGTATAGCTGCCATCTTTTAGATCTATTTATGTGTTAAATTTCCACTCCTTAACTGAAGTTCGTTTCAAGCTTTCACTTTTTTACTCATTTCTGAGTGGATCAAATATGAAACAACTTACCAAAGCTTTGTTTTCCTGCCAAAGCCACTTGTTGCTCCAGCAGTTTTTGAGGTGCCAAAAGACTGAATAATTTTGACCCAATTTAGAGAGAGACCTTTTCATTTCCAAGTTACCTGGGTGCAGTATATATCTGTTTTCCAGAGATCATGCCGTATTTGGTTTGTTGTATGCAAGTCCTTTTTAAAAATAGATAATTCACAAGTTTTGGTTAATGGAACATAATTGTGTTTTAAAATGCTGTATCTCTATTGTTCAGAATCTGGCCAGGCACAATGTTTGTGATGAAACTAGAAAGTAAGACTTATTGATTGGGTCAGGGTTCACAGTTCCTTCTCCTTCACATGGAGAAGGAGAAAGTGGTCAGTGGTTTGAAAATCAAAAGCCAAAATAAGGGGATGGTTTTTTGGCTCCTCTATTAATAGTATTATGGTAGCACCTGGAGGCCAGTGAGCCACTGTAGTAAGCACTCTACAAACAGAGGGTCTGTGTCCCAAAGCTTACCTACCATCTAAGTAAATCCCAGTGAGACCCTGAAGATTGGGCTAGGTTCACCAATAGTCATCCAGCTTCAACTCCTTCCCTTGCCATTCCCGAAAGCAACTCCTCTTCTTCCCCCCCCCCCCCCCCCCGACCACAACACCTCACATCCCTTACCTTTGGTGTCTTTGGCGTGTCCTCCCCCTACTCTTCTATTTGAGTGCCTCCTTGAGAGACAACCAGTTCTCTCCCATCCTAGGATCTTCAGGGGGGTCACAGATAACTGCTTGCCACTTGGGGGCTGCCTTGGAGATTCTCTGCCCCTGACGAGCTTACAAGGAATCTTTTAGGATGGCCAAAACCTGGGTTGCCCACTCTTCTATTCTACCCACCAGTTCAATGTAATCATAAATGATCTGGGAAAATGGGTAAACTGTGAGGTGGCAAAGTTTGTAAGCAATACTAAATTACTCCAGATAAGTCCAAAGCTGACTGCCAAGAGTTACAAAAGGCTCTCACTAAACTGGGTGACTGGGCAAGAAAATGGCAGATGAAATTCAGTGTTGATTAATGCAAAGTAATGTGTGCTGGAAAACCATAATCTTAGCTATGAACACCAAATTATGGGGTCTAAATTAGCTGTTTCTCAAGAAAGAGCTCTTGAAGTAACTGTGGATAGTTCTCTGAAAACATCTGCTCAATGTGCAGTGGCCATCAAAAAAGGTAACAATGTTAGGTTCCATTAGGAAAGGTGTAGGTAGTCAGAGAGAAAAATATCATAATGCCACTATATAAATTTGTGGTACACCCCCACCTTGAATACTGCATGCAGTTCTGGTTGCCTTTATTTAAAAAAAAAAAAAAGGGGGGGGGTGGAATACACAAGACTAGGGGTATGGAACATCTACATGAGAGATTGAAGAGCCTGAGACCATTTAACTTGGGAAAGAGACAACTAAGGGAGGGGAGAGGGGGATATGGTGAAGCCATGAATGGTGTGGAAAAAGTAAATAGGGAAGTGTTTACAGGATACTGGGTTAGATGGACCATTGGTCTGACCAGTATGGCTGCTCTTAGGAGAGGCCAAACTAGAAAAGTGAGAAGATTTTAGAGGATGAAAAGAGTCTGACAGACTGAAGAGCCGTTTGAAGTCTCAAAGAATGGGAAGAAAAGGGAAATAAGAGACAGTTTCCGTCATACACATTTAGGACTGGATTTTAATGGTGGTTTGTCTGACATCCTGCCCCTCCCAGGCTGGCCAGCTGAACTGGATGGATGATGACAGCCTGGCTGAATACACCATATGCCCCAGGGAATTTTCCATCAGGCCCATAGCATATTGGCACTGTCGCCGCCTTCCCCTGCCCTCTGAGGCCTCCCTTTGAGCCTCACTGCAATCCACACCCAAGAGGGGTATGAGTTCCCTTTTCTATCCCCCCTCTCTTCCGGTGTGTCCTTCTGGGCCACACCATAATGTTCCCTGTGGGGCCCCTCCCTTGTTTTGTTTCCCCCTCTTTGACAATCTGGCCACCCAGAGCAAGGCCTGCTAAAAGCATTGCCCCTCTACTGTTCAGCAGCCATGTCTTGGGATTGTCTGCAGGCAGGGCAGCATGAGAGGCAGTTGCTAGGGTTTAGGTCTGTTGAAAATGGCTTGGTTTAAATGATTGCATTTCACACTGTGGACAAGACTTAAACCTGTTCTGGAAACTGAGTGATGTTGCATATAGACAGATCATTGCAAGGAGATCAGCTGGGAGGGAGTTGCTCACTGGTAATAAAGTACAGTCCTTGTGACTAACTCACCGCACCCTTGCATGTTAAACAATAATGTGCATCAGTTATGAAAAATCACGTTTCAGAGTAGCAGCCGTATTAGTCTGTATTCGCAAAAAGAAAAGGAGTACTTGTGGCACCGTAGTCTCTCAGGTGCCACAAGTACTACTTT